>NC_091618.1:121395000-122645000 GCF_027580195.1 Bos mutus
ACAAATATTCCCATGCACAAACACACATACATATGCACATATAAGCCAAATACCTAACTATGTGTAAAAACATCACACGCTATTTACTCATATCGTAAACTCTACCTCCACCATAAGTGATCTGACTTTAAATAGGCTAGGAACCAAAGTATCTAGAAAAGCTTTGTGAATTCTGGTTACAAATGGAATAAAGCTAATAGTTATTAAATTTCTAACCCTTTGAAATAAATCAAAAACTAACCACATTATTTGAAAACTCATGAATAAAAAACATTGAAATTACTAGATTACTAGATTCAAATAGTGAGATTTGTAATTTTTTTTTTTAAATCAGAAGAGTATCTTTAAAAATAAGTTACATTTATTGAATATTAGTTACTCTGACTATTTTCTCATTTTGGAGGTTTCTTGTGCCCATTTTCATAATTCATGAATACAGGGAGAATTATTATAATTAGATACAGAAGTGTTATAATTAGATACAGAAAGTGAGCTCCTCCTCTACCACCTGAAAATCAATGTCTAGCTGAAATGTGTCCCCCCACATTAACATCAACATTTAAACTGTTGAACTCAACATATCTGTTAATGGTATCTTCATTCCTCCAATTGCTGAACCATACAAACTTGTAATCATCTCCACCTCCTCTCTTTCTCCCTTGCCTCTTGAAGAGCAATGGCTCTTCTGCTGATTCTTCTGTACAGGTTGAATCTAACTCACTTCCAAAATAATATGGTAACTCCCAAACTGCTTTTCCATGGCTTCAACACTGGGAGGTGGTTTTGTGTAGAGTTAAGAGCCCTAATTTCAGAATCAATGAACATATTATGCTGCTGCTGCTGCTGCTAAATCGCTTCAGTCATATCCAACTCTCTGGGACCCCATAGACGGCAGCCCACCAAGGCTCCTCTGTCCCTGAGATTCTCCAGGCAAGAATACTAGAGTGGGTTGCCATTTCCTTCTCCAATGAATGCATGCATGCTAAGTCGCTTCAGTCATGTCCGACTCTGTGCAACCCCATGGACAGAAGCCCCCCACCAGGCTCCTCTGTCTACAGGATTCTCTAGGCAAGAATACTGGAGAGGGTTGCCATTGCCTTCTCCAGAACATATTATGACTTAGAATCAAATCATGGAATGACTGAATATCTGTGTCTTAGATTCCAACTCTATGAAGCACATCATGGCAACTCCAACACTGGTTGTGTTGCTGGAATTAAGAAAGATGATGCATGATAGCACAATTGACGGGAGATTTATTCTTTCCCCATTCTGGTTTGTGTGAAAGGGTTTTAGCAGACTTAAATACATAATGGGTCACTTTTCAAAAGGAACTCATTATGAACTCTAATATGTATACTATAATTTACCTGTCCTAGCTTTTTATTAGCCATGGCTAACGCACGGGGTGCTTTGTGGGCTGCCGTCTATGGGGTCGCACAGAGTTGGACACAACTGAAGCGACTTAGCAGCAGCAGCAGCAGCAACAATAATAATAATAAGGCATGTGAAGTTGTCTTAAGATTAGCTCATTATGTTTCATCATAATCTGCACATTATTACTATTTCTTGCTTTAAATAAGTCAATCGTTTCCACTATGTAGTCTATGGAGTCTTTATTACACAAATTGTTGATAATTGTACTAAAGTTGAGATTTAAAGAAATGAACAGAAGAAAGGGAAATAATTGTGTTAGATTATGGCTAGCATTACTGCTTTATAATTTCTATTTCTTTCTTTGCTTTTGGTGGAGGGCTTCAAGGCTGAACAGACCCTTTGTTCATTTGCCATGGGTACCTTCCTGTTGAAAATAACTTCTCCAGATGGGCAGGATTTCAGATCAAGCAGGACAGACTCAGACTAGATTTGCTTTTCAAAAAGCACTCTAAGGACTATCTACTCTGCCTTCATGGATCCTAAACACAGCCCACCTGCCTCCAAGGATTAAAACGTTTTCAAGAAATAATGCCAGAGACCAACTCTCCATCACATTTCAGTGAAGTAAAATGTCACAAATGATTGAGGTAAAATGTCTCATCTCAAATTCTACTACAGGTCACTTTACTTTGTGAACAGCCCAGAATTCCTGGTTTACTTAGTCAATGATGGGCATCTTTTTGCTAAAGGTCTTGGAGACAGCACAAGATAGTTTCATACAATTCTATGGTCCACTGACGGATAAGGCAATGGCACCCCACTCCAGTGCTCTTGCCTGGAAAAATCCCATGGTCAGAAGAGCTTGGTAGGCTGCCATCTATGGGGTCGCACAGAATCAGACACAACTGAAGAGACTCAGCAGCAGCAGCAGCAGCATGGTCCACTGACATCATTGGAATCAAAGCAAACACCAGCTGTACTATTTATATGGACAGTTACGGTATAAGGGACATACATAAAATACATTTTGAAGTACATTTAGGACCTAAAAGACAATATTACCTCTAAGCTACAAATAAAATATTTTTTAAAAACCATATAGGCTCAGAGGCAAATTTAAAGAAGTTGATAGTAACATATCTTACTTTCGGTTGTTTTATGATTTGCAAACTTATTCCATCTGTAATATATATATCCTTAACAACTTATGAGATGAGTATTATCACCTCCATTTTAGAAAGAGGGTGATGGGGAGCTGCTCAGGGTCAAAGGAGCTAGTACATTACTGGGTCTGAAATTTAAACATCGGTTGTCTATCCAAGGTCAGGATGCTTTCCACTACATTAATAACATTTTTCTACTAATAAGCAACATCATACCCTTACTAGTTTATTTCTGTCTTCCTCAAGGAAGTAATTATAAGCAAGTTCTTCACTGTAGCTTGGCCAAGTGAGATTCTGTTTGATATGACACCAGAATTTACTTCTTTCCATTTCAATGCATGTGAGTTTGTTCTGGAGTGATAATTCTATACCTTTTTGCTCTTTTCTTGGATAATTTACTAGATAAGAGGAATTTAGAGTTTTTAACACTAGATCTTCTATTATATTAACAAAAAATCAGATAACCAAACAGAAATATAAATCTTTCCCATTATTCCATTCTTAGAGTTAGACCTTGTCATTTATGCATGTGTTTGTTTGCACATCTATTTATCTGCACTTAGCAAGCACGCATGCATTAGTAACATAACTGTTTCAAAACATTAGTTGGAGGGCCAACAGTTTACATTTGGATCCTAGTTGACCAAGAACACTTCCCTGGTGGCTCAGATGGTAAAGAATCTTCCTGCTATGTAGGAGACCTGGGTTCGATCACTGGGTTGGGAAAATTCCCTGGAGAAGGGAATGGCTACCCACTCCAGTAGTCTTGCCTGGAGAATTCTATGGACAGAGGAATCTAGCAAGCTACAGTCCATGGGGTCGCAAAGAGTCAGACGCAACTTAGTCATGAAATAATAACAGATTATTATGTAATAAGATTCCTTGTTCTTAAAAAGCAGAGGCATCACTCTGCCAACAAAGGTCTGTATAGTCAAAGCTATGATTTTTCCAGTAGTCATGTACTGATGTGAGAGTTGGACCATAAAGAAGGCTGAGTGCTGAAGAAAAATGCTTTTGAACTGTGGTGCTGGAGAAGATTCTCTACAGTCCCTAGGACAGGAAGTAGAACACTTAGACTTTATTTTTTTTTTAATAGTTTTGGATCAATGTTTTGATGAAGGAAAAAAGTTACTAAGCACCAAAAGAAGCACCAAAATGATCTTTCAAAGAACTAAAATATATTAGCTTTTTAAATAGTTTATTAATGTGCCTCATGATCTAGACTGATGTAATGCTTTAAATGCTCCTATCCAAATTACAAATAGAGACAAATTCATATTAATTGCCACCAAACATTTGGTAGTCAGGAGCATGTATGAAAATAATCTGTTATAAGCTCACTCCAAATATCTGTACATTGTAATTCTCACCTTCTTTTTCTATAACTTGTAGAAGTATTCTTTGCAGAGCCATGATATTAAAAAAAAAAAAATCATCAATCATCTTATCAGACAGGATTGACCTGTTATTTTCACACAGCCAAGCAAAGAGGAACTAAAAAGCCTCTTGATGAAAGTGAAAGAGGAGGGGGAAGGCGCCAAGATGGCGGAGGAGTAGGATGGGGAAAACACTTTCTCCCCCACAAATTCATCAAAAGAGCATTTAAACGTCGAGTAAATTCCACAAAACAACTTCTGAATGCCGGCAGAGGACATCAGGCACCCAGAAAAGCAACCCAACTCCTCGAAAGGAGGTAGGAAAAAATATTAAAGACAATAAAAGAGACAAAGAGGGAGGGGGACGGAGTTCCGTCCCGGAAGGGAGTCTTAAAAGAGAGAGGTTTCCAAACACCAGGAAACCTTCTCACTGCGAATCCGTGCCGAGCTTTGGAAGCACAGAGGACAACATAACAGGGAGAAAAAAATAAATAAACAATTAAAACTCGAGATTGTGAGCCCTACGGTAACTCCTCCAGCGGAGAAGCAGCGCAGACGCCTGCATCCGCCATTAGCAAGCGGGGCTGGGCAGGGAGGGCGCGGCGCGGGCTGCATCGCTGAGAGTAAGAATCTGGCCTGAATACCCTGAGCACTATCTGAGCAAAATAATTTGGGCTAGCAAACCAGACTGTGGGATATCTACCATGCGAAAAGCCAGCCCTAACCTAAGACACCGCCAGCCCGCGCACGGAACAAAGGACTAAACAGAGGTAGCCGGCTGCAAACCTTCCCCCTCCGGTGACAGGCAGCCAGAGCTGGAAGGGGGCAATCGCAGCCCCAGAGCGACATTATCTATAAAACTGGCTTCTTTGCTAACTAAAACTTATTGGGGTCTGGACGGTCAACACCTGCCTGAGAAGGTGCGCGGTTTTACACCCAGATAACCAAGTGGCGGGAGGCGATAAGTCGCAGCATTGGCGCCGCCCAAACACCTCATCACCTGAGCTGCTCGGACCTGGGAAGAGCACAAAACGCAGCCCCAACTGAGTCTGCGCCTCTGAGGACTACCTGAGTGCCTGAACCTGAGCGGCTTGGACCTGGGAGGTGCATGCAACCCAGGGCCAGCCTCGGATTGTTCCCTCCCAGCGGAACCTAGAGCCTGAGCAGTGTGGGCAGGGAGGCTACACGCGCCGTGAGCGGGCAGACCCAGTGGGGCTGAGGCACTGCGGCGCACGCCAGTGTCATTTGTTTGCAGCATCCCTCCCTCCCTCCCCATAGCGCGACTGAACAAAGAGAAGAAATACAGCTCCACCCACCAGAACACCGACACAAGCTTCCCTAACCAGGAAACCTTGACAAGCCACCTCTACATACCTACACACAGCAAGGAAACGCATACAATAAAGAGAACTCCACAAACTGCCAGAATACAGAAAGGACTCCCAAACTCAGCAATTTAAACAAGATGAAGAGACAGAGGAATACCCAGCAGGTAAAGGAACAGGATAAATGCCCACCAAACCAAACAAAAAAAGAGGAAGAGATAGGGAATCTACCTGATAAAGAATTCCAAATAATGATAGTGAAATTGATCCAAAATCTTGAAATTAAAATGGAATCACAGATAAATAGCCTGGAGACAAGGATTGAGAAGATGCAAGAAAGGTTTAACAAGGACCTAGAAGAAATAAAAAGAGTCAATATATAATGAATAATGCAATAAATGAAATTAAAAACACTCTGGAGGCAACAAATAGTAGAATAACAGAGGCAGAAGATAGGATTAGTGAATTAGAAGATAGAATGGTAGAAATAAATGAATCAGAGAGGATAAAAGAAAAACGAATTAAAAGAAATGAGGACAATCTCAGAGACCTCCAGGACAATATTAAACGCTACAACATTCAATCATAGGGGTTCCAGAAGAAGAAGACAAAAAGAAAGACCATGAGAAAATACTTGAGGAGATAATAGTTGAAAACTTCCTAAAATGGGGAAGGAAATAATCACCCAAGTCCAAGAAACCCAGAGAGTCCCAAACAGGATAAACCCAAGGAGAAACACCCCAAGACACATATTAATCAAATTAACAAAGATCAAACACAAAGAACAAATATTAAAAGCAGCAAGGGAAAAACAACAAATAACACACAAGGAATTCCCATAAGGATAACAGCTGATCTTTCAATAGAAACTCTTCAAGCCAGGAGGGAATGGCAAGACATACTTAAAATGATGAAAGAAAATAACCTACAGCCCAGATTATTGTACCCAGCAAGGATCTCATTCAAGTATGAAGCAGAAATCAAAAGCTTTTCAGACAAGCAAAAGCTGAGAGAATTCTGCACCACCAAACCAGCTCTCCAACAAATACTAAAGGATATTCTCTAGACAGGAAACACAAAAATGGTGTATAAACTCAACCCCAAAACAATAAAGTAAATGGCAACAGGATCATACTTATTAGTAATTACCTTAAACGTAAATGGGTTGAATGCCCCAACCAAAAGACAAAGACTGGCTGAATGGATACAAAAACAAGACCCCTACATATGTTGTCTACAAGAGACCCACCTCAAAACAGGGGACACATACAGACTGAAAGTGAAGGGCTGGAAAAAGATTTTCCATGCAAATTGGGACCAAAAGAAAGCAGGAGTCACAATACTGTATCAGATAAATTAGACTTTAAAACAAAGGCTGTGAAAAGAGACAAAGAAGGTCACTACATAATGATCAAAGGATCAATCCAAGAAGAAGATATAACAATTATAAATATATATCCACCCAACATGGGAGCACCGCAGTATGTAAGACAAATCCTAACAAGTATGAAAGGAGAAATTAACAATAACACAATAATAGTGGGAGACTATCACACTTATGGATAGATCAACTAAACAGAAAATTAACAAGGAAAAAAAAAAAAAAAAAACATGTATCTATAAAGTTCACTAAAGCAAAGCACAGTAAAATGAGGTATGGCAATAAAAGGCGTTAAATTTATCAAATAAAAAAAAAAATAAAGTGCTGAAAAATTAAAGCTGTCAAAAAAAAAAAAAAGAAAAGAAAATGACATCACCAAAATGGCACCATAGGTCATTCCTGATTTCACTCCCCCTTGCAAAAAAAAAAAAAAAAAAAAAAAATCTGCATACATTTTTGATGAGAATGTAAAATGGTGTAGCACTATGGAAAACAGTTTGATGGTTCTTCAAAAAGCTAAGCATAGAATGACTATATGGTTTGCTAATTTCCGTGGCTAGGTGTATACTCAAAAGAACTAAAAACAGGTACTCAAACTTCTATGTCAGTGTTCATAGAAGTATTATTCATGATAGCCAAAACTTGGAAACAACCCAAGGATCTATCCACAGATAAAAGGATAAACAAAATGTGGTACACATATACAATGGAACAGTATTCAACCATAACAAAGAGAATGAAATTGGATAGATGCTACAACATGATGACACTTGCTAATATGACACTAAGTTAAATAAGCCAGACACAAAAAGACAAATACCATATGATTATACTTATATGAGATATATAGGAAAAGCAAATTTATAGAGAAAGAAAGTAGAATAGAGTTTACCAGGGAGGAAGAGGGGTGAATTGGAAGTTATGGCATAATGATTACAGAATTTCTATATGGGGTGATGAAAAGGTTTTGGCAATTAAATATGAATGATTTTTTCACAACACTGGGAATGTAATCAAAGCCACTGAATCATACACTGAAAAATGGCTAAAATGGCATCTTTAAAGAAAAAAAAAAAAAAGAAAGTGAAAGAGGAGAGTGAAAAAGTTGGCTTAAAGCTCAACATTCAGAAAACTAAGATCATGGCATCTGATCCCATCACTTCATGGGAAGTAGATGGAGAAACAGTGGAAACAGTGTCAGACTTTATTTTTTGGGGCTCCAAAATCACTGCAGATGGTGACTGCAGCCAGGAAGTTAAAAGACTCTTAGGGCATCTGGAAGTTCCCTGGTGGCTCAGATGGTGAAGCATCTGTCTACAATGTGGGAGACCTGGGTTTGATCCCTGGGTTGGGAAGATTCCCTGGAGAAGGAAATGGCAACCCATTCCAGTACTCTTGCCTAGAAAATCCCATAAACGGAGGAGCCTGGTGCAGGCTACTGTTCATGGGGTAGCAGAGAGTCAGACACAATTGAGTGACTTCACTTCACTTCACTTTAGATAGCATATTGAAAAGCAGAGACATTACTTTGCCAACAAAGGTCCATCTAGTCAAGGCTATGGTTTTTCCAGTGGTCATGTATGGATGTGAGAGTTGGACCGTGAAGAAAGCTGAGTGCCGAAGAATTGATGCTTTTGAACTGTGGTGTTGGAGAAGACTCTTGAGAGTCCCTTGGACTGCAAGGAGATCCAACTAGTCCATCCTAAAGGAGACCAATCCTGGGTGTTCATTGGAAGGACTGATGCTGAGGTTGAAACTCCAATACTTTGGCCACCTCATGCGAAGAGTTGACTAATTGGAAAAGACCTTGATGCTGGGAGGGATTGGTGGCAAGAGGAGAAGGGGACGACAGAGGATGAGATGGCTGGATGGCATCACCGACTCGATGCACATGAGTTTGGGTGAACTCCAGGAGTTGGTGAGGGACAGGGAGGCCTGGCATGCTGTGATTCATGGGGTCGCAAAGTTGAACAAGACTGAGCGACTTAACTGGATTGAACTGAAGCAAAGGGTAAGGAGCCTCCTTTGGAGAGGAGGGTGGTGGTTAATAACATTGTGACAACTATCAACACATCAGAATTGTAAGGAAGTATATAAATTGTCAATATTTAAACTACTGTTTTAAAGACCTCTGTAGTTTGTGCTTGTATTTTAGATCTACACCACATATTCTTGCCTCATCTTTTCCAAATAGCACTTTTGTATTTTACTTCATTTGCTCCTCTCTGCTTCTTAGCCTGACATCTAAGATTCTTGACAATACATGTTGAACCAAATACTCCAACTCCACTTTATTCCCAGGCCTGAACCTGTTTCTCTGACAAGACTGGCTACTTGTCTTCTAACAATTTCCACATTAAATCTTTAAACAGAAATTTTTTTTGACTTAGAATGTCCTCACCAGTACTTTATTTTACTAAATACTTGTATTTTTAAAGATGCTCAGATTTTCTCATTTTATTCGTTTCTGGACATGGACATTTACCAAAAATATATCTTCTCATAGCTTAGAGCAGAAAAATATTATTAATACTAAGTTGGGCTCAGATGGTAAAGAATCTGCCTGCAATGCAGGAGATCCGGGTTCAGTCCCTGGGTCAGGAAGAGCCCCCGGAGAAGGGAAAGGCTACCCACTCTAGCATTCTTGCCTGAAGAATCCCATGGACAGGGGAGCCTGGTGGGCTACAGTCCATAGAGTTGGAGAGTCAGCCACGACTGAGCGGCTAACACTCATTCACTCACTCATGCTCCATACTAGAGTACAATTTGGTAGTGGTTTAAATTCACAAGTTTCCTGTATCCTACTACAGCTGAACATTGATTCAGTCTGTGACATCTCCAACTTAATAAAGTCAAGAGTCATTCTCTATGGTTTTTGTTGAATTGCCACTTTTTTTTTTTTTTTTTTCCTGAAACTAAACCTTACCATTTGGACTGGATAAAAGAGTAATTAATCATTGAAAAAAGGAATACTCAACACCCATCTTAACTTCCACTGAAACTATCCTCATCCATTAATTTTGTTTGAAAGGATTATTTTTGATAAGCAAAGGAAACATGCAGTAAACCTGGTAAAGGCCATGGTACTGGTTCTATTTTGGTCTCAAATCTATGCAGGATTACTTTCTGTAAGAATCCCAAATTGATGATTAGTCAGACTCCACTTGACAATTTCCAGTGATAAGTTAGGCTGTTTTTGAAGCATCATGGTTATGACTAGATAGCTCTGTTAGAAAGTTATGCCTTATATCTAGTTGGAGTATCCTTCAATCTTTTAGCTACTGATCTTGCTGTGCTCTTCTAAAGGATTTCAGAAAAAGTATAGTACTTCTTCCAACTGAGAACCCTTCATATTTTGGGGACAGACTTCCTGTTTACTCTCAGTTCTCTCTTGAATAAAATTTTCAGTTACATTCGGTTCAGTTCAGTTCAGTTCAGTCGCTCAGTTGTGTCTGGCTCTGGCTCTTTGCGACCCCATGAACTGCAGCACTCCAGGCCCCCCAGTCCATCACCAACTCCCGGAGTCCACCCAAACCCATGTCCATTGAGTCGGTGATGCCATCCAGCCATCTCATCCTCTGTCATCCCCTTCTCCTCCTGCCTTCAATCTTCCCCAGCATCAGGGTCTTTTCAAATGAGTCAGCTCTTCACATCAGGTGGCCAAAGTATTGGAGTTTCAGCTTCAACATCAGTCCTTCCAATGAACACCCAGGACTAATCTTTAGGATGGACTGGTTGGATCTCCTCAGTCCAAGGGACTCTCAAGAGTCTTCTCCAACACCACAGTTCAAAGGCATCAGTTCTTCAGTGCTCTGCCTTCTTTATAGTCCAACTCTCACATCCATACATGACCACTGGAAAAACCATAGCCTTATATTTCTTCAAATTGAAATATAGTTGATTTACAATATTATGTTAGTTTCAGGTGTATATCAAAGTGATTCAGTTACATATATAGATATTTTCACATTCTTTTCTATTACAGGTTATTACAAGATATTGAATTTTTTGGTGCTATACAGTAAATCCTGTTGCTTATCTATTTCATGTATAGTAGTTTGGATCTGTTAATCTTATACTCTTGTCTTTATGATTATGATATAGTTTTCAGAAATCTCACCATTTTGCTCCCTAGTGATACTCAAATTGTATTTTTCAGCATTGTACCCAAATTTCACTCTTAATTTAGCAGTTAATTATTGAACATCTATTACAGGCCAGCACCAGATATATATATATATATACACACACATATATACATATACATATATACATATTATAGTAAATGAGAGTTCACAAATGAAAGGTGATGGGGTTTGTGGTAGCAGAAATATAGGATACTTTAGAAGCACACAGAACACATAGCCCAGTCAGTAATGGCTTAATGGAGGAAGGAGATTTGTGCTGAACTTGGTGGAAAAAGCAGGAGTACTACTATTTAAGACAGAGAGGAAAACAGGGACAAAGTTTCAGAAGTAGAGCAAGGTAATGCAGATTCAAGGAAGTGAGAGGAGTCCAGAATGACACAGCTTGGAGTGGCATCAGGTAAGGGTGGCAATTAGGCAGGCACCATGTGGTGGGGGCATTATAAGCATTTTAAAAGGAGTTATGACTAGGAACCACTAAATGACTTTAAGCAGGAGAGCTCACATGCTCAAATTTTATTCTAAAACGATCCCTGTGGCTGCAGATAAAGAATGGATAAGAGGGAGAAGGTCTCGGGAAGTCAGTGGACTTGATTAATTGGATGGCCCAGGGGCGGGGAGGGGAATGGTAATAAAAAAGAAGTCTGAGTTAAGGCTATCAATACTGGCGCCTTTCCTAAAATGGCAGTGCACATTTGGAGAGGAGTGGGGAAAGGTGATGAATTCAGAATGGAATTACTTTGGGTACCTTAGATAAAAAGACAGCTCTCATTCAAATTCCAAATGAAATATTCATAACATTCCTGGAAGTAATGCCTGAATAATGGAACCATTGGTATTAAAAACCAATTTTCTAGAGCCTTTTAAGAGTAAGCACAATGTGCTTATAAAAATGAAATATTTACCGAGCAATTATTACCTTAATAATGTTTGCAATATATCTGCTCTAGGTTCAATATAATACTTGAAAAACAGTAATTGCTCTTAATCATTACAGATATCCAATTAAACACATACATCATTAGCCAAGCAATTATGATTAGGCACTCAAGTCTACTTATCTGCTGAGTCAAAACTGCTGCCAATCTGGTGCATGAGTGTTATTCTAGGTCTGACCACTGTTCCATACGCATGTGCTCCAAGGAATAGCTAATCCTAAACTGTATGCCCTCAGTTCAACACATCTATTTAAATTCCAAGTCCAGTTGAAGCAAAATTTAAATTCTTCTTTGATGAATTGTATGTATTTCTCATTTTCGATGCTTAGCAGAGTGAGCATGTGTGGCTGAATGGGTTACCTAAGTATAAATCTTGGAAGCTGTTAAGATTTATAAAGTTAAAAGCAGCAAATTGTTTCAATCTATAACTAAGTGTATTTGTTATTCACCATATAACTACATGTGTTTTCTGCCATTTCTGTTATTTATGTCATTTTTTTCAAGTCTCAAATAAATGCCTGACTACGTTATCTACTTTGTCATTCTCTTATCCTCAGTCTTTTCCACCTCAATCTTAGAAAAACTGTATTCTAGAAGTATGGTATAATCAAAAGATGTAATCTTTAGAACTAGAAAGACCCAGGCCTGAATCCCAACTCTGCCATTTAACAGTTCTGTGACTTTAAGCGGGTCACCCATCATTTATGAGCTTCAGTTTGCTCACATACAAAATGTAATTAATAGTGGCAACCTCATTGAGTTGTTTTATTTTTTTTTTGTCATTTTAACATCTCTGATAATTTTTTTTAATTTTATTTTATTTAACTTTACAATACTGTATTGGTTTTGCCATATATCAAAATGAATCTGCCACAGGTATACATGTGTTCCCCATCCTGAACCCTCCTCCCTCCTCCCTCCCCATACCATCCCTCTGGGTCGTCCCAGTGCACCAGCCCCAAGCATCCAGTATCGTGCATCAAACTGGGACTGGCGACTTGTTTCATATATGATATTATACATATTTCAATGCCGTTCTCCCAAATCATCCCACCCTCTCCCTCTCCCACAGAGTCCAAAAGACTGTTCTATACATCAGTGTCTCTTTTGCTGTCTCGTATACAGGGTTACTGTTACCATCTTTCTAAATTCCATATATATGCATTAGTATACTGTATTGGTATTTTTCTTTCTGGCTTACTTCACTCTGTATACTAGGCTCCAGTTTCATCCACCTCATTAGAACTAGCAACCTAGATGTCCGTCAGCAGATGAATGGATAAGAAAGCTGTGGTACATATACACAATGGACTATTACTCAGCCATTAAAAAGAATACATTTGAATCAGTTCTAATGAGTTGTTTTAAGGATGAAAATAATGAATGAAAATGCTTGATATTATAGCATCTCAGTATTACAGCCAATAGCAGTAATAGTTTTTCTAATAATCTGCATGTGTGCATGCTAAATCGCTTCAGTCATGTCCACCTCTTTGCGACCCTATGGACCATAGCCTGCCAGGCTCCTCTGTCCATGGAATTCTCCAGGCAAGAATACTGGAGTGGGTAGCCTTTCTCTTCTCCCAGGAATCTTCCCAAACCAGGGATCTAACCAGCATCTCTTATGTCTCCTGCATTGCCACTGGGTTCTTTACCACTAGAACCACTTGGGAAGCTCAATAATCTGCCTCGTATTTATTTATTCCCCTACAGAACACTCTTCACCCCACATATACCCTGAGGGTATTATTTAGAGTGGGTTACAACATGGGGCCTATAGTCTCAAATCTGAGGTACCCTCTTCTGTCATTTTGTTTCTTAGGTGGGGGCACTGTCCAGGCAGAACTGATGTCTGTCTGGATACTGCAGAAGGCGGACCTAGGCACACCCATAAAGGCGGACATACCCAGGAGCATTGATTGGCAGGCTAGAAGACAAATTCTTATGATAAAGGCACTTTTACCTCAACAGGAGCCTGGGAGTTGACTGGGAGTGTTGTAAGAGTGGGGAGGAGTTATTTCAAGGTTTATTTGCAGGTTGCTGAGAGAAATGAAGACAGTTCACCTATATCCAGCCATCTGCAGGGTCAGTAGGGGCTGCTATATGTCTTTGCAGCAACAAGTGAAAGTGAAAGTTGCTCAGTCCTGTCTGACTCTTTGCAACCCCATGGACTATACAGCCCATGGAATTCTCCAGGCCAGAATACTGGAGTGGGTAGCCTTTCCTTTCTCCAGGGATCTTCCCTACCCAGGAATCGAAGCGGGGTCTCCTTCATTGCAGGCAGATTCTTTACCAACTGAGCTATCAGGGAAGGGGAAGGTAATATAGGCATCATAATCAAAGAGTTACGCAGCGCATAAGGACAATACCCCCGCTGTGATTTTGGAGTTGTTTCCTCTCTTGACAAGCACCACAGTCCACAATGGAGGTGATCAGGTAGAGGATGATCACTACAAGTGTTCAGAAGCAATCACTCCAAGGCTGGTTGATGATCTGTATCTTGGTGTGCAGGTCACACATGTAGACAACAAAGATAGTGGCAAATATCATCTCTGTCACTGAAAAGGAGTACCCTGATGTCAAGGCACTAAAGCAGATCAGAATCACCAGGCACAATATATTCTCAGCAAACAGGAGAAATCCCTTTCTGGTGAGTGAGAAGTCAGTCAGCAGCCGGGGGCCCAGAGGCACCCAGAATCTGCCATGGTGTGGACCAGAGGCCCAAGAGGCACAGAGGACCTGCTCTCTTGCTTGTGGATTTGAGGACGTTGCATACCCAGCAGTCTTGCCCGCCTGCCATCTAGCCAGGAAGCACATTTTGATTGACAGCATTTTTAAGGAGATACTTCTACATACATAGTTGAAGGAGACATATATATGTAGTTGAAGGAGATACTGATGACTACGTTTATAGCTAAAACATATTAACATCCTAGCTTCTTTAAACCACAGGCATTGAATCAGACTAAGTATTTAATTTTGTCATTGTCTTTGATAATTAACTGTAAGAATCTGAGTTTCTGATTATATGGTCAATTGCACTTCTTTTATTAACTACTTAAAAGCAGTTAGACAGCCCTTTAACTTTAATGTTGGTTAATAGGCTGGGCCCTAAAATATTAAGTTTGTGTGATTCACAGCCAAATTTCAATTATAAAACTAAAAAGTTTTAATCTCACTTTCATCCATGATCTAAAAGGAATCTTTCTTTGTCATCACAAAGAATACATGATAATATATATAGTTTACCAATCTTTAAAGAGGTTTAGCATTCATTGAAGTCTTTGCCAAATACTTGATAGGCTAACAGATTTCATATTTTCCACTAAAGATTGATGTTCAAAGTGAACTAATTACATCCTTAGGTTACTTATTTATTTATTCATTTAGTATGAATTTAGTCATTAATTACTTAACTGGTTAAGAAAATTACATTTCTGGGAGCCATTTATATATGAGTAGATATAAACATGGAGAAGGAGATGGCACCCTACTCCAGTACTCTTGCCTGGAAAATCCCATGGACGGAGGAGCCTGGTGGGCTGCAGTCCATGGGGTTGCTAAGAGTCGGACACGACTGAGCGACTTCACTTTCACTTTTCATTTTCCTGCATTGGAGAAGGAAATGGCAACCCACTCCATTGTTCTTGCCTGGAGAATCCCAGGGATGGGGGAGCCTGGTGGGCTGCCGTCTATGGGATCACACAGAGTTAGACACGACTGAAGTGACTTAGCAGCAGCAGATATACAAATATATATTTACATATACATATATAAGGGTTTCCCTGGTGGCTCAGATGGTAAAGAATCTGCCTGCAATGTGGGAGACCTGGGTTCGAAACCTGGGTCAGGAAGATCCCCTGGAGGAGGGCATGGCAACCCACTCCAGTATTCTTGCCTGGAGAATCCCCTTGGACAGAGGAACCTGGAAGAAGACATGGGGTTGCAAAGAGCTGGACATGACTGAGCAACTAAACATATAGCGCACACATACATATATAAATATATGTAACCAAGATACGTCAATATACTTTAGAGTTAATATTTTATGCTTCCTGAATTAATAGAATTCCAGTCTAGGTTTGTTTCCAACTTGCTGTGGTACTTAACAGATTGATAAACCTTTCCAGGCATTTGGTTTGAAAAAATAAAAATGAAGAAGTGTCATATCAGTTCTTGAGGAGATGAGGCCAGTGTGGCTTTCAGAGTCAAGGCTAAGTACAAATCACAGTCTGCCTAGGGTGTAGATGCTAGGTGAGTACAAGGATGACACTGGAAGTTTGTTCAGCAGAGCAGATTTGAGGTATGATCGATGTCAGAAGAGAAAGCAAAACCTTCGTGCATGTTTGGAATCAAGGATAAAACATTCATATCTGTTGTGTGCATGTAGACCTCATCACTCAATTTTAGGGGAAGTGAAGATGGAAGTGAATAAATTTTATTTGTCACTATAATAAAGCTGGGAGGAAAAAGAGAAAACAGGGAGCTTAAAGAAAAAAGAAAGAAAGCTGGGGGCCTGGGTGGAGGTTTTCATAAGATTAAGGTAAACCCCTAGAGTGGAAACTGCTCACTGCTTCATTGGAGCACTTCTCAATGTTGTACTTGGCAAAATACATTCATTCATCTCCATGCCTTTAACAGTAGTTTACTAAGAACACACTGTTTTCCTTGAAACTATCATACTGCAACCCCCTTTATAGTCTCAAAACAGATATGCGATACTAAAATTCTAAATTTCTGGGATGTCAACAGAGAAAGAAAAAATGTACTCTTTGCTTTTGTAGTGTAAAACAATGGGCAACTTATGTTAATGAATGGTCATTATTTGAAATTAATGTCAGTAAAAGAACATGGCTAGAGTTTTTTTTTTTTTTTTGAGAATTTATGTCCATTTGGACTAATCAATTTATTTCTCTCAAATTTTATCTCTGTGATCCTATCTTTTTAAATAAAGAAAAAAATGGTAACAATGTGAAAAAATGACTTAACACTATACCTCTTGGTTATGATGATCTATCCAAAAGCAAAATAAAAATACTGAGAATGTAA
The DNA here is from genome assembly GCF_027580195.1 of Bos mutus. NCBI lineage: Eukaryota > Metazoa > Chordata > Mammalia > Artiodactyla > Bovidae > Bos > Bos mutus. The sequence goes on from NC_091618.1 coordinate 121,411,755, forward strand.
TTACTGAGCCCAGTTTTTGTATTAGGTGTCCTAAATAATGAAGACGGCAAGGATTTAATTTGTGAGCTTATAATCTAGTTTTATGAAACAAGACAAGGGAATGAGAACAGTTAAAAGATACAAGAAAAAACAGAAAGGAATTACAGTGAAACAAGATGATTCATTACTGAATGAATGATGTTAACAGTAAATGCTCTAAGAGTTCAGAGGAGTGAGAACTCTCAGAAGACTGATGTTTGTAGAACTCACTTTATAGAGGAGGTGGAGTTTCATTCCAGGCATAACCTGCAGAAAATCAGGAAGGGAGAAATGTGAAGATGATAGCTTGGGTCAATCGGACAGGAGCTGATGGTTAACGCGTACAAGACCAGTAAGAATTCAAGTACATGGAAGCCAGTATGTGGAGGGGCTAGGATGAGTAATTTTGAATTTATTTTGCATAAAGTGGAAATTGCTGGCATTGTATGCTCAAATAAAGTTCATGATCAAATAAAGCTCAGTCCTGCAGCATGTGGGGGTAGAATGAGGATTGGCAGGAAGGTCAGTTGGGAGACCAATTGAAGAGCCCAGAAATGAGTGAGAAGGATATAAACTGCAGGATGGCAAAGTAATGGATTACAAAAGACAAATGTAAGACATTGAGAAAAATGAATCAGTTGACTGCCAAAACTGATTGCCTGGATGGATGTGAGATGATGAAGCTGAGAGAGTCAAGCAGGACTTCAGGTGTGGGTAGTATAAGGACTGGGAAATCCGGAGGAAGGAACTAAATTCTGTGGTCAAAATGAAGTTAGTTATAAACGTAAAAATAATGGTTGTGTAGCTAGTTTATAACCTGTTACACAAATTTACATAGTGCATGATGGCTCAGTGGTAAAGAATCCACCCTGCCAACACAGGAGAGGAAAGAAATGTCGGTTCCATCTTTGGGTCAGGAAGATCCCCTGGAGGAAGAAATGTCAATCTACTCCCATATTCTTGCCTGGAAAAATCCCATGGACAGAGGAGCCTGTTGGGCTACAGTCCATGCAGTTGCAAAGAGTTGGACATGACTGAGCAACTGAGTACATGCAATACATACATTCAGTTCAGTTCAGTCACTCAGTTGTGTCTGACTCTTTGCAAACCCATGAATCGCAGCACGCCAGGCCTCTCTGTCCAACACCAACTCCAGGAGCCCACCCAAACTCATGTCCATTGAGTCGGTGATGTCATCCAACCATCTCATCCTCTGTCATCCCCTTCTGCTCCTGCCCTCAATTTTACCCAGCATCAGGATCTTTTCAAGTGAGTCAGCTCTTCTCATTAGGTGGTCACAGCATTGGAGTTTCAGCTTCAACATCAGACCTTCCAATGAACACCCAGGACTGATCTCCTTTAGGATGGACTGGTTAGATCTTCTTGTAGTCCAAGGGACTCTCAAGAGTCTTCTCCAATGGTACACTATTATTATATATTATAACCATATTATGCCAGGATGGATGTGAGAGTTGGACCACAAAAAGGCTGAGCACTGAATAATTGATGCTTTCAAACTGTGGTGCTGGAGAAGACTCTTGAGAGTCCCCTGGACAGCAAGGAGATCAAAGCCATCAATCCTAAAGGAAATCAACCCTGAATATTCATTGGAAGGATGGATGCTAAAGCTGAAGCTCCAGTACTTTGGTCACCTGATACGAAGAGACAACTCAATGGAAAAGACCCCAATGGTGGGAAAGATTGAAGGCAGGATAAGAAGAGGGGGTGACAGAGGATGAGATGGTTGGATGGCATCACCAACTCAACGGACATGAGTTTGAGCAAACTCTGGGAGATAATGAAGTAAGGGAAGCCTGAAGTGCTGCAGTCCATGGGGTCACAAAGAGTTGTGCATGACTTACCAACTGAACAACAAGATGCTTATACACAAAAGCCCAACTTCAAAAAAACCACAGATGATAGACTCTATTTAAAAATGAGGTTCCAGATTTCCCTGGTGGTACAGTGAATAAGAATCTGCCTGCCAGTGCAGGGGACACGGATTTGATCCCAGATCCAGGAAGACTACACATGCCTCTCAGCAACTAAGCCTGTGTGTCACAATTACTGAGCCTGAGACCACAAAGAGTTGGACACGACTGACTTTCATGTCACATTATATCTTCATAGATGCAACTTGAATTTTCCTAGGTATTGTTAGCCTATGGGCTATAGATATGATCTCATTTATAACAATTCTTAAGTTCCCTTGTGTGGTAGCCATTACCTACTAATGTGGGTCCTCGAACCCCATGCAAAATGCTTTCCCCAGTAAAATATTTTCTTGGGTCCCTTGGGTGAAGTATAATGTGTGTAGCACTTCTCATTATTTTTACTGCTCCACTGGGCACAGCTGCTACTACTTTGAGTGTTTTAAACACCAGGTACATCTTGTTGCAGTCCGTAGCCACCCTCAGTCCTGATTCAATGCACCACGCTTTGTTTAGTCAACAATGTCTCTCTCGTTCCTTAATATTAACCTAATAGTGGGCCTCTAAAATACTTGGGTGGAGAAGGCAATGGCACCCCACTCCAGTACTCTTGCCTGGAAAATCCCATGGATGGAGGAGCCTGGAAGGCTTCGGTCTTTGGGGTCACTGAGGGTCGGACATGACTGAGCGACTTCACTTTCACTTTTCACTTTCATGCATTGGAGAAGGAAATGGCAACCCACTCCAGTGTTCTTGCCTGGAGAATCCCAGGGACGGGGGAACCTGGTGGGCTGCCATCTATGGGGTCGCACAGAGTCAGACACGACTGAAGTGACTTAGCAGCAAAATACTTGGGAGCAAAGTCATTATAAAGTTTGGTAATGTATCTCTTTCAGGTTTTAGGTACAATTCCTTTCTCCATTTTTGGATGAGGAGATGAGTTCAATGAGATTAAGCAATGGCAGATACCATATGACAAATTAATGGCAGAACTGGGATTCAAACTCAGATCTGTCTACACACCTTGTACTCCTAATCACAGAGTTTTAAATAACTATATAAGTGTCAGACAATCTCATGTAAAAGTATTAAAATAAGCTCTGGAGATCAGATACAGAGGTTTATCAAATCAAAACGGAAACAAATTTCTGTACTGAACCAAGTTCTGTAACTCATTTGGTGAAACAGGCAATAATTTCAAAGTAAGTAGGGGCTTTCAGATACATCTCTACAAAAACAGCTTAACAATAGCAGATATATTAAACAATTGAGATGCTTAAGAAATTAGCTTCCTGGAAATACGAACATGCTGAAACTGGTTTAAACAAGTTAAATGCTTGACATGTGATACTGAAGATCCATGAGAAACATAATTAGTTCTCAGACTGGAGCATGAGATTATAGAAAAGGATTAAAAAGACTACAGTACCATCAGTTCAGTCATGTATGAGTGTTTGCGAACCTGTGGACTGCAGCATAACAGGCTTCCCTGTCCAACACCAGTTCTCGGAGCTTGCTCAAATTCATGTCCATCAAGTTGGTGATGCCATCCAACCATCTCATCCTCTGTTGTCTCCTTCTCCTCCTGCCTTCAATCTTTCCCAGCATCAGGGTCTTTTCAAATGAGTCAGTTCTTCGCATCAAGTGGCCAAAGTATTGGATTTTCAGCTTCAGCATCAGTCCTTTCAATGAATATTTAGGACTGATTTCCTTTAGGATGGACTGGTTGGATCTCCTTGCAGTCCAAGGGACTCTCAAGAGTCTTCTCTTGAGTCTTGAGTCAAGACTCAAGTAAGTCTTGGGCATGACTTGAGTAAGTCATGGCTTGAGTCTTAAGCATGACTTGAGTAAGTCATGCCCAACTCAAATCTTCTTTTGAGTCTTCTGTGTACACTACAGTTGGAGTATACACCACAACACAACACCATAGTACCATATATGTATTTAAATTTAAAAAGCATTATTCTTATTTTTGATTTGATAACTTGTTTAAATGTACTTATGAATATTCATACTGTGAATCTTGATATGAAAAATCTGAGGTAAGTAGATTATATGTTTTAATTTTCATATTATCACTGCATAGAATGAGACAAAAGAGGAGTAATACCTTAACTAGTAAAAAAGTTATTGGATTCTAGATGGAGGGGTTGACTTAGATCATATCTAAATGGCCTACTGGTTTCCCTACTTTCTTCAATTTAAGTCTGAAATTTTCAATAAAGAGTTCATGATCCAGGCCATAGTCAGCTCCCAGACTTGTTTCTGCTGACTGTATAGAACTTCTCCATCTTTGGCTGCAAAGAACATAACCAATCTGATTTTGGTATTGACTTGGTGATGTCCATGTATAGAGTCATCTCAGGAGTTATTGGAAGAGGGTGTTTGCTAAGACCACTGCATTCTCTTGGCAAAATTCTGTTCACCTTTGCACTGCTTCATTTTGTACTGCAAGGCCACACTTGCCCATTACTCCAGGTATCTCTTGACTTCCTACTTAGCATTCCTATCCCCTGTGATGAAAAGGACATCTTTTATTGGTATTAGTCCTAGAAGGTCTTGTAGGTCTGCAAATCCCTTATGATTATACAGTGGAAGTGCCAAATAGATTCAAGACACTAGATCTGATAGACAGAGTCCTGAAGAACTATGGATAGAGGGATGTAAAATAGTACAGAAGGCAGTGATCAAAACCATCCCCAAGAAAAATAAATGCCAAAAGGCAAAATGGTTGTCTGAAAAAGTATTACAAATTGCTGAGAAAAGAATAGAAGTGAAAGGCAATGGAGAAAAGGAAAGATATACCCATCTGAGTGCAGTGTTTCAAAGAATACCCAGGAGAGATAAGAATGGCTTCCTCAGTGATAGGTACAAAGAAATAGAGGAAAACAATAGAATGGGAAAGACTAGAGATTTCTTCAAGAAAATTAGAGATATCAATGGAACATTTCAAGCAAAGATAGGCACAATAAAGGACAGAAATGTAACAGAAGCAGAAGCTATTAAGAAGAGGCGGCAAGAATACACAGAACTATACAAAAAAGTTCTTAATGCTCCAGATGCTGTGCTCACTCACAAAGAGCTAGACATCCTGGGGTGTGAAGTCAAGTAGGCCTTAGGAAACATTACTAAGAACAAAGCTAGTGGAGATGATGGAATTCCAGCTGAGCTATTTCAAGTCCTAAAAGAAGATGCTGTGAAAGTGCAGCACTTAATATGCCAGCAAATTTGGGAAATTCAGCAGTGGTCACAGGCCTGGAAAGGTCAGTTTTCATTTCAATCCCAAAGAAGGGCAATATCAAAGAATATTCAAACTACGGCACAATTGCATTAATGTCACATGATAACAAGGTAATGCTCAAAATCCTTCAAGCTAGGCTTCAGCAGTACATGCAAGAACCAAGAACTTCCAGATATACAAGTTGGATTTAGAAAAGGCAGAGGAAACAGAGATCAAATTGCCAACATTTGTTGGATCACAGAAAAAGTAAGGGATTGCTGGATCATAAGGCAGTTCTATTTCCAGTTTTTTAAGGAATCTCCACACTGTTCTCCATAGTGGCTGTACTAGTTTGCATTCCCACCAACAGTGTAAGAGGGTTCTCTTTTCTCCACACCCTCTCCAGCATTTATTATTTGTAGACTTTTGGATCGCAGACCTTCTGACTGGTGTGAAATGGTACCTCATAGTGGTTTTGATTTGCATTTCTCTGATAATGAGTGATGTTGAGCATCTTTTCATGTGTTTGTTAGCCATCTGTATGTCTTCTTTGGAGAAATGTCTATTTAGTTCTTTGGCGCATTTTTTGATTGGGTCGTTTATTTTTCTGGAGTTGAGCTGTAGGAGTTGCTTGTATATTGCCTTATGATCCAGCAACCCCACTGCTGGGCATACACACTGAGGAAACCAGAAGGGAAAGAGACACGTGTACCCCAATGTTCATCGCAGCACTGTTTATAATAGCCAAGACATGGAAGCAACCTAGATGTCCATCAGCAGATGAATGGATAAGAAAGCTGTGGTACATATACACAATGGAGTATTACTCAGCCATTAAAAAGAATACATTTGAATCAGTTCTAATGAGGTGGATGAAACTGGAGCCTATTATACAGAGTGAAGTAAGCCAAAAGGAAAAACATAAATACAGTATACTAACGCATATATATGGAATTTAGAAAGATGGTAACAATAACCCTGTGTACGAGACAGCAAAAGAGACACTGATGTATAGAACAGTCTTATGGACTCTGTGGGAGAGGGAGAGGGTGGGAAGATTTGGGAGAATGGCAATGAAACATGTAAAATATCATGTAGGAAACGAGTTGCCAGTCCAGGTTCGATGCACGATGCTGGATGCTTGGGGCTGGTGCACTGGGACGGCCCAGAGGGATGGTATGGGGAGGGAGGAGGGAGGAGGGTTCGGGATGGGGAACACATGTATACCTGTGGCGGATTCATTTTGATATTTGGCAAAACTAATACAATTATGTAAAGTTTAAAAATAAAATAAAATCAGAAAAAAAAAAAAGAAAAAGTAAGGGAATTCCAGAAAAACATCTACTTCTACTTCACTGACTACGCTAAAGCCTTTGACTGTGTGGATCATAAAAACTGTGGAAACTTAAACAGATGGAAATACCAGACCACCCTACCTGTCTCCTGAGAAAGCTGTAGGCAGGTCAAGAAGCAACATTTAGAACTGCACATGTAACAATGGACTGGTCCAAAACTGGGAAAGGAGTATGTCGAGGTTGCATACAGTCACCCTGTTTATTTAATTTCTATGTAGAGTACATCATGTGAAATGCCAGGCTGAATGAGTCACAAGCTAGAATCAAGGTTGCTGGGAGAAATATCAATAATCTCAGATGCACAGATGACACTACCCTTATGGCAGAAAGTGAAGAGTAACTAAAGAGACTCTTGATAAAGATGAAAGAGGAGAGTGAAAAAGCTGACTTAAAACTCAGTTCAGTTCAGTTGTCAGTCGTGTCTGACTCTCTGCAACCCCATGAACCTCAGCATGCCAGGCCTCCCTGTCCATCACCAACTCCCGGAGTTCACTCAAATCCATGTCCATTGAGTTGGTGATGCCATCCAACCATCTCATCCTCTGTTGTCCCCTTCTCCTCCTGCCCTCAATCTTTCCCAGCATCAGGGTCTTTTTAAATGAGTCAGCTCTTCACATCAGGTGGCCAAAGTATTGGAGTTTGAGCTTCAGGATCAGTCCTTCCAATGAACACCCAGAACTGATCTTTAGGATGGACTGGTTGGATCTCCTTGCAGTCCAAAGGACTCTCAAGAATCTTCTCCAGCACCACAGTTCAAAAGCATCAATTCTTCAGCACTCAGCTTTCTTTATAGTCCAACTCTCACATCCATACATGACCACTGGAAAAATCATAGCCTTGACTAGATGGACCTTTGTTGGCAAAATAATATCTCTGCTTTTCAATATGCTGTCTACATTGGTCATAATTTTTCTTCCAAGGAGTAAGTGTCTTTTAATTTCATGGCTGCAATCACCATCTGCAATGATTTTGGAGCCCAGAAAAATAAAGTCTGACACTGTTTCCACCGTTTCTCTACCTATTTCCCATGAAGTGATGGGACCGGATGCCAGGATCTTCATTTTCTGCATGTTGAGCTTTAAGCCAACTTTTTCACTCTCCTCTTTCATCAAGAGGCTCTTAATTCTTCTTTGCTCTCTGCCATAAGGGTGGTGTCATCTGCATATCTGAGGTTATTGATATTTCTCCCAGCAATCTTGATTCCAGCTTGTGTTTCATCCAGCCCAGCATTTCTCATGATGTACTCTGCATATAAGTTAAATAAGCAGGGTGACAATATACAGCTTTGACGTACTCCTTTTCCTATTTGGAACCAGTCTGTTGTTCTATGTCCAGTTCTAACTGCTGCTTCCTGACCTGCATACAGGTTTCTCAAGAGGCAGGTCAGGTGGTCTGGTATTCCCATCTCTTTCAGAATTTTCCACAGTTTATTGTGATCCACACAGTCAAAGGCTTTGGCATAGTCAATAAAGCAGAAATAGATGTTTTTTTAACTCTCTTGCTTTTATGAGTATACAGCGGATGTTGACTTAATACTAAACATTCAAAAAACTAAGATCATGGCATTCAGCCCCATCACTTTGTGGCAAATTGATGGGGAAAAAAAATGGAAACAGTGAGAGACTTTATTTTCTTGGGCTCCAAAATCATTGCAGACAGTGACTGCAGCAATGAAATTAAAAGAAGCTTGCACCTTGGAAGGAAAGTTATGACAAACCTAGACAGTGTATTAAAAAGCAGAGACATCACTTTGCCAACAAAAGTCTGTCTAGTCAAAACTATGGTTTTTCCAGTAGTCATGTATGGATATGAGAACTGGACCATAAAGAATCCTGAGCACCAAAGAATTGATGCTTTGGAACTGTGGTGCTGGGGAAGACTCTTGAGAGTCCCTTGGACTGCAAGGAGATCCAACCAGTCAATTCTAAAGGAAATCAGTCCTGAATATTCATTGGAAGGACTGGTGCTGAAGCTGAAGCTCCAATATTTTAGCCACCTGATTTGAAGAAATGACTCACTGGAAAAGACCCTGATGCTGGGAGAGATTAAAGGCATAAGGAGAAAAGGCAGCAGAGGATGAGATGGTTCGATAGCATCATTAACTCAATGGACATGAATCTGAGCAAACTCCAGTAGCTAGTGGAGAACAGGGGAGTCTGGCGTGCTGCAGTCCAAGAGTCAGACACGACTTAGTGGCTGAACAACAACAACAATAACAATATGGGTGCTTAACATGTATCTCTTCAAGGATTAAATCATATGATGCTGATGCTGGCCTTTATCACCCCCTGAAGGAGTTCAGGGAGGATAGAAGAAATGAGGAACTTTGTGCTCTGGAATAAAATGGCAGGACAGGTCTTCAGATAGTTAAATATTTCAGGAGCTGATTTTACAAGCCCTACTCTTTTATCTCTTCATATCTACTAAAATACTAAAACCCTTCATGGTGAGGACTATTTCTCATGACTAGCAGAAGCTTCACAAGACTAGCAGAAACTTTCTGAAAAAAATATGTGCTTGATTGCATGTACTCTCCATTCATCAAAATCACTTATCCTTCCCTCCGTTCTCTTTGGAGCAATTTCTCAGAGCTATCTGAGGTGCTGTCTCCCAGGCTGCAGTACTCATTTTGCCCCTAATAAAACTTAACTTGCAACTCTCACATTGTACATTTTTTAAAGTGGATATAGGTTATCAATAAGACTGCTGCTACTGCTGTCGCTTCAGTCGTGTCCGACTCTGTGCGACCCCAGAGACAGCAGCCCACCAGGCTCCCCTGTCCCTGGGATTCTCTAGGCAAGAACACTGGAGTGGGTTGCCATTTCCTTCTCTAATGCATGAAAGTGAAAGTGAAGTTGCTCAGTCACGTCTGATTTTGAGACCCCATGGATTGCAACCTACCAGGCTCCTCCATCCATGGGATTTTCCAGGCAAGAGTACTGGAGTGGGGTGCCATCGCCTTCTCCCAATAAGACTAAGGTGGCACAAAAAATATATGGCATCATTCACTAGTTACTGTACTGTACATAATATCCCCAGATCTTATTCATCTTACAACCCTGCTTGTATTCTTTGGCAACATCTTCCCTTTTCTCTACCTCTAGACCCTGACAACCTCTCTGTTTCTTTGAGTTTTAATTTTTAAAATTTCATAGATAACTGAGATCATACAGTATTTGTCATTCTCTGATTCATTTCATTTAAACGTAATCCCTAAAGTTCCATCTCTGCTGTCACAAATGGCAGAATTTCTTTCTTTTCATGGCTGAATAATAGTCCATTATATCAGATGGTCCCTAGCTTATGATAGTTCAACTTATATAATTTTTCAACATTATGATGGTGCTACAGCAAAACTCATTTAGTAGAAACAAATTGAATTTTGATCTTTTCCTGGTCTAGTGATATTTGTTACCAGACTCTGCTGATGCTGGGCGGCAGCAGCTAGCTGTACCTCACAGTGAGCCATGCGATCACAATGGTAAATACACTTGCAACCATTCTGGTTTCCACTTTCAGTACAGTATTTAAAAAATTACAGGAGATATTCAATACTTTATTATAAAAGTCTTTGTGTTAGATGATTATGCCCAACTCTAGGCTAATGCAAGTCTTCTGAACATGTTTAAGGCAGGCGAGGCTAAACTTGATGATCAGTAGGTAGGTGTATTAAATGCATTTTCAACTTACAGTATTTTCAATGTATGATGGAATTATCAGGACATAATCCCATCATAAGTTAAGGAAGATCTATATGTATACCACATTTTCTTTATTCATTCATCCATTAATGGACAATTGGTTGTTTCCCTATCTTGGCTGTTGTAAATAATACTTTAATGAATATAGGTGTTTTCTTTTTCTTTGGATAATTACCCAGATGTGGAACTTGTGGATCACAGGGTAGTTCTCTAGGTCAGGAATATCCTCTGGAGAAGGAAATGGCTACCCACTCCAATATTCGTACCTGGGAAATCCCATGGACAGAGGAACCTGGCTGGCTGCAGTCCATGGAGTTGCAAGGCCTGGACACAACTTAACAATGAAACCACCAGAGTAGCTCTATTTTTAATTTTTTTGGGAACCTCCACACTATTTTCTGTAGTGACTATTTTTTCCTTCAAACACTGAATATATTCTACTCTTTCCTGGACAGTAAGGTTTCTGCTGCAAAACCCAATCATAGTCTCATGGGAGTTCTCCTATATGTGAACATTTTTCTCTTGCCTCTCTAAAAATTCTCCCTTTGTCCTTAATTTTAGACAGTTTTATTATATTGTGTCTTGGTAGAACATATTTTTGAGTTGAAATTTTTTGGAGAGCTATAAGCTTCATGTCAGAGAAGCCAATGGCACCCCACTCCAGTACTCTTGCCTGGAAAATCCCATGGACGGAGGAGCCTGGTGGGCTGCAGTCCATGGGGTTGCTAAGAGTCAGATACAACTGAGAGACTTAACTTTCACTTTTCACTTTCATGCATTGGAGAAGGAAATGGCAACCCACTCCAGTGTTCTTGCCTGAGAATCTCAGGGACAGGGGAGCCTGGTGGGCTGCCGTCTATGGGGTCACACAGAGTCGGACACGACTGAAGCGACTTAGCAGCAAGTTTCATGTACTTGGAGTTGTAAACCTCACCCAAGATTTAAGAAATTCTCATCTTTTAAAATAATAAACTTTCTGCCCCCCTTTCCATCTCTTCTCCTTCTGGGATGCACAGATTACTTCTTTTAATAGTTTCCTATAGTTCACTTAGATTTCTTCACTCTTTTTCATTCTTTTGTTTCTTGTTTGCCTCTGACAGGATAATTTCAAATGACCTGCTTTCTACTTTACCAATTCTTTCTATTCTTTGATCAAGTCTACTCTTGCTCTCTATTGCATTTTTCATTTCATTCATTGCATTCTTCTGCTCCAGAATTTCTATTTGGTACATATACATGTATACACAGAAAGTTCAACAAATCAGGTGTTCTTGAGTCCTGATTTTTTTGAATTGTCTCTTGTTTGTTAAACTGTCTTTTTTTGACTCTTGTAGCTCACTGAGATTTCTTAAAACAGCTATTTGTTCCAATATTTTTTGTGGCAAACTGCAGATCTCCATTTCTGTGGTGTTAATATCTAGGATGGAGAAGGCAATGGCAACCCACTCCAGTACTCTTGCCTGGAAAATCCCATGGACGGAGGAGCCTGGTAGGTTGCAGTCCATGGGGTCGCTAGGAGTTGGACACGACTGGGCGACTTCACTTTCACTTTTCACTTTCATGCATTGGAGAAGGAAATGGCAACCCACTCCAGTGTTCTTGCCTGGAGAATCCCAGGGACGGGGGAGCCTGGTGGGCTGCCATCTCTGGGGTTGCAGAGTCAGACACGACTGAAGCGACTTAGCAGCAGCAGCAGTATCTAGGACATTATGTGGTGTGCCATGTCTTTGATGACTTGCATCGCTCTCTTCACATATGAAGAAGCATTTGCCTACTTCAGTCTCTATTGACTGGCTTCAGGAGAGAAATACCTCTGTCAGCCCTGTTAGGGATCTTGAGGCTAAGATTGTATACCTCCTCTAGATCCGGCAAAATCAGGCTGAATGCTGACAGTCGCCCATTCACTTTCCTTAGGGCAATGCTGAATGCTCAGGTTTGTGTGCCTTCTTTCAGTCCCATGGAGTTGAGCCAGCTTTTGTGCTTGCTCACTAGTCTACTGAAAAAGCTTGCCCCTGCTGCCCTTGAAGGCAAGTGCATGACCTAGCATGAAGTGGGAGTGTGTGTGGGTGATGTGAATGGAGTCTGGGGGCCAGCTGGAAGGACCAATAGGCAGGTTACCCCTAGTAGCTTGTGGTGGGCTTCCTGATGGAGTCTGCAACACAGTTAGTAGGATCCACATCTCTTTAGTGCCCACCAAGAGCCTGACTGCTAGTTTTCCAGCTGCTCCCCACCTCTTAGTTATACAGCACACTTCAGTATTCTGGATAGGTTGAGAAAGAAGTGGGTCTCTTTAGCAGCAACCCACACAACGGGGAAGGCTGGGAACACACTCACAGACTCTCTCTGTTCCCTGTAGGAGAAACTGTGGTCAAAGAAGATCTCTCTTGGCACTGAGTTATGCTGCCTTGGGGGAGGAGTAGTGTGGGTAAAGTGAGACTCTTCCTTTTATGCTTTTCAATGTGTACATTCTCAGATTTTCTTTTTCTGCTCCAACAGTGTGCTGGAACTTCTACACTAGACTTCTGACTTGTGAGATTCTCAATACCAGGGTTCTTTAGGAACAAGGTGATGGGAAATTTTTATTTCACCATTTTGATGTTGTAACTTTCTTTGAGTAAGAATTTACAGTAGATATTAAGTTCTTCCAATTCTAAATTTCTATGTTTTTCATTTGTCTCTAATACTGAAAATTTTACTTTTCTACTTACACAAGTATTGATCTACTTTTCTATTTTTCCTATTGAGCAGAATAAATTACTATTAGGACTGGAAACATGAGCCAGTTACTAGCCTACTTTGAAATCCTTTCTTATGTTGGTATCTTACATTATTTCATCATAATTTTCATAGAAAGTGTTTCAGAAGTGATCATCAAATTGTCCTGCTCAAATAGCCCTCTATTAGAGATTTCTCATTTCTCTTGGATTGGCTACTTCAATCTTTCAGAAAATTAGAAGTCTTTGTCATATTTTGAAAAATTTTAGGCACATGTGCAATATTTAAACAGTAGTATAGCAATACACTACAGATTTTTTAAAAGAAAATAGCTACTCTTTAAAGTTCTCTAAAATTTCTAAAAATAGAATATCAATCATCAACATTAGAAAAAACTTTATACAAAGCTCTTATCTTATTAAAAGATTTTCCAAATGTAGCTACCTGTAGTAAATAAAGTGGATGAGCCAAGAAAATGTTATAAAAGTTAAAAAAAGAAAAAAATTATAAGTAGACCAAATTATTCATATAACATATGTTCATTCGTGTGTTAATATAATTACTTTTCACCCTACAAAGCCTATTTTAATATTTGCTTCTTCCCTTTGATTGAGAACATATGATTATGTTTATTTCCATCTTTGACAGCTTCAAAGTGCTTATCATTGAATTTACAGAATATTTATCTGCATTCATTTGATATGATGTTTAATTATTTCATAGTGTTCATTTTTCCAATTATTTTGTAAACTTCTGGTAGGCAGGATTAGTACCTACATTTTTCTTTTCTATACATATAACTCTCTTCATGTCAGCATACATGGTAGTTAACACAAAATATTATTTATGATCAATTAGACTAAGTAATTATACTCACTGAAAAGGAACTGCTGAACCAGAATAACAAGTTATGACTTACTGTTTTTCCCTTTAAATTTGGTTAGACCTCAATGAGAAATAGAAATGAATGTTTCTTGATCTTTGTTCTATTAAGTCCAAGTACTATTCCACGTCATAGGTAAAATGCCAAATATAAGTGACTTAGTTTAGAGTCTCTGGAATGCAGAATCTGAGAAAAGGGTCAGGATGGAAGTACTTTAACTGGAATGTAGTCTCAGAAAACAAGAATGAGTGAGATAAGGATGAAGGAAAAAGGAAAAGGCTCATAATCAAAGTCATTCCTGTAGAATGGAGGCTCGACTGTGTTGGGGTCTCCTGAGAGGCACCTAGACAGCCTTTCTAGTGCTGCCCACCTGAAGAATAGAAGCTGGAACTCATATATACTGTCTCCATGCCCATACTGTCCCTTGGCAACAATAACTCCACCTGCGGTTAGTTCTCCTAGAGCTAGAGAATGGCTAGGGAGAAAGAGGAAAGATAAATGCGGCATTTCTCTTTTGTGGTGGTGACAAGAATTTCCAGACCCAATTCCAACAGGGGTGTGTTCCTCATACCAACAAGCCAATTCTTCCCCACACCAACAAGTAATTCTCAGGACACCAGCACGGTGTCTGAGAATTCAACTCTATTCTAATTCTAAAAAAGATAGCACCATGTTTCACAGGCTGAGGACTCGATCCTACAAGACCATCCTCCACTTCAGATGTTAGTTGTTAGCCCAGGAAGGTACTTATGCTACTAACAAACTGGAGGTTCCAATGACTTCCTTTTTGGGTTTGATTAAATTGCTAGAATGGCTCACAGAACTCAGGAAAACTCATTTACCCATTAGATTACTGTATTATAAAAGGATATTAGAGGATTTGAATCAACAGCCATGTGAAGAGATATATAGGGCAATGTCCTATTCAACCTCAAGTCGCTCTCCTCTTCCCTGGAAATTAGGAGGTGAGACAAAGCTCCAACCCTCTAATCGCATAGTTGGCAACCAGCCCCTACCTTGAGTGGGATCCAAAGTCACCTTCCTTGAAGAACTGAGGACAAGAGTTTTTTTTAAGAATTGAGGACAAGAGTCCAAGTATTATCTCACTGCTCTTATCTCAGGAAATTCCAAATGTTTGGGAAGCTCTTGTCTAGGAATTGTGGCTGAAGGCCAAATTCAGATAACCAAACATATATATTTCCCCTATAAATTACAATATCGCAGGTGGGATGCAGAGAACAAACAAATTATATTCATTGACTACAATAACACAATTATAATTTCTTGTGCCTTGACCTGGGGTCTTGTCTGGGTTCTGCACACCAGCTTGTAAGAGGGGGCACTCACAAGATGAGAAAAAACAAGATAACACAAGTTATGGAAACTAAGTCGCATGGATAAGCACTGAAGGAACTGAAGGTGTTAGCTTAAAGAAAAGATAGGACAAAAAGATAGGTTTGGTCAGCTGCAGGGGAAGCTGAGCTTTTCTGGAGCTTTTTACTGCAGCTATGACTGAAGTCATGGACGGGCTGATGGGATGAGACACGGGCTATATGAAGCATCCTCTATAAGAAGTAATATTTAAGAAAATTTTAACAAGAATATTTTAAAACTTTCTTCTCAACCTTTGGAAATGCAACTCCAGTGAGGCCCCCAAAAAAAATAAAAGAAAAACTGACTAGTAAATGGCTAAATATTAGAAGAGCAAGAGAACACACAAATCAGCATTTTTTTTTCAATTCACTATTCAGAGTTATATTTAGATGAGTGCAAAATGCATTTGGTCAACCACTTCACATTCAAATTCATGTGTGTGGAAATAAATTTGATCCATCTGTGTCTGAATTTTTATTTTTTAAACCACCAACATTTTCTTTTACAAGAACTGATTTCCAAGGAGTCTTATGATATCCCCAACTTACTGCCAAACCTCTCAAAAAGCCTAAAATGTGGAAGATGTACTGAACCTCCTCAAATATACTGGTTTTTAAATAAAAATAAGCAATAAACAAGCAAAACAATATCTGATTAGTCTGTTACAATGCAATCTGTGTTGAAATGAAGCATAAAAGAGGAAACGAGAAAGTTGTATATAGTATCTATTTTTAGTACATATACGCTTCAGTTCAGTTCAGGTCAGTTGCTCAGTCATGTCCGACTCTTTGCGACCCCATGAATTGCAGCATGCCAGGCCTCCCTGTCCATCACCAACTCCCGGAGTTCACTCAGACTCATGTCCATCAAGTCGATGATGCCATCCAGCCATCTCATCCTCTGTCGCCTGCTTCTCCTCCTGCCCTCAAACCCTCCCAGCATCAGGGTCTTTCCAATGAGTCAACTCTTCGCATGAGGTGGCCAAAGTACTGGAGTTTCAGCTTCAGCATCATTCCTTTCAATGAACACCCAGGACTGATCTCCCTTAGGATGGACTTGTTGGATCTCCTTGCAGTCCAAGGGACTCTCAAGAGTCTTCCCCAACACCACAGTTCAAAAGTATCAATTCTTCAGCATTCAGCCTTCTTCACAGTCCAACTCTCACATCCATACATGACCACTGGAAAAATGATAGCCTCGACTAGACAGACCTTTATTGGCAAGGTAATATCTCTGCTTTTCAATATGCTATCTAGGTTGGTCATAACTTTCCTTCCAAGGAGTAAGCGTCTTTTAATTTCATGGTTGTAGTCACCATCTGCAGTGATTTTGGAGCCCCCCAAAATAAAGTTAGCCACAGTTTCCACGGTTTCTCCATCTATTTCCCATGAAGTGATGGGACCAGATGCGATGATCTTCGTTTTCTGAATGTTGAGCTTTAAGCCAACTTTCTCACTCTCCACTTTCACTTTCATCAAGAGGCTTTTTAGTTCCTCTTCACTTTCTGCCATAAGGGTGGTGTCATCTGCATATCTGAGGTTATTGAGATTTCTCCCAGCAATCTTGATTCCAGCTGGTGCTTCTTCCAGTCCAGCATTTCTCATGATGTACTCTGCATATAAGTTAAATAAGCAGGGTGACAATATACAGCCTTGATGTACTCCTTTTCCTATTTGGAACCAGTCTGTTGTTCCATGTCCAGTTCTAACTGTTGCTTCCTGACCTGCATATAGGTTTCTCAAGAGCCAGGTCAGGTGGTCTGGAATTCCCATCTCTTTCAGAATTTTCCACAGTTTATTGTGATCCACACAGTCAAAGGCTTTGGCATAGTCAAGAAAGCAGAAATAGATGTTTTTCTGGAACTCTCTTGCTTTTTCCATGATCCAGCAGATGTTGGCAATTTGATCTCTGGTTCCTCTGCCTTTTCTACAACCAGCTTGAACATCAGGAAGTTCACGGTTCATGTACTGCTGAAGCCTGGCTTGGAGAATTTTGAGCATTACTTTACTAGTGTGTGAGATGAGTCAATTGTGCGGTAGTTTGAGCATTCTTTGGCAATGCCTTTCTTTGGGATTGGAATGAAAACTGATCTTTTCCAGTCCTGTGGCCATTGCTGAGTTTTCCAAATTTGCTGGCATATTGAGTGCAGCACTTTCACAGCATCATATTCAGGATTTGAAATAGCTCAACTGGAATTCCATCACCTCTACTAGCTTTGTTCATAGTGATGCTTTCTAAGACCCACTTGCCTTCACATTCCGGGATGTCTGGCTCTAGGTGAGTGATCACACCATCATGATTATTTGGGTGGTGAAGCTCTTTTTTGTACAGTTCCTCTGTGTATTCTTGCCACCTCTTCTTAATATCTTCTGCTTCTGTTAGGTCCATACCATTTCTGTCCTTTATTCAGCCCATCTTTGTGTGAAATGTTCCCTTGGTATCTCTAATTTTCTTGAAGAGATCTCTAGTCTTTCCCATTCTATGGTTTTCCTCTATTTTTTGCATTGATTGCTGAGGAAGGCTTTCTTATCTCTCCTTGCTATTCTTTGGAACTCTGCATTCAGATGCTTATATCTTTCCTTTTCTCCTTTGCTTTTTGCTTCTCTTCTCTTCACAGCTATTTGTAAGGCCTCTCCAGACAGCCATTTTGCTTTTTTGCATTTCTTTTCCATGGGGATGATCTTGATCCCTGTCTCCTGTACAATGTCAGGAACCTCCGTCCATAGTTCATCAGGCACTCTGTCTATCAGATCTAGTCCCTTAAATCTATTTCTCACTTCCACTGTATAATCATAAGGGATTTGATTTAGGTCATACCTGAATGGTCTAGTGGTTTTCCCTACTTTTTTCAGTTTAAGTCTGAATTTGGCAATAAGGAGTTCATGATCTGAGCCACAGTCAGCTCCTGGTCTTGTTTTTGCTGACTGTATAGAGCTTCTCCATCTTTGGCTGCAAAGAATATAATCAATCTGATTTAGGTGTTGACCATCTGATGATGTCCATGTGGAGAGTCTTCTCTTGTGTTGTTGGAAGAGGGTGTTTGCTATGACCAGTGCGTTCTCTTGGCAAAACTCTATTAGTCTTTGCCCTGGTTCATTTCATACTCCAAGGCCAAATTTGCCTGTTACTCCAGGTGTTTCTTGACTTCCTACTTTTGCATTCCAGTCCCCTATATATACTTAGATATGGTATAATGCAAATAACCTACACAACAAGTCATGTGTAAGCAGTTTGCATATGAACCTCTAGTTTAAATGTGGAATGGATGATCCAGGACAAATTTATGCTTACTTCTGAAAAATGACTTGAGTCATATAGGTTACCAACGAAGTTTCCCCATCTACCTCCTGGCTACTCCCTTGTCTCCTTACAGACTGCTCTGCCTCAGTCTATCCCATAACTATTGCTATTACTCAGGGGGGTTCCACCTAGATCCTTTGTTTCTTTAGTTCACCATGCTCCTGTAGAGTAATTTAATCCTATCGCATGGCATCACTGACCATTTAGATGACAATGACTTTCAGGCCTGTATCTTCAGCTTGGCTTTCGCTTTTGAAAAAGACTATTCCCGACTCTTCCACTTAGTCAATAAGTATTTCAGCGTTTCCGTAAGTACTCATCTTATGACCCAGAAACTTTTTTTGACTTCTTCTTCCTTCTTTGTCACTCCCTTTCTACTTCCAGTGAGCCCCCAAGTCAAGACCCTTCTTTCTCTTAAGCATCTCTCTAATCTAGTTCAAATCATCATTTTCTACCACCTGAATTACTGCAACACCTCCCTACTCAGGATAGCTTCCTCCAAACCACTCTATGCATAACTGTTAATGGCTCTTTCTACAACAGAAATCTGATCATACCTCTTTCTGGTTAAAACCACTTTTAACCATCACTTTTCATCACTTTTAGAATGAAGTCCAAATTTCTCAATGTAGTTACAAAGCCCTGAATTATCTAGCTTATTAGGTTTTCAAACTCTTCTCTGAATTCACCCCTGGCATTCTACTGTCCAAATATCTGAGTTGTTTTGTGTGTGTGTGTGTGTGTAATTTTTAAAAAATAGTCATGTTTTCTCACACATCCAGTGATATATACTCCCACACTTTCTTCTGATTAAAATTTATTCTCCTCCCTAGTCCAATCCCATCCAACTTCCTTGTCTCATCGATTTTTCCTGTTCCACTGACAGGACCATGCCAGCTTAAACGTCCTTTCTTCCACACTGGTTCTGCCAAGGCTGTTTGATGCCCCACTCACCTTGCACTTCCTCTCTTACAGCCCTTATTTATCACAATGTACTATAGCTGTTTCTTTGTCACTCTCTTTTAATACAGTTTAGACTCTCTATGAGGATTAAACCCCACTTCCTAGCAGGAGTCCCAACACATATTACACATGCAATAAATTACTGTTTAATATATTTAAATACTAATATACCATTTTAGATCCATAGTAACAGCATTACATCGGAGAAGATGATGGCACTCCACTCCAGTACTCTTGCCTGGAAAATCCCATGGACAGAGGAACCTGGTAGGCTGCAGTCCATGGGGTCGCTAAGAATCGGACACAACTGAGTGACTTCACTTTCACTTTTCACTTTTATGCATTGGAGAAGGAAATGGCAACCCACTCCAGTGTTCTTGCCTGGAGAATCCCAGGGACGGGGGGAGCCTGGTGGGCTGCCATCTATGGGGTCACACAGAGTCGGACACAACTGAAGCGACTTAGCAGCAACAGCAGCAGCAGCAGCAATAGCCTTACATACAAAACAGACTATCATAGGTGCTAACTTACAAACTGCATTTAAGAATGTGTTTTCATTTTCTTCTTGTATCATCATTCATAGGAAAAATGTTTTAAGACTTATACAAATATAATGCTATTTTCCCTTTTGATGTGTAAACACACACATAATTTTTTTTCTGTTTTATCTGAACTTGGTGCTAAATGTATTGAGTATCTAATTACAGTACTTTGTCTTTTAATAGTTCTTTTATATACCTACTATAAATAAAGATGGAGAAGCTCTAAACAGTCAGCAAAAACAAGACCAGGAGCTGACTGTGGCTCAGACCATGAACTCCTTATTGCCAAATTCAGACTTAAATTGAAGAAAGTAGGGAAAACCACTAGACCATTCAGGTATGACCTAAATCAAATCCCTTATGATTATACAGTGGAAGTGAGAAATAGATTTAAGGTACTAGATCTGATAGATAGAGTGCCTGATGAACTAGGGACGGAGGTTCGTGACATTGTACGGGAGACATGGATCAAGACCATCCCCATGGAAAAGAAATGCAAAAAAGCAAAATGGCTGTCTGGGGAGGCCTTACAAATAGCTGTGAAAAGAAGAGAAGCGAAAAGCAAAGGAGAAAAGGAAAGATATAAGCATCTGAATGCAGAGTTCCAAAGAATAGCAAGAAGAGATAAGAAAGCCTTCTTCAGCGATCAATGCAAAAAAATAGAGGAAAACAACAGAATGGGAAAGACTAGGGATCTCTTCAAGAAAATCAGAGATAACAAAGAAACATTTCATGCAAAGATGGGCTCAATAAAGGACAGAAATGGTATGGACCTAACAGAAGCAGAAGATATTAAGAAGAGATGGCAAGAATACACAGAAGAACTGTACAAAAAAGAGCTTCACCACCCAGATAATCATGATGGTGTGATCACTCACCTAGAGCCAGACATCCTGGAATGTGAAGTCAAGTGGGCCTTAGAAAGCATCACTACAAACAAAGCTAGTGGAGGTGATGGAATTCCAGTTGAGTTGTTTCAAATCCTGAAGATGATGCTGTGAAAGTGCTGCACTCAATACGCCAGCAAATTTGGAAAACTCAGCAATGGAAAACCACAGGACTGGAAAAGGTCAGTTTTCATTCCAATGCCAAAGAAAAGCAATGCCAAAGAATGTTCAAACTACTGCACAATTGCACTCATCTCACATACTAGTAAAGTAATGCTCAAAATTCTCCAAGCCAGGCTTCAGCAGTACATGAACCGTGAACTTCCTGATGTTCAAACTGGTTGTAGAAAAGGCAGAGGAGCCAGAGATCAAATTGCCAACATCTGCTGGATCATCAAAAAAGCAAGAGAGTTCCAGAAAAACATCTATTTCTGCTTTCTTGACTATGCCAAAGCCTTTGACTGTGTGGATCACAATAAACTGTGGAAAATTCTGAAAGAGATGGGAATTCCAGACCACCTGACCTGCCTCTTGAGAAATCTGTATGCAGGTCAGGAAGCAACAGTTAGAACTGGACATGGAACAACAGACTGGTTCCAAATAGGAAAAGGAGTACGTCAAGGCTGTATATTGTCACTATGTTTATTTAACTTATATGCAGAGTACATCATGAGAAATGCTGGACTGGAAGAAACACAAGCTGGAATAAAGATTGCCAGGAGAAATATCAATAACCTCAGATATGCAGATGATACCACCCTTATGGCAGAAAGTGAAGAGGAACTCAAAAGCTTCTTGATGAAAGTGAAAGAGGAGAGTGAAAAAGCTGGCTTAAAGCTCAACATTCAGAAATCGAAGATCATGGCACCCAGTCCCATCACTTCATGGGAAATAGATGGAGAAACAGTGGAAACAGTGTCAGACTTTATTTTTCTGGGCTCCAAAATCACTGCAGATGGTGACTGCAGCCATGAAATTAAAAGACGCTTACTCCTTGGAAGGAAAGTTATGACCAACCTAGATAGCATATTCAAAAGCAGAGACATTACTTTACCAACAAAGGTCGGTCTAGTCAAGGCCATGGTTTTTCCAGTGGTCAGGTATGAGTGTGAGAGTTGGACTGTGAAGAAGGCTGAGCGCCGAAGAATTGATGCTTTTGAACTGTGGTGTTGGAGAAGACTCTTGAGAGTCCCTTGGACTGCAAGGAGATCCAACCAGTCCATTCTGAAGGAGATCAGCCCTGGGATTTCTTTGGAGGGAATGATGTTAAAGCTGAAACTCCAGTACTTTGGCCACCTCATGCGAAGAGTTGACTCATTGGAAAAGACTCTGATGCTGGGAGGGATTAGGGGCCAGAGGAGAAGGGGACGACAGAGGATGAGATGGCTGGTTGGCATCACTGACTCGATGGATGTGAGTCTGAGTGAACTCCGGGAGTTGGTGATGAACAGGGAGGCCTGGCGTGCTGCAATTCATGGGGTCGCAAAGAGTCAGACACGGCTGAACGACTGATCTGATCTGATAAATAATCATTGCTTTTTAGAGCATACTGAAAATCCTCAAGTAAATTACATTTGAGACAAGAAAACAGAGAGTGTATGAAGGTTACGATTTTTAGGACAGATAAAATACTAAGAGTTGAATTAGAACTAGATTACAGAGATGTTTAATCTTCCATGCTTTAAAAGTGAATAAAGCATCTTTTTTTGGAGAAATATTGCCTATGACATCAAGAAAATGTTTATAGATGTTCTAAGACAAAAGCTAACTTCTATATTTTTCAAATCTACAAAAGTTATACGAAGTGGGATAGGATTGTAAAGATATACTTCCACTGACCTTCCTTTCTGTTCCTAACAGAAACACATTTACTATTGATGACAGAATGCCTATAGTGGATTAAGCTATTAAAATATTACCACATGTTTATAGGGACATATATTTTTAATATGGAGATACTTTGTGACTTTTAGGAATATATCTTTCATCTATAGCTAAAAAAGAGAATTTTACTTCTTATAGAGAAATCTAGTTAAAAGGAAACTGTTACTTTACGTCATTTTATAATAGTCTGTTCATGATAGATCTACTTAGATAAAATTATTTTGAAATTCACGGTACATCTACACAGTTGAAAATGCAAAAAATTTGGGAAAAAATTGTTTTTCAGTGGAGGATCTCAAATAGAAAATAAGAATTTGACTTAAACAAGAAATCCTTTAGTTTAGCAGTTTGATTAAGGTACAGAAGCTTCAAAATTATCAAATATCCACTTCTATTGGCTTCTTAATACGTTTAAATCTAATTTTAAGTGTAGCGTTGCTTCCCAGTTTTTCTTAATGAATTGTAGCCCCCAAAATTGGTCTTCAAAAATTATGAGCTGACAATTTAAATTAGAAATACACTGATATCATATTTTCAGGTTGAACAATTATGTCAAGTAATTAAATTTATGAGCTATAAAGGAACATTAAGAAATTTACATTTATATTCCATTACCTTTTTTAAAAATGGAAATTATTCCATTTTTTTCTGATGGACTGGTACAAGTTGCAAATCAGATTTTAAAAGTCCCTGTCAATTTTAACAGCTAGTGGGGAAAAAAAAAAAAAAATACAAGGCATTCTATGAAGTGGAAAGAGTACTAAATATTCTAAACTTTAGTAAGAAGCTAAATATGTTCTCATATCAATGCCTCTTAGACCTATCTCTAAAGTAGATTTTCTTGAAATTCCCTATCATCACCATTTAAATGATTAACTTCTGAATAATTTTCTTATGTTCACCTTGTTTCCCTACTCTTAGTTATGGGTCTTGATTTGGGGACCCTGCCATGAATACCTCTGTGGTATTCTGTGTGATAGAATAGTGAGATTTTAGTGTTTTAAATTGGATAAAACCTTCATTAATCATACTCTGTTAAAGGTATTAAGTTTATTAGGTCAAAATGACAGAGCACACTGCTGAGAAGACAATAAGTGCTTGTTAAATAATTACTTGATAGTCCAATTACCTGAAATATCTGATATTTTTTTAAATCTATAAAATTGATATAAAATATGACATAATCAGCTTTCTAGGTAATTCGATGAAAACAAGATAGACTTTTTAAAAATCAGAATTACTGGAATGAGTGTAACTGTTTAAACAGATGTCATCCCCACCCCCCAAAAAAAAAACCCATGCATTAAGTGAATCAATTTATTTTCTTGGCGCAAATGTGGGAAATCCAAATGCCAAACAAGAAGAAAAACTTTACCAAAGACTAAAAATTACAACTGATAAGATGATGCAACAGTTCTTTGACCCCCACATAAGCTGGTTCTGTGGTAGGATAAAAAATGTTTTATAAGAGAAACCAAGTTTATAAAAATCAAGACTACTAATGAAAAACAGACTTCTGAGGTTTTAAATGATCTGATTTTTCTGTTCTTCTTTTACTGTGTTTGGAAATGACAGCAGAAATCATGAAATATAAGCATAAAAGTAGTTTGGAATATTTCTAACCTCTATCACAAGACAATTACTGGTTGAGAGTTCTTTCTTAATAACCCAACATGATTCATCTTGCGTTTTCCTTGTCATCTCCTTCACTGTTGCCACATAGAATACTTTGTACCTGGTTCTTTTCTGCGGCCACAAAAATGAACCATTTCGTGGGGAGCTCTGAGAGAGAAAAATCTATTTGATAATGAGGCTATATCCCTAATTTTGTCAATTAAAAGTGGAAAGCTATAAATAATATAAGAAGAAAAACACAGCTGTGTGAATCTTGGCACGACAGTGTGAAGCTATCCCTACTGTTTGCTGCTTTTCCCACATCCCCCTTTCCAATGCATTTAAATTCATTGCTCTGGCGGCTTCAGTTTGGGCCCCAGTTTTGACTAAATCTAACAGCCCAAAGAAAAACACAGCTGAAACCACTGCCTGGTGGTTTAACTCACAGCCCCAAATGATAGGCCTCCAACAGAGCCCAGCAGGTTTTCAGCAAGAAGGCTCATGAATAGAGTTCCTTTTGGAAAGTGAAGAGTTTGATAAAAAGTCAGAAACAGAGGCTTTACCATAGCTGTCTTAGGAGAGTTTGCATAGCCCTGCTAGAAAGAAACAAGGCAATGTTCTAGTCCCCTACTATAAGAAATATCTGATAGATTTCTCTGGTACTTTAAAACTGACTTATTCTATGTTAAAATGCTAAAACCACAAGGAAATGACAAATTCACATGCAAAACGAAGAGCTGAACTGTGCACAGCTATTTCATTTGTATTTGATTTATTCTCATTCAGTTCTGAAGACCTGTGGGTCAGTGATCATTCCTGAACTAGCAAACCTAAAGCCTTTATGGAAATTTTGTCCTTGAGTCTGCCCTTCTCTATAGGGTTGAACTACAGATTATCTCCTCATCAGCTGTGATCCAAGGATCTCCAAAAAATACATATATATTCAAAGGTATATAAACAGAAGATAATCAGCTGAAATGTGGTTTTATTTAGAAACACTTCTGTTTTCAGAGATCTGATGGTAAATTCCTTCTGAGACTGTCAAAGATGGCACCAATGTCATGATTAAATCTCTAGGACACCTCAAAAAGAGGACTAAACTGCTTTTCTCTGTTGCTACTCCTCTGTGCAATATTTCTGACAAAGTTACTGATTCTTTCCAGGAGCATATAGAAAAGAGAGGGCTGCCTCTCTTAGAGTCAGGATTGGGCTCAGTGGAAAAGTAGATTTTGTTCTGCTTATAGGTAAACAGGTAAAATTGACATAGGCTACAGTCAATACACTGCAAAATCCATGAGGAGAGGTTATTTGTGCCTTAACACTGCGAAGTTCATGAGCCAACAGCTGGTCTGAGGCATTTCCCTGGTCCTCCTTCTGGATTGCTGGTGGGCAATTTGGGATTTCATTGTAATTTTTTTATTACCCTTTTAAACCTTTGGGAGAGGGTTATCTCAGAAGGCAACTTTTTCTTTCTGTGTCTCGCTTCCCTCTCAGCCACTAGACTAAGTCATGGATATTGTATAAGCATTAGAAAATGATTAATTCATTCTGTTCCATGTTATTGAAATTTTAATGTGAATATTATAAGAAAACATATCTAAATTGCA
The DNA here is from genome assembly GCF_027580195.1 of Bos mutus. Taxonomy (NCBI): domain Eukaryota; kingdom Metazoa; phylum Chordata; class Mammalia; order Artiodactyla; family Bovidae; genus Bos; species Bos mutus. The sequence goes on from NC_091618.1 coordinate 121,437,749, forward strand.
CCTACTTCTCTTGCAGAAATAGATGACAAGAGGGTGACTAACACACAAGCAGAAGTAAGTTTTCTTCTATTTTGTGTTAAATATATGTCCAATCCAATCAGCTAAAAACACAACCAGCTCAATCTGATTGTGATGCAAAATATGATATCAATACAACTGTGCTGTATAAACTATTTAATGTGCTTTTCCTGACTGGATAAACAGTAAAATGGTGTCATTAAATTGTGACCTCTACCTTTGATTCTCCACCTACGAAATACTAACCCCTGGGAAAAACCTCTAAAATAAACTACTGATTTTAGAGCCAAAATACGGTATTGATAGTTTCAGTTTAGTGGCTGGTGGAGTGTGACCATCACAGGTTGGGGCAGCCAGTGTTGGGATCCTGCAACAAGAAGGTGGAGGACAGACACCTCTTAAAGGTTCTCTGATGTGTGGAACCGAGAGCAGACCCTGAGGCCAGAGGCTTCACACACACATGCAGGACTTCAGGTTGAAAATGTGAACCAGGGGAGGCTGGGGTAGCTGCTAACAAAGGAGATACAAAATACAAGAAAATGAGCAAATGTGTCCATAAATGGAATAAGTATTGAATCGGATTCATGCAGACTCAGTAACCAATGGCCACATGAGTAGGCATACAGCAATGTAGAAAGAACAAAATACCAGAACGTGTCTCTCAAAACATTTCTAAAAATTTTATTGAAATTATAAACGTGAAATGGTTTGAAAACTAAATCCCTACATAAAAATAGTTTTTGCTACTTAATAAACTTTACTAAACAAACCAACTTTTATGTAGAATTAATTTTCTACTTCATTTTGAATATGTATATATGGGAATAAATATATAATAAAACTGGAAGTGAATGCTTCTTGAAATCAACCAGATGTAACAGAATACAGTAGAGACAGAAGTCTCAGTCATCCACACATTTATACTAATGTAGAGCTGCCCTGCCTGCGTCTGTGCATAATAGACAGATCACAACACTCTATTCTGGGGAAATTTACTTGTACCATTTGCTTTGGTTGATATGGATTCAGTAACTATTTGGTTGAATTTTTTCAGTTTTTAATAGATTGTTTTTGCATTCTCTAAATACCAACATCTTGGTGACTCCTTTGAGGGCAAGTAAGCTTCAGTACGTGTGAGTAAAGATGCCTGAAGCTCTATTTACTGTGAAACAGTTTCTAGTATTTTTCAGCCTCTGTACATTATGTTCTTTCTAATATGGATGGAAAGCCTAGCACAATCCTCAGAAAGTATCTTGCAATTGTTTATACTCGAACTTTTTGAAGCAAAAATAAATGCTCCAGACATGAAAACTCCAGTCTTTGCCATACTGAAATATTTAATAGATACGCTATTAAAAAGGAGTTTTTGATATAATCTGATTGAGGTATAGAACACATATATATAATTTATTATAATGAATAATGGTTTATACATATATACATACCTTTATCTATCTATATGTCTATCTCCATCTAAACTTTAAAACTTTGGCCCTGAAAAGTGTTCCAATTTATATCATTTTTAGTGCAAAAAATTCTTCCCCAATAAATTAATTCTGATCCAAAGTGCTTAAGTAAGAGTGTTAAGTATCAGTTTTGTTATGAAAGATCTTTTGAACATATGAAGGAAAAGTACCTCAACACTAATTTCAAGTAAATGAAGCTATTAGATTGAACATCTCAATTCCATAGGGTTATAGATTGGTATTACTTAACAAAGACTCTCATTAACCCTCCAGAACCATTAACAATTCTACAAACAGATATAATTATACCTTAGTCATAGTTTCGGAGTGTATTTTGTCCTGGCATTTATGTTTTTCTTTAAAATGCAAAGGATTAGTAGTAGTTTCTTTTCTCTATTTAAACTGTTAGTAGGTGTTTATTTCTCTCAAAGGGCTAATGACATTGTACTTTTTATCCAAATATAAGACTTTTCCTTTTTTTCTTTATCCAGGCACAGAATGCAACCCCTAAGCAAAGGAAGCAGAGTGTGTACACAGCACCCGCCATGAAAGGTACTGTTCAGGTACTGTTTCGGGTTCTTGAGAGTGCTAAGTTCATGGCTGACAGGCATTCTGCTCTCAGACACCTTATACCTGCTTAAAAGCTACATCTAGTCTCACCTCTACAACTTGGTAATGTGACTTTCAGTAAGGTAATGTTATTTGAAACCTTGTTTAACCAAGAGTGAAACAGTTGAAGAAGGAATAACTAGATACGTCTCAAAATCATAGTCTGGATGTTCAGATTTTCCAGAATAATGACAAAAGTTTCCTTTTACCCTTTCTCACATGTTTTCCTTGCAGAGATTTTTGTAGAACCCCTAATTACTCTTGCCGATGTTCACAGTTAATTATCTTTTTTTTTTTTTCCCAGGCTTAAGCAAAGTAGTTCTTGAATTTTGGACAGATACAATGTAAAGTGTTGCTTCATTATCCTGTGTCAGAAGCAGCTCTAAGAAACCCAATCAGACAGCTATTAGCTGTACATATAACAGCTGCTGAAATAACAACTAAGAAGGCTAGCTCAGGTTCCAGCATTCTCCCAGAGTTTCTACCCTTCCCCTCCAAATTAGAACTGCTAAAAGTACATCTAAGTGCATCCGAATTTTGACCAACATCAATTTCAGGGAAGGCTTCTTTCATTTCTCACACAAGAGTATCCCTGACATGAGGGAGAGTCCAGCAGCTCATGTTCCAGCCTGGCTCTTGGGCTGCTGGCCCAGGGGCTCATCATGCAGTCGTCCAGCTTTGTTTCAACTGCAAGAGAAGCCAGCTGAGCAGCTTACTCTGGAGTCTAGAGAGATGTCTAAATCGGGAGTGAAATTTTCCACTCTGTATTCTCTCTAGATTTGGGGCCTTTACAGAGAGGTGGGATATAAATGGACACATTAATAGCTACTTTCCATAAACTTCCTTCCTGCGCAGCTATAAAATATCATGCTTGCTTGTTCATGAGACTACAGTAAATAATGCAATCAGCATTGTAGTTCATTTCAGGGTAATTATTGAGGCTATTAGGCTTCCTTCTCTCAAGACCAGTGTAATCATTTTTGAAGATACTTTGCCTATTGTAAGCCATCTTGTACTTTTAAGACACGACAGTTTTGGCATGAATGGGCCTCAACGAAAGATATATGTTCACTCATTTAATGATTTCCTCTGTTCTATTTTGGGTTAGTTTAACTAAATAAAGACTGTTCTCATGTCCTTAGAGAATAATAGCATTAGTTTTAAAGGAAAATCTTAAAATCAAATCCCAAGGGCTCATAGTTTTCATTATATTTAGCTCTCTAATATCATAAGAATGTGGGACCCTAACATTTAAGGACATTAGTCATATTGTACATATTTTACACATATGATAATCTTTTTTTTTTTCATGAGTTAAAGACTTGAGAAAGCACAGAAATGCCTTCATGAGGCTATTGGGGGATAAGCCACTTAGGTCCTCATTTATTACCTGTAAATACCTAGGAGAGTCTCCTGCTTCTGATAAAAGAGAAATCAGTCCACTTGTCCCTTTAGAGACAGAAATGAATATTTCAGGACAGAATTAAGCAATAGTAACATATGGTGCATTGTGAGCACATTAAGAAACTTCAATCATAAGAAAGATGAATTAGTAAAGGAAATGTTACTGAAATGCAAAATCAATAATTCAATTGCTCTGAAATGTATAATTCTTCAAATTGCAGTGGAATATGCAATTATTGAGTGTATAAATATTTGCTGGGAGAGCAAAGTAGTACCAGGAGTGATTTATAGTTCTGAAAAAAATCACTCTGACCAAATGGTTTGGTCTGACTAGGGTTTCGTAAATGACCCAGTGAGTAGCTAGTTAGTAAAACAAAACAAACTAGCCAGATTCCCTTCTTCTCTCATATTAGGTTCTGAGGAGTTACTGGACACAGAGGCCAAAGTGACAGGAGAGAGATGCTACATCTACCAAATGTCATTGCAATTAATGCCCAGATAGACTCATCTCCCAGCTCCTATATTCATTTATTTTTCCCCCTTTCAATTACTATGGTATTTATGGCCCCACCAGATTTCTGGAAATAGAGACATGTCCAGGTTACCTCTTATGATGAAAGTTCTATGTGAAAGTTCAGAGGTGGGCAGAGGGTAAGAAATAGAGCAGAGAAAACCATTTTAAACAGGTACGTTGTCAGGAATGATAGACTAATGACCTCCAAATTTATATCTGTAGGCCTAACGTATCTCCTGAACCTCAGACTTTCTAACTAGCTACCAATTTTTTTCACTTGAACGAATGACACTTATTGAAACGTCTCAAATTTAACACGTCCAAAACCAAACTCATTGGTTCTTTTTTGGGTCTTCCCCATCTCAATAAATCTTATGCAGCCGTCGAAAACAAAAATCTTTGCACAATCCTTGACTACTCCCCATTACCAAAGCATCATCTACTCGTGTTAGTGCCGATTTCAAGAATGACCCCTACTCTGTTCTCTGGATCTTGCATTGCTATTGCCTTGTGTGACCACCATTCTTTCTTGCCTTGGCTGCTGAAGTCGCCTACCTACTACTCTCCTGTTTCTGCTCCTGACCCTCTACAAGCTAATCTCTGCACACAAACCAGAGTAATGCCTCTAACCCACAGATGTGATCATGCGATCCCCTTGATCAAATCCTCAAAAACTTCCTGTCACATTCAGAATACAATGAAAAATCCAATCATGGCTTACAACTCCCTGAATGAGCTGCACTGGTCTTTCTCTTTGATCTTATCTCCTTTCATACTGCCCCTGTTCACATTAGGGTTCAATGTCATGGACTTTTTCATTATTTATAAACATCTCAAGCACACTTTCATATCAGAGCATTTGTGCTTTCCACATTTTTTGCTTGAGAAACTCTTTACCCAGTGGCCTCACAGTTGGCTCAGCTACTGTGCCCTCCTCAGAAAGGTCTTTCTCTCTTGATAACTGCCCCTCCTACCATTGCTGTCTACATCCTTACAGCGCTACCTCAATTTTTTCCATGGCCCCAATCATTAGGTACCAATAATGAGGTGTCCATGATAACAGTCTTGTTCATTTGATATTCCCAGCATCTAGTACAGTTCCTGGCACAAAACCGGTGGTCAATAAAAACTTGTTGAATAACCATAATGAATTAGGGAATTCAGCCACATTGTCATCTGCTCAGGAGAGGATGTCCCTTAAACCTTGTTCTACTAATTGTCATACTTGTGACTCTGTTTCTGCTTCTCTTTGCTTTCCACTCTCTGGTTGATCCTCTTCATCCCCTTGGTAAGTTCTTCTCCATATGCTTCTGTTTTTCTATTTTTGCTTTTCCCCACTTCCCTTCCCTCTGATCAAAGAGAAAATCTGATTTGGAAAATTACTTACCATCAAGAATGATGCTTCAATTTTCCTGGATTCTTAACAAAGGTTATCTCATGGACCACTGGAATGATTAAGTGATTGCCTCTGACTAAAACCTGATTCTTCCAATAATTAGCTTGCGGCCAAGATGGCAGCATCATATGAAACAAACTTGGCAATGTAAATAGAAGAATCTGGACATGGTTTTCTTCCTTTAGAGATGTTTCATGATTAGATTGGAATATTGACTCTAAGAAAATAATAGCAGATTTAGCTCTTGGTCTTGCCACCTTTATAGCCACAACATTATAGTCATTCTAAGTTGTCAAGCTTAAAGAGTAACTAGTATAATTACCAAATGATGTATAAAATATCACTTCCATTTTTTTCCACTGCATCTAACCTCAGAGTATTAGATTGGCTATGTTCTTTTGAAGGTTCTATTAACAATATATTAGGCTTGGGTTATAGCCAGATAATCAAAAGTTCCAGGTTTTTGCTGTAGCAAATCTAAAAACTGACCAGACTCCAGATATTCAATCACCTACGTAACATGTCTTTCTTATGTCATAGGAAGAAATCTCATGGAGATCAAATATCATGAGATCAAAATTAGCTTGTTAAAAACTACATTTTGATCTCCACAGCAAATCAATTTGTCCTTCAATATTCCCCTTCTCAAGGAGGTGCTTCTTCCTGAGTTCCGGGATTCTCTAGTGACTCTCCCTCTCCTTCACTCTCTTCATTAGTGGAGTACCAGGTCTCGTGAAGTGCACCCCATTAGTATCTCTCCCACCTTCCCCTCCTCTATTTTATCTCCAATGCCACAATAACAATTCAAATCACATTCATTTCTTATACATAAAAGGTTACTCTCCATACAGTCTCTTATCTCTACTTCCCAATTGTTTTCTACACTGTAACCAAAGTAAAAGATGCTTGCTTCTTAGAAGAAAAACAATGACAAACCCAGACAGTTTATTAAAAAGCAGAGACGTTACTTTGCCAACAAAGGTCTGTATAGTCAAAGCTATGGTTTTTCCAGTAGTCATGTGTGGATATGAGAGCTGGATAATAAAAAAGGTTGAGTGCAGAAGAATTGATTCCTTTGAACTGTGGTGCCGGAGTAGACTCTTGAGAATCCCTTGGACTGCAAGGAGATCCAACCAGTTAATCCTAAATGAAATCAACTCTGAATGTTCATTGGAAGGACTGATGCTGAAGCTTAAGCTCCTGGCCACCTGATGCAAAAAGCCAACTCATTGGAAAAGACGCTGATGCTGGGAAAGACCAAAGGCAGGAGAAGGGGATGACAGAGGATGAGATGGTTGGATGACATCACTGACTCAATGGACATGGATTTGAGCAAATTCTGGGAGATGATGAAGAATAGCTTTTTCTGGCAGCCATATACATTGGTGACAAACAGTGAACTTATCATGAATTCAAAACCTCAAAGCTTTTTTTTCATGTACTGCTTTAAAGCCATATTATTTATAATGTATTTCTCATTTTACATCTTTTCTTAGCCAAAAAGCAACACAGTGCTATCATATCAACTGAATTTCATTTTCTCAGAATCAGTTGTCACAGGAACATGTCATAATTCATATAATGATTCCATCACCTATTCTACTCTATTTTCTATCATCTCAATTGTTCTGTCACCCTCAGATTATATATTTTATTTTTGGTCTTTTTATCTAGATCTGTAATAGACATATCAAACAGAACAGGGCAAAGAAAAGTCTGTAGCACACTTATCTCTCTCTAGTTGACACTGATCCCCCTGAAGGCCACCATTCAACAAGTTATCAAATAGACCTCTTATGTTAAGATTACATCCCTTAAAACCAGAGGATATTATGAACACTCTCATTAGATTGATATATTTCAGATATGGTGTGTTGACCATGTAAGTCATAAATTTGTAATGTATATTATGCAGAAAATGACAAGCTTAAGTTTGCATAAGAAACAGACTTACTTTTCCATTACCCTGTGTGATATAGTGCTTTATAATTGTGTAAGTAGAAAGTTCTGAAGATTATCAGAAAAATGATAGCTGACTACTGAATACCCACATGACTTCTCTGGTGTTTACATGGTGGTCAGCCCTGTAATTTACAGAACAGTCAATTAAATTATTTTTGGATAGCTTGAATCATGTTTTCAGAAAAGCAAAGTAGGTTTGAATCTTGAGGCAGGAAATGGCTGACACATTTCCACCCCCATTGTTCATGTGTGTGTGTGTGTTTTACTGGAAGGCAAATGCCTTCAACTAAAGACAGCAAAGCAAGCACCATTGATTTAAAAGGAAATCTGAACATGAAACAAATCAACCGACTGAAAAACTGCTTTGTATAGCAGGTTTATTATATCATGTTCAGTTCAGTCACTCAGTCGTGTCCAACTCTTTGAGACCCCATGGGCTGCAGCATGCCAGGCCTCCCTGTCTGTCACCAACTCTCGGAGTTTACTCAAACTCATCTCCATTCACTCGGTGATACCATCCAACCATCTCATTCTCTGTCGTCCCCTTCTCTCCCTGCCTTCAGTCTTTCCCAGCATCAGAGTCTTTTCAAATGAGTCAGCTCTTGGCATCAGGTGGCCAAAGTATTGGAGTTTCAGCTTCGGTATCAGTCCTGCCAATGAACACTCAGGACTGATCTCCTTTAGGATGGACTGGTTGGATCTCCTTGCAGTTCAAGGGACTCTCAAGAGTCTTCTCCAACAAACTGTCAATTCTTTGGTGCTCAGCCTTCTTCACAGTCCAACTCTCACATCCATACATGACCACTGGAAAAACCATAGCCTTGACTAGACGGGCCTTTGTTGGCAAACTGATGTCTCTGCTTTTGAATATGCTGTTTAGGTTGGTTAGGTTGGTCTAGGTTGCCTAGGTTCATGAAGAGTATGAAAAGACCATTAGTAGCCTGGAAAATCCCATGGATGGAGGAGGCTGGTAGGCTGCAATCCATGGGATTGCTAGGAGTCAGACACGACTGAGCGGCTTCACTTTCACTTTTCACTTTCTTGCATCGGAGAAGGAAATGCCAACCCACTCCAGTGTTCTTGCCTGGAGAATCCCAGGGATGAGGGAGCCTGGTGGGCTGCCGTCTCTGGGGTCACATAGAGTCGGACATGACTGAAGCAACTTAGCAGCAGCAGCAGCAGCAGCAGCATGAGACTGGTGCAAATGTAATTGTAGTTTTGCATTGTTGAAATTTGCCTTTTGACACTGAACAGTTCAGTGACTGAACTGAACATGATATAATAAACCTGCTATACAAAGCAGTTTTTCAGTCGGTTGATTTGTTTCATGTTCAGATTTCCTTTTAAATCAATGGTGCTTGCTTTGCTGTCTTTAGTTGAAGGCATTTGCCTTTCAGTAAAACACACACACACACACATGAACAATGGGGGTGGAAATGTGTCAGCCATTTTATGTATAACATAAAATTATGTTATAATTTTAATGTGTATTTCTTAATTATGTTTTTTTGCTAGTGACTTGTATTACTTGCTGTTTATTTTATATTTATTTTAGACTATGGAAATGATGTTAGACAAAAAGCAAATTTGAAAGATTTTCTTATTTGAGTTCAAAATGGGTTGTAAAGCACCAGAGACAACTCACAACATCAATAACACATTTGGCCCAGAAACTGCTAACAAGTGTACAGTGGTGGTTCAAGAAGTTTTCCAAAGGAGACGACAGCCTTGAAGATGAGTGTAGTGGCTGGCCATTCAGAAGATGACAACGATCAAATGAGAGCAATCATCAAAGCTAATCCTCTTAAAAACTGTATGGGAAATTGCTGAAAAACAGAATGTCAGTCATTCTATGGTCATTCCGCATTTGAAGCAAATTGGAAACGTGAAAAAGTTTGTAAGTGTATGCCTCATGAGCTGACCGCAAACCAAAAAATTTGTCACTTTGAAGTGTCTTCTCTTATTCTACGCAACAACAAGCCATTTCTCAACTGGATTGTGATGTGCAATGAAAAGTGAATTTTATACAACAACCAGCAACAACCAGCTTCAGTGGTTGGACCGAGTAAAAGCTCCAAGGCACTTCCCAAAGACACACTTGCACAAAAATAGGTCATAGTAACTGTGTGGTGGTCTGCTGCTGGTCTGATCCACTACAGCTTTCTGAATCCAGTGAAACCATTACATCTGAGAAGAAGTATGCTCAGTAAATTGATGAGATTCACTAAAAACTGCAATGCCTGAAACTGGCATTGGTCAACAGAAAGGGCCCACTTCTTTTCCATAACAACCTCTGACCACAAGTCACACAACCATAGCTTCAAAAGTTGGATGAATTGGGCTATGAAGGCTTGCCACATATTCACCTGATCTCTCACCTACCTACTACCACTTCTTCAAGCATCTTGACAACTTTTTGCAGGGAAAGCACTTCCACAACCAGCAGGAGGAAGAAAATGCTTTCGAAGAATTTGTCAAATCCTAAAGCATGGATTTTTATGCTACAGGAATAATCAAACTTATTTCTTGTTGGCAAAAATGTGTTGAGTGTAATGATTCCTATTTTGAATGATAAAGATGTGTTATGAGCCTAGTTATAATAATTTAAAATCATGATCCAAAATTGCAATGACTTTTGCACCAACCTAACACATTACCATTTTTAACACATAAAGGCTGTATATTGTTACCCTGTTTATTTAACTTCTATGCAGAGTACATCATGAGAAACGCTGGACTGGAAGAAACACAAGCTGGAATCAAGATTGCCGGGAGAAATATCAATAACCTCAGATATGCAGATGACACCACCCTGATGGCAGAAAGTGAAGAGGAACTAAAAAGCCTCTTGATGAAAGTGAAAGAGGAGAGTGAAAAAGTTGGCTTAAAGCTCAACATTCAGAAAACAAAGATCATGGCTTGCGGTCCCATCACTTCATGGGAAATAGATGGGGAAACAGTGGAAACAGTGGCTGACTTTATTTTTCTGGGCTCCAAAATCACTGCAGATGGTGACTGCAGCCATGAAATTAAAAGACGCTTACTCCTTGGAAGGAAAGTTATGACCAACCTAGACAGCATATTGAAAAGCAGAGACATTACTTTGCCAACAAAGGTTCGTCTAGTCAAGGCTATGGTTTTTCCTATGGTCACGTATAGATGTGAGAGTTGGACTGTGAAGAAGGCTGAGCACCGAAGAATTGATGCTTTGGAACTGTGGTGTTGGAGAAGACTCTTGAGAGTCCCTTGGACTGTAAGGAGATCCAGCCAGTCCATTCTGAAGGAGATCAGCCCTGGGATTTCTTTGGAAGGAATGATGCTGAAGCTGAAACTCCAGTACTTTGGCCACCTCATGCGAAGAGTTGACTCATTGGAAAAGACTCTGATGCTGGGATGGATTGGGGGCAGGAGGAGAAGGGGACGACAGAGGACGAGATGGCTGGATGGCATCATTGACTCGATGGACGTGAGTCTGAGTGAACTCCGGGAGTTGGTGATGGACAGGGAGCCCTGGCGTGCTGCGATTCATGGGGTCGCAAAGAGTCGGACACGACTGAGCGACTGATCTGAAGATTTTTCATGAACTTCTGAAAACATCTTCTTCCTCTCATTCTTCATAATTTCTTTAAGGGAAAAGTTTAGCTACTTCAGTGTCCAGAGATTGTTCTTCTAATATGTCCAGTAGATCTTCTCTGAATGTTTATGGCATTGAAACTCCTACTTTTTTTTCTCCAAGGATGGCTATGATCTTGATACTTTATCTCAATTTGATCACTGTCTTTCATAATAGAGCAATAGATGCAAGTAAGGAATAGCCCATAGAAGGAAATAGATCAAACCGGCTGAAGAAAAAGGCTAACACAGTTTTGGAGGATGACAGTGACAATGATTTTGGAGGATGACAGTGACAATGATTTTGGAGGATGTTATGTACAGTGGCAAAGATGTGCCATGTAATATTCAGTTCAGTTCTAGTTCAGTTCCTCAGTCATGTCTGACACTCTGCAACCCCGTGGACTGCAGCACACCAGGCTTCCCTGTCCATCACCAACTCCCAGAGCTTGCTAAAATTCATGTCCATAGAGTCAGTGATGTCATCCAACCATTTCATCCTCTGTCATTCCCTTCTCTTCCTGCCTTCAATCTTTCCCAGAATCAGGGTCTTTTCAAATGAGTCAGTTCTTCCCATCAGATGGCCAATGTATTACAGTTTCAGCTTCAGCATCAGTCCTTCCAATGACTATTGAGGACTGATTTCCTCTAGGATTGACTGGTTGGATCTCCTTTAAGTCTAAGGTACTCTCAAAAGTCTTCTCCAACACCACAGTTTAAAAGCATCAATTCTTTGCTGTTCAGCTTTCTTTATAGTCCAACTCTCACATCCATACATGACTACTGGAAAAACCATAGCTTTGACTAGATGGACCTTTGTTGGCAAAGTAATGTTTCTGCTTTTTAATATGCTCTCTAGTTTGGTCATAGCTTTTCTTCCAAGGAACAAGCGTCTTTTAATTTCATGGCTACAGTCACCATCTGCAGTGATTTTGGAGACCAAGAAAATAAAATCTGTCACTGTTTCCATTGTTTCCCCATCTATTTGCCATGAAGTGATGGGACCAGAGGCCATGATCTTAGTTTTCTGAATGTTGAGTTTTAAGACAACTTTTTCACTCTCCTCTTTCATTTTCATCAAGACGTTCTTTAGTTCTTTGCTTTCTGCCACAAGGGTAGTGTTATTCATATCTGAAGTTACTGATATTTCTTCTGGCATTCTTGACCCAGCTTGGGCTTCATCCATTCGGCATTTTGTACTATGTACTTAGCATATAAGTTAAATAAGCAGGGTGACAATATACAGACTGATATACTCCTTTCGCAATTTGGAACCAGTCTGTTGTTCCACGTCCGGTTCTAATTGTTGCTTCTTGACCCGCATACAGATTTCTCAGGAGGCAGGTCAGATGGTCTGGTATTCCCGTCTCTTGAAGAATTTTCCACAGTTTGTTGTGATCCACACAGACAAAGGCTTTGGAGTAGTCAATAAAGCAGAAGTAGATTTTTGAGGAGAACTCTCTTGTTTTTCCTATGATCCAACAGATGTTGGCAATTTGATATCTGGTCCCTCTGCCTTTTCTAAATCTAGCTTGAACATCTGGAAGTTTACAGTTCTAGTACTGTTGAAGCCTTGAAGAATTCTGAGCATTATTTTGCTAGTATGTGAGATGAGTGTAATTGTGCAGTAGTTTGAGCATTCTTTGGCATTGACTTTCTTTAAGATTGGAATGAAAACGGACCATTTCCAGTCCTGTGGCCACTGCTCAGTATTCTAAATTTGCTGGCATATTGAGTGCAGCACTTTCACAGCATCATCTTTGAGAATTTGAAGTAGCTCAGTTGGAATTCTATCACCTCCACTAGCTTTTTTCATAGTGATGCTTCCTAAGGCCCACTTGACTTTGCATTCCAGGATGTCTGGGTCTAGGTGAATGATCTTACCATCGTGGTTAGCTGGGTCATGAAGATCTTTTTTGTATAGTTCTTCTGTGTGTTATCTTGCCACCTCTTCTTAGTATCTTCTGCTTCTGTTAGGTCCATACCATTTCTATCCTTTATTGTGCCCATCTTTGCATGAAGTGTTCCCTTGGTATCTCTAATTTTCTTGAAGAGATCTCTAATCTTTCCCATTCTATTGTTTTCCTCTATTTCTTTGAATTGTTCATTGAGGAAGGCTTTCTTATCTCTCCTTGCTATTCTTTGGAACTCTGCATTCAAATGGGTATATCTTTCCTTTTCTCCTTTGCCTTTAGCTTCTCTTCTCAGCTGTTTGTAAGGCCTCCTCAGACAACCATTTTGCCTTTCTGCATTTCTTTTTCTTGGGAATGGTCTTGATCCCCGCCTCCTGTACAATGTCATGAACCTCTGTCCATAGTTCTTCAGGCACTCTATCAGATCTAATCCCTTCAATCTATTTGTCATTTCCACTGTATTATTGTAAGAGATTTGATTTAGGTCATACCTGAATGATCTACTGGTTTTCCTTATTTTCTTCAATTTAAGTCTGAATTTTGCAATAAGGAGTTCATGATTGAAGCCACAGTCAGCTCCTTGTCTTATTTTTGCTGACTGTATAGAGCCATGTAATTAAGTGCCAGTTGACTTTCAAACTGGGGCTTCCTGGGTGGTTCAGTGGTAAAGGATCTGCCTGTCAATGCAAAAGATGCAAGTTTGATCCCTTGGTCAGGAAGACCCTTGGGGAAGAAAATGGCAACCCACTCCTGTATTCTTGCTTGGGAAAGCCCCATGGACTAGGGGGCCTAGGGGGCTACAGTTCCTGGAGTCACAAAGGTGTTGGTCATGACTTAGTGACTAAATAACAACAGTGTTAAGATCTATTTTGAGTAATTATTTGAGTGCTGAATTTAGAGTCAGGCGCACCCCTCCTTGTTTCCCCTGATTCTGCAGAATGGCAGAATAAAGCCCAGTGGTGAGACGAAGGAGGGACGAAAGGTCTTGGAGATGAATAAAACATTGCCAGAGCTGTGCTCTCTTCCCAGTAGGAACTGAAGAGTCAGAGTTAGGGGTGCCTGATCCTCCTAAGCATGTGGACAACCAAACCTTGCAACATTCACTCCACTTATATTTGTACCAGTCTCAGGTAGACTTGTGGAGCTGGTCTTAGACCTTTTACTTACTTTGTAACAAAATTCTCCTTTGCTTCTTTTCACCAGCCTCCTCTTCTCAGACACCACATCCCTCTTTTTCCCAGCTAACCTAACAGTCCTCTCAGAGGTACTAATGTTTAAATTAAATAAATACTATATTTCAAAAAAGCATAAGAACAAAGTGATGGTTAATGGTCAATTTGGAGTGCTAAACACGATCATGCAATAAACATTTCTAGCCAGACGGATGAGCAGAAAATCATATAAATGCAGCCTATAATTTGGCAATGTAGGTAGGCTAACAATGATTATATAGAATTATGATCAATTCTCTCTTCCTGAATTGACATCCTCTTCTAAGTGTGCTGAAAAACAAAAATTCTCAAGAGGAATAGACCAGCCATAATATCCTATTTTCATCAGCCCCTGCATGTTGAAAAGTCAGGGAGAGAAGATAACAAGATCTTTTAGCTTCTCATTAGAGTATCTTCACCACATTGCATTCCTTTTTTTAAACATTTCTTTTCCTCTGTGGTTGTTCTCCAGATATTCTTCACATCTGCCTTTCTGAATCTTGGCTTTTTTGTCCACGCTGGCTCAGTTTATTTACTGCATAGGGTGGGGTTTATTTATGCAACTCAAGAAACATTTTAACAGATTTCCAGATAACACAGAACATTCTAAATATATACAATTTTTTTTTTAAACCAAATCTGCTTCTATTTCTAGATCTACTTCCTTCACTTCTCTTCAGTTTATTTCACTAAGTTCTATGTTAATCTTTTCCTCATTTCTTTGAATTCAGAAGGTTGGGTCAGATTGGAGAACTGATCTGAGAATGTATCTTTCTTGAAAGTCACTAAGATGTCTTCTTTTCTGACATCAGCACTGAGAGAGAGTGATACAAGAGGAAAATATCAGCAAGTATGAGTGCATTTAATATTTTATAGCATTGTCATAGATTATTAGGTTGAAAGACTGAAAGATTCTTGAGATAAATTAAACTGCCAGTTCGAAATTTGAGACAGGAAACTTAATCTCATGTGGTGCCAATTAAACTTTGATGAGGAAACCACTATTCATCAATATGGTTTCATTTGTGTGTCCGTATATATTTACACCTATTTTAATCTTAATCTTTTACATTTATATTCTTCTATTTAAATAATGTGCAACTTTTAAAATGGCTTCCTATCTTAGAAGTAGGGGAAGAGATGAACTTTTGTATTTAGTTGGAACAGATAAACCAAGACCCAGTATCTCTACATGTTCCCCAAGTCTGAAAATGGTAAAATTCAGTTGTATAAGCAGTAGAAATGTACTGCCACACATCACATATGAGCCTCCAGGCATGGCCTTAAAGCTATGTGGCTGCAGAGATTCAAGGCAAAATCCACACCTCTGAGAGACCAGTCTGGAAAAGCAACACACAAATGGACAGGTAGAGCACACCATGGTAAATCCTTGTACAGGGATTTGAGCAGTTAGCAGTGGATGTGAGGAGAGTCACACTAGGTCTGGAGGAACCAGAGGGTGAGGCCTTTTAGATTATAGAAGGAAGAGTCATGTTTACAAATGTCTGTGAGTTAAATGGACTGTGTCATGGAAATGTAGAACACACTGCTCCCTATTTTCATTCCTTCCGTTCACATAAACTCACAAAACATTTAAGATGATACCATGATGTAGACAGTTAAATCCTATATGGATTATCACAAATTACTTTGCTGTCATGCAAAGTCTGAAAAGGCTCCGCTAATGGACTAAATAGACATCACTTTTCAATGCATTTGGAAATCCTTGTGCATTTGATTCCATCTTTAAAAGTCTGGTTCATATCTTTCCTCTCAATAACATTACTTTTAAAACACAGTAAATTCCAACTCAAATTATACTATTTTAAAAATAAACTCTGTATTTTAGAACAGTGTTAGATTTACAGGAAAACTGATAATACAGAGAGCTCCCATATATGCTATATCCAGTTTTTCCTATGATGTACATATCATATTAATATGGTACATTTTTTACAATTACCAAACCAATATTGATTCATTATTATTAACTAAGGTCCATATTGTATTTACATTTGTTTAGCTTTTGCCTAATGTCCTTTTTCTGATATAGGAACCCATCCAGGATGCCACCTTAATTCATTATCATGTTTCCTTAGGCTTTTCTTGGTTGTGACAGTGTCTCAGAATTTCCTTGTTTCTAATGACCTTGACAGTTTTGAGGAGTACTGGTTAGGTATGTTCTGGAATATCCCTCTAAAGGGATTTGTCTGATGTTTTTCTCATAACCAGACTGGGGTTGTGGGTTTTGAGGAGAAAGACTGTAGATATAAAGTGACCATGTCATCATAGGATATCAAGGGTACATGCTATGAACCAGACTTATCACTGTTGATGCTGACCTTGATCCACTTGGCGGAGGTGGTTGCCTGGTGTCTCCCCACTACGCAGTACTGTTTTGGTTTTGTTTTCTAATCCCTTTTCCATATTTTTTACTTTGGAAGGAAGTCACTGTGTAGTTCACACTCAAGGAGTGGGAAGTTTTATGCCACCTCCTTGGAAAAAAGTATCTACATAAAATTATTTTGTAAATATAATTTTTAGACTAAATTACAAATAAATAACGATTTGGAATCCATTTTGCATGGAACATTGGTCACATCCTCCATTTATTTACTTATTCAATCATTTATTTTCATCAGCATGAACTCACGGATATTTATTTAATACTCTGGGTTACAACTCAGTACTACTTTATTTTGTTGCTCACACCATTATTACAGGGCTTCTTGTTTGCTTGTTTGTTTTAGCATATTCTTACTTTCTGACACTACAAAACACTCTAGGCTCATTTGTATATTTTCTGCCCCACTCTTAGAGGATCAGCTATTTCTTCAAGGAGCCCTCAATTTACAATTTTTATTTTTATTTGAATTACTATACTGTAAAATATATGTTTGTATCAGTACATAGTTACTAAAAATAGAGAAATCTATCTCCTGCTCTGCTGAAGTGTATGTGCATTATATCCAGTAGTGTTTTGGAGGGTTAATGCCACACTATCAGCATGCTAAGATATACACATGCCACTGTTATCAACCCTAGTGGGGGTTCCAGGAAGAAAAAAAAAAAGCCTATTAGTAGTGCAGGCAGATGTTGTCTGTAGGGCTTGTCTTCCTTCATTTAATACCTAATACAGTGTTGTCCCCTGATGTTTTCAGGGATGAGATTTGTACTGCTTCTTCATAGATGCAGAATTGGTAACAGGTTTGCAGCCTTCTTGGAGACTAGCTGTTTGCTTTACTTAAAGATCTTAAAGAGCAATGTATAAATACCCTATATTTTTGCAGTGCTTCAGTATACACAATGTATTTTTGTATAGTTTATTTTTTATAGGAAACCAAGTAGGATCTTTTATTTTAGAGGAAAGAGAGGCTCACAGAAGAGCAGGGTTCCCATGTTTAATGTCACTCTCCTTTACAAGGTCAATTAGTGACTGGAGTACTTTTTGCTTTTCTGTTGGGTCAGTATTTTTCCCATTGACCAATAGATCCTATTTGCCCTAATTAAAATCCAAAGATCCTTCAGCCTTATAACTTAATGAAGTTTTTACAGAATCTTTTATACAAAAGTTCCTACATAATTTTTATATTTCAGCTCACATTATAGACCTATATGTAATAACAATGTACTCAAACTAAATTTGCCTTAATATTCTCTCTCTCCAATCTGCCTATCCCCACCCCTGAGAGCTGACCACACAAATCTGACCCTGTGAATTTTTGTTTATAACCCTTCAAATGCACACCCATCCCTTTAGGACAAGGCACTGGAAATAATTTGCAGGGCTGTTTGTGATCTGGCCGTTCCCTGTGTAGGCCCACCTCCCACCACATCTTCTTTAATCTCAAAATGCAGCAATATTGAGCTACATTTAATTTCCTAGAAAACAACAGTGGTTTCTGGCCTCCACATTTGTTCTGTAGGTTCATTTGCATTAACGTTCTCTCTCTCAGCCCCCTACTTCTAAATCTTTTAATTTTTAACTTTGAGATTCAGAATGCACTATATGTACCTTTTTTGTGCATGGTACAGTAATACATTCTAGCTAGACTGAATTCCTTGGAAACAGGGCCAATGTCTTTTTGTCTTTAAGAAGTATTCTTATGTTTTCCATTTGTATTTCTGAGGACTCTTCAGTTTAGTTCAGTCGCTCAGTCCTGTCCGACTCTCTGCAACCCCCTGAATTGTAGCACGCCAGGCCTCCCTGTCATCACCAACTCCCAGAGTTCACTCAAACTCACGTCCATCGAGTCGGTGATGCCATCCAGCCATCTCATCTTCTGTTGTCCCCTTCTCCTCCTGCCCCCAATCCCTCCAAGCATCAGAGTCTTTTCCAATGAGTCAGCTCTTTGCATGAGGTGGCCAAAGTACTGGAGTTTCAGCTTTAGCATCAGTCCTTCCAATGAACACCCAGGACTGATCTCCCTTAGAATGGAGTGGTTGGATCTCCTTGCAGTCCAAGGGACTCAAGAGTCTTCTCCAACACCACAGTTAAAAAGCATCAATTCTTCAGTGCTCAGCTTTCTTCACAGTCCAACTCTCACATCCATACATGACCACTGGAAAAACCATAGCCTTGACTAGACAGACCTTTGTTGGCAAGATAATATCTCGGCTTTTCAATACGCTATCTAGGTTGGTCATAACTTTCCTTCCAAGGAGTAAGCGTCTTTTAATTTCTTGGCTGCAATCACCATCTGCAGTGATTTTGGAGCCCCCAAAAATAAAGTCAGCCACTGTTTCCACTGTTTCCCCATCTATTTGCCATGAAGTGATAGGACCAGATGCCATGATCTTCGTTTTCTGAATGTTGAGCTTTAAGCCAACTTTTTCACTCTCCTCTTTCACTTTCATCAAGAGGCTTTTTAGTTCCTCTTCACTTTCTGCCATAAGGGTGGTGTCATCTGTATAGCTGAGGTTATTGATATTTCTCCCAGCAATCTTGATTCCAGCTTGTGCTTCTTCCAGCCCAGTGTTTCTTATGACGTACTCTGCATATAAGTTAATTAGCAAATGCTGAATCAGTGACTGAATAATCTTTCTGGTTTAAAAATGTCAGTTTAACAGTTTCATTTTACCTGTATTTAACAAAATTATACATTTCTGATTTGTGTTTCAGTCACTCATTTATTTACTCACTCACTCACCCTCACTCATTCTACAAACATTTATAAGATGCTTAGTATTGGTCAGGCAGGTAATGCATTGAAGTTCTTTTGGTTGAGTCTGAGCTAAATACAGTCCTTGCCACAGAAAAAACATCATCAACTGGAAAAGAAAGCTATGTAAAAACAGCAATGATAATTTCTGTAAGATTGATGTGGACAATGCTATTTGAGTATGGAAGAGGAAACCACTAGGAAACCCTGTCACAGATAGCAAAGACTTTGCAGGAGAAATGTACCTTCTCTGTCAGTTGAGGGATGAGTAAGATTTTCACAGAGAAGAGAAGCGCTCGGGGTGGATTCCAGGCAAAGGGTTGAGCAGTTTCAGAGGCACAGAACTTGAGAGGGCAGATGAGCCTGGAACACTGTGACCTTGGGGATGAAACCTGTGGAGGAGGGAACATGGAGAGATGCTGGGGACTTGGTCAAAGGTCCTGTGTGCCAGGTGCTTAGGAGCTGGGATTTTATCCTGAGAAAACAGAGTGCTTTTGGACAATTTTTAAGAGTACCTAATATGTTATCTTGTAGAGTGCTTTGAAAATATCAGGAAAAGGGAAAAGGATTAAGAAGCTGATTCACACAGTTAACTTTTAAAAATCAGTCTACACCAGATTTTATTTGCCTGAGTTCATCTGCCTGTTTCCACTGCTCTTATTATGTAAGATGGCTAATCACTAGCACCAATCTCTTTTTCTCTTGCTTTAATGCATTTTGACTTTCTAAATAATATTTGAGCTGTGAGAAATTGAAATACTCATCAGAGTATCTTCCAAAATAAATTAATGGAAATCCAAATAGAAATGTGTTATAAAATAAAAATGTCAAAATAAATTGAAGAATTGGTTCTTAGTGGGATGAATTTAAGATAGGGTCACATTCTTACA
Source organism: Bos mutus (assembly GCF_027580195.1). NCBI lineage: Eukaryota > Metazoa > Chordata > Mammalia > Artiodactyla > Bovidae > Bos > Bos mutus. The sequence goes on from NC_091618.1 coordinate 121,457,906, forward strand.
ACTTGTGCTGGGCTATGAAACTTTTCTAAACAATCTCCCTTTTAAAACCACATATTCTTATCTGAACCTCAAAAAAAAAATCTGATCACAAGATAACTTTAAGAATAGTTTCATTAATTCCTTTCTCAGTGGGTCCTCATGAGAAAGTACCCCACATTTCAGTTGTCAGAATAGGTTGCATTCTTTCTATGGAGTGTGTATTATGGGACAGTAAAGATATCAGCATTGCTGCCAATCAATATACAAATAATTGTTAAACTTGAACTCTATGCAAAACTCTGAGTGGTGTGTTAAACAAATGAACTATCAAATTCTAAAACATTCTAGGTCAAATTCTGAAGAATGTTAGTTTTTTTCATTAAGAGATAAAAACACCAAACAGAAGTACGAGTGTCTAAAGATTAGTTTCAGGAAATCAGTAAGCCCACACATAAAATTACAAGATAAGCACTGCATTTATGATCTGTGTTGTTCTACATCTCTTTATTTCTGGTATAATTGCCAATAGGGGCCAACATGTTATCCTTGATAGGTAAGCCGAAGCTATCTTTTTTTTTCCTTGACAGAAACTTTATTCACTGCATTCTTGCATAACTTTGTAAGATTTATTCTCAAAACCAACCTTAAGGTGATCTTAATGACTTCCAACAGGCTATGTTATAGCAAAGTTCTCATATGCTTACCTTAATATAACTAGACAATCTCAGATTTAAGTACAAATAGACTACAATTGATAAAGGACTCTGGGGGCTGGAATCGGCATCATTTTTTTCCCCTCTGACTCCAAGGCTACTGCTTAGTCTATTATTAAATATTTAATTTTTAAAAGGATATTGGTCCTCCTAGACCCCAGCAGTCTAGAAGCAAATTTAAAAAAAAAAAAAAGAAGTAAGCTATAGAAGTAATAATTAAAATGACTGCAAGAGACATGAGCACCGGCTGTCTAAGGAGGGAAGAAGCAGAAAGACTACAAATTTACAGTTACATCACTGTGCAGGAAAAGATGACCAAAACAATGACCTGGAATCACTCAGAAAAAAATGCTGTACTATTTTTAATGTAATATGCACTTTAAAAGACAGGAAAGTGAACGTATGTGATGCAAAATTTTAAGTCTCACTTTTATTTTTTTTTAAGAGCTACTCAGTGTGGTATGTACATACTCCACAGTGCACAAAAATACACGTGTGAATGAATGCTCTCTCATTCTCTTTCTGAAGCCTTGATGCCCCCTCTTAAAATATTGTACAGTGTCTGCAGAGTTAGGGAGGGTGTGAATGACAGGTAATGGGTCTCAAGCTCAGTGGCTCATAAACTGGTACTCTAGTCATTCAAGAACACTAGGAAGGATGTGCAAACAAACTTGGCCTATTTAACAATTTTGCCTCAGTCCACACCTTACCTTCTAACACGTAGTGGAGATTTCTTTAAAAATCTTTCTCGAGGGCTTCCCTGGTGACTCAGTGGTAAGGAATCTGCCTGCCAATGCACAAGACACGGGTTCGACCTCTGGTCTGGAAAGATCCCACATGCTGCAGAGTTACAACTTGTGCCACTCTTGCACCACATCTTTTGAGCCTGTGCCTGAGAATGCAGAAGCTGCAACTATTGAGCTGAATCTGCTGAAGCCTGTGTGTGCTCCACAACGAGAGAAGCCGCTGCAGTAAGTCCACACACTGCAACTGGAGAGTAGCCCTCTGTCAACTAAAAAGAGGCACAACCTGAGAGCTGTGAGTTAAGTTTTATTTGGGGCAAAATGAGGACTGCAGCCAGGGAGACAGCACCTTAGACAGCCCTGAGAGACTGCTCCAAAGAGGCGTGGGGCAAGGTCAATATATAAGATTTTGGTGAAGGGGGAGTCCAGTGCAATCAAGCACTTACGTTACAAAGTTTCTGTTAGTCAGGAGGAGCTGATGTCACCGTAAAGGGATTTTAGTGATTTTCTAGATATGAAGAGATGCAAGGATTGGGATCATGAAATCAGTTCCTGAAAATATCTAGTATCTAAAGACCTGTTCGACCAGATTGCCTGGAGCACAGAGTACCTCACTCCACTCTGAAATCCCTCAGAGGGTGTTGAACGTCAACAGCTGCAGCAGAACAGGGTTCAATCTCTACAGAGGCAGATGGCAAATGCCATTGTTGTTGTTCAGTCGCTGGCAAATGCTCTTGAAAAGAAAGTTGAAAGTGTTAGCCGCTCAGTTGTGTCCTACTCTTTGCGACCTCACGGACTATAGCCCACCAGGCTCCTCTGTCCATGGAATTCTCCAGGCAAGAATACTGGAGTGGATTGACATTTCCTTCTCCAGGGGATCTTCCTGACTCAGGGATCGAATCTGGGTCTCCTGCATTGCAAGTGGACTCTCTACCATCTAAGCCAATTTGTAGTTGACACTCTGCTCACTGCAACTAGAGAAAAGCAGTGAAGACCCAGAACAGCCAAAAATAAAATTTAAAAATTATTTTTAAAAATCTTTCTCAGAAATCTAAAGGTAAAGACTGGCTTCTGATTTCTTCCTGTCCCTACAAAGCATTTTGTTTGGAAAATTGAAAGTATTATGCTAAAACATGAAAAAATATTGTGGTTTTTCATTTTGGAGCAGTGAACTCCTGAGCCAAATTGCCAAGGCCATATACTGTCACAAACAACCACTGTTGACTAAAAAATTTAGTCACAACCTGAAAGTGGGGAGTTAGTTATTTTACTTGGTGGAAATGTTAGGACTTCAACCCTAGGAGACTGCTCTGAGGAGGTGGGGGAAGGAGTCAGGATGTATAGAAGTTTGCACCAAAGATGGCAGACAATCTGAATATCAAAGACTACTGCTAGTTAAGGAAAACCAGATATCTCAAGGAATTTAACATTCTTCTATGCATGGGTAGATGTAAGAGTCTGGGATTATTGAAGTCATTCCTTGTACATGCATCTCAGCTATCTGGGGCCAGCAAATTGTTTTTTTTTTTTTTTCTCTCACATCCCCCACCCTGAGCTCCTCAGCAATCACCATGGAGGGTGGTGGCACTGGCTGGACCTCAGGCATTGTTATCCTTTGGGAGCCTTCACTCACATTTGGGAGGCCTGAAATCGCTGATGGCTGTTACATCCTGTTTATTGATGTGACAGATGTTCCATTTTACACCACATTAAAATGCTTTGTTGATTATTCAGAAAATAATGAATAATTAGAGTAATAATAAATTATTCTCCCATACTATGATACTTGGAGAAATATTTCAACTAACAAAATTTTTGTTGACTCTTCACCCTATGTAGGACACTATGTTCAATTTGTTAGGTAGTTAGAATAGGAAAAAGGAGTCCAAAATAGCGGTGGCTAAAAGACAAAGAAAGAAAAAGTCTGCAAAAATAAAACAAAGGAAGGTCCGAGGACCTGAGTGAGAACCTCAGGTGAAACAAACAGCCCTCTTGGCTAGCCCAGTTAACACAGGGCAGGCTCAGGGGGAGAAGAAAATACATATGAAAAGGAGTCAAAATTGAGCCTCTCTCTTCTCTTCGCTTCTTTTGGGTTGGCCTGCCTTCATGCCTCAAGGGTGTATTTTCTGTTGCTTGCCAAATAAAACTGAGCTGTAACACTGGTCGGCAGTTTAAACTGAGCTGTAACTGAGCTGTAACACTGGTCCATCTGTCGCTTCAAATTTTTGCTGCAGCCAGACAGAACCGAGCAAATTACACATTCCCCCAACAATTTCATGTGAGACTATGAAGTCTAATGATCCTAGTTCAAATTCTGAAGAGAGCTTCCATTTGGGGCTCATTTGATGATCTCTAGATTATCAGTTCTGCCTCAATCTATAGTAGTTCAGTGAAAAATAAATATACTTCATGTGCTGAAAATTACCTGTGAATGACTGCTATTGAACAAGGGCTCATGTCCTGTGGAGCACAAAACCAAATTCAGATAGTTGGTATTTGCGAAGAAAGAGGTTTTTGCACGGAGTCTAACAAGGAGATCAAACAGTTCATGCTTAAAAATCTCCAGCTCCTCAATGGCTTTCAGTCAAGGGTTTTTAAAGACAGTATTAGAGGAGAGGACAGTAGGATGCATGATCAGTTTGTGGACTTTTTGATTAGTTGGTGGTAAGGCAACACAGTGATGTTTTGGGAATCTCAGCATTCTTGTTCCAACCATTCTGAAAGCTATGTGCTTGTCATCAGCCTATAGCCATCATCCTCCACCAGGTTGGAAATTAGTCTGGATCTTCTGGGACAGCTCTTAATGTCTCTAAAGGATTCTGAACTTCTAGAAGAATGGTGCAAGAAGGGAAGTCCTCCCCCTCCATTCATTGAAGTAAAAGGTAACTGTCCTTACTTTTGATGTTATAGAAGAAATAATATATTTAAAAATCAGATCTTGAGAATGGAAGGAAGGAGTACTGGATCAGAGATTTCCTACACTTCTCCCCTTCCATGCTTTAAGCCCTGATGGTTAATGTAGTTTATCAGAGCTCTCCTAAGTCATCTAACCCTACTATTGCTTACTCCTTGATGTAATTCCCTCTAAAAAATAAATTCATTAGCCCTTGTGCAATAATTACTTCCAAAATATTCTTCTATTAATCTTTCCCAATTATATATGCCTGTGATATCTTATTTGTGCTATTTTCTTTGACATCACAATTTTTCTACTATTAAGCAACTCAACTAGATTTTATATAACACATCTGTAAATCCTAGCATGAAGATATACGGGACGGAAATTTGTTTGCCAAAGATTCTTAGGCTATTCGATAATGTTGATCTCTACATACTACTTTGTACTAATCTTGGAGTTTTTGGTGGGATTAAGGCACACGTTAATTGATGCTTTTGAACTGTGGTGTTGGAAAAGACTCTTGAGAGTCCCTTGGACTGCAAGGAGATCCAACCAGTCTGTCCTAAAGATCAGTCCTGGGTGTTCATTGGAAGGACTGATGCTGAAGCTTGGAACTCCAATACTTTGGCTACCTGATATAAAGAGCTGATTCATTTGAAAAGACCCTGATGCTGGGAAAGATTGAGGGCAGGAGGAGAAGGGGACGACAGAGGATAAGGTTGTTGGATGGCATCATTAACTCAATGGACATGAGTTTGGGTGGACTCTAGGAGTTGGTGATGGATGGGGAGGCCTGGGTTGCTGAGGTTTATGGGGTCGCAGAGAGTCGTACATGACTGAGTGACTGAACTGAACTGAAGGCACTCTGTGTGTCTGTGAGTGCACTCAGTTGCTCAGTCATGTCCCACTCTTTGCAACCCCATGGACTATAGCCCACCAAGCTCCTCTGTCCATTGAATTTTCCAGGCAAGCATCCTGGAGTCGGTTGCCAAGGGATCCTCCCAACCCAGGGATCAAATCCAAGTCTCTTGATCCTGCTGCACTGACAGGCAGATTCTTTACCACTGTGCCACCTGGGAAGCCTGTACTAAATCTTACCCATCTTGAAAATGAAAGTGTTAGTTGCTCAGTCGTGACCGACTCTTTGCGACCCAGGGAACTGTAGCCCATCAGGCTCCTCTGTCCATGGGATTCTCCAGGCCAGAATACTGGAGTGGGTTGCCATCCCCTTCTCCAGATCTTCCCCACCCAGGGATTCAACTCAGATCTCCTGGGTTGCAGGCAGATTCTTTACTGTCTGAGCCACAGGGGAAGGTCATCTTCAACACTGTGAAAAACAATAATATAATTAATTTTACTTTGGGCTTTCTTAGACAATAGTAGGCAAAGTGTCATTTGATTATTTAATTAACTTTCTATAATTACTTGGACATGCAGATGCATTCTAGAATTAATGAAAACACACAAATAAATCTAGTCTACTTTCAAAGATTCAAAGACATAAAATATGAATACATGCTTAATAAAACAAAACTAAAACTCTCCTTATATCAAAGAACCCCACAGCATGACAAAATACACTTTAAGTTTCATATAACTTAAACACTGCTATAATAAACTATTTGTTTATTAACACTTTAAAAGTCATAAACAAACTTAAATGATTTTTTGAGGGGGTTAAGATACATTTTCTAAGAGCTGAACTAAGATAAACTGGAGAAACACCTGCATAATTGTAATGTTAATGCAAATTAATTTTAATTAACATAGGAACTCACTGAAATTACTGATGAAAAATACTCTGAAAGTAAATACCACAGGTTCCAGCTGTCAATGCCAAAGCTTTCTTTCATCTTATTGTGTTTAATTGTTGAATCACCACAGGTCCCCTGTTTTACCTGTAAGGTCAAATCAAAGAATTCTTTGCATTTATATTAGCATCCTTCATTTTCCAGACAGGCATTTTAATCCCTTCTGATCTCTAAGACAAATATATTTTTTCATGTAATTATATAATTACTTGGCAGACCAGAGCAGATCCCACGGAGCCACTCCAGTGTGTGCCTTGTGTGTGCCGTGTAAATACTGTTCTGTTCTACCCATGGTAATTGGCCAATAGATCCCCCTAGGACGTTTTGATTCCTTAAATAAACACTATGTGGGCGAAGGGGGTTGTATTTTCTCATTGGCAGTGAAACCAGAAAGAAGAGCTTCACATTAGGTGCTTATTACATCATTTTAAAAAGAACGAAGTGCTTATGACAGTAGGGCTCCCTCTGCTGGTTTATGGAGTTAAAAAAGCTCAAGTAGTAATGGTTTTCCTGAACTAGACGGCACCCCACTCCAGTACTCTTGCCTGGAAAATCCCACGGATGGAGGAGCCTGGTGGGCTGCAGTCCATGGGGTCGCTAAGAGTCGGACACGACTGGGCGACTTCACTTTCACTTTTCACCTTCATGCACTGGAGAAGGAAATGGCAACCCACTCCAGTGTTCTTGCCTGGAGAATCCCAGGGACGGGGGAGCCTGGTGGGCTGCCATCTACGGGGTCGCACAGGGTCGGACACGACTGAAGCAACTTAGCAGCAGCAGCAGCAGACCCTCTTAGGAGAAAGAAGTGTAATTTTAGATACCCAATGGTGTTAAACTAAAGAAATAAGCACGAGAGAGACTTCTAATTTTTATTTTTCTTAAATTGTAAGCCACCTTCCTCACTATCTGTCTTTAATTATTTTACCATTATGTGCGTCTATACTGTTATTTTTTGCAATAAAAAACAAGCTTTAGAACAATGGTAATTTTTCTTAACTACAATCAAAGAAAGCTTTACGAGTCTATCAGCTCCACTTAAGTAGTTCCATCTATCCATTAGGCAGGGGGTTATTCATAACAGCCTTAAGTTACCTTTACTCCATCTATGGGAGTATAAAATAAAAGATGTAAAGAAATGAACACCTTTTTCAAACTGGCCAATTAAACCCCTGTGCATCTCATCTTTATGGGATTGGTGACCATCTCTATAGGGTCTAGGCAAAAAGTAGCTGAAACAGAGGATGATAATCAAAGAAATATAGGCTTAAATCCCAGATCTGATGATTAAAAATCTGTGTGGCATTCTTCAAGTTATTTGTCCTCTCTGTTCTCTCTTGTTCACATCAGTAATTTGGTGATAAAATTCTCAGAGTCTTTGTGAGGGTTAAATAAAGAAATGTATGTATGTATAGTGTCTGGCATGTAGCAGATGCATGTTAATCATAGTTAATATATTCCTGAGAAATTAGGTTTTCTGCCCCTGTGACTGAATGAATATGGAAGAAAAGTAACTTCCCTTCTAAAAATTCTGAAACTGTGCCCACAAAACATATGTTCAGTCATATAAAACATAATTTTTATTGAAAGAAATCAATACTTATAGAATCTATGATACAAACCTACTCATTTTTAATATGAAGATAAGAAATGTAGTTGACTCTACAGAATTGTGGTTCCCAGAAACCTATTACATCGGCTATAAAAGAAGCTAGGTAAACAGCATATTCTGCTGAAGAGGATTTAGATAATGAGTTATAGATGCTGTCACAGATTATTACAAATAAATGCATGTCTTTGATAGGTCTCTTTTACTCTATATACAGTAAATGTGTTTATTTTAGTATATTAGGTTTTGACAAGACAGTAAACAATGGTTTTATAATCAAATAGCTAGATAGGAAAAAGTGGTTTAAGCCTAACATTTATGTATTCTGAGCGACTGTCTGCCTCCAGGGAATACTGTGCTATCTCTAGTTCTATGTACATAGGCTAGGTTGCTCTTTATTATCAGGTAATAAAAAATAATAGAGGAGTACAGGTGGTGGTTGAGTGCAAATATCTAAAGCCAGAACATCTGCATTTGAATTCTAGCTCTACTTAGCTGTCTGACCTTGAGAGAGTACATGGGACCCCTCATCTGTGCTTCACTTTCTTCACTTAGAAGACTGTGGTATAAAAGTGTACCCTTAGTATGTTTTGTTCAGGTCATTTCAGTTGAGTCGCTCAGTCGTGTCTGACTCTTTGCAACCCCATGGACTACAGCACGTCAGGCTTCCCTGTCCATCACCAACTCCCGGAGTTGGCTCACTCATGTCCCTTAGGTTGGTGATGCCGTCCAACCATCTCATCATCCTCTGTCATCCCCTTCTCCTCCTGCCTTCAATCTTTCCCAGCATCAGGGTCTTTTCAGATGAGTCAGTTCTTTGCATCAGGTGCCCAAAATATTGGAGTTTCAGCTTCAGCATCAGTCCTTCCAGTGAATATTCAGAACTGATTTCCTCTAGGATTGACTAGTTTGATCTCCTTGCTGTCCAAGGGACTCTCAAGAGTCTTCTCCAACACCACAGTTCAAAAGCATCAATTCTTCGGCGCTCAGCTTTTTTATAGTCCAACTCTCACATCCATACATGACTATTGGAAAAACCATAGCTTTGAATAGACAGAACTTCTTTGGCAAAGGTCTTTAATATGCTTTTTAATATGCTGTCTAGGTTTGTCATAGCTTTCCTTGCAAACAGCAAATGTCTTTTAATTTCATGGCTACAGTCACCATCTGCAATGATTTTGGAGCCCAAGAAAATAACTGTTTCCATTGTTTCCCTATCTACTTGCCATGAAGTGATGGGACCAGATGCCATAATGTTAGTTTTTTGAATCTTGAGTTTTAAGCCACCTTTTTCACTCTCTTCTTTCACTTTCATCAAGAAGCTCTTTAGATTCTCTTTGCTTTCTGCCATAAGGGTGGTGTCATCTGCATATCTGAGGTTATTGATATTTCTCCCTGCAACCTTGATTCCAGCTTCTGCTCCATCCAGTCTGGCATTTTGCATGATGTACTCTGCATATAAGTTAAATAAGCAGGGTGACAGTAAACAGCCTTGACATCTTCCTTTTCCAATTTGGAACCAGTCTGTTGTTCCATGCCTGGTTCTAACTGATGCTTTTTGACCTGCATACAGGTTTATCAGGAGGTAGGTCAGATGGTCTGGTATTCCCGTCTCTTTCAGAATTTTCCACATTTTGTTGTGATCCACACAGTCAAAGGCTTTAGAAAAGTCAATGAAGCAGAAGCAGATGTTTTTCTGGAACTCTCTTGCTCTTTCTATGATTCAATGGATGTTGGCAATTTGATCTCTAGTTCCTCTGGCTTTTCTAAATACAGCTTGAAGATCTGGAATTTCTCAGTTCACATACTGTTGAAGCCTAGCTTGGAGGATTTTAAGCATTACTTTGCTAGCCTGTGAGATAAATGCAATTGTGCGGTAGTTTGAGCATTCTTTGGCCTTGCCTTTCTTTAGGATTGGAATGAAAACGGACCTTTTCCAGTCCTGTGGCCACTGTTCAGTTTTGCAAATTTGCTGGCATATTGAGTGCAGCTCTTTCACAGCATCATCTCTGAGAATTTGAAGTAGCTCAGTTGGAATTCCATCACCTCCACTAGCTTTGTTCATAGTGACGCTTCCTAAGGCCCACTTGACTTCACATTTCAGGATGTCTGGCTCTAGGTAAGTGATCACACCATCGTGGTTATCTGGGTCACAAAGATTGTTTTTGTATAGTTCTTCTGTGTGTATTCTTGCCACTTCTTAATATCTTCTGCTTCTGTTAAGTCCATACCATTTCTGCCCTTTATTGTGCCCATCTTTGCATGAAATGTTCCCTTGGTATCTCTAATTTTCTTGAAGAGATCTCTAATCTTTCCCATTCTATTGTTTTCCTCTATTTCTTTTCATTGATCCCTTAGGAAGGCTTTCTTATCTCTCCTTGCTATTCTTTGGAACTCTGCATTCAGATGGATATATTTTTCCTTTTCTCCTTTGCCTTTTGCTTCTCTTCTTTTCTCAGCTATTTGTAAGGCCTCCTCAGATAACCATTTGTCCTTTTTGCATTTCTTTTTCTTGGAGGTGGTTTTGATCACCACCTCCTGTACAATGTTATGAACCTCCATCCAAATTTCTTCACATACAACTATTAGATCTAATCCCTTGAATCCTTTTGTCACTTTCACTGTATAATCATAAGGGATGTGAGCTGTAGGGCTGCCTTAACAAATTACCACCTACTTGGAGGCTTAAAAGAGCAGAAATTTATTTTCTCATAGTTCAAGAGGCTAGAAGTCTGAAATCAAATTATCAGCAAGGTCATGTTCCCACCAAAAGCCATAGGGAAGAATCCCTCCTTTTTCTTCCTGCTTCTGGCAGCCCCAGCTGTCCCTTGGCATATGGCAGCACAACTCCAATCCCTGCCTTTGTCTTCACATGGCCTCCCTTCTGTGGCTCTGAATGTCCTCTCCTCTTCTTATGAGGACATCAGTCACTGAATTGAGAATACCTGATACCTAATCAAGTATGATCTCATCTTAAATACATCTACAAAGACCCTGTTTTCAAATAAAGTCACATTCTGAGGTTCTAAGAGTACATGAATTTCAGGGCAACACTATTCAATCCACCACATATCATATGGGGATCATTTTGAGGGTTAAACAAGTAACTGTAATTAAACCACTAGAATAATGCCTCTCAAGGATGTTTTAACTAAGATGTCTTCTAAAATCTTATCTGTAGTTTAGGTAGTTTCACCCAAGTTGCAAATACCCAATTGTATATGCTAGATGGCTTTCCTCAATGGCCCACCATGTAAACTCAAGCTATCTAAAACTGCCTTCATTTTCACTCTCAAATGAGAATCAATGGATTCCCCAATTCTTGTAAGTGGTATCACCAACCCATTTGCCCATCTCTCATTTCCCAAGAATTATAGCTTCAGCAACATTTATCAGTTCAGTTCAGTTCAGTTTAGTCGCTCAGTCATGTCTGACTTCTTGCAACCTCATGAATCACAGCACGCCAGGCCTCCCTGTCCATCACCAACTCCCGGAGTTCACTCAGATTCACATCCATCGAGTCAGTGATGCCATCCCGCCATCTCATCCTCTGTCGTCCCCTTCTCCTCCTGCCCCCAATCCCTCCCAGCATCAGTCTTTTCCAATGAGTCAACTCTTCCTCCTTTTTTGTTATCTATCTAATCAACCACTTGGTCTTGTAGAGCTTACCCTGAGAGCAACCTGCTTGTTATATTCTCCCTTCTCCTTTTCCAGAGTTGGCCTTTTTTAACATTTACCCAGATGAGAAATAGCATAACATGGTCACACAGAAAATCACAGTGAACATGTACACACACACCTGCACATATATGAAGGCACACACACACCTGCACATATATGAAGGCACGCATACATTTCAGAGAGGCAAAAAACTTACATTTTCTTTAATTCAGACAATAGGTTCAAATGATTTAATGAAAAGGAGGGAGTATGGTATACAATAAGGGCTTCCCAGGGTGGCACAGTAGTAAAGGATCCACCTGTCAATTAAAGAGACACAGGTTCGATGCCTGGGTCTGGGAAGATCCCCTGGAGAAAGGAATGGCAACCTGCTCCAGTATTCTTGCCAGGAAAATTCCATTGACAGAGGAGCCTGGTGGGCTATGGTCGATGAAGTCACCAAGAGTCAGGCACAACTGAGCACAAATAATGAGAAACGATGAAGGTAACCTTATTTAGTAACTCTGCATATAAACTGACTATTATAGAGAAAAGAGAAGCTTTGGGGGACAAGAGATTTTTACTATGCTTCTAATCTAGAAAACGTAAACAAAGACGTGGAGATACATCATGGATTCTGTCAGAGTTCACAACTCCAGCATTGGTTGCCTTATTAGTAAAATATGACTTTAAGAATGTTATTTAAATTCTTGAATCCTCCTGATGATGTGTTATCATCTGTAAATTGAGGTTATACCTACCCATAAGGTGGTCGTAAAAATTAAATAAGGAAACAATATATAAGATGCCAGTATAGCACTACATGTTCAATAAATATTAGCTATCAGATATAATTTTAGGATCATATAAACATAAATTCTCTGTAATTCTTGCATCTATTTGTTTGAAGCCTAATTGGATAGCTTGTTTCATTTTAAATGTATGTTCCATTCTGTTGCATTTAGCAAGGCTGTGCAGTTTGGGCAGCTGCTCAGAAGAGCACGGCTTCCGAGTCCTGAGCTGCCGTCCTTAGGGAAGGGTGTGGTCTTTCAGAGTTTCGTGCCCTCGTGTCACCTGTAAGAGCTGCCCAGGTGGTGCTAGCCGTAAAGAACTGTCTGCCAATGAAGGAGACACAAGAGACACAGGTTTGATCCCTGATTTGGGAAGATCCCCCGGAAGAGGAAACTGCAACCCAGTCCAGTATTCTTGCCTGGAGAACCCAATGGACAGAGAAGCCTGGCCAGCTACAGTTCCTAGGATCACAAAGAGCTGGACATAACTGAAGTGACCTAGCATGCACGCACACACATCATGTATAAAAAGGGGGTAAAATGTGTTGAGAATAGATAAATGCTGGGTATAGAATTATGTAACTCTCCCCCACCCACACCCCCTCACCCAGGTCTTAGTTTCCAGATGAGTATCAATGGGTGTTGTTAACTTCTTCTCATTCTTGTTTCAAAAAGATGATGCATTTCATCATGGTGCAGAGATTATATGAGGTATCTGGAAAGTAAGCATCAGAGCACTGTAATAGAAACTTTTGAAATTCTTACACTTCTAATGCTAGAATTATCAGCATATATTCAGCAACTATTCAACGTTGAGATTCTGAAGAGTGTTGGATCAGATAAAAGTGGTCACTCAGTAAAGCCTGAATGCTGAGACAAACTTGCAGGGCTAAAATAGAGGTGAGCTCTCATAACTTCTGAATGGCTTTCTTTAAATACATTGTGCTGTCAATAAAAATAGCACTTAGCAGCAATTTTATTAAGAGTACAATGTGCGTGGTTGAAAAGCCACTCAGAAAACTCTTTAAATATACTTCATATCCTGTGTAAGGTCATAGACATTTTACTATGGCTATATATCTTATTCTGCACATTACCAATATTCACCATACTAAGTCATAGATGTCTGGGAGAGAAGCCTCATGTGCAGAAACTTTACAGATAATGGGAAAATAAACACTCCAAAGTTCTAAGTATATACACATTCTTTTAAACAAAATGTCTCCCCTTCCCAGTAGCTATTTGACAAAATAGATCTCAACATATTGAAACTTACTCAGGGTTATATATTACCCTTTTACCTACCATTCTGTTTCCTATAAAGAGATACATACATGTTTTGTTTATAAGAAGCTTATGAGCTAGTTAGGAATTTCATATACAGGACAGATAAATGCTAAAGATGCATAAATTTACAGATAAATGCGTGCATGTGATGCTGGAATAATTTGCCCTTATAGTGACAGAACTTAGAAATGTGATCAGAGGTGGTATAGTTATAAAAATATTTTATAGCAAAAAATCTCATCTGGTTTTTAAGGACTCATATTATGTCTGGAAAAATTATGAAACATTGTCTGTACAGCATCTTTTTGTGTGTCTGGCATAGAAATCACTGTGGGAAAGTTGCTCTGAAGGACAAAGGCCAGACTCTGAGTTTCAGCTTGATCTGGGAAAAGTGTGAGTGAGGGCTGACTCTGGGCATAGGGTCCATTCTATCACTCACATGGGTTTCCTCATCTGTCTTTATTGGCTTGTATCTAAGTCTTAGAAGAATATGGGCTCAAGAAATACTGAATATATTTGACTATACTAGCAATAGAAACATTAAAAAGACCAAGAGAAATACAAGAGAAACTAAGAGAATGAAAGAATTGTTTCAGTAAAGGCTCTGTTGGGCACTGAAGGCCTAATCAACAGCAACATGAAGGGAGAAAGCACATTCTGCCCTACAAACATTTTTCTCCACTTCCCTCCATTTTGGTGTCAGGCGGACCCTAGTTGACAGTAGGTTATGGACCAAAGTTGTACCACATTGGAAGGAAACTGAAGCACTGAGTGGAATCTGGTGACACCCAGTGGGAGACTGTGGTACCTAGAGGGACAGAAGCAAGACAGCCCGACACTCCTTTGTGAACACTGCTGCACATTACACCCTGACAAAGTCGTGAACACCTTGGCATAGGCCCAGGGCAGACTGGATTTTTAGAGACCTTAAGTGGGTCCAAGAGTTAAAAAAGAGACTTGAAATATTACTGATTTTAAACTCTCATTAATTCCTCAGATTGCTAACTGCTGCTAAGTTACTTCAGTTGTGTCCGACTCTGTGCGATGCCATAGACGGCAGCCCACGAGGCTCCTCTGTTCCTGGGATTCTCCAGGCAAGAATACTGGCGTGGGTTGCCATTTCTATCTCCAGTGCATGCATGCATGCTAAGTCACTTCAGTCGTGTCTGACTCTGTGTGACCCTATGGACAGCAGCCCACCAGGCTCCTCCATCCACAGGACTCTCCAGGGAAGAATACTGGAGTGGGTTGCCATTTTCTTAGTCTAGGAAAAATCAAATTACAAAAGCAAGATGGAATTTTCATATTTTCAATCGTTTGTTTTGAGCCTTCTAATTGCAAGAGACAAGTTAGAGATAAAAATTAACTTTTTCTTATCTATTTTATTTTGCAAGCTTTCTTTATACACACTTTCATCTCCATGCACACAAACACACACATTTCTTTTCAATAAAAATAACATACTCTTAATATTTATCCTTTAATTATAAGAAATGGGTAGCCACTAAATTGTTTCCTAAAATGTTCATTACTATTTTATGTAGCTTTACCCTCCAGCCCTACTGGAATATAAACATGAATATAGATGCCAAAGACAATACTTCTAAGAGATAATTAAATTCTGGTTTAATTCTCTTTTGAGAAAATGGGAAATGCCTTGTATTTTATTGCCTCTAGCTTCTTACATTAAAAACAATCCCTAAAGAATTTGATGTGTGGAATGTTTTTGCTGCCTAAGGCAACTGTCTGCTTTGACTGTATGACAGAATTGACCTCAGTTATATTTGTTGAAGTTCAAATATTTGGTGTTCCTTCAATGAAAAACTACACTGCAGCATGCCTGAAGGGAAACTGTTTTAAAACAGAGAAGGTACAGATAATAAAGCTGATCACATAACATGCACATTTGGACTATTTTGCCCTCCAGTATATTTTAGTGTTTTGGTCAAATGAAGGTGTACTGATAAATACATTAAAAATAAACTCTAGATATATCATAGAATAAAATTCTTAAATGATAGTATAAAATAACAAGGAAACAATGTTGATACATGAATTCAATGCATACATATGAAATATTGAGTCTGGAAATATATTTACAAAACTCATCTAAGACATAAATGAAAAGTGCTCAGTCGTGTCCGACTCTTTGCAACCCCGTGGACTGTAGCCTACCAGGCTCCTCTGTCCATGGGATTCTCCAGGCAAGAGTACTGGAGTGGGTTGCTATTTCCTTCTCCAGGAGATCTTCCCAACCCAGGGATCGAATCCGGGTCTCCCACATTGCAGGCAGACGTTTTACCGTCTGAGCTACCAGGGAAGCTCAAATGAAAAGTTAAAAAGTTACAAAGAAAAAAAGTGAGAGAACTACAGAAATAAATAAAAAAAATTCTGAGAGCCAAGACATTATTGAAAGATAAACTGCAGACTGTAAAACATGACAGACAGAATGTTACCATCATTATATCAAGAGCTCTCTTAATCAAGGAAAAATCATGCTGATACTTTAAAAGGAAAATAAAGATGTGAATACTTTATAAAAAAAAAATTAGTTCCCCAAGCAAAGAAAAAAAAAGCTATCTTTCATAATTGAAGAAAAATAAAACAACCTATATATTTTAAATTCCCTTTAAAAATTTAATATTTGCATTTTGTGAGAGTGTGGGGAAAGAAACATTTCTACATATCACTAAAACAGTCCATTAAAAATGGTCTTTCATGATTTTAATCGTATTTTTAATGATTTTTTTTGTCTTCCCTTGGTATGCTAAATCTTGTGGTGGAGTCTTGCCACAGGATATGACACAGGATATGACACAGTTGAACACTTTCTCCTCCGCAGTGCCCTTTCTCTCCTTGGTTCCCAAGCACCACACCTACCAAGGTTTCCATCTACCTCAATGGCTGCTCCTTCTCTGTTTCTTTTGTTCTTTCATCCTCCTCACTCAGACCTCTCAATGGTGGTGTGACCCAGGGATTAGTCTCAGTCCTCATCTCGATTCATATATCCACCCTCTTAGAAATCGCATCCAGCCTAACGGTTCCATATACCTTTATGTACAAATGATTTTCAAATTTATAGCCTCTAAATTCCATATTTGCATTTCAAACTATCTTGGAAATATAAAGAATATTCCTTTGGGTATGAACAGACATCAATACATCCCCTACAAAAACCGTGATCATCTCCTGTCCCCTACTAACTTCCTCCCAGTGAAAGATATCTCCATTCTTCTAGCTGCTTAGACCAAAACTTCCTTCTTTGACTTCAACTCTCATATTTGATGTCCAGTCTCTCAGGGAATCCCTTGGTTCTACTCTCAGAAAATATTCAGCCACCTCTCACAATCCCTCCTGTTTTGTTTGAACCATCAGTATTCTTCACCTGGATTACTGCAATTCCCTCTTCATGGGTCTGTTTTTACTTTTGTATGCCACAGTATATTATTACATCATCATTCTGTACACTACAGTGTATATTAATACATCAACAAGAGTGATTCTTTTTGTCCTGATAAGGATGTCAAGGCTCAGAATTTGGATCCCTGTTACCTCTCTGACCTTTCTACCTGCTACTCCTCCACTAGCTCATTCTGCTTGAAGCACGATGGCTTCTTATTTTGTTCCCTGCAAATGTCAGTCATCTCTGTGCCCTAGGGCCTTTGTACTTTCTGTTCCTCCTGCCTGAACACTTTCTTTCTCTAGATGTCTGCATGGCCAACTCCCTAGTTCTTTCAAGTTTTTTCTCAAAAGTGTCGGCTCCTTAAGAGGACTACTGTATTTAAATTGGAAATACCAATGGCTCAGTTGGGTATCCGCCTACAATGTTGGAAACACAGGAGATGCAGGTTCAATCCCTGGGTCAGGAAGATCCCCTGGAGAAGGAAATGGCAACCCACTCAGGTATTCTCGCCTGGGAAATCCCATGGACAGAGGAGCCTGGCAGGTTATAGTCCATGGGTTCTCAGAGTCCAATATGATTGAGCACGCATGCAATGTCAACGTATTTAAACTACAACCACTCAAACTCAACTCCTGCTCCTTTCCTCTGCTCTATATTTTCAAAAGATACTTTTATCTTCTAGAATATTTTATCACTTATTCATCAGGTTTGGTGCTATTATCTGACTTTCTCACTGAGAAGAAGCTAAAACAAGGGCAGGATTTCTTTCTATTTACTTGCATATTTCATTACAGAAGAATGCCTGGCATGTGGTAGCTCTCAAGAAATATCTGTTGAATAAATTCAGTTCAGTCACTTAGTCAGATCCAATTCTTTGTGACCCCATGGACTGCAGCTCACCAGGCCTCCCTGCTGCTGCTGCTGCTGCTGTTAAGTCACTTCAGTCGTGTCCGACTCTGTGAGACCCCATAGATGGCAGCCCACCAGGCTCCCCTGTCCCTGGGATTCTCCAGGCAAGAATACTGGAGTGGGTTGCCATTTCCTTCTCCAATGCATGAAAGTGAAAAGGCCTCCCTATCCATCACAACTCCCAGAGCTTGCTCAAACTCATGTCCATTGAGTCAGTGATGCCATCCAACCATCTCATCCTCTGTCGTCCCCTTCTCCTCCTGCCTTCAATCTTTCCTAGCATCAAGGTCTTTTCCAATGAATCAGTTCTTTGCATCATGGTCAAAGTATTGGAGTTTCAGCTTCAGCATCAGTCCTTCCAGTGAATATTCAGGACTTATTTCCTTTAGGATTGACTGGTTTGATCTCCTTGCAGTCCAAGGGACTCTCAAGAGTCTTCTCCAACACCACAGTTCAAAAGCATCAATTCTTCAGCACTCAGACTTCTTTAGAGTCCAACTCTTACATCCATACATGACTACAAGAGAAACCATAGCTTTAACTAGACAGATCTTTGTTGGCAAAGTAATATCTCTGCTTTTTAATATGCTGTCTAGGTTGGCCACAACTTTTCTTCCAAGGAGCAAGTGTCTTTTAATTTCATGGTTGCAGTCACCATCTGCAGTGATTTTGGAGCCCCAAAAATAAATTCTGATACTGTTTCCACTGTTTCCCCATCTATTTCCCATGAAGTGATGGGGCCAGATGCCATGATCTTAGTTTTCTGAATGTTGAGTTTTAAGCCAGCTTTTTCACTCTCCTCTTTCACTTTCATCAAGAGGCTCTTTAGTTCCTCTTTGCTTTCTGCCATAAGGGTGGCGTCATCTGCATATCTGAGGTTATTGAGATTTCTCCCTGCAGTCTTGATTCCAGCTTGTGCTTCCTCCATCCCAGTGTTTCTCATGATGTACTCTGCATGTAAGTTAAATAAGCAGGGTGACAATATACAGCCTTGATGTACTCCTTTCCCAATTTGGAACCAGTCTGTTGTTGCATGTCCAGTTCTAACTGTTGCTTCTTGACCTGCATAACAGCTATATGAGGTGGACATATATGAAACAGCTATATGAGGTGGAACACATATGAGGTGGATGAAACTAGAGCCTATTATACAGAGTGAAGTAAGTCAGAAAGAGAAACACCAGTACAGTATATTAATACATATATATGGAATTTAGAAAGATGGTAACATGGATCCTATATGCAAGGCAGCAAGAGAGACACAGATGTAAAGAACAGACTTTTGGACTATGTGGGAGAAGGCAAGGGTGAGATGATTTGAGAGAATAGCATTGAAACGTGTATATTACCATATGTAAAACAGATGACCAGTGCAAGTTCAGTGTATGAAGCAGGGCATTCAAAGCTGGTGCTCTAGAAAACCCAGAGGGATGGGGTGGGGAGGGATAGGGAGAGGGTTCAGGATGGGGGGCCACTTGTGCACCCGTGGCTGATTCATGTCAATGTATGGCAAAAAACCATCACAATATTGTAAAGTACTTATCCTCCAATTAAAATAAATTAATTAAAAAAAAGAAATACCTGTTGAGTAAATTAATGAAATCAGTAACTTTAAACTCCATGAAGCACAGATCATGTCTATGTTGGTCACTATTGGATCCCCAGAGCCTAGTAGGCTATTTAACACTTAGCATACTACTTGCCGAATGAATGAACGAGAGTGAGAAATGGATTTATGGAATGAGAAATGGATTTATCAATCATGGCACAACCTTTGGTCACAAGCCTGTACTTTATAATAGCATACATTTTTCTTTTTTGCTCAAAATTAGAAATCCAATTTATATGCTACACAAAGGTGATAAGTAGTTAGTGAGCTTCCATAGGGCATAACGATACACTCGGAAATGGACTGATGGTAATGACCTGCTGCAACAAAGTCTGTCATTAAAATGAACTGCTCCAAATGCCAGCACCATACTTGGGGAGCAGAGTGATCACCTGTTGGCTATGTTTTAAGTAATGACATTCTTTCTGGTAGTTCTCAGCAGTTATTTTTAACTTTTGTGCAGGTTTCCCTGCAACTTTAATTTGAAAATTAAAAAACCAACATGCATTCTCTGATTGTGAACTGACAATACTCAGAAGATGTAAAACTTTATGAACAGATCTCTCAGGCAACTGCCTTGAGCATGTTCTCCATGTAGTTTATTGGGATAACAAGTAAAGTCTCACCAACAACTTCTCACTTTCTACTTTGGGATTTTACTATGGGTAGATTCTAACATGCTTTAGACTATTAAGTACAGATCCTTCACACATGTTTGGGACTCATATACAAATGTTCTAGTCCACATGTTTCAACAGATTTCTAAACTGGAAACCAGTTTGTGAAGTTTGGAGGAGGGTTGTTGAAGTTCATCCATAGCAGCCCTGGGGTGGTGTTCATCTCACTGCTTAATCATCAGAGTTCACAGTTAGCAGTCAAGGTGAGAGGAACACAGAATGAGGCTGTAACCAAGGAGCCTGTGATTTCCCTTGATTACATAGACACTCACAACCAGGCAAGGCTGACTCAGTGTTTGGCAGTTTTCTTATCGCTTGATTCCTCTTGTCCCAAAAGTTTCACGGATATTTCAACTACATTGATTATTTCTTTGTCTCTGCCCCTCAGTACTGTGTTCTTTCCTTAGCTCTACAAGTTTGGTTTAATGTAATCAAGAAAAAGACAAACAATTTCACTAACAGATTTTCTAGTAGCAATAAGGCGATAAACTTGTTTGACCTAAATAAGTCAGAATCATTCCTTAGTGTACACAACATTTCTTATTTAAATTCATTTACACTACTTAACAAAATCCCACTAGCACCCAGACCTCCAGGCCTTTTTAATAGAGTGAGACAATCTCAAATGCTAGAGGAAAGGAAAAAAATAAGCAGTTGGAGTTTCTTCTCTCTAGACAACCTAGCCAAACCAGCCCCATGCAGGAAGAAATACCATTTATGTCTTGGTTTTGTAAACTAAATTCTGTGATTATAGTGAAAACCTAGCTCTGAACAAGAGGGTTTTTTTTTTTCTTTCTGAAGCATGTCCAGCTGGAGCCAGACAATTATGAAGTAGATTCCAGCTGTTTAGATTATTTCAACACAAGAACAACTAAATACTTCCACAGAAAGGACTATCAGCAGTAAATTCTGGTTTAAAGTTGTAGGTATAGAGAAAGCCAAATCCTTCAAAACCACTCCCACTCTTCTTAGAAAGGGTAGTAAAATGAAGAGATTAATTCTCATTTGCAATTTTAACTGACCCTACTACTGTAAGTCTCCAGGTGTCTCAAATTGTTCCAAGTATAAGTGTCAGCGTTTGCTATAAGCACATTCCAAGTTGGAAAAGCTAGCCCTTTTCTAAGAAATTTAAAAAAATGCCAGCTTTTGGACAAATGTTTCATGTATTTCTTCAATAACCATAATTGTGAACTGTGCGTTTTGTCTCACATTTAGCTTTTTGCCTTTTTATAAATGTAGATATTTATTTACAGGTGTAGATATTTCTATAAAGTCTCATTTTTATCACAGAGCACAAAGCCAGTGTTTAAAGTATAAAAGGTAGCCAAAGAGTAACATGATAACCATATGGCAATTTTCTTAAACCATAATAATCATCACTATACTGCTAATAAATTTGGTAATATTCTTAATTATATACTCTGTAACCAGTAAAATGAATAATAGTCCATGGCAATCCTTAAAAATCAGACTGTATAACTTTATGTTTTAAGTAAATAAATCTTCTCAGTTTTACTCTATGCCCAGCATTATCTTCCAAGAGCACACATATTTTTAAGCAATTTATACAATATTCCATTTTACTTGCTTATAGTATATTCTCTCTTCATACTCACACATTTGAATTATACAGTTGAATCTGGTTTTAATTTCAAAACCTGACCAAAAGCAAAACATTTCAAGTATAAATATTTAGTCTCTCAAGATGAAATGAATTCATTTTCCTCTGGTATACGTTCATAGTATGTATGTTTTGTTTGGACATTCTTGTCTGTGGAGACTTAACAAAACTATCCAATGATATTTTGTATAAAGATAAATGCTAATGCTGATTGGGTAGCAGTTTGGGACCAAAGTGAAAATTCATTTTCTCACCTGATGCTACGGCAATTTACTGTTAAACAGGTCTCCTAAACTATACATTGGTCTTGTGTGTGTATATATGTGTGTGTGAATCTATGCAGTTGAGTATACTTTCTGAAAATAAGGCTGCAGGAGTTAATAGGTGAAGAATGTCTTCAACCTTACACAAGTAATAAATTGGGTGACATTTGGTATTTATAACAGATGAAAAACAGATGAGAATTTTTTTCTGCCCTAAGCTCTGATGAACAGATAAGCTTAGTTTCTTTAAATGCTGTGCTTAATATTTAACTGAATCTTATTTTAAAAGATAGTCCAAGATGAATTGATAAAATCATTCCAGATGCAATTTTCCAGAAATGACAATATAAACTTAATTCTTGAAGGATAAATTTAGGCAATATGCCAGATTTTGAAAGTCAAACGCTTTCAGATGATAACTAGTACATTTCTCATAACACCTAATGTTTAATTTTTCACACCCTAATTCTCTATTTACACATGCCAATATTCACAGTTACATAAGAATATAAACCATTATTTTACAAAATAAAAACTTTAAAATTTGAAAATAAAAATAAGCAACCTGTTGTTTCCCAGGGCTGATTAAATAATCTAAAAGTTTTACCTTTCTTTCATAGAAACAAATACTGAAAGCAGTTAACCAAGTCCAGGGTTAAAAGAGGAAAAAAATGAGTATTTAGTTTTGGATATGTTGAGTTTCTGATGACTACTGGTGAAGGACTATTTTTCTAGCCTTAAAGAAGTAATAATTAATTTGGAGGAATACTAACATTTATCAAGGAGGTAGTAAATGCAACAAAACAGAACATGAAGGAGACTGAGAAGGAAGAGTAAACAAATGCAGCAAGGAGTCAAATATCCCAGAAGGTCAAATATCCCAATGGTCAAATATCCCAGAAGCCAAGAGAAGTTGAATCCTCAAGAAAGAGTAAACATTTAACAGTGGCAAAGACAGGGATGGTGAAATACGATTAAAGTTTAAAAAAAAAAAGAAACACCAGTTGGATTAGGCCAATCAAAGTTGCTCTATAAACAGTTTTGGTAAAGAAACTGAAGTGGAAGTCATATCTGAATAAGTGGTTGAGTGGATAGGATATGAGAAAGTGGGACCACAGTGTAGCCAGCTCCTTTCTCAAAGAATGAGATAGAAGCAAGAAAAATATGTATGGTTAAAGGAGCTTTTTGCTTTATTTATTTTTAGGATAGAAGATACTTGACTACATTTGCGTACATTAATAAACTGAGGGGAGGAACACAATAGAGAGGATAAAAAGAGGTACTCGACAGAGCAGAGGCAGATCCTAATGATTCTGGAGTTGGAGATGTGCACAGAAATCCTTCCAAGACCATCAGCACAACTAACCCTACCTACCTTGCTCTATTTGTCTTGTCTCTACAGCATCAACTGATTGTTTTCTATAATACTATCTAATTCACACATTTGTTACTTTTACCATTTGTCTACTTCTCCTCAGTCTCCTTTGTGACCTCTTCATTTCCTGCTATTCCCACTTATCCATTTAAATATAAGTGTTCTCCCAGGACTTTTTAAAGTTCACAGGGGCAGAAATTTTAATCGTTTGTTCTTTCATACATTTCAAGCACCTACAACATGGTGGGCCCTCAATAAATGCTTGTTGAATGAAAAGATTTTAAGAGTGTAGAATTTAAAAGGTGTTGGGGTTAGCTTGAAAAATTTTATTCTTTTATCTGCAAAGTAGGAATGATTAAGTTGCAATTTAAAAGGAAAGTAAGGTCAAGAGAGATTTCATATGTACTGAAAGCTAAACATTCCCTGTATAGATCAGAGGTTATTTGTGGGAGTATGTAAGCCCCATATAAGTTCATGATTTGTCTATCTCACATAATGATTTAATTTTCTTTTTAATCAGCCACCATCATTTAAACAGACTTCCCTGTAGCTCAAATGGTAAAGAACCTACCTGCAATGCAGGAGACCAGGGTTCAATCCCTGGGTTTGGAAGTTCCTCTGGAGAAGGGAATGGCAATCCACTCCAGTATTCTTGCCTAGAGAATTCCATGGACAGAGAAGCCTGGTAGGCTACAGTCCGTGGGGTTGCAAAGAGTCGGACACCACTGAGCAACTAATACACACACATCATTTAAACATTAGATTTAATGCAGTGATTCAGAAAACTTGTCTTGGAAAACAGGAGGATGTGGCGGAGGGACACGACTCACATCTCAGCATGACCACCATCACCTGAATCTGATTTGAGGCTGTCCCCTCATCACCACCACCCAGGACATAGGCTCACAAGATGAAGTATGTGGTCTTCATTTGCCGAGGTCCTCACCACTCTCTGTGGTATCCTTAACCTCTAAGTCCACTGTCAATTCCAATTAATGATAAATAGCATGGTTCAATAACAGAACTTGAGCTAAGGTTTTGTGTAGTATGGTTGTTTCATCTTGCCTGGACTTTTCAGGCAAATGTATCTGCAATCCAAGACATTGATAATATTCAACTAACAAGTAATTTGTGTTCCAATGGGGTTTCTCTTGTCCTTAGAAACAGATTAAACTCTTCACCATGGCTAATTAGATCCCCCAGGAACTAGCTGCTTCAATCCTCCGGCCTCCCTTCACAACTCTCCACTTGGCTTCAAATGTACTCCTATTTTCTGTCCTCAATGGCCCTCTTCCATTTTCAAGCTGCCTCCAGCCTCTATGCCATTATATTTGCAGTTTTCTTTAGAATTTCTTTCCTTCAGATAATCAGCATGGCTGGCTCCTAATTCTGTTACACATGTAAATATTTGTTAACAAGAAGATCCTTCCTTCAAAACCATACAAGTTGTTCTGAAATAATGCATCTCAGCACTCTGCTCTTTCAGGATCTTCAACAAGCAACTTGTGAGAAAGGTTTAACTCAAGGCAAAGGGGGAAATTTTCTAAGGGCAAGATTAATTCAAACTTTAGTCTGAATCAAGTGACAAAGACCACACACAGAACAGACTGGAATTCCAAAACTTGATTCCACTTTGAAGAATGTGTACTATTAGGTTTACTCGATTCTTAAATTCTGTTCATGCAAATACAACGGTGCCCATTCAACATAACTAGTCAGTAAACATATCTTGAACACCACTTATTTCCCTGAAGAAAAATTTCTAGCATATTATATGCTAATTAAAACATTTTGGCATTGACCGGAGTTATAAATGGTGCTTTTATGTCAGTTTTCCATTCAGTTTGGCTCAGTTCAGTCCCTCAGTCATGGCCGACTCTTTGCAACTCCATGAATCGCCGCACACCAGGCCTCCCTGTCCATCACCAACTCCCGGAGTTCACTCAGACTCACGTCCATCGAGTCAGTGATGCCATCCAGCCATCTCATCCTCTGTCGTCCCCTTCTCCTCCTGCCCCCAATCCCTTCCAAGAGTCTTTTCCAATGAGTCAACTCTTCGCATGAGGTGGCCAAAGTATTGGAGTTTCAGCTTTAGCATCAGTCCTTCCAAATAACACCCAGAACTGATTTCCTTTAGAATGGTTGGATCTTCTTGCAGCCGGTATTCCATTAGGGTCCTTCAAATACTAACTCCCTGGAGTATTAGTCCTGATTAGCTTACTTGATATTATTAATAAACCCTCCCTAAGGGGGTTATAAAATTACCACAGATTCATTCCTGTACATGCACATGCATATCACATACTCCATGAGGTGTTTTAAAGTACATCATAGGAAATATCACAAACTGGAATTTATCGCTAATACATAGAACAGATAATGAGAATCCTTTCTTTCCTTCCTCCCTGCCCCCTCACCTTAAACCAATTTTGAGTGGACCAAGAAAATTAAACGCTGGCTTACTGTGGGACTGAGGGACTGGTTCGCTCCTTTATTCTTTTGGTGGAATTGATGGGATGTGAAGAAATGGCTTCTGGAACCTCCCATCATAACTTGAAAAGCATTTGATCACAAGCGACTCCAGTCTGGATCTGGCTTAAAATGGAACTATGGCTGTAGCCCTCCTCGCCGAGTATGTGGTGAACGCGGAGCACGTGACACGTGGCACGGCACGTGGACTGTGCGGAGCTTGGAGCACGTGCCCTGCATGCTGTATTCTGCACGCCTGCACTGACGCCTACACCTGTGTGCTCAGTCCGACCTAGAGGCTGCAGGCGGGAGGCGAGGGCTCTCTCAATGTCTTCGCTGCCAAATGGCTTTGGGAGCGTGAATTCTCACAATGCGCTTTAATGGAGAATAACAGAAAACAGTGTTGGAGTAGTGGGAAATGGCAGTTTTGCACAGGAAGCTTTGGGAGTTGTGCTTTACTGTAGTTTGTCTGAAATTAGAACAAAATTGAACAAAAAACGAGGAATTTGGTGCTTTGGAAAGTGTGAAAACTGCTAGTGAACTCTCGACTCCTCTATCAGAAGTAACTGAAATGAATGAAATTAGCAGAAAGTCCAGGACTTATCAATAAATCTTGTTATGAAGACCATTGGCTGATCAAGATGACACTCAATAACCCTGCACAACTAGATAAGTGAAGAAGCATATGAAAAAAATACATAAGATCTATTGAGGAGTGAAGACAGAACCCCTGAATAGTTTGAAACAACTTAATCTAAGATCGTTGTCTTAAATTAATGGTGGGTAAATTTTTTAAAAGCAACTTTTAGCAAAAGAAATTACTTGCTACATATGTTACTTGTAGAAAATACCCTGTAAATTGCTAATTATTTCAGATAAACTCTATGCATCTTTTTCACAGCACTTTATAACCTTTAGGTCAGTTGGTAAAGAATTTGCCTGCAATGCAGGAGACCCTGGTTTGGTTCCTGGGTCGGGAAGATCCACTGGCGAAGGGATAGGCTACTCTCTCCAGCATTGGTGGGCTTCTCTTATGGCTCAGTTGGTAAAGAATCCTCCCATGATGCGGGAGATCTGGGTTAGATCCCTGGGTTGGGAAGATCCCTGGAGAAGGGAAAGGCTACCCACTCCAGTATTCTGTCCTGGAGAATTCCATGGACTGTAAAGAGTCAGACATGACTGAGACACTTTCTGTTAATTTATAACTTTTAGGTTAGGCTCCAATTATAATGGGCTTCCCAGGTGGCGCTGTACTGAACTTAGTCGCTCAGTCACATCTGACTTGTTGAGACCCCTTAGACTGTAGCCCACCAGGCTCCTCTGTCCATGGATTTTCTCCAGGCAAGAATACTGGAGTGGGTTGCCATGCCCTCCTCCAGGGGATCTTCTCAACCCAGGGATAGAACCCACATCTCCAGCATTGCAGGCAGATTCTTTACCATCTGAACCATTAGGGAAGCCTATGTAGGAGACATAAGAGACATGAGTTCAATCCCTGGGTCAGGGAGATCCCCTGGAGGAGGGCACTGGAAACCCACACCAGTGTTCTTATGTGGAGAATCCCATGGACACAGAGGAGCTTGGTGGGCTCCTGTCCATAGGGTTGCAGAGTTCAACATGACTGAAGCAACTTAACAGGCATGCACCAGTTATAATATTCAAAATTCCTGAAGTTATCTGTGGTTAAAAACTAGTTATAAAAAATTTGTAATTCAAGGATGACATTGTTTTCTTATGTCTTATATAATATTGTAACTTGCTTACAGCCACCCCTGGATTTGGGTTAAAATACCTAATGATCTTCCCATTGGAAATAACTGGTGGTGGAGAAGAGCTTTTGTTAGTTGTACAGTGTCAGATGAAGAACAATATTCTTAAATGTGCAATATACTGTGTTTACTGATGCTGTTTTTATACAGTGAAGCATCAGCCTTGAGGCAGAATAAGAAACAGTTCAATAATAAAACATTTTAAAAAGGAACTGTTGTTCCTGGATCTTTATGGGATAAATAGGCACTGCAGGCTTTCCTGAATAACTGTCATGAATCTCAAACTATGCTCCTCCCAATTTTCTCTTCCCACTTCTTGAACATATTTATTGCATATAGGTGTAAATAGAAATGTAGAATTTACTGGCAATTTCATCAGATAAAGAGAGGAGAGGTTTAATATCAAATACTCCATGATAAACTCTCTCAAAATCTTACCGAGTGACCTCTTTTCTTTCAAGTCTGTATTCCAGGTCCCTCCTGCCTGTCGTGGGATCCAGCATCTATCCTCTCTTCACTCCTCTCCCCTCAGGTGCTGCCTAGCTCCTCCAGATCTCAATCCTTCTTCTCTTCCAAAAGCAAACCTGTTTCTCTTCTTTATCACATGCATAATAACCAATCTTTTTTTTTTTTTCCTGAATCATTGATGCCAGTGAGAGCACAAACCCTAGAGCCCCAGCATCCAGTATGAATGAGTTTATCAAAATAGCTAATGTAGGTCTTCTGGAGGATTTGTATGTCTGCAGTCCTGAAAAATAAAATTTCTTGTATTTTATATCTCTCCTTATAGAAAAATATAAACATCTTACAAGCATATTTTTGAAACACAATCACTTCTTAATTTGGAGTCTTCGTACAAGAAATAGAAAAAAAATGCTCATTAAGTTTGGTTTTTCTTCAAATATGATGGTTGTAGCTTCCTATAATATGGTATTTGGTGTATAGCAAAAAGGTACAAGCTGTTCTGTCTCAACACGTACTAATCTACACTTATTTGTGTACAGAGTATTAACCTAAGAACAAATATCTAAAAATAACTAGGCTATCATAATAAATACCCTAAAATAACTTTGTTTATAAAAAACCTGAAAATTTTGATTCCAGTAATTGACTCTTCAACAGATGTAATCTGTCACTCTACATTCTTTTGGCAATTATGTTTTCTAGGGAAAAAAAAATCAGAACTAAGGTCATTTGCAATTTTGCAATAATATTGGTCCAAGACTCAGAAGAAGTTGGAATTCCTAGGACATCTCCATAATTTATGGGAAAAGTACTTTAGAATATTTGAAATCAGTACAGTCATAGAAAAATATCTGCCTTATTCCTAAGTAGCATCAGCTCTCCAAATAGGCAGAGAACAGGCAGCTGTCTAAATATTATGATGTAAGAAGCGGTACCAAGTCCTAATTTTCTGAATCATCTCCATCTATCATTGTGTTTTTTGACACCTGGATTAAAATTGTCATTGCTTGAAGCTTTCCTGAGACTATGAGAAAAGAAGCCATATTCTTTAGGGGATTTTTTTTTTGTTAAAGTGTTTATCAAAATATATTGCAAGGGAATGGAAGTAAATCTTGGGAATGAAGATAACTTCAATTAGGAATACATTATGACTAGAAGAATGAGATGTTGGCCCAACAAGAATGAGAAATTGTGTGTCATAGTGGGAAAAAAAACTAAAGTTGACGCTTGAATAAAGAGAGTTTAAAATGCTTAGTTCCGTTTACACATGGATTTTTTTTTCCTAAATATGTAGTACTGTTGCCAAACTCAAATTTGTGTGCCCAACACAAAAAGGTCAAACAAACCCAAACCCTTTTGGAGTGGAGGAAGGATTATTTATTGCAGGGCCTTGCAAGGAGAAAGGGATTGCTCATGCTCAAAAGATCCAAACTCCCCAATGGGCTTCAGGGAAGAAGCTTTTACAGGCAGGATTTGGAGAGAGGTCCACAGGCTGTGTGACTTTCTTCTGGGTTGACTGCTGGTGAGGTAACAGGGTGGAGTTTCAGGAATCACAACCATCAGCCTTCTGGTTCCAAAGTGGGGTCCACATGATTTGCTCAGGCTGAATTTACCATCCTCCACCTGGGTGGGAGCCTTAATTCCTGTAGAAGAACTCAGAGATGTGTATCAAATAGATACACACATCCTCCCAGGAGAAACCAGGTTCAGGCCCCATGGCTGCACTGGTATTTCTGCATTCCCTCACTCCCCTCGTGGCTCAGATAGTAAAGATGGGCCTGCAGTGCAGGGTACCTGGGTTCAAACCCCTGGAGAAGGGAATGGCTAACCCTCTCCAGTATTCTTGCCTGGAGAATTCCATGGACAGAGGAGGCTGGCGGGCTACAGTCTGTGGGGTTGCAGAGTTGGACATACACGACTAAGCGACTAACACTCCTAATTAGTAACTGTTTAAATCTGCCCTTTGGGGCCCAGGGAAGGTCGAGTAGGCTGAAAGCCTTTTCCTACAAACAAGAAATGAGGACCATGGAAAGGCTTTTCTGGTTGGGAGATCTCACAGGGTCCAGCTCGTTTCACTAATGTAGTACTCGATCCGTGGTTGGTTGAATCCACAGATGCAGAAACACAAATATAGAGGGCTGACTGTAAGTAAAGTCATATGAGGATTTTCCAGTGTGTGTGTGTGTGTGTGTGTGTGTGTGTTGGGGGAGAGGTGGGAGTTGGTGCTCTAACTTCCGTGTTGTTCAAGGGTCAACTGTAAATTCCAAACCAGGAATTTTGGGTTTTGATATTGACTTGCCAAGGCATCTTGGGCAACTCATTTCATTTTCAGCAGACACAAATTTCCAACTGTGAAATGGGAATAATAGCAGAAGCCCTTTCCATGTTCCAGTGTAATATTGAGGATTGAACGATATGATTTTTGCCCTGATAAATTGAGATATGTTGTAACTGTCGAAACCAGCTCAACAAGCAGGGTTTCCGAAAGCATGATGCGGTGAGAGAATGAGAAACGAGATGCAAGAATTCAGAGAAAAGCGAGGACCAGGGACCAGCACTGCTCCAAAGTGAAGGTGCCGAAACTGAATCCAAGCCAGCTTTACTATACTTTCAGCTTCAGTGAAAGAATATGTGGGAAATTAAACTATAACTCATGTGGCCTTCAGGGCCAAAGAACAAAATGATCATTAACCATTGAGTAATTAGGAAACAGTAATCAATAACGAATCAGTAACTAAGACTAATATTCTTATCTATAGATTTTCCACCAGATATGTAAAACATGTGACTCTGAGACGCCAGTTGAGAAACAGTCTGGGGTCGGTTTTCCAACCCCAGGATCATATCTTGTTTTCAAGACTATGAACTGTTCCCTCTGGACTTGTTCCAAGAGTCTCCTGCCTTATAGCATCCAGTTTATCAATAATTATAAATTTCTTTTGTGGCCCTTGCCAGAACCTGCTTTTCTTTTACTCTTCCTGTCTCCTACAGTAATAATATTATTATTTATTAAACAACATGATAGAATCAGGAGAATAATGGGGGCAACCAAAGAAAGTCTTACTGTAGGTTACTGTTAATTATAAATATTGGTAAGATAGAATAAACGTGCAAAGGAAAGAAAGAGAATGAAACTTCCAAAGTGATCCTTCGGTCCGAGACAGATTGGATGCCGCGTTAAGAGGTTGGGGTTAGTCATGCTTAAACTGAACCTCACTTTTATCTAGAATTAACTGTGATCATAATACAAGGATAAATTAGATGAGAGGGGACATATAGATGAACGAGAACAACAAAATAAGAAGCATCAAGAATTACAGATTCTGCTGACTTGTATTTTCAAAACCAAATTGAAATAATGATGAGGAGAAACTCAAAAGCTAAATTGTTGGGGGAATTTTTAAAAAGGTTTTCTTTGTTATATTTTCCTAGAATCTTTAGGAAATTGCTTTTAATATGTTCTGATATCATGTGTATCAATATCTGGCATGTCTTCTCCACAATTTACTGAATGAATGTTTAATCTGAGAAAACTGACAAATTTTAAGCACTTTAAAAGTGAGTTGTGACAATTCTGGGCTGAACACTTGTTTTAAAATCACTCAAATACTGTCATCTGATTATTTACAAATCCACATAGTGAAGCTGATCATAAGTGCTCAGGGCTTTATAGTAACAAAATTATCGTCTCAGGAACAAAAGAAAGTGTGAAACCAGTGTGATGATTTTTACCCCTGACCTGAAAGTCTGCTACTCATTCTTCAAACAATGCCTTGCCCATGGGGAGACAGTTACTGACTTTGCAAAAAATGTCCTAAATTTTCTCTATTACTTTAGTTCCAGTCATTAGTGTAAAGTTCAGATTTAACTTGAAGTTCACTCCTGAGACATGGTGGAACATTTCCCATCTTTGTCTAGTTCTCAGC
This sequence comes from Bos mutus, assembly GCF_027580195.1. Lineage (NCBI taxonomy): Eukaryota > Metazoa > Chordata > Mammalia > Artiodactyla > Bovidae > Bos > Bos mutus. The sequence goes on from NC_091618.1 coordinate 121,489,881, forward strand.
TCATCAAAAGTTGCATTCAAAGATGGAGGTATAGGGGAGAAAAAGGGAATATCCCAGTTGCTTTTCATTTTCCCTGTCTTTTTCCATCCCAGAAGGAGATTGGAGCGAAAACATTACAAGGGAGAATAGATTATTCAGGACACTTTGGGCTTCACATCTCAAACTCCAAATCTAATTTGCTTTAGTTCCAGTCATGAGTGTAAAGTTCAAAGTATACTTCAGAAGAACTAAAGAGCATCTTGATGAAACTGAAAGAGGAGAGTGAAAAAGTTGTCTTAAAACTCAACATTCAGAAAACTAAGATCATGGACTCTGATTCCATCACTTCATGGCAAATAGATGGGGAAACAATGGAAACAGTGACAGATTTTATTTTCTTGGGCTCCAAAATCACTGCAGATGGTGACTGTAGTCATGAATTTAAAAGATGCTTGCTCCTTGGAAGAAAAGCTATAACCAACCTAGACAGCATACTAAAAAGCAGAAACATTACTTTGCCAACAAAGGTCCATCTAGTCAAAGCTATGGTTTTTCCAGTAGTCATGTGTGGACATAAGCATTGTACTATAAAGAAAGCTGAGTGCCGAAGAATTGATGCTTTTGAACTGTGGTGTTGGAGAAACTCTTGAGAGTCCCTTGGACTGCAAGGAGATCCAACCAGTCAATCCTGAAGGAAATCAGTCTGAATATTCATTGGAAGGACTGATCTGAAGCTGAAACTTCAATACTTTGGCCACCTGATGTGAAGAACCAACTCATTGGAAAAGACCCTGATGCTGGGAAAGACTGAAGGCAGGAGGAGAAGGGGTCGACAGAGGATGAGATGGTTGGATGGCATCACCAGCTCGATTAATGAGTTTGAGTAAGCTCTGGGAGTTGGTGATGGATAGGGAAGCCTGGCATGCTGCAGTCCATGGGGGTGGCAAAGAGTCAGACATCACTGAGGGACTGAACTGACTGAAGAGAAATTTACTGAAAGACTATTTGGCTACTTTATGAGGGAAAACAAATCACTAGGCAAGAAAGGAAAGGAAGCAGCTGAGACTCAGGAAATAAAGAGAATCAAAGGCTGCCATCTCATCCATTTTCTTTATTATAACTTCATCCTCCCTACAGTCCCCTGAAGACCAGCTATCACCTTAAGTAGGAAACATGAGCATTGAGAGCAAACAAGTTTAACACCATGTATCATCCATAAATTAAAGACTCTCTTATAATGACTTTGTTTCAAACAATAAGATCATGGGAGAGGGATTATACTAGGAGCAGCATGGGTCACATATCCCTGTCCTTGGCATAGCAGTCAGAGGGTAAGATAAGAACCAGGCAGAGTTGAGTGGGGAGAAGCATGCTTCTGAAGGAAAGTGAGTGGGAAGGATAGTCATTCCCTATAAGAAGGGGAGGGTAGAGAAAAGACTAAACAATAGACACTCATTATAAAGAACAAATCAGGAGTATTTGGGGGATAATGTTACTTGTTGAGAAATAAATTTTTCTTAAAAACTTACAAAAGTATACCTCTGATTTCTATCCACTTCTAACTATATTCTGGTACTACTGTTGGCGAATTTCCAGAACAAGCAGACTCTAATTACAAAAAGGGATTGTTCTCACAAAGACTCTAATTATAAAAAGGGATTTTCTCACAAATTTGATTTGATTTCAGATCCAAATTTGCTCTCACAAATTGGATCTGAAAATACATAGAATCAATGCTATTTTTTTTTCAGGCCAATTTATAGAAACAGGGCCCATAATATTGCCTAAATTATCATACTAACAGCCCATTTCAATCTAACAAAGCATCCATTACAGTATCCAACTAGAAAGTCCAGTTGCCCCATACCATGGAAGCCATTTGGCCTTCTAGTGGTTTTACATGGCTATCAGGCAGCCAGGTTGTGGTTGGGTAAGAGAAGGCGGAAGGGAACTCTGTTGGGACTCCCAGGCACCAGCTGGTTCATCATTTTCTGGGTCTGGTTTGGTACAAAGCAGATAATACAGAATAAAGTCTTGAAAACCTGTGTTCTAGATTCAGTGATTGCTGTCTGTTGCGGGACTTCAGAAAATAGGCATTGGTTCACATCTTAATATGATGGTGGTGGTGGTAACAGTATGTGTCTATGTGTATGAGTATGTGTGTGTGTGTTAAGAGGCAGTCAGACTGCCGTTTGAACTCAAATCTACTTTTAAAGTTCTTCTGATCCTAAAAGGTCATGCTTCTGTGATTGAGAAAAAGCACTTTTCCACAACTCTATAGCTGCTTAAGGGAAGGCAGCTCTGTGGCCTAATAGTTTGTGGGGAGAAGACTAGAAGGGATTAGAACAGGGATGTAGGCTGCTCTTCCATGTCCATCCGTCTATATGGCTCCCTTACTAAAGAGCTTCTGGAGGTTGTCAATAAATATATCTGTTATCAATATGAGTTCATTTGGAGATAATATCAAAAGTCTAATTCGTGGCCAGCTTTGAGTAAGAAGCCCTAGCCAAATGCCCCTTCTGGTATCTTCTCTGAGAGGCCCAGCTACCTTATATTAGCAAATTGGAGACTTTCTAGTTAGTATATCAAGCCAGAAATAATAGTGCTGTTCATTCTCAACAATTTCATTTTATCCCTAAAAATCTGATAGTTACCCCATATATATGTGTGTGTCGCTCATTCGTGTCTGACTTTTTGCGACTGCATGGACTGTAGGCCACCAGGCTTCTCTGTCCATGGAATTCTCCAGGCAAGAATACTGGAGTGGGTTGCCATTCCCTTCTCCAGAGGAACTTCTCAACCCAGGGATCGAACCCTGGTCTCCTGCATTGCAGGCAGTTTCTTTACCGTTTGAGCTACAGGGAAGCCCATATATGTGTATATATATATATTTATATGTTTTCTCTCAGTACTGTCTATTATTTGAGTGAGAAATGAAATAAATATCTAAGGAAAGGTAAGTAGACTATAGATGCACAATAAGTTTAGGGAAAAAATTGAAGTAATTTCAAGTCATTTTGGTTGTGAGAAGCCATAAACATACTTCAAGAGAATTCTGCCTCTTAATCTGTAGGTTTAAATGAAATTCAACATGAGTTTTTAAAAAAAGACTTACATTAAATTTTGTTGATAATTTTAGAATTTTTCTAATATAAAGGTGATGTAAATTAAATGCAGTGTATATATACTGAAAGTAAGATTGTTTTCCTTTTCTAGAGAAGAATTTGAAAATTCAAAAGTCATGGTTTTAGGGCAATTAATTTATAATGTCAAAGGTGAGTTTCACAGTTCTAAGTTTGGTATTGAAAAGAATTTCCCAGGTAAGAGATAATCCTGTGTTGAGAAACTGAATAAATTTGGTAGGCAAATACTTGTTTTTCCTAGTTATTACATTTTTATATCATAGGTAGAAATAACAGAAAATTACAATTTTAAGCAAAAAAATTTTTTACTATTTTTCCTTTGTCATATAAACAATATAAATTTGCTTCTCACTAGGCCTTTTGCATCAAGTATTAATAAATCAAGATTTGAAAAGAATAAATGGCGTCAGCTCATCCAAGGAGAGTTTATTAAAGATCTATGTAAAAAGAAGAGAGATTGTGACTTTACACTGGGTGACAAGCAAAACAGACCAACTGTAGGGCAGAAAATCAAAAATGAAAGTGGGTCAGTGAGTCCCACGGTGGTACAATAAACTGCTGTTTAAATGGATGGTCAGAGAGTACAACTGCCTGTGAACAAGAATGCCTGGGAGAACAATGGTAAATCTGAACAGAAGAAGCAGGGTCAGAGCAAAAGAGTTGCAAAGCTCAGAGTGCGAACTGCAAGTCCTTGGGTCAGGCAGAGGATGAAACAGAACAATCTCATCATTCAGAAGCTTCCTGGCCGCCAGCAAGCTGCATAATGAAAAGCAAACAGAGCTGAGGCCCTCCACAGAAACAGGGGAGCAAAACAGCCTCAGGACATGGAGAGAGCTGAGCTGATTTTGAAACTACATGTAACTATCAACTCATCAGGATTAGCGCTTTCCCACAAAGAAAAAAATTAAGTAACAGGAGAATCACTGAGGAGACCAAAATATTTAATCAAGTCCATTTACATTACTTATATTACGAAAGCCATGTACCCAATAGGATTCATTAACTGTGTTTGGTGATCAAAACAACTTTATATACTGAGGAAAGTACCATTTCTCCTTTTCATCTTTGAGATTTCCTGCATATTTTCTTGGATAGGTGGAATTTCAGAAACATAATTACTAAATGAGTCGAGATTGGTAATCTGAAATAGTATGGGAGACCAAGAAGAACAAAGATGTGCTTAAATGGACTGGGCAGAAGTTCATCCATCTGAAAAAACAAATTGGCTAGGTTGAAAATTCTTTCTACGTTGAATAGGAAATTTTTTTAAAGTGAGATAATATTAAAGTTTGTTAAATGATCAAAAGTTAGTCATTTCCTGATTTAAGATGTACTGAACATCTGTAATGTTCAGGCATTGTTCTGGGCTCTGCTGATCAGTCAAGAAATAAAACAGTATGTTGGCTCCAGTTTCATGGTGCTGATATTCTAGCGGAGGCCCACCACAAGTCCATAAAGAAATATGCAACCAAGAAGTGATCAGTGCTCTAAAGGAAGGAAAAAATAAGCTAAATCACATTGAAAGTAAAAGATACATAAGATGTTTTAAACGGGACAGTCAGTGGTCTTCTCTGAAGTGACAACATCTCAACAAAAGCCCAATGAGGTGAAGAAAAACGGCATATAAGCCCCTCAGAAGAAAAGGAATCCAGTAAAGAGAATGAGGTGAACAAGGTCTGAGGTTGTGCAAGGCCTGTGTGTAAAATACCAATGTAGCCAAGCGAGTGAGGGAACGGTTGGAAGGAGGCAAGGCCAGAACCAGACAGAACTTAATCATGTAGCATCTTAATGATTATGAATTTATGGTGAGTCATTTGAATTTCATTCTTAGGATAAGGATAATGAGAAGTCATCAAAGATTTTCATTGGAGGAACGATGCAATGTTGTGAGAGATTATTCTGTAAATTGTTTGGGAATTAACTATAGGGTGGAAGAAGAGAAAGTAGGGAAACCAGTTAGAAGGCTGTCTGAGATCCTCCAAGTAGAGATTAATGGGACTAAGGTGGTAGTGCTGGAACTGATGAAAGCTGATTGGATTTGGAATACAATTTTGCATGTAGAGGCTTCACAATTTGGTTATGCATTGGAAAAGGAGTGTGAAAGGAACAAGATGATGCAAGGAATACACTAGACCTGAGAATATTCTGTTGACTAAGATGGGAAAGATTTGGAAAAGAGAAGGTTGGTAGGGGCCGGGTGCTTGTTTCTATTTGAAGATTCAGGACAGAATCTAGACCATGTTTTAGATATACTAAATTTGGGGTGCCTATTAAACATCTAAAAGTCAGAATACAGTTAGGCTGTTGGTTATATGAATCTGAACTCAGACGTGGGACTGGGCCTGACAATATACAGTTGGAAATCATCAATTTACATATCATATTTAAAACAGTAGTATTGGATGAGAAGTGAGTACAAATAGAGAAAACATTCAATAACCAAGTCCTGAAAGTAGCTGGCATGTAGGGTGAGAATGAAAAGGATTGTCTAGCTGGCTAGAAAGACCAAGAAGGAGTGGCAAGTGAGCTAAGTGGAAAAACAGGTGTGTTTGATCATTTTGAGATTAAATTAACAGGCCAATTATGTTAAATGCTGTCAAGATTTTATCTAAACTGGGTGTGAAACTGACCACTGGATTTCCCCAGATGGAGTTTGTTGGGGAAATTTGACAAGAACTATTTTAAAGGAGTGATGGGCATAGAAGTCTGACTAGAGTATGTCAAGGAAAGGTTATAAAGTGAGTAACCTTTTATTATACTATAGGAGTTTTGTTCTAAAAAGAAGGGGCAGTGACTAGAGGTAGAATGGAGTCAAGAAACAGTTTCTTGAAATGGAATAAATGAAAATATGTTTTTGTGGTTATGGAAATATTTTAGTAGAATGGGAGAAATTGATGATGCCAGAGAGAGACAGTTTATAATTTTTGGAGAATTCTTTGAAAGGGTGAGATATACTGTGAAAAAGAGGGGTGGATAAAAATGAAGGGTGAGGCTTATGAGAGGAGGCAGAGATATGGATATAGATTCAAATATATTGGTAATTTGGCCATGCTGATGTCAATTCATTAATGGCTATTTCAGTTATTTCTGTAAAATCAACTGAGTGTGAAGAGAGTACAGGGTTGTTAGAGATTTGAGGAGAGAAAAATCAGACAATCTAACAATTTCCGGTGCATTTAGACGACTGATGTTCAGTGATTATTGACACAGATGGATAAATACCATAAGGCTGACTGTCCACCTGACAATCAGTGAGCAAGACCTATAATCCGTGGAGGGAGGGAGGGAGTTACCTGCAGAAACAGCACAGTCAGCTCTAACAGTCATCCTGAAACCAACCATGCAGTGGTCTGATCAGTGTCATCTTGATTGTTTTAAGTACAATTAATCTTCATTCCCATGGTTTGTTCCCATTTCTTTGAGGCCCATTCTCAGGATTTGGGTAGTTTAAGTCATGGCTACAGTCTGGTCATCACGTAGTTAATTTCTTTCAACTTGTGGGGGTTTTCACCATCTACAGTACAGCTCAAAAGAAGCTCAAAGGGGGTTTCAATAGTGAAAAGACGGTTCAGAATATTATCTACAACCCTTGAGGAGAAACTAGAAGTCATTGACTTTGCTTAATGACCAAATGATTATCATTGGGTCTCCTTTGTTTTCTTTCGTTCCTGCATTTTTAAACTTTTTTGATTAAACTTGTTTTTTGACTAAAGTTTTTCTACAGACAAAAGCCAGGCTGAGGACTTGGGAGCCCAGGGAAAGGGACATAGGGCCCTGCTCCGTTTCAAGGGTATGGTAGCCTAGAGTGACCATAGTTTCAATAGAAGCAATTGGAAGGCAGAAACTTTGAAAATGCCAGGACAGGACATCCTTCTGTGGACACACTTAAGAAAAAAATAAGCATCATTTGTTCTGTGGCTTTAAACGCAACTCTCCATTCATTATTTTATTTTTAGTGCTTTCAAGGCTAACCACCAACTCCTGCTGATTGATGCATTCTTTATTTTAGATATGCTATTGTGTTCAATCAATGACAGCCAAGCCTTGCAAGAGAAGGAGTCATTCTGTCTCTTGCTATAAGTGAAATTGCCCAACACTGTTTAGCTCCATTATGTGTAGGCTTAAAAATGTAACTTTACTTCTGAGTTCATGGAATGCATTAGCTTTGAAGAAAAAGGGAGAGCACTTGGCTGTAGAGGGCAAAAGAGACATTTGGTCTATCAAAGTGATTCTCAACCTTGGCTAAACAGCCATATCCTTGCAAAATTAAAAAAATCATATTCTTGCCTGAATCCAACCTTAGACTTTCTGATAAAGATATGAACACTTTGCATCTTGAAAAATGAGACTAGATTACTCTTCAAAGATACTCTTTGAATTCATACTTCTAATGATAGCAGGTAAGTGTACTTTGTCTCCTATCTTCTTAGTATTTACTGCTAAATCTTTCATCCAGGTTTTACTCTTGGGCAACAGCTTTGGTAAAATATATGATAAGTAAAATACACATAAATATGTAATACTTCTGAATATTTATGAGTATCAGACAAACATGCCTCTATTCCTATGTATGATTAAGAAATTAGCATATTACACATTTATTCTTCTGCAGAGAAATGCTTCTGTAAGTAATGTGTAGTTAAGTGAAATGATTATGTGTGGATTTGCAATTTACATTAACTGAACAGTCATAGTATGGGACCAGAGAACAACTGTGCTGTGTATATGAAATTACTTTAAATAAAATAGAAAGGGATAGATTTAGGGTGAGTTCAGGACATATTTAGACTTCCCCGGTGGCTCAGATGGTAAAGCGTCTTGCTTACAATGCGGGAGACCTGGGTTCGATCCCTGGGTCGGGAAGATACTCTGGAGAAGGAAATGGCAACCCACTCCAGTACTTTTGCCTGGAAAATCCCATGGATGGAGGAGCCTGGTAGGCTACAGTCCATGGGGTCGCAAAGAGTCGGACACGACTGAAAGACTTCACTTTCACTTTTCAGGACATATTTGGTGTTTACCTTTGGAATGAAATGGATAGGTCATTTGATCTCTGTGACCCTAAGCATTAAATTAATAGATAGCTATTTATTATAGCTATATTTATTTAATTTATTATGTATGAATGCATTTATTTATTATAAATGATTTATATTTATTTTAAATGAATGACAAGAAGATTAGACAAAATACATGTGAAAGCGTTTTGGGAAATGCAAAGCACATTTTCAACCTGACAAATGGTGGGCCTTTACTTCTTAGGCTTGATGTACCATATTATGGCTTAAATTATATTCCTTGAGTAAATTAACATGATTATTTTGATAAAATTTGAAGGATTGATATACAAGCAATCATCTTTTTAGAGCCATTAAACTCGCTCTTTTGTGTATAGTAAGCCTTCAGAAAACTAATGATTGTTAAATGTATTTTTCAAATAGTTTTCTCATAAAGAAATTAGACTTGCTATTTTGCTTAATCTAACCAGCATATTGCTCCATCAATGGCTGTCCAAATTATTATCTCCGAGTTGGACCTCCTCTTCCCCACATCAGAACTCTCTAAATGCTTTATTTCTGCAACATGCTTTCATTGAATGAATTTCTTTTATATGCACACCATCACCTCTGACCTACATTCCCATCTGATTTGCAGTTGTGTCTCTCCCCTGTTCAACACACAGAAGGAACATTATTATATTGAACTCATATTGCTTCTTTTCCGATAACCCAAATATTATTTGTAACTTGGTTCTATTCTGAGAATTATGCTAGGTTAAATTTAAATTCTACATCTTCCTGATTACAAATTCTATTAAAAAACATTAACAGCAATGATGAAAAAAAGACTGAGAAGTTAGATTTATATCTGTTATGAGTTGAAAGAATTTGATAATGAAAAGGGCCTCATGATCTTAAGTTACTACATTTTCCTACAGGTTTTATTTGGAAAAGATCAATGACAATGGAAGATTGAGCGCTTAGTGGTCCACATGAAAAGCCCCCAGTAGAAATTAGGGGCCCAGATTTGTGTCCTAGCTCAGCGCATGATTGCTATGTGAATTTAAACAAGTCCCTTTGCCAACCGAAATTGTCCTTTCATCTTTAAAGCGAAGAGATTAGACTTGATTTCATATTCACAACTATTTGTGAATCAGAGACCCCTCTGAGATTCTGCTGAAAACTACGAACCTTCTTCCCTGAAGAGGCACAGATATAAGTATAAATAGAATTCCAAGAGGGTCAGAGGCTCTCAAAATACACCCACAAATTCCCTAGAGGACTTTAGAATGAGTTCAAGTAACTGAAATATGTGGTTGAAAACAAATGAATTCATTTACATTTGCTACTCCCAATGTGAATTAGTTTTAAAACGTGAATCTGGGCCATTTATGTCATTTAAAGTTAGAATTACTTTCTTGTACCTTATAGTACTCACAGCAGAGCAGATTCTGCAGTAGAAAAGAAGCTCTGCTTTGTGTATGAATAGCATATCAGGGTCCTGGAGTTATTTTAGTCTGTCCTGCTACTCAGTGCAGGATCCCTTAACTCTCCTCTGAAACAGAAATTTCGCTTTGACTTGAACACACACAGTGATGGGGAGCTCATTCACATGCTTACTGCTGGGCAAACATGAAGAACTTAGAAATTTTCTTCTTTATATTAAACCATGCAGATGTCCCCAACTTAATGATGGTTCAACTTACAATAGTTCAAAAGCAATATACATTCAGAAGAAACTGTATTTCAAATTTTGAATTTTAATCTTTTTCTGGGCTAACAGTGCTGGGCAAGGCAGTGAGCACAGCTCCACTCACCCATACCATGATGAATGAGAACAACCAATACACTTGCAACCATCCTGTACTCAGACTGCCATTCTGTTTTACACTTCCAGTATGGTATTCAATAAATTGCATGAGAGGTGCCACACTTTATTATAAAGTAGGCTTTGTGTTAGGTGATTTTGCCCAACTGTAGGCTAAGATATGGGAGAAGGCAATGGCACCCCACTCCAGTACTCTTGCCTGGAAAATCCCATGGACGGAGGAGCCTGGTAGGCTGCAGTCTATGGGGTCGCTAAGAGTCGGACATGACTGAGCGACTTCACTTTCACTTTTCACTTGCATGCATTGGAGAAGGAAATGGCAACCCACTCCAGTGTTCTTGACTGGAGAATCCCAGGGATGGGGGAGCCTGATGGGCTGCCATCTATGGGGTCGCATAGAGTCGGACATGACTGCTGCGACTTAGCAGCAGCACAGCAGGCTAATATATGTGTTCTGAGCACATTTAAAGTAGTCTAGGCTAAGCTGTGATGTTCAGTAGGGTGTATTAAATGCATTTTCCACTTATGATATTTTCAGTGGTTTACCCTTTTGCAAATCAAGGACCATCTGTAATTTGCCTTTACTACATGAATGTCAGCTCTCAGTAGCTACTTAGATAAATTTTATTTCTTTTTCCAGGCTTTGAAGAAATCAATGGCAACCTCTTTTGTCCTCTTAATTTTCTTTATGCTTAACAGTCCAGTTTCATATCCAGTTCTGGAAGAGATTTCATAAAACTGCTTTCAATCCCAGTTATTTCCTTCAGTGGAACTCTTGAAATGCCAAGTCCAGAACTGGGCAGCATAATCCAGAAAAGGTCTGACCAGCACACAGTTCGAGAAAAGTCTCCTCTCTTAAATTGCTGCCTCTGCTGTTAGAAGAGCTCAGTTCCTACACACAGGTGACTCTGCTGGGTCACCAGGAAATTGTGGTCACTTGAACCCCTAACCATAATCAATCTGGGTTGTCCTCATTCTCTTTGACTACCAAAATAACCTTCCTACAGAAAAAGCTCCCTTTGACCTCTACCTTAATCACTTAGGCCATCTTCCCAGCTCTTTGGAATACTAATTTTGTCATTCATCATGTCATCTTTTCTTTGGAGTTTCATGTCATCTACCTGCCCTTTTTTTCCCTCTGAATTAATTGATAAACATATTGGCCTGTGGTTTGCCAAATGTAAGCCTCCTTTTATGGATGAATTCTTCATAATTCTTTACTCAGTCACTTTACAACTTCACCCAACTCACATCTGACCTCCTGACCTACAGAATGGAGAAGGGTATGAGTATAATGTTCTGGGTGGGGGCAACGTTTCTTTTCTTTTTCTTCTTTTACTCCATCTGCTTTCTTTTCCTCAAACTATTTTCTTCATCCCTTCATGTATTCATGTTGCATCCTTGTCTTGTCTATGGTTTCTTCTCTTGTGTGTTCATTCTTGCTATGGAGAAAAGCACCTCTGTGCATTTGGGAATCCCTCTGCTTTCCGCTCACGTGAACCCTGGCTGTGCCTCTCTTGCTTCAGGAGGCCCTTTGCCACATGTTGGGAATCAGCACCTGGGCAGGTGAGCTGTTTTCCTATGTGCTCATTAGCATCTGGCAGAAGAGGAAGCTTTGAGAATTTCATCAACACCTCCAGACCAAGTTGCTCTCCTTCACCTCCAGAATTACTCAAATATTGAATGTGGGTTCAAAGAAAATTTAAGTATAAAGTGTATGTGTGTCTGGAGATAGGAAGAGGAGCATGGGGAGAAACATTTTAGACAGTCTTCACAGACTTCACACTTTAATCTCAGCATTTATTGCATCTAAAACCAACCAAACATTGCTGGAAAGGAAAAAGAGTCAAAACACAAATTAACTAACATCTGTTACTCAATGGAAAGATGATATTAGTGATAAATGCTTTGGGAACCAAAGAATCTGTGGTTCTGTAGAACAGCACTGTGTTGTCACCAACTTCTGCCTCATCAACATCTTTCACCTGGAAATGGTTAATGCCACACTCGACTAAGACTAAGAAGGCACGTTTCAAGGTTTGCTGGAGTCATTTTACTTTAAAGAAGGCTTTCTCATATAACTTTGTGGCCATTATTATTACAAAATAAATAAGTAAATAGACCTATAGTAAAAATATGGGGAATAGTTGATTAATGGTTTAATAAATTGGAAATTCTAATTACCATTTTTAAAGTGTTTGACCCCCTCATACAGACAAATCAATGTTGGCATTGAATTAACCCTAATTTAAAGAAAATTGTCTGAACACAACTTCATTACTCTGTAATTACCTCAAGGATAAAAGGGATGAACTCTGGAGACAGTAAAACCTTTGGGAACCAGGAGAGATGCAGACAATTTTAGCTCAGGAAAGAGTGGAAGGCAGCTGAATGATTACTGGGCTTTAATATTTCAGAGGGAATGACAAGATGGTTTGAACCAGATTAGTAGGTAATCCTACAATAAATCCTAGAGATTGATAGATTAATTTAGGTTAGCATCCAAAAGTTAAAGGTGAAAGTGAGTTGGGTGTCTCCTGACAATGGAACTTTATACTTCATTCACTCATTTATCATTTAGTCGGTCTATACTGAGGAACTTGGATGTGTCAGAACTTCTCTTGGAACCACACTATCCTTGTTGTTGTTGTTCAGTCACCCAGTCATGTCCAACTCTTTGAAACCCCATGGACTGCAGCATGCCAGACCTCCCTGTCCCTCACCATCTCCTGGAGTTAGACCAAGCTCATGTTCATTTCATCAGTGGTGCAATCCAGCCATCTCATTCTCTGACACCTTCTTTTCCTTATGCCCTCGATCTTTCCCAGCATCAGGGACTTTTCCAATGGGTCATCTGTTTGCATCAGATGACCAAAATACTGGAGCTTCAGCTTCAGCATCAGTTCTTCCAGTGAGTACTCAGGGTTGATCTCCCTTAAGACTGACTGGTTTGATCTCCTTCCTGTCCAAGGGACTTTCAGGAGTCTTCTCCAACACCACAGTTTGAAGGCATCAGTTCTTTGATGTTCTGCCTTCTATATGGTCCAGCTCCCACAACTGTATGTGACCACTGGGAAGACCATAGCCTTGACTATATAGACCTTTGTCAGCAAAGTAACGTCTCTGCTTTTCAACACACTGTCTATGTTTGTAATTGCTTTCCTGCCAAGAAGCAATCGTCTTCTGATTTCATGGCTGTAGTCACCCTCCACAGTGATTTTGTAGCCCAAGAAAAGGAAATCTGTCATTGCTTCCACCTTTTCCCTTTCTATTTGCCATAACCTAGATAGCATATTCAAAAGCAGAGACATTACTTTGCCAACAAAGGTTCGTCTAGTCAAGGCTATGGTTTTTCCTGTGGTCACGTATGGATGTGAGAGTTGGACTGTGAAGAAGGCTGAGCACCGAAGAATTGATGCTTTTGAACTGTGGTGTTGGAGAAGACTCTTGAGAGTCCCTTGGACTGCAAGGAGATCCAGCCAGTCCATTCTGAAGAAGATCAGCCCTGGGATTTCTTTGGAAGGAATGATGCTAAAGCTGAAACTCCAGTACTTTGGCCACCTCATGCGAAGAGTTGACTCATTGGAAAAGACTCTGATGCTGGGAGGGATTGGGGGCAGGAGGAGAAGGGGACAACAGAGGATGAGATGGCTGGATGGCATCGCTGACTCGATGGACGTGAGTCTCAGTGAACTCCGGGAGTTGGTGATGGACAGGGAGGCCTGGCGTGCTGCGATTCATGGGGTCACAAAGAGTCGGACATGACTGAGCGACTGATCTGATCTGATCTGAATAGGGCCAGATGCCATGATCTTAATTTTTTTTTAATATTTAGTCTTAAACCAGCTCTTTCTCTCTTTTCCTTCCCCCTCATCAAGAGGCTCTTTAGTTCCTCTTCTCTTTCTGCCATTAGAGTGGTATCATCAGCATAACTGAGGTTATTAATGTCACTGAGGTTACTATCCTTGTAACCTTAAACAAACCATTTATCTTCCTGGAATCTAAATTTCACCATCCAGGGATTTTTCTCATGTAGTTGTTGTGAGGTTTAGTAACTCAGATATGTAAGACTCTAGCAGAGTGACTGATTGAATGCTCGTTAAACTCCCCTTCCTTCTCCTCAGGATTTAGACCTTTTTCTCCTATGTAATCTATACCAAGATGAAATAAGTTCCATTTGTTAACAACAAAGTTCTCTATAATGACTGTGAGTGATCTGTGCTTGCAGATGAAATTTAAGTATTTAAATATTATTACAACCAATCAAATATATTTTCAAAATAATCCCCCAAGCCCAGGGATGTCATTCCTTGTCAAATGGTTCTCTGAGGCTTGCTGACTATAGTATATACAAATCCACTCTCTCTCTTTTTTTTTAGTTTCTTCATTTCATAGTAAACAAGAGCAGTGACTTCCTTTCATTTATTAAATCTAAGGATAATGTTTTCCAGTAATATTTAGAAAAATCTCATAAACCACTTTTCTGAAAAATATAATATCTATAAACTTTTCAATGTTAAGCATCACTATAAGGCAGAGTGTCAGCTAGTATGATGTTTTAGCAGAATAGACCCAAGTGAAATGAAAGATAATTTTGTAGAGTATGGTTGTAGTAATTGCCTTCTGATTTATACCCCAAATTTGAATTAATTTTGGAAAAAACCTGAACATACATTAGTATGGAACTTCCAAAGACATATATTTAAGTGTCACATCATTCATCCCATTAGTCATTTATACAATCAGTATTAATGAACACCTCCTATTTGCCAGGCTGTGTGCCTGGGACTCCAAAGTGAAACTCCGTAATCCTGACCTCAGCAAGTTTGTTCTAGTGAGAAAGACATGTAAACAAATATAGTTCTATAAAGTAATTGATAAAAAGAAAGTGATCCCAGAGCAGAGGGAAATATTTGAAAGACCAAGGAGGTCCACGTGGAGAACTTGGGGAGCCTTCACAGAGGAGGCCAGCTGAGATCAGGATGAGTGAGAGGTTATCGGGTGGGTAGTAGGAAGAAGCTATTTGGCAGGGAGAATAGAACGAGAAAAAGATGGAGGTTTGAGGGAGCCTAGAGTGACCTGTGGGCAGCCTGGTGGCTCAGATGGTAAAGAATTCGCCTGCAGTGCAGGAGACCCAGGCTCAATCCCTGGGTTGGTAAGCTCCCCTGGAGAAGAGAATGGCTAGTATGGCTAGAACACTCCAGTATTCTTGCCTGAAGAATTCCATGGACAGAGGAGCCCAGCAGTCCATGGGGTTGCAAAGAATCAGACAACTGAGCAGTTGACACACATAGAGTGATCTGTAATGTTTAAGAGCAGGTTAGTATTGTTAGGGCATAAATTACTATTAGAAGGGGATGCAGGAAAGGCTGGTGGAAATGAGGCCAGATAGGTAGGGAGAAGCCAGATCATATAAGCTTACATAGCAGGCAAAGATTTGACAATGGTTTTCCTCTGTGTAGATTGTGGAGGAAGTGACTGAAGCATTTTTAATACAGAAGTTTCAGAATCGTATCCATATGTTTTTATTCCTAAAGAAGACTAACAACATTCTGATTCTTTTTTTGTTTGCAAGTTATAGAAATGGTGCACACAGACCTCTTTGTTCCTGAGGTTCTAATGGTTTTCATTGTAACAGAGTTCATGGATGCCAAAAGAAATATTTGAACTAAGTGATATGTCAGAATTACAATAAGAGCCTGGGAGCAGATTTTTAGTTAACAGGTTTTTAATAGGCAGTGGTGCAATTCTTAATGAAGAAGGTTTAATGACTATAAAAGATGCCTGTCTCTAATGGAAATTGGGCTGGGTGTGTTTTTATCCCTCGGTGAATTAATTAAAAGGTTTATATAGGATTGATTGTTTAGATTCTTGGAGAAAACACATATACACCAATGAAAACGTTCCTGTCATTTTCTTTATCTCTTGGAGCAAAGCAGTCACTCTGCCAGAAATAAATTGAGCATAATTTTTATAATTTCAGGGGTTAAGCATATGAAAGGCCAGAATGAATCAGCATTCCCTGAAGAGGAAGAAGGCGTGAACGAGAGAGCGCAGCAGTGGGACCATTAATTACGGGTCTGCAACAAGAAGGCTTCTTGGGAATAACTGAACTATTAACCTTTCTGAATATCCCATGGAATGCCACTGCTTGACTTCCACCTCTGCTCTCCACACTCATACAATAGTAATACACCTCCTGGGAAGTGCCCCTTGACAGAACTTTAGAACCACCTACAGATTGTTTCATATTACGATACTTGCAATTAAAGAATAAGTATTTATTTTACAGTGATTTTTCTTTTTAACAACATAGAAAATCTGCAAACATGTGAGTGTTCTAACTTTAATACTGCCCAGCTTAATCCCTGATGTCCTACTGATACAATTTACCTTCTAAGGTCAAATGTAAATAGCATCACTTTAAAGGAAAAAAATAAATATTAAATATCTTTAGACATGAATCCGTGTCTGGGTTTAACTTACAGAGGAATTTAATTAAACTTTTAAGTTAAGTTCTGCATTTATCATGTTTCTGTATACTTAATGGTACATGGTATTTATTTCAAAATGATTAAGAAATGCCAGATTTTTTTATTCAAAATATCAAAAGGTATTCATCTTTAGATATTAAACATCTTTTTCTCTCCAACAACACATTAATGGTTAAAGGACCACAGAAGTCTCTCCATTTTCTAAGCTGTGAGAGATGTATTTTTTTTTTTTTTTATCATTTCCACTAGTTATTCAGAAAAAAAATTATAACTCTAAAATAAAACATGCCAAATCTCCCCTGTTGCTCATTTTTGGCTATTACTTGAAATATGAGGTGTTTTCTGTTGCATTTTAATGAATAATTAGATTTTATAAATCTATTATCATAAGAAATTTCATTAATTCATGCTTTTATTAATTCAACAACTATTTTTTATGAGTTTATCTCTAAGAAGGTACTTTGCCGGGTGTTATGAAAATAGAGGAAAGATTATTTCTCCACTACAGAACTGGCAGAGAAACATCAGTGCAAAGCAAGATTTTCCAAGACAGTATGTATGTACTGAATATCACTTTTGATAATTCAAAGTCCTGGCATCCTGATAAATATTAATTATTTATTGGATTATAATGTAAAGTATCTGTACCACATAATTTAATGGACTGTAGCCCTCCAGGCTCCTCTGTCCATGGAATTCTCCAGGCAAGAATACTGGAGTGGATTACCATGCCCTCCTCCTAGGGATCTTCCCAACCCAGGGATTGAATCCCCATCCTTAGGTCTCAGTGGCATTGACATTGACAGGTAAGTTCTTTACCACCAGAGCCGCCTGGGAAGCCTAATGGAAGTGCAGGAATGCCCAATTTGGATTCCACCTTAAGAATATTAGTGAGGTTCAAATGTTTCATTGATTAAAAAAATTGAGTTGAAAAGATTTCTCAAAAGTCAGTAAAGAGGGAAATTAAGATAGGAAGAAAAAATAAATGTGAAATCCACAGTAGGATCTTAGTATCAAGGTGCAAAGGAGTAAAACTGTTTTTAATTTTGACTGTGAGTTTTATAATGTACAGATTAAAAGAAATGGGAGAATCTATAAGCCAGTGAAATAGAGACAACAACCATTTTCCTTTGGATATTTTCCCCAAGAAAATAAAAGCAAAACTCATTGACAAGTAGTATCTCAAGTATGTATGAATACTTATTCCAAGTTTCCTTCTTTTTTCCTTTCTTCTTTCCTTCTTTCCTGCCTCTCATCCTTCCTTCCTTTCTTTCTCTTCTCCCTCCTTCCCCCGGCTTGTTTTGTTTTTGTGAAGCCGGTTTCACCCCAAATTTTTGGAGTTTCTAGACCACCTGCTGTGACTGTTTGTTTGATTTTCTAAGTTTCTCCCTGATTAAAAGCTGATTAAGGCACATATTTAGGGGATTTTGAATTATTTGTGTTTGGAAAACATCCTGATACCCCTTGAGATTATTTGAAGTACCCTGAGGTGCTAAAAAATAAAACCTGCCCTTCCTTTCTTATGAACAGACATTTTTATAAATGTTTTTTCAAAAGGATTCAGACAAACAAAAGAAACCAAAGCTTTTGCTGATTTTGTAATCTTGTGGGGAAGTAAACAGCATGGCTTCTGGATTCTTCTGTTTTCCATTTTTAAAAATAAAAGACATCAAAATTAAAAGAATAAGTTTCCTTCAGAATCATTGGTTTCTTCTATTTTATTCTCTACCCCCAAAACATGGAGATCACAATTAAAAGCCTAAGTTTTCCTTTGGAAAAGTGTTGACTTTCTCAGAAATTTCAAGGAAACTAGCTGTGATACTGGCTTTTCAGGTCACTTTTCACATAGTTACAGGTTACAGCAAAATTTTTTCACAGTGCCAACTTGGCTTCAGTTTGGCTGAAAGATTTTCTGACCAAAACAAAACACAGCAAAACAAAACAAAAACTTTTTCTTTCCCAGACAACATTTATAATGTGATATACTAGTTAGTAGGTGGGCTTTGAGTCAACTGACTTGGGTTCAAATTCAACCTCTACCAAGTTTTAGACTCAGTATCTCCATTTGTAAAATGAGTACAATCATACTTACTTACCCTTACTGGGTAATTGCAAAAATTAAAAGAGACGGATCTATAAAAATGTTTAGCCCAGCATAATGAGTATTTAATAACCGGTGTCTATTAGTACTGCTAGAATGAGAAAGGGCCTGAGACTGTCTATCCAAATCTTCTCTAATACATCCTCCACAATAGCACAGACAAGTGATTGCCTCTCCTACTCTTGCACAGCTCCTGCTGAATCCCAGCCCAGCCAAGGAACTTTATTCTTTTGTGTGTTAATCTCTCTCTTTCTCCTGTACTTTACCTCCTTTCCTATATCACATCTGTTCAGATACCGAAGAACACTCTGGTGTCATCTCCTCAATGGTCTCCCTTCTGAGACGACACCTCATCAGTCCCCCCCAGTCCTGTCTTATCGTGCTGGCCACTTGTTCTTTGATACTCCTCCACTGCATACTCTGAATCTGGGAAAGATTAGGTCAGACGGATTAGCTGAGTATTTTTTAAATCTCTCTAAACATAAGGAACTGAAGCAGAGAGTATAGAGGGGTAGAGCAGAATTCTAGGCAAGATTTATTTCTATTAAACAATAATTTTGTAACCCCCTTTTCTTCCCAGAGTTGTGCAGGGTAAGCATCTTTATAAAAAACAAAATTCTCAGACAATTTTCCGTTCTTAAGTTTCACCATTCTTTTAAATTTTAATTCAAAACAATCCATTTTAAATTGTATTTCAATTATACCAGTGCTGTCTATATTGTGGAAATGGATGATTTTAGGTTAGCATGGACAAGTTATTTTTATATTTATAGATACTATTATATATTAGAAAATATACTTAATCACAAATCCTTAAGCTATTGTTGCTTAGGGTGAGACAAGCTTAAAGTGTGAGTATATTTTAAATCAATATTTTTAAAAGGTGTTAAATAATCATAGTAGAAGTCATACCTCAAAATCATGAAAGTGATATACAATTGAGTGAAATTTTAGAAATACTATTATGGGGTGTTGTCATAGCAAATAGCTTAAGTGCAAGTATCGCAGAGTTTTCTTAGTAGCAATATGGATTTATGAATTCATAAATAAACCACTTACATTGCATTGCTTTAAAAATTCTGTTTATTTACCCATATCTAAAAGCAAGCAATGTAAAGTGCAAACTGATAATGGAAAAGCATGTCTAATTACACTGAAGTGTTTATGGTTACATGGAATTTTGACTTTTCTGAAGGAAGATGGGAAAGAAATATCCTTAGTTTTCTAAGTCCTTGATTCTAAAAACCAGGCTTCAAAGCTGATAGGTATGCATGCCTGCACGTGTGCTAAGTTACTTCGGTCATGTCCGACTCTTTGCAACCCCACGGACTGTAGCCTGCCAGGCTCCTCTGTCCATGCGATTTCCCAGGCAAGAATACTGGAGTGGGTTACCATGCCCTCCTCCAGGGGATCTTCCTGACCCAGGGATCAGGATCTTCCTGACCAAGGGATTGAACCCATGTCTCCAACATCTCCTGCATTAAAAATGTGTATGTTACTGAAATGTGAAATCTGTTGAAGAAATTAGATTATTAGTCTTCTTAACATTCTGAAGAACTAAATTTCAGAGTAAGAAGAGCTTTTGGAAAATGATAGCAAGCATCTTTGGTTTTGCAAATTGTAAATAATTATGGTGGTAAACTTTGCAAATATCCCATAGAATTCACATAGCAATGGAGGTAAAAGCTTCTACTTTACAAGGTTGTGTGAGTTAAGTGAAATAATCTATGTGGATGCACAGATGCCTGATTGCATTTTGTAGAGTCTACCATTCAACCATAGAACTGTCCTAGATGTTTAGTGTGAGGCTCCCTTTTTCTGTGGATACAGATATTGGTGCAGGCCACTTCTCTCACTGCATTTCATACTTAATTTATGCAGATAATGGAGACTTGGTCTGTAGAGAGAAGATGAACATGAGAGTAGATTAGAGAGAAAAGGAGGTGAAGGAAGGAACTCAAAGAAGCCTGGTAACTTGAAGAAAACAATTGGAGAAAGTAGACTAAAATGGTATTGGATTTATTTTCACTTTTCTTCTCAATCTACAACTATGACTTACCAAATTTTTTCTGTTCCTCTAACTTTTTGTAAACATGAGTATAATTTGAGGGAATGAGCACAGTGAGCCCGAGGAGAATATGGCATTATCATGCTGCTGCTAAGCTGCTAAGTCACTTCAGTCGTGTTCGACTCTGTGCGATCCCAGAGACAGCAGCCCACCAGGCTCCCCCAGTCCCTGGGATTCTCCAGGCAAGAACACTGGAGTGGGTTGCCATTTCCTTTTCCAGTGCATGAAAGTGAAAAGTGAAAGTGAAGTTGCTCAGTCGTGTCCGACTCTTAGCGACCCCATGGACTGCAGCCTACCAGGCTCCTCCATCCATGGGATTTTCCAGGCAAGAGTACTGGAGTGCTAGAATCCTAAAAATAACAGAGTTCTAGAGTATGTTCAGCAAGTGGTTCTTCATTATTTTTAGAACAAGCATTTGACAGCAAATAATAGAAAACCAGCAAACAATGGATAGAGGTTTATTTATATAATGCAGGAAAAAGTTCAGAACTGGAATTGTGGCTCCAGACACCAATGGGCATCTAGGTACTTTTCATTGTCCTTAAGATCTCAAAGAATTGATGCTTTTGAACTGTGGTGTTGCATAAGACTTTTGAGAGTCCCTTGGACTGCAAGGAGATTCAATCAGTCAATCGTAAAGGAAATCAGTCCTGAATATTCATTGGAAGGACTGATCCTGAAGCTGAAACTCCAATACTTTGGCCACCTGATGTGAAGAACTGACTTCTTTGAAAACACCCTGATGCTGGGATAGAATGAAGGCAGGAGAACGGGATGACAGAAGATGAGATGGTTGGATGGCAGCACTGACTCTTTGGAATGAGTTTGAGCAAGCTCCAGGAGTTGGTGATGGACAGGGAAGCCTGGCATGCTGCAGTCCATGGGGCTGCAAAGAGTTGGATGTGACTGAGCAACTGAACTGAACTGAACATCTCAAAATTGTAACTTTGTGGCCCTAAGAGAGAGGCTGTTTCAAGTATCTGGTCTGTCTCAAGCAGAAAGAACAGTGGGAAGAGAAAGGAAAAGACTCTAGGTACCTTGTTACTTTCCAATTAAGTTAAAATTCTCTTTGTAGGGTATGGAGTGAGTGTGAATATCCATTGAGTGGCCAGCAGCATCTGTTTACCAAATGAACACAATTCATGGAGTTTCTTCTTCCTTGGAACATGTAAAAGAAGCATAAGCTACTTATACATGTCAAAGAGTTGAAAACATTAATACTCAACAGAAATTTTTGCTGCTTAAAATGCATAAATTGGGCTAATGTTTATGACAGACCTGTAGCTAAAACAGGTCTGATATCCTTAGTTATCCTGTAGCATTTTTCATAGGATAATTTGGTATAGTTTATAAAATTATACATTGGAAACAAGAAACCAATATTCTAGTTTATTATTCAATGAATGCCTATGATGTACTGGACATTAAGTGTTGAGGACACACGAATAGTTCAGGTCCTTAAATTCTTGGATGTATATTCTAGTATTTGAAGACTGTCAATATGTATGCAAATTAATTAGTGAATTAGATCATTTCGGACAGTGATAAATTCTGGAAGGAAATAGGAGGTGATGTAGCAGAGGGTGGCATTTTTCTTTGTCATAACTGTGTGACATTGGGAAAGTTCTTGAATTTCTCTGGGACCCAGTTTCCTAATCAGTGAAATGTGGAGAATGATGTGGGGGAGGGGTAACCAGATGAGCGTGTGAGGCTCCTTCCAACCCTAAGACCTTTGTTTCCCCCTCTGGCTCTTCCAGGAACTGCAGACAAGCAGCAAAGGACAGAAGAGAAGGAAGCAGATGGAAAGTAGCAGCGCTAAGGCAAGATGGGATCAGAAGAGAAAAGGGGTATCTTTGAACGCTTGTCTGACAGCCACCAGAACAAAACCGTTTAAGTTAGAAATACACACATACTCCATGTATGTATAGCGTGCATGCATGTTAACAGCATTAGCATTGTAGCCAATCGTTTTCTCTTTTGACTTCTTAGAAAATGGTCTAAAAACTGGTGATAAATTTTTATCTTTTAAAATTTAAAAGGAAATCTTTCCAGGAAAAATTTCCTCCCACAAATCACCAGTTGGATAATTTATCTAAGCATACAAGTTTCTTGCCTTTAAGTGATGCATAGCAGATTTTTCCCTCTACAGAGATTTACATGACATGGTACTAAGTTCTCTGGAATATTCCCCCTATGTTCTGAAGTAATAGTTATTTTCTTTTTGTCCTCCAGGTGCAAAATGGGTTGATAACAAACAGAAGCTGACTTAGTGCTGTGTTCCTACTTGTGCTTGGAAAAATACCAACGCAAAACAAATACCCATTACCACCATTACCTCCAATTCCATCATCATGTATTATTTTCTTTCTCCAGGATTGCTCTCTGAAGTACTTTCGATATTTTATACACAAACATTGACATGCTTTTCATAAACTGTTCCATCATATATATATATATATATACACGCATACATATATATATATATATATTTTTTTTTTTTTTTGGCTAATCACTGATGCTCCACTATTTGCCAAGCTCTTTTTCATTTCAATTTATTTCTCTCTATAGCCAAAAGTGACATCTTGAATTTCAGTAAATTTTAAGTGATTCATTTTTAGTTTTTCTATTTCTGGAATAGGGGCTTCTCTGATAGGTCAGTTGGTAAAGAATCTGCCTGAAATGCAGGAGACCCCCATTTGATTCTTGGGTCTGGAAGATCTGCTGGTGAAAGGATAGGCTACCCACTCCAGTATTCTTGGGCTTCCCTTGTATCTCAGCTGGTAAAGAATCCACCCGCAATGCGGGAGAATTGTGTTTGAGCCCTTGGGTTGGGAAGATCCCCTGGAGAAGGAAAAGGCTACCCACTCCAGTATTCTGACCTGGAGAATTCCATGGACAATAGAGTCCATGGGGTCACAATAAACTTTCTCTTACAATAAGGAGGCTTTTAAATATATTTTCTTTCTTGTTTTTCAAATTCCATTATATTTATTTATTCCTTTGCTTCTTTTTCAAATGCTATTGGTTTTGATTCAATTTATTTCCACAAATATATATATACACACACACATACATATATATTGATAGTCTACTACATACAAGCTACTGATTCAAATGCCGGAGTTATAAAAATGAGAAGGCTCCTATTGTTGCCATCCTGCTAGCAACTATATGCTCAGTTCTTTACAATTAATAAAGAGGCCTCACCTCTTTTCAGTTAATAATCACATTAAATATGTATGTATAGGATTCATTTTATAGAACAGGAAACTAGAGCCCAAAGAAAGTGGCCCTAAATGAACCAATGGCCCAACAAACTCTTCTACTATCTTATGATCTGTTTGAGAAATTGTAGTAGTTTTAAGGATGAAAAGCCTATCCTCCTTAAGAGTCATAGGTTTTTATGTTTTCTTATAGTGCTTTATAGATGACTTAGAAGTAAGTTTTCTACATTTCCTACACAAAGCACGTGGGGATAATTTTGCTGAGACTGGCGTGGGAAGAAGAACCTGAGTTTTACTTTGATGCTTTGACATTGACTTCAAACTAAAATGACCTATGGCCAATAAACAAGAAAATTTGAAACTCTTTTTGAAGTATTTGGCACATTTAGAAATCTTTTCTGTTTGCATGTGCGCTTAGTCCCTCTGTCAGGTTGGGCTTTTTGAAACCCTTTGGACTGTAGCTCACCAGGCTCCTTTGTCCATGGAATTCTTCAAGCAAGAATAGGGGAGGGGGTTGCTATTTCCTTCTCCAGGGGATCTTCTGGACCCAGGAATTGAACCTGTGTCTCCTGCACTGGAGGCACATCTGTACCGATTGAGCCATCAGGAAAGCCCTTTCTAAGTTTGTGGTTGTTGTTCAGCCACTCAGTTGTGTCCGACTCTTTGAGACCCTATGGACTGTAGCACACCAAGCTTCCCTTAAAAAATAGCCTTTAATATCTTACAAAAAAAGGATTTGCCAAGTTTATGACAATCCTAAGTACAATCTATTCTTAGAGAAAAAAAGACATCAATCTTTTAAAGTTGTTCCTTTTTCTTAATTTCTAAGAAATTGTAAAATGAAAGTAAATTGCACAAGTTGTTATTTTTAATATCAATTATCTTTCCCCATCTCTCTTCCAGGATTTGAGGAATGATAATTTTTCACATACTATCTCCCAGATTATATATTGCAGAAAACGTAAAAATAATCTAAATAATCATAATTACCTCAGACTTAAATGAGTAATTATAGAGAATATACTATAAATATTATAGTATTGAAAAAGCAACATGCTGCTTAAGGAGGAACAGAACAGAGCATTCTAACTGCTACTCCCCTCAAACTAATTGAGGAAGGAGTTTCGCTGGAATTTAAAAATCCATTTTTCTCAAATGTAGTGATAGGATTCAGGACACACTACTCCCAAACATGGCACCTGGGCATGCTGAACATTTTAAGTTGGAGGATTTTGAGAAAACGGACACAGGAGCCTCACTCTGACCTTCTCGCTGTCCCTCTCCACTGAAACAGGCCTAGAACCCTCACGTGAACGGTGTCCTCCCTGTACCTGGGGAGGAAGAGCCTTGTTTCTAAAGACAAAGGGACTCTCAGAAGAATCCAAACACAGGTGTTAGAGGCTTCCCCATTTCCTCTATTCACCTCACACTTCTTAACCTGTCATATTCTTCCATGGCTGTCCATTCTTCATCAATCCTAGCAAAAAAACACACTCAGATCTGTTTCTTTGAATCTTCATTTCCTTATAAAGGCTCCTGTGTCATGCAAAATTTATATTAAATGTACATGTATACTTATTTCCTATTAATCTGTCTTTCCTCTGCAATGGTTTAACTATGAATCAAAGCAGTGGAACAATAAGAACTTTGCAAAAATTACTTGCAGATGCTTAAAGATCTCTTCAAGAATCATAGGAGAATATCTTCTCTCCTTTATTTACAAGAGACTAAGGAAATGGCAACCCACTCCAATGTTCTTGCCTGGAGAATCCCAGGGACGGGGGAGCCTGGTGGGCTGCCGTCTCTGGGGTCGCACAGAGTCGGACACGACTGAAGCGACTTAGCAGCAGCAGCAGCAGCAGCAGTTGTCAAGGCATCGCAGTAAATGGGTATTTCCCATTACATTTCCCCTGCAGCATAAATTCTGTGGATGTTTCCCGAATCGTACTGATTACATTACCAGATGCTGCTCTCATCTTTCTTCTCTTGCCCTAATGGGACATAGATTTCCTATTTGAGATTGTCACTTATTTGTTATATTTGTCTGGTGTTTTAAACATTACTGTTGCTGTTGTTTAGTCACTAAGTCGTGTCTGCCTTTTTGCAACCCCATGGACTGTAGCTTGCCAGGCTCCTCTGCCCATGTGATTTTCCAGCAAAGAATACTGGAGTGGATTGCCATTTCTTTTTCCAAGGGATCTTCCCAACCCAAGGACCTAACCCGTGTCTCCTGCATTGGCAGGCCGATTCTTTACCACTGAGCTGCCTGGGAAGCCCATAAAAAATATGTATATGTGTACAACTGTATATGTACATAATGTAAACACACTGAAATAAAAATGGAGCTTTTTTTTTAAAGGGCAAAACGAGATTTAACCCATATGCTATTAAATTAAGCACATAGAATTCAAACTTTTTTTTAAAACAAATATTTCCCCAAGTTATCGTTTTCAAATTATTTTCTGTTAAGAGAAAGCTAGGTGGGAATGGAGGGAGAGACCCAGAATAAGCTAGACAAAACAAAGAAAGGCACAGGACTGTGGCGCAGTGGGAGGTGGAAAGAGAAAGGAGCCAGAGAGAGAGAGAGCCCAAGCAGAGGCAAGACCAGCTCCTTTTCTCTCCCCTCCCTGACCACACAACTTGCTCTTAATAAGCTCCCGTCCACACCTGCCAAGTCATTTCCTTCTGCTGTGTCTTCTGCACCACGGCCATTTCTAGTGGCCGTCTTGCTCCCATGTACTGTAAGATTATGGTTTCACTGTTGACCCACTTGGCTCTTAGAAGGCATCTGACTTACCACATTTAGTGGACACAGCTGCTTTTCTCACGCAATTTCCACATTATCAAAGTTCTCCTCCCTTTTTTGTTTCCACCAAAGAGAGCTTTTTTAAAAAAGTTTTTGTTAATGAGAAGTTTGCCTGCAGAGTTATTGGTTTTTTTTGAGAAACTGCTATTGTTGCTTCTAAGTACACTTGGATTGTCTAATCGTGTGTTTTATTTAAAACTCCATTCAGAAAGTCTAAAGGTTATTGATATTTTATCTTTATGCTGATGTTTTTCAATATTTACATTTTACAAAGTCCCTAAAATTGAATAGCCACATGACATATATCAATATTGTTATCTGTCTATATAGGTCAAACTGTATTTCCATATATCTATATGTAATTTTGCTTTTCTAAAAAGCCAAGGACCTAAATGCTGACCTCTATTTTAAAACAGCTGGCCTACTCTTCACATGGAACAACCTCTCCATCATGTGGACTTTTAGGATACTGCTACTAAAGTCAAAACCATGCAACTATAAGCAATAATTAATTTTAAAGGATTGAGGTGGATCTCCTGATATTCTTATTCTTATAGTTCATACTATTTCAGCTTTTCTATATGTCAGTGGATATTCGCAGCACCTTAAATGGGCCATTTCATTTAATCATTCAGTAATTCTATAAAATAGGGACTCTTACTATCTCCATTTCATAGACGAGAAAATTGAGGCCAAGATCACGGAAACTGTAATCAACAAAGTCTGAAATTGAACTAAGGGTCAAATTCAGTCTTTGGATGAGATATTTCTTGCCTCAGGTCTTCCACATACAATTCAACAAGAAATAACAACACCTGGATAAAAATAAAATAATATTAACTTCTGTTCATTTAGAACCAACAATGTGTCAAGCACAGTCTGCTGCTGCTGCTGCTAAGTCGCTTCAGTCGTGTCTGACTCTGTGCGACCCCATGGACTGCAGCCCACCAGGCTTCTCCATCCCTGGGATTCTCCAGGCAAGAACACCGGTGTGGGTTGCCATTTCCTTCTCCCAAGCACAGTCTAGGTCCTTTAAATGTTCCTCACTGTTATTTTACCATTCTACCAAAGTCTCTGTGGTGAGAAGTTAGGAAATGAAAGGCCTGACAGCTACCAACTACCAAAGACATGTTATGAATTGAGGCCAATGTTGCTCTGAAGCTTGTATTGTTTCCTGGATGAATCACTCAGGAAATATGACCTTTTCTCCTTGTAAAGTTGGTAAGATTAGCTATAATTCATGTCTCTGCACCAGCGGACCCATCTCCCCAATGGTAGACAAGAGACAGATGGGGAGACTTTAATGCTCTTCTTGTATAATCCAGGTTTACTGTTAGCAAGCTATTAAGAATTAATGCACACCGCCCCCCGCCCTGCCATTTGTCTGTTCTGGGGGGGGGGGGGGGACACAAATGGATTCTTGGAATTATGTAGACATAAAAAGCCTGAAAAGTGAGTCTCATTTTGATTGAATTAACTAGAGATGTTATCTGAAAAAGATCAACTCAATCATATATTAGAACAAACAAAAATAAACTTCTCCTTCTTACCTTCATTTACTTACTCATATTCATTCATTTAATGAATATTTACTGAATATCTACTATGTTCAGTAGGGTTCAGTGCTTCTTTATCTTAAAATCTGGCAGCAAACACATGAAATGGAGAACTGCAAGTTCCCTGCACAGAGGGATATGAGATGTGTTCATCCAGAAAAGAAGGTCTAAGAGCTCTGACCAGAGTGATGAGAAGAGGCTTTCTGGGAGAAGCTTTCTGTTCTCAGGTCCTTAGAGGAAGCAGGGACAGTGACAGGTAAAGGTGGCAAAGGGAGAAGCAAGATCCATGCAGAGGAGGCGTCATGTCCGAGGCATAGGTGAGGTCCAGAAGCAGCGAGTGGTGTAGTGAAGGCTTCGGCTAAAATCATAGGCTGGGGTTAGACTGCAAAGGACTTTGAATACTATGCTAAAGTGTTTAAGCCTTGCTTATTTGTAAACCAGTGGTTCTTTCGGTGAGATCTCTAGTCCAATGGCATCAGCATCACGTCATCTCTACCCCGGACTCGTGGTATCAGACTCTCTGGGAGGTCAGTTCAGTTAAGTCCCTCATTCTTGTCCAAATCTCTGTAACCCCATGGACTGCAGCATGCCAGGCTTCCCTGTCCATCTCCAACTCCTGCAGTTTGCTCAAACTCCCATTCACTGAGTCTGTGATGCCACCCAACCATCTCATCCTCTGTCGACACCTTCTCCTCCTGCTTTTGATCTTTCCCGGCATCAGGGTCTTTCCAATGAGTCATTTCTTCTCATCAGGTGGCCAGAGTATTGGAGTTTCACATTCAGCATCAGTCCTTCCAATGAGTATTCAGGACTGACTTCCTTTAGGATGGACTGGTTTCACCTCCTAGCAGTGCGAGCGACTCTTAAATCTTCTCCAGCACCACAGTTCAAAAGAATCAATGCTTTGGTGCTCAGCTTTGTTTATAGTCGAACTCTCACATCCATACATGACTACTGGAAAAACCATAGCTTTGACTGGACAGACCTTTGTCGGCAAAGTAATGTCTATGCTTTTTAATATGCTGTCTAGGTTGGTCATAGCTTTTCTTCCAAGGAGCAAGCATCTTTTAATTTCATGGCTGCAGTCACCATCTGCAGTGATTTTGGAGCACAAAAAATAAAGCCTGTCACTATTTCTCCATCTATTTCCCATGAAGTGATGGGACTGGATGCCATGATCTTAGTTTTCTGAATGTTGAATTTTAAGCCAACATTTTTACTCTCCTCATTCATTTTCATCAAGATGCTCTTTAGTTCTTCTTTGCTTTCTGCCATAAGGGTGGTGTCATCTGCATATCTGAGGTTACTGATATTTCTCCTGGCAATCTTGATTCCAGCTTGTGCTTCTTCCAGCCCAGCGTTTCTCATGATGTACTCTGCATAGAAGTTAAATAAGCAGGGTGACAATATAGAGCCTTGACGTACTTCTTTCTCAATTTGGAACCAGTCTGTTGTTCCATGTCCAGTTCTACCTGTTGCTTCTTGATGTGCATACAGATTTCTCAGGAGACAGGTAAGGTGCTCTGATATTCCCATCTCTTTAAGAATTTTCCACAGTTTGTTGTGATCCACACAGTCAAAGGCTTCAGAGTAGTTAATAAAACAGAAGTAGATGTTTTTCTGGAACTCTCTTGCTTTTTTGATGATCCAACGGATGCTGGCAATTTGATCTCTGGTTCCTCTGCCTTTTTAAATCCAGCTTGAATATCTGGAAGTTCTCAGTTCACATACTGTTGAAGCCTGGCTTGGAGAATTTTGAGCTTTACTTTACTAGCATGTGAGATGAGTGCAATTGTGCGGTAGTTTGAGCATTCTTTGGCATTGCCTTTCTGTGGGACTGGAATGAAAACTGACCTTTTCCAGTCCTATGGCCACTGCTGAGTTTTCCAAATTTGCTGGCATATTGAGTGCAGTACTTTCAAAGCATCATCTTTTAGGATTTGAAATAGCTCAACTGGAATTCCATCACCTCCTCTAGCTTTGTTCATAGTGATACTTCCCAAGGCTCACTTGACTTCACATTCCAGGATTTCTGGCTCTAGGTGAGTGATCACACCATCATGATTATCTGGGTCATGAAGATTTTTTTTGTATAGTTCTTCTGCATATTCTTGCCACCGCTTAATATCTTCTGCTTCTGTTAGGTCCCTACCATTTCTGTCCTTTATTGAGTCCATCTTTGCATGAAATGTTCCCTTGGTATCTCTAATTTTCTTGAAATGTCTAGTCTTTCCCATTCTGTTGTTTTCCTCTATTTCTTTGCACCGATCGCTGAGGAAGGCTTTCTTATCTCTCCTTGCTATTCTTTGGAACTCTGTATTCAAATGAGTACATCTCTCCTTTTCTCCTTTGCCTTTAGTTTGTCTTCTTTTCTCAGCCATTTGTAAGGCCTCCTCAGATATCCATTTTGCCTTTTTGCGTTTCTTTTTCTGGGGGATAGTCTTGATCACTGCCTCCTGCACAATGTCACACACCTCCATCCATAGTTCTTCAGGCCCTCTGGGAGGTTGGGCTTAGGAATCTGCAGTTTAACAGACCCTCCAGGTGATGCTGAAGCCTTCTAAGTGTTGAGAACCAGTGGTGGAGCCAGCCTTGCTAAACCACTCCCTGGGCTGTGAATGGGTAACAGGGGAACTGGAAATAATCACCTCCCTCTTCCTTAGGGTAGTTGTGCAGGCCCTGGGGAAGCTACGTCTCTCGGGGATGACAACACTGGCATCAGCAGTATGCCACTCTTTCCTGCTAGGGTAAAAACTCTTCATCTGAAAAAGAAGCAAGTGTCAGAGACCCACGGGCTAAATTGGCCAGGGGGCCTATTTTGATGTTCCACTCCTGTCCCCCGAGTTAAGAATGGTTTTTACTTTGTTTTTATACTTGCCTTTTACATTTTTAAAGGCTTGTAAAAATAGACAAGGAAGAGAAGAAAGAAAAGAGGAAGAAGAAGAGGAAATAGGGGAGGAAAAACAGTGTTATGGGATGTGGCCTGCAAAACCTAAAATATCTACTTCCTGATTCTTAACAGAAAGGGCTTACTGACCCCTGGTGTAAACAGGGATAAACTGTTTTTGAGAAGAAGAGTAGCAGTTCCAAAGAATGAATTAAAGAGATTTAATATAATAATGGGCTTCCCTGGTGGCTCAGACAGTAAAGTGTCTGCCTATAATGCGGGAGACCCAGGTTCAATCCCTGGGTTGGGAAGATCTGCTGGAGAAGGAAATGGCAACCCACTCCAGTACTGTTGCCTGGAAAAATTCCATGGACTGAGGAGCCTGGTAGGCTACAGTCCATGGGGTTGCAAAGAGTCAGATACAAATGAGCAACTTCACATACGTACATACATAAGATACAAAAATCAATATAACAGTGTGCATTAGTATACTGTATTGGTGTTTTACTTTCTGGCTTACTTCACTCTGTATAATAGGCTCCAGTTTCATCCACTTCATTAGAACTGATGCAAATGTATTCTTTTTAATGGCTGAGTAATTATGGGGAGGGAGGTGGGAGGGGGTTCAGGATGGGGAGCACGTGTACACCCATGGCGGATTCATGTTGATGTATGGCAAAACCAATACAATATTGTAAAGTAAAAAAAAAAAAAAAGATAAATAAAATACAGGAGAAAAAAAAATCCCACATGCTACAACTAAAAAAAATAAAAAATAAAATAACAGTGTGCAGAAAAGAAAAAGTGAAAAGAGCTGGAAGTAGAGAAGCCAAATGTGGAACACATGTGAGAAGGTAAAAATCTAAACCCTGCAATGCTCTCTTGATAGAAAAAAGGAAATGGGTCATTAATGCTTCAGTTCAGTTCAGTTCAGTTGCTCAGTCATGTCCAGCTCTTTGTGACCCCATGAATCGCAGCACACCAGGCCTCCCTGTCCATCACCAACTCCCGGAGTTCACCCAAACTCATGTCCATTGAGTCGGTGATGCCATCCAGCCATCTCATCCTCTGTCGTGCCCTTCTCCTCCTGCCCCAATCCCTCCCAGCATCAGAGTCTTTCCCAATGAGTCAACTCTTCGCATGAGGTGGCCAGAGTACTGGAGTTTCAGCTTTATCATCAGTCCTTTCATTAATGCTTATAGAAACAATATAACTTAACTTTCAATCAACCCAAGTGCTATGTCATAGCAAGCTTCTCAACAACTGAAGAAATCGTAACTGTGTCCAGTTTAGGAGTTTGCAGGGGTTTGGTTTGCTTTAGTTTTGAGGGAGAACAGTGTTGAAAGTGTGAACTCTGGAGCTCTTGTCTAGTGCGGTGGAAAAACTGCACGTCTAAATGCTTGGTAGGTATTTAGAATTATCTCCATAATATTTGATTAACATATAGAACAATGATATGTATAGAAATCAACCAGGTATCTTCTTAAAAGGCCAATTAGAGTTTAAAAGTTTTGGATGGGCCCTGAGATCCTTCGTCTCTAAGACATTCCCAAGTAGGGACCACACTTTCAGTAGCAAAGGTCTGGACGGAATACCACTGGTTATCTGAAAAGGAAAAATTTAAGGTCACATATTAAGCATGGGAAATAATTCCTCCATCCAGAGAAATCAAAGGCACCTCTTCTGCTGTTATACATGATTGCATTGGTCACCCAACCATCCTTGCCCCTGCTGTTGGTCAGTAGAAATTCTGCCCTCTCAGAGTGGTAGCTTTTAGGGACAAATACCTGGAGAGAATAAAGAGTAGGATGGAGTAAAGGTTAGAAAAGGAAGGTAATGGATAATGTGGGTGGAAAAGATAGGACTGATCCTCTCACAGTGGCCACAGACAGTGTGCCTACTGGTTTAGGAAGTCACACTCAGACTTCAAATCCAGGGTCCTCAACTTAATAGCTGTGTGAGCTTACACAAATGATTTACCTTCTTCTGTTGTGGTTCCTCATCCAAAGATGGGGATAACACATCCTCAAAGAGCAGTTATAGGGGATAAAAGAGATAATGTAAGAGATAATATAATGCAGCAGTAAGACTGTAACAAGAACTAAATAATTAACTCTTTAATTATTAGAGAGAAAAAACCTATCAGCCTGAGAGGCAAAGGAAGTTCTCCAACCATCACAATTAGTAAGGAAATAATCTAGAAAATTTATTAATGCTACTAAAGGACAAATAGTTCCCCAAAGAGCTTTAAATATGCATGTTGGTCCATACATAGAATTTGTGTCTTAAATATTTGGAATTACCTCTGAAGAAAGGACAGGGATGTAATGTGGGGTATCATTAGGTGTTTGTTTTTTTACTCTGAAGTATATATTTTCATTACTGTTTAAAGCTTGTGCTAAATGCAGGATACATTTTGTGATATTTAAGGAAAGCAATTAAACAGAGGATGCAAGTCTTAATCTATCTTCCAAAGGAAAGATGTGTTTTATATTCACATTAAACAAAATTAAATTATTTTCAAAATTAAAATGTGACCTTCAAAAACTTTTTGATATTAGGTGGAAATTTATCATGGAATCATATTTAAAGTAGAAAGTTAAGCCTCATGTATCTGATGATTAGATGAATTTTTACATTTTTTCATAGAGAATGCTTTAGCATCATGGAGACACAGCCTAAGAAGTGACACATACTGAGCCAGTTCCTTTTCACTGAGTTAATTAAAACTCTCCAGGTCTTCACCTTGACACTCTTTACTTCTTTTTTTTTTTTTTTTTCTCTAGTGTTACCTTATTCACATTCTTCTTCTTCACAGAACTGTCTTTCCCTCTGTGCTTCTGCCACATCCTATACAGATGCAGTGGAAAGAAAAAGAGGTCTCTGGTGCCAGAGAGCTCTACAACAAATTCCAGTCTGGAGACCCACATGGCCTTAGACAAGGCTCTTCCTCTGAGACATTATTTCCTTACTCATATTTATACCCACTTTACCGGATGACTGAGGATTAGAGATAACATTTGTTAAGTGCTTACCTGGAGCTTGTATATAGAAAATAGGCTGTGAATATGAGCTTTTGTTTATTATTTGTTATTGAAATGTCAACTCATGTGCCATCCATTTTTGGAAGCCCTAAAAATAAGGGCAGTGTTTACTTCCTTTAATATCCAGAGGGGGCATTTTATTTGTACCTGATTACTTTATATATGGCATTTTAGTTATTTATATGTATAGATTTGCTCCTCTATAAAATAGGAAATTTCTAGAGTAATGATTCAGCTTTCCAGAATCCTATATGCACATGCATCTAGCCAGGAGCATGCAAATAATAGGTGCAATAATCCATGTTCAATGAACATTTCTTTCATAGAGTAAAAATCACTTTCTGATAGAACTCATATCAATTTTTAGGATGATGTACTTCTGGTTTTCCCTGATTTCATCAACTTTATAATGCCCTACCAAATCGAATTACATCAGGCACCAAATGGTTCACAATATTTTCCCTCCAGTAAGATTTATTTAACAATCATATATAATAGGAAATATGGAAAATTACAGCAGAATAAAAACACAAGAATTGTAGCTTGTCATGTTAAAAATTAAATAAAAGAGATACTGCTTAAATAAAAAGGCCTATGAAATTGTTAGATATATGTTGGGTAGCTGAAGGTACAATGCTAAGCAAAACATTTAAGGCTCAGGAGTCAAATTTATCCATCCTTCTCTTCAGGATGGATTCAGCACTATGTTGGCAAGAAGGGATGGGCACCACTACCCTCCCTCTGCTGCTGCTGCTGCTGCTAAGTCGCTTCAGTCGTGTCCAACTCTGTGCGACCCCATAGACAGCAGCCCACCAGGCTCCCCTGTCCCTGGGATTCTCCAGGCAAGAACACTGGAGTGGGTTGCCGTTTCCTGCTCCAATGGGTGAAAGTGAAAAGTGAAAGTGAAGTTGCTCAGTCGTGTCTGACTCTTAGCGACCCCATGGACTACAGCCTACCAGGCTCCTCCATCCAGGAGATTTTCCAGGCAAGAGTACTGGAGTGGGGTGCCATTGCCTTCTCCGATCCTCCCTCTACCAGAGAAGAGGGAATAAGGAAGATACAGAAGAGAGAAGTAAAGACACGAAATGGAAGGAGGGAAAGAGGAAATGAGACAGGGATATTAGTTTAAAAGGAATAAGTGCATCAACAGTGTGACAACTCTTCTGAAGGGATGGAGCACGTTTTCTCGGATCCCTGGAAGTTCTGTCACAGTGCTTTACAAGTTACATAACCTGGAAAATTAGGTTAAAACCCATATACAGAAAATAATGACTTCATTATACTCTTCTATTGTTTTAGTTACAAAGTCTACATATCTTAAAGCATTAATAGGAACAAAGCGGACATGTTTCCTATGACAGCTCAGAAGCAGTGTTTCAATTTATTTCTCTGTTGAGAGATTCTATACCTTTAATGAAAGACAACTGGCTCAAATAGGAACAATAGTAATTAGACTTCCCAGACAGTCAGGTTCTATTTTAAATGCAGAATATTTTCTAGTTTGTAAATAGCTACCTTAAAAAAGACATTAAAAGCAGTAACTGCAGTTTCTCCATAAATAGAAATAAGAAATCCATTGTTAAAGGACAAAAAGTCACCATGTTGTACATATCTATAAATTTTCCCTGCAACACATCATTATAGATCAATCTTTACTGCTTGCATTTAAAATATCAATTGCATTATAATATCTACGATACAATTCAATTATTTATCTGTGTTCTACATATGCTTCAGGTGAAACAAAAGCTAAGGACCTTATTCACAGAACATTTAAAAGCATCTTATACACAGTCTATGCACAAATATATCTTAAATTAGAATAATGCATACCTAATATGCATATAGAATATGGCTTACACATGAAAAGATATCTAAGTTGTGAGTTATAAAATCCCACTACTTAGACTTAAAAGCTTCTGATTGCATCCATTTCTAAAATATTGCTTAGCATTGTGGAACCCAGGGAAGAAGCAGGTGCAACAGAAAACTCATTAGGATGGACATATCCACCTTCACTTTCTTCTTTAATTGATGACTACTCTTGATCTTTTCCATCTAATTTCTACCTTTCACAAAAACAAATTCCTTTAGTCTCACAATCATTGAAGAGTTTGTACGGTGAAAATGACAACACCTACTTGGGCTTGACCTTTCTTGGCAGCTAATAACAAATAAAGGTAGTTCTTCAATTTGGAACAAAGGCAAGGCTCTGCACATGCTCAGGCAAAACATGACAAGGAAGCAGTCTCCAATGGCTGCAGTTCGTTTGTTTGTAGTAAAATTATAAATCACATCAAATAATGCTCTCTGTGCAGAAGAGTGTGGGCTTCCATTTTCACAGACATTTTTGAGCGCGCGCGCACACACACACACACAGACACACACTTCCTGTCCCTTATCCCTTGACCTGTAATATATTTTGTTACATCCTGATGGGATTAACACCCCAGAAGGCAAATCCCACTCTCAGTTCTAGTGTCTGTCTCCAACAAGGGCTGGAGGTTCTTGTCATCTTGGTTATAGGTCTTGCGTGACTTGCATTGTGATGACCCGACGTGGGTGACGCTTTCGTGCTTTGCAATAACAGTGGTGGATGCAGGCTGGTTCACTGCTTTCGGGAACAGGATTCGCTGTGGTTTCCCAGCTTGAGAGTTACAACGAAGAGTTCATCAAGTCACAGAGTCAGGGCTCTGATGCTTCATTGTTGTCTTAGGACTTCGACTACAACTTCTGAGCAGCCCCTCTTCTCACTTGGTTCCCATGTATTAAAAACAACAAGGACAATCTAAATAGCCTCAGAGCTGCAAAAATATTTTTCTGTAATTTTGTTTTTGCTTTCCTTTTACTTAGAAGCTTGAAAGTTTTGTAGTTACAGCACTCTGTGTAAAAGAAAGCGAGAAAGTAAAATTTTAAAGTGCCTCATGTTCTGTACATATATTGCATAGTCACCTATGTAATAACTGGGTTCAAAGTGATAAAAATTTGAAAATGTCCACCTTTTGCCTTAAAATTTCTCTGGTTTGATTGAAGAAGGCCAAATTGTGGAGAAAGAGCAATGACAGAAGCACTAGCCAAAATCTGTGATAGCAACTTTGAGTGTATTTATGTGGCTAGAATTACTAGCTCAAAATTTATGTTTGTCTCTTATATGAGTTCATAAAATGGCCTGTTCTGAGTGTGTGTTGAAAGAGGAGAAAAAGATTTGTGAAAAATTGAGGGTTTAGAATATTTTAGTGCTGTTTTCATTATCCTGCAATAAAATCCAAATGAAAAGGAAGATCATGTTTTAGTCATATATAGGCATCAATTATTGTGTGGCAATTTCATGTTGGACTTTATTGACCTCACAAAAATAAGAGATTTATCAGAAAATGATAGATATTCTTTTTATATCAGTTGGAATTTCTCTTCCTATCTCTTTTGTGTGTATGTGTGTGTGTGTGTCTAAAGTTTGGATGGAGGTTATGGAGAGAAATTGTCGTTAACTAATACAAGTTCAGTTCAGCTCAGTTCAGTCACTCAGTCATGTCCGACTCTTTGCGACCCCATGAACTGCAGTATGCCAGGCCTCCCTGTCCATCACCAACTCCCGGAGCCTACCCAAATTCATGTCCATTGAGTCGGTGATGCCATCCAACCATCTCATCCTCTGTCATCCCCTTCTCCTCCTGCCCTCAATCTTTCCCAGCATCAAGGTCTTTTCAAATGAGTCAGCTCTTTGCATCAGGTGGCCAAAGTATTGGAGTTTCAATACAAGACAATATCTTAAAAAAATTTAATATGGAGCTGGTTTTTAAAATTTCTATGCAGTTTGTGATTTGATTTCTATCCAGATTTCATATGCAAACTATTAAGCACAGTCACAACTCTGGAACTGTTGAAGGACTAAGCATAAGATTTCATCACAGTGCCTGACACTGACAGTGGCTATTAGTGAAACTATTAGTATCGATTAAAGAATCTTACAACTGACTCAAGAATACTGGGAAATGCTTCATCTTAAAAGCGAGCCACATTTTTTTCTTTTTTTTGTAATGCAAGATTCTCTTTATTGTGATGCTCAGTAGAAACCGTCTGTAAAACACTGTAGTGGTGACAGCTGCAACCATGCTAAGGCACTTTCATTATATTAAAAAAAGGCGGGGTTGGGAGTTCTGTTCATTCATTTGTGACAGCCATGGGGACCTGAATTCAGAGTTTTTTATGCATATGTAGCTTTTATATGTCTTCATGATTTCTTGTGAATTTGTTTCCTTAAAAAAAAAAAATGCCTTCTTTGCCATAAGTTAGTCTAAATGCAGCATACACAAAACAGTTATGGCTAATCACATTTTAACTTCATCGATTTAAAGCAACATTTGAGGTGCTACTAATAACATCTCAAAGACTTGATATGGTACCTGCAGCATTTTTTCTTGCCTCTACCATCAAGCCAATAGCAAGACTCATTTTTACACTTTTTAAACAGACATTAGCATCATTCCCAGAGCTGGTAATCTGGTAGATCAAAGGTGAGCCCTAGAAGCCGAATTTTTAAAAAGATAATCATTGATGCAATGTCCATGGATTTTAGCAAATACTGATGTTGTTTTATAATATGTACTTGCTTTGTTATTATCACCCAATGTAAGCACTCATATTTCCTACATGAAGTAGAAAAGGAAACTGGTATAAAACATTCATATTTCTTGTATGAAGTAGTAGAAGAAAACAGAATTAAACCTCCTCATAGGCTATAGCTTATTATTTTTAAAGGACTAAAAGGTCTCAGTAAATATAATTTTTATTGCTGAGTAAGTCAAGAATCCTTTGAAAAGGTAAACTTAGACATAAATATTTAAAGCTTACCTGTTAAGGGTTTGCCTCAGAAAACAGAGAATTAAAAGAAAAGAATCCAAAAGACATTTAAATAAGATAACTTTGTTTCTAATGATACTCTCCAAACCATCCCAATTCAGAAATAAAATTTTCATCTAAAAAATAAAATTACCTCCCATCCTTAGAATGAAAGACGTCTTTAAGGTGTTTCAGACCTATGAATGTGTTTCAGCATGTTTTTCTTCAGCATTTACTAGATCTGAGTTCTTATGGGGATCAGGTTCACCTGAAAAATAAGCACGCAAACAGCAAATAAACAAAAGCAAAATAGACCTGAGGGGAGAAAACCTAATTAGGTCAGGAAACTGAAGCAATCAGTAAAACTCTGAAGACTAGATTTTATAGTGGATCTGTGGCACATTTCTTCAAAAATACCAAATACTTTCTTTTCAGCCTGTGGATTGATAGAGTATACAAGTCATCTTCTGGTGGTTATACAAGTTTATGAAGTTGAAATTTAATCTGGGGATACAGAAATGAAACAGATGAGACACGTTCAAGCATCTATTAAATCAAACATAAAAATTATGCATGTTTTTCCCAAATATTTTAAATTGAAATATATTCTTTCAAACAAACCCTCTAATGTTCATTGTCTTATATCACACATTGCTTAGTGGCTATGAATTTTAAAAAAATGAGTATAAGAGAATGTAATGTTTAAGATACATCATCTGCCAAAACAAACTAATGGAATTTATAATCTTAGGATCACTCAGCTTCTATATAAACTTTGAAAAAAAAGTAGCATGGAAAATGTTCCAACATTTCTAGAGAGGCTGCAGAGAATCTATAAAAAAAATAGAAACATAGAGCAAAATGTACAGATAAAAGAGAATTATTATGTGAGAAAGTTAAAAATTAGCAGAAGTTAGTTTTTGAGTCAATTATTCAAAATACTTTGATATTTCAGAAAATAGTAATAGTCACATATAACAGAATGTTCTTTCCATCTAAAATTTGAAAATATGTTGACAAACTTTGCACCAACTAATTTTGAGATTGTTTTTCCAAGATATATTGTAAGACTGCATTGTCTCAACTGCAATAGATTTTTACTGAGTTCATAAAATTAGTGAACATACAGAACTTATGGAGTATTATCACAAAGCAAAAGTATTTTGTCCTTTACTCTCTTTAAAATATACTTAGCAGGGGAAACTTATTTTCTGTCCCAGGTTCAATCTTTTAGGTAGTATCAGGACTTTTCCAATCATTCTTAGATAATAAAAACATCGTGTGATCACATTAAATTGCCAGTGTCTTAGGTCTAGTCACACACAATATACATCAACCTTAAAACAGATAAAACTTCTTCCCAACCTTGGATTTGTTGCAGAGCCTAGAAATTGTGGTGATGGGGGGTGGGGGAGGAGAGCTTGATTGATGTTTCTATCTTTCTTTCTTCTTTTAAGCTCAAGCAGGCAGGATTTATTAAGCAAGCAACAAGCAGTGTTGTTTGTCCTCTGTCAACTGACTACCTTGGAACCCTGAGCTGGAGCAAGAGAGGGAAGACTAAGACTACCATTGTAGGATGGCTTTGGATTCACTAGACCTGGCCGGTGTATAGAGCTGACTACTTTGTGAGCACATTCATGGGCTCTCCAGGGACCTCTTGCCAAGGACCATGGCTGGAGACTTCTCACAACCTTGGCATGGACACATGTTCCTTTACAATGTCCACAGCCCCTTGAAATGTGTTAGTACACCTCCAGATTCTGTCTCCTGAGGCCCTATCATGCTTCCAAATACAGATATGCTACATTCAGTTCACATTAAACATTCCTTAGGCCTTTATTCCTATTAATTAGTTCAGGAAAGGCTGAAATCTACATAGCTTCCTCTCCTTCAGCTTATCTGTCACCTTCAAACCTTTTATATCTCTCACATAAGATACAGATTCCATTCCCAATATCCCCTTTACTTCTAGCTCTCCAAGGTTGAAACTATCTTCCTTTGATTTGAGGTGAAGAGGGAAGAATTTCTATACCTTTCCCAATAGCCGAGAATGCATTAAAGAACGCTTCCTCACAAATCCTATTCTAACCATCAACAACCTGACCTTTTCAATTATTTGAATTGGGTGATGGTTATAGGTACCTTATAATTGACTTTTGGATCTTCTTTGAAATTTCTGCTTCCCAAGTTAATGTGTTTCTGACATTTATCATCTAGTCTTGTCTTAAACTATTGATTTAAATCTTGCTACTTATGACTAGATTAGAACAGAACAAAATAGAATAGAACATAAAAAATAGAATAGAACCGAGTGGAAAAAATGGATTGAATTAAAAGAAAGAAATATAAGTAATTAAGTAATCCTCTCAAAATTTTTGAGAACCTTTTACAGTGGACAAAAGACACTGAGATTTACCAATAATCAAATGCTCTTATTTCTAGTGGATAAAGAGCTCACCAGTGGGGGGGAATGGAAGAGGAGTAAAATAACAAATGGTTAAAAACACAGCATTACAAAAATGTTACATAGACTACACCCAAGAGTAATTCCATACACACAATTAGGAAAGTAGCAATTTAAAACTGTGACCAACCCAAGACAAGACTTTTGTAGCCCTGGGGGGAAAAAATGTGTTCCTTTAAACTGTAAAATTCCAGATGTTTCCAGGGGCACATACATAACATTACCAGTCAATTGAATGTCAGCCAGAATGCTTAGGAAAATACTGAATTCAGGTCTTCAGCATATTCAAATCATATTACTTTTAGTTAATAAATCTTTAGTTATAGAAGGCTTTACAACTAACTTGGATAATACTCCTTGAAAGTGACTCTTAGGCTTTCATAAAAAGAGAAAGCCATATCATTCTGAGATATGAGATAGCATTCTGTCAGAAAAGAAGAAATTATTTGCATTTTTCAATTCATCGCATTCATCGATTTTAGATAAATCCATCACATTTTAGATCATCTTCATGACCAAAGAGTGGTCTGTATAAAAGACCTTCTAAGAAACATCC
Source organism: Bos mutus (assembly GCF_027580195.1). Lineage (NCBI taxonomy): Eukaryota > Metazoa > Chordata > Mammalia > Artiodactyla > Bovidae > Bos > Bos mutus. Next base: position 121,531,870 of record NC_091618.1, read on the forward strand.
TTGTAATGCAAGGTCCCACACAGTTTGAATCGTCCCCTCTTTTAGTTTGGTGAAACCTATTATTTCCTTAAAATAAAATTCATAAATAAATGAAATACAAAGAATTTCATTTATATTAAATATAATTATCAACATCTTCAAGTAATCCTTAAGATATGATACAGTAATGTGTTTCTTCATTAATTCATTAAATAACAAGGTCTTGCTGCAGGTCTATCATCTATATAATTCCGAAATAATAAGATCAAAGGATATATAAGGTTCTTCATGAATTTAAATGTTATGAAAATATTGATGATTCTCTTGGTGACGGGCTTCACCAGTGGCTCAGAAGGTAAAGAATCTTCCTGCAATACAGGAGACCTGGGTTTGATCCCTGGGTCAGGAAGATCCCCTGGAGAAGGAACTGTTAACCTACTCCAGTTTACTTGCATGAAAAATCCCAAGGACAGAGGAGCCTGGGACAGTCCATGGGATTGAAAAGAATCGGATATGACTAAGTGACTAAGTACATTGGTGACAAACACAAATATCACAAATGTTACTCTGTGTGTTGTTGCTTACAAATGAAGAAAATCCTAAATTTTAGTTACAGGTTAGTAAAAAAAATCACTCTCCAAATATATAGACTCCATCTATATCACCTGGGTTAAAATCTTTGACCTAGTCTAACTTCATTTCATGGGTAAGAATCAGTCCCAGAAATCAAGTGATTTCCTTCAGTGCAGACCACAAATATTAATAGATAAACTGAAGTCAAAATTATTTACTTTCAAGTTACTATTATTTCAACAAAACCCATAAAATGATCTTGGAACTTCATTTTAGTAAAGAGATTTGCAAGTTAACATACATAGAAAGCTACACCTTAGGAGTGAATGCAATGGGTTTGCTCAAAACAAGTGCATAGAAGCTCTTTTGATAGCCAGGAAAAAGGTAGCGCAAGTAAGGAAACATAATTCTGTTCATCTCAGAGAGCTTTTAGGTGTCATCTAAATGTTGAAATTTGAAGAAAGTAATTTGTAAAAGGATGGAAATACGGTTTTTGCTTTATAAACAGTCTAAAATCGATGGGGTGTAGGGAGAGGATAGTGCTCATAGGAGGGACAGACCTACCCAAATAAACAGAAATCCTCTAAATTTAGCTAATCTAAACTCAGCCTGCAATCTGAGCTCACTATTATATTAGTAACTCTAATATAATACATTAGCCTCATAGATAATAAAAACAATACTTGCAAGGAATAAGGCAAGGCACATGATCAGCTGGGTCTGAGAGACTCTAGCTGTCCAGTTATGGTCTTGTTGAACTCTTATTTAAAAAACAATCTGCATCCCAAAACAATGAATTTCACCTTTTTCTCAAGAGCACATGGAACCTTCTCCAGGATAGATCACATCCTGGGCCATAAAGCTAGCCTTGGTAAATTCAAAAAAATAGAAATCATTCCAAGCATTTTTTCTGACCACAATGCAGTAAGATTAGATCTCAATTACAGGAGAAAAACTATTAAAAATTCCAACATATGGAGGCTGAACAACACGCTGCTGAATAACCAACAAATCACAGAAGAAATCAAAAAAGAAATCAAAATTTGCATAGAAACGAATGAAAATGAAAACACAACAACCCAAAACCTGTGGGACACGGTAAAAGCAGTCCTAAGGGGAAAGTTCATAGCAATACAGGCACACCTCAAGAAACAAGAAAAAAAGTCAAATAAATAACCTAACTCTACACCTAAAAAGCAACTAGAAAAGGAAGAAATGAAGAACCCCAGGGTTAGTAGAAGGAAAGAAATCTTAAAAATTAGAGCAGAAATAAATGCAAAAGAAACAAAAGAGACCATAGCAAAAATCAACAAAACCAAAAGCTGGTTCTTTGAAAGGATAAATAAAATTGACAAACCATTAGCCAGACTCATCAAGAAACAAAGGGAGAAAAATCAAATCAACAAAATTAGAAACGAAAATGGAGAGATCACAACAGACAACACAGAAATACAAAGGATCATAAGAGACTACTATCAACAATTATATGCCAATAAAATGGACAACGTGGAAGAAATGGACAAATTCTTAGAAAAGTACAACTTTCCAAAACTCGACCAGGAAGAAATAGAAAATCTTAACAGACCCATCACAAGCACAGAAATTGAAACTGTAATCAAAAATCTTCCAGCAAACAAAAGCCCCGGTCCAGACGGCTTCACAGCTGAATTCTACCAAAAATTTAGAGAAGAGCTAACACCTATCCTGCTCAAACTCTTCCAAAAAATTGCAGAGGAAGGTAAACTTCCAAACTCATTCTATGAGGCCACCATCACCCTAATACCAAAACCTGACAAAGATCCCACAAAAAAAGAAAACTACAGGCCAATATCATTGATGAACATAGATGCAAAAATCCTTAACAAAATTCTAGCAATCAGAATCCAACAACACATTAAAAAGATCATACACCATGACCAAGTGGGCTTTATCCCAGGGATGCAAGGATTCTTCAATATCCGCAAATCAATCAATGTAATACACCACATTAACAAATTGAAAAATAAAAACCATATGATTATCTCAATAGATGCAGAGAAAGCCTTTGACAAAATTCAACATCCATTTATGATAAAAACTCTCCAGAAAGCAGGAATAGAAGGAGCATACCTCAACATAATAAAAGCTATATATGACAAACCCACAGCAAACATTATCCTCAATGGTGAAAAATTGAAAGCATTTCCTCTAAAGTCAGGAACAAGACAAGGGTGCCCACTTTCACCATTACTATTCAACATAGTTTTGGAAGTTTTGGCCACAGCAATCAGAGCAGAAAAAGAAATAAAAGGAATCCAAATTGGAAAAGAAGAAGTAAAACTCTCGCTATTTGCAGATGACATGATCCTCTACATAGAAAACCCTAAAGATTCCACCAGAAAATTACTAGAAATAATCAATGACTATAGTAAAGTTGCAGGATATAAAATCAACACACATAAATCCCTTGCATTCCTATACACTAATAATGAGAAAACAGAAAGAGAAATTAAGGAAACAATTCCATTCACCATTGCAACGGAAAGAATAAAATACTTAGGAATATATCTACCTAAAGAAACTAAAGACCTATATATATAAAACTATAAACCACTGGTGAAAGAAATCACAGAGGACACTAATAGATGGAGAAATATACCATGTTCATGGATTGGAAGAATCAATATAGTGAAAATGAGTATACTACCCAAAGCAATTTATAGATTCAACGCAATCCCTATCAAGCTACCAACAGTATTCTTCACAGAGCTAGAACAAATAATTTCACAATTTGTATGGAAATACAAAAAACCTCGAATAGCCAAAGCGATCTTGAGAAAGAAGAATGGAACTGGAGGAATCAACCTACCTGACTTCAGGCTCTACTACAAAGCCACAGTTATCAAGACAGTATGGTACTGGCACAAAGACAGAAATATAGATCAATGGAATAAAATAGAAAGCCCAGAGATAAATCCATGCACATATGGACACCTTATCTTTGACAAAGGAGGCAAGAATATACAATGGATTAAAGACAATCTCTTTAACAAGTTGTGCTGGGAAAACTGGTCAACCACTTGTAAAAGAATGAAACTAGACCACTTTATAACACCATACACAAAAATAAACTCAAAATGGATTAAAGATCTAAATGTAAGACCAGAAACTATAAAACTCCTAGAGGAGAACATAGGCAAAACACTCTCTGACATACATCACAGCAGGATCCTCTATGACCCACCTCCCAGAATATTGGAAATAAAATCAAAAATAGACAAATGGGACCTAATTAACCTTAAAAGCTTCTGCACATCAAAGGAAACTATTAGCAAGGTGAAATGACAGCCTTCAGAATGGGAGAAAATAATAGCAAATGAAGCAACTGACAATTAATCTCAAAAATATACAAGCAACTCCTACAGCTCAACTCCAGAAAAATAAATGACCCAATCAAAAAATGGGCCAAAGAACTAGACATTTCTCCAAAGAAGACATACAGATGGCTAACAAACACATGAAAAGATGCTCAACATCACTCATTATCAGAGAAATGCAAATCAAAACCACTATGAGGTACCATTTCACACCAGTCAGAATGGCTGCCATCCAAAAGTCTACAAATAATAAATGCTGGAGAGAGTGTGGAGAAAAGGGAACCCTCTTACACTGTTGGTGGGAATGCAAACTAGTACAGCCACTATGGAGAACAGTGTGGAGATTCCTGAAAAAACTGGAAATAGAACTGCCTTATGATCCAGCAATCCCACTGCTGGGCATACACACTGAGGAAACCAGAAGGGAAAGAGACACGTGTACCCCAGTGTTCATCGCAGCACTGTTTATAATAGCCAGGACATGGAAATAACCTAGATGTCCATCAGCAGATGAATGGATAAGAAAGCCATGGTACATATACACAATGGAGTATTAGCCATTAAAAAGAATACATTTGAATCAGCTCTAATGAGGTGGATGAAACTGGAGCCTATTATACAGAGTGAAGTAAGCCAGAAGGAAAAACATCAATACAGTATACTAACGCATATATATGGAATTTAGAAAGATGGTAACAATAACCCGGTGTACGAGACAGCAAAAGAGACACTGATGTATAGAACAGTCTTATGGACTCTGTGGGAGAGGGAGAGGGTGGGAAGATTTGGGAGAATGACATTGAAACATGTAAAATATCATGTAAGAAATGAGTTGCCAGTCCAGGTTTGATGCACGATACTGGATGCTTGGGGCTAGTGCACTGGGACGACCCAGAGGGATGGTATGGGGAGGGAGGAGGGAGGAGGGTTCAGGATGGGGAACACATGTATACCTGTGGTGGATTCATTTTGATATTTGGCAAAACTAATACAATTATGTAAAGTTTAAAAATAAAATAAAATTAAAAAAAAAAATCTGCTGGGATAAATTATTATACAGTTGAAAATAGAACAATAACAACACTTTGTGAACAACTGCTAGGTGGTGGGCACTATTTTAAGTACTTCACTCATCTTAATTCCCTGAATCTTCATGGTAAACTATAGAAGAGATGTAGGTTGAGTCATCTGCCTCAGGTGTCAAGGCTACCTACTGGCTGAATCTCTCTGACCAAGTCAAACCAGAATCTTGCCCTCTAGCTTCACCATTTCCCAAACTACAGTCATTAGCGTACCACCCTCACCATTCTGGCCGCATCTGTCGCTTATTCTTAGTCACTAATATGTTTTTACACACAGACTTTAAACCTATTCTCTTTTCAAAGATTAGTTTTGTCCTAAATAATAATACCCAAAGAGATAACAGATTTCATGTGCTTGTTGTATTTTCCTAATATGTAGAGTTCATAACAAAAAGATAATTCCTTCTGTAGATACAAAAAACACAATAATTGATTTAATTTAATGGTTTATATCAATATTGCCTTCACATATTTCTCTCTTGTCTGATTCAACAATCCCTACATATAATAGTAAAACTATCAGCATAATTTCCATCTTAGAAGTGAGAAAAACACACTGGGAAGTGATAACTGACTACTGCAAGGTACCACGGCCTAGAAGGGTTTGGTAGACAGTCCCCCTATTATCCCTTAAAAATACTCCAGTTAATTTTCCATATTTAGCAACAACAACAAATAGTGCTTAAAAAATATGTGGCCAGAAATCAGTTTGTGTAATCTTTTCAACAGAAACACTAGCTCTGCGTTATACTGCATTCTCATTTCTTCATAAGAAAAATACTACCTTGGGGCTTCCCGGTGGTTCACTTGGTTAAGAACCTGCCTTGCAATGCAAGGGATGTGGGTTCAAGCCCTGGTCAGGGAGCTAGGATCTCACATGCTTCAGAGCAACTAAGCCCAAGCACTACAACTAGCAAGTCTATGTCCCCAGTGAAAGACGCCATGTAACACAACACAACACATCACACAACATCCTACTTGTAACACAACACAACACATCACACAACATCCTACTTGTAACACAACATAACACATCACACAACATCCTACTTGCTACAACTAACTCCTGACACAGCCAAATACATAATTTTTTTAAAAAGGAAAAATACTACTTTGGCTCATATAGCAGTGTTTGCTTATGCAGGTAGATCTGTCTAGGCTGATTCAGTTCTATTTTTGGTCCATTTATATAGCTTATGTTGCCAATCACTAGAAAGAATACATGATCTGGGATTTGAAAGCTACATTCACTGGAGAAATGTAATGTGAGATAAATCAGTGCTTCTGATTCTAATCCGTGTTTCAGCATCTGTATGATACAATTTGCTTTATAGATAGGGAATAAGGAATCTTCACACCAAGAGAAACTACTCTTCATTTAAATGCCTCTTGAGAGTAAATAGTTGTATATTTTCTGCCTAAGGATAAATTTTGCTTCATGCATGAAGGTAATAGTAAACAAAGGAAGGAGTGAATGCTAAACACCAAGAGAGATGAGAATAAAAAAAAAAAGGTGAGGCTGCAGAAGAAAAATTCCACCCATTTCCAAATGTGCTAGTTACAACCCTGTAAAGTTAGAGGAAGTAACGCCTTATTTCATAAGGTGTTACATAAGACACAAATCAAGAAATGGCTAATTATTTTTTGGTTTACTAAAGCAATACAAAACACACTGATTCACACTGGCAAATGCCAGAATCAATCCCTGTACACATGTATTAGGCACCTAAAGATGCGGTGAGTTCTACACAGAGCTGATTAGACGTGATCTGTGGAAAGTAAAGATTTCTTTCTATAATCGACTGCCTTTCAATAACATTTCACTCAACTTAGAGAGCCCAGTACCACATCAAACAGCCAGAAATCTGAAAGTTCCACTGAAACTAGAGTTAAAACAATGTAGAGAAGTAATGAACTGGCTCCTTAAAAGCATTCAGTCTAAAATTGGGTCTAAAGGATACATGTGTTTTGGTGGCATGAGGGTAGGAATATTCTCCTAACAAGGGGAGTAGGGAGGTGAGATGCACAAGCCAAACATGAAAAAAGGCAGGAGACTGGAAAGAAAGAGATGTGCCAAGGAAGAAGTGAAGCCCAGTTGAGAAAACTTGACTTGGTGTTCCTACCCAATATAACTAAAGTAGTAATTTCTCCTTCAGCACCATTCTTTTAGGAGAATGCTCTAATATCTATTGAAATACTTATTCCCAGATGGGATTTGTCTGATTGCATCACAGATCATTTTTAAAAATTTATTTATTAAAGCATAATTGCTTTACAATGTTGTGTTAGTTTCTGCTGTACAACAATGTGAATAACCTATTGTTGTTTAGTAGCTAAGTCGTGTCCAACTCTTTGCTACCCCACCGACTGCAGTGCCAGGCTTCCCTGTCCATCGTCATCTTCCACAGACTTTCCTCTTGAGCCACCCCCACCATCCCACCCATCTAGGTCATCACAGATTACCACGTTGACCTCTCTGTACTACACAGCAGCTTCCCACTAGATATCTATTTTATACAGGGTGCTAGTTGTTCAGTTGTGCCCGACTCTTTGAAGCCCCATGGACTGTATTCTGTCAGGTTCCTCTGTCCACGGAATCTTCCAGGCAAGAATCCTGAAGTGGGTTGCCACTTCCTACTCCAGGGAATCTTCTGGACCCAGGGGTCGAACCTGCGTGTCTTGCATCTCCTGCATTGGCGGGTGGATTCTTTACCACTACCTCCATCTGGGAAGCCCTTTACACATAGTAGTGTATTAATGTAAATGTCAGTGCAACTCTCTCAATTTGTTCCACCCTCTTCTTCCCTCCCTGTGTCAAGTCAGTTCTCTATGTCTGGGTCGCTATTTCTGCCCTGCAAAAGGTTAATCAGTACCATTTTTCTAGATTCCATATATATGTGTTTTTGTTATTCAGTCACTAAGTCATGTCCTGCTGCTGCTGCTGCTAAGTCGCTTCAGTCGTGTCCGACTCTGTGCGACCCCATAGATGGCAGCCCACCAGGCTCCTCTGTCCCTGGGATTCTCCATGCAAGAATACTGGAGTGGGTTGCCATTTCCTTCTCCAATGCATGAAAGTGAAAAGTGAAAGTGAAATCGCTCAGTCGTGCCCGACTCTTAGCGACCCCATGGACTGCAGCCTACCAGGCTCCTCCGTCCATGGGATTTTCCAGGAAAGAGTACTGGAGTGGGTTGCCGTTGCCTTCTCCAAGTCATGTCCAACTCTTTGCAACTCCATGGACTGCAGCATGCCAGGCTTCCCTGTCCTTCACTATCTCCTAGAGTCCGTTCAAACTCATGTCCATTGCATCAATGATGCATTTCAATTATCTCATTAATATATGATATTTTGTTTTTCTTTTTCTGACATATTTCTACTCTGTATTACAGACTCTAGGTTCATCCACATAACCCAATTTCATTCCTTTTTATGGCTAATATTCCATGGTATATATGTACCACATCTTCTTTATCCATTCATCTATGGATGGACATCTAAATTGCTTCCATGTCCTAGTTATTATAAATAGTGCTGCAATGAACATTGGGATGTGTGTGTCTTTTTGAATTATGGTTTTTGGCAACCCACTCCAGTGTTCTTGCCTGGAGAATCCCAGGGACGGCGGAGCCTGGTGGGCTGCGGTCTATGAGGTCACACAGAGTCGGACACAACTGAAGCAACTTAGCAGCAGCAGCAGCAGCAGCAGCAGGGTATATGCCCAGTGGTGGGAGTGCTGGTTCATATGGTAGATGTTTCCCCAGTGGTTCAGTGGTAAATAATCTGCCTGCAATGCCAGAGACGTGGGTTTGATCCCTGGGTCTGATCTCTGGGTTGGGGAGATCCCCTGGAGGAGGGCATGGCAACCCACCCCAATAGTCCTGCCTGGAGAATCCCTTGGACAGAGGAGCCTGTGGTGGGATAAAATCCACTGAGTCACAAAGAGTCAGACATGACTGTACTAAGCACGCATGCACATGGTAGCTCTATTATTAGAAAACAGGCTCTGGTAGCAGAGAGATGGTGAAAATGTAAGGGCATTTATTATCTTTGAAGGTAGGAAAGATGGAGAAAGAAGATTCAGGGTAGTGAAACGAAAATCTCTCAAATCATACTTTGCTATAAAGAGTGATGTGAACCAGTTGTGGGTATTTTAAGATTTGGCTCTTAGAACCAATTTAATGTGAAAGGCAATATGGGCCTTCTCTACTTTCTCAATCAGGGAAAATATAGGTTGAAAACTGAATCTGAGAAGTGTGCCAAAAATTCACATTTTCTTTATTTTTTACAGATGAAGAGAGAAAAAACACATAAAGAATACTAATTTGGGGTATTCATCTAAACTAGTTTCAAAAGTTAAAAGTTGGGAAAAATTGTAAATTGATTAAAACATTTTGGCTTTGCTTTTAGTATTCTAGTTAATTGGGTTTTCTATTTGAACCTGGATTAAGAAAAAAAGAGATCTCAACTGCCTTCAGTAAAAATGTTTCATGCAAATCTACTTTTGTGCCTAAATGGAGAATACTGAACATAATTGAACTTGTTTTAATAATAGATAACCCTGCTAAAAACCCTGAGGGTTATTGTTCTAAGCATAAGTCATTAATTCTCACTCCCCTATATATGCAGAATAGAGTATCCATGTTTCCTGGCTCTAGGGAACTATTAAAAGATCAATTCTTTATTTTCCTGCTTTGTCATCAATTCTACTCAATTTGAAAGTTAAACAAAAACTGGCTTAAGTTTTTACTTTCAGTGTGAGATTTTATAACATCATGCTACTATAATCAGAAATTTATTTCTTAAATTATTCAATTTTAATAATGTTAGAAAAACCAATGCAGCAAGCACATTATATAATCTTCCCACTTATCCACAATCTCTGGCCTACAATATTCCATAAGGTTCTGAGCTTTGGTATTTTAAAAGGGCCCAAACACGAACATGAGGAAGATATGATCAGATTTTAAACTCCAGGTCTTTACGTGAGTGTGTGCATTAGTTGCTCAGTCCTGTCCGACTGTTTGTGACCCCATGGACTGCAGCCTGCCAGGCTCTTTGGTCCATGGAATTATCCAGGCAAGAGTACTGGACTGGGCTGCCATTTCCTTCTCCACTAGGTCTTCATACTAAACCTTTAAAAAGTATATGATATTAATACATAAAGAACTTTAAATTTCAAATCCTTATTAAAGTCTGTCTACATGTATTTTTAACATGAATGTGGTGTTACATATTGATTTATTAAATCATAAGTGATCTCTTAGAATATAGGTTAATAAGTAACAATTGCAAAGTTTATTGCTATTATTAATAGTATTATCAGCAACAGCAAAAACAGTAGTTAATATTCAAAAAATAGTTACCATGTACCAAGCAACCCACTCCAGTGTTCTTGCCTGGAGAATCCCAGGGATGGGGAAGCCTGGTGGGCTGCCGTCTATGGGATCACACAGAGTTGGACACGACTGAAGCGACTTAGCAGCAGCAGCAGCAACCAAGCACTATGCCCAATATTTTGGGCATATTAAAAAAATCCTTATATTTTACCCTTTAATCTTCCCCCCAAATTTCTATTGCCCAAAATCACATACCATCTAAGGATCAAACTAAGCCTTCAACCTCAGAATCACATATTAAATAATACAGTCACACAGTGGTAACTCTCTGACCCAAAGGGGCAGGTTTCTGTTGTATCTGAAAGAGCAATAGCATTCTGTGTTGCCTGGAGAAATACAATGCAAAGACTGAAGTTGAAAAAACATGCCATTTTTAATCTTCCTGTTCTGATAAACTACTAAGATTCAAGATTCAGTTCTTCAGAGAAGAATGAGTAGTTTGATAGTAAGGTGAGCAGCACTCCCTACAAAACAAAACTTTCCTTTTACTATTACTTCCTATAGTAACAACTGCAGGACAGACAGGCTAAGACTCAGATCCCAAGACCCACACAAGGCCTATACTCAGGGGTATTTCAAAGTGAAGGGTGCAAGAAGAACCCAAATATTCTCTTGCCATGTTCTCATACCATGGAGAAGAAATAATAGAGATTCCTTTTCTCCAGGAGTAATGAGAAGTTATTCTATTTAAAATCTAGCATATTTTTTTATTGGGTCATTATTTTTCTGGAATTGAGCTGTGGGAGTTGCTTGTATATTTTTGAGATTAGTTGTTAGCTGTTTCATTTGCTATTATTTTCTCCCATTCTGAAAACTGTCTTTTCACCTTGCTTATAGTTTCCTTTGTTGTGCAAAAGCTTTTAATTTTAATTAGGTCCAATTTGTTTATTTTTGCTTTTATTTCCAATATTCTGGGAGGTGGGTTATAGAGGATCCTGCTGTAATTTATGTTGGAGAGTGTTTTGCCTATGTTCTCCTCTAGGAGTTTTATAGAAAAATAAATGACCCAATCAAAAAATGGGCCAAAGAACTAAACAGACATTTCTCCAAAGAAGACATACAGATGGCTAACAAATACATGAAAAGATGCTCAGCATCACTCATTATCAGAGAAATGCAAATCAAAACCACTATGAGGTACCATTTCACGCCAGTCAGAATGGCTGCGATCCAAAAGTCTACAAGAATAAATGCTGGAGAGAGTGTGGAGAAAAGGGAAGCCTCTTACACTGTTGGTGGGAATGCAAACTAGTACAGCCACCATGGATAAAAGTGTGGAGATTCCTTAAAAAACTGGAAATAGAACTGCCTTATCCCAGCAATCCCACTGCTGGGCATACACACCGAGGAAACCAGAATTGAAAGAGATACATGTACCCCACTGTTCATTGCAGCACTGTTTATAATGGCCAGGACATAGAAGCAACCTAGATGCCCAACAGCAGACGAATGGATAAGAAAGCTGTGGTACATATGCACAATGGAGTATTACTCAGCCATTAAAAAGAATGCATTTGAATCAGTTCTAACGAGGTGGATGAAACTGGAGCCTATTATACAGAGTGAAGTAAGCCAGAAAGAAAAACAGCAATACAGTATACTAATGCATATATATGGAATTTAGAAAGATGGTAATGATAACCCTGTATGCGAGACAACAAAAGAGACACAGATGTATAGAACAGTCTTTTGGACTCTGTGGGAGAGGGAGTGGGGGATGGCTTGGGAGAATGGCATTGAAACATGTATAATATCATATAAGAAAGGAATCGCCAGCCCAGGTTTGATGCAGGTTACAGGATGCTTGGGGCTGGTGCACTGGGAAGACCCAGAGGGATGGTATGGGGAGGGAGGTCGGAGGGGGGTTCAGGATGGGGAACACGTGTACACCCAAGGTGGATTCATGTTGATGTATGGCAAAACCAATGCAATATTGTAAAGTAATTAGCCTCAATTAAAATAAATAAATTTAAATTAAAAAAAGTCTAGCATAAATATATGACTGAGGTAAGTACACTGAAAAAGTCAAAAGATGTGAATGTGAAAACTCCACCATCATTTCTGTCTCAATGATTTCTGACTTCATCCTGCAACACCATCAACTACAGACCTTAGGGATTGCAAACTGCATATACTATTTCCCATGCATATTTGTACATAGCAAGGACAATGAATTGTTTCTAAGACTGCAAACATCACAAATTATTAATTTTTTAGTGTTTATGATCAAATTCTTCAGTGGAAAGAGCACTTTTTTGGTATGATTTTCCATCTATAGAAGACAAGAAAAGAAAGAGTTATGAATTGATTTTGTTTGTCATTTTCCCCCTGGAGACAAAAACTGCTTACAATCTTCATCAAGCTGAACACATAATTTTCAGCAAGTAGGTATGTACTACAGAAAAAAAGATTCAGAAAATATTTGGGAGCCTTCTCCAAAATTCAAGGAGGCTTTAGATATACCTGATGATATTTTATTCATATTTTTTGACAAACATACACCCAAACAATTGTTTTTTTCTGTCTTGTTTAGTTTTAATCACCAAATCTTAGAGGGCTTAGTTGATAACTACATTGATTAAGGTCTAAGAGTCACCCAAAGTAGAAACCAGTCTTGGGAATCCAGCTATCTAGTCTGGAATGAGAAAGACTAATGTTCTCACAAAATGCCTTCCATGCTACTTTTTCTCTCCTACGTACATGTTCCTCCTAACTTAGGCTGGCTCTGATGAGGGGTTATTTTGAAGAAAAGTATGTAGAGTACCTTGTCTACTTAATAGTTAGTTGAAATTAGTAGTGGAATAAATCGCTTCTCCTGGTCATGTATGCAATTTGTTCCTATTGCATGCAGTACATTTATAATTTGTAGATCCATGCTTTAAAATAAAAGCACTTTAAGCATTTAGTCACAGAGCACTTTACTGATCTATGACATTTAGCCAGGATTGTGGGAGCAGTGGGATCTCTAAACCACAATGGCTAATATAACAGAATTACTTTCATGATGGATGTGTGTTAGCTGCTTAGATGTGTCCAACTCCTTGAGATCACGTTGACTGTAGCCAGTTAGTTTCTTCTGTCCATGGAATTTCCCAATCTAGGATATTGGAATGGCTTTCCATTCCGTTCTCCAGGGGATCCTCTGGACCCAGGGATTGAACCCAGGTCTTCTGCATTGCAGGCAGAGTCTTTAGTGTCTGAGCCACTAGGGAGGTTTCAAGATGGAGGTGAACTTATTTTAAATTGTTGCTGCTGTTGTTCAGTCACGAAGTTGTGTCCGACTCTGCCATCCCATGGACTACAACACACCAGGCTTCCCTGTCCTTCACTATCACCTGGAGTTTATAGATACTCTCTTATCTCTACATTGAAGAAAACACCAAAACTATTACCTTATTTTTGTTGAACTTTTTATTTGATGAGATTTCTATTTCTTAAGGATGACTGGGTTTTCTGTAACCAGCAGCTGTATACATGCTTAGTCCAGATAGAAGGGAGATACGGGGACACAGAACACTTCTGAAAGAATTCCATGTCCAGAGTAATGAGATATTTTTATTGTGTGGGTTCTTGTGCTGAATTTCTGTCTTCAACTTTCACAAAAGTTTCCTGATACAAATCACAAGTAGTCCAACTCTTCAAAGGTCACTCACTATAAGTTATCTTGCTACAAACTGAGCCTAGGTTGGGTTTTGAAGATGATATGGAAATAAAGTTTGAGCATCAGATTCTTGAAGGTTTTCATCATTTTCCCTAGATGGCTTATGTATTAAACCTCACCTGAAGATATTTATTGGATCATTTTTCTTTTCCCCTACACTTTTCATAATTTCTTCAGAGAAATTAAATATATCTGCCTCTTGAGAAACCTATATGCAGGTCAGGAAGCAACAGTTAGAACTGGACATGGAACAACAGATTGGTTCCAAATAGGAAAAGGAGTACATCAAGGCTGCATGTTGTCACTCTGCTTATTTAACTTATATGCCGAGTACATCATGAGAAATGCCAGTCTGGATGAAGCACAAGCTGGAATCAAGATTGCTGGGAGAAATATCAGCAAACTCAGATATGTAGATGATACCACCCTTATGGCAGAAAGTGAAGAGGAACTAAAGAGCCTCTTGATGAAAGTGAAATAGAAGAGTGAAAAAGCTGGCTTAAAACTCAACATTCAAAAAATGAAGTTCATGGCATCCACTCCCATCACTAATGGCAAATAGATGGGGAAACAGTGACAGCCTATTTTCTTGGGATACAAAATCACTGCAGAAGATGACTGCAGCCATGAGATTAAAAGATGTTTCTCCTTGGAAGAAAAGCTGTGACAAACCTAGACAGAATATTAAAAGCAGAGATATTACTTTGCCAATAAAGGTCCATCTAGTCAAAGCTATGGTTTTTCCAGTAGTCATGTATGGATGTGAAAATTGGACCATAAAGAAAGCTGAGCACTGAAGAATTGATGCTTTTAAACTGTGGTGTTGGAGAAAACTCTTGAGTCCCTTGGACTGCAAGATTAAACCAGACAATCTTAAAAGAAATCAGTCCTGAATATTTATTGGAAGGATTGATGCTGAAGCTGAAGCTGCAATACTTTGGCCACCTGATGCAAAGAACTGACTCCCTGGAAAAGACCCTGATGCTGGGAAAGATTGAAGGCAGGAGGAGAAGGGGACGACAGAGGATGAGATGGTTGGATGGCATCACCGACTTGATGGACATGAGTTTGAGTAAGCTCCGGGAGTTGGTGTTGGACAAGGAAGCCTGGCATGCTGCAGTCCATAGGGTCAAAAAGAGTTGGATACGACTGAGTGACTGTACTGACTGAAGAAAGGTCAAAGACTTCAGCGATAAATCTTTTTGTTTTTTTTTGCATGACTTCTGGGAATTTCCTAGATTCCCACAGTTAACAAGGCAACATTATGTTAGTCAAAGTCTGAACAACGTTCCTAGAGGAAATAAACTCAGAATTGAAAAGTTTGGGCTATATATAAGGTCTAACTCTAGGCACACTTTAAGGGATAATAATTACAATGGTGAAATATTCTTTTTGGGAAAAAGTGAATTGCCACAAGCCAAGTTTCCTGGATTAGCTAAAATGTCTTCTTTTTGACAGCATTTAGGTCTACAGAATAATACTCTTCTTTAGAAATGTTTTCTTTTCCTAAAGGATTCTGTGCCAAGAAAAAGTAAAAGCAAGTATGTTAAGTGGCAGAATCCTGAACAGAAAGTATTTAGATAAAGGTGGAACATTTCAGCTCTACAAATTGAGTAACTTGAATAAGTCAATTCCGTTCCTTCTTCACTCATGCAGAGAACTGGATGGATCTGAGAGAGATTTGCGGGATGTACTCTATGGGCTATCTTGATGGATTAACTTAAGAATCAAAGTTGATAGAAGAGTCAAGATCAATTCACTCTACAGTAATTCACTCAATTGATTAATGGAATTGAACTGTGGCACATTTTCTCGTAAGTTAAGCAGAAACTCCGGAGAAGGCAATGGCACCCCACTCCAGTACTTTTGCCTGGAAAATCCCATGGACGGAGGAGCCTAGTAGGCTGTAGTCCATGGGGTCGCTAGAGTCGGACACGACTGAGCGACTTCACTTTCACTTTTCACTTTCATGCATTGGAGAAGGAAATGGCAACCCACTCCAAGTGTTCTTGCCTGGAGAATCCCAGGGACGGAGGAGCCTGGTGGGCTGCCATCTATGGGGTTGCACAGAGTCAGACATGACTGAAGTGACTTAGCAGCAGCAGCAGTATGATTATATGCCTTATCTTTGAAATTACATCTGATGGGTAAATGATAGCTCCCCTCACTTTTTATTTTTATGAAGGTGAATCCAGAGAGTAAGAATAAATAACTTCTTTGTGAAAATACATTCTTCAGTATTAGACACCAGCCAGTCTCAGCTAATTAAGTATTGGGGCATTCCTACTAGTCTAGTACCATAACCATGAAGTCAGCTGTTAGGGGATCACAGTGAAAAAGGAGTAGAAGAGTAATTTCAAAAAAAAAAATAAACTTTTCAGGAGGAAAGTACTTTGGCTAATCTTAAACCCAGTTATATATTGCACAAGTCATTCTCAAATCTCAAAAAATAATTAGGCTATTTTACCCCTGTCATTCACATCTACTAAAGTATAAACATTTTTTCAATGATAACTGTCCCTTAAAATTTTTATAAATCATTTATAATGGCAGAAAATTATTAAGGCATTTGGTCAGCAGAACAGAGGTTAAAATTAATATAAAATATAAATTAAGTTTATGAAAAACACATTACCTTTTTGGTGTCTTGGAAGGAAGAAATATAAAGATAAGCTTTATCGCAGAAATGACAAAATTAGTGATTAGCTGCTCAAAGAATATTTACTAACACACTATATTATCTCAGTAAAGAAAAATGCAACAAAATGCCACTTAAGCAAATATTTGAGAACATAAAGATGCTGATATAGTCATAGCAGCTGAGCTGGGTGAACCAAGGGATTTTTAGCTGTTATTTATGTGGTTGGCAACACTAATTAAGCAATCTGCAGAAATGGATCCCTTTCCTCTCCACAGATTTCCAGGAAGTAGACTGAAATCTTCAAGTCTTTTGGTCAAATGAGAGCTGCCACCATGCATGAGGTTTTACTTAAAGATGTCTACTGATCAGGAAAGCATAACACTTCTGTGAACTAGTTTTTGCTTCTGAAAAAAAAGGACCTTGTTTTAACAATCTAGAGAAATGATATAAAAAAGTTGTGAAAAGCTAAACTGTAATTAGCATTTATGACCAGTCACGTTTGTAAGAATTATTGTGGTAAAATTATCAAAATATAATTGATATATTTTTTATTTTTAACATTTTTACTTTGACCCTAAAAACTTTCATGATTTTTTTTTTTGTTTATCAGTGGTGATCTTGAAATGATTCTTTTTTTTCTAATTCAGTTTATTTTTTTCTGCATTTGAGTTATTGCCTAAAATGTCTAGATTCCCAGGGCTCAATTCGAATTGATTTCAACTAAAGTAGATACTCTATGAATCTAATAAGCTGTGCTGTCATTTTTCTAAAGTGAGGTATGATTTACATATACATTTATTAGTTTACATGCTAGTTTTGGGTATGTAGCATAATAATTCAATATTTATATACATTGTAAAATAATCTCCAAAATAAGATGGATGGAGAGTTATTGCCACAAGATACATCAGCTTCAAAGACCACCTCCACTTCCAAATTGAGTAAGGACCACATCTTCCTTCCACTCATCTTCCTGCCAGCCCAGATCTCTGCTTGTTGTACTCCTACCACCCTTGGGGAAACCATTTTTTCATTATTCCTGAACCAACCAATAATCACCAGGAGAAACAAGCCTGTGACTCCTACATTCTTTCCAAGCTTTATTATCCATGCAAATATAGGTAAGGAGTTCACACACACTAGAGCAATCATGTAAGTGAGAGTCGCTCAGTCGTGTCCTATTCTTTGAGACCCCATTAACTATAGAGTTCATGGAATTCTCCAGTCCAGAATACTGGAGTGGGTAGCCTTTTTCTTCTCCAGGGGATCTTCCCAACCCAGGGATCGAACCCAGGTCTCCTGCCCTGCAGGCAGATTCTTTGTTAGCTGAGCCACAAGGCAAACCCCTAAATTCTGCAGTTGTTATAGTTCCACCACCAACGAACAGTTTCAGTAAGCCTTCTGCTATGTAGTAGTTTGGGGCTTCCCTGATAGCTCAGTTGGTAAAGAATTTGCCTGCAATTCAGGAGACCTGGGTTTGATCCCTGGGTTGGGAAGATCCCCTGGAGAAGGGAAAGATTAGTCCATGGAGTTGCAAAGAATTGAACACAACTGAGCAACTTTCACTTTCACATGTAGCAGTTTGGAAAATGCAAATAAACCAACAAACAACTTTTCGAAGATGATCTAGAAACTACTCAGATCACTGGCTTTGAATGTAGACAAACTAGGCACAAATCCCAGCGTTTTCAAAGACTCTGTGAATTTAGACAAATAATTTAGGTTCACTGAGCCTCGGTTTTATTAGACTACAATTCTTCCCTTGTAGAATTGCTGTAATAAATGTTTATATAAATGACCAATGGGCAAATCAATAAATGATGCAACATTTCATATTTTTCAACATTTTAAATAAAAAATGTCTTTAAGCTATAACTTGCCTGTTTTTTGAAAGCTCATAGGATCAGGTATGTTGGGATTGGACAGAAATAGGTTTGATAAAGCAAGTATGCGAGTCTTAAATAAGGCTTCAAAGAATTTTTTTTCCTTTTTCTGGGTTTACTCCTACCATGTTGCTATTCTCAGTGTATTATATGAAACTGTGAAAAGAAATGAAGCTTGATTCATTTATAACACATGTGCAAATCTATGGCTTATGTGGCTTAATTTACCTCCTTTGGACCTCAGTTTTCACAGTGATAAATGGTGATAATACCTAAGTCATAAGGTTGTTTGGCTGTTAAACGGATAATGACTGTGAAAGAACTCAGTATATTGCCTGGCCAGTAAATATGTACTTAGTGGAGTATAAATTTGTATTCTGTTTAGCAATAATAATAATATAATAACAAAAATCACTTATTATATATAATATACAGCATTGCAATTTAAGATATTTCAAATCCAAATAACAATACGTAAGATTTAATTAGTGAACCTATTACAGTCTACTAAAATGTCATGCTAATTATAATGTAAATTTGATCTTTTAAAATTGTAATGCTCTTTCATCAAGTTTAAATGTTTCCTTTACTACTGGTGGGAAAGACGTCCAGTTTTGTTTAATTTTTCAAGCAATTATATAAGAGCTATTTTAGAAAACTTTGTTTCCTTTTGAGAAAAATCTATGAGTTTTTCTAAAATAAATGGTTTTAAGTAAACATGTTTGTTTATAATGCTATTGTATATTCAATACATTTCAAATAAATTATGTTAAAAATAAGAAAGCATCCAACTTATCAGTAACTCATATGATGATTTCTAATTACAGACGTAGGTTGTAGGTATAGGGATGAAGTTTTTTTAAAATGTCCTAATAATAGTAGAAAATTAAAGTTTTTATAAGGATTTAATGAAGTTGAAAATAATAAACTAACCATGATCACACTAGAGACTTTCGAGCATGCTTAAAGAACTATAGATACTTTAGGCCAATTGTCAGGCTTTTGTTTTGTTCAATGGGTTAAATCTGAGAGGCCAGAACTACATTGCTCTGTGCAACTAGGGGTTTTAGAGGCAGAGAGAAGAAAGAGAAGAGGAGAACTCTTAAGTCAAGAGAAATGAAAGATTAGAGGTTTTGGAGAGAGAACAGAGGTGAGTGGTGACAAATGATGATTTAAATTTTTGCTTTAAAGCATAATGTTAAGACAATAAAGCTTCCAATGTACTTGGAACTGAGTTAATTAGTGGAGGAGCTGAAAAAGGTCTTGAGTAAAGGACTCAGTCAAATTCTGACTATACATTCTGATTACACTTGCTGGAAGAGAGTAGGACCGAAAAGGAGAACTGTCTAAAGAGCTGTTCCCTACTTAATGCCCCTCCTCTTTAGACCCCTCCGCTCTCCATAATCTCTGCTCAACAGTACAGCATCCAGCCCGCACAAACTTCCCCATCACCACCTTCTCCATTCCCAAAATATCTGTCACTCTTCTTACCCCAGAGTTTTCAGAGGCGACAAAACTCCTGTGAACTCTTACACTTATTTATTGCAGTTCATTGCAAAGTAGAATTACAGCAAGGGACTAGGTACTGGGTGTCTGAAAATAAAAGTATAGACATTGAGCAATGGGAGTTCAGGGGGAATATTCCCACATTTACTTTTGCCATTTATCTGTGGATTTTAGATCTTTAAGCTAACAAAGAAAAATATGGTACCACATAATGGATAACACCATTTCATTTATATGAACTCACCAGTAAAATGAGACTTTACTAGAAAAGAGTCAACTCACCTCTACTTGACACTAACAGAACTCTTACACAGCGCTGAGCAGTAACCTCTGAAGATCCAAAACTGAACATCACATGAGTTCTGCTCTCAAAAAAAACCTATAGGTATTTGTTTTCAACTTAGTAGGCCTTTGTAAATATTTTTGGAATGACCTCATCAGCAATTGTCAATATTTTATCAAGCTCTGTAGTTTTGACATGCGTAACACATTCTGACTGTAATAGCTTATAATACACAGTGGTTCTCATTGGGTGGAGGATGGTGCACACCTCTAAAGGGGAATATCAGAATTTTAAGGCATGTGTAATTGACATCATATTCTGAATCTCCTCCACTCCCACTCCTATTCCAGCACTGATACTGGTATACTCCTTTTGAATATATATTTTCTCCTCCCATTCTGGGACTTGGAAGGCAGAACATAAATATACTAACTGCAGTAGAAATAAGTTTCAGTTCAGTTCAGTTCAGTTGCTCAGTCGTGTCTGACTCTTTGCGACCCCATGGACTGCAGCATGCCAGGCCTCTCTGTCCATCACTGACTCCCGGAGTTTACTCCCAGAGTTTACTCATGTCCATTGAGTCGGTGCTGCCATCCAACCATCTCATCCTCTGTCATCCCCTTCTCCTACCACTTTCAAATTTTCCAACATCAGGGTCTTCAAATGAGTCAGTTCTTTGCATCAGGTGGCCAAAATATTGGAGTTTAGATTCAACATCAGGCCTTCCAATGAATATTCAGGACTGATTTCTTTTAGGATGGACTGGTTGGATCTCCCCGAAGTCCAAGGGACTCTCAAGAGTCTTCTCCAACATCACAGTTCAAAAGCATCAATTCTTCAGCACTCAGCTTTCTTTATAGTCCAACTCTCACATCAATACATGACCACCAGAAAAAACATAGCCTTGACTATATGGACCATCGTAGCAAAGTAATATCTCTGCTTTTTAATATGCTGTCTAGGTTGATAATAAGTTTTCTTCCAAGAAGTAAGCATCTTTTAATTTCATGGCTGCAGTCACCATCTGCCCTGATTTTGGAGCCCCAAAAAATAAAGTCTGTAACTGTTTCCCCATCTATTTGCCATGAAGTGATGGGACCAGATGCCATGATCTTTCTTTTCTGAATGTTGAACTTTAAGCCAACTTTCTCACTCTCCTCTTTCACTTTCATCAAGAGGCGCTTTAGTTCTTCTTTGTTTTCTGCCATAAGGGTGGTGTCATCTGCATTTCTGAGGTTATTGATATTTCTCCCAGCAATCTTGATTCCAGCTTGTGCTTCTTCCAGCCCAGCATTTCTCATGATGTACTTGGCATAAAAGTTAGAAGCAGGGTAACAATATACAGCCTTGACATACTCCTTTCCCTATTTGGAACCAGTCTGTTGTTCCATGTCCAGTTCTAACTGTTGCTTCCTGACCTGCATACAGACTTCTCAAGAGGCAGGTCAGGTGTTCTGATATTCCCATCTCTTTCAGAATTTTCCACAGTTTGTGGTGATCCACACAGTCAAAGGCTTTGGCAAAGTCAATAAAGCAGAAATAGATGTTTTTCTGAAACTCTCTTGCTTTTTCGATGATCCAGCAGATGTTGACAATTTGATCCTGGTTCCTCTGTCTTTTCTAAATCCAGCTTGAACATCTGGAAGTTTATAGTTCACATACTATTGAAGCCTGGCTTGGAGAATTTTGAGCATTACTTTACTAGTGTGTGAGATTAATGCAATTGTGTGGTAGATTCAGAATTCTTTGGCATTGTTTTTCTTTGGGACTGAATGAAAACTGACCTTTTCCAGTCCTGTGACCACTGCTGAATTTTCCAAATTTGCTGGCATACTGAATGCAGCACTTTCATAGCATCATCTTTTAGGATTTGAAATAGCTCAACTGGAATTCCATCACCTCCACTAGCTTTGTTCATAGTGATGCTTCCTAAGGCCCACTTGACTTCCCATTCCAGGATGTCTAGCTCTAGGTTAGTACTCACACCATCATGATTATCTGGGTCGTGAAGATCTTTTTTGTATAGCTCTTCTGTGTATTCTTGCCACCTTTTCTTAGTATCTTCTGCTTCTGTTAGGTCCATACCATTTCTGTCCTTTATTGAGCCCATCTTTGCATGAAATGTTCCCCTGGTATCTTTAATTTTCTTGAAGAGATCTCTAGTCTTTCCCATTCTATTGTTTTCATTTATTTCTTTGCACTGATCACTGAGGAAGGCGTTCTTATCCCTCCTTGCTATTCTTTAGAACTCTGCATTCAAATTGGTATATCTTTGCTTTTCTCCTTTGCTTTTTGCTTCTCTTCTTTTCACAGCTATTTGTAAGGCCTCCCCAGACAGCCATTTTGCTTTTTTGCATTTCTTTTCCATGGGGATGGTCTTAACCCCTGTCTCCTGTACAATGTCATGAACCTCCATCCATAGTTCATCAGGCACTCTGTTGATCTAATCAGATCTAATCCCTCCCTTGAATCTATTTTTCACTTCCACTGTATAATCATAATGAATTTGATTTATGTCATACATGAATGGTCTAGTGGTTTTCCCTACTGTCTTCAATTTAAGTCTGAATTTGGCAGTAAGGAGTTCATGATGTGAGCCACAGTCAGCTCCCGGTCTTGTTTTTGCTGACTGTATAGAGCTTCTCCATCTTTGGCTGCAAAGAATATAATCAATCTGATTTCGGTACTGACCATCTGGTGATGTCCATGTGTAAAGTCTTCTCCTGTGTTGTTGGAAGAGGGTGTTTGCTCTGACAAGTGCATTCTCTTGGCAAAACCTTGTTAGCCTTTGCCCTGCTTCATTCTGTACTCCTTGGCCAAATTTGCCTGTTACCCCAGGTGTTTCTTGACTTCCTACTTTTGCATTCCAGTCCCCTATAATGAAAAGGACATTTTTTTTTTGGATGTTTGCTCTAGAAGGTCTTGTAGGTCTTCATAGAACCATTCAACTTCAGCTTCTTCAGCATTACTGGTCGGGACATAGGCTTGGATTACCGTGATATTGAATGGTTTGCCTTGGAAACAAACAAGAGATCATTCTGTCATTTTGAGATTCCATCCAAGTACTGCATTTCGATGGAGAAGGCAATGGCAACCCACTCCAGTACTCTTGCCTTGAAAATCCCATGGATGGAGGAGCCTGGTAGGTTGCAGTCCATGGGGTTGCGAAGAGTTGGACATAACTGAACGACTTCACTTTCACTTTTCACTTTCATGAACTGGAGAAGGAAATGGCAACCCACTCCAGTGTTCTTGTCTGGAGAATCCCAGGGATGGTGGAGCCTGGTGGGCTGCCATCTATGGGGTTACACAGAGTCGGACATGACTAAAGCAACTTAGCAGCAGCAGCAGAACTGCATTTCAGACCCTTTTGTTGACTATGATGCCTACTCCATTTCTCCTAAGGGATTCTTGCCCACAGTAGTAGACATAATGGTCATAAGTTAAATTCACCCATTTTCGTCCATCTTAGTTTGCTGATTCCTAGAATATCAAAATTCACTCAGGCCATCTCCTGTTTGACCACCTCCAATTTGCCTTGATTCATGGACCTAACATTCCAGGTTCCTATGCAATATTGCTCTTTACAGCATCAGACTTTTCTTCTATCATCAGTCACATCCACAACTGCGTGTTGTTTTTGCTTTTGCTCCGTCTCTTCATTCTTTTTTATTTCTCTACTGATCTCTCGTAGCATATTGGGCTCCTTACCTACCTGGGGAGTTCATCTTTCAGTGTCCTATCTTTTTGCCTTTTCATACTGTTCATTGGGTTCTCAAGGCAAGAATACTGCAGTGGTTGGGCATTCCCTTCTCCAGTGGACCACGTACTGTCAGAACTCTCCACCATGACCCATCTGTCTTCAGTGGCCCCACACAGCATGGCTCATAGTTTTATTGAGTTAGACAAGGCTGTGGTCCTCGTGATCAGATTGCTTAGTTTTCTGTGATTGTGTTTTTCATCTGTCTGCCCTCTGATGGAAAGGGATAAGAGGTTTATGGAAGCTTCCTTATGGGAGAGATGGGCAGGGCCATGCTCAGTAAATCTTTAATCTAATTTTCTGTTGCTGGGTGAAGCTGTGTTCCCTCCCTGCTATTTACCTGGGATCAAACTAGGGTGGAGGTAATGATGAAAATGGCAACTTCCTTCAAAAGGTGCCATGCATGTACTTACTGCTACACTCAGTTCTCCCAACCCCGCAGCAGGCCACCACTGACCCACACCTCTCCACTAGAGACTCCCAAACACTCCTGGGAAAGTCTGGGTCAGTCTCTTGTGGGATCACTGGTCCTTTCTCCTGGGTCCTGGTGCACACAAGATTCTGTTTGTGCCCTCCAAGAGTCTATTTCCCAGTCCTGTGTAAGTTCTGGCAGCTCTATTGTGGGGTTAATGGCGACCTCCTCCAAGAGGGCTTATGCCATACCAAGTCTGCTGCACCCAGAGCCCCTGTCCCTGTGGCCAAACTGACCCATACCTCCACAGGAGATGCTCAAACACAGTTCTGTCTCTGTGGGGTCCCTGGGTCCTGGTGCGCACAAGGTTTGTTTGAGCCTTCTGAGCATCTCTGGCGGGAATAGGGTTTGATTCTAAACATGAATGAGGTGGTTATACTTGGAGAAGGCATTTTCATGGAGTTTTGGTTGATAGGTAAGATTTTAATAAGCAAAGTGAATGAGAGGGTCCAAGAAGTGCATTACATGAGGGGGAAAGAACAGGATAAAGGTACAGAGAGAGTCCACTGACTTTTTCAGAGGAGAAGGCAAACATTCCAGGGTAGAGACATGTGCTCCAAGGTGATATTTTATAGCACAGAATTATCAAGGTACACACTGCTACTCCCTGGTCCAGTTTGCCAGTGTGAAGCTGGCTCAGATCCTAATCAGTTCTTGGCTTGCCTTGACCATGAGCTGATCGTGTCCCACGCTCCCCTTCATGTCCTCCATATTAATTCAAAAACACAGAAGTGTTCTATTTTTGAACTACCTCTACACTGGAGATAAGCCAATTGAACTTTTAAAAAACAAAGTAGTCCTAATGATGCTAATATGCTGCCAGGGTTGAAAACAACTGAGTCATGTCTTGACAATAAATGAGTGAGTGAATGAATGAGTAACAAAAAAGCACATACTCACTGTGTGAACTGTTCCTTAAGCTTTTGGAGGGTTAAGTGGCTTTTGTGAATGCCACCTCTTAGAACTTTATAATTCTGGTCTTCCAAAGGTTCCATTCTACCAAATGCATACTCTTGTTCTATTGCACTAATAATATAATGTAGAATGCTAGCTGAAGAGATTAAATTAGAAATAAGAACAATACAATAAATATATAATAGAATACATAATTTAATTTACTCACAATTTAAAATATGACTTAAAAATTACTAGCAAGATCTCATTTAGACTGGCAATTACACTTTTGAACCATAATTAGAGAGAAAATGAGAGTGAGCTCTAGTTTTTGTCTCTGAAAGACTTTGCTTCCCTCTGCTTGTTTACTTGTCCCTTCTGACATATAAAAAGTATGCAATATTTTCTCAAAAATAGTATGGAGATTCACAGTTCTGGGGGTTTAGGAGTTATAACATAAAATATATTATGTTTTATAAAAAGATAATGGAAATAGTAACTGAAATATTTTGTGAACAAATATGTATAAACAACCTTTTATAAGGTTGTAATTATAAATTATTGAATTATAAAGTAATTCAATGCAAAGTAACAAGGACAGGTTTTTGTTCTTTTCAAAAAAATGTATTTTTATTCTCTCTAGGGAACAGATGTAAGCGTGAGGTGCACTATTGGGGACTAATAGGGATTGCTAGCAAATAAAAAAAAAAAACCTAACAAAATTTTATGAGATATGAGTGCAGAGTGATATAGGTGTTTGGGAGTTTAAGTACTGCTGTGTCAATGGTTTGACTGAATTCAACTTCCTAAATATGTCTTAAGATTGCACTGGACCTTACTAGCAAAGAGATGATTCTCTCTCTCTCTTTTTTTAATTGATTTTTCTATGACTAAAAATGTCAGGTTCCCTCCAAAACAATTTTTAAAACTATTAACCCCACTGAAAAACCTCAAAGGACTTAAGCTTAATTTCATTTTGTATTACATGATTCAGTTCATTTAAAACCATTCAAATTAAAAGAAAAATGAAACTTTGATATTTTTTTCTTGCAAAGTAGTGCAAAACACTTGATAAATGTTAATTGAGTAATATTGTTTTAAATGAAGTCACTTTAACAATCACTTTATTTTTAATTTCGCTTCTGAAACAACTACAAAAGCTGTTTGCCTTGTTGCACTGATGCTGTGAACTATTAACTTATCTGGTTTTGTTCCTATTTACTGGTCACCAAGGTCCTTGCTCATTCAGACAAGCAAACATAGGTATTATTACTGAAGTACCCAGAAACAAGGCATATATACTCTTAGCCTTCAGACTCAAAAGCCATATCCGTGTATGGGACAAAGTTTCTTGAAAAATACTTAGTCAAGTTCTTTACTTCTCCACTCATACCTCCAGAAGATCCAGGTTTCTCATTTCATGGACACGGACTGAGGTTTTTACCAAGAATAACAAGAAAGTTAAGGGTAGCCTTCAGATTAGAGGTGGGAAAGGTTTGAGTCATTGTTCCAGTGGCAATTTTTCCCATTCCTATGGGACTGAAGGAAAATGGGAGAGGGAAGAGAATTGAAAAGTACAAGAAAGCTAGAAACTTACAGCCTCTGAGACAGGACCCTGGGCTTAGCCAGGCCTGTCACATTTGGGGTTATTTCTAAGTGGGAAAGTATAAAAGATTTAAGAAATAAAATCAGGCATCTACAAGTAAAGGAGAACTTTGTCTCCTCAGAGTGCCCATATCTGGAATTTTGCAAGGTGGAAGCAAGGTAGATGCTCTCAGGTGCAAGGCTTAGGTAGAGTTGGCTATATGCAAATGAGAGAAAACATCCGGAAAAGCAGTTTTCAGTCGTATGTGAGGAAGAGCAGCCTGTCCTCTAGGCCTGAGAAGCATCAAAAGTAAAGAAGAATGAGAGTGAGCAGACTGCGAGAGCAAAGTGTTGCTGGCCCATAGTGATAGAAATGAGGGATTTACGGTCAGAAGCAGGAGCTAATAGCTTGAAACAGATGGGAGGATATCGGTCTGGAAGGATGAGATGGAGAGTGTCCAGAAGTCAAACAAGGACTGTGCTTATCCCAAACCCATAACACTTCATTAGTCTCTGGGGACTTTGATGCCAGCTAAAGAAGAAGGAAAAGGAGGTAAAAAAATCTTAATTTTTCCTCCCCAATATCCTACATTTACCAAGCTTGTGTGTGTGTCTGTATTAGTTGCTCAGTTATGTCCAACTCTTTGCGACTCCATGGACTGTAGACCACCAGGCTCCTCTGTTCATGGAACTCTCCAGGAAAGAATACTGGAGTGAGTTGCCATTCCCTTCTCTAGGGGATCTTCCCAACCCAGGGATCGAACCCAGACCTCCCACACTGTGGGTAGATTCTTTACCACCTGAGCCATTAGGGAAGTGCTTGCCAAGCTTACTCTGATTCCATTAAAACATTTAAATAAGTTTATGCACACAAGCTTTCTATAATCATGCAACAAAGGGACTTCAGCTAGAAACTATGCTTGGTCACAGAAAAAGAATGGAAGTTACATTATTTGTGCACCCACTTTGTGGACTAAGAAATAGTATAGTTGTATACTATTTATTAAATAAAAACTTAAACACTTATAGTTTTAAAAATCTGTACAGTATTTGGATACATTTTTTTCTGCCTCATGTTGTCTGTCAGGATCCAAAAATCTTTGCTGAAATAAACAACAGCTATTTGGGTCATCTTGGATAATTCTCACAATATGGCATTGAGTGGAAAACTATACATAAATGAATATAAATGACATGATTCCATTTTCACCAGGTTTTCAAATAAGCAAAACTAAGCTATGCATTGTTTAAAGTTACACAAATAGGAGTAACAGCTTTAAAAAAAAGAGAGAAAAGATATAATTGTCACAAAATTCAGGGTAGTGATTAGATAATGGGAGGGAGAGAAGGAAAGAAATGATCAGGAAGGACTTACAGAACTACTAATCCATGGAAATATTCTATTTCTTGGCCTAGATGGTAGGTTTTCTCTCTCCTTCCCATCTTTTTTCTTTTGCTCCTTCTTCTTCCTCCCTTTGTCCCCCCCCTCTTCTGCCTCCTATTTTTCTTTCACCATATAATTGCTTGAGTTTCAAATTTGTGACAGCTACTGTTCTCACATCTTGGGATACATCAGTGATCAAAGCAAACATCCCTGTCCTCACCAACCTTATTTTTATTGGGAAAAAGACACTTGATGCAAAGAACTGACTCATTGGAAAAAACCCTGATGCTGGGAAAGACTGAAGGTGGGAGAAGAGGGGGACAACAGAGGATGAGATGGTTGGATGGCATCACCAACTCAATGGACATGAGTTTGAGTAAGCTCTGGGAACTGGTGATGGTCAGAGAAGCCTGGTGTGCTGCAGTCCTTGGGTTGCAAAGAGTCAGACACAGCTGAGCAACTGAACTGAACTGAACTGAAAACACCCTGATAATGGGAATGATTGAGGGCAGGAGGAGAAGGGGGCAACAGAGGATGAGATTGCTGGATGGCATCATTGACTCAGTAGACATGAGTTTGAGCAAACTCTGGATGTAAAAGGGAAGCCTGGTGTGCTGAAGTCCATGGGGTCACAAGGAGTCGGACGTGACTGAACAACAATGACAACAAGAGAGACAATAAAAATTAAAGCTAAAAAGTCAGTTATTTATAGGCTAGAGAGTGATGTGTTATGGGAAAATAGTTGGTGAGGATTATCAGGGGGCAAGGGAGGAACATGGATGGAATTTGAAGATTTTTTTCCAGGGGAGGAGTAATTCATTGAGAAGGTAACAACTGAAGCTGGACTTGAAAGCAGAGAGGGAGAAGGAGAGAGGGACATTTCTAAAAAAGATTCTGGTGAAAGCTCTTAAAGCCGAAGGGTATCTGACAGGTAAGAAAGGAAACAAAAGAACAGTGTGGAGGTTAGCATGGCTGGAGTAAGGAAGCATGTGAGAAGAGACGTGGAAACCGAATCAGCAAGATGAAGGAGGTGAAGGCAGATCATATAAAGCTTTAAAGGTAGTAGCATACTGCATCAAAACCCAATTGTTACATTTTAGAAAATTTACAAGCTATTTGTTAAACCGACTTATTCTTAAAAGTAAAATATATAAACTTACAATTAAATAAATTGTATTCAAAACAAAGGTGGTACTTAGAAACCATCATGTGATAATTATTTTGATACATTTTACCATTATCTATATCATAAGCTTAATTATTTCTGCCATTTCCAAAATAGGCCACAGTGGGAATATTCACACCATGGATATTATCAAACCTTC
Source organism: Bos mutus (assembly GCF_027580195.1). Classification (NCBI taxonomy): domain Eukaryota; kingdom Metazoa; phylum Chordata; class Mammalia; order Artiodactyla; family Bovidae; genus Bos; species Bos mutus. The sequence continues at coordinate 121,561,647 of NC_091618.1, forward strand.
CAGACTGGGGCTTGCTTTCTTGTTTTATTCCTGTCTAAAATGGTGGAGATAATGATAAAAATAAAGATTGACTTTAAAAGTGTGTCATGTCTACAGTTGCTACATTATAAATAGTACAAAATATTGAGGGAATTTCCCCCCACTCTTCAAATACTATTATCCAATTAAACGACAAAGAAGTCATTTGCATCTCTGATGAACAAGTGAAGTTGAATATGCCTTTCATGTTTTTTTAAATTCAGACATGTATTTCTGTACATTCATCTTCCTTCTTGACATAAATAAAAAATCAGTCTGAATGACACCCATTTGTCAGTTGCAACCATAAGTTGACAACAGACACAAGAGTTTGTCAAAAATTGCTGAAAGTATTCTGAGAGAATCAATTAGCTATACAGAATTTATAAGACTGTTGTATATTAGTACTTATAAATTATGTATTATACATTCTTTATAGTAATAAACTTATATAATAATAATAAATATATGTATACGTGTACATATGTGTGTGTATATACATACATTTTTGAGCTAATTGTTAAATTTTGCTAGCATACTATTTCATGTATGTGTATGCATGCTAAGTCACTTCAATCATATCCGACTCTTTGTGACCCTATCAACTGTAGCCTGCCAGGGTCCTCTGTCCATGGGTTTCTCCAGATAAGAATACTGGAGAAGGTTGCCATGACCTCCTCCAGGGGATCTTCCCCACCCAGGGATCAAATCTGGGTCTCTTGTCTCTGGCATTGGCAGGTGGGTTCTTTACACTAGCACCACCTGGGAAGCCCACTATTACTTACAGGCCACTATAATGACTGTCTAACCATGAACTTCCTGATGTGCAAGCTGGGTTTAGAAAAGGCAGAGGAACCAGAGATCAAATTGCCAACATCCGCTGGATCATGGAAAAAGCAAGAGAGTTCCAGAAAAACATCTATTTCTGCTTAATGGACTATGCCAAAGCCTTTGTGTGGATAACAATAAACTGTGGAAAATTCTGAAAGAGATGGGAATACCAGACCACCTGATTTGCCTCTTGAGAAATGTGTATGCAGGTCAGGAAGCAACAATTAGAAGCGGACATGGAACAACAGACTGGTTCCAAATAGGAAAAGGAGTTCATCAAGGCTGTATATTGTCACCCTGCTATTTAACTTATATGCAGAGTACATAATGAGAAACGCTGGACTGGAAGAAACACAAGCTGGAATCAAGATTGCCAGGAGAAATATCAATAACCTCAGATATGCAGATGACACCACCCTTATGGCAGAAAGTGAAGAGGAACTCAAAAGCCTCTTGATGAAGGTGAAAGTAGAGAGTGAAAAAGTTGGCTTAAAGCTCAACATTCAGAAAACGAAGATCATGGCATCCAGTCCCGTCACTTCATGGGAAATAGATGGGGAAACAGTGGAAACAGTGTCAGACTTTATTTTTCTGGGCTCCAAAATCACTGCAGATGGTGACTGCAGCCATGAAATTAAAAGACGCTTACTCCTTGGAAGGAAAGTTATGACCAACCTATATAGCATATTGAAAAGCAGAGACATTACTTTGCCAACAAAGGTCCGTCTAGTCAAGGCTATGGTTTTTCCTGTGGTCATGTATGGATGTGAGAGTTGGACTGTGAAGAAGGCTGAGCGCCAAAGAATTGATGCTTTTGAACTGTGGTGTTGGAGAAGACTCTTGAGAGTCCCTTGGACTGCAAGGAGATCCAATCAGTCCATTCTGAAGGAGATAAGCCCTGGGATTTCTTTGGAAGGACTGATGCTAAAGCTGAAACTCCAGTACTTTGGCCACCTCATGCAAAGAGTTGACTCATTGGAAAAGACTCTGATGCTGGGAGGGATTGGGGGCAAGAGGAGAAGGGGACGACAGAGGATGAGATAGCTGGATGGCATCACTGACTTGATGGACATGAGTCTGAGTGAACTCCGGGAGTTGGTGATTGACAGGGAGGACTGGCGTGCTGCGATTCATGGGGTCGCAAAGAGTCGGACACGACTGAGTGACTGATCTGATCTGATTAAAATAATGTATACTTTCTTTAACTTATAAATACTACATATATGTTTTTATATATTCTTTTGCAATATGCTGTATCTCACAAAATCTTAAAAACCCTGAACACTAAATAACTTAAAAAATTCTATGTAAACATTAAGGAAACTGAATCAGCAGATAAAAACTAACCCACAAATAAAACACTGAGCTTAATGGTATTTTAAAGGTAGTCCTACCAATTTCACTTAAAGTCAAGAATTTTCAAACTCCAACTCATTTTATAAGGCTACTGTAATCTCAGTACTAAAACTAGACAAGGTCAGTATGAGAAAGGGAAACAACAGCTAATCTCATCCACAAATATAAATTTTATAATGCAAGCCAAAGTAACATATATATATATATATATATATATATATCTTACAAAGGTAATACATAACAATTAAGTTGAGTTTATCCAAGAAACATAAGGTAGTTCAACATTAGAAAATCTATGAATATAATTCACTGCATGAACTAATTAAAAAGAAAAATCATGTGAATTATTTTAAAAAGCTACAGAAAAGACATTTGTTAAAACTAAATGTTTTATTTCAAATTTATTTTCTTAATATTGATGGGAATGTAATTAACCTCATAAAGAGCAGATCAAAGAAATTAAGGTATATCAAACCATGCTGAAACATTAAACATCTTCCTTTAAATTCAGAGACAAGCTGAATGCCATCATTCCTTCCATTTCAGATCATTCTAGATAAACTCGCTAATGTAGTTGTCTCAAAAGAAACAATCATAAAAGGTATACATTTGGAGAAGAAAAAACTGTCCTTTGTAGAAGTGCCTGTGTGTGCCTGCTAAGTCGCTTCAGTCATGTCTGACTCTTTGCAACTCTATGGACTCCTCTGTCCATGGGATTCTTCAGGCAAGAATACTGGAGTGGGTTGCCATGCCCTCCTCCAGGGATTTGTAGAAGAAAAGTATACAAAGGCAAATTGTATTTCTATACACCTGCAAGAAATACTTGTTCACAAAGCAATAAAAATATAAAGTACTGATGGAAAGTCCAACAAACTATATTCAGGAATTTTAAACATAGTATTATTAATCATAAATATTAAGTGATTACATAATATATTACATGCTTAGTAGGGTACCTAACATCTAATATCACTAACAAATATTTTCTGTCATCATTACTATTGTTATTATTACCAAAGAAAAATAAGTTTTCTGCTAAACATGAAAGAAGACATAAGAATGATAAGATAGATTTAAATAGGATGAATTAATATTATAAAGATGACAATTCCCCCAAATTTATATCAAAGAGATTCTAATAAAAACTCCATTATTTTCCTTTTTTTGGTGGAGCATATGAACTACTAAGCCAAAGTAGGTTTCAAAAGTTTCAGATGATTGATACTATACTGAACACGTTCTACGCCTCTAGAGCAACTACGTAGGGACTATGTCACAAAAAGAAACTAGAAAGCACTGGTATGTTTGACATTTTTAATAGATATTCTAAAACGTCAGGCTTGCCTTAAGCTAGCTCTAGGTTTTCTTCTGGTTCTAAACAGCTGTGATTTGCACACAATGCGACTCCAGGAGCGTCTCGGTTCTCACGGTGCCTCCTTTTCCACTTCTTAATCTTCTTTGTGCCTAGTGTTTTGGGGTTTGAATCAATATCAAATAAGTCATAAAATTACTCAGTACCGTAAGAAAAACAGTGCATTCCATTCCAGACTGACCACCCAGATTTCACCCTGGGACATAACTAGTTTTTCTCAAGTACACATTCTCTTTGAGAAGATAGGAAAGAAAACAGATCTGGGATTCATTTATGGTTTTAGTTTTAGTGGACCTAGGTCAGTTTGGAATTCTCACGTCTAAAGAGAATCCAGACTCTTAGGTAACTTAAAAAAGCAACTCTTTTGCTTCGAGGGAGAACAGATATTTGTGTTTGCCACTTGGGGCTGTTCTAAACAAAATCTAATCTACTCCTCCATCTCAGCTTCAGACACAGGCATTGTTCATGACATAGGAAGGCAGGTCACCAGTGAAAATGAGTTACTCTTATGTGGCACTTTATAAACTACACATTTCTTTTCTGTAAAGGATTTTCTTGGTGGTTAATTGGAAGTATCTCTCATCCACTGGCCATCAAATGTACTCTTTTTTCTCATTTCCTTGATGCCTTGTTCTCAATGCTGCACTATAGACATTCAGAACTCAGGAGACTGGTCAGAATTTATGGGAATGTCTGCTCCTTCATTAGGAAAGATATGATTTTCCCAATAATAACATTTATTGAGGGTAGGAAAAGTTATGTGATTTGTCTGAAAATCCATAGGTAGAAATAGAAAAGTGACTCTCTCCACCATTTCCCTCCTCATGCCTCAGTAGAAAGACAGCCACATACTCTTAAAATCTCTTGTCTGCTCTTGAGTAGTACAGAAGAAGGTAGAGATTGGGCAGAGACTTAAGATGCTAAGGAAGGCTGAATAGATAATGAACGCGTTTACTCACTCTAAATGGATACCTTTAACCAAAACGAGTTTGGGATGGAAGAAAGCATTTTTTTCCTTTTTGTGTTTGCCATTCAAGGGCTTTACTTTTTGAAAATGCCCTGTATCAAAAACGAATGTGTAAAAATATAAAGATAGAGCTACCATATGACTCTGCAATCCCACTCCTGGGCATATATCCAGAGGAAAACATGATCCAAAAGGATACATGCACCCCAATGTTCACTGCAGCACTGTTGACAATAGCGAAGACATGGGAGCAACCTAAATGTTCCCGAGGAATGGCTAAAGACGATGTATGCAATGGAATACTACTCAACCATTAAAAAGAATGAAATAATGTCATTTGCCCCAACATCGATGGACCTAGAGGTTGTCGTACTGAGTGAAGTCAAAGAAGAAATATTGTACAACATCCCTTATATAGGGAGTCTAAAAATAAATAATACAGATGCACTTACAAAAGAGAAAGAGATGCACAGACTTAGAGAATGAACTTATAGTTGCCAGAGGAAAGGACGAGGGAAGGGATAGTTAGAGAGTTTGGGATGGACATGTACACACTGTTACATTTAAAACGGATGACTAACAAGGATCTACTGTTTAGCACACGGAACTCTGCTCAATGTTATGTGGCAGCCTGGATGGGAGAGGAGATATCTGGGGGGAAATGAATACACGTATGTGTAAGGCTGAGTCCCTTCACTCTTCATCTGAGGCTATCACATTATTAATCAGCTATACCTCAATACAAAATAAAAAGTCTAAAGTTTAAAATAGGTTTAAAAAAGGAATGAATTTTCATACAACATTCTTTAACAGATGTTCTTAGATCCTGAACTGAACTTATTGAATGAAATTATTCTTTTTAAAAGTGTTTTATTGATGACCCAGGAGCTACCTACCATGGAACCTAGTCATCCATACCATCCACGGCTCTAGGATTAGTGGGATGTTTTTGAGATAACTATGAAATATAGTTTCAGAGGTAGCATGAAAATGAAAGTGAAGTCTCTCAGTCATGTCTGACTCTTTGCGACCCCATGGACTGTAGCCTACCAGGCTCCTCCATCCGTCCATGGGATTTGCCAGGCAAGAGTTCTAGAATGGGTTGCCATTTCCTTCTCAAGGGGGGTCTTCCTGACCCAGGGATCGAACCTGGGTCCTTTGCATTGTAGGCAGACACTTTTACCATCAGAGCCACCAGGGAAGTCCAGAGGTAGCATAACGATGATTAAACATTTGCTCAGAACCTTGATGTTTAATTAATATTCCAAAGTTCTCAGCATCATATAACCTGATTTTTTTCATCTTAATGCAATTATAATAAGGAAACCTTCATCTTCAGTATATTTCAGACCAGAGGTGATGGCAATGGGAAATTACAATGGCAGTATCTGATACACACTGACTTCAAAACAGAAGACTATTTTTGTTGCTGTGTTTTTGCAGCAGATCACATTTAAAAATCTTTTATTATGAAATACTCTATTCATAAAAATGGATTATATTATATATATATAAAGCATGTATGTTAGGCATAACCAAATGACCATCGGTGTTCACTTAGAACTCAACTAAAGAAATAAAATATTACTAACTCCTAAATAAATTCTCCATCCTTTCCCTAGAACAATGATGCATATTTTCCCCTATCATTCTTTAGTGTGTATTCTAAAACCTATTATTCAGTTTTCAGTTTTGTAAACTTTCTATAAATGGTGTCTTGCTATATTACACAACAGCTGCATATTTTGCTTAATATTATTTGTGTCTTTCATCCCTGTTAATATTCACGATGAAGGTTTATATTAACAGCTGTATGAACATGAATAAGAATCACAGTTCATGAATCCATTTTGCCACCATTTTTAGGTTTTTTGCACTCATGAACAATGCTGCAATGAACGTTTTATGTCTTCTGATGCACATGAGCAAAAGCCTCTCTAAGGTAAAAACATACAAGTGAGATTTGGGGGAAATATAGCATTGCATCCTCAGCTTTGCTAGAGAATGCCAAAGTGTTCTGCAAAATGATTATAGAAATTTACTCATACACGGTTAACATTTAAGAAAACCGAAAACTGGCATTATTCTCGACTCTTCTCTGGATTTCATATGGCACATCTAATCTATTAACAAATTCTCCCAGTTCTACTTTCAGAATATATCCAGAATCCAATCTCTGTGCTGTCCCTTCCCACTCGTGCCTATTGGATCAGGTATCCACAGTTTAGACACTGTCCCTCCACCGCTATTACCCGTAACGAGCCCACATCTTTGTTCTGGGTCATGAACAGCAGCTTCTTGCCTCCTTCTCACCACTCTCATTTTTACGTAACAAACATAATAGTTTCCATTCTGTAGTCAGAGCAATCCTTTTAAAATTTCAGTTTGTATCATTTTAGTTTTCTTCTTTAAAATATATTGGGTTTCCTTTCTCTCTTGGACCCAAACCAATGACGCAGCATCACGTTACCCATCTACCACATGCCTACATTATTCCCACTTGCCTAATTTCCCTGTTTCATTCACCTCCTGTTATTTCTTGCATGTCAGCCAAGCTCCACTCCCCAGTGCTGGTCATTTCCTCTGTCTGAAAACTTATTTCCCAACCCCTTATACCAGACCTCCTCATAGGTCTTTCTAACCTCCTTCATATATTTTGACATTATTACCTTCTCAGTAAAATCTTTCCTATGCACCTTATTTAAAATTGTAATCTTGCTCCTAAGTTGAATTCTTTCATGAAGGTAAGTGTCTCTAGGTTTTTTGTTTTGTTTTGTTTGTTTTTTACTGTACTCCTAATTCCTAGAACACATAGCAGAAGTACAGTAAGGAATAAGTACAATAATAAAAGCCAATTCATGTAATGGCTACTATTTCAGGTACCTGTAAGAAAATTATATAAATCAACTTATTTAATTTTCCCAAAACCCATGTGGAGAGAGAGGACTTCAGTTGGCCTGCACAGAAAAGAAGCACAGCATTGGAAAACATGGACAAAAGCAATTATTCCATCACACTGGAAATCAATCAAGGCAACACGACACTTTGAGAAGCATTTATTCTTGAAAAATTCCTGGAGATTCTGGTACAAACGGCAGGAATCTGGACCTTCTTGCCTGGAACTGCTCTCAACCTCCCCCACCAACACCAGCTTGAGAATGGAAACCAGCTTTGCTGTCACAGGTAGACGCAATTTGTTGGGATAAGACAGAAAAAAAAAAAAAAACCAGTTTCTCCAATATAAAGTGGTGGATTTAGTTTAGAACCAATGTGGAAACCCCACATTTGCAAGCTTGAGATTGTGGTCCAAGTTTGGAGTAACTGCTAGACCATCAGGATTTAACAAAAAAAAACTCCCAGCAATCAAATGGACCTGGAAGGTCTGATATAGCTCTCCTATGGTCATCTGAGGAACATATGTGGCTGGCAGAGGAAGAACCCTGGAGGGGTCTTCCTGCATGAGCTTGATTTTTCAAAACAATGTTAAAAAGACATTGTCTTCTTGAATTTCAAGATGTTTTAAATTTTAATTACTAAATATAAAGTCTATTTCTAAAACTTTTAAAAATAAAATATCAGTTAAAAATTGTTTTAAGGTTTTTCTGTTGTTTGGTAGAAAGGTAAACTTACTGGTTAACTTTTCTGTTATTTACTATTGATTATTGATTACTATTATTATTAGATTTAACATTTTCTAATTATGGAAATAATAGGAATAGAGTACAAATATTTCAAACCATAAAGAAATATATTGGGATAAAAAATAAACCTCAAGCAGTAAGAATGAAGGCCACACAAGTGGGAAAACAAAAATAGTAGATTAGGAATGTTCCTCTGAATTTAAAAAGTGGATGGATACTGAATTTTCTTGAATGTTCTTTCTGCGTCTCTTGAGGTCTTATATGTTTCTCCTTTTACATTAAGATGATGAGTGCAGTAATAGAATTTTTAAATGTAAAACCAAATTTGCACTTCTGGCATAAACCCAATGTGGTAGTAAATTCAGTCTGCAAACCCATGACTTCAGTAAACAGATGCCCTCAGGAGAGATCTGGCTCCAGAGTTCTTGTATTTCTCTGAATTTCTGTTTTATCTTTATTTGAACAGGTCCTTTGGGTGCCAGGTCTTCCCTGGTGGCTCAGATGGTAAGGCATCTGCCTGCAGTGCTGGAGACCTGGGTTCAATCTCTGAGTCAGGAAGATCCCCTGGAGAAGGAAATGGCTACCCATTCCAGTATTTTTGCCTGGAGAATTCCATAGACAGAGGTGCCTGGTGGGCTACAGTCCATGGGTTCGCAGAGTCAGATACAACTAACACTTTGACTTTCACCACGGGTGCCAATTTCTTTTCAGCAATATTTCATCCAGCATTGCTAGTTGTTTTTCACCATATTTCTTTAAGTTTATCTAGTTTACCATTGCATTGGAAATAGAAACCAAGTATGTAATTTTATAAATAAAATTCAACGTAAGTTTCTTTATTCAAACGAATGCTCTACATAAGTACCCTTGGAAATTATATTATTAAAATGCTCTATGATTTTAATTTGCTTAAAGCCAGACTTCCTATGTTCAAATCTTGGTTCTACATTTTATACCTGCAGGACTGAGTTATTATTACTCAATGTCAGAAATGTAAGTTGAGAACTTCATGCAAATCTAAAATTTACCTCTGTGTGCAACACAATAAAGTTTATTAGAAAGAGAGCAATTGTAGTACTTAATCCAATTCTGACACAGAGCTTCCTTCATTACAAATAGATTCTAAGTGATGGATTGATGTTTGGGGTTCACTGTTTATTTTAGTTAAAACTTTCTTAGAGAAGAGTGCATTTTGGTCAATTGAATTATTGGATTTGTTGAATATAAATATTTCAACTCATATTATTTTATATGAATATAAATATTTCAACTCATATTATTTTAACTCATATTCAACTCAAATATTTCATACTTTCTTGAAAGATATGGGACAGTATAATAGCATGCAGTGGGAAAAACCTTGGGTAGAGAATCAGTTTTGACTCTAGCACTTAGAAGCTGTATGATCTTCTATCTCCAGACTGTAAAATGAGCGTAATATTTTCCACTTCAAAAGACAGTTGTAAAAGGAAATAGGATAATACATGTAAAATGCCTGGAACATAGGAGGCGTTTCAGAAATCTTGTTTCCCTCCTGTCTCCTATTTCTGAGAATATGTTCATTTGTTTTCCCTTCTGAATAAATAGATTCAAAGCGAAGTTTATTCATTCACTCTTTGATTCAAAAACACATTCAATAAATAACTTTAAAGCACCTATGATATGCCAGGGACATATTTCTTCAGTAGCAGATTACAAATGACCTTTCCAACTCATGAGTGAAACTGTCAGCCAAAGAAATAACTTAGTAAAACTGAAAAAAAAAAAAAATCTCTGACACAAAGTCTTGCTTTCCTAGTGCAACACAAAATCTATTTGGAAAGCTGAAACACAGGATCAAAAGCACCTCTAGAAATGGACAGGAGGATGCTATGCCATGTAAAACTTCGTTACTCTTTCATTGTCCCAGCCTTCCTTCACATCCACTTTACTGTCACCCACGTCAATACCTCTGTAGCCTACATGGCACACACAGAGCAGAATTTCTTTATATTTAACAGTCAAACCAATTTTCTTATGAATAGCCAAATTATAAATACCTCTAAGAGCTTTCATATTTTGTAAAAGAGGAAATCTAGAGAGAAACACAATCCAGCATATCTCAGAGGATATGGGAGGGATGGAGGAAGGCCTCATAAACTGTACCTTGAGCAGCTAACTCTTTCCACCTCTCTTTGTTCTGCTGGATGATGTCCACCAAGCTGTTTTTGAAGCTCTTCAGGTCCACGCTGGCAAGGGAGTAGTCGGGGGAGTAGGTTCCATCATTGGTGGTGCCTTTCATATTTGATCGTCTAAAGAAATCAGCAACGTGAGATAACATATAGATTATTGAGCTAATAGTAACATCAAAGAAACCAGAAAATGCCAAGGGCAGAATATGAGACAAGGAAGCAAAGCCTGAAACACTTTACAAAACCAGCTGGAGAAGCAGGAAAGGCAGCAGCTTAGGCCCAGTGCTGCTCACCTTCCTCCCCTCGTGGACAGGGCCAGAGCAGCAGGTCATAATCCCATAGCATGTGTTATGGGGTGGGGATGGCAGTGGGTGAGGCCTAAAGAGAGGAGCAGAATCTTGAGACAAGCTGACTTAGTCGTGAGGCCACTGGTGAACATCACAAAAGAGACACCAGGTGTCTCTGGAGTCAGATAACCGTCCCTGCCCCTCCTTCCATCATTTGATCGCCAGGCTAACCTGGATCTTTCTCAGGTAGAACATCCCCTCTGTTTCTTCACTAGGGCAACATTTAAGGACCCTGTTGGTATGTTATTAGGAACAGCTATGTGTTTATATGGGAGAAGGCAATGGCTCCCCACTCCAGTACTGTTGCCTGGAAAATCCCATGGACTGAGGAGCCTGGTAGGCTGCAGTCCATGGGGTCGCTAAGAGTCAGACACGACTGAGCGACTTCACTTTCACTTTCCACTTTCATGCATTGGAGAAGGAAATGGCAACCCACTCCAGTGTTCTTGCCTGGAGAATCCCATGGATGGAGAAGCCTGGTAGGCTGCAGTCCATGGGGTCGCACAGAGTTGGACACGACTGAAGTGATGCAGCAGCAGCAACATATGTTCATATGGGCAAGAATTTAGCATAATTTTTCTGCAACTGGACGTTTTAAATAATATCCTTTAACACATTTACCAATAAAAAAATCTAGATTGAAATGTTTTAAATTGTATATAAATGGACTTTACTATTACACATTATCCAGATCAATTGTATTCATGTCATCTAAAAGGCTAACTTTGAAGTAGGCATCTTTCTAGATATACAAGTGGGCTGTACAACACAATTCCCCTCTCCCAACTGCTTACCATGATTGGATATGTTAATATATCCAGGATATAACTCATACATTTCAATAAAAATTAAAATAATATTTATTCTCCTGAGTACTGAATACGATTCTGTAATACTCCTTAGTATTAAACTTGGATATTTTTTCTTGATTAGGAACATCAAGTTCCTAATTTCAAAGGCAGATGCAATATATTATAGAGCCATTAGGTGGCAATACTACCTAGTAATTCTTCTAAGAATTTCCTGCTTAATGTAAGGAATAATAAAGATAATTATAAGTAAAAGAGAAAAGACACACAAAAGGAAAACAATCAAACCTGCTTGCTCCATAGGAAGGAGTTTTGGTTTTCGAGTCTTCCTCTATAAGAGGAATAATAATTTTCTCTGTTGAGTCTGTCAGAAGAGAAAATGTTGGTTCTACTATGAAATCAATGAAACCTACAAAAGCAAAAACATAAATAAATATCAATAAAGTCAAGTGTTATAAATAAATATCAATAAAGTCAAGTGTTATAATTTCCTAAATTCTAAATTAGTAATAATTCAGTCTCTAATGCTCCTGATAGCAATTTTCAACTACAATGTTGGCTTAGTTTACCCCTTGCAATTAATTTTAATCCAATAACACAATCTTTAGGAGAGTTTAACTGCTCTACAAAATCCTCTCTCAAGCAGTGAAAATGGGATACAATTTAAACTTGCTAGCTCAAGTGTACTGTTTCCTGTTAATATTCAGCCTCATATTATTGTTAACAATAATTTCAGACTAACCAGAGTCTATTTGTTTTTCGCTATTAATGAGAGGGATCACTCTCCTTTCTACAAAATCTTCACTTGTTTGTTGAATTTTGTTATTTATTAACAAGAAATAATATCCAAACTCCAAAGAAACTAAATAGTTGAAATGTTTTTTCAAGCCACAGAAAGGCAACCACTTTTTTTTTTTCTCATACTATATCAGTCAGAGCTTTCTGTCAGTGAGATAATATTTCATATAGCTGTTTATTATTCTCAGGATATAAAATGTTAGTTCACAGAGCGTGGGTGTATTCTGTTAAATCTGTCAGGGAACAGTAACATCTCTGGGAGACAGCATTAATCCCACCACTTTGAGTTGTCAGGACTGCATAAAGACTTTCACATTTACAGTAGTCATCAAACTAGAAAATGACACACAGAGAATGGGGCGTGGTCCTCCAGGGAGCATTTACTACCTGGGTTTAGGTGGAGAAGAAGACAAGCTCTGTGTACATTCAACACCCGAGGGCCCAGGAGAAGTGTGGTGCTGGAAATCAAATGTTTGTTGCCTTAAACATAACTGGAAGCAACAGACCATCATCTGAATATAAGAGAACACTGTGGGGATGCTTTTTAAATGACAGTGTCCTGGGAAATATCTACATTTAAAAAATATCCTATTCATCAGAAACTTGGATAAAGTAATTCCCATTTCAAATAATTGGATTCACCATAGTGTATATTAAGGTACATTTTTAATTCAAAAAACCTCAGTAGTTTTGTGTTTTAATTGATGACTCCAAGTTAAGTCAATGTTAATTGACCACCAGGGTGTTCTTTCAAGTTTTGGCTATGGTTTTAAATGCTTGGGATCTAGAGACTGTCAAATGAGTCACCTTTACTAACATGGCAGCAATTACAGGACAGCAACAAGCCTCAGAAACTTAATTTTTCTCAGTCTGCCCACAGAGGCCCTTAACCTGCCATGTTCACACCTTGTAAATGATGAGAGGCACCTGTGTTATGGCGGTTAGGAAAACAGCTATTGGAACACGGGTAGGAAGGGGGAACGGTGAGAGCAAGAAGCTTTCTGACAGGTGATCACCACTTTGGAGGAGGTGGTGCAGGACCACCTACAGCAGTAAGGCGGTGAGTCTTTCACTTATTGGTCATATATGCCAGAAACGAAGGTGCTGGCCCAGGGAATACCATTTTCATGTATTAACAATAGCAATAATACGTTTTAATCATGGGCTGGATTTGAAGTTCCCAACATAAACACAAATGAAAAGAATAAATAAGGTTGGGAGCAATATCATTTTACAAATTTCCTGTTGTTGGTTTCCCTCACATATTCATATCCTAAGAATTTTTTTCCCAAAAGACTATGAGCTAGTACATTAGGCATATTATTCAAATTTAGTGATAACAGAACGGATACATTAATATTTTCATTGGATTATTCCATATATAAAGAATTAAATTACAGAAAATAATCAGCAACAAAACAACAAAAAATGCTGTCTCTTGCACAGAAAGAGAAGAAAGCTCTGTATTTTATAAAAGGATTACAAAAAGAATAACAATTATTTACTAACCGTGCTCTGTTGATTCATTTTGTGAGAACGTTTCAAAATTCTTACCATTCACCCCCATATAGATCAGTCTAAAGATTAAATTTATCATGCATATGGAGTGGATTTTCATGAGTGAACAACATTGTGTATCCATTTGAAAACTAACAGGCTCACACTCGCTCTCCACGACCACCAGTTGTCAGTATTACCTATTTGGGACTGGGCCACCATCGTTGACTTCCGATCGCAAAGCGGGGAAAATGGAAGCCCTAATTCAGCTTCTTTATCTCCCTACAGAAAGAAACGCCCATTAGTATAGACTTGGTATGGAGAAACTAAGATAAGAGCAGCTTAGATAAAAAGCCTTAAAAAGTTGCATATTTTATTTCTTAATTGGCTTTGTGTATTTATTATAAAACCAAAAGCTGTTATTCAAGTTCATATAACTTTACTGAGTTGGTGTCCTTTTGGGGATGTGTTGTATAAGGCACACATTGCAGAAGTAAAATAACATGAACATTTTCAGCACCTGAAGATTCTACATTGATATTCTAGAGAGATAAACCTTTGTTCTTTGGAATTTTCTAAAGTCACCATAAACTAGTCATCTTGGTGTGTTATTTGGCATTTGACAATCCAGCTCATGAATTTTCTGCTTTTTCCCCCCAATGCCAAATAACATCAGCAGATCTTCAGTATCAATAATTCATGATTGGACTGCTTTTTAAACTAAAGAGGGACCTCCTTGGCTCAGCAGTAAAGAATCCGCCTGCAATATGCAAGACCCAGGTTCGATCCCTGGGTCAGGAAGATCCCCTGGAGCCGGGCATGAAAACCCACTCTAGTACTCTTGCCTAGAGAATCCCATAGACAGAGGAGCCTGGCAGGCTGCAGTCCACAGGGTCGCACAGAGTAGGGCGTGACTAAAGCGACTAAGCAGCAGCAGCTTGGTGGTCTAGTAGCTAAGGCACCACACTCCCAAAGCAGAGGTCCTGAGTTTGATTCCTGCTCAGGGAACTGGATCCCAATACGGCATCTAAGAACTCATATGCTGCAACTAAGACCCAGTACAGTCAAATAAATAAACACTTTTTTTTTAAGTGTATGAGCATTTTGAAAGATCTTTCTACCTATAAACCAAGTTTTACTAAAACTCCCACAGCAAGTAATGAGGAACATATTCAATATACTTGCATTCTGTTTGCACATGAGTAAAAATCGCTCAGTCATGTCTGACTCTTTGTGACCCCATGGACTGTACAGTCTATGGAATTCTCCAGGCCAGAATACTGTAGTGGGTAGCCTCTCCCTTCTCCAGGGGATTTTCAAAACCCAGGGATCGAACCCAGGTCTCCTACATTGCAGGCAGATTCTTTACCAGCTGAGCCACAAGGGAAGCCCCAGAATACTGGAGTGGGTAGCCTATCCCTTCTCCAGCACATTTTCCTGACACAGGAATTGAACCGAGGTCTCCTGCATTGCAGGCAGATTCTTTATGAACTGAGCTACTGTTTGCATAAATCTTATTTTAATGTAGTCTTATCAGAAAAAATTGAAATATCAATGATTTTTTACTATGTGATCTTATCAATTGTAAATTAATTGAGCACAAATATTGAAGAACTCCATTTTTGTTTGGGCTAAATATCACAAGAGATAATAGATTTAAAGGTGGCTACTATGGGCAAAACTTTTTTACTATGATAGCATGACCGCATGCTCAGTTGCTTAGTCATGTCAGACTCTTCATGACCCCATGGACAGTAGCCTGCCCAGCTTCTCTGGCCTTGACATTTTCCAGGTAAGAATACTGGAGTGGGTTGCTTTTTCCTCTTCCAGGAGATCTTCCCAACCCAGGGACAGAACCTGCATTTCTTGTGTCTCCTGCTTTGGCAGGTGGATACTTTACCACTAGTGCCACCTGGGAAACCATTAATTATGATAAGGTTTATCAAACACTGGCTCTTTGCATTCAAGAGATTTCTAAGTAGAGAGAGGATACTTCAAGAGTATCCTCTCGAAGAGGGGAGAGGACAGATGGAATTCTCCAGTCAAGAATACTGGAGTGGGTTGCCATGCCCTCCTCCAGGAGATCTTCCCGACCCAAGGATTGAACCTGGGTCTCTGACATTGCAGGTGGATTCTTTATCATCTGAGCCACCAGGGAAGCCCCATAAGACCACTGTTAGGACATATGATCTAGTCCTAAGATCAGGGGACAAAAGGGAGTGGCCTGCATTTAGTGGCAGAGCCCATGTTACAAGGCAACACCTGTCTGAGAACTTCAGTTTCCTTTGTCTGCTTTCTCTAACATCTTTTCATCATGATCTTTACAGTATGTCAATATGTGGCTTTAAAGTTTTTACTGATATATTTTCTGCTGCAATTCCTCTGAACCATGCCTCTGATTATGAGGGGCAGAAAGTTTGAAATCAGACTTGCTTGGGAAGATCTAGATATGGTCACCAAAGAATTAGTATGCCAAGTAGCTACAAACAGGAATGTTTCACTATGTCACAACTTACAGAAAATAGAGAAAGAATTTCTGTGACCTCTCCCAGCAAACTTCGTCTAATAGAGTTATCCTGAGGTTGTCTAAGATAATTTATATCAAGTTTAAGGACACTACCTAATACATAGTCAGTAGTCAGTAATATTAACTAATAAAAATCAGAGATGGTTAGATAGCATCACTGATTCAATGGTCATGAATTTAAGGAAACTTCATTAAGATACTGGAGGGCAAGGGAACCTGGGTGCTGCAGTCATGGGGTCACAAAGAGTTGGACATGACTCAGCAACTGAACAACAACAATAAAAATCATAGTTCATAATAGCAAAAGCACCTGCAAATTAGAGGTATGTATGGTGTGTGATGCATATGCAGGTCAGGAAGCAACAGTTAGAACTGGACATGGAACAACAGACTGGTTCCAAATAGGAAAAGGAGTACGTCAAGGCTGTATATTGTCACCCTGCTTATTTAACTTATATGCAGAGTACATCATGAGAAACGCTGGGCTGCAAGAAGCACAAGCTGGAATCAAGATTGTCAGAAGAAATATCAATAACCTCAGATATGCAGATGACACCACCTTTATGGCAGAAAACAAAGAAGAACTAAAGCGCCTCTTGATGAAAGTGAAAGAGGAGAGTGAAAAGTTGGCTTAAAAAAATAATAATAAAATAAAATAAAAAAAAAGAAAAGTTGGCTTAAAGCTCAACATTCAGAAAACTAAGATCATGGCATCTGGTCCCATCACTTCATGGCAAATAGATGGGGAAACGGTGGAAACAGTGTCAGACTTTATTTTTCTTGGCTCCAAAATCATTGCAGATGGAGATTGCAGCCATGAAATTAAAATACGGTTACTCCTTGGAAGGAAAGTTATGACCAACCTAGACAGCATATTAAAAAGCAGAGACATTACTTTGCCAACAAAGGTCTGTCTAGTCAAGGCTATGGTTTTTCCAGTGATCATGTATGGATGCAAGAGTTGGACTATAAAGAAAGCTGAGAGCTGAAGAATTGATGGTTTTGAACTGTGGTGTTGGAGAAGACTCTTGAGAGTCCCATGGACTGCAAGGAGATCCAACAGTCCATCCTAAAGGAGATCAGTCCTGGGTGTTCATTGGAAGGACTGATGCTGAAGCTTGAAACTCCAATATTTTGGCCACCTGATGCAAAGAGCTGACTCATTGGAAAAGACCCTGATGTTGGGAAAGATTGAGGGCAAGAGGTGAAAGGGACGACAGAGGATGAGATGGTTGGATGGCATCACCGACTCGGTGACATGAGTTTGGGTGAACTCCGGGAGTTGGTGATGGACAGGGAGGCCTGGCTGCTGTGGTTCATGGGG
This sequence comes from Bos mutus, assembly GCF_027580195.1. NCBI lineage: Eukaryota > Metazoa > Chordata > Mammalia > Artiodactyla > Bovidae > Bos > Bos mutus. The sequence continues at coordinate 121,579,305 of NC_091618.1, forward strand.
TCGCAAAGAGTCGGACATGACTGGGCGACTGAACTGAACTGAACTGATGCATATCTTGGATGATGTTAAACTGCAAGAGAAAGGATTAGCACTTAATTTACTTCTAATGGACTGGGGCATTGGCTTTCCCTTTCTATTTCCTAGATGGAATTAACGTAACAGGAATTCTGTTTCTGAAACATTAATTTGTAGGCAGCATGGGGTGGCTTGGGATAAGTTAAAGATGAGGCTTATGCTTCAAACCTGAATGAAAGGGAGACTTTGGGACTACAAATAGCAATAAGACAATCTGTATGAGGGCTTGATTGAAAGACTCTTATGAATTTTATTTTAACATGTTGAGAATAAAGTAAAAGAATAATATCATTAATAGCTTGTTAAATAAAACGACATTGCTACTGCTAAGTCACTTCAGTCGTGTCTGACTCTGTGCGACCCCACAGACAGCAGCCCACCAGGCTTCCCCGTCCCTGGGATTCTCCAGGCAAGAACACCGGAGTGGGTTGCCATTTCCTTCTCCAAAACAACATTACTATTATTAAAATAGAAATAAAGCTACTTATACGCTTCATGGGAAATGTTATACTGTAAATTCCTAATTGACATATACAAAGATGATTAATTGCTTTTATTAGTTAAAGTGTTGGTGATATTTTAAAAGATGTAGATTTATACCATTTAAATTCCTTGACCTGAAAATGATCATTTGGGCCTTAAAAAAGCATTGTGATGATTTATTTTCCATGAACTAAATTTCATAAAATGCTGGATGCTAAAATTTTCATACGGGACTTAGGCATTTGACAAACGTATGCAGGGTTGATCTTCCTACAGATGAAGTAGGAGATTTTATATTATACTTGCTTCTTGTACTGCACAATTGATTTAGAATATTAAACTTCCACTGCTAAGCACATTGAATGCTAAGGTGAGTTAATTATTTATTTATAAATATTTCAAAGTGTTATTTATTCTTTAGGGTGAATAAAGGCCATAAGCACAAGATTGGTAGGGGGCCCTGCAGCCAGACTCTGAGGGAACCAGGAACCCTAGAAGACAAGGGAGACTCCTAAGGGAAAGAGAAAGATACGTAAAGAGAGAGTCAGGATCCCTGAAGATGAGTTTGACAAACTTAACAATTTTCTTATTCTGTCCCTGAATAGGGAACATTAACTTTTCATTAAAGTGAATCCAGGGTCAAAAGCAATAGACACTGTGTAAGTCAACTGATTTATGTATTTCTGGAGGTTGTGCTTTCATTTGAGGATGCTAACCATAGAAGGCCAAAAAATACTTTTAAAAATAAAAAAACTTACTGAATACATGTATATTCTGATGCCTTGAATCAGACAAGTGACTGATGCAAAATTTTAGGTCCCTAGGCCATTAAAATCCTAAAAGATAATGCTGTTAAAGTGTTGCACTCAATATATCAGCAAATTTGGAAATATCAGCAATGGCCAAAAGGCTGGAAAAAGTCAGTTTTCATTCCAGTCCCAAAGAAGGGCAATGCTGAAGGATGTTCAAACTACTGCACAATCGCATTCGTTTCACATGCTAGCAAGGTTACGCGCAAAATCATTCAAGCTAGGCTTTTGCAGTACATGAACTGAGGACTTCCAGATGTACAAGCTGGGTTTAGAAAAGGCAGAAGAACTGAGGTCAAATTGCCGACATTCGTCAGATCATGGTGAAGGCAGGCGAATTCCAGAAAAAAATCTACTTCTGCTTCATTTGCTACACTAAAGTCTTTGACTGTGTGGATCACAACTGTGAAATATTCTTAAAGTGGTGGGAATATGAGTCCACCTTACTTGCTTCCTGAGAAACCTGTATGTAGACCAAGAAGCAACAGTTAGAACTCGACATGGAACAACGGAGAGGCTCAAAATTGGGAAAGGAGTACAACAAGGCTGTATGTTGTCACCTTGTATATTTAACTTACATGCAGAGTGTATATGTAAGTGATCAGTCATGTCCGACTTTTTGTGACGCTATGGACTGTAGCCTGCCAGATTCCTCTGTCCATGGAATTTTCCAGCAGGAGTACTGGAGTGGGTTTCCATGCCCTCCCCCAGGGGATCTTTCTGACTCAGGGACTGAACCAGCATCTCTTGCATTGGCAGGCAGATTCTTTACCCCTGTGCTACCTGGGAAGCCCTAGGTGTGCAGAGCATATCATGCAAAATGCCAAGCTGAATGAATCACAAGCTGGAATCAAGATTTCTGGGATAAATATCAATGACCTCAGATATTCATATTATACCACCCTAACGGCAGAAAATGAAGAGGAATGAAAGAACCTCCTGATAAGGGTGAAAGAGGAGAGTGAAAAAGCTGGCTTAAAACTCAACATTCAAAAAACTAAGATTATAGCATCTGGTCCCATCACTTCATGGCAAATAGAAGGGGGAAAAGTGGAAATAGTGACAGATTTTATTTTCTTGGGCTCCAAAATTATTGCAAACAGTGATTGGAGCCATGAAATTAAAAGATGCTTCCTCCTTGGAAAGAAAGTTATCACAAACCTAGACAGCATCTTAAAAAACAGAGATATCACTTTACTGGCAAAGGTCTATATAGCACTTTACTGGCAAAGGTCTATATAGTCAAAGTTATGGTTTTTCTAGTAGACATGTACTGATGTAGAATTGGACCATAAAGAAGGCTGAGCACCAAAGAACGGATGCTTTTGTGTTATGGTGCTGGAGAACACTCCTGAGAGTCCCTTGGACAGCAAGGAGACCAAACCAATCTTTCCAAAGGAAATCAGTCCCAAATATTCATTGGAAGGACTAATGCTGAAACTCCTAATTTTGGCTACCTGATGTGAAGAGCTGACTCATTGGAAAAGACCCTAATGCTGGGAAGGATGAAGGGCTGGAGGAGAAGAGGGCAGCAGAGGATGAGATGGTTAGATAGCATCACAGACTCAATGGATGTGAATTTGATCAAACTCTAGGAGCTAGTGAGGACAGGGAAGCCTGGCATGCTGTAGTCCCTGGGGTTGCAAAGAGTTGGACTTGACTTAGCGACTGAATAGAGCAGAACAGAGACCACTAAACTCAATTATTTAGCCAACAACTTAGTTGTGCCCCTGAATCAATGCATCTTTTCTTGGAGATGAGCCTGTAGGTAGAGGTTGAGAAAGTGCTTCCATCAACTTGGAAACTCAAGTAGCCCGATGTGCTCAGGCCTGATAGCAATTTCCTTGGGGGTTGTTGGACTTTCTTCTTTGAAAGGCATAACAAAGAACTAATACACGTACCTTGGAGATATTCTAGGTTGGGTTTCAGACCACCAAAATAAAGCAAGCACTGTAATAAAGTGAGCTATATGAGTTTTTATGTTTCCTAGCGCAAAGCAAGCATTGTAATAAAGTGAGCTACGAGTTTTTTTTGTTTCCTAGTGTATATAAAAGTTATGTTTATATCATACTGTAGTCTAATGTAGTCTAATAATTGTGTACTTACATTATGCCTAAAAAGCAATATACATAGCTTAATTTAAAAATACTTTATTGATAGAAATTTTAGCCATCATCTGAGTCTTCAGTGAATTGTAATCTTTTTGCTAGTGGAGAGTTTTGAGTACTGATGGCTGCTTACTGATCAGGGTGGTAGTTGCTAAAGGTTGGGGGTGGCTGTGCCATTTCTTAAAATAAGAACACAATGAATGTGGCACATCAATTGACTCTTCCTTTCATGAGTCGTATCTCTGTAACATGTGGTGGTGTTTGACAGCATTTTACCCACAGCAGAATTCTTTCAAAATTGAAGTCAACCCTCTCAAACTCTGCCACTGCTTTATCAACTATTATAAACTTAACATAATATTCTAAATCCTCTGTTGTCATTTCAACAATTTTCACAGCATCTTTGCCATGAATAGTTTCCATATCAAGAAATCACTTTTTTTTGCTCATCCTTCAGAAGCAACTCATGAATTAAAGTCTTATTATGATATTGCAGCAATTCAGTCACATTTTCAGGCTTCACATCTAATTCTAACTTTCCTGTTATTTCCACATCTACAGTTACTTCCTCTACTGAAGTCTTGAACTTCTTCAAATCATCCCTGAGGGTTAGAATCAACTTTTATTAAGCTCCTGTTAATATCAGTATCTTGACTTTTTATATGAATAACAAATGTTCTTAATGACATCTGGAATAGTGAATTATTTCCAGAAGCTTTTCAAGTGCTTTGCTCAGATCCATCAGAGGAATCACTATCTATGGCAGATATAGTTTTATGAAATATAATTCTTACATAGTAAGACTTGAAAGTGGAAATTATTCCTTGATCCATGGCTGCAGAATGGATGTTGTGTTAACAGGCATGAAAGCAACATTATCTTGCACATCTCCATCAAAGCTCTCAGATAACCGGTGCATTGCCAACAAACAGTAATAATTTAAAAGGAATCTTTTCCTGAGCAATGGGTCTCAGCAATGGCCTTAAAATATTCAGTAAAGCATATTGTCAATAGATGTGCTGTCATTCAGGCTTTATTGTTCCATTTATAGAGTACAGGTAGGACAAACTTAGCATAATTCTTAAGGGCTTCCCTGGTGGCTCAGATGGTAAAGAGTCTGCCTGCAATGTGGGAGATCCAGGTTTGATACCTAGGTTGGGAAGATCCTCTGGAAAAGGAATACTGGAATACTCCAGTATTCTTGCCTGGAAAATCTCATGGACGGAGGAGCCTGGCAGGTTACAGTCCATGGGGTTGCAAAGAGATGGATACAACTGAGCAACTAACACTAAGGGCCCTATGGATTTTCAGAACAGTAAGTGAGCCATGGCTTCAACTTTAAGTCACCAATGGCATTAGCCCCTAACAAGTGAGTCAGCCTTTGAAGCTTTGAAGCCAGTCATGTACTTCCTCTTTAGCTATGAAAGTCCTAGATGTCATCTTCTTCCCATAGAAAGCTGTTTCCTTACACTGAAAATCTGTTGTTTAATGAAGCAACCTTCCTGATTGTCTTACTTAGATTTTCTGGGTATCTTGAAGCACTTACTGCTTCACTTTACACTTTTATGTTATAGAGATGGCTTCTTTCCTTTAACCTCAGGAACCAGCCTCTGCTAGCTTCGAGCGTTTCTTCTGTAGCTTCCTCCCCTCTCAGGCTTCACAGATTTGAAAAGAGTTAGAGCCTTACTCTGGATTAGGCTTTGGCTTGAGGGAATGTTGTGGCTTTTTTGATCTAATTAGACCACTAAAACTTTCTCCATATCAATAATATATCATCTCCATATCAGTACTATTTTGCTTTCTCATCATTCATGTGTTCACTGCAGTAGCACTTTTAATTTTCTTCAAGAACTTTTTATTTGCATCCACAACTTGGCTAATCTGCAAAAGAGGCCCAGCTTTCAGCTCATCTCAGCTTCTGATGTGCCTTTTCTATTAAGCTGGGCTTCCCAGATGGCTCAGATGGTAAAGAATCTTCCTGTAGTATGGGAGACCTGGGTTCAATCCCTGGGTTGGGAAGATCCCCTGGAGAAGGGAATCTCTAGTATTCTTGCCTGGAGAATTCCATGGACAAGGGAGCCTGGCAGGCTATAGTCCGTGGGGGTCGCAAAGAGTCAGACATGACTGAGTGACTAACACATATATTCTATTAAGCTTAATCATTTCTAGCTTTTGATTTAAAGTGAGAGATATGCAACTCTTCCTTTCCTGTGAACACTTTGAGGCCATTATAAGATGTTAATTTGTCTAATTCCAATATTGTCCTGTCTCAGGGAATAGGGAAGCCCAAGGAGAAGGAGAGAGACAGGGGAATGGCCAGCTAGTCAGTGAGTGGTCAGAACACAAACAACATTTATCAATTAATATCACCTTCTTACATAGAAGTGGTTTGTGGCACCCCGAAATGATTACAATAGTAACATCAAAGGTCACTGATCATATAATACATATAACAAATATATATAATAATAACACATATAGTAATAGTGAAAATATATATAACAAATACATTGTTATATTTAGCCACTGAGTTATTGTTTAGTTGCTGAGTCGTGTCTGACTCTTTTGCAACCCCATGGACTGTAGCCTGCCAGGCTCCTTCTGTCCATGAGATTTCCCAGGCAAGAATCTTGGAGTGGGTTGCCATTTCCTTCTCCAGGGGATCTTTCCAACCCAGGGATTGAGACTCTATCTCCTGCATTGGCAGGTGAGTTTTTTACCACTGAGCCACCAGAGAAACCTCAACAAATATATATAACAATAAAAAATTAAAAACATGAAAGACTGTGAGAATTACCAAAACCTGACATAAAGACATGAGGTAAACAAACGCTGTCAGAAAAATGTCACGATGACCTGCTGTATGCAGGATTGCCACAAACTTTCAATTTGTAAAACCAAACAAAAAAAGTAGTATCTGCAAAGCACAATAAAATAAGTGAATTATGTCTAATTATTTTAACTCTTCCTTAACAGAGTGAAATGCTCTGACAGCTGTCAACAAGATGTCAAACCCAGTGATTTGATGGCACATTTTTCTTGTTTCACTTCTGCATTTTCTCTGAAGCCAAAATAATTTCTATAGTTTTAAAGTAATGAAGAAGATTAAAAAAGGGTGAAGTACAGGTATCTTGAGAAACCTCTTTCACCAAAGTGCTTTTAATCTCAGAAGCAACATCTGCAGCAAGCACATAGCAAGCTCCTGACCACAGGCATGAAGGGCACTCTAAGACTGAGGGTAGAATTTGAGGGATCACTAATTCTCTAGGGAAATTTAATTGTGAAAGGAGAGGAAGATGCACTAGTTTGGCCTTCTTGAAACAACTTACTTAAGGGAGTTAGCTCATCTAATTACTCTCCTTCATTCCTTCTGAAAAATGGGCCCTTCTACATGCATCACAACTGGAGTCCACGCACCACTACAAAAGATTCCACGTGACACAAGGGAGATCCCACATGCTGCAACGAAGACTTGGCCCAGTCAAATAAATAAATAAAAATAAAACAATTGTCTGAGTCATGGTCGAGGCCCCATAGATTGCTTCAGGATGGAGCTGGTCACCAGAGAGAATAACCACAGGATTAGAGGCCTGGAATACTGGGGCAGCCTGCTCTCCTGGTATGAAAGGAGGGCTGGAGATTGACTTCCCTTATATTGGCCAATGACTTAATCAATCATGTCTATGATATGAGCCCCCCATAAAAACTCCTGACCCCAAAGCTGAGCAGCACATGTTGGCTGGTGATCACACTGTACTAGGAAGGTGGCATACCCTGTCTCTATGGGGAGAGAGCATGGAAGTCCCATGTCTGGGGCCCTTCCAAACCTTGCCCTTTATACATCTTTATTTGGCTGTTCTGAGTTGTAGTCTTTATAATAAAATTATAATTGTAAGTGTAGAAAGTTCCTGAGTTACCTGACGCATTATACTCTAGAACCCCAAGTGGGAGTAGAGACAGAAGAGGGACGCCATAGAGGAAAGAACATGTATGCATGTTGTAGAGAACGCTGGTCATTCTCCATGTTGATGAAGTGAAAATTCACATTTCAAGGCAATACAAGGAAAATTTAAACATAATTTCTTGCTGCCCATTTGGGCCTTTTCCCTCCCCTCAAGTGTCCATTGTACACATGCATTAGGCATTAACCAAACCTCACCAGGGGCAGAAATACCTGCTTAATCATAAAGATGAATTTTTTTCCTTCTGGCACCAGCCATGTCCCTCCTCAGAAAATAACATAACTTTTTCAACGTCACAAGGAGTCAAGATGACCCACTGCTTGCTTTGTATGTGCAGCCGTCTTTGATGAACTTTATGTACAATGCCAATACATCATTTCCCTTAAAGACAGTGATTGGTGCACAACAGACTGGTCAGGTGACCTGGGGAGATATGGACCATACCTAACGGAAGTTCTTAAGTACTCACATAAACTTATTAATGTTACTAGGCCTATCATTTGTATTCTGCTGATTTTTCATGATTATTGATGCTTGTGTTACCAAATGTGTGGCTGAGACTCAAATAAAATTAATGATTAGGCAGCTTGTAACAACTGATCAAATACTCAGTTCTATAGGATCAATGATTATAAAAGTGTAACTCTAGGTATTGGAAGAAGCAACAAGATGAAACCCTTTCCTGAACTATAACAGAATAGTATGACAAGTGTTCCAGAAGTTTTCGGCCACTGTTAATGAGTACAGTCCAGGAATAGTATATTGAGTGGGTTATCAATGAAACACTTGCCTGACATGGGAATGAGCATTCCTAGCACCATGGGACAAACTGGTCATGAAATGTCTCCTAAATCTTAGTCAAAATTAGGACCTAAAGGGAAGGGTGGAGAAGGCAATGGCACACCACTCCAGTACTCTTGCCTGGAAAATCCCGTGGACGGAGAAGCCTGGAAGGCTGCAGTCCATGGGGTCGCTGAGGGTCGGACACAACTGAGTGACTTCACTTTCACTTTTCACTTTCATGCATTGGAGAAGGAAATGGCAACCCACTCCAGTGTTCTTGCCTGGAGAATCCCAGGGACGGGGGAGCCTGGTGGGCTGCCATCTATGGGGTCGCACAGAGTCGGACATGACTGAAGCGACTTAGCAGCAGCAGCAGCAGCAGCAACAACAAAGGGAAGAGATTGTAAAATAAAGAATACTGCCCACCATCCAGTTCTACAAGAAGTCATTAGCCACTGTGGTTGCTGATTTATAACACACGCTAAAAGGAATTCAGAGTGAAGAGGAGAATGAGGCACTTTGTTCTAGGGAAACGGATAGAACTGGCCCTTAGACAGTTAAATATTTTCAGTAGAAATTTCTTATGAACCCGGATTCTTGTATCTTTCCATACTTAGAAAAGCATAACCAAGATGTCTGTTCCTAGTGACTAGCAGCAACTTTCTGTGGAGACATGTACCTGATTACACGCACCCCTCTTGCCAAAATCACTGTCCTCCCCCTTTACCTCTTCAGAACAGTTCTCAGAACTCTCTGAGAGACTTTCCTAGATTATAATTCTCAGTTTGACTCAAATAAAATTTTCCATCTCTTTCTTATATTGGCTATTGATTAATTTTTTGTTGACAATATCCAGGCTTGCTTTTTCACATAACAATAGCTTCTTGCAGTTAGGTACATGTTCATCCAGCTAAAAACTATATTTCTCAGCCATCCTTGAAGCTATGCATGTGTAAATAAATTCCAAACAAAAAGATGTATGCAGAAGTGTTACACATCCTCCCTTTCCCTTTTTATGATGAAAGCTATTTTCTGTCTTTGAAAACCCTAACCCTAGCATTTTACCTTTTGATAACAACTCTAATCTGTTCATTTCCTTCTCTCTTAGCTTGGCATCTAAGATCCAAGACTTGACCCTCTTTAAAACATGTATAATACTACATAGGATTATTTAATACGTTTATCTGAGAGATTAATAAATTCTGCCTGAAGTCCCAAGAATGTGGTGTGGCCAGTTGGTAATGTCACATCACAAGGTCTGGCTTCTGTACAGATAAGATGCATGTTAATATGCACAGCCGCTATTGCCAAAAGCATTTGCCCAGACAACGTGAAAGAGGCACCTGTAGGAAAAACTCCTCCATTAGGGCCATGGTCCATCGGTGGTGCAGCTTCCAGGATTTGGCTGGGTGACTGATGTCTGCTGCATGGAGAATCAGGGACATGGTTTTGGCTTTGTCAAGCCTGTAAAAACAAGGGCATGCTCTAATCATCAGCACAAAATAACCAACCACAGTCTTTTCCAAGTCCAAGCCCACAGATCTTTAATATGAAAACAAAATTATAACCTACCCTTCAGGTTGCTGCAAACTATTTCTTATATTTTTAATTTGCTGGAAGTGACCCGACATGTCTGTAGACAACACCATTTCAATCACTAGGTTCCGAAGATCCCTGTGGAGTCATCAAAAGCAGAAAAGTTTGGCCTTTTTTCTTTGTTCTCAAGTGAAACATTTAATATTAAGAGTCTTATGGACTCTGTGGGAGAGGGAGAGGGTGGGAAGATTTGGGAGAATGGCATTGAAACATGTATAATATCATGTATGAAACGAGTTGCCAGTCCAGGTTCGATGCACGATACTGGATGCTTGGGGCTAGTGCACTGGGACGACCCAGAGGGAGGGTATGGGGAGGGAGGAGGGAGGAGGGTTCAGGATGGGGAACACATGTATACCTGTAGCGGATTCATTTCGATATTTGGCAAAAGCAATACAATATTGTAAAGTTTAAAAATAAAATAAAATTAAAAAAAAAAGAATTACATTTTATTTTTTCTAATGCTATGAGCAGAAAAGATGCTACATTTTTAAATATCAAAGAGCTTATAGAAGTTTGGCTTTAGAACGTCGCCAGGAGAGCAATCTGTGAATGATGCTATGTAACATCTCCTTTTAAAGACCTGCATGCTTTCCCTCCCATATACACAACCCTTCCCCACTCATACTTTCTAAATATTACTTTTAGAAATAATTAATATCAGAAAGGATCCTAACCAATTTTAGAGAAAAACCACTCTAAAGGAAGAATTTACTATTAGTAAAACTAGCACCATTATTCAATATTTATTCCATCCAGACAGTGTTTTAAGTGCTTTCTATGTGAGGGGCACTATTATTTCCAATCCAAGAGGACTGGGTTGTTTGCCCAGTCACACAGCTAGTATATAGCAGAGATAAGACTCAACCGCAAGAGGAGTACTACCAAAGCTGGCAGTTGGACCACTGCATTGTACCAAGTTTCTATCATAAGACCTCCAGGAAATCAAGACTATCAGTGACTGGGAATTCTCTGTTTAAGCTCTGGGGACCTTGAGCCTACATATCATAGACAGAGCTCTTGGTACTGTTGAAATCATAACCAAGACACTGTAAACATGGTGACCATATCACAAAGCCTATGCATGAATAAATCATTCTCACACTAAGCAGGAGATGAGTAACCCCAGCAAAGCCTTGCATGTTCTACAACTCATTGCTTGCTCAGTACAGATAGGTAAACAAGTCACTTATGCTGGAAATCATATTTTATTTTTATTCTGTGGCCAGTAGAGTAAGCTATATTACAAGTGTATGGCAAACTTGAATTATGATCTTGTGTCAAAGATGTTTTACCTAAAGTTGGTATGATTGAATGATTTGTTTGAAAAACAACACAGATTGGAGATTCTTGCTGAAAATTATGGGTGCTCAATTCATCTGGGTTTTTAGGATGGCAGCAATGAGAAAACAATACTCTGATTACTTACTGTTCATGATATTGGATAGCCTGCTTAGAATATACTTCTACCCAAATATTAAGGGAATGGCAGATATCAAAGAAGTTAATACAATTATTCTCAGTTACATTTTTTCTTCTAAATTATGAGATATCCATGCTACAATACCCACTGTACCAAAACCTTCATGTTAAGTAGGAAAAATGAGAGCAAAGCTTTATGAAATCTGTAAGACTTAATAAATACATTGTAGTTTGCAGATGTAATGTGAAAAAAGAAACACAGACCCAAAGTGCAGTATTTGTGCTAAACCCACATCAAACCAAGATTTAATACCTAATTTATAGTTTTAACCTCCCCCAGGAGTGAAAACTTAAACCAATCAATTATCTGGTCAGCACTAGGGAGGAAATCTGCCTGACAGACCCCTATTGCTGCTGCTGCTGCTAAGTCGCTTCAGTCGTGTCCGACTCTGTGCGACCCCATAGACGGCAGCTCACCAGGCTCCCCCGTCCCTGGGATTCTCCAGGCAAGAACACTGGAGTGAGTTGCCATTTCCTTCTCCAATGCATGAAAGTGAAAAGTGAAAGTGAAGTCACTCAGTCTTGCCTGACTCTTAGTGACCCCATGGACTGCAGCCTATCAGGGTCCTCCATCCACGGGATTTTCCAGGCAAGAGTACTGGAGTGGGGTGCCATTGCCTTCTCCTATTATACCCCCACAAAAGCTGACTTTGCCTGAAACAATCAGATCCTTGCTAGAATAACTTTCTTGTCTTGCCTGTTTCTACTTATAAAATTCTGCCATTTTGTAGTTATTAGGAGCTCCTTTTTATCTGCTAGATGGGATTTTGCCCAATTCATGAATTGTTGGATAAAGTCAGTAAGATCTTTAAAATTTACTCAGTTGAATTCTGTTTTGTAAAAGTAATCAGTAAATGCTAGGTGTAATCAATAATCAACTAATAATATATCAATAAACTAGTACACAAAGGAAATGTATTCTTTATAAATTTTTCTTGCCAAAATTTAAAAATCGCTGCATTTATGGTTACTAAAGTTACTTGAAGAAATAGATATGCAAACAGAAAACCTACAAGTCTTTAAAAAGCTATCCATATTTTAATTCTTGGTGAAATAGGATTAAGGTTATACTCGCAAATGCATTTTTATAGCTTTTGGAAACAGTGTTGGATTTGTTAAATTCTACCGTATCATCAATCATATATAAGTCAACTCATAAATCATGTGATATTGCTTCAGGGAGGAAGCCAATTCTGACTCCATGTTGGAACTGTCTCTTTGATTTGCTTTTTGTTGCTTTTGTTATTATATTCATACAGAGTGGTTTGCCTCAGAGAATCTTGCTCCTCTGCCTGACTGTTAAACTCAAGTGCCTCTGTTCACAACCCTGTCCAGCTGTGGATGGCAGGAAGGAAGAAATGAACACATTCCCTGCCTGAGGTTTGCCATTCTAGGAGATGTTTGCAACATTAATAGCCTTTTCCCTTTGATTTCTCACCTCCCCTCACCTTTAATCTATAAAAAAACCCTGGCATCCAGACACCAATAAGATGGCTATTTTGAGGTGCTAGCCTGCCATCTTCTCTGTCTGACTGCTCCCCGATTAAAGTCTCTTCCTTGCCTCAACACCTCGTCTCTAGGATTCACTGGCCTGTTGTGCAGCAAACAGAGCAAGCTTGGACCCAGTAACAATATTATGGTATTTGTTAAACAAATTTGGGTATTTCCTGGCAGTCCAGTTGTTAGGACTTGGTACAAGCGTGCCAGGGTCACAGGTTCAACCCCTCGTGGGGGAATTATGATCCCATAAGCTGTGTGGCATGGCTAAAAAAAAAAAAATTATAAAACCATTCAATTAGGATGTTTTGTACAGTAAGCTACTTGTTTTGTACAGTAAGCTACTGTACAAAAATATAAAATATTACAGGACCAAACTATTAGAATAAATAATAAAGATGTGAAAGAAAAGAGTGTAACAGAAAAATATCACACTGAAACAGCAACAGAATCAACTTAGAGAAGAAGAGGGTTAATTCAAAGGAATAACAAAAATTAATAATGCAAATATAACCCCTGGGAAGGATAATCACTGATGAAGAAATAAATTAATATTCTAGATGGAAACAGTCAATCTCTGGGACCTTAGGAACCAACTCGGCACCTGATTCTACCCTTACCTTTCTATTTTCCACATACCCAACAGTGGTGCCTTTTATGATTAGATCCTTCCTAGGTTGGTGACCCAACTGGGCTATGTTTCCTGTGGAATGAAATGTAAGACCTGAAGTGGGTTCCCAAAACAAAATGCCTCTTTCCTCCCACATTAGAGCTTTTTCTATGTCTGTAAAAGTGAGCCCATATTTTTTCTGGCCTTGAAATACCAGAAAGTTTGAATATTTGAAAAAAATAACGACGGGAAATTAGGGCCTCTTTTAAACTCTAAATTAACCTCTTATTTCTTTATTTTAAGGCAGATCTTAATCCCAGGTTACTTGTTTGGACATTTCCTTTTAGCTTGATTTAAATTATAAAACAAACAAAACTTTGATGTTTGCATCAGAAATTGGATTGTTTTCAGCGTGTTAACTGATTTAATGAGATCTTTGTTAAAGATAAAGGCTTTTTAAAAAATATAAGTAGGTTACAGAATACTAGGGATGTCAGTTCAGTTCAATCACTCAGTCATGGCCAACTTTTTGCGACTCCATGGACTGCAGGAAGCCAGGCCTCCCTGTCCATCACCAACTCCGGGAGTTTACTCAAACTCATGTCCATTGAGCCGGTGATGCCATCCAACTATCTCATCCTCTGTCGTCCCCTTCTCCTTCTGCCTTCAATCTTTCCCAGCATCAGGGTCTTTTCCAACGAGTTAGCTCTTAGCATCAGGTGGCCAAAGTATTAGAGTTTCAGCTTCAGCATCAGTCCTTCCAATGAATATTCAGGACTGACCTCCTTTGGGATGGACTGGTTGGGTCTCCTTGCAGTCCAAGGGACTCTCAAGAGTCTTCTCCAACACAACAGTTCAAAAGTATCAATTCTTCAGTGCTCAGCTTTCTTTATAGTCCAACTTTCACATCCATACATGACCACTGGAAAAACCATAGCCTTGACTAGACAGACCTTTGTTGGCAAAGTAGTGTCTCTGCTTTTTAATATGCTGTCTAGGTTGGTCATAACTTTTCTTCCAAGGAGCAAGCGCCTTCTAATTTCATGGCTACAGTCACCATCTGCAGTGATTTTGTAGGCCCTCTAATATTGTTGGAACCCCAAAAAAACCAAGGTGAAGGAACAGATCAAGATCATCATGGAGGATCTGGAATTAGTCCTGGGCAACCTGAAGGATGTAGCCAAGGAACTTAAGGAGCATGTTTTCAGTCTGTTGATCACAGTTTTGTGTGGAGAGGAGATACCCCATGTCCAAGATCAGGAGCGGTGGCTGCACTTCGCCGAACCAGTCATGAGGAGATACCCCATGTCCACGGTCAGAGAAACCCCAGTAAGATGGTAGGTGCTGGAGTGGCTGTGAGGAGATACCCCACGTCCAAGGACAAAGGAGAAGCCCCAGCAAGATGTTAGGAAGGGGAATTCAAGTTTAGAATCAAACCCCGTTCCTGCCAGGGACGTTCAGAGGGCTCAAACAAACCTTGTGTGCACCAGGACCCAGGGGCCCCACAAAGACTGAGACAGAACTGTTTGATCATCTCCTGTGGAGGTACAGGTCAGCAGTGGATTGCCACAGGGACAGGGGCTCTGGGTGCAGCAGGCTTGGGTACAGCATAAGCCCTCTTAGAGGAGGTCGCCATTAACCCCACCATAGAGCTAACTAGAGATGTACTTACGCTAAAAAATCTCTATGTTTATCTGAAATTTACACTTAATTGTATGTCCTTTATTTTTATTTGATGTATCTGGCAATCCTATAGTAAATGAAGGGGACAATGATGACCAGAGAGGATCAAGAGAAAAAGAGGAAATGTATGCTAAGTGGGAGGGGTATATCTTATTATTTTCTCCTGCATGGCAATAAGCAATACCTTTTCATGTAAATTTTTTTTTAATAATACAGATGGTTTGGAGCAATATTTAAGATTACCCTCTGCATCTAGGTCATTTTAGCATACTTGTAGTTTTTTCCCCAAATGGTGAGTTTTTGTTTTTTGGAAAAGCTCATATCCATGTACAGAAAAGTAATATATGAAGGAATCAGACACAAAAATTCTGAATGAATGTAAGACCACATATCGGTACAATTGAGCAGAACTCCATTCCAAGGAGGGCTTTCCTGGTGGCTCAGATGGTAAAGAATCAGCCTGCAATGCAGGAAATGCAGGAGACACGGGTTCAATCCCTAGATCAGGAAGATCCACTAAAGAAGGGAATGGCTACCCACTCCACAATTCTTGCCTGGAGAAGTCCATGGGCAGAGCAGCCTGGAGGCCTACAGTTCATGTGGTCATAAAGAGTTGGACACGACTGAGTGACTAAGCACTTTAGCACCATTTCAAGGAGTATGTAATTATGTATCTTAAGGTGTTATGTGATACGTGGTCTTTTGGATTGGTTATGATGCATATAGATGTTGAATTGGCCTTGAAATAGTTCAGCTCCATCTACAGAGCCTTGTTCCTGAATAGTCTTCCAGTACTAATCTTCCAGTCAAGGGGAATTTAGTTTGTTTTGTGATTAAAGGATTGCCTTTCATCTGTTTTCTTCATGCTAAATCACATAACATTTTCCCTGAAATTAAATTTCCTCTATATTTCCTCTGAAACTCACCTCCAGTCATCTTTGGATAAATTTATCAGGACATTCATTTCTTCTTCTTGCATAAGGCGATAAGCTGCACTCACATGATGATTTTCAAGGACAGAGCGATCATTATACAAAATGGCAACATCTGACCTAAGAAATAAAAACAAAATGCCTACTAGAGGATTTCTTCAGACCTCATGAGTATCTATTAACAATACTCAAGTCATAAGGCATAATAATATCAGTAAAAATCCAATAACTGAACACCTAAATTTACAGAGGTACTTAGTTTCCTTTTTGTTTTACACTGTATAACAATTTTAAAAAACAGACTTTTAGAGCAATTTTAGGTTTACAACAAAATTGAGCAGAACGTACAGAGATTTGGCATATATCCCTTGGTCCCACACATGCATAGCCTCCCCCATTATTAACATTCCCAACCACAGAGGTACATTTATTAGAACTGATGAACCTACATAAACATTGTTATCAGAGACCATAGTTTACATTAAGGGTTTACTCTTAGTGGTGTAAATTTTATGGGATTGGACTAATGTAAAATGACATGTATCTACCATTAACGTATTATACTGAGTATTTTCACTGCCCTAGAAATCCTTTGTGAGCTGCCAATTCAGACTTCCCTTCCCATCCCCTTAATACCTGGCAACCACTCGTCTTTTTATTTTCTTCACAGTTTTGCCTTTTCTAGAATGTCATATGACTCTATGTAGCCTTTTCAGATTGGATGCTTGTACCTTTTAGTGTGCATGTAAGTTACCTTCATATCTTTTCATGGCTTGATAGCTCAATTCTTCTAAGCACTAAATAATATTACATTATTTAGGTGTATCACAGTTTATTTATCCACTCACCTGCTAAATGGCATGTTAGTAGCTTTCAAGTTTTGGCAATTATGAATAAAGCTGCTATAAATATCCATGTGCAGGTTTTCATGTGTACGTAAGTTTTCAGCTCCTTTGGGTAAATGCCAAGGAGAGTAATTATCAGCTCATATGGTGAGAATATATTTAGTTTCATAAGAAACTACCAAACTGTCTTCCGGTATGGTTGTATCATTTTGCATTCCCATCAGTGACGCCTGAGAGTTCCTGTTGATTCACATCTTCGCTAGTGTTTGGTGCTGTCAATGTTCTGGATTTTAGCCTTTCTAATAGATGCATAGTGATATCTCATTGTTTAATTTGAATATCCCTGATGACATATAATATGGAGAATCTTTTCATAAGCTAATTTATCATCTGTGTGTCTTCTTTGGTGAAGTGTCTGTTAAGGAGCATTTTTAAAACCAGGCTGTTTGTTTTCTTGTTGTTGAGTTTTAAGTGTTTTTTATATGTTTTGTACAATAATCTTTTATCATATGCACCTTTTGAAAACATTTTCTCCTACTCTTTGGCTAATCTTGTAACTCTCTTGCTATACCTAAGATCATCTAGATTTTCTCCTATGTTATTTTCTAGGAGTTTTAGAGTTTTTCATTTTACATTTAGGTCTATTATTCATCTTAAATTAATTTCTGTGAACATTTAGGTCTATTATTCATCTTAAATTAATGAAGGTTTATGTCTGGATTTTTTTTTTTTAATGTGGCTCTCTGGTTGTTCCAGCACCATTTGTTGAAGAGACTGCCTTTGTTCCATTGTATTGCATTTGCTTCTTTGTTAAAGATCAAATTTAAAAGGAAATCTATTGCGGGGAGGTGATATATGCCCTTAGCCATCTGCATATGTTATTCCACTTTTATAATAGTTCTGGAAACAAAAGAGGAAGTAACTATTCTAGTGCCTAATAGGTCATTTCCTTTTAAATTTTATTATCAATAATCATAGCTCAATATACAGAAAACTGAACTAGGAACACATATATGCAATCCTTTTGAGAGAAAATTAAATATATTTTGTGCAAGTATCTTCAGAAATTTGCTGAGATCATGGGTAAAACTGTGATTTGCAAATCACATATTTTGTGTCATATAATCTCAGATTTAGCCATGGTCATTTTGTCAAGTTTATTGTATGATAGGGATCTAAGCATCACTATTTCTTCCTTTCAGCAACAAGCAAAGATGTGTTTTTTAATCAGATTTAATTACAGCAAAGTCTATGTGATTTTGTCTCATAAATCCAACAAGATGCTGAGAATACAGAATGGTTTTAATGTTTGAGATAATTTATGACTGCTATGGAAAGAACAAATTCTAAGCAATACTCAGTGTCCATGGTAACATGTCGCTTAGCATTTGCTTTTCACAAAGAGGAAATTATCTCTATTTATTTACACTTTCAAGGATTTCTATGGCTTATAATGTCTGTGTTGAACTCAGATCTAACCTTGCACCATGTTTTAAATTATTTTTCAGACATTTTGCATTATCTACTAAATAGGTTTCCATATTAGAAAAGCAACTCTAAATACAAATAACAAAGAATAATACAAAATAGAAATTATTAATATCAGTAACGTAAGACCAATATTGGACAATATTTGGACAAAATATTAAGCCAATAGAGCTTCTAAAAGCACATCATATTGTTGTATCTGTGATCACTGCAAACTTTTTGTTCATAAAATGCTCAAGTTCTTGTAGAACTAATCCATTAAATAATTGATCCTAATAGAAAATTTATAAGAAAATAAATAAAATACTAGACCTTTCCCTCACTTTTTATACAAAGCTTCTTAATATAAAATGGTAAAAAGTGTATTCCGCTTCATCTTCCTCCTCCCTCTCCTCTTTCTCCTTCTCTTTTTCCTCCTCCTTCTTTTTCATCATCTACTTTTCTTCTCTGCTGTCTAAAGTAAGTTGTGAATCTTCATCCAGTTGTAAATCAGTGATAAAAGGAGAAAGCTAGGAATGATAATTTATACTGCTGCTGGAGGCCAGTCCATTGCCTTTACTTTGCAAAGTAAAGAAATGTTTTTTTGGAAGCAAATCACTTGCTCCCTTCTCTAATTCCCAAAACTGTGACCATACTCAGGGCCCAGCTCAATAATGAGCTGTCTTTAAAATCCCACTTATGAATTTAGTGGATGTAGAAGAGCCTTTGCTAAGCAAAAATGATCTGCATAGTTTCCCTTTCCTTTGATGTTTAACACAAAACGAAAACAAGACATCTCTATATGCTATAAATGTGTGGTTAGTAATATTCTTGCTGCATAACCAGACTTCAAGGTCTTCCTGGTCACTTATGCTCTTTTAATCTGGGAGACTGTAAGGATAGACAGAATGCTTTCTCCAACATTTCATTGTCTGAATTCAAACTATTCTGTCTCTGTCAAGGGGCCATAATTTTCAAGTCCATCCATTGAAGGCTATAAAAGACTGTTTTATAGCCTTTAACATAAAAGACTGTTATGACTGTTATATGTCTGTCTTTGGCCATGGGAGCAGAGTTTCATTAAGTAGACTGGATTGAGAGCAAGTGTCCCTCATCTCAGTTTCTCAACCCTGCTACTGCCATCAGGTGGTTATGTGCATATAGTTAGGTAATTTCCTCTATTGAGATCTTTGTTTTCTTTTCTTAGACTGTGGGGATTAGACCAGAGGTTATAGAATGTGGATCTCAGTCACTGTAGTATCCCTTGAAGCTCTAAAATGCCAAGTATTTTAATGTTTCTATGCTCCCCACATAAAAACAACAAATTCCTATAGCTAGGAAGTCAGTTTTAAAAATATTGCTGTTAAAAAACTGCACAAAAAAAGGCCACACAAAAATCTGCACATGAACATTTACACAAACTCTAAAATTTAGAGGAAACCAAGATATCCTTCAGTAGTTGAATAAGTGAACTCTGGGACATCCACACACTGGAATATTATTCAGTAATAAAAAGAAATGAGCTATCAACTCATGAAAAGACATAGAGGAACCTTAAATGCATATTGTTAAGTAGAAGAAACCAGTTTGAAAAGGCTTTATACTGTATTATTTCAACTATATGACATTTTGGAGAAGACAAAACTGGAGACCTTAACAAGATCAGGGATTGCAGTGGTTAAAGCAGGAAGGAGGGAGGCTGGAATGAAAAGATGAAGCACAGAGGACTTTTAGGGCAGTGAAACTCTTATGGATGATACTGTAATAGTAGATACTTGGCATTCTACATTTGTAAAGCTCATAAAATGGATAACACAAGCAGTAAACTGTAATGTAGGCTATGCATGCATGCTAAGTTGCTTCAGTCGTGTCCAACTCTGTGTGACTCCATGGACAGCAGCCCGTCAAGGCTCTTCTGTCCATGGGATTCTCCAGGCAAGAATACTGGAGTGAGTTGCCATTTCCTTCTCCAAATGTAGGCTATAGATTTTAGATAATAATAATGTATCAATATTGGTTCATCAGTTGTAACAACTGTACCACACCTGAGGTAGGATGTTAAAAACAGGTGAAACTGTGGGGTTGGGGAAGGAGTACTTGGGAGCTCTGTACTTTCTGTTAAATTTTTATGTAAATCTAAATCTACTCTAGGAGCTAAAAATAAACAACAAAAAATAATTCAGCTTAGTTTTCCCTCAACAAGAAGAGAGATCTACAGTAGTTCCAGAGTGAAATCAGTCTCTTAACTTACATCTCCATCTTAAGCATCTGTGACCACTGGAAGACAGAGAAATTCAGGATCCCGTGTATACAAGTAAATCGGATCCTGATGGTCCTGGACCAAATCCTGCCTCTCGAGCAATGAGATCTCTTTGCAACCAGAAAGAGCTTAAAGCCCCTTTCTATTAAGGACTGAATGAGTTCCCCCAAATTATGTTTATAATCCTAACGCCAGTACCTTAGAATGTGACTGCATTTGAAGATAAGGCCTTTAAAGACATAACTAATGTTAAAAAAGGTCATAAGGTGGGGCCCTAATCCAATATGACTGATGTCCTTGTAAGACCAGGAAGAGACTCCAAGGTATGCTCAAGCAAGGAAAAAGGTCACTGAGGACACAGCAAGAAGTCAGCCATCTGGAAGCCTAGGGGAGAGGCCTCGGAAGAAATCAAACTTGCTTACACTTTGATTTTGCATGTTCAGTCTTTAGGACTTTGAGAAAATGTCTGTTATTTAAACCACCCAAACTGTAGTATTGTGTGACAGCCTTAACCAACTAATGCACCTCTACTCTGATATTTTGATTCTAATAACTACCATTATTACCACAATTAAAAATCCAATTTTCTAATTGTTTTAACATTGCTTATTAACCTGGAAATAAGATTTGTTTTATTTTTAGATTTTTTTTCAAAAATAAATTTTCATTCTTTCAAATACATAATGACACTGAACTGATGCCTTGACATGAAACTGACAAACTGCCATCAAACAAATGACGCAAGATTTGCTCCAGTGAATAAATGTCTGACTTGTGTGACAGTTTAACATAAGTTCTGGGCACAGAAAAACGATCTTATACATTTTTACGTTCTTTAAATTGCTAAATATGCCACAAAAAGATAAAAGATTCTGGATAAATAGGAACCGACCGAAGTGTTTGCAGCTGAAGGCATTTTGCTAA
Source organism: Bos mutus (assembly GCF_027580195.1). NCBI lineage: Eukaryota > Metazoa > Chordata > Mammalia > Artiodactyla > Bovidae > Bos > Bos mutus. The sequence continues at coordinate 121,600,821 of NC_091618.1, forward strand.
AATCTATTAAATTCATTTTTTTAGACATCTTCATTATTATTTTGAAATCCTCTTAAAGAATAAGTAATACTCAGAAAAACAAATGTCAAATTTTAACTTAGAAAAGTTAATCCTTTACCTTACCTTGTCTGAATGTGAAAATTGTTTGTAGTCCCTGTATGCTCATAGTCATGAATGGCAGCGGCAAAGACCATTGCTAAAATTTCCAGTTCAGTGAGCCAGTGCTATTAAATTAAGGAAAGATTCCATCACATCAAAAGTAGAGTCAATGTTGTCTTTCTATAGAAAGCTTCATTGCATACAGTATAAATCATTATATAAAATTCTTTTTATGAAGTTTAAATAATTTTCCCTTTTTCATCTCCATTAACTGTACATAGTGGATGCTTCACAAGGTTGATGATTGTTTAATGACTTGTAAGTTAAAAATCTAGACATCATAATTTTCCTTGTTAATTGGAAAAAATGATAATTTTCTATCATTTAAAAGGTGAGCTCTAAATGAATTTTGAATTTACAGCCTTACCAATTTGGGTAAGGCTAATCTTACCTAAACTCTAAATGAAATCATTTAGAGTTTAGTAATTTTTAACATATGACTCATACAATATTAAAATGTCTTTTAGCTCAACTTTTGTAGAAGAATTTACTATGAGAAAAGAGTTGAAAATGTTTACTTTGGTCATTAGAGAAACTGAACTTTAAGTTTTATATTTAGAAATTTAGAAGAGTTTCCAAGAGTTTATCGTTTGCTCTTTATAATACATCTATTTTATGACGATACAGTGAAACTTAATAGCAATGAAAGAGTAAATGTTTTCACATAAAATCCAGAGCACTGCTTCAAATACATTGATATTTTGTTGTTATCAATTGGATGGTTTAACAAATTTTCTCTACTGTTATAAGTTCATTTAGGTAATTCAATAGTTTGTTCACCTCTCACATTTTGTGCGACACTTTAACTGCATGGTTCAATAGGACAATCACATGTGACTATTTAAATTAAAAATAGGTAAAATTAAGTTCCCTTTTTCAGTCACAGTAGTCACATGTCAATTGCTCAATAGTGGCAAGTGGCTATCTTACAGAACAGTGCAGACAGAAAACGTCTCATCACCACGGAAATTCTATTGGAGAGCGCTGTAAGTGGGTAGTACTTGATGGCAGGAATGGAAGATCCAAAATGACATGGAACTTGCTCTTAATGGTCTTATTCCATATACATGGAAAAGGCTTTGCACAAAGTAGCAGAAAAATACTATGTAAAGTACATGCATACTTGATGAAAACTCACAGAATAAAGGTATAGATAGGACATCTATTTGGTGGCAGTGGATCTTGGACGGAGGATGGACAAATATTGGTAGTTAAGTGCAAGCTTGAGAACAGAGAGATTCTAAATAGAAAGAGTGAATATGGAAGAGTACTGTAGAGGCCTATATGGAAATCGCACTGCTAATAGTACAATTGTGTTGGAGAGTCAAGTGAAGGGAGACTGAAAAGAGAAGGTGGAGTATGGGAAAGAGTCGGTAGATGACCTTGATTAGAGCTGATGAATTAGGACTTTGAATAAAAGTCAAGGAGAAGCCACTCTAAGTCTATGGATCAAACAGTGGAGGTGACACTGTTGAGTTTCATGGCTGCCAAAAGGCACAGTCTTATTCATCTTTGCTTCTTTCATATAACACATCATGGTTATTTGGCACATAGTAGGAACTTAACATTTGTCTGTTGAATTGAATTTCACCAGTTTAAATATTAGGAGGAAGTAATAGGGAATGGTGGAAAGAGACTGCAATCAGAGAATTCTGGTTTTAAACCTGGCAAATAAGTTATTTACTCTCTCAGGCACAGTTTCCATGAAAAGAGAATTAGTGACCATTCCCCTGTGGACTTTAAGTCTTATCATATAGTAAATACAGAATAAATGGCATTTTACTGAACTTATTACCTTAAATGGACTTCCCTTGTGGCTCGGCTGGTAAAGAATCTACCTGCAATGTCGAGACCTGTGTTCAATCCCTGGGGTGGGAAGATCCTCTGGAGAAGGGAAAGGCTACCCATTCCAGTATTCTGGACTAGAGAATTCCATGGACTGTATAGACCATGGGGTCGCAAAGAGTCGGACACAACTGAGTGACTTTCATTTCCTTAAATATACTGTTTAAGGTATTGGATCTGGAAAATAATAGTGAACTAACATATCTTTACTGATTGCAATTCAAAAATAAATGCCTCACAGTTGGATAACTGAAGCAGAAATGATATTCAGAACCAAGGAGAGTTAATATAACTAGCTGCATTGTGTTTATAGGTTCATTTAATTGTGAGTCATTAAAAGGAAATGACGTAAAGACTTATATTACAGGCTGAACTGGGACTGAGCCTCCAATGTCCCCATTGAGACTATGGAATTAAATACCATGAAATGAATAGCAATTTAAGTTAAACCAGATTTTGTAACCCCCAGAAATCCATTGCTTCATTAAAGAAAATTGTTAGAAAAAAAATCACCCATCTTCTTAAATATTTCCTATTGGTTATATTTAAGATTTACAGACTTATCTGTGGTTTTTAAAAGCAACATTTTATATCCACTATGATAACAGAGACTATGAAGAAGCAATTGTAAAAAAATTAAATTGGGAAATCAGAGATAAATTTTAATTATAGATTATCTCAAAGCATTTAAAATTGTTATCTTCCTAGCTGTCAAAATTGATTATATATATGCTTCCTGTTTTTGGTCTTATTAATCTCTGCCTCCCATAAACAGTACTTCCTTCATGAAGTCATCTTGTTTATTGTCACACTATCATCTTAACAATTAAATTTAACTAGTTTGGGAAGAGAGAAACATTGAACATTCACATTTAATTGAAAAATACATCTATTTCATATTAGTGAAAGTAGAGCTGGAGGCTAATTTTTATCTCCTTAGTTGACAATTTATTTTATACTGGTGTCAAATGAGAATTCTAACTCAGAAAATGGTTGCTTAAATTCAAGGATTTTGTAAATGACTCATGAGGACAAGTCACAGAGAATAAACCTGAATCATATCACTCTTCCCAACCAGAACAGTGGTCAGTACATAACCTAAGTTCTTCTTATTCCCAATGGACAGAAATAAAGAGTTAAAATGAAGAGTCATGAGGAGTGTAGGTATTGTGCTTCATCTAAATTGCATTTTGCCTAGAGAAGTGCCCAGGCAGACTTACTTGTAAAGCCCTCAAATTATACCAGAGAAAGGTATTAACCGCCATTAACACCATGTACAGTGTTGATGGAAAGAAAGGAGAAGGAACTAACATTAATTGGACATTTTAGGCAGATGGTTTCATTTAATTTTTATAATCACCCTATTTACCATTCACAAGGTAAGTTTTAAATCTCATTTGGCAGATAACACAGCCAAATCCTAAAGAAGTGAATCAATCTGCAGTAGGTCACATAGCTTTCAAATGGCAGGGCAGGAATTCAAACTGAAATCTCTCTGATTCCAAAATTTCTGTTCTTTCAACAGATCACAGTGTTCTTTCTGTGGATGACAATAGCCTTCATTATTTAAGGGAGGCAATATGTTAAATACATTCTTCTAAGGTTTCAAAAGCAGAATTTCTAGATAATTTAACTGGATACACTGATGGGTAGAAAAGCTAACAAAGCTTTAAGACTTATGATGTAATTTTCATATCTGAATAATTTTGTGTGTGTGTGTATACAACAGAGAATGTATGTGTGTGTGTGTGTGTGTGTGTGTGTGTGTATGTATAAGGCTGGGAGAATTTTAGGTTAGAAAGTCACATTAACCTGTTAGTTCCTGGTGTATCTAAAAAAGCATAATTAATAACCCCTTACATTACAGGTAGTTTTGAACCTTTTTTCTCTATCCCTTTGAATAGACTGAGTTAGTTTTCTATAACTAACCCAATGTGGAAAGTGAGTATATTATAATAGTATTAATACATAATACATATAAGTTAATATATAGTATAATAAATATAATATTCGTACTAATTGCTGTTATGTTTCAGGAACTAGGTTAGGTTTACACATATGATATCATTACTCCTCACTGTCATACTGCAAGGTGGTCGGCATTATTAAACCACATTTTAGTGACCAGGGAACAGAAGTAGATGGCAAGAAAGCTAGATAGTGGGGAAGTTATGTTTGAAATCAATATCTGCTTGCCTTGAAAGCCCACACTGTGTCCACTCTTCCAAACACTGTTGGATTGGAAGTCATTTGCAAGAACAGAATTTCCATGGAGTTTTTGGAATAGAGACATAGTGGCATATTTTTGTAGACTGGAGAAAAACTGAGTAGTTTCAAAGTATGAGGGGCTATTTCTGGGTATAGTCAGAGGACTACAAGTTCCAAAGGAATAGTTTTCAAGTACTTCTCTCAGACTCAGTATCAGAGAGAACACAATGCCAGGAGCCCTCAAATATAAGTGTTCTCTTGCCAAGGCTCTCAGATGGTTTCATATTCAAAGAGTCATTTGGAAGCAGGTTGGCAGTACATGGTGATCTTTAGCAAATAGCTCAAGCTACCACACGCCCCTGTCACCTTGCACAGAGCAACAAGTGACACAAGGAGAGAGACGGAGACAGAGGGTCAACTGTCTTATCAGCTCTGCACTGCCTACTCCAGGCCTGAGAGTGTCCCAATATGATGCCAACAAACTGAAGGACAATGGCTCCATCGCAATCCCGTTCAGGCAACGGTCCTGTGAACATTTCGCAGCTAACAGGCTGCACTGGCCACCTGATAGTGTTAGGCTGCTACTGGAGTGCTCTGTAAACGCCATGCTGATAAGACCGTTCTGAAACAGCAGGGCATTGCCTAAAACATTAATGTAAGTGACCCTGTCTTCTCCATATCAAATCTTTGGATCTTCAGCTAAATGCATATTTCTATAAGGCTTTTTTTGTTTGTTTGTTTCAAAGAACCAATACATTCATATGTGTGAAAATTAATACTCAACTTCTACCACTTTTTTTTTAATCTAAAAAGCTTATTAAAATAGCTTGCAAAAAACTGTCGAGCTGGTAGTATAACCTAGTTTTGACAAAATAGTCAGTACACTGAAAATTCATTTTGCTTTTCCTCTCATCATCAATCATAAAATTTCACATTAGTTTAAATGTATTTTCCTGATCCTAGACAACACTGACAGTCTCCAACTCAACTATTTTTGTAATGGCCAAGCTAAGGGATAAGAATTGAGTCCACCAACACTTTTCTTGTTAAAGGATGAATTTAGAAATAAGTTTCTAAACCAAACCTGCTATAGTATAGTGAAGTTATAATTATCGGTTAGTATCTCAAAAAGTGACTATGTCATCTTTACTAACAATTTAAACTTTCTAGGAGTCATGCCAGGCTGGGCCAGATTTCCCGTCTCCCAGAGAAGTTGGAATAGCTTGTTAGATTCTGGAACAAGCCTTCCTTGCAAGTCTGAGGGTAAACTCACATTGTGGGTTTGAATTTCTCTATTTGCCTGCTAATACAGCATCCCTCATCTGTTTAATGTCATCGTCAGCACAGAGATTGCAAAGCTGAACTAGGAGACTTTTATTTGGTTGCCTTTACACTTGCAGTACTTGAGCAAACAACATCCTGGTTACCTACCACCCTGAAATGGCATATATCTTCTCCTCATACTTCATAATTAAAGCAGATAGTTTTATACCAAAGCAGACAGAGCTTTTCCATTCTATTTTGTTCTGAGGAAACGTAATTAGTTCAGTTTCCATTTCAGACTAACACTTAAATATTTCATTTAACTTTTCAATGCCACAGAATTCAGAAAACAGGAAATGATAAACATGTAAAATGAAAACCACCTCACTATCAGATTCAAGACCAAGGTCTTAGAAAGGAAAAAGCAAGCAGATCTAACCAGGAAGATGTTACAGCATTTATTCCCTGTGTAACAGCATGTGCAGGAGTCAGGAGGCACTCTGTTTTTTCACACTAATTGCCATGCATATAAAACCCAGGGAGAACAGAGTCCAAGGAACAGCTGCGACAAGGAAGTCTGATTAAACCAATGGGAGCTTTAAAAGAATCTGTGTGTATGTATGTATGCATATGGGGCTTCCCTGGTGGCTCAGAGGTTAAAGCATCTGCCTCCAACGCGGGAGACCAGGGTTCAATCCCTGGGTTGGGAAGATATACGCGTATGCTGGGAAGAGAAACAGATATAAAGAAAGTCATACACACTACTTTTTAAAATTGTACAATATTTTAAAGCTATATCTTTGAATGTTTGTTTCTACTTATTATTGCTAACATCTGCTTCCTCCCTTTAAGTGTCAAATGAATTATGAGTAAACTTCAACCAAGGACCAAGTCCAACCATGACTACATTTGATTTGGCTCCTTGGGCACATTTATGCCTTAACTGAGTGATATCTATATTTACAACTTAAAGAGAGAATACAAAGGTATGATTACATATAATTCAGCCTTCTAGAAGGTTACAAGAGAATCTTGCTACTGCATCAGTAAAGGTTTTTGGTTTTTGCCTCCCCCCAAGCAGGCCTTAACTCCAAAGCAGTTATATTACTCGCTGATCCTGTCAATATAATGCGAATTTCTATTGAATTGGCAGTGATATTCCAAAACATTTCTTCATTAAAAGCCCAGCTGAGCTCTCAGCTACTAGCCATCGTCAACTGCCAGCCATATGACTGAACCACTGTGGATCTCTGCCCAGTGATGTCTTCAGATATCTGTGTCCATAGTTGCTAGCTGGTCACAATCACATGAGAGACCCCAAGTGAGAACCTTCTGTTTGGGACCTTCTAACCAACAACCCTTGAGAAATATGATAAATTATTGTTATAAGCCATTGAGGTTTAGAGTAGTTTGTTTTGAAGAAACAGATAATTGAAACACCAGGCAGGAGTGGAATCTGAGCCCAAAGCATTGATGGATCTGCAATATTTAGGAGGCAAAAAAAAGATGGAGAAGTAAAATAGATCATTTCTTTAGTCGTTGTGTGAGACACTTTTCGACAAATCATAGCAAAGGGATCTTATGTAGTAAATAAAACACTAGATTCTTGGGGAAATGTATATAACACACAGGTATACAATAAACTTGGAGAATCGTGTACCTGTTACAAGTTTTCAAGATCTTCAGGGCTCCATATTGTGTCTGTAAGGGCTTTGAGTGGCACTAGGTAAGGAATACAGTCTCTGGGGCAGAATGATGAAATATGGAGGAGTCCTAGTCATGTAGCTCTGAGTGCCAATGACCCACACCAATAAAAAGGACGTGATGTCTGAAATCTAAACAGGTAGGCAATGTATATTATGGGGTTTGCTAGACCATTCTACTTATTCTACTTACATGGGTTTTATGATACTGCTTCACGTAGGTCAACACAGGAGAATTCAAAAATGGACTTAGATTTTGGGGATCTCAACAATGACTCATACCTTGGGATGAACCCCTCCCAGTTTGGAACCTTCAGAAGGAAGGACTGCTCTTCCCTTTTTAATCTCTTGGAAGTCATGCTATGCTCTGAGACATTATAGGAATTCCAGGCTGTCTCAGACTTCCCATCATCTACTCATTGTTGTCCCAGGATTTGCACTGCTGAACCATTTACCCAGTCATCAACTGATCCATTCAGATGCAAAGAGGAAGAAGAAGAATTTGGAAAAATCCACGTGAATAATTTACAAAAATATCTATTAGGATTTGATTGTAATTAGTGATACAAGCGTATAAAAGAGAAAAAGCTAGTGAGGTCAGCCTGGTTAATGAAATGAGGGAAGAGCACTACAACTAACTTTTATTCCAAAGGCTTTTTTTCTAGGTCACTTTTCTGGAGGTTGATTCCTATGGGGAAAGTGAGTGAGTGAGTGTTAGTCGCTCAGTCATGTCTGATCCTTTGCAACAGCATAGACAGTAGGTAGCCTGCCAGGATCCTCTGTCCATGGAATTCTCCAGGCAAGAACATTGGGGTGGGTTGTGATTCCCTTTTCCAGGGGATCTTCCCGACCCACAGATTGAATCCTGGTCTCCTGTATTGCAGGTGGATTCTTTACCATCTATCTGAGCCATAGGAATTTACAAATGAAAATGCCATATGGTCCAAATTTTGAAAAAATTTCAGTATATTTTCACTTGCTTCTGGAAATCTTTTTTCACCGAATTAAAATATTTTTTTAAAAATGTATATTATGGATAACTTATTGACCCTCAAAAATCCAGAAGATACTTATAATACTTTTATGAGTATTAAAGAAACAATGAGAAGGGAATGGGATTAGAAGTTGCAAACTAACAAACTTCAGTCACAAAGACTTTCTTACCATGATACCTGTATGAAGCATTATGTAATGCACAGTTTGAGTGACATCAGCTGCATGAATCAAATTGTGGTATGGATTTTTGTACTTGCTGTAACCAACTTCTAGAGCTTCTGCAAAGGCAATTAGGCAAGAAACAGGAATCTGCAGAAAGTAATAATTATGATTATATTTTGACCAAAAGAGTGGCACTGAGTTAACATGAGCACAAAGATGTTTGGGATGGGACACATTAGTGAGTCAGAGGTGGGCAGTAGTTTCTTAAAGTTAAATGCGGATTGTTCCAAGAAAACAGTTCATTAATCCGTCAGTTTTCAATGCTGATGAGAATTATCACCCCCAAATGTTTAATTTAGATGGATGAAATAACAGTCTTAACCATATAGCAGTCTTAAATTTTTATATCTTCTAGAGTCAAATAAGAAGGCTAGTTTGTAAAGGTGTAAAAATTTCCAATTACAACTGGTAAAATCTAGTTTTTCTATCAGTAATTCAAGGAGGTTAAAATAAATGACCTCCAAGTAACTTCTAACTCTAAAAATATCATGACTCCATAGATACACACTGAGAAATCTGAATCAAATTTGTTGCTGAGATGCTCTAAGTGAAGTTAATTAGAAGCCCTTTCATTTTAAGAAAAGCTGCCAGAAATAGTTCATTTCGTATTTTAGGAAACTCATATTTCTTTAAGACACAGATTCCAATGTTTACGTGAGTGTTCCATGAATAATTCAAGGTGACATTCGTATCGTGTTGCAATGACGCTATCATGGCTTTATGATACCGCAGTGGAAATAAAGAAATGTCAATGATTTGTGGAGAACAGCCATATCATGTGGTGAACTCATCCCCACAGTTCTGTGATCTGCCAACCCAGAAACATTTTTAGATGAATTGATTAATGAATCAACGTTTTGCATTTTCACTCTCACACAGATAACTCATTCTAAGAGCATTTTACTTTTGTTCCATGTTTCTGACCTTGAAACGGTTGATAAGATCATATCTGGTGAATAGTTCATAAATCATAAACTTCAGACTGTGTTCTCCACTTGCTTCATTCAAGGCAAATACATCAAAAGACCATTTATCAACATCCTGTAGGAAAAAAAGTAAATATTTTAGATGGCAACATCACATGGCTTTGTTTCTTTCTATGAAAAATTCTTAGAAAGATCAAGAATTATACATCCAGCAGGTCAGATTTCAATTCAGCACATCAGACTTTACTTTCACCAGCATCTGATATGACAGGGACACAGTGTCTATGGATCCACAACAGTGAAGTCAATAATACTTAAGTTCTTCCCCTTAATCCCAAGGTTATCCAATTTGATATACTGAACTATAACTCCCTTATCCTCAGTCTTTCTCCAAATGAAAGCCATAAATCATTTTCCCAAAGTGGGCCTAATTTTATGGTAGAATTACAGGTTATGTGGGTGATTTAACAGAGGGATAGAGGGAAGATAACCCCAATTTATCTTCCCCACCCCCACACCTACAATACTGCTTGAACGTCCACCTTTTAAGAGCTACTAATTTGGTTTAGACCTTTGATATTTTGAATCTTCATTTTTTTCAAGATGCAGATACTTCCTTGGTGGCTCAATGGTAAAGAATTTGCCTGGCAATGTAGGAGACACAGGTTCAATCCCTGGTCTGAGAAGATCCCTATGCTGCAGACCAACTACCGAGCCTGTGCTCTAGAGGCCGGAAGCGGCAACTACGGGGCCCACGTGCCACAACTCCCGAAGCCCGCGTGCTCTGGAGTCTGTGCTCTGCAGCGAGAGAAGCCACTGCAACGAGAAGCCTGTGCACCACAACGGGAGGATAGACCCGGTTCTCCACAGCTAGAGAAACACCTGCTCAGCAAGGAGTAACCAGCACAGCCAAAATAAGTAAATAAATATATATTTTTTAAATATGCAGGTGCTCTAGAGAGATAGAGTACTGTTTCTAGGTAGAGTAATAGTACCTTATTCTGCACTCTAACCTTGGCTGATTCATCTTTACTTTTTTACCAGGGACAGATGGTGAGATAAAGGAAGTGGGCCTCTTCACTGGGGAGGAGAACAGTGTTTTTGGCATTACAGGCAATTCCCCAGGAAAGTGATCAGGCCTGTAGTGAAACAGATACCCTATGAAAGTGCCCCCTAATTGTGGGAAAGAGGGCAATGAGCAGGTATATCAAACCACTCCAGCCACCTAACGATATTCATTCAGGTAATTCCAGGTCAAAAACTTGCAGAGAAGTCCATGAATGGATTTGCAGCAAGTGTTATCAGTACATTAAAGATGTATTAAGATAAAGTTTGAGTTTGCAATCATAAATAAATCACTGAAACTTAGAAATCTACAGAAATACAGCAGAATCAGTACTAATGATTATCAGAAATTATTAGCAAAGAAGGTCTAGTGTTTGCACACACAGAATGGGTTTAGTATTGAATAGTAAGTAAGTAGATAACCTTAAAGCTGTATATTAATTTCAAATTTAAACAGGCCCTGTATTAGAACTTTTCATTTAGTGTATTTCACAGAGACAACAATACATAATGTAATAAGCTGAATTACAGCTGATAAGCAGTATTCAAGCCATCTTTTAAAACTCTTTCTTTTGACGAACAGTAACAATAACTCCAAATGTAGTTTTAATCATTTGGGAACACCAAGGAAATACTTTTTTGGCTTGCTTGTGTACCTTTGTTAAATTCTTTGCATTTGGCCTTAATTTGATCCCAAAATACTTGCTTGATCTGTTTGTAAATTTAAAATCTCTCAGAGTTCTGTTAGAAGTCATTTTGCCATTAATAAAGCTCAGTGGAGACAAACAAATTTCTTACTAAATTCCAAAGCTAACACAGAGGAATCAGTTCAGATGGTTACAAAGCTGCTGTTTACAGTTCCTGCCAGGGGTTTCCAACTAAGTAAAAGGTTAACTCTCCATTTGGGGGCATTTTTTTTTTAAATCAACAATGATAATTTATATCTGTAAACTTCTGCAGATGCGTGGCTTTTACTTTGTCAGCCTGAGAACAAACAAGGCAAGGAGGTATCTCGGGAAATTAGAATTATTAAAACAGTCTTAGTGATGATTCTCCTCAACCCATTAGTTCATGTTTCCTGTACACTACATTTTTGAAATCTGCTTGCATTCTCTCATACCAAAATATTCTGTTAGTTGGTTTCTATAAAAATAAAATTAAGTGACTTTCTTGCCTACAGTTGAGGAAATAATGAGGAAATAAAAATCTTTTAAAAGCTAAGGAATAATTCATATCCAATAATACAGTTCAGTTATATACTTGCCTCTATTATAGTTTTAGAAACATGAATATAAAAAAGCTTCTGAGAAAAACAAATTGCTTTTTTAAATGAATAAGATTAAAATCTAATATGCAGCAGAGAAAAAACAAATGCAGAGAAAAAAACAAAACAAAGGGGATACAAAAGGGATGCTTAAAAGTGAATAGAGGAACAAAAGAAATCAATAGAAATGCAAACTAGGAAAGGGGTTTAATATATCAAAAATAAAGTAACTTGGTATATCCTGTTGCCAGTATTCTTTAAATTTTTGGTTAATACAGGAAACCACCATAAAGCTATTAGAGGAGACAAAGTTGAATTTCCTACCCAAACTAAGCAACAGAATGAAATAGGCAATGTAGAGTGACAAGCTTACAAAATGCCTCTTTAGTAATATCGTCTAGGAACAGTGTTCACATACACACACACACACACAAAGTGGGCATAAGTGAGTCCAAAACTTTTACCACATCGGATTTTCAACTCTAGTTATTTCTAACACATGTAATACTGCAGCTGGGCCTCAGACTAGGGCAACCACAGGGAAAGTCAGAGACAAAAGAGAGACATTTCTTTTTTGTTTACTTTTTAATTTTATCTTCTTTTTTATATTTTCTCAGACCTAAAATTCTAAACAATTTTCTTCGATATAAGTTTTGTCCTTTAATTATATTTGACTGAAATGTCTTTTCATTGATAATGCATTCATTTCATACTATATAGTAACAAAATATGTGTATTCTGACAAATGCTGGTGCCATTTCAAAGCTGAATACAAGATCCACCTAAATAAAGCATAATAAATCAATAAATAATAAATAAAGCATAAAAAAGACAACATCACACACATATGTGTATTTATACATGTATATTACAGTTGTTAGTGATAAACATTTATATGTATTGATACAGTTTGTTAGTGTAAACATTAACAAACTGATCCTCATTTAAATCAGCAAGTTGTGACTTGAAACACATGACATTTGTAAATGGTTAAAAAAATTTTTTTATATTCTGATATGTAAGCTACATCAAAGACCTATTCTCATTTTCTTCCCATCATTTTAAAGAGACTAGAAAAAATGACTATTTGATAAACTAAGATAATTGAAATTTTTTACCTTTAATGTTACTATGACAGCCTCTGGATATGCCAAGCCAACCATGTGATAGGACTTTCTGTACATTCTGAAAAAGAAAAATAAATGTATATATAAAAATCATTTACTTAAAGTTTTTAGCTATTTCTTAAAAACAAAGAAATAATTACCTTTGACTTGTTGAACTTGTATCATTAGATACAGATTCTCTTTCTGGCAACAATGATAATTATTGCCATCATCTATTACATGTTTACAATGTAATAGATGCAAATAGTATTTTGTTTGGAGAAGGCGATGGCACCCCACTCCAGTACTCTTGCCTGGAAAATCCCACGGACGGAGGAGCCTGGTGGGCTGCAGTCCATGGGGTCGCTAAGAGTCGGACACGACTGAGCGACTTCACTTTCACTTTCCACTTTCATGCATTGGAGAAGGAAATGGCAACCCACTCCAGTGTTCTTGCCTGGAGAATCCCAGGGACGGGGGAGCCTGTGGGCTGCCGTCTATGGGGTCACACAGAGTCGGATACGACTGAAGAGACTTAGCAGCAGTAGCAGCAGTATTTTGTTTACTCAAAACCACATATAAAGTCAATAAGGTTTTAATTTCTATGTAAAGAGATCTTTTCCTAAACTTCATCTTATTAAAGAAAAGACTGACATTTGCATGTACAGCAACAATGCTTTTTAGCACCATCACATTCAAGACAGCAGAGCAGCCTTGCTTTGTGTCCTTTTGTGTTACCAAATTTTCAGTCTAGAAGCTGAGTGGCACTGAAATAGTCCTTTATAGCTTTTCTTTCTTTTTTTCACAAAATGAAAATTATGGAAGGGAATACGTAGCATCATCAGAATTTACACAGCTTACTTCTTTTGTTTTAGTTAAGACTATTGGGAGAAACCACATTGAAAAAAATTGCTTAAGTTTGTTCAAACTGTCTTTTAATATTATTTAATAAAGATTATCCAGAAAGGATATTTTTTATTTCTATAATAGCAACAATAAAAATATATTTATTAATCAGTAATTTGTCGGTTCCACTTTCCAAAAGAAAACCAAGATGTCTTAAATAAATATAAGAAACTCTTCCACTGATTTGTGCAAAAATAGAATCAACATGATACCCTAATGTGTAGAAATAGCAGTAGGTTTCTAACCAGGACTGAAAGAAACATGGTTCCTCCACAGCGTCCTGTGAAAAGCATGGGATAATCATGTCCCTTAATTTTTACATTGTTAGCTCATAAGCAAGTTTCATTCCTAGATTATACTGTAGTAACTTCTCCCCACAAGATGCCTGAACAAAGCCATAATTTAATGACTATATCATTATATTGGGGGTCAATATAAGAAATATAAGAAAATATTCTGCATCTTTTATAAAATCACTAAGGGAAATACTAACCCTTTTGACTCAATGTGTCTTATGTTAAAAATCCATAAGACATTACTCAGTTCCTATGTAAATGCTATCTTTTTTTAAGATAATAAAAGCCAAATAATTTTTCATGTTTTCCTTGTTCATCTTCACTTCTCAGATGCTCAGAATTAAAATATTGTATTTACTTACATAGAGATTAGGTTTTCTTGATAAAGTATCTTCCCATTTTATTACAGAGACTTTGTTACTGTATTTCCATGTTCCCATTTTAAAATTCACATTCAAAAAACTAAGATCATGGCATCTGGTTTCACTACTTCATGGCAAATAGATGGGGAAACAATGGGAACAGTGACAGACTTTATTTTCTCGGGCTCCAAAATCACTGCAGATGGCAACTGCAGCCACGAAATTAAAAAACACTTGCTCCTTGAAAGAAAAGCTATAAAAAACCTAGACAGCATATTAAAAAGCAGAGACATTACTTTGCCAACAAAGGTCCCTACAGACAAAGCTATGGTTTTTCCAGTAGTTATGTACAGATCTGAGAGTTGGATCATGAAGAAGGCGCCAAAGAATTGATGCTTTTGAACTGTGGTGTTGGAGAAGACTCTTGAGAGTCCTTTGGACAGCAAGGAGATCAAACCAGTCAATCCTAAAGGAAATCAGTCCTGAATATTCATTGGAAGGATTGATGCTGAAACTGAAGCTCCAATACTTTGGCCACCAGATGCAAAGAGCCAACTCCTTGGAAAAGACCCTGAGGCTGGGAAAGATTGAAGGCAGGAGGAGAAGGGGATGACAAAGGACGAGATGGTTGGTTGGCATCACTGACTCAATGGACATGAGTTTGAGCAAGCTCTGGTAGATGATGAAGAATAGGAAAGTCTGGTGTGCTATAGTCCATGGGGTCACAAAGAATCGGACACTACTGAGCTACTGAAAACAACAATCTAGTTTTTGTCTTAAATGACCTTAAATAATTTTTAGATATGGCAAACAGTTATAATAAAAAATTATCCTTATCCTCTATATCAGTTGAAAGATTTCAGAGCAGCCTATCAGAAAAATACTAACATTACTTGCTCCACTAAGATAGGTATAATTATTTTAATCTTGCAGAACAAGGAAACAATTAAGTCACAATATAAAAGGCCCAGGCAAAGAGGAACTAAAGAGCTTTTTGATGAAAGTGAAAGAGGAGAGTGAAAAAGCTGGCTTAAAACTCAGCATTCAAAAAACTAAAATCATGGCATCCAGTCCCACCTCTTCATGGCAAATAGATGGGGAAACAATAAAAATAGTGAGTGACTTTATTTTCTTGGGCTCCAAAATCAGTGCAGATGATGACTGCAATCATGCAATTAAAAGACACTTGCTCCTTGGAAAAAAAGCTCTGACCAACCTAGACGCATATTAAAAAGCAGGGACGTTACTTTGCCAACAAATGTCCGTCTAGTCAAAGCTATGCTTTTTCGATTAGCCATGTTGGACCATAAAGAAAGCTGAGTGCCGAAGAATTGATGCTTTTTTTACTGTGGTGTTGGAGAAGACTCTTAAGAGTCCTTTGGGCTGCAAGGAGATCAAACCAGTCCATCCGAAAGGAAATCAATCCTAAATATTCATTGGAAGGACTGATACTGAAGCTGAAGCTCCAATATTTTAGCCCCCTGATGCAAAGAACTTACTCATTGGAAAAAACCCTGATGCTGGGAAAGATTGAAGGCAGGAGGAGAAGGGGACAACATAGAATGAGATGGTTGGATGGCATCACCGACTGAGTGGACATGAGTTTGAGCAAGCTCCGGGAGTTGGTGATGGACAGGGAAGCCTGGTGTACTGCAGTCTATGGGGTGGCAAAGAGTCAGACACAACTGAGCAACTGAACTGAACTGAAAAGGCCCAGAAAATAATTACTTTCAGTAATGATATTTAGTTGTTGTTTTTTTTTTTTTTAAGAAACAGTTTTTCCTATTTTTTGAATCATTACTAAAAATTGGAGGTACAGGGATAATGGAAGTTTGATGGGCAAGGAGATAAGTGATCAGGAATAAGAAACTTTAAAAATTAAGTAACTTTAAATCTGTGTAACTTCATGGCACAAAAGGCAGTATTATGTAGCAAAGAGAATACACAATTTGGGTCTTGGATCACAGGTTAACCAATCATTAGCTGTGTGACCTCTGGAAAGCTAATGTCAGTTATCTGTAAAATAAGGATAATCATACACTTTTTATGAAATAAGTGATATAAACACCTAGTGTAACATTATTATAAATACTCAATATAGGAAAGCTGTTATTTTTTAAATGCTTGTTTATTTATTTTTGGCTGTTCTGAGTCTTCGTTGCTGTGTTCAGGCTTTCTCTAGTTGCAGTGACAAGGAACTACTCTTTAGCAGCTCCCAATCACTGCAACTAGAAAAACTGCAGTGTGCCGGCTTCTCATCATGGTGGCTTCTCTTGTTAGGGGGAATTGACTCAAGGGTGCACGGGCTCAGTAATTCTGGCCCATGGCCTTAGTTGCCACAAGGCATGTGGGATCCTTCCAGAGCAGGGATCATACCAGTGTCTTTTGCATTGGCAGAAGTTCTCAAACACTGGAGTAGCAGGGAAGTCCCAGAAAGTCATTATTCTTAATATTAACATTACTGTTCTCATTATTCTGCAGCCAATACCATTGGCTCCAATTCTGACATTCTTCAAGGCTCTCTGGGTTCAGTGAGAACTCTAATGTTTCTTAAACTTGGAGCAGGTTTGAGAAATGAATATCCCTGTATATTTTCATTATATATAAAGAAAGAGAAGGAAGAGGATTACTCTTCTAAGAAGAAGGAGAAACCACTTCATTATCATTTTCTAACTCTATACTTGGGAATAGGGTATTAGGATGAAACCTTAGAAGATTAGTGTGGAAAAGTAGGATGACTCATTCTGGAGAATGAATGTGGGAGAAACCGTAATACAGTGGTCTCACATATGAGTAAATAGTCAATATATTATAAGTTGCTGAAAAAGAACAATGGATTTCCTGTTCTCCTGTAAGTGGTAAAAGTTCAACTGGAAATAGGGAAGATTATTTTTGGAAGGTTTTATATTACAGTTGCAAAATATAATTCAAAAACTTAAAAAAAAAACTATCATATGCCAGACATTGTGGTGGACAAGAGACTATTCAGTGGAGAATAAGAAAACTATGTGTTGCTTTCACAGGGTTTATTTAGTGGTAAAGAGGGATAATAAATAAGAAATAATACATGAGTAAGAACAGCACTAAATGCTATGAGGTAAATCACTCACTGGTTGGGATAGAGAAAGTGATGAACAGTATACAGAGTAACCAGGAAAGGCCTTTGGAAAGATAGAAATGGCTAGTCAGAGTGAAGTTTGGGGAAAATCATTTCTGATAGAGGAAAGAGCAGAATTACTGGTCCCAAGGGAAGAAAGTTCAGTTCAGTCACTCAGTCATGTCTGACTTTTTGTGACCTCATGGACTGCAGCACACCAGGCTTCCCTGCCCATCACCAACTCCCGAAGCTCGCTCAAACTCATCATATCCATCAAGTCGGTCATGCCATCAAACCATCTCATCCTCTGTCGTCCCCTTCTCCTCCTGCCTTTGATCTTTCCCAGCATCAGGGTCTTTTCCAATGAGTCAGTTCTTTACATCAGGTGGCCAAAGTATTGGATATTCATGGAGTTGAAATCACACTAGTGTAGCTATTCAGTAAAGGGTGATAGTAGCATTGGTTGAGTCTAGAAGGTAAGGGGGCCTAGTCATGCAGGCCATGATACAGAAGTCGCCTTTCATACCAGGTGAAGTGGTACATCCAGTGAAATGGTAAAGGCAATCAGATAATTTTAAGCTTAAGAATGACAGGACTGAATTTACATTTTAAAAGTCACTGTGGAAAGTGACTTGCTGAGAGAAGGCAAGTGAGGAAGAGGGGAGCCTAGCTGACAGTTATTGTCAAGTTTCGGATGGCAGGTGACAAAAGCTTAGATTGGGGTTTCTGGAGAGGAGATGAGAAAGTGAGTAGGTTTGGTGTAAATTACACTGGTGTAAGCAAATTGCTTGGACTTCCTGAGGGGTTGATTCTTGGACGGGGCTACTTGGGAGAAGACTCAAGAAGCCTTTCTAACTTTCAAGATTGAAGATGATTATTTTTGAAAATTCTAGATAAACATATCCTTTTGTTTACATACTTACTAATGGAAATTCAAAAGTAATAGAAAATATTTCATTCCTATGTGTTTTAGTACTTTGATTTCTTTAAGACTACTTACTAATTTATTTTTTTTCTACTTACTAATTTAGTTACCTTAAGTACGTTTTGATATTTCTGTGTAGCAAATGAAAAAAATGAAAGTTAAACCTATCAATATATTTCACAGAATTTGTTTTGATTTTCTACTTAATGAGAATGGAAATTTAGTTTGTTTATTTTTATAATTTGAATTTATTTTTCAGTTTGTCAAATTCTATATTTTCTTAAACAAAAAGGCAAAATATACATTTCTTCAATAAAGCAAACAAATACTCTTTTATCTCTGATTCTTTCACTGAGTTTCTGAACTACTATTTAGATGTTTTCAAACTGATATTAAGCAAAATCAACTGTCATACACTTACCTAACTTGTTTTAAAAAATAGGAGTATTATTATAAAAATTATTTCTCTCCAGCCCTACTTGTCTGTTTCAGATTTCAGGTCCCACTTGGGAGAGTTGGGAGCAGTTTACACACCAGGTGTTGGAGGTCTCATCTCACCTAACTAATCATGCTCCTTATGCTTATTATGAAGGTTCTTCATCAAAGGCAATTAGATATGCTTAAAAAATACACAAAGTCATTTGAATAATAATAATTTGGGTAATAAAGGCATAAACCAAGATCCTAGATGCTTTATTTCTTATGGTTGTAATACATCTTTAAATCACATCGAATCCTTCTTGCAATGCTTGTCATTTAGATTTTTAGAAACCCAAGAGGGCTTCGCGTTGTTCCTTTAGCAGAAGATGAAAGTTTAGGAAGTTTATTAGAGGTAATGACTAGAGATGTCTGAAGATAAAAAATAATGTGGTCTCCTTTAAATTTAATTTTAAATACATTGATAAAAAATTTCTCTGTTCCTTAATTTTGCTTTGATAACATTAAAATAAACTTTTTTATTTATAACTTAATGTATAATTGTTTTTAGGTCTAAGTAAGTATAAGTCTAAGTAACTTTTAAGAACTAGTTCTCAACATCGTCAGATTCAGTTCAGTTCAGTTTAGTCCAGTCGCTCAGTCATGTCTGACTCTTTGCGACCCCATGAATTGCAGCACGCCAGGCATCCCTGTCCATCACCAACTCTGGGAGTTCACTCAAACACGTCCATCAAGTTGGTGATGCCATCCAGCCATCTCATCCTCTGTTATCCCCTTTTCCTCCTGCCCACAATCCCTCCCAGCATCAGAGTCTTTTCCAATGAGTCAACTCTTCGCATGAGGTGGCCAAAGTACTGGCTATAAGATGTTTATTTCAAGTCTTTTTATAGTTTTAGTTCTGAAACATCTTATTTCCAGACAGAAAAATAAGCTATGTTATTAAGGGCTAAATAATATAAAATCCTGTCATATTAACATGTATTTCACATTAGAAACTCTAGTGATTTGACTTGCTGCTTCTAAGGGCCATCAAGTGACAGAAATGCTTCAGTGACAGAAAAGTTAAAAAGCTCTTTAAGGAGACTGGACATGAGAGAGCTTTACTCTAAGGTATTAAGAGGATGGCCTTTTCACTTAAGTGGAGAAAGGCCTGCTTGATTTTGTTATGTAGTGTAGAACTTATTTTATGAGGCGCTAGATTTTATTTGGGTAATGTTAGGTTTATAGCATATGAATGTATTACAATTATTTTTAAACAGTTATTCATAAAGATTCATTTGAGAATGGCCATTCAAAAGTCTATACTTTATTTAAGTCTTTATATTAATTTAAAATAAATAAAAATAAATCCAGGACAAGATATTTTTTGTTATAGGGTAAATTCCCTCATAAAGTCCTAAATCTGCTTATTCCAGGTATACTTATGATTACAGTTTTCCTCAATAAGTAAACTATAGGACTCTCATAATATTGATTATTAAGTATATTTGCTGCCTTTTAAATTTTTTCTTAATATACCAACAAGTTCACTTACCTTTCCACAAAAATTCCAGCTTGAACAACATGCACAATGCTCCGAAATCTTGGTTTTTCCTCAGATTTCTTTTTCATCATCCCCATTTTCCGTGTAAAGGTAGAAGCCAACCAGTCCCGGACTTCTGATGGGACGGAATCCGACTGAATGTCACTGAGCTCATCATCGGTGTCCAGCAGTCTCCTACAAAACATTTATAGTGATTAAACCCATTTATGATAGAACTCCCCAGAAAGCAGGCATAGAAGGAACACACCTCAACATAATGAAAGTCATATATGACAAATCCACAGCAAACAGTATCCTTAATGGTGAAAAATTGAAAGCATTTTCTCTAAAATCAGGACAAGACAAGGGTGCCCACTCTCATCACTACTGTTCAACATAGTTTTGGAAGTCCTAGCCACAGCAATCAGAAGGAAAAGAAATAAGAGGAATCCAGATTGGTAAAGAAGAAGTAAAACTCTCACTGTTTGCAAATGACATGATCCTCTACATAAAAAACCCTAAAGATACCACCAGAAAATTATTAGAGCTAATCAATGAATATAGTAAAGTTGCAGGATATAAAATTAATACACAGAAATCCCTTGCATTCCTATACACTAACAATGAAAAACAGAAAGAGAAATTGAGGAAACAATCCCATTCACCATTGCAATGAAAATAATAAAATACTTAGGAATAAATTTACCTAAAAAAAGACCTATATATGGAAAACTATAAAACACTGATGAAAGAAATCAAAGATGACACAAATAGGTGGAGAAATATACCATGTTCATGGATTAGAAGACTCAATATTGTGATAATGAGTATACTACTCAAAGCAATCTATAGATTCAATGCAATCCCCATCAAGCTACCAATGGTTTTTTTCACAGAACTAGAACAAATAATTTCAAAATTTGTATGGAAACACAAGAAACCTCGAACAGCCAAAGCAATCTTGAGAAAGAAGAATGGAACTGGAGGAATCAACCTTCCTGACTTCAGACTATACTATAAAGCTACAGTCATCAAGACAGTATGGTACTGGCACAAAGACAGATATATAGATCAATGAAACAAAATAGAAAGTCCAGAGATAAATCCATGCACCTATGGATACCTTATCTTTGACAAAAGAAGCAAAAATATACAATGAAGAAAAGACAATCTCTGTAACAAGTGTACTGGGAAAACTGGTCAACCACATGTAAAAGAATGAAACTAGAACATTTTCTAACACCATACACAAAAATAAACTCAAAAAGGATTAAAGATCTAAATGTAACACCAGGAACTATAACACTCTTAGAGGAAAACACAGGCAGAACACTCTCTGACATAAATCACAGAAACATCCTCTATGACCCACCTCCCAAAGTAATGGAAGTAAAAACAAAAATAAACAAATGGGACCTAATTAAACTTAAAAGCTTTTGCACAATGAAGGAAAATATAAGCAAGGTGAAAAGGCAGCCTTCAGAATGGGAGAAAATAATAGCAAATGAAACAACTGACAAAGAATTAAATTCCAAAATATACAAGCAGCTCATGCACCTCAATACCAGAAAAAAGAACAACCCAATCTAAAAGTGGGCCAAAGAACAAAACAGACAAATCTCCAAGAAGACATACAGATGGCTAATGAACACATGAAAAGATGCTCAACATCACTCATTATCAGAGAAATGCAAATCAAAGCCACAGTGAGATATCATGTCACTCAGGTCAGAATGACTGCCCTCAAAAAGTCTTCAAACAGTAAATGTTGGAAAGGGTGTGGAGAAAAGGGAACCCTCTGACACTGTTGGTGGGAATGCAAACTAGTACAGCCACTATGGAGAACAGTGTGGAGATTCCGTAAAAAACTGGAAATAGAGCTGCCATACGACCCAGCAATCCCACTGCTGGGCGTACACACGGAGGAATTGAATTGAAAGAGACACGTGTACCCCAATGTTCATTGCAATCCCACTGCTGGGCGTACACACGGAGGAATTGAATTGAAAGAGACACGTGTACTCCAATATTCATTGCAGCAATGTTTACAATAGCTAGGACTTGGAAGCAACCTAGATGTCCATCGGCAGATGAATGGATCAGGAAGTAGTGGTACATTTACACAATGGAGTATTACTTAGCTATACAAAGGACTGTATTTGAGTCAGTTCTAATGAGGTGGATGAAACTGGAGACTATTATACAAAATGAAGTAAGTCAGAAAGAGAAACACAAATACAGTATATTAACACATATATATGGAATTTAGAAAGGCAGTAAAAGATGACCCTATATGCAAGGCAACAAAAGAGAGACAGATGTAAATAACAGAATTTTGGACTCTGTGGGAGAAGGCAAGGGTGGGATGATTTCACAGAATAGCACTGAAACATGTATATTACCATATGTGAAATAGATAACCAGTGCAAGTTTGATGCATGAAACAGGGCACTCAAAGCCGATGCTCTGAGAAAACCCAGAGGGATGGGTTGGGGAGGGAGGTGGGAAGGGGGTTTAGAATGGGGAGACACATGTGTACCTGTGGCTGATTCATGTTGCTGTATGTCAAAAACAATCACAATATTGTAAAGTAATTATCCTCCAATTAAAGTTAATTAACATAAAAATGTATAGTGATTAAACTTTAGGAAAAAGTAAAGAAAAACTAATAACAAAGCAAGCAGAGAAATAGGATTTGAAGTATAGCAAATCACTCTCTGATCATCTTTTAATATGAGCTATATCAAAAAATCACTAGGTTAATATTGGGAAAGCTCTGAGTTTCTCAAATTGGTCATCTTTTGAGGGCAAAGACTTGAACAGTTGAGAAGCTTCCCAAACATTTAAGTACAGTGACATCAGTCTGAAGATACTGATTATTAATATCATCAATATATTATTCCAATAATGAATAAAACTAAAATAGGGAAGGGGCTTCCCTGGTGGCTCAGCGGCAAAGAATCCATCTGCCGATGCAGAAGACATGGGTTTGATCCCTGATCCAGGAAGATCCCCTGGAGAAGGAAATGGAACCCATTCCAATACTCTTGCCTGGGAAATCCCATGGACAGAGGAGCCTGGCAGGCTACAATCCATGGGGTCACAAAGAGTCTGACAGTACTTAGTGACTAAACAACAAAATAAGATATGGAAGAGAGTTCATAAGCAGATGTCTATTAAAGGATATATTGGATGGAAAGAAAAAGGGGAATTGAAGTTATAAAAGCTGTCTTCTATTTAATAAGTTTGTGTATACTGAGCACAGAAAGTATACACTATTTGTGTAGCCCTTGGAGTTCACAGAAGTCATTCACATGTGTTATTTTATTTTATGTGTAGCCCTAAATTTTAGGAAAATAATAACTTACTCTGTGGATATTCATTCTGTTATCAATAGCACAGATGACAAAGTGAAAAAAAGAAAGATGAAAACAAACGGAAAAGCTCATTTTAGGTGACCTAGCCAGTGTCAAGTGGAAAAGTCAGAGCAAATGCTGTCTGTCTTGAGGGTGCAGATCTGATGGGCTTAGAACTGCTGGCTGAGAAAATCAGCTGTGCGAGGGGGAAATGACCAGGAGCTGAAAGTACTGCCCTGCCACTCTCCAGTATAAGCCCCAGATAGACAACATTGACGGCACTGGCCAGTAATAATAACTGCATTAAGGCTGGGCAGCTCTGGTGATCCAGAACTTCCTAAGGGTCTGAACTGGCAAAACAGTGTGAAAGGCTTAACACAAAATACGCAGAGACTTTAGAGAGCAATTGAACTTTGCCTCCAGGAAGAACGCAGGCGAGCTCTGTCTGTTGTTTGACTATTGTTTCCTTGTGGGTGCACCAATTTACTAACTCAGAGCTATTTTTGGCACACTTCAGCTTTGACCTTTGGGTTCCATTCACTTTGGTAGATTTCTTTTTTTACAGAATGAGGCCTAAGGATTATGAGCCGATGGAGGGAAGGTAGCCAGAGCTGACAGCATGTGCTAAAGCCTCCAGAACAAGCCACATATCATCTCTAGAGAGCAGGGATCAAGGAAAGGGCACAAAAGCAGGAAGTTCATCGAAAGCACCCGAAACTACCAAAAAGAGGCTCAAAAGATAATATAACTTCCTCTATGTTCCACTGGATTTTATAAATGTTTGGATGACAGTCCTTTGCCAATATTTATTTTTCAAAGTATTAAAAAAGTATGACTGCATTTATGAAATACCTTATGAAAAAATATACACAACTTCAGTGCAGGAGGTACAAAATTACATGTACACACATGAAAATAAAAAAGACATAGTTAGAAGTTAATATTAATACTTACTCTAAATCATATTTAATTCTCATTTGGCTCTTACATTTGGATGATTTTGATTTATACCTAACACATGGACATTGTAATTCAAAGCAAATTGTTTTTTTCCTCTTTTGGTTCATTTAAAATTAGATTCTTCAGTTAATCGCAGCAAGACATTCCACTACACAGTTTGAAAATTTCAGGGCTTATGCCATTTCTATTATTATTGATGCCATTTCTATTATTCCTTATGCAATGATCAAATAAAGCCAAAGAACAGGACAGGTGGAATGGGAATCATTGTGTGTAATCCTATGATGTCGCCACGCTCCAAGAATTCTACTGCTGCCTTGATTTTCAACTACACTGAGTAGAATGACAGACGCACGGTGATGGTTGTCAATTGGTCCTTTGCAAATCTGATGTGGAGGACTTTAGGACTATATGTCCTAAAATCATAAATTATCCATGACAGTTCATCAAACATGATCAAATCAGCTTATGAGAGTTCATATACAGATGTGGTACCCAGGAGTCTAGCAATTCATAGTCATCATGCATGATGTCATTTATTGAGAGGGAAGAACATATAACTTCAGGGGGAAAAAGAGTAATATAGATTAATTAGTGAATATAAAAATAAAGGAACAGAGTGCATAAGGAGAAAAGCATGAAATATTCTAATGTATAAAAAAGCAAATCTCAAAAAAGCAACAAGCAGCTCTGTGACAGTTAATTTTTTATGTTCACACACCTAGCTTATGATGCTGTGCTGTTTGGTCAAACACCAGTCTGGATCTTGTAGTGAAGGTATGTTTTAGATGTGCTTTACATTGAAATCAGTGGACTTTGAGGAAAGCAGACTACCCTCCATAATGTGAGTGGACCTGATCCAATCAAAAGCCTTAAACAATAAGAAGGAATCTTGCTTCCAACTACTGTCAGACTCAACATTTACATCTGCCAGAATTTCCAGCCAGGTGTCTGCCTCCTTTAAGTCAGACCATGTGCTTATGTGCTTAGTCATGTTCTACTCTTTGTGACTCTATGGACCATAGCCATGCTCCTCTGTCCATGGAATTCTCCAGGCAAGAATATTGGAGTGGGTTGCTATTTCCTCCTCCAGGGGATCCTCCCAAGCCAGGGATCAAACCCACATCTCCTGAGTCTCCAGAATTGAAAGGCAGATTCTTTACCACTGAGCCACCTGGGAAACCCAACCCAGACCATGCCAATTCATACAGCCCTATGAAGCACACCACAAGCTACATCTCTGCCTGTATCTCTTAACAATTTCTACCTTATTCATTTTGATTTGGCGGTGCTGGCCTCCTTGCTATAATCCTATCTGCCAAGCTTGCGTCTGCTCAGAATCTTTGCACTTGCTGTTTCCCCTGCTTAGAATCTCTTTCTCAAAATGTGTGGATCATTTCCTCACTGCATTGAGGTAGAAAGTGTTTCCTTGACCACCCCCCTACTCAAATAGTAAACATCTTGATTCTCTTTATCCTGTTATAGAATTCTTAGCACTTACCACTGTTAATGTCATGCCATACTTTTACTAGTTTTTTTATTCAAAATGTTTTATCCAGTAGACTATAAAGACAGAGCAGAGAGTTGGTCTGTTCTTATGCACTGTTGTATCACTGGCATCTAGAGCAGTGTATGGCACAGACTGGGGGAGTCAACATCCAGAAATATCTACACGAAACTATTACAAGTGATTACCTTTAGGGAGTGGAGTGAGGATGGAGATAGTATAAGAAGTTTTAGTCTTTTAAAGAGTCCCATATTCTTTGATTGATAAGCACAAAAGCATCCTGAGGGTAGTTCTCTATTATCCATCATCTCTTTATTACCTTTATGTTAATTTGCTCTTGAATGATCTCTTTACAATTTTTGAAGCAAATTATGGGGAAATATTTATTTGACTTGGTAAAAATAAGACATTTTTCTGGATTAAAGACAAGTGTAAGACTGGATACTATAAAAACTCGTAGGGAAAATTCAGGCAGAACACTTTTTGACATAAATCACAGCCATATCTTTTGGGATCCATCTACCAGAGTAGTGGAAACAAGAATAAAAATAAACTAATGGGACCTACTTAAACTTAAAGGCTTTTGCACAGCAAAGGGAACCATAAATGAAATGAAGAGACAACCTACAACGGGAGAAGGTATTTGCAAATGATGTAACTGACAAGGGAACAGTCTCTACTATATGCAAACAGCACATTCAGCTCAAAAACCTAAAGACAATCCAATCAAAAAATGCGTGGAAGATCTAAAAAGGCATTTCTACAAAGACATACAGATGTCCAAAACACACATGAAAAGATGCTCCACATTGCTAATTATTAGAAAAATGCAAATCAAAATTACAATGAGGTATTACTTCACTCTGATCAGAATGGCCATAATTACAAAGACTAAAAATAAATACTAAAGAAAATGTGGAGAACACCTACACTGTTGGTGGGAATGTAAATTGGTGTAGCCACTTAGGATAACAGTATGGAAGTTCCTTAAAAAACTGAAAATAGAACTACAATATGATCCTTCAATCCCACTCCTGGAAGTGTATCTGGATAAATCCGTAATTTGAAAAGATACTGATACATGCACCCCTGTGCTCACTGTAGCACTACTGACAATGGCTGAGATATGGAAGCAATCTAAACGCCCATCAGCAGAAGAAAGGATAAAGAAGATGTGGTACATTTATACAATGGAGTACTACTCAACATAGGAATGAAATAATGCCATTTGCAGCAACATGGATGGACCTAGAGATTATCATACTAAGTAAGCCAGAAAGAGAGACAAATATCATATGATATCACTTATATGTGGAATCTTTAAAAATGATACAAATGAATTTATATCAAAACAGAAATAGATCCACAGACATGGGGGAAAAAAAAAAAAACAACTATCATTACCAAAGGGGGAAAAATTGGCGGGAGATAAATTAGGAGTCTGGAATTAACAGATACACATTCAAGCTCATGCTTAGCTGCTCAGTTGTGTCAACCCTTTGCAATCCTCTGGAGCCTGCCAGGCTCCTCTGTTCATGGGATTTCCCAGGCAA
Organism: Bos mutus; assembly: GCF_027580195.1. Lineage (NCBI taxonomy): Eukaryota > Metazoa > Chordata > Mammalia > Artiodactyla > Bovidae > Bos > Bos mutus. The sequence continues at coordinate 121,628,500 of NC_091618.1, forward strand.
GAATACTGAAGTGTGTTACCACGCCCTCCTCCAGAGGATCTTCTCAACCCAGGGATCAAACCACATTTCCTGCATTGGCAGACAATTCTTTACTGTGCCACCTGAGAAGCCCAGAGCGTGGTAAGAAATTCCTAATAAAAACACAAATAAATTGTGAAAGAAAGTGAAAGTGAAGTCGCTCAATCACGTCCGACTCTTCGCAACCCCATGGACTGCAGCCTACCAGGCTCCTCCATCCATGGGATTTTCCAAGCGAGTACTGGAGTGGGTGAAGATAATTAAGTTTGGATAGAAGAAAGTTTAAAGGCAGGGGGATGAAACTTATATGAATTTTTAAAATAAACAGATACACCTAATGGAGCATATTTCTCCTCTCCTCCCTTATTCATTTTTCCTTTCCCTGGCACCTGCCCTGAATGCCCTTTCTTCTGAGCACAACAGCGAGACCTTCAGATTTCATTTGACCATGCTAGATAGAATAAGAAGAAAGCAATGGCACCCCACTCCAGTACTCTTTCCTGGAAAATCCCATGGATGGAGGAGCCTGGAAGGCTGCAGTCCATGGGGTCACGAAGAGTCGGACACGACTGAGCGACTTCACTTTCACTTTCCACTTTCATGCATTGGAGAAGGAAATGGCAACCCACTCCAGTTTTCTTGCCTGGAAAATCCCAGGGATGGGGGAGCCTGGTGGGCTGCCGTCTATGGGGTCACACAGAGTTGGACATGACTGAAGCGACTTAGCAGCAGCAGTAGCAGCATGCTAGATAAGGCATGAATGGAAATTCCAGTATAATATCAAATAGTAATCCTGTAATCCTGGGCTGCTAGAGAGTTATCAGAAATAATTTTTTTATACATTTATCTAAGATGTGAAGATATCTAAATAAGACTATCACAGGTCAAACATTTTAGAGTAGTTTGCCCTCATTTCATTTTTGACATACATTTGTTCAAGTAGCTTGTTAAATGAGATCTCAAATACTATTATGAGTCTTGCTTCCAAAACATCCAACCACTTGACTGCTCTTTATCCTAGGGTTGGATGGCAGGGTGAGCATAAATGTTTATTCCATGAGTGCTCTTAAAAAATGAAAACTTTGTGTTTAAGAAACTTACAACATGAAAACAAAAATCGTTGGTACATTTCCCTTAGGAATTCTTAAAATGCACTATACAGAAAAGAAGGGCCAGGAGTATACATTCAACATGTTAGCACTGTTGACCTCTGAAAAGTGCTTCAGCTGGTGTTTGATGAAACTTTTTTTAGTCCCAGTGGGGTCAATAAAACAAAGTGAGGGGTCCCTAAACATAAGCTGGGGGCCAGTGAGCTGTGAAAACTGACCCTGCCTCCAATCAGCACTCTACTGATCCTTGGGAGCTATTTATACTCCAAATTTTCTCTTGAAATCTGATGACACAATTCCCCAAGGGCTTATATTTTGAACTAGAGAGTTTGTAGGAAAAGGGAATAAAGAAAGAGGCAGCCACGGAAGGAGAGGTCATGGGATTCTGACTCTTAGAATTATATCAGTGAAAACATTTCTGTCCACAGTAGATTCTTGGAAAATAGTTACACTCATGTACCCAAACAGTTATTTCCAGGCATTCAGTGCCCACGCATATACCTATTAAGTATCAAAATTCAAGTGCCAAATGCAATTAGGGGAAACTGATTTAAATTATTCTTATAAAGGACACACTTCAACAAAAAACTAACTCATTCACCTCTTCCTCTAATATTTGCTGGGCCCACAGTAGGAGCACATATCTCTGAATATTTTACCACTAAATATTTAAAGCTATATATCAAGAGAACAAACAGTTACATTTGTTCTATTCTTTTGCCTTTTAATAAGTTTCATAAAAGTCTGACAAGTTGGGTTGGAAACAAGAATTCTCAACTCCTTGTGTGACAGGGCTGCACCCGCCTGCCCGCAGCTCAGGCCCTTGCTGTATGAACAGGTAGATACTGTGGTCCCAGTACAATCTCCGTCAATCCACCCAAGCTTGAAAGAGGCTGCTTCTTGGCCATTCTTTAAGGGTGGAGAGGTGTACACACCAGCAGTATCCTGGGCCCCCTCAGGAGAAAAGACCTAAGGAGGAAGCCCATTAAGACTACGGAGACAGGCTAATAGACATTTGGGTAGAGAACTCTGGGGTCTCAGGGTCAGAATATGGTAGAGGGGCACACTGCACTGGGCAGGGAATTCCAAGATGTGAGTATCCAGCAGGGGAAAAGTCATGAGCTCAGTTTCTTCTTGGCCTTGGAGACCTACTAACCCATGGGAAGGAGCAGACCAAAAGATGGCCATCACTGAACATCCTAATGTGGGGGACAGTGTCCAGGGAAGCAGTTCCACTGGCACTGAGCTAAGAGTGGTACTGGCCTCATATTTGGTGAACACCCTCCAAGTGACTCCTTCTGGGATAACTGGGAGAATTAGAAGTTGATCTTTCTACAGTATGGTTATTCTTTGGAGGTAAGTGGTTCCCTCATAAGCAAGTCTATTAGAATTATTTCTTTAGTTAACACATGCATATGCTCTGAGGTGCCTGCAGCCTCTCCACACACCCGTTCTCCACCAAAAAACCCCAAGACTAATTGTCAAGCTTCACACAGACTTCAGAACCATCTGAGGATGGATTTAATGACAATGTCAGCTAACTTTATTGCTTACTTACTATGAACCAGGCAAGGAGCCACGCTTCACTTCATTTAATTCTCAAAACACCACCATAAGGAAGATATTACTATCAGCACTTTACTGATGAATAAATTGAGGTATAGACACCTTAAGTGATTTGCTCAAATCATACAACTAGAGGCATCCATGCCATTTTTTGAGCTCAAGTCTCTCTGATTTCAGGATCTGAATTTTTAACTGATGAGCTATTCTTTACCTCAAATGTGTGTTTTGTTTACTAAGTGTCCAGACTCCCTTTAAATTCAGACAAAAATATCAGCAATCATTATTCTCTATCCCATCTCTATGTTGAAATTCCAGTTTAAAAATAATTGATCTTAAAAAAATCTTAAAGGACTTTGGTTCACCAGAATTATGATTAGAGGAAGCTTAAATTTGTTTTCCATGACTGGTGTGTTGAATAATTTTCTTAGAGAGAAATATATCTGGATGGTATAATTTCAGGGTACTTTGAAGCGTGATAAATAAATTGAATATCAGGATGGAAAGATGTAATACATTTGAAAAGCCTTGTTGACTTGTTAGGAACCTGTTTCCTGAGTACTAAATACAGTTGAATTAATTTTTCCAGGGCACGACCCATATACATTTATTTATTTATTATTTGCCTTGTTTCAAAAGACTTAAAATGGCAGGCTCACAAATTTATTTCAACAGCTTTTTTTTTATTTGTTTGGTTTTGGTGTTTTGGCAATTTTCTTTTTCTGTCTACCTGACTAGGCCTCTGTGAAAGTTCAGGCCCAAGGCTCTGCACCTCCTCTCTACCCACCAAAGGAAGCAGAGTTCCAGGAACAGGAGGGTCATCACCTGGGACAGGAAAGAGAGCCAGGAAATGTTGGGGGAGGCTCTGAGAAGGGGTTAGGATCTCAGAGAGTCAGGATCAAGACTGTATTTAGGGAGTCAGTTGGGAGATGGAAATGAAGGGAACGGGTAAAGCAGAAAACTGCCCTAGGCCTCACTGATGACTTTTGGCTTCCTACCAGGAAGTCCTTTTGGCTCAAAATATCTTCAAAAATATTCCTCTAGGCTCAAAGCCTGACATTCCACTAATTACCAATTTTTTTGATTAGTAAGCATCCTCTGCAGTTAAGAGAAACTGCCTCAGGAGTTGGAATCCTGGCCTCATCATCTATTAGCTGTGTGGTCTTAGAAACCAACAGTCCATCTTTTGAATCTCAGTTTCTTTGTCAATAAAAGAGAGATAATAATAGTGATAAGTCATGAACTGAGAGTCACTCAGTCATGTCTGACTTTTTGTGACCCCATGACTATAGGCTGCCACACGCCTCTGTCCATGGAATTCTCCGGGCAAGAATACGGAGTGGGTAGTCGTTTCCTTCTCCAGGGGATCTTCCAACCCCAGGGATCGAATTCAAATCTCCCTCATTGCAGGCAGATTCTTTACCATCTGATAATAGAGCTGATAATAATAGTATGTCTAGTGGTGGGGTTGGAGGATGAAATAAGTAAACACACAGAAAGCACTTAGAATAGTGTCTGATACAAAGCAAGCCCTCAGTAACCTCCCAGCCATTTATACACCTGCATGAATTAGTCTAAGCAGATCAATTTATGATGTGCAGTAAAAGGAAGGTATCTTGTGATGGAAGTGTTTCAGACAGTAAAGGAAGAAGTTGGTCAAAGTGGACTTGCAGGAACCAAAGAAAAACTTATGCATTCTGTGGGTTGTAAGGAGGCAGTGGGAGGGATCTCCAAAAATGTTTTTTTACCTACTTTAAAATTTTAATGAGTAGAATAGGCAAATTAACAGAGACAGAAAGTAGAATAGAGGTTACCAGGGGCTGAGGGGAAAGGGGGACTGGGAGTTATTGTTTAATGGTACAGAATTTCTGTTTGGGATCATGAAAAGGTTTTGGAAATGGATAGTGATAATAGTTGTACAACATTGCAAATGTACTTAACTCCGCTGAATTGTACACTGAAAATGGTACATTTTGTGTTACATTTTATGACAATTCTACAATACCTACCTAGCATTGATCTTCCTGTCCCACTTTTCAGAGAATGATATGCTGCCTCTTCTAATCAAGGTAATGAGACAGAGAGGAGGGTATTCCAAGGTCGATTTGAGTAAGTGTCCTTCCATGGCTCACCAAGTTGCAAGCTGAAGAAAAAAGTTGAGGTTGTGGCCCAGAGATGAAGCCTAAGGCCACAGTTTTCCAGATCTGGGAGAGGTGATTACACTATAGACCAAAGAACAGGCCTCCTCTATGCCCCAAGAGCTGTTGCTCAAAGCACTACTTGTCTCCAATTCAGTGCCCCTTGCCTACTGCTCCTAGTGCATGATGAAATTTCCTGGTTTGGGGAGGCATTTTAGCCCCCAAGCTTCATATACAACTTGGGGCAATATTTGGGCCACACTCCTTTGATAAGGCCTCAAAATTCTAGCCATTAAATTTCTAACATTCTCTATGTCTGCATGTCTGTTCAGTTGTGTCCAACTCTTTGTGATCATATGGACTGTAGCTGCCAGGTTCCTCTGTCTGTGGAATTTTCCAGGTAAGAATACTGGAGTGGGTTGCCATTTCTTCCTCCAGGGGATGTTCCTGACCGAGCGATCAAACCCATGTCTTCTGAGTCTACTGCATTGGCAGGTGGATTTTTTACCTCTGAAGCCACAAGGTAAGCCCAACATTCTCTGTATATCTTTCCTATTGAAGCCTAATTCGACATTCTCTTATAAGTGTGGTCTCTGGACTGGCAGAACTGGCAGCAACTGGGAACTTATTAAACCTGGAACTTCAAGGGCTCTAGTCCAGACTTGTTGACTTAACAAGCCCTCCAGGTGATTCTGATGAAAACTTTGAGAACTGCTCTCACCCATTCATGGTGTGCCAATCAATGGAAGATCATGCCCAAGGAAGTAAGATTTAATCTTTTTCTGCAACGTGGACTTAGCAGTACTGATTATTTCATATGCTCACTATTCCACTATGAGAGAAGTGAGTGAACAATATAGGAAGGAACTAGCAGAAGAATCTCAGTAAAAGTATCTTAATTAATAAATCTTTAAGCTCATTTTATGAACAAGAATAATCTGTATGTTACTTAACTGAAAAATAGGAGAGTCAATTTCTCAATTTTTAGGATCTATTCTCTTAGAAACTCTTAAAATGCACTGCAGTATTATTAACTATAGTCACCATGCTATACAGAGGCACCAAATTCTCGGGGAGCAGAGAATGGATACTAAAAAGAGCTGGGATATATCTGAAGGACAGGGGTGTGAAGAAAGACAAGGAATATATTTCTTTCTAAACCTATGAAGCTGAAAGACTAAGGGCAAAGACAAGGAGTTAACAATAGCCAAACAGAATAGCAAAATAATTATCAATGTATATAGTGTCCTTCATAGATAGTTGTTGAGTAAGTGAATAAATGTATAAAAACATAGGCAGAGAGTCTTTGGTCTTAGAGGCTATAGAATATTGAGATACTTACAGTAGTTAGGTGAGGAATAAAATCATTTTCATTCAGGTCTTGCTCCATGTGTGAAAAGATACTTGTATTAAAAAAAAAAAAAGATAATCTCACAATTAAATTTTTTTCTGTTACCCTGGCCATATATTTAGCCATGTCTTCATTCACTGACTTTTTATATGTGACACAGAATAACCTGGGGAGGAAAAACTCCTGTTCCTGGATTTAAGTTTCAAAAATCTAGTTCCCAGAGAAGGAGCAAAGGCCCAAAGATGATGGAAGAATATGTGATGCCTCAGAGCAGAGTTTCCATTCCTATTATCATCCAAAGATGCCCTACGTTAATCAGGAAGACAGAAGAGATCTTGAGAAAGGACGCTTGAGTCCAACCTGAAATTCTCCAAACCAAGTCAAACACTGAGTGGGGAAATAGCACATCCCAGTACATTTCTGGGATCCTGGAGCAGAAGGATGCTAGATGCCCTGCCCACCCACTAACTGCACCTTTTTATTTTAATAAGAAAAAACAAGTCTCCGACATTCAGTACCTGGTACTTACCCAAGAACCACCCGTGCTATTTAACTGTATCATGGGGTCAATATATTTCATCATTTGCCTTGGAAACTCAATCAACCTCTTGCCTTGTTTCATGGGAAAATATGTTCTAAATAGTTATCTTAGATATCTTAGATAACACATTTGTGTTAGGACTTATTATTAGGATAAGGTGACTGTCTACAGGGTTTGATGATTAATAACATAGGCTTTGGAGCAAGGGAGATCTTTAAGGCTATAAGGATGCTCTCACTAGCAAGTGACATCCAACCTAACCCTAAGTGGCTTAAATAATTGGGGGACTTATTATTTTTCTTAACAGGAAAGTTGAAGATAGGAAGACTCCAGTAGGGACTTTTTAAAAAATCAGTAGTCAACAGTATCATCAAGGACTCAGGTTTCCTCCATCTTTCTGTGCTGCCAACTTTAGTGTTAGGTTGAGCTCTAAGCTTGCAGCCAGATAGTTGTATCCTTTTCAAGCATCATACCCAGATACAATACCCAGAAGCAAAGGACTCCTTTTCCACGGGAGGAAATCTTTTGATGAACCCCCATTTGTCTCATTGGCCAAAATTATATCACGTGTCCATGTCCAAACTTGCTGGTTAGGGAGCTGAGGACTAATTTCTGATTTGGATCAATTAGGATATACCCATCCTAAGGCTGGGTCTAAGACTGGTCTCCCATGAATCACTGGCTTTCCAGAGAAGAGTGAATAATTGAAAAAAGAAAAAAGGGTTCTATTACCAAGGAAGAAAAGAAAAGATGTTCGTAATCTCCATCTCAGTTTGAACTTGTCTCTGACACATAATACTTATATGATTCTAAGCAATTTAATTACTTTTTTATGTCTCACATTTTTAACTTTATAGTGAAAATAATATACGTATTATAGAATTTTTGAGACATGAAATCATATATGCAAATTGCATAATGTATTGCCTTGGATATAATTATCTGTCAAATAATCTTGTTATTAATATCATCATTAGAAAAGAATAACATTAAAAAGTTTATCTTTTTCAAACTCAGGAAATATTCATTTATATTTTATTGACCCAAAATATCACAACAGTAAGCTCATACCTAATACGTGGAGCTTTTTATGTCAGCCATCTCTCAAAAGATCTGGTCAGATTTTTTTCCCCCTTTCACTAGTCAGGCTGTTTTTGAAAGTTTGCAGAAAGTAACACATCACAGATGGCAAAAAACATGAAAATCAACCAAAAGTTATTGCAACTTTTTCTAAGCCTGGTTTTCACACTCCATCTACAGGGTGAGAACAGCCTACAACACAGCACTCCAAACAGCCACCCCTCCCTACAGCTCACACCATAAAAATGGAATTCATAAAAATCATAATTTGCTTTTTAATGGTTCACCGAACTCCAGCAATGTCTTAGCACATACCCTTCAAACTGATTTCCTTAGGGACACCTCCAAATGGAATGAGGATGTACAGCTTGGAAATATCACCTCTGTCTTGTTTTGCTACCCTCAAAGCATCAGAGAGAGGTCATTCCAGAGTAATCAAAACAGAAAGATTTGTCTCTTGATATCATTTTGTCCTGATTCACCAAGGCTTATAGTCAGCACTAGTCATCAGTGTTTTGGCAACGAGAGTTTGTTTAAGGTAATTTTGTTGGCTTTTCTTTTATCTGTAATTGAAATGTTAAAGAAAGGTGTTTATTAGTCCAGCTCTTTTCTTTTCTCCATCTTCCCTACTCTGCCTCTAAATGTCTGAGGATTACACAAGAGTCAGTGATTAATCACTCAGGGTTTGCTCTCTACTTCATATTGATCTCTGAGTTTTAGGGTCCATGGTCTGTAATTTTTGTCAAAATTATTACCATACTGTTACTCTTGCTGAGCAACTGAGTTTAAAACCAATGCTTACTAGCCTTTTTGATTTTATTGTGCTATGCATGTTTTGCTTATTTGAAGATCCTTAGATATGTGCTATAGTTAGCTCCATTTCACCTTCATTTTCTACCTATGCTTGGCTATTTGTCTCCTTTCCAAGATAACTTAAGACTAACTTCTTTTTTACTAAAGTATAGTTGATTTACAATGTTGTGTTAATTACTACTATACACTGACTCAATGCACATGAGTTTGAGCAAGCTCTGGGAGATGGTAAAGGCAAGGAAGATGGTGAAGGACAGGGAAGACTGGCACGCTGCAGTCCACAGGGTCGCAAAGAGTCAGACACAACTGAGCAACTGGACAACAACAACAAATACAGCAGTGATTCAGTACATTTTTCTGCAGGCTTCCTTGGTGGTTCAGCAGTAAAGAATCCGCCTGCCAATGTAGGAGACATGGGTTTGATCCTTGGGTCAGGAAAATCCCCTAGAGAAAGGCATGGCAAACCACTCTAGTATTCTTTCTTGGGAAATGCTGTGGACAGAGGAGACTGGTGGGCAAGAGTCCATGGGGTCCCAAAAGATTTGGACATGACTTAGTGACTAAACAACAACAGCACACTTTTAAAATATTCTTTTTCATCATAGTTTATCATAGGATAATGAATATAGTTCTCCATGCTATGCAGTAGGACCTTGTTTCATGCATTCTACATATAAACACTTATATCTGCTAACACAAGGGTGCCTATATCTTTTTGAATTATAGTTTTATCTGGATACATGCCCAGGGTGGGGTTACTGGATCATATAGTTATTCTATTTTTGGTTTTCTGAGGAATCTCCATTCTGTTTTTCACTGTGGCTACACTAACTTACAAAGAATAACTTCTTGACCTAATCTTTCCATAGTTACTATTTCTCTTTAACCTGAATCTCTTTTTTATCTTAAGGTTCAAGGAAGGTTTCTGTTCTAAAAAAAAGCATGAAAAAAAAATTCATTCCTATTAAATAGACTGTTATATAGCTGCTTTTTCCTATGGGCTAGGAAATACTTGAAAAATAATCTAAGCTTATTTCTTCTAGAGACATTCCACTTCAATTCCTCGTATTAACATAATATGACTGGTGGCTTTTTCTCTTCGTGAAACTCCATTTCAGAGGCATCAGGACTCTCCTAACTGCATTCAATGGTTCTTCTGTGGCATTTTGATTTACCCTTTTTAGCAACCCTGTTTTTGCTACTCCAGATTCTCCAGATATGCTTTCTTCAGTCTGTAATTCCTGAGTGTCCTCTGAAGTTGCTCCATTCCTAACTTTAAATGGTGTGTTCCCACACAACATATTGAATTATCATAGGCATTCTGATTATAAAAACAAAAAAAACAAAACCTGAGACTCCTGGATTATAATCCCTAAATTCACATCTCTAACTGGCACCATATTTCTGAGCTCTAGAGTCCATATATCTAGCACATTCCAGACCCCCCTTTTTTAAACCTTAATTCCTTCCATTAGAAGCCATGTCTTTGAGAACAGGCATAGGGAGTTTTGCTGGGGAACTAAATTTATTAATATTAAGTAATTCCAACCATACCTGGTTTGGAATCTTAACTCTACAATTTCTATCTGATTTTATATCCATGTTCTTGTTATGATTTACTGCTGCTAATTAGTGTTTCCTGTTGTAATCTTTCAGTGTGCTTGGGTTTTTCTCTCACTTCAAATATCCCTGTTTCTTGTTTATGGTATTAGTCCTCATTCCTCTATTTATCTTCCCAGTTCTTGACTCGTTTTTAATGACCAGCTATCTGCACAGTTGTACTCTGGATTCTGATGAGCGATGTGTCTGGTATTCACTTCACATACTCAGTAGATATTTGTGTTATAAGTGAACATTCCTTAGTAAATTCTAGTACATGATGATTTCAAGGGACTTAGACTTCAAGGTGCTCTGGATTTCAGTCTATTTCTAGCAGACTAACTTCTTCAATTACTGATTTATATCCATGCAGTCTTACTCAGATAATCTCTCAAAAGTAAGGACATTTAGATGTAGTAAGACATAGGAGCAAATTAAAAATTTTTTTTAAAAAATCAAGATGGGTATCCTATTAAAGTTTGTTTCCCATCAGTTTGCACTCCGTTCTCTTTTCCTGGTAACTTAAGCCCACCTGACTTCATTTCTCGGGATCAAAAATTGCTGTCAATAAATTATTTGATTTTTTAAAATAAATTACATATCTTATTGTGTTATGTACCCAGAAGTCTCTGCATTTATTAGTACAACAAAAAGTTATTATTATTTAACTTTTAGTGGTGTAAGTCACTCAGGGGTGTCAGACTCTTTGTGAACCCATGGACTGTAGCCCGCCAGGTTCCTCTGTCCATGGGATTCTTTAGGCAAGAATACTGGAGTGGATTGCCATTCCCTTCTCCAGAGGATCTTCCCAACCCAGGGATTGAACTTGGATCTCCTGCCTTTAAGGCAGATTGTTTACCGTGTGAGCTACAGGGAAGTCCCAATTTAACTTTTATGAAGTCCCAATTTAAACTTTATAATTTAACTTTTATTCTGTCAGATATGGTGTTACACTTAATCCTCAAGGCAAAACTGTGCAATTAGCACTGTCATTATTGTTAATCTACAAACATAAAGCTAAGAAATATAGAAGTTAAGTCACTTGCTTAACTCTTAAGAAGAGAGTATTAAGTGTAGCATCCCGACTTTGAACAACCCACTCTTTCTGAATTTGGAGTCTGTAATCAAACAGTGGTAATTGTAAGACTTAGATTGATTCACATTAAGAAAATAAAGTTATAAATTGTGTTGTGTGTGTGTGCTAAGTCACTTCAGTCATGCCTGACTCTTTGCAACCATGGATGGTAACCTGCCAGGCTCCTCTGTCCATGGGATTTTCCAGGCAAGAATACAGGAGTGGGTTGCCATGTCCTCCTCAAATTGTATTGCAGGGCAGTATTAATAAGCATAATTTCCATCATTTAAAGTGTATCTCCCAGCCAGCTGCCTACCCTCATGAATAGCAATTTATGAGGTCAAGGATGGTACTTTTCCTGGCAATATCCAAATCTAAATAAGGACAATCAAACAGAAGCTTTTTGTAGGTCACATGTTTCTGGATTTTAACTGTACAGCTTTGAAAAATAAAAGCCTCTAGTGATACATCTGAAAGCAGGATCATAAAATGCTGGTATTTGCATGTGAAAGTGTTTTGTCAAAAACAGTCATATTCATTAAGGAATTGTGCTATAATTCCTGAAAGAAAGTCAGAATTTTAATTCTATAAGAAATTGTTTTTTACTCTCACTGTTTGCAGATGACATGATCCTCTACATAGAAAACCCTAAAGACTCCACCAGAAAATTTCTAGAACTAATCAATGATTATAGTAAAGTTGCAGGATATAAAATCAACACACAGAAATCCCTTGCATTCCTATACACTAATAATGAGAAAACAGAAAGAGAAATTAAGGAAACAATTCCATTCACCATTGCAACAGAAAGAATAAAATACTTAGGAATATATCTACCTAAAGAAACTAAAGACCTATATATAGAAAACTATAAAACACTGGTGAAAGAAATCAAAAAGGACACTAACAGATGGAGAAATATACCATGTTCATGGATTTGAAGAATCAATATAGTGAAAATGAGTATACCACCCAAAGCAATTTATAGATTCAATGCAATCCCTATCAAGCTACCAACGGTATTCTTCACAGAGCTAGAACAAATAATTTCACAATTTGTATGGAAATACAAAAAACCTTGAATAGCCAAAGCTATCTTGAGAAAGAAGAATAGAACTGGAGGAATCAACCTGCCTGACTTCAGGCTCTACTACAAAGCCACAGTCATCAAGACAGCATGGTACTGGCACAAAGACAGAAATATTGATCAATGGAACAAAATAGAAAGCCCAGAGATAAATCTACGCACCTATGGACACCTTATCTTTGACAAAGGAGGCAAGAATATACAATGCAGAAAAGACAATCTCTTTAACAAGTGGTACTGGGAAAACTGGTCAACCACTTGTAAAATAATGAAACTAGAGCACTTTCTAACACCATACACAAAAATAAACTCAAAATGGACTAAAGATCTAAACGTAAGACCAGAAACTATAAAACTCCTAGAGGAGAACATAGGCAAAACACTCTCTGACATACATCACAGCAGGATCCTCTATGACCCACCTCCCAGAATATCGGAAATAATAGCAAAAATAAACAAATGGGACCTAATTAAACTTAAAAGCTTCTGCACAACAAAGGAAACTATAAGCAAGGTGAAAAGACAGCCTTCAGAATGGGAGAAAATAATAGCAAATGAAGCAACTGACAAACAACTAATCTCAAAAATATACAAGCAATTCCTACACCTCAACTCCAGAAAAATAAATGACCCAATCAAAAAATGGGCCAAAGAACTAAACAGACATTTCTCCAAAGAAGACATACAGATGGCTAACAAACACATGAAAAGATGCTCAACATCACTCATTATCAGAGAAATGCAAATCAAAACCACTATGGGGTACCATTTCACACCAGTCAGAATGGCTGCGATCCAAAAGTCTACAAGCAATAAATGCTGGAGAGGGTGTGGAGAAAAGGGAACCCTCTTACACTGTTGGTGGGAATGCAAACTAGTACAGCCACTATGGAGAACAGTGTGGAGATTCCTGAAAAAACTGGAAATAGAACTGCCTTATGATCCAGCAATCCCACTGCTGGGCATACACACTGAGGAAACCAGAATTGAAAGAGACATGTGTACCCCAATGCTCATCGCAGCACTGTTTATAATAGCCAGGACATGGAAGCAACCTAGATGTCCATCAGCAGATGAATGGATAAGAAAGCAGTGGTACATATACACAATGGAGTATTACTCAGCCATTAAAAAGAATACATTTGAATCTGTTCTAATGAGGTGGATGAAACTGGAGCCTATTATACAGAGTGAAGTAAGCCAGAAAGAAAAACACCAATACAGTATACTAATGCATATATATGGAATTTAGAAAGATGGTAACAATAACCCTGTATACGAGACAGCAAAAGAGACACTGATGTATAGAACAGTCTTTTGGACTCTGTGGGAGAGGGAGAGGGTGGGATTATTTGGGAGAATGGCATTGAAATACGTATAATATCATATATGGAACAAGTCACCAGTCCAGGTTTGATGCACGATACTGGATGCTTGAGGCTGGTGCACTGGGAGGACCCAGAGGGATGGTATGGGGAGGAAGGAGGGAGGAGGGTTCAGGATGGGGAACACATGTATATCTGTGGCAGATTCATTTTGATATTTGGCAAAACCAATACAATATTGTAAAGTTTAAAAATAAAATAAAATTTAAAAAAAAGAAATTGTTTTTTATTTTTTCTACTCAAATCATATTTCAAGAGAGATTTTGTGCTTTGATTTATCTTCTTAACTGAAATCCTGCAGTTGTTAAAGCTTAGTGGGAAAAGGTAATGTATGTATGTATGTATATGTGTGTATAGGGGGGATTTAAACCAATTTATAATTTCTGTTCTATCCTGCTTTATCATGTTTTAATCTTTTTTTGTGGTTCAGCCACCTCCAAATGCCTCTCTTGAATACTTACTGAAACAATTTTTTTCTAGAAAAAGAATTTTCTAATAAAAAATCTCAGAAGTTATCAGTATTTTTAAAGTTTAAAAGAAACTAAATGCTTATTCAATTATCTCTGTTTTACTAATATCCCTAAGGCAAATGCAGTTTTAAAAATTATATACACATGGCAACAAAAAGTATCCTCAGCTTGCTGCTGTGTCTTACTAAGTGAAAGTGAAAGTTACTCAGTTGTGTCTGACACTTTGAGACCCCATGGACTATAAGCATATGGAATTCTCCAGGCAAGAATACCGGAGTGGGTAGTCATTTTCTTCTCCAGGGGATCTTCCTAACCCAGGGATTGAACTCAGGTCTCCAACACTGCAGGAAGATTCTTTACCAGCTGCAGGTGGATTCTTTACAAGGGAAGCCCCAAAATACTGGATTGGTTAGCCTATCTTTTCTCCAGGGCATCTTCCCAACCAGGAATCAAACCAGGGTCTCCTGCAGAGCAGGCAGATTCTTTACCAACTGAGCTATCAGGGAAGGCCTGTATCTTACTAAGTCTATAGGAAATCAAGCAGTATCAAGTATTTTTCCTCTAAAATTTCTTGAGCTGATATTTTAATCATCAAACTAGTCTTAGAAGATACATACAAAGTAATGTCCGGTATAAGCAGTAGCATGATGACAAATAGTTAACCACATATTCACCAGGAAAAAAAAAATCCTGATTTGTATCATTTGCCAATTTTTATAGTATAAATACTCTACCTATAGGCAATTTCAAGCAAACGATGTTGAAGGCAGAGTTGAGAAAAGATGTAACCATAGTCAACAAACCAATGGGCCTGACAATCCTGACAGCATGTGAGCTTTCATCAAAACCTCCAGGAAGTCTCTGAAATCACTCTTTTATCAGATGTGAATAAAAGGATACAGATGAGAATTGTGCTTAAAGCCAGTCTTTAGAGTCAGCCTGCCAAGACCTAACTCCACTCTTTAAAGTATCCTCTGTGTTATCTTGTATAAGCCATCTAACTTTCCTGTGACTCTCTTTGCTCATATGTAAAATGGTAATAATATAAGTTTTAATCTCATTAGAATTCCTATGATTATTAAATGAAATAGTGCATTAAAGTGCTTAGAAGAGTTCTTGGCATATAGCTATAATAATAGGCTATTAGTAATAAATGTTAGGGACTATTTTTCTAGAATTTACAATCTAACTATCAGAATATTTTACACATTGTCATCTAAATCTTTCACAGTTCATTGAAAACCATCCTGCTTGATAACAACACTCTGAGAGGAGCCAGTTATAGAGGGAAGAGCACTAAGAAAGATGTCATGCCTTACTCACTAGTCCCAGTTTTGCTGAAGTCTAGGTTTGTGGCCTTTGGCAAACCAGTTTACTTCAGGAGCTTTGGTTCTTTTTTTTTTTAATTTTATTTTATTTTTAAACTTTACAATATTGTATTAGTTTTGCCAAATATTGAAATGAATCCGCCACAGGTATACCTGTGTTCCCCATCCTGAACCCTCCTCCCTCCCCATACCCTCCCTCTGGGTCGTCCCAGTGCACCAGCCCCAAGCATCCATTAGTAAAATACAGAAAGTAATGGTCACCCTGCCAACTACACAGGACTGTGGTGAGACTGCTATAAGTTAATGAAACTATGAACTCTTCTTGGAAGATGGTACATACGTGGGGTGTTATTATTAATCCAATTTAAAATTCATGATGCCATTGAGGATTAAAATAAAAGAGTGAGAAGTTTTGTGTCATTTGAGTAAACATTTGGAAATAATGTATTGTTAAGATCTAGGATGTTTTGTTGTATTGTAAAGATGAAAAAACCCCACATTTGTATCCTGAAGCAGTGAACCATTTTTTTCTTCCCACAAAAGAGCAAGTTTCAAATGAAAATGTTTAAATGAATTAAGGATCCTGGGGAACTAAGTTAAAAATATCCATGTGATCATAATTTTCTAGGAAAGGAAATATAAAGGAAAAATTAATAAATAAAGCACATAATATTCTGTCAAATTGGATAGTATTACATCATTACAAGATGAATACTGTAAATTTCCAAATAATTATTAAAGGCAAAATTTCATAAGTTTTATAAATAAGTATAAAAAATGAAATGTCCAAGACAGATTGAAGAAATTTTAAATTAAGTTCAGTCAACTTGTAAACAAGAAAAACCACACACAAAAATGAAGGCTAGGAAATTATGAAAAATACTTGATTTTTTTAAAAAGTTACACATTGAATCTCTGTTCATGTATAAGAATCATATACATTTATGTACACTTAGTGAAAGTTAACTAAAAATCATTCTAAAAGTGTGCCTATGATTTTTTCTCTTAATTTATGACTTCACACTGTGCTTTAACAGACTTCTGTTCTAGAGAATAAGAATCTCTGTGCAGCCTGATCTTCACCACACCCTTTTCTACCAGTTATCAGTAAAAATTCTTACGGCCTAAAATTTAAATGTTGGTATATGATATGGGAAGATCAAGCTTCCTTGTTGAAGGGAAAAATCAAAATGAAAGTTATGAATAGTATGTTATCTTCTATGAGAGCCAGAGGGAAAATATGAAATAAAAATTTGTAAGAAATCACTGAAAATATTCATAAGAAATTTATGAGTTAGGGAACTTGAGTAGACTAAGAAACAGGTGGATAAAGACTTTCATAAGGTACCATTTTATATTGTTTTGATTTTTGATTTGTGAATTTATTACCTACTAAATGACATTATTGTGTGTGTGTGTGTGTAAGTCCAGTACACCTCAATCTCACATCTGATTTAACACTTCTCACCTGCCCCGCACTCAGGCCTGACAAGGCAGAGACGCCGGCAGAGTAGACGAGTGTGATGGACTCATCCTCCACGTCTGGTCCCCTGTCCCACTCACTATGCAGCTTCTTCTTGTTCAGCAATATGGTGGGGAAGACAGGGGTCAAAGGGTCTTACAAGACTGGTGGGTTTGTTGTCATCTGTGTGACAACTACGCAAATGCTGGTTACCTTTTCTCTCCTGAGGAGCTTTTGTGCTTCCTTCAGAGACAACACCCTACACCAACTGGGTATCTTGTTCTTTGATATTTATGCTGAATTTTCGATTCCTACTCTGTCTTCTGTTTCAACAATCACCCAACAAAGTCTGGTTTTCACCCTCTGAAATCCGTATCTGTTGCACAATGCCTTCAAAAGACCTCTCCTCCACCTGCCTCTCGACTTTGAAAAACTCAGTACCTTTTCTGTACTAACATCTGGAAGTACATGTCTCTCTCTCAACAGGATCCCTCTACAGTTGTCCTTTAGGCCAAGGTTTCTTAACCTCTATGGTATTAACATTTGGGGCTAGAGAATTCTTTGTTGTGGGGATTTTCCTGTGCATATTATGATGTTTAGTGGCACCCTTGGCTTCTACCTGTTATAACACTAGCTAGCCCCCATCAGCCAAACCAAGAGTCTCCAGAAATTGCCCTATGACACCTTGAAAGCAAATGGCCTGATTGAGAGCCACAGGACTAAGGTAACAATGCTCTTCAAATGAATTCCCATTTCCGAATCTCCTTTTACCACTCTGGTATTAATAATTATCAGGCTGGATGATGGAGATTATCAAATACACACGGGGAACTGCTGCTCGGCAAGCCCTTATACAGTGTCTGATAGATGCCTCTCATGATAATATATGGACATGTGACACCCATTTTCTCAGAAGGAACGCAAATCTTGAGATAAGAGGGAAACTCTTACATTAGTAAAAATCAGTGTAAGCCTACATCTATCTCTGACATTTAAAACTCTGGGCCTAAGGACTGTGAGAGCAGGGGGAGAGGAGACTTTAATTTGTTTATTACTTTATCGATCGACTGTTTTGTATTATTCAAGCATTTAGATTAAAATCTGTATTTTTTAAAAGAAAGAATTTTAGTTCTTAACATAGCTATATCAAGAAGAACATTTTAATTTTTAATAAGATTTTGATTTGGGTTTCTTAGCCAAGATATGAAAGCAGGGTCAAGAAAAAGGGGAAAAAAAGGAGACAAGCAAAAAAGTTAAAAGGGCAAGGAGGTTAAAACTTACCTTGTTTCATCAATATAAACTGCTTCCAACACAGATGCTGCATATTCAATATTCTTCTTTAAGTCGATGACGTTAACATCACCTTTTTCCAGCTGCTTCACTAAGCATCTTAGTCTATTTCAAAAAGTAGCCAAAAAAAGAAAGAGAAAGAGATTTATCATGACTATAAGGAAAAGAGTCAATATTAAATATACAAATTGGGTTAAACTTTCAACTTATCTTTCCAGGTTATTAAATAGCAATATTTTCAGGTATATTTGAGGTATAACTAAGGCCAATCTTTATCACTTAAACAACTATCAGAAATTATATTCACCTCTCAATAATATTCGGAGAAGGCAATGGCACCCCACTCCAGTGTTCTTGCCTGGAGAATCCCAGGGATGGGGGAGCCTGGCGGGCTGCTGTCTATGGGGTCGCACAGAGTTGGACACGACTGAAGTGACTTAGCAGTAGCAGCAGCAGCTCAATAATATTAGGGCTATAGGTTGCAGGTTTATGTACCATATTTCAAGCATAGTTTTTCTGAAAATTCAAACAATATAGGTATTTTCATACAAGAATTCCTAATACTAGAATTTATTCTATGGTTGTTGTTCTTCTTCAGAGTTGGCGCTAAGAAATATTTAACAGGTACTCTTTTGACCAATATTGTATCAATTATTCACTGTTTATAGCAGTAGAAATAAAAATAAAAGGCAAAAGATTCAAGAAAATATAATTAAGAGGAGAAAAAAATATATGTATACAAGCTTAGTGTTTTTATTGCAATGATTTTTCAGTTAAGGCAAAACTACAAAATATTTTCTCATGTTTTTGCCCATAGAATCATGTATCACAACCGTTTGAGAAATTTTAAAGCATTTCTGGATTTCTGACTCAGAAATTGTGATGTAATTAATACTGTTGTTTTAAGCCACTACATTTTGTAATAATTTTTTAGGCAGAAATAGATATCTCAGGGAGTGAAATAATACAAATTACCTCAATAATTTTCTAATACTTTTAGAAATTTCTATGCATTAACTATAAACCAAGTGTTTCTAAAGATACTTCCCTTTACTAACAACAGAAAACATATTCTTTAGCCACTATACACTATAAATAAGAATTGCGAATACAATTCACCCATTTTCCTGTCAGCAGGCAGAATTTAATTCCTTGAGAAAAGATATTTCAGAGAGAATGGAATACATCTACTTTTAGGCACAGCCTTAAAGATAGTGTAAGAGATTCTCTGAAAACTTACTTGAGTGATTTCCAATACCAAGGTTTAGGGTATCAAGACAAGTTAAAAATTTCAGCAATGGTATTTTACATTTCTTCATCCATAAGAAACTTTATTTCTCCACAGAAAAGAGCCACACCTAGCTTAAAACTTCTTATCCAGGCAGCTACAATTGCTTTTTGTACCACATACTTTTGTATGAAAAAATATTAGCAGACAACAACACTGCAAAATAAATTCCATGTGTCGGTAAGTGTCTTATTTGTCCAGAGTAAGCAAAGCAGAACAAAATAAATATCAATGACTAAAACAGGTTACTTTGAAAGGGAAAATTACGCCTGGCTCTGAGGCTTGTGTAAAATACTGAATATGATAATAATGGAGCAACACATAGAGTTTTAGGGGATTTTTGTAATTCTATAATCCAAACACATTACTTAGTATAATTTCCTTTTATGTAGAAAGTAAAAGAAAAAGTTTCATACTTTGAAACAGCTTAAAAATACACCACTCATATATCCTTAGCACTTTAGGGATAAGAGGGAGATGCCTCACCTGCAAAAGTCTAAAAAATCTGGCTAATGTCATAAATAATGCTAAATGACTGAATGCTTTCCTTCCAAAATCAGGAACAAGACTCTACTCTCACCACAGATATTCATAATTGCACTGGATCTTTCAGCCAAAGCTACAAGGCAAGAATAAAAGGTATTCATGTTGGAAAGAAAGAAATAAAACTGTCTTTGTTCACAGAAAATGTGATTGTCTAAGTAGCAAATCTGATGAAATATACCAAAGAGTTACTAGAAGTGATAAAATGTAATAAATGATTTTAACAAGTTTACAATATAAAAAGATGCAAAAATCAATATCATGCTATACAATAATAATGAACAATCTGAAATTAAAATATAAAGCAATACTATTTACAATAGTTCTGAAAATGTAAAATTCCTAGCCATAAATGTGACAAAGTATGTGCAAGCCCTATACACTGAAAACTACAGAACATTGTTGAAAGGAAAAACCATAGATCTAAATAAATGGAAAGATACACCCATGCTTACGGATTGACTCAATATTGTTTTCATGTCATTTCTCCAAAAATTTATTTATAGATTCAATGTAACCCCAGTAAATATCCCAGCAGGCTCTCTTGTTATTGTATATATTGACATGCTGATTCTGAAATTCACATTGAATCAAGGAGCTAGAATAGTCAAATTTAACAAAAAGAACAAAGCTGGGGAATTTACACTACTTCAAGAGATTCTAAAGCTACAGTAGTCAGTACAGTATAAATGGCACAATACACTGCATTATTAGCACCCAGATAATACAACAGATAAATCAATAGATTTATAAAGTTAAAAACAGACCCACAAATATATAGGTAATTTATTTTGGGAAAAGATGAAAAGATAATTTAGAGGAAAAAGGATAACCTCACAACAAGTTATGCTGGATAATTAGAAATATCCATGTGTAAAAGGAACTTTGTTCCATACCTGCATCACAGATCTAAATGCATATCCTAAAACTATAAACATAGAAGAAAACATAGGACAAAATCTTTGTGATCTTGGGTAAGCCAAAGATGTCTTACATACAACTGCTGCTGCTAAGTCACTTCAGTCGTGTCCGACTCTGTGCGACCCCATAGACGGCAGCCCACCAGGCTCCCCCGTCCCTGGGATTCTCCAGGCAAGAACACTGGAGTGGGTTGCCATTTCCTTCTCCAATGCAGGAAAGTGAAAAGTGAAAGTGAAGTCGCTCAGTCGTGTCCGACCCTCAGCGACCCCATGGACTGCAGCCTTCCAGGCTCCTCCGTCCATGGGATTTTCTAGGCAAGAGTACTGGAGTGGGGTGCCATTGCCTTCTCCGCTTACATACAACACCTGCGATGAAATAATAAGTTGAATTTCACCAATATTAAGAACTTCAAGCCACAGACTGGGAGAAAATATTTGTATATCATATATCTGATAAAGGATTTTCAGAAAACATGTTAAGAACTTGCAAACCTCAATAATAAGATAAATGATCCAATACAAAATCTGCTAATGATTTTTTTGTACCACCAAAAATGATATATTCATGGCAAACATGAAAAGATGCTCAAAATCAGTAGTCACCAGAAAAATTCAAATTAAAACAATAATGAAATATAATCAAATACTTTTTAGAATGACTAAAATTAAAATAACTGATCATACCAAATACTGGCAAAGATGTGAACAATTTAAACTACCACACACAGCTTCTGGGAATGTAAATAAGTACAATCAATTTGGAAAACAATTGCCCAAAAAGTTAACACGTATCTGTCGTATGACTCAACTGTTCTATTCTTTGGTGGAGAGAAGAATAAATATATGTCCTTACAAATACTTGGACATAAATGTTCATAGCAGCCTTCTTTGTAATAGACCCAAACTGGAAGCAGCCCAAATGTTCATCCACAAGTAAATGGAAAACAAATTGGGCCGTATCCATCCAAAGAAGTTCTGCTTAGCAATATAATGAATGAACTGTTGATACACACAATGAAGTGACTGAACAATGACTATGCTGAATGAGATAGGATATACGCATAATGTATGATTCAATTTGTATAACATTTTTAAATGCAATCTATTCTTATTGAGACAGGAAGCAGATCAGAGGTTGCCTGGGAATTAGGAGGTAGAGATCAAGGAAGAGAGGAAGGGAAAGATTACAAAGGAGCTGGAGGAAATTTTGATGGTAATGGAAATATTAATTTTCTTGATTGTGGTGATGGTTTCATAGGTGCATACATATGCTCATACTTATCAAATTATAAATTATAAAATGAAATATGTAATTTGAGATAGAAAATGGATATATGCAAAATAGATGCTTCTGTTACATATCTTTACTTTTAATCAATTCCATTAAAATACTTAAAATTTTAATATATAATATCAAAGACATGGAAAAACTCTAAAGCAGCATTAAACTGTTAATGATTTTTCTTCAAAAAGAAAGGCACTAATCTTTGACAATTCATGAGACTTTTAAAATCAGCCTGAATATTATGTACTGAACAGGTTTTGATGTTCTTAGCTTTTTGGTGGGACTACTTCCTCACCTTATAAGGATCAGAACACTTAAAAGAAGACAGCAATGAAAATAGAAACCATCTTTGAAAATAATTGATTAGATCTGTGATCCAATCAAGCAGTCACAGAAGAAAAGCAATTTCTACTTTTGAACAAAGAGTACTGAGCTGTAGAAAATGATTGAGTATTTTTATTCAAATATAGAACTGCCACTTTTCAAATGAAAAAAATACACAATGTAAAATGATGTAGTTTTCAGAATCAGGTACTTCATATACTCTAAACTTAGCTTCTAAGATATTGCTATAAAACCTTATCTTGCAAAAGAACCACTTACATAATAAGGATATTATACTGAAAAATCCCATGTGTCTATGCATGTCTTCATTAATTCTAGGATAAAAATGCCCAGGATATCTCTAATGCTGTAAAGCATAAGTGATGTGTATGTTAACAATTTTAACTTAAAAGAGAATTGAAAATAATCATCCTTCTATCAATGTCCCTATATTTTACATAACTGAAATACAAAAGAGAGAAGGATACGGTTGCAAGAATGCCATACTAAGAAGCAGAAGAGGTAATGCTAAAGGAATATCTATAGTGATATTAACATTACCATTGAAATATGGCCACACACAGGAGTGCACAAAGACATATAAATTGGGACTGTCAGAACTAGAAGCTGCTGTGTCATTTTCAGTAAGTCCTGCTTGCCTCTAATTCTAACATGATTAAAAAGTGATGATAAGAAGCCATTAAATAATGAAGTTTTCTTGTCTATTCTGCAGGTCAAGGCTTAAGAAATTAAATTCTAACCTTAGTCGAGAAAGCAAGGCTTATAAATTGAAAGTCTTTTTAAGATACTTTTTTCCCCACAAAGGCCAATGTTATAGTTGTAAAATCCCTTGATATCTTTATTTTATAGAATAAATAACTCCCAAAATAATTGGTATCATTGAAAAATGAGAACAATTGTATGGCAAACATTACTGGCCTTTAAAATATATTTACATTCTATATTTAAAGAAGCAAAATGACCCTACTAAAGTGGAGAACATAGAATAGAAAAAAATGAATTTTTAAAGGCAAAGAAAAATATAATTATTCTTCCTTTTCTTCCAAATCACATTTTGGGTTAACTATTTATCACTTTACTTCAAGAGAGTACTTTTTATTACAGAAATGGGCACTGCATAGTTCTCAACATTTTGAAGTATTCTTTTTAAGTACAGCGATACAAACACTTGAATAGTTAGAAATGCTTTCAAGATCAATTTTGTTCCTCCTTAGAGGCAAGGAATAAGACCATATTAACTTTAAAGGGAGAACCAATCATTTATACCTGGTTACTGTCACACCTCTGAAATACTACAGGCTATATCAACTCAAGGATTTTCTTTAAAAAAATACATACTTAAATAACTATGTATAGTAGAGACATATGCAAATAAACACATATTTAAAATATATTTAAATATTCGACTATATAAACATTTTAAATATACATTTGTAAAAATATAAAATATTTTTAAACTCCATTTTTTATAGAGTTCAGTTCAGTTCAGTTCATTCACTCAGTCGTGTCCAACTGTTTGCGACCGCATGAATAACAGCACGCCAGGCCTCCAGGTCCATCACCAACTCCTGGAGTTCACTCAAACTCATGTCCATTGAGTCAGTGATGCCATCCAGCCATCTCAGCCTCTGTTGTCCCCTTCTTCTTCTGCCCACAATCCCTCCCAGCATCAGGGTCTTTTCCAATGAGTCAACTCTTCACATCAGGTGGCCAAAGTATTGGAGTTACAGCTTTAGCATCAGTCCTTCCAATGAACACCCAGGACTGATCTCCTTTAGAGTGGACTGGTTGGATCTCCTTGCAGTCCAAGGGACTCTCAAGAGTCTTCTCCAACACCACAGTTCAAAAGCATCAATTCTTCAGTGCTCAGCTTTCTTCACAGTCCAACTCTCACATCCATACATGACCACTGGAAAAACCATAGCCTTAACTAGACGGACCTTTGTTGGCAAAGTAATGTCTCTGCTTTTCAATATGCTATCTAGGTTGGTCATAACTTTCCTTTCAAGGAGTAAACGTCTTTTAATTTCATGGCTGCAATCACCATCTGCAGTGATTTTGGAGCCCCAAAAAATAAAGTCTGACACTGTTTCCCCTGTTTCCCCATCTATTTCCCATGAAGTGATGGGACCGGATGCCATGATCTTTGTTTTATGTGTGTTGAGCTTTAAGCCAACTTTTTCACTCTCCTCTTTCACTTTCATCAAGAGGTTTTTTAGTTCCTCTTCACTTTCTGTCATAAGGGTGGTGTTATCTGCATATCTGAGGTTATTGATATTTCTCCCGGCAATCTTGATTCCAGCTTGTGCCTCTTCCAGTCCAGGTTTCTTATGATGTACTCTGCATAGAAGTTAAATAAGCAGGGTGACAATATACAGCCTTGACATGCTCCTTTTCCTATTTGGAACCAGGCTCTTGTTCCATGTCCAGTTCTAACTGTTGCTTTCTGACCTGCATATAGGTTTCTCAACAGGCAGGTCAGGTGCTCTGGTATTCCCATCTCTTTCAGAATTTTCCACAGTTTATTGTGATCCACACAGTCAAAGGCTTTGGCATAGTCAATAAAGCAGATATAGATGTTTCTCTGGAACTCTCTTGCTTTTTCCATGATCCAGCAGATGTTGGCAATTTGATCTCTGGTTCCTCTGCCTTTTCTAAAACCAGCTTGAACATCAGGAAGTTCACGGTTCACGTACTGCTGAAGCCTGGCTTGGAGAATTTTGAGCATTACTTTACTAGCGTATGAGATGAGTACAATTGTGTGATAGTTTGAGCATTCTTTGGCATTGCCTTTCTTTGGAACTGGAATGAAAACTGAACTTTTCCAGTCCTGTGGCCACTGCTGAGTTTTCCAAATTTGCTGGCATATTGAGTGCAGCACTTTCACAGCATCATCTTTCAGGATATGAAATAGTTCAACTGGAATTCCATCACCTCCACTATCTTTGTCCGTCGTGATGATTTCTAAGGCCCTCTTGACTTCACATTCCAGGATGTTTGGCTCTAGGTGAGTGATCACACCATCGTGATTATCTTGGTCATGAAGATCTTTTTTGTACAGTTCTTCTGTGTATTCTTGCCATCTCTTCTTAAGATCTTCTGCTTCTGTTAGGTCCATACCATTTCTGTCCTTTATCGAGCCCATCTTTGCATGAAATGTTCCCTTGGTATCCCTAATTTTCTTGAAGAGATCTCTAGTCTTTCCCATTCTATTTCTTTGCATTGATCGCTGAGGAAGGCTTTCTTATCTCTCCTTGCTATTCTTTGGAACTCTGCATTCAAATGGGTATATCTTTCCTTTTCTCTTTTGCTTTTCACTTCTCTTCTTTTCACAGCTATTTGTAAGGCCTCCCCAGACAGCCATTTTGCTTTTTTGCATTTCTTTTCCATGGGGATGGTCTTGATCCCTGTCTCCTGTACAATGTCATGAACCTCCATCCATAGTTCATCAGGCACTCTATCTATCAGATCTAGTCCCTTAAATCTATTTCTTACTTTCACTGTATAGTCATAAGGGATTTGATTTAGGTCATACCTGAATAGTCTAGTGGTTTTCCCTACTTTCTTCAATTTAAGTCTGAATTTGGCAATAAGGAGTTCATGATCTGAGCCATAGTCAGCTCCCGGTGTTGTTTTTGCTGACTGTGTAGAGCTTCTCCATCTTTGGCTGCAAAGAATAGAATTAATCTGATTTCGGTGTTGACCATCCTGTGATGTCCATGTGTAGAGTCTTCTCTTGTGTTGTTGGAAGAGGGTGTTTGCTATGGCCAGTGCGTTCTCTTGGCAAAACTCTATTAACCTTTACCCTGCTTCATTCCGTACTCCAAGGCCAAATTTGCCTGTTACTCCAGGTATTTCCTGACTTCCTACTTTTGCATTCCAGTCCCCTATAATGAAAAGGACATCTTTTTTGGATGTTAGTTCTAAAAGGTCTTGTAGGTCTTCATAGAACCTTTCAACTTCAGCTTCTTCATCATTACTGTTGGGGCATAGACTTGGATTCCTGTGATATTGAATGGTTTGCCTTGGAAACGAACAGAGATCATTCTGTCGTTTTTGAGATTGCATCCAAGTACTGCATTTCGGACTCTTTTGTTGACCATGATGGCTACTCCATATCTTCTAAGGGATTCCTGCCTTAGAAGTTTTATACAGTAGATATATTTATATATTAAGTAGATAAATATAAGTATATTTATATTATATATATATATTTAAATCTATTTGTTCTGATAAAGTAATGACTTTCACCTACTGATAAGAATTTATTTAAACCAGGGAAGAAAGTTTAGGGATAGGATCCACACACACCAGACCCACTGAAAGGCAGTTTAACATTTTATGTCATTCTCTTGCACCTTGGAAAACACATGCTTAGCACTGAGCTCAGGTGGCCTCTCTGTGTTAAATGTCTTTCACTTGCCCCTGCAGATCCATCTACTGGGCTCTGCCCTGCTCCTTGCCCTGAGGGCGAGAATGCAGAGACCTCAGCAGACTTTGGATCTGGTTTCAGGAAACAGGAGGAAGGGAGGTGTGAAGGCCCTGTTATTCTTCTCTCCTCCCTGGAGAGGCACCCACCATAAAAGGTCATTTGTCAAACAACCCTTTCCAGAGTCCCCTCTCACTCTCTTTCTTTCTCTTTCCAAGTATAACACATCCTTGGAGCCTAATGTTATCAGCCCAGAGGCATTGCGTTATCCTGGTAGTTCCCTACATGGGTATAACAACTTTAAATATTCTCTTTATTAGTTACTCCTCAAATTACCTGTTTTTACCGTGTCAATCTTTTTACCTAGCTTCTACCACACTCCCTACAGCACCATCCTCTCATACCAGAGACTTTCAATATAATCCTACTGTAGTGCTGGAAAGACTATAGGGCTTTAAAGTCAGTGGGGCTCACTCAACTAACATTCACTTTTTCCTGGTATTCCTGGAGAGAAGCAACACCCTAAACGGAGGGCTACTTCCAGTTTTCTGTGGTGATCAGCTTTAGAGTGAGCTCTGCCAATGGAAACTGCACATAACGCTGAGGACCAGATGCTTCATAGGGGATGTAGGAGAACCGTGGGACTAAATTGCCACCCTCACACAGGAGGAGCCTGATTCTGGAAAGGAGTGTTTATGGCTGTTGGCTGATGCTAGCTGGGTCAGAGAATGTGTGATATCATTTTTTTTTTAATTTAAAGGAAAGAAATAGACAAAAGAAGAATTGGGGTTTGCAGTGGAGCCTGATGGACTAAAAAAAATGCCTTTATTACTGTTCACCCCTGAAACATCACTAACATAACATAAACAGACCAAAAACATAAAAGAGGTACAAGGAGAAAGAACAGAAGATAATACAGCAAAGAAAAGCTTACAATACGGTTTCTGGAAAAATAGTAAAATATGGTAACTGACTGAGCAGATACCAAGAAAGACAAACAAAGCGAAGAGCTTTTGATGGGTGATCACTGAAGAAGCAAGATGATTAATGTCCACAGAAGCTCAGAATAGCTGAGGAAATAGGGATAGGAAAGATCCTGTAATCCAAGGATCTGTCTTTATGCTCAAAATAAAATGGTGAAAATCTTTTTACAGCTTCGATTCCTTTCTTCACCCCAAGTAGCAGGAGATTATCCTTACATACTCCTGTAGCAAACCTGGAAAAGAGGCAAGATTGCCAGATTGGAAACAGAGAAATTAAATAAAAATCAGCATATTGAGTGATGATACCTCAGGTTTCTTTCTCCCACATATTTACAGAGTTAAGATTATGGGATTAACCACAAGAGAGACCAAAAAGCCCCAGACAAATAAAATTTTGGAAACAAAAGTTTGCCCTTGTTCTCCCTACACCTTTCAGTGAAGCCCAGAAGGTGACAAGCACCACCTATGACAAAGAAATTCTAATCACTTTTCAGACACATTCTTCAATATTAATGGCCTGTCATCAATGAGCAAGCCCTGAAGGAAAACCTCAAACATGAAAGACATCGATATATCTAAATAAAATAAAGAAAGTTAGAGGAAATGGAAATAATATTGAGATGTAAGGAAAACAAAAAAAACCACCATCAAAAACTGACCATGTGAGATATTACTTCATACCTGTTAGAATGGCTGTCATAAAAAAGACAACAAATAATAAACAGCAAGACTGTGGAGAAAGAGAACCCTAGTTCACTGATGATGGGAATATAATTGGTACAGCCACTAGAGAAAAGAGTATGGAGGTTTCTGGCTATTTATCTGAATAAAATGAAAACACAAATTTGAAAACATATATATACACCAATGTTTATTGCAGCATTATTTATAATAGCCAAGATATGAAATTAAGTTAAGCATCCATTAACAGATGAATGGATAAAGAAAATGTGGCTTCACACGCATACACACACACACACACACACACATATATATATGAAAAATATTACTCAGCCATGAGAAAGAATGGCATTTTGTCATTTGCAACAACATGAATGAAACTGTAGGGTATTATGTTTAGTGAAATAAGTTGAACAGAGAGTGACAAACACTGCTTCACTTATATGTGGAATCTAAAAAATAAATGAGTGAATATAACACAACACAAACAGACTCGTCAATAGAGAGAACTAACTATTTTATAATAACTTTAGGTGGTGTATAATCTATAAAATTACTGAATCACTGTGTGGTATACCTGGAACTAATATAACATTGTAAATCAACTATACTTCATTTTACAAAAACTGAGAAAAGTAAGTGAAGAGATTCATCCATGAGCGAATATGCTGTAACTTTTAAAAAATAGAATAAAGAGTGATGAAAAAACTCTTAGAATTGAAACTGATGATTTATATAAAAATGTCAACAGAAGAGGCAGAGGATAATGTCTAATAACCCATAAAGTAGACATAAAGACAGCAAAATGAATAATAGAATAATAATGATAAAATCACAATGCTGGTTTTGAAGATCTAATATCTAGTTAGAAAATTCTAGACACTAGGAATGGAGGAAATTCTCCAAAAAAAAGGGCAATTTTCTAGAACTAAAAATCTCCATTTGTAAGGGCCCAACTAACCACTAGGGTCAGCTTCATGAGTATCCAACCTCAGAGCCATGGAGGACCTTGCAATTAGGAGAATCTCCCCCCGACCCTTGGTTACCACTTTAATGTCACTATTCTCAAATTCTTAATCATTTTTGAACAAGAAGTCCTACACTTTCAACTTGCACTGGCCCTGTATATTATGTAGCTGGTCCTGGGGTCAACCTGCAACTCTATACTCGGTAAAACTATTGATCAAGTTTGAAGAAAGAATAAAGGCATTTTCAGACATTCAATGACTGTAAAAATTTGACTTTCTAAGCATTCTATTTCAGGAAGCAACTGGGTGATGCATTTGACCAAAACAAGAACACAGCAAGAACTTTAATACAGAGAAGTGAAAAAGAGAAGCCTCCAAAGGAGATATGTGTGCATCCTAGGAATTAACTAGTCCAGATTGAAGTAGGAGTACAGAAGAAAGGAAGTAGGAGGGACGTCTCTGGGGGTAAAATTGGAACTGATGAACAAAGAAACTGATGGGATGTTTGGAACTTTGTTCCAACAGATCAGTTGAGCATAAAATTATAAAAATACACTGCTTATGAAATCAAGGAGAAAGAAAAAAATTATACAAGATATGTCATTTGATTGACTCTATTTGATTGAGAAGTGAATAATATTTACAAACCACACTACTATAAACAG
The DNA here is from genome assembly GCF_027580195.1 of Bos mutus. Lineage (NCBI taxonomy): Eukaryota > Metazoa > Chordata > Mammalia > Artiodactyla > Bovidae > Bos > Bos mutus. Next base: position 121,658,916 of record NC_091618.1, read on the forward strand.
CAGTGATTTTAAAACAAAATAAGATATAACAAAAGTCTTTTGAGAAGATGAGGCTAGGGAAGTTGAAATTAATATACTATAGAAATTTCCTCTATTAACATTACAGATGTCAGTTGGTAAAGTCTAAAATTGATAAATCAAAAAATAGTAAAGGCATATTATTTGGAAATGTGCTAAAGGAAAAATAGCTAAAATGAACTAAATCATTGAGATTATTTAATTCTGGGAAATTGCTGTTTTTTGATAATAAAAAGAGTTTTAATGAAATAATCTACCAGCAGTATTCTTCACAGAGCTAGAACAAATAATTTCACAATTTGTATGGAAAAACAAAAAACCTCGAATAGCCAAAGCAATCTTGAGAAAGAAGAATGAAACTTGAGGAATCAACCTACCTGACTTCAGGCTCTACTACAAAGCCACAGTTATCAAGACAGTATGGTACTGGCACAAAGACAGAAATATAGATCAATGGAATAAAATAGAAAGCCCAGAGATAAATCCACGCACATATGGACACCTTATCTTTGACAAAGGAGGCAAGAATATACAATGGATTAAAGACAATCTCTTCAACAAGTGGTGCTGGGAAATCTGGTCAACCACTTGTAAAAGAATGAAACTAGACCACTTTCTAACACCATACACAAAAATAAACTCAAAATGGATTAAAGATCTAAACGTAAGACCAGAAACTATAAAACTCCTAGAGGAGAACGTAGGCAAAACACTCTCTGACATACATCACAGCAGGATCCTCTGTGACCCACCTCCCAGAATATTGGAAATAAAAATAAACAAATGGGACCTAATTAACCTTAAAACCTTCTGCACATCAAAGGAAACTATTAGCAAGGTGAAATGACAGCCTTCAGAATGGGAGAAAATAATAGCAAATGAAGCAACTGACAAACAACTAATCTCAAAAATATACAAGCAACTCCTACAGCTCAACTCCAGAAAAATAAATGACCCAATCAAAAAATGGGCCAAAGAACTAAACAGACATTTCTCCAAAGAAGACATACAGATCGCTAACAAACACATGAAAAGATGCTCAATATCACTCATTATCAGAGAAATGCAAATCAAAACCACTATGAGGTACCATTTCACACCAGTCAGAATGGCTGCGATCCAAAAGTCTACAAATAATAAATGCTGGAGAGGGTGTGGAGAAAAGGGAACCCTCTTACACTGTTGGTGGGAATGCAAACTAGTACAGCCACTATGGAGAACAGTGTGGAGATTCCTTAAAAAACTGGAAATAGACCTGCCTTATGATCCAGCAATCCCACTGCTGGGCATACACACTGAGGAAACCAGAAGGGAAAGAGACACGTGTACCCCAATGTTCATCGCAGCACTGTTTATAATAGCCAGGACATGGAAGCAACCTAGATGTCCATCAGCAGATGAATGGATAAGAAAGCTGTGGTACATATACACAATGGAGTATTACTCAGCCATTAAAAAGAATACATTTGAATCAGTTCTAATGAGGTGGATGAAACTGGAGCCTATTATACAGAGTGAAAAGCCAGAAGGAAAAACATAAATACAGTATACTAACGCATATATATGGAATTTAGAAAAATGGTAACAATAACCTGGTGCAAAAGAGACACTGATGTATAGAACAGTCTTATGGACTCTGTGGGAGAGGGAGAGGGTGGGAAGATTTGGGAGAGTGACATTGAAACATGTAGAATATCATGTAATAAACGAGTTGCCAGTCCAGGTTCGATGTGCGATACTGGATGCTTGGGGCTGGTGCACTGGGACGACCCAGAGGGATGGTGTGGGGAGGGAGGAGGGAGGAGGGTTCAGGATGGGGAACACATGTATGCCTGTGGCGGATTCATTTTGATATTTGCAAAACTAATTCAATTATGTAAAGTTTAAAAATAAAATAAAATTAAAAAAATAAATAAATAAAAAGAGTTTTAATGAAATAATCCCCTATTAAAGTATAACATCTGATATATCATTCACAAAACAATAATTGCTCACATTTAACTTAGAAATCAAGTTCATTACTCAGTACTTTTGGAACCACTGACCACAACATATTTAAATGACTGAAAAATAGCAAGATGTCAAAATTCATCCTGAATTGCAAGCAAAGACTTTAAAAGGGTACAAAATAACAAAATAGCTCAATCATGATTTGATGCTTATGTTGAAGCGCAGTTATTCTAGCCTCTTTTAGACACACAGTGAAGCCAAAGGAAAGAAAATAATACATAATAATTAAATATATGCCTGTTCATCACATGTTCTAGGCTCATGGACTAAACTGACTGAAAACAGACACATATATTTCATATTTGAGATAGACACAGAAAAGGAAATATGTGAAAAACAGAAAGGGAAATATGAGGAAATAGTATAAAATATGAGAGTAGAGTGAACTATGATGGCTGAATTTATTACATATTTTTTGCAAAATCAGAGAAATGGGAAAAGCATAGTAAGCAGTGCTACAAAAGTCAAATGAAGATGTGGTTTAGAAAGAATTAAAGTTAGTACAACCTGATGCTGGGAAAGTTCAAGGGGAAAAGGAGAAGGGGCAAAAAAAGATGAAGTGGTTGGATGGCATCACTGACTCAATGGACATGAGTTTGAGTAAATTCTGGGAGCTAGTGAAAGGCAGGGAAGCCTCGTGTGCTGCAGTCCATGGGATTACAAAGAGCTGGACAAAAATTAGTGACTGAACAACAACAAAGTTAGCAGACAAGAGGCTGAGCATGGAAAGAACATGATGAATCCACGGTGCTCCTAAAGCAATAAGAGACTGGAAACCAGCAAAGTCTACGACTATACTGGCTGCGCAAAGCAACTTTAGCATCAGTTCCACCAAAAATAACAAAGCAATGTTTACAAGTGTGCTTAGGACATTTATTAATAATTAATGCAGTACTTGTACCAAAATGCTTCAAAAATACACTACCAGAGAAGGAATATCATATTAAAATAGATCTTTAAAGAAATATGCCTGTGAAAATATGAAACTATGGAAAGAAAAGTCAACATGGAATTTTTCCAATTACAATAAATCATAAACATCAGAAAACCTAAGAAGCAGAAATATTTCCATGGCAAATACAGTTAAAATCCTATCAGCAAGCAGAGAAATAGAGAAACCCTCCTGTTAATCTTATCACCCAGAGATAGGAAAATTGGGGTCAATTAAAGCAGAGTGTCTTGAAAGAGCAATCCTTCATTGGGATGAAATTGGTGACATATTAATAATAAGTGACCAAACTGACTTCCAACAAATTGATTGAGAAGATGGTTTTTACTGCAAAGGTTGCTGTATGTATTAGATAAAATCATTTTATCCTAATCTGAATGATTTTCTCTCCCTATCCCTCCCCAAAGCCCTCCCTCTTTTCCTGTCCCTAATACTCTCACTTACTACTCTCCTTCCCTTCTCCCTGCCAATCTCACCCACCACCATATTGTATATAAACACTCTGGATTTCAAGACACTACTAAAATTGGAGGACAAATATTCCTGTTTGATTTTGCAGAATCTTCCTTGCCTCCATAGAAATGTAACTTTCATATACATAATCTCTCAGGATCATTGGAAATAATTCTTTCCTTCTGAGATCTCAGGAACGCTACATTGACATTGACAGAATCAGTTTTGAGAATGCATCATCACTAGTTTAAATTACTGAGTCCCAAATGTAGTACAGCTTAACAATAGGAACATTACCTGGTGGCCTCAGTGGTAAAGAATCTGCCTCAAATACAAGATAAGGGTTTTATCCCACAGTCGGGAAGGTCACCTGGAGAAGGAAATGGCAACCCACTTGACTATTCTTGCTAGGAGAATCCCATGGATAGAGGATGGACCGGAAGTGATGATCAAACCATCCCCCAAAAAAGAAATGCAAAAAGACAAAGATGATTGTCTGAGGAAGCCTTACAAATAGCTGAGAAAAGAAGAGAAGTGAAAGGTAGAGAAAAGGAAAAATATATCCATCTGAATGAGAAGAACAGCAAGGAGAGATAAGAAAGCTTTCCTAAATGGTCAATTCAAAGAAATAGAGGAAAACAATAGGATGGGAAAGACTAGAGATCTCTTCATTAAAATGAGAGATATCAAGGGAACATTTCATGCAAAGATGGGCACAATAAAGGACAGAAACAGTACAGACCAAACAGAAGCAGCAGATATTAAGAAGAGGTGGCAAGAATGCACAGAAGAACTGTACAAAAAATGACTCAGATTGCCACAATGGTGTGATCACTCACCTAGAGCTAGATATCCTGGAATGCAAAGTCAAGTGGGCCTTAGGAAGCATCACTACACACAAAGCTAGTAGAGGTGATGGAATTCCAGTTGAACTATTTCAAATCCTAAAAGACAATGCTGTGAAAGTGCTCCACTCAATATGCCAGCAAATTTGGAAAATTCAGCAGTGGCCACAGGACTGGAAAAGGTCAGTTTTCATACCAGTCCCAAAGAAAGGCAATGCCAAATAATGCTCAAATTACTGCACAATTTCACTCATCTCACATGCTAGCAAAGTAATGCTCAAAATTCTCCCAAGCCAGGATTCAACAGCATGTGAACCGAGAACTTCCAGATGTTCAAGCTGAATTTAGAAAAGGCAGAGGAACCAGAGATCAAATTGCCAACATTCGTTGGATCGTAGAAAAAGGAAGAAAATTCCATAAAAACATCTAGTTCTGCTTCATTGAGTATACTAAAGCCTTTGACTGTGGATGAAAAGAAACTGGATACCAAACCACCTTACCTGCCTCCTGAGAAATTGGTATACAGATTAAGAAGCAACAATTCAAACCGGACATAGAACAAGGACTGGTTCCAAATTGGAAAGAAGTACATGAAGGCTGTATATTACACCTTGCTTATTTAACTTATATGCAGAGAATAGCATATGAAATGTCAGACTGGATGAAGCACAAACTGGAATCAAGATTGCAGGGAGAAATATCAATAACCTCAGATGAAACCACCCTTATGGCAGAAAGTGAAGAGGAGGTAAAGAGCCTCTTGATGAAAGTGAAAAATGAGATGAAAAAGTTGGCTTAAAATTCAACATTCAAAAAATGAAGATCATAACATCTGGTCCCATCACTTCATGTGAATAGTTGGGGAAACAATGGAAACAGTGACAGACTTTATTTTCTTGGGCTTCAAAATCACTGCAGATGGTGACTGCAACCATGAAATTAAAAGACACTTGCTCCTTGGAAGAAAAGCTAACACAAATCTAGACAGCCAGTCAAAAACAGAGACATTACCAACAAATGTCCATCTAGTCAAAGCTATGGTTTTTCCAGTAGTCATGTAGGATGTGAGAGTTGGATCATAAGAGTGTTGAGCACCAAAGAATTGATGATTTTGAACTGTGGTGTGGAGAAGACTCTTGAGAGTCCCTTGGACTGCAAGGAGTCAAACCAGTCAATCCTGAAGGAAATCAGTCCTGAATATTCATTGGAAGGACTGATGCTGAAGCTGAAACTCCAATACTTTGGCCACTGGTTGCGAAGAACTACTCATTTGAAAAGACCATGATTCTGGGAAAGATTGAAGGAGGGAGGAGAAGGGGATGACAGAGGATGAGATGGTTGGATGTCATCACTGACTTGATGGACATGAGTTTGTGCAAGCTCAGGGAGATGGTGATGGACAGGGAAGCCTGGTGTGCTGCAGTCCATGGGGTCATAAAGAGTTGGAGACAACTGAGTGACTGAACTGAACAACAGGAATAAAAGTAAAATACCCTGGAATGAATTAGTCATGTTCTACCCAGGAAACATAACAGCTGTGAACATTTAAAACTGAAAATTTAATTCTGAAAATTGATTACTTGGATGTTGGAAGATGGTAAGGCAACCAGGAAAGTAGTGTAGATCCCTCTAAATAAGCAACTACTGGAGACTTTGGAAATCAAGGGAGAGACAATGTCTCCAGATCCCTGCTGTTTGGGGAGCTCCTGTAGGAAAAGGGAGCACAGGAGGGGCATCTAGAATCACAGAAAAGATGCAACTGATGCACAGAAAACTTTCTTAAGGGCAGAGAAGGAAGGAGAAATACACGGGCTTCTCTCTTCTTCCTCAATTGTCCTTCAGTCTCCTCACAGTGTCTGCCTTTAGCTAAATTCAGCCAGATACCGGTTGACAAAGAAAGTTGGGAAATTGAGCTGTGATGATACAGAGCAGAGCAGGGATAGAACAAGGAATAGATCCAAAGGCCAACAAGTCATGCATCTGAATACACAGTGACCAGAAAGTGTCAAAAATCTTTTCTGAGATTTGGAAAGAAGGCAGAAAAGTGGGTAACATGTCTTCTCTCTCAATTTGGACAAATCCAATCAAGAGTTATCTAGAAGAATGTATGTAGTTTAGCTTGCTATTGATTAAAGGATTCAGATTTAATGAAGCTATTTGTTCATTGTACTTGTAGATTTCTGCCTTGTAGAAATCTATTGTAGAAGTGAACAATAGTTTTATCCAGTGGAACAAACAATTTCACAGGTTTAAGACCTGTTTGTAGGCATTAACCAGTTGTGCATCTACCTCAGCAATCTTATCAGAACATTGTCTATGCACACCTTCTTAAATGTCTTTTGAACAAGTCATAACACCTTACTGATCTCCTCATTATTGATTTAAGCAAAAATTCGGCACATATTTAATGTGTATTTGCATGACTCATGATTTTACCTTTTTGAAGAGTATACTTTAACAAAAGTATTACAAATTTTTGTACAGTTTATACCAATACCCTCAACACATAAAACAATGAAAAATGCAACTAAATCTAGACTGGAAGAAGGAACATAAAGCCAGAAAATATTTCCTCTATCCCTTCCCTTCCTTTCTCTCTGTTTCCTTTCTCTCTTTCTTTCTTAATTTCTTTCAGAACTAATAAAGACATGACTCTCATGAATTCCTATAATATAGGTGAAAAAAAATTTTAATGGCCCGATAAGAGATGCTCCAAAGAGCAACTATTTGGGGAAACTGCACCTTCCTGGCAGATACATACAACAGCATTGCTACGCTCAGTTCAGTTCAGTTGCTCCATCGTGTCTGACTCTGTGACCCCATGGACTGCAGCATGCAGGCCTCCCTGTCCATCACCAACTCCCAAAGCTTGTTCAAGCTCATGTCCATCGAGTCAGTGATGCCATCCAACCATCTTTTCCTCTGTCGTCCCCTTCTCCTCTTGCCTTCAATCTGAAAACCACAATCACAGAAAACTAACCAAACTGATCACATGGATCAGTTTGTCTAACTCAATGAAACTAGGAGCCATCATCTAGAGCCTTCCAAGATGGACAGGTCATGGTGGAGAGTTCTGACAAAACGTGGTCCACTGGAGAAGGGAATGGCAAACCACTTCAGTATTCTTGCCTTGAGAACCCCATGAACAGCTGCTATTCTCACCTGGATGCATTTTTTTGTTATTCAAAATACCAACCAAGCATTGATCCTGTTCCATACTCTTGCTACACAGTCATAGACAGAATCCTCCACATATTTTTGTTTCTAAGTCCATTGCTCCTAATTGAGGCAAACGAGGCAAGTAATTCAGTAAGACAGATTTCTGATTTCAAACATGAAGTGATGTGCTAAACAATAAGAAAACTGCCCTAGGCCAATTTTCCCCATGACTAATTTATAGGGAATTCTCAGTGGTCTAGATTTTCCAGCTAGAGAATTGTTAGATACTTGAGTGACACCTCACATTAGGTGCTTTTCTGCAAATTCTTCCAATTAGATTGAGGTCAGTACACCCCCATGTGTATTAAGATGCACTGTTACAGAGTTAAAGCAAGTATTTCAGATAAAATTAAATGGTCTTCTGAGACAATAACATGCTGTTAAGCACTATCAGAAAGCTCTTCATCTGGAATGATTCACAAAATCAATAAAGGTCCTTGTCTAACTCTTTCGAATCCCTGCCATAACTAGGTTATGATGAGTGCCTGGCAAGTACCAGCCTTTGTTTTTGTTGTTTTTCAGTCGCTATGTTGTGTCCGACTGTTTGCAACCCAAAGGACTGTAGCCCACCAGGCTCCTCTGAATGCCACTATCTTCCCGAGTTTGCTCAAATTCAGGTCCACTGAGTCCATAATATTGTCTAACCATCTCATCCTCTGCTGCCCCCTTCTCCTTTGCCTTCAATCTTTACCAGACTCAGGTTTTTTCCAGTGAGTGGGCTCTTTGCATCAGGTGGCCAAGTATTGGAGCTTCAGCTTCAGCAACAGTCCTTCCAATGAATATTCAGGGTTGATTTCCTTTAGGATTGATTGGTTCTTTCTCCCTGCAGGCCAAAGGAACTCTCAAGAGTCTTCTCCAGAGCCACTACTGGAAAGTATCAATTCTTTTGCGCTCAGTCTTCTTTATGGTCCAACTCTCACACCCATACATGACTACTGGAAAAACCATAGCTTTGACCATACGGACCTTTGTTGACAAAGTGATGTCTCTGCTTCTTAATATGCTGTCTAGGTTTGTCATAGCTCTCCAAGGAGCAAGTGTCTTTTAATTTCATGGCTGCAGTCACTGTCAGCAGTGATTTTGGAGCCCAAGAAAATGAAGTCTGTCACTGTTTCCATTTTTTCCCCATTTGCCATGAGATAATGGGACCAGATGCCATGATCTTAGTGTTTTGAATGTTGAGTTTTCAACCCTTAGTTAGTCTGTTTAATGTCAATCAATCCACAGCACTAGACCTATGTCAAATCTATTTTCTCTGTGTCTGAACAAGAGGCCATGATGACTTCTAGATCTTGACCTTTCTGGAAGATTAAAATTTCTTCACAAAGCATCTCTAATATGGTGATTAAACAGGTCAATTTCTTGAGAAAATATAATTCTTAGTTCTTTCCTTCAACCCCACAAAGATTCCAATTTACATCAAAACAAAGGCTAATCTGGAAATGAGCATGGTTAAAAATGTGATTAACATGCTTAAATAATGGAGTCAAGTCTCCCAGAATCCCATGATGCAGCACCCAGATTGCACCCATGTCCTCAGAAGTGAAGGGCTGCCCATCTGGAACCCTGGCCAGAAACAGCTCCTTTTCCCAGCAGCAGTTTTCCCACCAGGGGAATCACGCAGCATATAGTATGGTGCATATGAATGGCAGCAGTGGTTCCATGGGGCAGATAAACATGAACTCCATGCTCATAACTGGCATGCCCATGGGTCCTGATAAGAAATATTTCTGGCATCTCTACACCAGGACCTCCAAGGAAAACACTGTACAAATAACCCTGCATTAGAATTATTGGGAGTAATTGGAGAAGAGAATGGCAAACCACTTCATCTAGGCACCCAGCTTCGAAGAAGGGACCAGCTCTGAGCTCCATCAAGGACATTTCAAGTGACGTCATTTGAGCAGGACTGGATTTTAAGCTGAAGTGTGATACCTACCTGTTTTTTTTTCCCTCCTTCTCCTAAGGACCATGTGTTTAAAACAAATATTTTGGGCATTCTGCCTTCTTGGGATATGATTATGGAGGTAAGATGTATTACTGATCACAAAAGTGTCTTGTGTCACTTTTTTTCTGTTTGGTGATCCACAGCCTTCGGAAAAAATGCAGATGGGCCAGAGAACATTGGAGAAATCCAGAAATTAGAACACCTGGTTTCTTGATAGTTGTGGTATTGGGTGAAGACCGTGGTCCTACCCTCGAGGGTTTTTGTCATAGGTTCCATCTTGTGGAGTTGGCATTTCCAAGTTCTCCTCTAAGGACAGTGTTGAGTTGCTACTCTTGGTTGTCCTAGATTTTTCCTAAATAGGATTTTTATCTGCCCCTAATGTTCTGCACTGCATTTCCCTGATGCTCAGTGGTAAAATATCCGCCTGCCAATGCAGGGGATGCAAGAGATGCAGGCTCCATCCCTGGGTCAACAAGATCCTCTGGAAGACGGCTTGACAACCCTCTCCAGTATTCTTGCTTGGGGAATTCCATGGATAGAGGAGCCTGGCAGGCTACAGTCCATAGCGCAGCAAAAAGTCAGACATGACTGAGAGACTCTCATACACATCATATCAGATTTTTGTCAAAGCTCAGAAAAAAAAAAATGGACAGTATTTCATGCAGATTGAAATGTAAGAGCAGGCTTAGAAGTCAATATCTGCTTGGTTTTCCAGAGACAGTCCTCACCCTGGTAAGCTCTATCTCATTCTCTATAGTAGCTCAGCAGTGGTTAATTTGAAGGAGAGTGTGTGGAGAAAAATCTGATAGAACCGACCAGCCCAAGAAGGCGTTAAGATTTTTATTTTATTTTTAATTTTAGAATATAAGGCTGAAATTCCAAGGTTCAACTCCACTTCTCTCTCCCTTTTTTTTCCCCCCAGACCCCTTATCATGGCAAATAATAGACTTTCATAGTTTCTTAGAGACGTTCCATAAATTATCTTCTACTAAACAATAACTGGGGTTTAATGAAAATAAGGTATCTAGGTAGGATTCTTAAAAAGTAGACTTTCATTTTTTAACCTTGGATTTATTACATATATTATTACATAGGCAATGAATATTTATGGTTAATAGGCAGAGGATGAGCAGATTGTCAATAGCTTGTAGTAGGAGGAAAATAGCATCATCCTATAATACTTAGCAAGCACAACTGAAATCATCATAATATACAGAACCTCACAAACCACCCACCACAACAGAATCAGAAGGCTCTCTACGATATGTAATAAGCTAAAAAGGTTATTCTCTCTTTGCTTCTTTATTTATTTAAGGTCCATGCCCCTTCAGGCTTAACAGCTATACCTGTTTTTTAACTTCCAGATAATCTCATACTATATAGTAAGTGGCCTGTCTTGTGTTCTCAGAGTTAGAAAGCAGTAGCCAAATAGCAAAGATCAAAGACCCACTGGCTCTCATTCTTTCTTAGGGTTGGTTTCCTGAGTAGCTGATGACCAAACAAAGCAAAGTACTGATAGTTTTGGTGGCTGGGAAGAGTAATTCTCCTTATGGATAGTACATTCATGGCCCCAACTTCTAGAATCCTGCTTTCATTTTCTTTCTATAATGAATCAATCTTGGTTTCCTAACCTGTAGTCTTTGGGGTTTCAAATTTCTAGCATCAACTTATTATAAGGAGATTTTTGTAAGATTAAAATATGAAGGTTTTTCTTTTTTTCTTGTTTGTTGGCCTTTACTCTTAAAATATTTTTATCAAAGTAAATCGTGGTGGTTTAGTCACTAAGTTGTGCCCAACTCTTTGTGACCCCAAGGACAGTAGTCTAGCAGGCTCTTCTCTCTGGGATTTTCCAGACAAGAATACTGGAGTGAGTGGCCATGCCCTTCTCCAGAGCATCCTCCCAACCCAGGGATTGAACCCGGGTCTCCTGCATTGTGGGCAGAATCTTTACCAACTCAGCCACCAGGGAAGCCAGAGTAAATCATGCCCCAGATTAAATACATACATTTAACTTTTAAATATATAATCTAATATACTTTAAATTATTTATTGAGGTATATAATTCAATCTATATTTGAAAAATTTTCTAAAAGTAATTAGCAGTTTCTTCACCCACCCAGTCTCATGCTCTATTCACTGAAGACATCTACTTTAAAATACTATCTTGCTGTTTTTTGTGGGATTTTTCTCCTTATTTTTTAATGGTACACTTATTTTTCTATTTCTAGATTTCAATATTTGATAACCATCAACTTCCTGTTATGATAGTTGAAGACTTATGTGTTTCACATTTCTGAGTGACCATTTTTCAGTTCAGTTCAGTTCAGTCACTCAGTTGTGTCCGACTGCGACCCCATGAATCACAGCACGCCAGGCCTCCCTGTCCATCACCAACTCCCAGAGTTCACTCAGACTCACATCCATCGAGTCAGTGATGCCATCCAGCCATCTCATCCTCTGTTGTCCCTTTCTCCTCCTGCCCCCAATCCTTCCCAGCATCAGAGTTCTTTCCAATGAGTCAACTCTTCACATGAGGTGGCCAAAGTACTGGAGTTTCAGCCTCAGCATCATTCCTTCCAAAGAAATCCCAGGGCTGATCTCCTTCAGAATGGACTGGTTGGATCTCCTTGCAGTCCAAGGGACTCTCGAGAGTCTTCTCCAACACCACAGTTCAAAAGCATCAATTCTTCGGCGCTCAGCTTTCTTCACAGTCCAACTCTCACATCCATACATGACCACTGGAAAAACCACAGCCTTGACTAGATGAACCTTTGTTGGCAAAGTAATGTCTCTGCTTTTCAATATGCTATCTAGGTTGGTCATAACTTTTCTTCCAAACTTTACTCTAAATTCCTATTACTGCTCAATACAACTCATAACTTAGTCAGTGTCTACATTTTATGATTATGTATATAATGCTTGGGGTTCCCTTGTGTCTGCAATGTGGGAGACCTGGGTTTGATCCCTGGGTTGGGAAGATTCCCTGGAGGGGAGTATGGCAACCACTCAGTGTTTTTGCTTGGAGAATACCCATGACAGAGGAATCTGGTGGGCTACAGTCCATGGGGTTGCAAAGAGTCAGACATGACTAAGCAACAAAGCACAGCACATATAATGCTTGTTACATGGGCAAATAGTGTATATTGACTACATATCCATCCTTGGAATTTAAAAAAATTTCCTGAAATTATTCAGTTCAGTTCAGTTCAGTCACTCAGTCGTGTTCGACTCTTTGCGACCCCATGAACTACAGCACGCCAGGCCTCCCTGTCCATCAACAACTCCCAGGGTCCACCCAAACCCATGTCCATTGAGTGGGTGATGCCATCCAACCATCTCATCCTCTGTCGTCCCTTTCTCCTCCTGCCCCCAATCCTTCCCAGCATCAGAGTTCTTTCCAATGAGTCAACTCTTCACATGAGGTGTCCAAAGTACTGGAGTTTCAGCCTCAGCATCATTCCTTCCAAAGAAATCCCAGGGCTGATCTCCTTCAGAATGGACTGGTTGGATCTCCTTGCAGTCCAAGGGACTCTCGAGAGTCTTCTCCAACACCACAGTTCAAAAGCATCAATTCTTCGGCGCTCAGCTTTCTTCACAGTCCAACTCTCACATCCATACATGACCACTGGAAAAACCACAGCCTTGACTAGATGAACCTTTGTTGGCAAAGTAATGTCTCTGCTTTTCAATATGCTATCTAGGTTGGTCATAACTTTTCTTCCAAACTTTACTCTAAATTCCTATTACTGCTCAATACAACTCATAACTTAGTCAGTGTCTACATTTTATGATTATGTATATAATGCTTGGGGTTCCCTTGTGTCTGCAATGTGGGAGACCTGGGTTTGATCCCTGGGTTGGGAAGATTCCCTGGAGGGGAGTATGGCAACCACTCAGTGTTTTTGCTTGGAGAATACCCATGACAGAGGAATCTGGTGGGCTACAGTCCATGGGGTTGCAAAGAGTCAGACATGACTAAGCAACAAAGCACAGCACATATAATGCTTGTTACATGGGCAAATAGTGTATATTGACTACATATCCATCCTTGGAATTTAAAAAAATTTCCTGAAATTATTCAGTTCAGTTCAGTTCAGTCACTCAGTCGTGTTCGACTCTTTGCGACCCCATGAACTACAGCACGCCAGGCCTCCCTGTCCATCAACAACTCCCAGGGTCCACCCAAACCCATGTCCATTGAGTGGGTGATGCCATCCAACCATCTCATCCTCTGTCATCCCCTTCTCCTCCTGCCCTGAATCTTTCCCAGGGTGTTTTCAAATGAGTCAGCTCTTCGCATAAGATGGCCAAAGTACTGGAGTTTCAGCTTCAGCATCAGTCCTTTCAGTGAACACCCAGGACTGATCTCCTTTAGCATGGACTGCTTGGATCTCCTTGCAGTCCAAGGGACTCTCAAGAGTCTTCTCCAACACCACAGTTCAAAAGCATCAATTCTTCGGCACTCAGCTTTCTTTATAGTCCAACTCTCACATCCATATATGACCACTGGAAAAACTATAGCCTTAGACTAGATGGACCTTTAGACTATAGACTAGATGGACCTTTGTTGACAAAGTAATGCCTCTGTTTTTTAATATACTGTCTAGGTTGGTCAAAACTTTCCTTCCAAGGAGTAAGCGTCTTTTAATTTCATGGCTGCAGTCACCATCTGCAGTAATTTTGGAGCCCAGAAAAATAAAGTTAGCCACTGTTTCCACTGTTTTCCAATCTATTTGCCATGAAGTGATGGGACCAGATGCCATGATCTTAGTTTTTTTTTCTGAATGTTGAGCTCTAAGCCAACCTTTTCACTCTCCTCTTTCACTTTCATCAAGAGACTCTAGTTCTTCTTCACTTTCTGCCATAAGGGTGGTGTCATCTGCATATCTGAGGTTATTGATATTTCTCCTAGCAATCTTGATTCCAGCTTATGCTTCATCCAGCCCAGTGTTTCTCATGATGTACTCTGCATAGAAGTTAAATAAGCAGGATGACAATATACAGCCTTGACGTACTCCTTTGCCTATTTGGAACGAGTCTGTTGTTCCATGTCCAGTTCTAACTGTTGCTTCCTGACCTACATACAGACTTCTCAAGAGGCAGGTCAGGTGGTATGGTATTCCCATCTCTTTCAGAATTTTCCACAGTTTAGTGTGATCCACACAGTCAAAGGCTTTGGCATAGTCAATAAAGCAAAAATATATGTTTTTCTGGAACTCTCTTGCTTTTTCAATGACCCAGCAGATGTTGAAAATTTGATCTCTGATTCATCTGCCTTTTCTAAAACCAGAAATATGGTCCAATTTGACAGAATGTGGTCCACTGGAGAAGGGAATGGCAAACCACTTCAGTATTCTTGCCTTGAGAACCCCATGAACAGTATGAAAGGGCAAAAAGATAGGACACTGAAAGATGAACTCCCCAGGTCAGTAGATGCCCAATATGCTATTGAAGATCAGTGGAGAAATAACTCCAGAGAAATGAAGGGATGGAGCCAAAGCAAAAACAACACCTAGTTGTGGATGGGACTGATAGAAGCAAGTCCAAGTGTGGGTGATAAAAGAAAGGTTCGATGCTATAAAGAGTAATATTGCATAGAAACCTGAAATGTTAGATCCATGAATCAAGGCAAACTGGAAGTGGTCAAACAGGAGACGGCAAGAGTGAACGTCGACATTCTAGGAATCAGCGAACTAAGATGGACTGGAATGGGTGAATTTAACTCAGATGACCATCATATCTACTACTGTGGGCAGGAATCCTTTAAAAGAAATGGAGTAGCCATCATAGTCAATAAAAGAGTCTGAAATGCAGTACTTGGATGCAATCTCAAAAATGACAGAATGATCTTTGTCAAGGCAAACCATTCACTATCACGGTAATCCAAGCCTATGCCCTGATCAGTAATGCTGAAGAAGCTGAAGTTGAATGGTTCTATGAAGACCAAGACCTTCTAGAACTAACACTCAAAAAAGATGTCCTTTTCATTATAGGGGACTGGAATGCAAAAGAAGGAAGTCAAGAAACACCTGGGATAACAGGCAAATTTGGCCTTGGAATACAGAATGAAGCAGGGCAAAGGCTAATAGAGTTCTGCCTAGTGAACGCACTGGTCATAGCAAACACCCTCTTCCAACAACACAAGAGAAGACTCTACACATGGACATCACAGGATGGTCAATACTGAAATCAGACTGATCATATTCTTTGCAGCCAAAGATGGAGAAGCTCTATACAGTCAGCAAAAACAAGACCAGGAGCTGACTGTGGCACAGATCATGAACTCCTTATTGCCAAATTCAGACTGAAATTGAAGAAAGTAGGGAAAACCACTAGACTATTCAGGTATGACCTAAATCAAATTCCTTATGATTATACAGTGGAAGTGAGAAATAGATTTAAGGGACTAGATCTGATAGAGTGCCTGATGAACTATGGATGGAGGTTTGTGACATTGTACAGGAGACAAGAATCAAGAACATCCCCAAGAAAAAAAAATGCAAAAAAGCAAAATGGCTGTCTGAGAATGCCTTACAAATAGCTTTAAAAAGAAGAGAAGCAAAAAGCAAAGGAGAAAAGGAAAGATATAAGCATCTGAATGCGGAGTTCCAAAGAATAGCAAGAAGAGATAAGAAAGCCTTCCTCAGCGATCAATGCAAAGAAATAGAGGAAAACAACAGAATGGGAAAGACTAGCGATCTCTTCAAGAAAATGAAAGATACCAAGGGAACATTTCATGAAAAGATGGGCACAATAAAGGACAGAGATGGTATGGACCTAATAGAAGCAGAAGATATTAGAAGAGGTGGCAAGAATACACAGAAGAACTGTACAAAAAAGATCTTCATGACCAAGATAATCACGATGGTGTGATCACTGACCTAGAACCAGACATCCTGGAATATGAAGTCAAGTGGGCCTTAGGAAGCATCACTACAAACAAAGCTAGTGAAGGTGATGGAATTCCAGTTGAGGTATTTCAAATCCTGAAAGATGATGCTGTGAAAATGCTGCACGCAATATGTCAGCAAATTTGGAAAACTTGGCAGTGGCCACAGGACTGGAAAAGGTCAGTTTTCATTCCAATCCCAAAGAAAGGCAATGCCGAAGAATGTTCAAACTACTTGAAGTAATTAAGTGCTTCATTCTTTACTATCATTGTTTTTTATGTCTATTCTAAATTCCCCCCTAAAATTTCATTTGCATGTGCCAAATACCAGTCAGCAATGCCCCCTTTGTTTCTTGAGAACTCTGTCTTGGAGTTCTTCATCTCTTGGTTGAAATCTCCATGAGTTATTTTCCAGACCCGAAACACAGCTTTCATCCTGAGGCTTCCTTTAGCCACACTCCCTAGTAGTCTAGAGCCCCTTGTTCTGGATTCTACTGTCTTTCTCGTTTCTAAATTCTCCCCAGTTTTGTGGAAAAGTGCACATTTTGCTGGTAGTTACCAAGAAAATATGCAAGTGACATAAATCTCTGAATCTCTGCTAAAAATCATCGTTTTTTCTTCTCATTTGATTGACAGCTTGACAGAGTATTCTAGATTGTTAAATATTTTCTCTCAAAATTTGAAAATTTTGCTTTGTTTCTTCTGCTAAAGGGAGTAATGCCCTTGGTTACTCTGTTCTGTTCTGACAGGCCTTCTGTTTTTCATGTTTCAAAAACTCATTAAAATATCCTACTGTTTAATACCTCCTTTTTTCTTCTTTTTGGTTTTGTAAGTTTATGAAATTTTACTCCTGTAGTATCATTTTAGAGGAGGTCTCAAGTGGAAAAAAGATACATGTAACAAGCCACTATCTTTATTCAAAAGTAAGCATTTTCTTTTCTTGCTGCCTAACTAAATTAACAAAAAGAAGATAGTAAGGTGTGGCTAAGATGAAAACTCATTTTTGATGAAGTACCTCAATAATTAAACAAAACATTAATAATGAGGCAGGAAACAGAGGGCTGGTACAAATGGGCATAACCATTTGGTGTGAAAAGATTACAGAGCGGTTTTTACAAGCAGAAGAAAAACTGTCTTTTTTCTGGGGCTGAAAAAATGACTGGAGAAACAAGAAATAAAGAATTATAGCTGAAAATTTACTTGGATAGTAGGGAGAATCAGGTTTGATATATTGATAGAAACAATATCTTGATTGGCATGCAATTCAATGGTTTTCCACTTCATTACTCCCATCCGCCCCCGATGGCTACCACTATAAAGGCTCAGGGAGACATATTCTGAAGGAGTCAGTGTACTCTAAAATGCATGAGTCATTTTCTTTTGTTGAATTTAGCATTAATTTTCTGTCTTCATCAGTTACTTTAGAATTTTTGTCTAAAAGTGAGATATTCTCTTAAATTCTATAACAGAGATGATGGTTTTCTACTGCCATTTGGTTTTAAAATGTCCCATGAAAAAAATCATGCTGAAGAATGTTATAATGAGTGCTTTATCTTAGTGGTATTTAAAAGAACATTACTTTTCAAAGCAATTACTTAAACCAAATTTGCAAAACAGTCATGCAACTTTAAAATGATACTGACAAAATAGAAAGTAATGTCAAGAAACCTATCTGAATGCTAACCATATGGACTAGAAGACTTGATCTGAACTCCAGTAAACAGTTGCCCATGAAAGAGCCAGATGTTGAGAAAATGCACTGCTGCTAAGGAAGGGAAAATAGCTATTCACACTCAATGTAAGTTACATTCACCAAGTGCTTTTATAGCAGCAGAAAGCAGTGGTGTGTGACAAATGTCAGTATATTCAAAGAAATGAGGTTGTAAACATGTTCTTCTTTTTTTTAAACTACCTCTCTCAGTGTCTGCTCAGATTGAGGGAAGGAGGAGAAAGGGGCCACAGAGGATGAAATGGTTGGATGGCATCACAGACTCAATGGACATGAGTTTGAGCAAGCTCTGGGAGGCAGTAAAGGACAGGAAAGCCTGGCGTGCTCCAATCCAGGGGTTTGAAAAGAGTCGGACATGACAACGACTGAACTACAACAAAAGACGTTTTAAAGAAATAAACCTTGAATTAAAATGTTGGAAATAAGAAACCAATATATTATCAATAAAGTTTTGTATGTTTTTTATTGACCATCTTGATTGTTCCCCCAGTGCCTATGGCTTTCCATCATCTGAAACTATGTCACCCTCAATACAGTGATGTTATTTCAGACAGAATGTTAGATCTAGCTTAATCTTGAAGTTGGAGTAGATCCATCCAGTTAACTCTGGTGACTCAACTCAGTAACCTCACAGAGAAGATTTTTAACCATAACCTTAACCTCTCTATTGCTCTTCACCTCACCTGTCCTTGTTATCTTCTTGCTTTTGAGCTTTCTCCTTTAATCACTTCCTGTTATGTATAGTAAGTCTTCCTCCATTGTCAATGCTCAGCTAAATTCTCTCATCTCAGAGGCAATGGTCATTGTCAAGGGAAGTCACTGCATCCTTTTTCTTTTTTTTTAAAAAAAAGAACACCATTACTGAGATATATTAAACATATAAATATTGTATATATGTAAAGTATGCAACTTGTTTCGATATCAATATGCACTGTGAAAAGATCAAAATTAAGCTAAATAACTTATCCATCACATGTATATAGTTATTTGTGTATGGGGGGTGAGATTTACTTTAAGATCCATCTTTTTATCAAGTTTTAAGTATACAATACAGTATTGTTAATTGTTTACTTAATACGCATATACTTTTCATGTTGTGACCTTTCCTCTAATCTCCAAGCTTGACTTGAATTATCAATCATTTTCCCTAAGAAAAACGTTCTATGTGGATGAAGCTCACCCCTTTGAACTAATTAGGTTCATAGGTGTCTCTGTTACAGTGATACATGATTTGCAGCAACCTTAACTCAACCATACAAGAAACTCAGCACAAAAGCATCGCTTCCATTGAAGTCCAACTCTCAGTTCCATTGCACACAGCATACCCTGGGATCCAACTACGGACGTCCCCTTTTACCCATATCATATCTCACACGCTAACACTGAAGTTTTGTGTTAGTCGTGTATGTGTGTGTATTTACACACACACATGAGCTTCAAAATTGGCACTATTTCCCTACATATACCAAGAATTTAATCAAATATTTTGTAATTTAAAAATGATTAATCCAATATATGAATAGTCTACATGTAGTCTTGTTCATAATAAATCTCCTAGTCCTAAATTAGCATTGGCAGTCCTGTTTATTCAAAAAACTATTTAAAATCTATCTGAAGATCATAAAACCTATTTAATTCTCACTAAAACTTTAATGAATTATTCTCAATTACAAAGTTAGGACACCGAGGCTCAGAGTTTTAACTAAACTGTCCACATCTATACAATTAAACAGGGGAAGAGGCATAGCTAAAACTAGTCCATTTTTCTCAAAAATTCATGCCTTTTCCTTATGTATCAAGCTAAATAAAAGACTGATTATGTTTAGCAAATACCTGAAATGTTGCCAATGTCAATAAGCCATAGGAAAGAATATTTTCTTTCCAAATCTTTACATTTTAAACTGTCCGCTTTTGATGCGCTCATTACTAAAGATTAATAAAAGTGATAGCAAAGTGAACAGTTCTGGACATCTGCTGATTGTCCACATACATACAGCCAGGTAAGTCCTATACTTAGTAAATGGTCATGGATATGGCATAATTACAGTGATTCTTATGGAATTTTTCAGCAGCCAAATCTTTCTCAGAATAACACAACACATTGCTCAAAAAAAAAGGACAACCCATTATCCTTTCAGGAGTCTACTTTATTAATAAGGAAACTTGGTTTTGGTTCAAAGGGTACCTGAGTTTCACACACACACACATACACAAACACACACACATTGTATAACACAAGCGGCAACTTTCATTAATGCTATATAATACAAACAGATTTGAGAAAATGATAAAACAATATGGGGCTCTGTTTGGGCTTTTGATTTTATTTCTGAAGCTGTTTTTTTTTTTTTAAATCTTTTCAACTATTAACTCAGAACAAATCATGAGTGACCAGTAGTTTAAAAAAGAAAGACACATATCTGAAGTTTTTCTGAAAGGAAACAAAAAACACTTCCTTGCAAAAGAAAATAAATCATTCTTAGGAACTACCGTCCTAACCCAAAACAAAAGACACAAAGGCGCATCACTATAACTTGGCATTTTTTGACACACATTTAAAAATTATAAAATGAAAGCCAGACAAGGGAAAACACTTTTGATTAAATTAGTGGTTAGCTAGAACTCCATGGCAACAAACCCACGCTTGCGAAAAGCATCCTGTCTTAAAAAATTGTATAAGATCAAACTCCATTTTAACATCTTGTTCTAAGGATAGTGTAAAATGTCAATGATACCCGACACCTAATGGCACTTAGGATAACTGGAGCGTTAGAAGCTCAAGGAGGTGATTCTCTAATAGTAAAAGTTGTAAAACATGAAAGTCAAAGTCATTGAGTCACGTCCGACTCTTGGCAACCCCATGGACTGTAGGACACCAGGCTCCTCTGTCCACGGAATCACCAGGCAAGAATACTGGAGTGGGTTGCCATTTCCTTCTCCAATTGAATTAGGTCTCAACTTTCAAGCAACTAGTGACCTGATAGCCTTAACCTGTCCTATTGCAGGAAAGCATATATGAATTTGGGAATTCAATAGGCAGTAAGGTAAGGAGATGGCTTATATGGGGATGTGCTGATGGCAAGAAGGGGTAAGGCCTCACTGAAGACCCATTATCTATGATTTTAAATTCTAGTAAGATGTCTAGACCTTACACTACATGAGTGATTTTAGGAAATGGTCATGATAAAAGCAGTTTTGATAGGACTATCTGGCTTAATTTTTAGCTGGAAAGAATCTTAAATCCAAAGTAATATTTATACTCATAGGTGACCAGCTGCATTAGAGGATTTTATCAACTGATGTATCACTAAGAGTTTAATTAGATGACTGAGAATTATAATACAAAACTAGCACATAAAATCAAATTGAGCAAACTTATGAACTTTAAGAATCATTGGCTATTTTTTTATTTTCAGAAATCTTTGCTACAGAGTAATAAAAATATATTTGGAAAGGAAATGAATATAAATGGAATTTCATTATAATGTTATTAACTATCAGATATGCAACAAACGTGTTGCTTTAAGGGAAGTGTTGGCTAAATTAATCAAAAGAAAATAAAAAATTTCAGATTTTCTCATTAAAGTCAACAGAAAATATAGATGCATGGTGATTTTTCAAATAAAAACATAACAGTAAATCCTCTTTTCCCTAGGTTTTTAATCACTTCTTTGTACAAGCTTTCTGTCATCAACATATAAACATGCTAAATATTTTCCCATAAAAATAAAATTGCTAAAACTTATTAAACATTTACATTGTGTCAGAAACTCTTTAAAGTGCTTTACACTTATCAACTCATTTGATCTTACATTAATCCTGTTAGATACTTTCACATTTATTTGATTTTATATAAGCATTCTGAGATAGTGGGAGATTAAGTAGCCTACCCAAGATCATACAACTAGCAAGTGATCTCTTAGATAGGTAGCCAGGCAGGCTTAAGTAGTACTAATTGCCAAGCTGGACCTCCATGGTGCTATAGTGGATAAGAACCCACTGCCAATGCAGGGCACAGCGGTTTAATCCCTGGCCCGGGAAGATGCCACAGGCCCCGGAGCACTGGAGCCCTCATGCTAGAGCTCCTGAAGCCCGCCTATTCTAGAGCTGGGGAGCCACGACTGCTAAGGCTGCGTGCTGCAACTGTTGAAGCCATGGGGCTCTGGCCTGTGCTCCACAACAACGAGAAGTCACTGTCACCGCAACTAGAGAGAAGCCTCCACTTGCTGCGACTAGAGAAAGCCCACAATCAGCAATGAAGACCCAAGGCAACCAAAAAAAATTACCATGCTATCCTTAGTCCTTTCTAGCTACTATTCTTGTAGTCTTTTGCCATCCCTTCATTACCAAACTTCCCCACAGTCACATTCTTGCTTCTGATTCACTTTTCCCTCCTCAGGGCCCACCTTCACCTACGCCACGGCACTGAAACCAGTCTTGCCTATCATGATTTTTTCATAGCTACATCCAAGGATGCTCCTTGGTTCTTATGCTTCTCACACTCTACAGCACACTTCATTTCGGAATGCTTTCTTGAATGTTGTTGACTCAGGCATCATCTTTATTTGGTGTGCTAAAGTTTCTTCAATTTTTCCTTTCTAAGAGCCTGTGCAGTACAATAGACTGGGTATAATCCTCCCCTCCTAAACATCTGCCGCACTGATATTTACCTTAACCACGTTCTTTAACCAATGCAATGTGTTTCTTGAAACAAGTGGCAGTCTTGAATGTATTTGCTGTTTGCCTGCTTCTCTTGGGTTCCTGTGATCCAACAGGAGAAGAACATACCCCAAGTTGTAGCTGGCTAATGACAATGAGGAACCATGTGGAACAGACAAGGATCTAACCTACAGCCTGGAGGCCTCCTGAGCTGATCCCAGATGAGTTCAGCAGATATGCAGATCCATGAATAAGAAATCAAAGGTTTAAAAATCAAATGTTGTAAATGACTAGGAAGTTGAAGTTCAGCTTCACTATCAAAGTGTGAGACTGTGATAAATGGCAAATAAGTTACCATAACACAATTCTAAATGCTTTCAATTGTAAAGTCAGAGGAAAATGGTGTCTGCTTTGCCTGGGTTGTTGAGGAAATGAAGCACATGAGATAATACATGTGAAGTACTTAGCACAGTGACTGAAAAACTGACATATAATATGAACCCAATTAATGCCTGCTATTATTATTCCACCAAAGAATGTTCTCCTCATCTCCAGACTCAAATATGCTACTGCAAACTACTCTGTGAGGTCACTTAAAGACCTTAAAATCTACAGGTACTATCGTGAGCTCATTATATTTCCTCCTCCTTGGTACCTAACACGGAAAACGGCAATCCGTTTCACACAGTTCACAAGCCATCAAACTGTCTCCTCTAATTCCTCCTTCATTAACCCTTTTGTCCAATCCTCAATTTTTTTTTCAATTTTGCCTCCAAAATATGTCATTTGTTCATCTCCTTCTCTCCTTACTGCTATTACCTTAATTTACTTATTTTATTGCATTAGTCCCAATTTTAAACTTCTCACTATTATAAAAGATAAAACTATAGCCTAGTAGCTTATTTCAATCACAGTTTATTTCTCATAAAGAATTCAAGCTATGAGTTTCTGGTTAGTAAATGATTTAGAACCTAAGTCCCTTCCTTCATAGTGTGCCACTATTTTCAATACTGGCTTCCATGATCTCTGGACTCTTATGTATCAAGCCAACGGAGTGGGAAAAAAGCATAGATTGTCGCATATAGAAAGCATTAGGGTTGAGAGATAGAAGTGGTGCTCATAACTTCCACTTGTCTTACACCAAACAGAAATCAGTCACATCTCACTTTAAAGGAGACTGAGAAGGGCTATCCAGTTGTGTGCCAAGGAAAGAGGGGTGATGGGTGTGATGGACGGCCAGCTATACATCGCCCTACTTTCCTTGCTGGCCTCTGTCCTTCCAGAACTGGTTCTCCCACCATTCAATTCCTGGCAGGAGCCAGAATTTTTGTTGGTTAAACAAAAATTGGATCATCTGACTCCCATGTTTAAATTTTCCAATGTCTTCCAGGAGTGCATTGACTAAAACCCAGACTCCTTACCTTGACTTACACAGTGCTTTGTAATCTTTCCTTGCTTTACCTTTCTGAACCTGTCTCATGTCTATCTCTTCATCATGCACTAGGGGATATTCACACTGATTTTAGTTTGTTTCCTTGACTTTACAAACAAATTCCTTCTTGGAGTGTTCATACTAATCCTTCTTTCTTCCTAGAATACTCTTCTATAATCTTCACATGGCTGGCACCCTTCCTCCCACTAAGACTTCAGCTTAAATGACACCTCTTCAAAGAAGTCTTCACTGACAATCCCATCTAAAATAGTCACCCAGTCACTTTCTAGTACATCCTTCTTTGTTAAAGTTCTGCATAGATCTTAGGACAATTTGATATGTCATTTTCTATCAGGAATCTACTTAGTAAGTCTATCTATCTGCCTATCTATCTATGTAACTATTCACTTATCTATCTATCCTTCCTATAGTATAAGAAGGCAGAGATCATTTCATGTTTTATCCACCACTCTAGAATGCTAGCACTGTTTACTTTATGGTTGCTGCTGCTGCTGCTGCTAAGTCGCTTCAGTTGTGTCAGACTCTGTACGACCCCATAGATGGCATCCCACCAGGTTCCCCGTCCCTTTGATTCTCCAGGCAAGAACCCTGGAGTGGGTTGCCATTTCCTTCTCCAATGCATGAAAGTGAAAAGTGAAAGTGAAGTTGCTCAGTCGTGTCTGACTCTTAGCGACCCCATGGACTGCAGCCTATCAGGCTCCCCCATCCATGGGATTTTTCCAGGCAAGAGTACTGGAGTGGGGTGCCATTGCCTTCTCCGTACCTTCTGGTTCAATTTGGTTTAGTTTAGTCACTCAGTCGTGTCCAACTCTTTGCAACCCCATGAATCACAGCACGCCAGGCCTCCCTGTCCATCACCAATGCCCAGAGTTTACCCAAATTCATGTCCATCAAGTCGGTGATGCCATCCAGCCATCTCATCCTCTGTCTTTCCCTTCTCCTCCTGCCCCTAATCCCTCCCAGAATCTTGGTCTTTTCCAATAAGTCAATTCTTTGTATGAGGTGACCAAAGTATTGGAGTTTCAGCTTCAACATCAGTCCTTCCAATGAATACACAGGACTGATCTCCTTTAGGATGGACTGGTTGGATCTCCTTGCAGTCCAAGGGACTCTCAAGAGTCTTCTCCAACACCACAGTTCAAAACCATCAATTCTTCAGTGCTCAGCTTTCTCTATAGTCCAACTGTCACATCCATACATGACTACTGGATAAACCATAGCCTTGACTAAATGGACCTTTGTTGGCAAAGTAATGTCTCTGCTTTTCAATATGCTATCTAGGTTGGTCATAACTTTCCTTTCAAGGAGTAAGCGTCTTTTAATTTCATGGCTGCAATCACCATCTGCAGTGATTTGGGAGCCCAGAAAAATAAAGTCAGCCACTGTTTACACTCTTTCCCCATCTATTTGCCATGAAGTGATGGGACCAGATGCCATGATCTCAGTTTTCTGAATGTTGAGCTTTAAGCCAACTTTTTCACTCTCCTCTTTCACTTTCATGAAGAGGCTCTTTAGTTCTTCTTCACTTTCTGCCATAAGGGTGGTGTCATCTGCATATCTGAGGTTATTGATATTTCTCCTGGCAATCTTGATTCCAGCTTGTGCTTCTTCCAGTCCAGCATTTCTCATGATGTACTCTGTATAGAAGTTAAATAAGCAGGGTGACAATATACAGCCTTGACATGCTCCTTTTCCTATTTGGAACCAGTCTGTTGTTCCATGTCCAGTTCTAACTGTTGCTTCCTGATCTGCATATAGATTTCTCAAGAGGCAGGTCAGGTGGTCTGGTATTCCCATCTCTTTCAGAATTTTCCACAGTTTATTGTGATCCACACAGTCAAAGGCTTTGGCATAGTCAATAAAGCAGAAATAGATGTTTTTCTGAAACTCTCTTGCTTTTTTGATGATCCAGAGAATGTTGGCAATTTGATCTCTGGTTCCTCTGCCTTTTCTAAAATCAGCTTGAACATCAGAAAGTTCATGGCTCACATATTGCTGAAGCCTGGCTTGGAGAATTTTGAGCATTACTTTACTAGTGTGTGAGATAAGTGCAATTGTGCAGTAGTTTGAGCATTCTTTGGCATTGCCTTTCTTTGGGATTGGAATGAAAACTGACCTTTTCCAGTCCTGTGGCCACTGCTGAGTTTTCCAAATTTGCTGGCATATTGAGTGCAACACTTTCACAGCATCATCTTCCAGGATTTGAAATAGCTCAACTGGAATTCCATCACCTCCACTAGCTTTGTTCGTAGTGATGCTTTCTAAGGCCCACTTGACTTCACATTCAAGGATGTCTGGCTCTAGGTCAGTGATCACAACATCGTGATTATCTGGGTCCTGAAGATCTTTTTTGTACAGTTCTTCTGTGTATTTTTGCCACCTCTTCTTAATATCTTCTGCTTCTGTTAGGTCCCTACCATTTCTGTCCTTTATTGAGCCCATCTTTGCATGAAATGTTCCCTTGGTATCTCTAATTTTCTTGAAGAGATCTCTAGTCTTTCCCATTCTATTGTTTTCCTCTATTTCTTTATATTGATCGCTGAGGAAGGCTTTCTTATCTCTCCTTGTTATTCTTTGGAATTCTGCATTCAGTTGCTTATATCTTTCCTTTTCTCCTTTGCTTTTCTCTTCTCTTATATTCACAGCTATTTGTAAGTCCTCCCCAGACAGCCATTTTGCTTTTTTGGATTTCTTTTCCATGGGGATGGTCTTGATTGCTGTCTCCTGTACAATGTCATGAACCTCCATCCATAGTTCATCAGGCACTCTGTCTACCAGATCTAGTCCCTTAAATCTATTTCTCACTTCCACTGTATAATCATAAGGGATTTGATTTAGGTCATACCTGAATGGTCTAGTGGTTTTCCCTACTTTCTTCAATTTCAGTCTGAATTTGGCAATAAGGAGTTCATGATCTGAGCCACAGTCAGCTCCTGGTCTTGTTTTTGCTGACTGTATAGAGCTTCTCCATCTTTGTGTTCAGCAAATTTGACTCATTAATGAAGTTTGTTAACATTTCTATGCACTGAGCAGGCAAACTTTCATGCCCTAACCAACTCCACTGAGCTGATAAAGGCAAAGCAGGTTTGCTTCTTAAATTAACATTACAAAAGATAGCTGTAGCTGAAAGTTAAATTTACTAGGAAACCTACTGGTCAAATTATGCATAAAGGCTTAGCTGACCAACGTTTGTCCTCTTTACTTCCCAACTGAAGCTAAAAATCTGAGTGGAATGTCTGGGGATAGATAATATAATATACTTTTCTCTATTGAGTCAGGACTTTTTCCCCGCAAATAAAAATTTTACATGATGTGAAACTATTAAATTTTAAAGTCTGGAACAAAATAGCTTCTTCAGTTTAATGAATTAAATTATTCTTCCAGTTTACATTAGAAATCTTAGTGCAAAAGTAGAACAAACTTATAATGTGTATTAGAGTTAAAAAGCACAAGAAAGTCAAATTCTTGATACTTAAAACAATGAAAGACATTTTTAATATTTAATAATTTTAATAATGTAATTTAGTTTGATTAAATGTAGAATTAAGATTTTTTATTTTGTTTCTTCTCCAATAGAAAGTTTGAAGTAATAAATTTATGGCAGTTAATAATTACTGAGAACTTCTGATATGCCAGTCCGTGTACATGCATACTTTTCTTTATAAGAGCTATATGAGTTTTCAAAACTGAAGCAAAAGAGTTTGCTACTTTCCTAAAATCAGAAAGCTATCAAGAGTAACCACTACACAGTGCAAATATGATTTGCAAACCACAATGTTATATCTATGTCCAGAGTGCTAAAAAAACTGCAAACAGTGTTCTTTGCCTATCAACAATCACACTATCTAAATTTTGAATACTAGCATTTTACTAAAACATCCCTTTTATTTAGGACACTATCATTCAATACTTCCTGCCTAGATATGAGGCATAATAGATTCTGACAAATCTACTCAGAATTACTTCATGGCAACAAGTCAATAAAGGCTACCTGTAGTGTTAGTTTCTGCATGTAAGAGACAGAGAGGGTAAGTATACCTAGCTTGCAGCAAACTTGAAATCTTGAACAAAAGCACTGATGCGTTGCCAGACCTGTTATCTACAAGGAGTTCCTACATTTTGCTTCTAGCACTGCTATGAACCTTGATGCTTGCTTCCCTTTCTGACTTTACTACTTCACCACTCTCCCAACCTCATTCTGGCTTAAACAGTAGATTATTAGAACTGGAGAAGGAAATGGCAACCCACTCCAGTATTCTTGCCTAGAGAATCCTGTGGACACCGGAGCCTGGTGGGCTGACATCTATGGAGTCGCACAGAGTCAGACACGACTGAAGCGACTTAGCATGCATGCATGCAATAGAACTGGATGCTATTAAGAGTTAAAACACCATCATTTCAGAATTTCATATGTTGAAGGATGTTTTTACATTAATTGGGCTTAAGATCTTTCTTTTGTCAATGAAACAAATTAGTTCAGAGAGGTCTGTCATTAGGGACAGCGAGGACTGGAACTCCAGCTTCTGTTCCTGGATTCATGGTCTTTGTTACAGCACAATTTCCTCCTGTTATTGCTTCTGGTTGTTTGTAACTCCTTAGGGTTCCTGGGATCTATGTAACTTCCAAAGACATTATTTTCCTAGGTAATTCCCCAAGACCACTATGCTTGCTTCCTTCTCTGATTCTACTACTTTATTCCTCTCCCACTACCATTACAATACCAATATTTTTCTATCCTATTACCCTTATTTTCTGTGTTCTCTATCTAATTAGATATTAGAAAAAAGAACAAAGGCTAAAGCCTGAAATACTTCTCTTTCTTGGCAAAAATTTTATTTAAAAACATACTTTCTGAAGTCTCCAGTGATTGGGATTTGGGGAAATTAAGCAGAACAAAAAGATATTTTAGGCAGTTACTTGTCAGAGTCCCTCAAGTCACTTGGAGCATAGTGCCAGCTTCATATAGAAGGATACAGAGGCAAAAGAGCAATGGTAACATAACAGCCAGAACAAATGAAATAAACATGTGTATAAATATTTAAACTAGAGATAGCCATTACTCCCTGTGTTTAGGTATGTCTATGTCTTCTCTAATCACAAACTATTCTTTGTTTAGTTTTCATTTCTAGTTTCAAGAGAAAGCAGATTTCAAGAGGGACCATTTTAACATTTAACAATAAGGACATACAGATGGCTAACAAACACAAGAAAATATGCTCAACATCACTCATTATCAGAGAAATGCAAATCAAAACCACAATGAGGTACCATTTCACGCCAGTCAGAATGGCTGCGATCCAAAGTCTACAAACAATAAATGCTGGAGAGGGTGTGGAGAAAAGGGAACCCTCTTACACTGTTGATGGGAATGCAAACTAGTACAGCCACTATGGAGAACAGTGTGGAGATTCCTTAAAAAACTGGAAATAGAACTGCCATATGACCCAGCAATCCCACTGCTGGGCACACACACGGAGAAAACCAGAATTGAAAGAGACACATGTACCCCAATGTTCATCACACACTGTTTATAATAGCCAGGACATGGAAGCAACCTAGATGTCCATCAGCAGATGAATGGATAAGAAAGCTGTGGTACATATACACAATGGAGTATTACTCAGCCATTAAAAAGAATATATTTGAATCAATTCTAATGAGATGGATGAAACTGGAGCCTATTATACAGAGTGAAGTAAGCCAGAAAGAAAAACACCAATACAGTATACTAACGCATATATATGGAATTTAGAAAGATGGTAACGACAACCCTTTATGCGAGACAGCAAAAGAGACACAGATGTATAGAATAGTCTTTTGGACACTGTAGCGGGGGGGTATGATTTGGGAGAATGGCATTAAAACATGTATAATATCATATAAGAAACGAATCTCCAGTCCAGGTTCGATGCAGGATACAGGATGCTTGAGGCTGGTGCACTGGGATGACCCAGAGGGACGGTATGGGGAGGGAGGAGGGAGGAGGGTTCAGGATGGGGAACACATGTATACCTGTGGCGGATTCATGTTGATGTATGGCAAAACCAATACAAAATTGTAAAGTAAAAATAATAATAATAAAAAAATTAAGGACATTTTCTACAGCTACTTTTTCTTTTTTTTTATTTTATTTATTTATTTGGCTGCTCTGGGTCTTAGTTGTGGCATGTGGGATCTAGCTCCCTGACCAGGGATTGAACCTGGGCCCCCTGCAGTGGGAGCTCAGAGGCTTAGCCACTGGACCACCAGGGAAGTCCCTACAGCTACTTTTTCAAATGTAACAGTTCATTCAATTTATTTTACTGGATTTCCAGACCTGAAATCTATAATTGCCTTTTGTCTACTAAAGGCAAATGTACTTAATTCTAAAATTCTCCCCTTCACCTTTGAGTCTATTGTTAGTTTTAATCTACATTAATGATAAAACTCTAGAGGAAAAAAGCATATAGAATATGTACATACTTGCATATTTGTGTGCATCCTATGGGTAATGTTTGTGGTTTTGTTTTTTTTTAAAAAAAAAACAAAAACACAAAGTGAGTATCCAGCACATGCAACATTCAAAACAAAATAAAGTGTTTTATAATCTCTAAATCTCTAGGTGAAAAGATTAAAGTCCACAATTAATAGAGTTCAACTGAATATTTACTTATTTCTCCAAAGCTTAAGACTGTTGTCTAGCCAGCACTAACCAGGGTTAAAATGAGAGAAACAAGGGTAGAGTGAGTAGCAACTTTGGTTTAATTTTAAAATATGGAAGAACTAATGGCAGATGTGTTTCTACCTCACATATAAAGAATAAACAGTCCAGTCTCCTGGCCTCCTTGAACCTTGTCATGCTGTCCTCTTTGAAATCCTGTATTCCCATGGCCCCTGTGACACTCCCTGACTTCTCATTTTGCTTCATGTGGTCCTACTTTATAGCCTCTTACTAGTTCTGTGCTCATCATTCAGCTTAAATGTTAATGTTGCTCAGCATCGTATACTTGCTTCTCTTCTCATTTTAGTCTACATGTCCCCAAATTCTACTGTCACCTCTACGCCGGCAGCATAAATCTACATTGCCTGCCCCTCCTCAAGGTTCCAACTTACAGCACTTCCTACCTGTGTTCCTTATGTAGATGCCCCCAGTGACCTCAACCTCCATAACTCCAGACTGAACTTAGTAACCCCAAACCTGCTCTTTCCTCTCTACACTGTATTTTAAATAATGGCACCACCACCCATCCAGTCCTGCAGGTTAGAACTGTGGTTATCAGCCTTATCTCAGACTTCACATTTAACACCAATCCATGATATTCAGTTAGCCACATGAAGGCCACTGAGTTTCCTTCATACCTCATATATTTAATGTCTCTTCTTATCTACAGTCATAACTTTACTTCAAATCCTGATCATCTCCTGCTTGGACTGTCAGTTTGGTCTAATTGTTCTGCCCCTCTAAATGCTCCCAGCCACTTGCTTTAAACAATCCTTCATTATGTTACCACTGAGATAATCTTAATAAACCACATTTTCAAGTAAGGTAAAAACTCTTAAGGATCCCTGTTGCCTTTGGACTTCTGAAAGGAAATTCCTTAGCATATCCTGGAAGATGATATACTACTAGTCAGCCTTCAAGAATCAGATAAAAAGCTTTCTCCTTTGTGAGATTCTTCTTGACATACTGAAACAGAATTAAATAACTCCTTCTGCTAATGTGATTGTATGTGCTACATATCTCTGACTTTGTATTTACTACACTGTTGTAATGATTATATGTCTACGTGACTATCCTGGATTGTGAGCTCTTTGAGGCTTTGCATTGTGGCTATTTATCCTTGAGCAGAGTGAACAGAATTTTTAAGCATAAAAATACACCAATTTAAGGAATCTCCACACTGTTCTCCATAGTGGCTGTACTAGTTTGCATTCCCACCAACAGTGTAAGAGGGTTCCCTTTTCTCCACACCCTCTCCAGCATTTATTATTTGTAGACTTTTGGATCGCAGCCATTCTGACTGGTGTGAAATGGTACCTCATAGTGGTATGGGGAGGGAGGAGGGAGGAGGGTTCAGGATGGGGAACGCATGTATACCTGTGGCGGATTCATTTTGATATTTGGCAAAACTAATACAATTATGTAAAGTTTAAAAATAAAATAAAATTAAAAAAAAATACACCAATTTCCTCTGAGAACACTGGGAAACAAAAGAATTTTTTAAAATTGGATCATAAACCCCACAGTAAGTTAGAGCATAAATTGGAATATGGAAAATGGTGACCAGAACACAAGTGGGAAACTGGTTGCAACAGTAAAAGCACAGAAGAAATGAACAGTTCCATTAAAAAAAAAAAAACTATCCTGGGGGTCTGCAGGAAGGGTTGTTAAATATGGGGGAAATGTTATTTGTCTATTTATATAATTTAAATTCTGACATTCAGAAGATTTTTCTTAAAATTTCTTTAATCATGTTTTTGTATGAAACCTGAAGGACAAATATATTCATTACGTTCTCCCCTCTTTTCTTTCAAAAGAAAATATTCTTTTGAATTATTGCTGTGTAAAACATGTTTGGGAAGTCTATGTTACTTATAAAAAGGCTGTGTTACTTCAAAAATGGCATATTTCTTGATTTTTAAAAATGAGGATCACAGTGCAGTATGATCTATGAAAATGCATCATTAATTTGGAAATAAATATCTGCCCAGTAAAAGTGGGAAGTATTCTTTTTTTTTTTTATTTTTAAACTTTACATAATTGTATTAGTTTTGCCAAATATCAAAATGAATCTCTCTCTTTTTTAATTCTTAAATTCCTGGACATACTTTGTGAAGTGACTTCACAAATGTTATCCATTTAAATTTCTGAATGACCAGAAGCTCTTTCTCTAATAATCCTCTCATGAAGCAATTTTGCAGATATTTAGGAGAGCTCTTTCCTGGGTTATGTGTATTGACTGCACTCTATGCCTAACTTTTCAACAAATGAACATGAGGCTGTAGTGTCTATAGATCTGATAGATTTCCATGACATTTACAAAGAATTATACTGCTAGTGCCTTACATTTTTTGTAAAATTTATACATTTATTATTTGTAATTAAAACAAAATTTAACATTTTTAGCCCTAATTTTTGTTTAGGTAATCTGTGCCATAATTTTTATAAGGATTTCATTTTAGCATATATATTCTTCAAAAGTAAGAATATTCAACATTCATAGTATAGCCCCATCATATTATATTCAGAGTACATTTTCATCAACAACTCTGTATTACTGAATAATAATATAAAATGTGGCATTTTTAATTTTCTTGATGCAGAAAACACAAAAAAGAAAGTAGAAATCACACATACTATGTAATTTAGAAGAATATAAAGAGGTAAAACTCTCTGTCTTTTTAAATTAAAAACCTGATGCTTCTTTCTCATTCCAAAATTTTCCCCATGGCTGTAACAATATGTCTATCTACAAATATCCATATATATAGCACAACTTTTTGTTATAAAAGTGAGATATAGTCTACACACTATTCTGCAATAGTTTTAAAAATCGTATTCATATTTCAGTGCCAGGTTTTCAATTCAGTATGGTATAAATATAGTTACAAATATTTTAACATTTTGAAAAAATAAAGTGTAATTTACTTACAGTGAAACACATACATCTTAAGTGTACAGTTTAACAAATTTCAACAAATGTATACACTAGTGTAAATGGCTACTCCTCTCAAGATTTAGAACATTTCCATCACTCCAGAAAGATCTCTTGCATCACTTCCCATAGAACACTGCATCACCCACCCTCACCTCAAGCAACTACTGTTTTTATTTCTTTCATTCCAGATTGGTTTTAGCTTATAGAAATTTATATAAATATAATCATACAATACCACCATATCTCATTTCAAAAATATTAATTATTCTCATGTTAATAGAATTGATAGGTTGTTTCAAATTTTTTGTTTAAAATTACTCTCGTAAGTGTATTTAGTCTTTAGATCTTTAGTACCTCTGAAATTTAAAATGTTATGAAATATGGCATAAATTAATTCTATCGAACACTGATTACTGGTATTTCCAAATCATCTACATTAAGTCTATATTTCCCACACTAGTTTCAAATTTCACATGTATGATATATTAAAATCTCAACATACTACTTAGATACACTTTCAACCTATTTTTTTCTATTATTATGGTATAACATTGTCTCTTTGTTATGGTAGTATTATATACATTTTATTTTCTAACAGAGCAACTACCTCTTCATTTTACCTGTCTCTAAAAAAACAAAAAAAACTTCATTTATATTCCACTTACATAAATGTATACAGTGGTGTCTGACATGTTAAACATCCAGTAAATATTGTCTACTATCATTTTATCTAAGAAATGTTCATCTTCTCTTTAAAAAAGTAGTATGTAAAGAATATGTTCAAGAATATTTTTAGTAGAATTCAGTTAGAAATTTTATTAAAATCACCAATTTTTTTTACTTCAATTCATATTACTAACTTTGCCCCCTTTATTCTTGTATGATTTTCAGGTTGTGCTTGTAAAATGTCATAGTAATAAATACTTCTTCTCCATAATACGAATTATGAGTGGAAACAAGTTTTAGGAACAGAAAGAAGAAATTTAGGCATTCTTTAGGGAACAGAAAAGCACAAGAATGGGTATGTGGTTATTTACATCCTTAGATGTCTGTTTCCTATTATTTGATCTTGAAGGAATCCTTTAGAATATAAAGTAAATCTGTGCTCTCAGCAGAATATCTACCCATCCTAGTGTTTCACCATTTGACTTTCATTTAGAAAGTTACATGGATTGCTACTGAGGTATTGCAGAGCTTATGGCTAGTCATCACATCACCCCTCCTGCTCCACTATTCACTATGTGCTGTGTGTGTGCACAGTCGTTAGTCATGCCCAGCTTTTTGTGACCCCATGGACTGTAGCCCACCAGGCTCCTCTGTCCATGGAATTATCCAGGCAAGAACACTGGAGTGGGTTACCGTGCCCTCTTCCAGGGGATCTTCCCAATTCAGGGATCGAACCTAGGTCTTCTGCATTGCAGGTGGATTCTTTACCATCTGAGCCACCAGGGAAGTCCTCTATTCACTATATTAATCACATATTACTTGAGAATCATCTTGGCAAACGTCACTGTGTAGGTATTCAGGGGATTATGAAGAAGTCCAAGAACTTCCCATGCACCTAAGAAATGTGCTATTTATTTTGAAATGATCACACTTTTTTTGAATAGGCAAAGAATGATTATGTATTTATTTATTTATCTACCTACCTACATACCTACCTATCATCCTTCCATATAGCTAGCTAGCTAAAGAACAAATAAGTAATGACTCAAAAGAGTGTGCACTTCTAATCATGAAATCTTAAACATATGCTTTTTCATCCTAAATCCATCCTGTGTAGCAGCCTTAATCCTCAACCTGGCCATTTGCCCCAGCTTACTCGCCTCAGTGTCCATGCTGGGAAGGCAGATGGGATGCTTAATGGAAAAGGTGGAGAGGGTATTCCAGGCTGAGAGCACAGGTTACTCAGTTTATAAGAGTTCTTAAAATGTCAGTCCTTTATCCAATATATACCACGTTTCACCTAAATTTCAAATACTGTATTAAAAATATTAGTTCTAAATAGGTGGTGATTTAAAAAATGGGATAAATAAAAAGATGAGCCATACTGAGTCCCTTCCCTGTTTACCTGAAACTATTACAACATTATCCATTAGTTGG
Source organism: Bos mutus (assembly GCF_027580195.1). NCBI lineage: Eukaryota > Metazoa > Chordata > Mammalia > Artiodactyla > Bovidae > Bos > Bos mutus. The sequence goes on from NC_091618.1 coordinate 121,694,829, forward strand.
CTATACCACAATACAAAATAAAAAGTGTTTTTAAAAAAGATGAGCCATGGAAGATGGATACATTGGGGAATCAAGTATGTATATGTCAGCTATTAAGGACATGTAACCAGTTTCCCTGACTTGCAAGCTTCCACCATCTTCAAGGCACCTGATTACAATTTAGTTTATTATGAATGTAGAGTGTACTGGGACACAGCGCACTAATGAATAACACAAGGCTCCACACCTCTTGATAATTATACTTCTTGTTGGAGAGTAATAACCTACATACCTGTTATTTTTGAGTTAGCTACTCATTTGGCTCAGTGGTAAAGAATCCACCTGCCAATGCAAGAGACACAAAAGACACAAGTTCAATCCCTGGACCAGGAAGATCCCCTGGAGGAGGAAATGGCAACCCACTCCAGTATTCTTGCATGGAAAATCCCAAGGACAGAGGAGCCTGTCAGGATACAATCCATGGAGTCACAAAGGGTCGAACATGACTGAGCTACTGAGCATCCACATACAGCTACTTTTTTTTTTTTTTAAGAATTACTAATGAAGAATTAAAGACTCTAGATCCTCTACAAAGCAAGTTGCATCAGATCCTTCCTCAGAGATTCAGATTCGAATGTAGGATAGAATTTGCAGGCAACAAAAAAATCTAGAGCTCTTGCATCATTAATAAATGCCTCCAAGAAAACTTTCAGGATTTATTTTGGCTAAAGAAATATAAAATAAATTAGAAGAAAACAGCAGCATTTATATTTTTAAAACATTATCAAAAGATAGTGGTTTAACAACATTAGTACTTCAAACATTTTAGTTACTTAAATATTAATGCCTTTAAAGTTTCAACCATAATACTGATGAGTAAACTAAATATATGTCAATAGCAAGCTGAAGTAAAAGTATATGTGATGCATTGGAATCCATGAAATGAAGCAGAAACTACTAACTGAAAGTAAACTGCCTACGTTTGAGCTTTGGGATTGGTTCAGAATGCATGTACAGGCTCTCTGGCTGCTGTGCTCCAATCTTCTCACTATGAAGATTTTCACTGCCTTTCTCTTAGTCTTGTTACTTCCCCTCACTGTCAGATATATATAGGAAGATGATAGAGAGGTTAGGCAAACACTGTGTTAGTCACTCAGTCGTGTCCGACTCTTTGCGACCCCACGGACTGTAGCCTGCCAGGCTCCTCTGTCCATGGAGTTCTCCAGGCAAGAACACTGAAGTGGGTTGCCATTTCCTTCTGCAAGGCACACAAGTGCTCGCCTAACAACAAAGGTACACTGAAGAAAAAAGCACCTTTGGTTTTGCAAGCATGCGGATGCGTCAGTGTACGCATGGCTGCTTCTAGAACCCCCCCGTATCTCTCTATTCTTCCCTTAAGGGTGTACAGTGGGTGGCCCAAGACCTCTTTCCCAAGAGAAATAATGCCAATGAATGAAGAGGACACTCACCTTCAAGTAAGGAATACCCGGAAAAATTGCCTTTATAGGCTCTAAAATCTAGCCTGTGAGGCAGTGGGTGTGTTAAGATGTATATTCTGCTCCTGCCTTGGTTAACTATAAAGTAAAATTTGTCTATCCCTGGGTTACAAAACAGAGAAGGCAATGGCACCCCACTCCAGTACTCTTGCCTGGAAAATCCCATGGACGGAGGAGCCTGGTGGGCTGCAGTCCATCAGGTCGCTAAGAGTCGGACACGACTGTACGACTTCACTTTCACTTTTCACTTTCACGCATTGGAGAAGGAAATGGCAACCCACTCCAGTGTTCTTGCCTGGAGAATCCCAGGGACTGGGGAGCCTGGTGGGCGGCCGTCTATGGGGTTGCACAGAGTCGGACACGACTGAAGCGACTTAGCTGCAGCAGCAGCAGGGTTACAAAAACTATTACCTATTGCCTCAAGCTTCCACTGTCTCTTTTTGTTTGTTTTGCTCTTTTCCACGAGTGGAAAAAATCCTTATCCTCTTCTCCACTCTCCTCCTCCCACTGGCAGGAAGATATTGTCCTTGCTAATTGTCCTGAGCTCCATTTTCTGAGCTCAGAAGGAGAAAAAAAAAAGAGCTATTTTTCTTTTATCCTTGAGCTGACAACAGAGAGAAGATCTTTCTCATTAAATTTGATTGGGAGTCATTTTTACATATGCCACTCTCAAGTACAAACTAGACAATATTCTTGGAATTTTGAAATGAATGTGAAAGAAATAGCTTAGTGTAGGTTCACCACAATAGGAGTCTGAAAGCCCATGTTCTTGTTTCCATTCTACTACATATAGACTTTGAGATGTTAGGCCAGTCACTCACACCAGGTGCTATTTATTTAGGCTTTATTACTTTCATCCAGGCTTCCTATACTCCCAACACCAGCACCCACACATCTTTACCTGAGACTCCCTCCAGATGCCGCTGCCCACTCTGTCATGCCTGATTCTGGAAGTAGCCTTGAGGAGTGCCTGACAACCGCGATGTGTTATAATAATTACCCACTTCCCTCATCCTTGGCATGGCATCATTCCAAGGCACATGTTCCACACTGCTTCCTAGAATTTCCCTGTAAATCCCAGTTGCCCACACTCATAACTTGCTTGCTAACACATCTTCCCATGTATCTCTTCCCTACCACTGTTTCCAGAGATCAGCTGATCAGCTTTTGGGAGGGCATAAACAAAGACAGTGTTTTCTGTATTAAAAGAGCAGATACACAGGTTAGTGGAATTGGATAACTTGCCAGCCAGATGGCAAGAAGAATCCCACTGCTGGTTATAATTGCAATGGTGATAATCCTTGGTGTACTCCAGCATCACAGTTGCTTGCTCACTTGTGAAGAATGGGGATAAAAGACAGACAGAAGGAGGCACTTATGCATAGCATTCAAGAGCTATGGCATCAACAGTAATTAAAGGAACTATGGAATTGAATGCTTACTGATAAGTGTCAACCAGTGCTTAAAGAAAGAAAATGACAGAGTCTACTGAGTCCATTCTCAACTCAGACAAAGTGTGAGGGCCATAACGTACTTATGGTAGCATTTAGACACTTATCTTCCATAACGAGAGGAATATGTTGTAGATCAGCCCCAAGACCTTTTTGTGAGAAAGACTGAACACAAACTGGACAGTCCCTTACACTGCAATAAGGCCCTGTTAAGAAAGGACTGTGACCAAAGGATGTGGAGTGGATGTACTTAGTAAACAATTCTCAAATTCCCTTGAGCCCTAAGAGAGGTGTATCACTCCTTTGTTAAAGGATAACAGGGTTTTCTTCTCTGGAGTCTATGCCGATGATTCAGAAGTTGATCTTCCCTCACTTTACTTCCACACTTCCAAGCCAATCACTACAGTCAAGTGTTAGCTTGAACTGGCTTGAGAAGTACAGTTCATTTTATAAGAGGAAAGAGATAACTCACAAAGAGCTGTATAAACTTGATATTATATAATAGCAAAAACTGAGAGCACATGCCTGAGAATTGATCTTGAGGATACTGAAATATAAGGGCTGAAATACAAGGAGTGGAGTCTAAGCTTGGTATGTATGCATGCACACACATGGACACACACCCTAAATAAGAGATCAGGTGAACAGAAGCTTGGTATTTGCTGCTGTAATGGAAATTTAAAATCTTTCAGCCCGTTTCCAGAGCAGAACTAGTTCTAGACTCAAAATCATCAATTAGGGAAACAGGGTCCCCTCGGGGAAGTACCCTGCAAAAGCACAACAAATATACTGAGTAGAAATTCCCCAACATTCCCCCAAGTTCCCCCAAATACCAGCATTGCTATGCACTGGAAAAAATGCTCACATTTTTGAGGGGTGTTGGATATCAGGGGACCATAAATACCGTCATGGACTGACTTTTTTAGAGTTCATATATAGATGACAGGAGATAAATAGAGTCCTAGCTCATATCTATCTCATGGTGGATCCATTGTGTCCATGGATCCATCCTATGATTATTCCCCTGAACGCAGAATCTGGACAGATGTAAACTGACAAAATCTTTGAACTGATTTCTAAATCTTTGCAGTAAGAAGCATTATGGCAGGAAAGACCATGTACAAGTCCTTAAAACCTCTTCCTTCCCTCTGGTGAGGAATGTAAATCAAATGCAATGGAGCATTCTGGGTGTAGTGGCAGATATTAGTACACCATGGAAGACAAAGATACAGACACTGTCATTTCCATCATCTCCACAATTAATTTATCTTTCTGGCTCTGCAGAAATAGGCTAGATCATGACAGATGTTGGTCAACTAACCGCAAACAAATTAAGTAATATTAATAGCTCCATTTGCAGTTTTGTGTTAAATTGTGTTATCTTTTCTGAGCAGATTAACAAAGCTTCTGACACATGATATGCAATTACTGAAGTGGTAAATGTTTTCTTTTCAATACTCCCCAGAAAGGAGGATCAGAAGGAATTTAGATTCATGGGTTAGATAGCAGCACATGTTCATGATTATGCCCCAGGATTGTTAGTTCTCCTGCCTTCTGACACAATACAGGGACCTTGACCATTTGGACAATCTGCAGAACATCACACTAATCTACTCTATTAATGATAGCATGTTACTCAAACTTGAGCAGCAGCAAGTTATAAGGAAACTTACACTGTGATATCTGTCTGACAGAGCGTAAGAAACAAATCCTCTAATGATTCAAGTGAAGGTTTAGGAGCCCATTTGTGGGGAACATGCCAGAACACATGCTACAAGATAAAGAGCATGTTATTGTACTTCGCACCTCCAGCAGTAAGAAAGGAACACATTTTGAAGCCATTTACTTCATAACACATTTGGAAATGTTACTTATGGGATGAAGCCTAGTATACTTAGTATACTGAGAAAGTAACTTTCAGGAATAGGTGGACTAGACTTCTGTGTTGCAATGACACCTCTCTCAGCTCACTCCTATGACTTCACGGGGAGTTCTGTTTGACAAGCTGATGGACCTAGAGAAAAATCTGTGCTTGGTTCTTTGATAACCCATTGCAGTAAATTGTTGGGAGCTGAACATCTCAGTGACAGCCCTGAAAGACAATAGTAAGGGCAAATCCTCCCAGTAGGCAGGACTTTGAGTAGTGCATCTGGTCACCAACTGTGTGGACAAATTGGCCATGGAATTCTCCAAGCCAGGCTTCAACAGTACATGAACCATGAACTTCCAGATGTTCAAGCTGGATTTAGAAAAGGCAGAGGAACAAGAGATTAAATTGCCAACATCTGTTGGATCATTGAAAAAGTGAAAGAGTTCCAGAAATACATCTACTTCTGCTTTATTGACTATGCTAAAGACTTTGTGTGGATCACAACAAAATGTGGAAAATTCTGAAAGAGATGGGAATACCAGACTACCTGACCTGCCTCCTGAGAAATCTGTATGCAGGTCAAGAAGCAAGTTAGAACAGTACATGGAACAACAGACTGGCTCCAAATCAGGAAAGGAGTATGTCAAGGCTGTATATCGTCACCTTGTGTATTTAACTTATGCAGAGTCCATCATGAGAAATGCCAAACTGGATGAAGCACAAGCTGGAATCAAGATTGCTAGGAGAAATATCAATAACCTCAGATATGCAGATGACATCACCCTTATGGCAGAAAGCAAAGAAAAACTAAAGAGCCTCTTGATAAAAGTGAAAGAAGAGAGTGAAAAAGTTGACTTAAAATTCAACATTGAGAAAACTAAGATCATGGCCTCTGGTCCCATCGCTTCATGGCAAACAGATGGGGAAACAATGGAAACAGTGACAGACTTTATTTTCTTGGGCTCCAAAATCACTGCAGATGGTGATTGCAGCCATGAAATTAAAAGACGCTTGGTCCTTGGAAGAAAAGCTATGAAAAACCTAGACAGCATATTCAAAAGTAGAGACATTACTTTGCCAACAAAGGTCCATCTAGTCAAAGCTATAGTTTTTCCAATATGTGAGATGATGTGAGAGTTGGACTATAAGGAAAGCCGAGTGCCAAAGAATTGATGCTTTTGAACTGTGGTGTTGGAGAAGACTCTTGAGAGTCCCTTGGACTGTAAGGAGATCCAACCAGTCCATTCTGAAGGAGATCAGCCCTGGGTGTTCTTTGGAAGGAATGATGCTGAAGCTTAAATTCCAATACTTTGGCCACATGATGCGAAGAACTGACTCATTGGAAAAAACCCTGATGCTGGGAAAGACTGAAGGTGGTAGGAGAAGGGGATGGCAGAGGATGAGATGGTTGGATGGCATCACCAACTTGATGGACAGACGTTTGAGTAAGCTCTGGGAGTTGGTGATGGACAGGGAAGCCTGGTGTGCTGCAGTACAAGGGGTTGCAAAGAATTGGACATGACTGAGCAACTGAACTGAACCGAAGGCTATGTATGGAGTACCAAACAGTGGTAAACGATCGGACTGTGTGGTTGAGGGCTTTGGAAAGATGGATTGGGAGATTAGAGATAATAGTGTCTAGAGAAGAAATAGTGGAAGGAATTATTGGAGGCAGTCACAACGTCTGTAGAGCTTCGCTTCTTGTACAAATGTTTTCTTGCCGTATAAACGCTGAATAACCAATGGATAGAATTACCTGTCTAGTGGAATAAGTTTTCCCCCTGTGGGTGCTACACTTATTGCGTAATGGCCCACAGGAGAAATAGTTACTGTGTTACAGATGTAGACTATGCATGGGCTTTCTCTTTGAAGGCTAATCTAGCTATTAATATTACCTCTGTTGAATGACCAATGTCATAATCAAATACCAACAGTGATGACTTGGTATGACACAGTCCCTTGAGGAAACCAACCAGTCATTTGGTTGCAAGGTGGTAATATTTGACCCTTTCCTTCATGGAAAGGGCAATTAATTGTCATTGCTAGGATTGATAAATATTTTGTTATGGATTTGCCTTTTCTTCCTAAGTGTCTCATCCAGCAATACTATCCAAGAGCTCAAAGAATGGGAGATTTACTGTCACGGGATCCTGTATAATTTCTTTTTGATTGAAAGTATAAAAGGGCTTATATTACAGTGAAGGAAAGGTGACAAAAAGTGCATGGCTATGAGATATCACTCATTTTACTATATATTGCATTACCCCAAATCTGCTGGCCTGATACAATGTTGGATTTTATCTTGTGTTTCTTCGAGGCACAAGAAAACCACTAGTTTATGAATGACACTTTTACTCTGTGGGCTTGGGGTCTATCCTTTAAGAGTCAATGGCTATTGTGTGACGCCATGTCTCTAAAGGGCTTCCCTGGTGGCTCAGACAGTAAAGAATCCACCTGCAATGCAGGAGACCTGGGTTGGATCCCTGGGTTGGGAAGATCCTCTAGAGGAGGGCATGGCAAGCCACTCCAGTATTCTTGCCTGGAGAATCCCCATGGACAGGGGACCTTGGTGGGTTTACAGTCCATGGGGTTGCAGAGAGCTGGACATGACTGAGCAACTAAGCACATCACAGCACATGTCTCTAAATAGCTAGAACACATGGATCTGAGAACCAAGAGTCAAACTAGAAGTAGTCCCTTGTACTGTCTCTACCAGTGACCCACTTGGGTGATTGGTGCTTTCCATACTCAACTTTCAATTCTGCTATATAAGAGATATTTTTCCCCAGGGTGTTGAGCAGGGGGAGGTTTTACAAGGGAGTAGCTGTGTTCCAATAAAACTTTGCTTACAGAAAGAGAATACAGAGAATACAGCCAGATTTAGTCCCTGGGTTATAGTTTGTTTATCCTTGTCCTAAATTATTTCTAAGTTTCATTCATGGTCTAAAGTTCTGTATTATTTGCCTCTGTATTCAAGAAACACTTTAGAAAGTTCTCTAAGTGATAAGAAATTATGAATATCTCTATGAAGAGATTATAAAGTTTATAAAAATCATACATAATCTATGTATTTTGAAATTAGTATTCTATAGTCAAAACAATGTATTTGTAATAGGCTATCTTTAAAAGTGAACTTTTTGAACATTTAGCATTAAGGCGTTGACAGTTTTATTGAAAACATAATTTGAAAAATAATATACACTGAGGAAATTAATTTTTTTTTCAGATGACAGGACTTGCTGACAATATTATTCTGCACAAGTTTAATAGCTATAGCACAAATCAGAAAAGAATAATTTTCAGCTTGGAGCACTCAGGAAGACAAGTCACATGTAACATATGCAATAACTTAGAAGCATGAAAAAGTCATTGTTTAAAGCATACTGTTATAATGAATTCAATTATGTAGTAATATAAATGTCTTGACTCCAATAAAAATGAATGTAGATTATGTAAATCATCACTTTTAAATTGCTAAAAAAATTAGAGATTGAAGTGCTAAATAAAATACAATGAAATTTCTAATAAAGAAACTGAAAGATAAGCTCAAGTCACTGAAAACTTTAAAAACCAAATTTCTGCATACTAAACAATTGTAAATTAGCTAAATGCTTATGTTTATCATTATTCCTCCTCTTTCATTTTTAAACAAGCAAAATGAATAAAACGATTAAATAGAACAATTTAGAAATTAACAGAAATAGCTATTTATATTATAAATAGTTATAATATTAAAAGTAAAATTTGGCCAAGCACAGTTTTTAAAATTTTAAACAACACTGATAATACAAATGTGTTTTATTGGTAGAAAGAAAAATTATGGTATTTGGAATTACTGCCTCATTCTTATTTATATCCATAAATTGTTCAACTGAAACTTTTCATTTTCATCCAATTATGCATCCATGCTAAGTCACTTCAGTCATGTACAACTCTGTGCAACCCTATGGACTGCAGCCCATTGTACATTTATGTATTTTTCCAGATACAACATGAGTTACATTATAAAGAATTAAAAGCATAAGAAACAATTCAACTAATTTCTTTTATTCAGTCGAAGGCAAAATGTATTGACATTTTTCTCTATAGTTAAAAAGCACAGTCTGTATCCCATAAAAGGATATTAGAATTTATTAAAAAAACCAGCTTAATGCTATTACTTATCCAGATCTGCCATGTTTGTTTTTATTTTTAAAATTTAAATAATATTTCCTTTGTCCCTACTTCTTAGTTCTACTATTTTTCATAAAGGCCACATAAACATCTATTCGCTTCCCTGGTGGCTCCGTGGTAAAGAATCCACCTGCCAATGCAGGAGATGCAGGACATGGATTTGATCCCTGGACTGGGAAGATTCCCTGGAAGAGGAAATGGCAACCCACTCCATTATTCTTGCCTGGATAATCCCCTGGACAGAGGAGTCTGGCAGTCTACAGTCAACAGGGTCGCAACAAGTTGGCCACAACTGAGAACACATGCACTTCTGCACTTAGCAGGTTTGTAAGGTAGGCCTTAATCTTGTTTTTATTAAAAAAGAAAAATGACAAAGAGCACTTGCAACTTGCTTTCCAAGAATTTCATGAAACCTAGGTTTTCCTTTCAGGTGAAAAGTTGGATATGTTTTTATGTTTATTTGTGAGGCTCAATTTACTATTAATTCTGAAAAGAGAAAACTGATAAACTATATCTTTATTTAATATAAATATATATATTTTTACTTCAAATGGTATCAAGTTAGATATAGAAAAATTAGCATTTTATATTTATATTGAGATTTTTGTGTAGAATACAGAATAACATTGAACATAATACGATTACTATAATTTCATAATTATGGGTAAACACAATGAAAGATCACTTATTGCTTCTATGCCTAACCAAAACATTTCCATTTCTAGTAATGAAATGCAGAGCCTAGAAAGCAGAAAAACAAATAGGTAACCAAAGTGATAGGAGAAAGACTGACGACCAGCTTCCCAGTAATGGAATCACAATTATATTCTAAGGTTATAAAATATTTGCCACGTTCATGTTTGGTGGACTCTGATAAAACATCAAAGATGAGAAAGGATAAATTATTCAATCTGAATATCAAGCCAGTCATTTCAGTTAAAATCTCATTCAAAAAATGAACTGTTATTTAAAAGCTGAAAAGAGTGAATTGATAAGGAAACATTTACTTTGTAGATATATGCAGCCAGATAAAAATATGCATGAAAATACAGTTGGGCAAAATATCAAAAGGACAATTTTAAAAGTGTTCCTCACATAAAGATACAGAGAGGTGAAATAACTACAGTGATGGATGTGACTAGCTCAGGAATGGTGTGAAAATTGTTCTGTAACTCAATATAATAGTTAAAATTGGATTCAAAGTTATTGAGAAGGTAATTTAAAAAGAAAGAGAGAGAATGCCAATGTAACAAAGAAAATTGGTTTAGAAGTGATCAGCTGGCAGACAACCCTAAGGAGAGAAGCAGAGTTCTCTGGGTAATTGAGGCAGGACACAATGAACATACTAAAGATAAAAGAAAAATACAAACAGGCAAAAATGACATCTGCAGAAAGAAACAAAATAAGACTTAATTTCATTTTTTGAAATAATGCTTCATCATTCTACATTTCAACATTATTTGTGCACATTATTGTTATTTTTATTAGCACAGATGGTAATACTATATGCTTAGCCTCAACACATTAGGACTGCAAAGAACAGAAGTGTTGTAAGAAATCTTGTGGTTTCATTTCCTTTATAGTTCATAAGTTATTATTTTTTCTTCAGAGAGGAATAAGACAAGCAAAGGGAGTAACTATCCTTTGGAGAGTATGAAGGGAATTATTAGTGAAGTTCAAAAGTTCCTGAAAAAATTTGAGCCTTCCAGGGAAAGTCATTGAATATAACAATTGTTTTGCAACTGTAGAAACTTAAAATTAATGCAAAATTTGTGATACGTTCGTGTGTGTATATGTGTGTGTGTGTGCACTCAGTCACTCAGTCGTGTCCAGCTCTTTGCAACCCCATGGACTGTAGCCTGCCAGACTCCTCTGTACCTGGGATTCTTCGGTCAAGAACTCTGGAGTGGGTTGTCATTTCCTTCTCCAGGGGATCTTCCTGATCCAGGGATTGAATCCATATTTCTTACATCTTCTGCATTGGCAGGCAGATTCTTTACTGCTGCTCCACCTGCGAAGCCCCCATATGCTCACTCAGCGCTTTATAAACCGTGAAAGACAGTCTCAGTCTACTGCTGTATTCATGCCTCAGCATACCTTTGAGTAATAGGCAAGTATCATCCTACTTTACAAGGACGTCTTTGGCCAGTTACTGCCCCAAAGACAATACAAAGTTCTCGGCATTCAGTGTACTCATCTATCTAGTTCCTCCCACATTCTCTTACATATGTTACTAGCTTCCTACACATAAACGGGCTCCTCAGTACTCCAGGACCGCACCTCTCACCTTCACAGAGCCATACCTATGGCAGAGACACTAGCATGTACTCACAAAACTTGTATCCTTTTCCTCCTAGGAACCCAGCTTACACTATATTTCCCAATGTTTTTTCAGATAAACAAGACCATTTTGCTCTAATTGGCAAGAAATTTTTCTTTCTCTCTTTGGCTTCTCTCTGTACACTTTCATATCCCACCTTCATTTTCATTAATGAGCATATTGAGAATTAATAGAAAGCAGGAGGCTTCCGCTGCTATGAATATCTAATAGGGAATACTGTTCTGTTTATCAGTTGACTGGTATTATAGATCTATTTTAGGTACAGGATAAAAGATTAGTAGATTTGTGAAGAAAAGATATTAAAAAAGCAGTCTCCTTAAGAAATCAATTTAATAATTACATAAATATTGAATTAATCAAATGTTAAAGTCTAACATCTAAAAGGACTGAAGAAACCTAGAGATGGAGCAACTTGAAACTCATATGTCACAGGAATACAAAATGGTGGACTTAGTGCAGAAAACAGTTCAGCAATCAGTTCTTATGAACTGATTCTCTCCATGCCCCACTTAAAAGACTGATTCCATTAGAGAGAAAAAGTACACAGCTGGGTGGTCTGGGAATATTTTCATGAGGGTTTTTAAGGGATGGACTGTGGAGCATGAACAGAATTCTATATTGTTCAGGCAGTTGAGTACAGCACAGTAGAAAAAAGATGTTTATTCCCACAGGTTCAAGGACTACCAACTGGGTTTAGCAGAGAGGATTCTGGGAAATGAAGTGTTAGAAGAGCCAGAAGAAGCACCTCAAAGCAAACACATCATCATTTCCACTGTGGACACTGGCAGCAGGGGCTTGGCAAAGCTCTGCTCATAAGGGACTTCACAAGCAATGAAAACTGACCAAGGCATCAGTTTTTCAGAACCAGAGGAATCTGCATGGTGTTTGTGAGTCCAGAGGGAGCATCCCAACGTTTCCCAGCACTGATTGAGTAAGGCTGTAAATGTGACTAGTGGACCTATGCTGGGAAGATGCATCTAGAGTCAATATTATACACAGGTTATTAAGAAATAAATGTGCAATGTTTGATTATCCTCATTCATCCTTGTGAATAATAACAGATTACCTTTATAAAAATGAGGTAATATATGTCGTCAACTTTGAAAAAAAATGCATTATTTTTTTCAGCTTGCAATGCATTACTTATATTGACATGTTAGTTTATTTACATATATTTAAAGTTTTACAAAGAGCATTCATATATTTTTACCATTTGAATAAATTTTTTGTTGTTCAGTTGCTCTGACTTGTCTGACTATTTGTGACCCCATGGACTGCAGCATGCCAGGCTTCCCTGCCCTTTACCAACTCCCAGAGCTTGTTCATCCATGGAGTCAGTGATGCCATCCAACCATCTCATCCTCTGTCATCCCCTTTTCCTCCTGCCTTCAATCTTTCCCAGAATCAGGGTCTTTTCAAATGAGTCAGTTCTTTGCATCAGGTGGCCAAAGTATTGGAGCTTCAGCTTCAGCATCAGTCCTTCCAATGAATATTCAGGACTGATTTCCTTTAGGATGGACTAGTTTGAACTCCTTGCAGTCCAAGGGACTCTCAAGAGTCTTCTCCAACACCATATTCCAAAGCATCAATTCTTCAGCACTCAGCTTTCTTTATGGTACAACTCTCACATCCATATATGACTATTGGAAAAACTATAGCTTTGACTAGATGGATCTTTGTCAGCAAATAAATGTCTCTGCTTTTTAATATGCTGTCTAGGTTTGTCAGAACAGGGGTGTTGGAGAAGACTCTTGAGAGTCCCTTGGATGTTTCTTTCATTTCTGATATATGTCAGCTTAATATGAAGTAAAGAAAATCTGCCAAATTCCTGTCTGATTGCAGAACTCATTAACAAAAATGAAAAGTTACTTATCTCCTTTTGTAAGACATTAAGAATGGACATGTTTTCACTGTTCTTCCTCTGGTGGGGCTGTGTTTAGATTTAAAAGGCTTGTATTTTGGTTTCATCTTGCTTCCAAATAATAAATTTCTGGTTGAAGTTTAGACTCATTCAGTTATGCAACACATCTTAATACCCACACTTAAACATACTTCCAGACTAACCAGATGTTAATACTCTCGCGCGTTTATGCCTTATGACACTCGTGGCTCCAGAGTTAAATTTTAAATATTTATGATTAATTTTTTTTAAGAAAACAGATGATCTTTGAACATTTATCACAAACTTTAAAAATATATAAACTAGTAAGCCATGGGTTGTAACGTGTAACACAGGAAATACAATCAGTAATACAATAACTGTATGGTGACAGTTGGTAATTAGACTCATTATGGTGATCAGTTCATAATGTATAAAAATGTTGAATCACTATGTCATATGCCTGAAATTAACATGATATTAAAAGTCAACTATACTTCAATTAAAAAAACAACAAAAAAAGTGTTGTTTGATAAAACCATGACTCGCTTAGCTAAGACACTGCAAAGCGTGTCTTTTTCCACTCACAACGCTGTCATCATCCACCTAAAAAGTCATTAGCTCACAAATCAGTACATTAACAAACTTGTATCAGCTGAATACCTACTCTGTGCTAGGTACTGTGCATGGTGTGGCAGAGTTTTAATTGAAAGGTGCTCTTCTCATTCCCCAAGACTAGATGTGCACACAGACAAGGGCTCTGATAGTCATCATAAAAGATGAATAATGCTGTGACAAAGGAAAACTTAGATTATTATGAAACAAAGAAACAAACCAAGCATGCGTATCTTTCACTCCAGATGATGTAGAGAGCTTCCTGAGGGGATCTTTGGGGGTTACCCTTGCAGTGAGTACTGAAGCTATAGTAGGAAGTGAGTCACGTGAAGGAAGAAACCCAGGCATAAAGAACGGCTGCCCAAAGGCTTGAAGGCAGGTAAGAGCAGGATGCCTGCAGAAACTGCAAAGCATTAAACACAAAGGATCTTAGGGCCCCTCTGTGAGGTGTGGCAGCTAGTGATACTGGAAGGCAGGTAGGGGCCATATGCACCATGAAGAGGTTTGGAATCTATTCAGAGGCTTGTGGGGGAGCCAGCAACCAAATAAAGTAGGGAATACCACTCCTGACATATTGCAGTATGCTGAAGGACAAATCTAAGAGAGAGAGGGAAACCAAGGCTATTTTGTTACCCAAGTAGGAAACACAAGAAGGCACTGAGAGTGGAGAGGAGGAGCTTGATGACTGATGGGACGTGATGATGAAACAGAGGGAGGTGCTAGAATTTAGACACTGAGGGAGATTAGTGAGCATCACCCTGAGAGTGGCCACGGCAGGTTGGACTGAGAGGAATGACCAGTTCAGTTCTGAGCACCTCAAGCAAGTGGCGCTCATGAGACACCCAAGCAAAAATACTGAGAAGGAGCAGAGTACTTGGCCTATCATTCAGGAGAGAGATCTGAAGTGGTGACATGTACTTGAAATACATTAGAATGTGAGCAGAAGAGGGTCTGGTGGAGCCTCAGACTGGCACTTCTACAAAGGGTTCTTAAGTGACTCTAAAGCACATTGTTCAGAGACCACATGCTCAGTCATGAAGAGCGGTGGAAGCTGTTGATGTGAATAAACATCTCCAGAAGACTCTGTAAACAGAAAGAAAGGACAGTAAAGCTGGAATCACGAAAATGACATTATTTACAAGATGGCCAGGAAAAGATGGACAATGTAAGGAGAGGGAAAAGAACTGGCAATGAGGAGCCTGGGGGAGAAAACCTCAAGGTAGCATGTATCAGAAGAGTTAGAATGTTGGTACTCCTGAAGATGAGGTCCAGAAAGAAAATCCTGAAAACTACTGGTTAAATTTGGCAACTGAGGGAACCGGGGACATTAATAGGGCCAGTTACACTGGAATGATGGAGAACAAAGCCAGTTGCAAAGGGTGGAGGCTTGACCAGACGATGAGAAGGTGGAGTCGGTGAATGTGAACCAAGAAGCTGAACTGTGAAGAGAAGAGAGCCAGAGTGGTAACAAGGTGGGGAATCTAAGAACAAAAGAGATGGTACTCTTTAGTTTTTGATTCGTTCTTGTGTATGCTTATATGCTAGGTGGGGAAAAATAGAGATCAGAAAGCCAGGAAGACAGCAAGAACAAACATTTCCTCGAGAGAGAGAAAACAGGCAGAGAAGGGGACAGCCTGAATTATTATTTGGTTAGTTCATGTGCCAGGCACCTTAGCGACTATAACTTTAAAAAATACATAGATAAGCGTGTGTAACTGTGTAAGGATATGGTCATCTCCACTTTAAAGATCAATGCAAAGAGACTCAGAGAGTAGAATTCAGTTGCTTTAGGCCACACAAGCAGAGCTGGGAATCAAGTACTGGATTTTCTGGCTACAATATGCATTTTCTTTTAATTACACCAGTTTCTCCAAGTTTTAAAACCTCCTTCTGCCTTTCACAAACATGAAAATCTCAGCCCACACTTACAGTTGATATAATATGTTCCCTCAATATAAATCACTGTAATTTTCACTAGCAAAGGTTTTCAATCCC
Source organism: Bos mutus (assembly GCF_027580195.1). Classification (NCBI taxonomy): domain Eukaryota; kingdom Metazoa; phylum Chordata; class Mammalia; order Artiodactyla; family Bovidae; genus Bos; species Bos mutus. The sequence continues at coordinate 121,710,628 of NC_091618.1, forward strand.
ACTAGTTTGAAATATAAATCAAGTAATACATATTTATTTCCAAATATAAAATTACAATGCCAACTATGTACTTTTCAACCTACAAGCACTCTCCTACCCCAGTTAAAAATTACTAAACTACATCAAACTATCCCCTAGCCTAACACATTCTAATGCTGTTTCACATGAAGAAATGAGTCCTGATGTTTGCCGTTTTTGGTACCCTCCACATTTCAAAAGATTGACTATATTTATAAATCTATATAATCAAGAAACAAGTTTTCACTGAAAGCATTGATGAGAGGTAGGAAGGCTCTTCCCCTGAAAATTCAGTGCTACAGTAATAGCATGCTGGTTTCACACTCTCTCTGGCACTCTCACCTTGATGCCCCTGTGACAACCATGTGAATGAAAAGATCTTCACCCACAGGACATAAAGTGAAAGTGTTTTTTGGTCAATTGTGTCTATTTGTAACCCCATGGGCTGTAGCCCACCTGGCTCCTCTGTCCATGAAATTCTCCAGGCAAGAACACTGAAGTGGGTTGCCATTCCCTTCTCCAGGGGATCCTCGTAACCCCGGGATCAAACCCAGATCTCCTGCATTGCAGGCTGATTCTTTACCATCTGAGCCACCAGAGAAGCCCACAGGATGGAGACTGCTGCCAAATACTTCAATGTCACAGAGACTCCAAGGGGAAAGTAACATCTTTGTAACAACATGATAATTCCGGGCTTCTAAAATTTTGTAGGACATCAGTGATCCTAATTTCCTCTGGAGTTACATGTGATTCATTCTATGTGATATGGGCTCTTTATTCTGTTCATTTTTATAAACGAAGAAGATTCTGCTAAGCCCAAATTTATTTCAGTGTCTTAGCATTCTCAACATGAATTACTCATTATCCTATTTTCTTAGTCATCCTTCCCATGTATATGTAAATGTATTCAGAACTGCCTTTGAGAATGAATATTTTCTTTTCACTCCATCGCCCCCTCTCTCATTTTACCCTTCATGCTTTTATGTCTTGAAAGGGCAAGGTTATTTCTCATTGTGTTTTGATTTTCTTGCTTTTGTAATTTCTGGTTTTGCAAAAAAAAAAAAAAAAAATCACGCAATATGCCTCTTCTACAAGGATAAATTGATTCTTTTTAATTTTTATAAGGAGATTTGCTGGCTCAATGCTCAGCAGACTGGAGAAGGAAATGGCAACCAACTTCAGTATTCTTACCTGGAAAATTCCATGGACAGAGGAGCCTGGTGAGCTACATACAGTCCATGGGGTCACAGAGAATTTGACATGACTTAACAACTAAACCACACAGGAGAAAAACCAACACCTAATCTTTACAAAACCTAAACATATTCTTGGAGAAGGAAATGGCAACCCACTCCAGTATTCTTGCCTGGAGAATCCCATGGTCGGAGGAGCCTGGGGGGCTACAGTCCACGGGGTCACAAAGGGTCGGACACGACTGAGAGACTTCACTCACTCACTCAAACATATTCTACCAAGTTTAATTGATATTATCAAAACACACAGTGTTATCTACAACACTGATGATGGAAGTCTTAGTTATTAAAGGAGATTATTTTTAAAGATTCTATAATAAATTAATCCTAAAATTCTAGTTTAACTTTTCTGCCTTTAATCAACAAACTTTAAAATGCTCAGGATGGTTTTGCCCTCAATTTTGCATTTTAAATCTGTTCATATTTAGTAGTACTTGTATTTTTATTTACTCTCATACTTTTGTATAGGAACTCCTTTGCTTAAACAATTAGAATAAATGTATTAAAATGGGGTTATCATTACATGGACTTAATTTACTTCTGTGGTAACCAGCCTAAGAGATAATTTTCCCTAGATAGAGTTTCTGGTGGCTCAAAGAGAAGCTTTGAGAAGTGAGAAGTATACTTAAGCCCTCTTCCTTTTTCTCTTGGCTGAGTCATCCTTATCTGTACAGCTGTTCCTAAGAAGCTGCCAGAATGACTTCAGTCCCCGCTGACAAGCACAGAAATTCATCAAGGAACAACAAAAAGTTGCAGTTCCTCTGAAAATTGGCATGATAAAGCTAATAAATATGATACACATTGTTTAACTGTCATACAATGGGATTATTTTCTTCAGTGTTTAGACCATAAAATTCTGAAAATTTATTCAGTCTCTACTGGATTCTGTGTGTGTGTGTTAATCGTTCAGTCGTCTCTGACTCTGTGACCCAGTGAACTGTAGCCCACCAGCCTCCTCTGTCCATGGGATTCTCCAGGCAAGAATACTGGAGTGGGTTGCATTCCCTTCTCCAGGGGATCCTCCAGACCGAAGAATCAAACCCAGGTTTACTGAATTGCAGGCAGATTCTTTACCGTCTGAGCCACTGAGGCCATGTTAAATCAGAAAGCAGCTTTGCACTTTGAAGTTTCTTCTACAGAAGAATATATACTATATCTGTGGTCTGCATCTCCTGGACTGAACACTGGTAGGTTCTGTATAGCCTATGTCAGTGACAATCATCCATTAAGGTCTATAAAATAAGGGCCAGCTGGAAGGTACACAAGTTGTCTTGATTCACAGTGAATACTGGAAAAAATACAGTAATTGTTTAATTAATCAATATTCAAAGTCATGAATGACACCTGGTATGACCCTGAAATTAATGACATACCATCTAAGTATGGGAGACTCCTGACCATTTTCTTCGTTATTAAGTCCAGAGAGCTAAGAATGTGCCAGGTTGCTTTAGTAGGTTGTCTGAGTGGACAAAGGTGTGCAAGCAGTGGCACCTATGTATCCATGCAGCGTATATCTACTGTAATGTACCAGAGCCTCTATGAGGTGCAGGATGCAAGGTTTCTGTCTGGCCACATTGACCAGGCAGAAATTGGTAGAAGGAAACTTGAGAGAAAAGTATGGCTTTCCACAGGCTTAAGAAATATTTTAATTATTATGTTGTAAAGCTATATTATAAATCAACTAAGAGAACAATATTCTCTAGAACAAAAGAAATGTTTTTAAAAATTTATATTTATCTTTATTACCTCAATAAGTAGATATCATTACCTACAAGTAGGAATTTATTTTGAATTTACTTTTTAGGGGACTAAATAAAACTAGCTTTTTAAAATTAACTGTTATTTTTGGTATTGAATCACCTTTCCTTTGCTCTTAGCTAACTTCAATTGAACAATTTGCAAATGGGTAACTTTTTACAAAAGCCTCTGTTAAACATAAAGTTACACATATTATTTGACAGATTATCTTGAGGGTTTAGAATAGTAGATTCACCATTTCTGATTTTGTGACTCCTTAATTTCCATGGGATGATCTCCAAGTTGCTACCCTAAACCAGAAATACCTTGCAAGTAAATGATTACATATCTGCAAAATATTTTGTCCTATACCACTAGCAGGAATATAATTAATTAAATATCAATTTATCTTAATATTTACATATTCAGTCTCTTTCAAAAGCTCTTCAAAGCTTTGAGGAAAATAAATCTGTTTTCAATGAGAAGCAAAAAAACTATTTAGAGCTAATGACTTCTGTGTGACTATAAAGTAGATAGATGTTTTGCATACTGAGCAAGACATAAAACTAAAAGGGTCATTAAAAACAGCAGTAATGGCATTTTCCACTAAGAACATTTACTGATGCCCTCTGCCCGGATTCCAATTCATGAAATCACAGCCAAAATTTCTGAGCTCTCCTGGAGTTCCAATTGGCATATTTCTCCACTTCTTGCTTATTTCTCTGTGAAGGGACATTGTGTCCCATTTTTAATAGTTCACAAGCTCTCCCCAAGGCAATGTGTTGGAGCAAGCCTGAAGATTTTAGTTACAGATGTACATGTGACTATAAAAATTACTTTCCCCCCACAAATCTTAGCACACACACACACACACACATTTTAAAGAAAGTTATCTTGTGCATTTATTCTTTAATTTATTCACACAAAAATGTTGAGTTCCTATTAGGTGCCAGGCAGCTGGTAATGAGTTTCAGTAATTAAAAGAAGAAGAAAAAAAAATGTGGTCAGTGTCCTGCCACATGGATCTGCAAAGAGAGAGATAAAGCATAAACAGGGGAGACTTTATCACTTGGACAGCATTTCTTTCATTTTAACTACATTGCTAAAAATCTGTTGTTGTTGTTGTTGGTTTTCATTTCTGGAATGAATGGACCTTAACAGTGGTTTTCCAAATTACTCCCCGAGGACTTGATTCTAGCAAGATTCTTTGGGACTCCCTGAGAAAGCACCTCGAACTGAGAATTGCACAAAGCTACCTTCTGCCCTTACTCTTTGTGATAGAGCTCTCTGAACTTGCATAGTGACTCCAAATACATATTTGAGCTGCCAGTTAATTTTTTAGTTATAGGTAGAGTTTCAAGGCTAAGAACCAGTTTATAAACTGCTAGGTAATCTTTTAAGATCTCTTCCAGCTTCACCAAAGATTCTAGGACATTGTCTTCCTCTGGTTTTATAACTTCAAAGTAACTGTTTTTAAAATAAAAGTTATTGGTCTGTCACTAATCATTGGAAATGGGAGCTGTCAAGTTATACTGGACTTTAAGTTCTTCCCTGCCACTTACCAGTTAGGTTATCTTGGACAAGTTAGGTTTTTTCCCTAGACTTCTTTCATAAAAGGAGATGAGAGTACATTTAATCCTTAGGATTAAATCCAGTGTTGTATGGAAATTTCTTACTACGGTGTTGGACAACTAACAAGCCATAGAATCAATCCCAGACTTCACAGTTTCTTGGATTATTTGAAGCTGAATTCATTTCTCATGATGTAAAATCTGCTACATAAATTGTATATGATTCACCAATATTTTTCATTTTCAACTTGGAATTTTTACTTGAGACATTTTGAATACTTCATGAATTTCAGTAAAAACATTTGTAGAACACGCCAGTGGAATAAATAGGTGAAGCTATATTCTTTTTTTATTATTCTTTCTATTTTATGAAATAATAGAAGAGATAAATTAACTGGCTTCTCAGAAATGAATAAGTAAATAGGCTTTAGACCCAGAAATCAAATCAGAGATGGTGTTCCATGAAAATAATACTGTAACTACCTGAGTTAATAAAACTTTAAACACATTTAGTTTCCACAAAATGAATTTTAGTTGAATGCCCAAGAATGCTCAATATTCTGAGTGTTATGTATAATACAACTGTTTACAAAATTTTTTGTTTTTCTAATTTCTAATGGTGAAGCTGGAAGCTGTAAAATAAGGAAATATTATTTTACTCTGATGAGTTTTAACAAACAGATCTAAAATAAATGGATTTGTAAAGGCTTTTGGTATTGTAAACAAGTTAAAGCAGTGTGGGAAGAAAAGGATATTTCAAGAAGATATATACAAGTAAAGAACAGGAAAACACATCCAGTTTCTTTCCTCTTTGTCTAATAATTAAAAATATTCATTTATTGTCAATGCTGGTTAATACATCTTATGATATTAATAAGAAAAAAAAACTCACACTTTTCCTCCTGAAATAAGAAACTAGTTTTGTTTTTGTTTTTTTGGTAGGGATTTAGTCACAAAAGTTATATAGAGAAGTTCTCTATTAAGGAAGTAATAACTAAAATAATGAATATTTTTCTAAGAAGAAATACAGGGACAGTTAGGAAATTGAATACAGACTGAAACCAGACCAAATAAAGTTTTTTTTGGAAAACATTTCAACTGCTGCCCTAATGTCTAGCAGTTGGAGCTAAAAATTTCTTTCAGGTTTATGGAGAGAAGGGGGAGTTCTTTGGAAAGACACAAGTGTCTGTCAGAGGAGAACTGGATAAATCTATCTCCTATGTAAGCCCTGCTTGTAGATCCTGCCTGGGGAAGTATGTCCAACTGTCATCAATGAAACAAGGCCAGGAAGTCCCCAAGGACCACAAGGAGAATGGTGTTGGAAAGTACAGGAACTCTGAGAGCAGCCATCCGCGGGCCCTACTTCTGGCAGTGAGAGGCTGCATCAGTTTCAAGGGGCTTCTGGCAGGAGCCCTATATCCTGGCAGGCGAGGCCAGGGTATAGCCCTACCTTCCTACACAAAGCTACAGAGCCTGGCAATGAAGTTCTGCTCTGCAGGTTTCTAGAGTAATAAACAATTTTTTCAGGTACAGATTTTCTTAGTGAGCTAGGGAATCAATCAGAGACTCAGTACAGCTAGGAGAGGAGACATCCCAGTTTTGAAATATTGTAGGAGAGTGGAAGACAGAGCCATAAACATTAGTGGCTCTATTAATTTTTACTGTCCATTTTTAAGACTAGTACCTGGAAAAAAAATACTCATTACAAGTTTATACACTTCATTTCATTTAAACCTCATGATAGTACTGTGAGGGAGATAAGGTAAAAAATATCATTTCAGTTTTATTGAGGAGAGACTATGACACTAAAAGTTTTATGTCTCAGTAGTTAAGTATCAGGGAACAGAATCTATCCAATTTTAATTTCCTCACTAGATATTCACTCCCTCACATTAATCCATTTTTAAAACTCCATTTTGGGATCATGCGTTTTCAGGTCAATGTATACAACTTTAAGAGTATTTTTAAATTATAATTATGCTAATTATAAAAATTATATGCATAAAATATTTTAATGCATAATTTAAGAGATTTAAAAATATAAAAACTTACTTTTAAGAATTACCTGTATGTGAGAAAATTTAAAAGAGATGGAAATCAGAGATCTCCTATGTAATCTTAAAACTTCAGACTTTCTCCCCAATCCAAGCACTGTACTTTCTACCTAATGCCAAGAAGTTTTCTATTTAGAGATCAAATTTGTTATGGCCATTACTTTTTGCTTGAAGTTTTATATTTTGGCCCCGATCTATAAGAAAACAAAACCACTGCTCTGTGGGTGCCGACAGAAGTAAGCATGCTCATTCCACACCTACACTCCTCTGTGATAGCCCTCGGCACCCGTGCTTCATAATTCCAGAGTGGGTGGTTTGCCCTCTCCACCCTCCGTACACTGCATTGTTGACTGCCCTCAACACAAGACTAGTCAGCTGAGATTAGTCATTCAGAAAAAATTAAAGGTTCAGTGTTGGGCAATAGATTCGACAAACATTAATGTGTTTATTATGTGCCAGTTGCTTTAACAGAAGTTATCACAACAAACTCTGAGGTAGACACAATTATTCCTGCAGCTCAGAAATGTTTAATGACTTGTTGAGGGTCATGGAACTAGTTATTGCTAGTTTGGACTTTGAACTCATTGCTTTTTTTTTTTTTCCTATACCAACAACACATCTTGGTTAACATCTTCAGTTCAGTTCAGTCAGTTCAGTCGCTCAGTCGTGTCTGACTCTTTGCGACCCCATGAATCGCAGCATGCCAGGCCTCCCTGTCCATCACCAACTCCAGGAGTTCACTCAGACTCACATCCATCGAGTCAGTGATGCCATCCAGCCATCTCATCCTCTGTCGTCCCTTTCTCCTCCTGTCCCCAATCCCTCCCAGCATCAGAGTCTTTTCCAATGAGTCAACTCTTTGCATGAGGTGGCCAAAGTACTGGAGTTTCAGCTTCAGCATCCTTCCTTCCAAAGAAATCCCAGGGCTGATCCCCTTCAGAATGGACTGGTTGGATCTCCTCACAGTCCAAGGGACTCTCAAGAGTCTTCTCCAACACTACAGTTCAAAAGCATTAATTCTTTGGCGCTCAGCTTTCTTCACAGTCCAACTCTCACATCCACACATGACCACAGGAAAAACCATAGCCTTGACTAGATGGACCTTTGTTGGCAAAGTGATGTCTCTGCTTTTGAATATGCTATCTAGGTTGGTCATAACTTTCCTTCCAAGGAGTAAGCGTCTTTTAATTTCACTGCTGCAGTCACCATCTGCAGTGATTTTGGACCCCAAAAAAATAAAGTCTGACATTGTTTCCACTGTTTCCCCATCTATTTCCCATGAAGTGATGGGACCGGATGCCATGATCTTTGTTTTCTGAATGTTTAGGTTTAAGCCAACTTTTTCACTGTCCACTTTCACTTTCATCAAGAGACTTTTTAGTTCCTCTTCACTTTTGGCTATGAATAAACATTTATTAAGTTCAGTTCAGTTGAGTCACTCAGTCAAGTCTGATTCTTTGTGACCCCATAGACTGCAGCACGCCAGGCTTCCATGTCCATCACCAACTCCCAGAGCTTACTCAAACTCATTTCCATTGAGTTGGTGATGCCATTGTTAAGTTAACAGGAGCAAAAAAGTGTAATAAAGGATGACCATGTTGAGAAATTAGAAGCAGGAGAATTTAAGTTTAAATATGATAATTATTGGTAAATATAGACTCTTTGATTAATAATTTAGTGACATATAGATATTGTGCCAACACATGACAACCATATATGACTGAAAAATATGCATGTATTCTTACCTTATACTCTATACAAATACTAACTCAACAAGGATCACAGATCTAACACAAGAGCTTAAACTACAAAACTCTTAAAAGAAATGGGAAAAACTTCATGACATTGGATTTGTCAATGATTTCTTGGACATGACATCAAAAGCCTGGGCAACAAGAGAAAAATTCGATTTTCTCAAAATTAAAAACCTAAAGGAAATCAACCCTGAATATTCATCAGAAGGACTGATGCTGAAGGTGAAGCTCTAATACTTTGGCCACCTTATGCAAAGAGCTGACTCATTGGGAAAGATCCTGATGCTGGGAAAGATTGAAAGCAGGAAGAGAAAGAGACAATAGAGGATGAGATGGTTGGTTGAGGATGAGATGGTCAATAGACATGAGTCTGAGCAACCTCTGGGAGATGGTGAAGGACAGGGAAGCCTGGTGTGCTGCAGACCATGTGGTTGTGAAGAGTTGGACACGACTGAGAGATTGAAGAACAACAACAAAGCGCATCAAAGGATGCTATCAAAAAAAAAAAAAAAAAGAGGCAACATTAAGAATGGGAGGAAAAGTTCACAAACCATATTTCTGATAAGGAATTCACATACAGAATATACTAAGAACTTTTATAACTCAACTACAAAAACTCAAACCACCCAAATAAAAAATGGGCAAAGGACTTGAATAATAGTCTTTTCAAAGAAGATACACAAATGGCCAATAAACACGTGAAAAGATACTCAGCATCACTAATAATTAGAAAATGCAAATCAAATTTAAAATGAGATTACAATTCACACCCATTAGGATGGCTAGTATAAAAAACAAACAAACAAGGCAACAGAAAATAAGCAGCCTTGGCAAGGATGTGGAAAAATTGAAACCCTTTTGCATTGCTGATAGGACTATAACATGATGCAGCCACTGTGGAAAATATTATGAAAATCCCTCAAAAAAATTAAACACAGAGTTATCATATGAACCAGTAATTCTACTTCTAGGAATATACCCCTAAAGAACTGAAAGTAGGAACTCAAACAGATATTTGTACATCAATGTTTACAGAATCATTATTTATAATAACAAAAGGATAGAAACAAACCAGATGTCCATTGATGAATGGCTGGATAAACAAACTATGACATACACATACAATAGAATATAATTTACCCTTAAAAGGGGAGAAATTCTAGTATATGCTACAGCATGGATGAAATTTGAAAATATTATGCTAAGTAATATAAACGAGAGGCAAAAAGACAAATGCACTATGATTTCACTTACATGAAATTCCTAGAGTAGTCAGATTCATAGAAACAAACTAGAATAAGTAGTTATCAGGAATGAGGAATTGTTTAATGGATATAATGTTTCAGTTTGGGAAGATGATCCAAAAGTTCTGGAATAATAGTGATAATTGCATAGCAATATGAATGTAACTAATGCCATGGAACTGTAGACTTAAAAACTATTAAAATAGTAAATTTTATGTTATGTATACTTTATCACAATTTAAAAATATATATGCCTGCATTTACTTAAGAAGGTGCACTCACAACCCTTGAGCTTACAACCGTTTAAAAAAATGTACTTGTGTGGATTGGGGTCAAAGTTTGAGGGAAGGAACACAGTACTTTAAATATTGGCAATGCAGCTGCTTTTTTGTTCATTTATTCAACATTTTATAGTTATGTATTAAGGTTTTTGTTTACTATTTATAACATAAGGAAGTCATGGCTCCTGTTTCTCTCATTCATTTAACAAATAATTATTGAATGTCTAGCACACATCAACAGTTAGTCTAGGCTTCGGGGACACTATGGTGGATAAAGCAAAGTTCCTGTCCTAATACAGCTGACGCATTTGAGGAGAGACGGACAATGAACAACTGAGTAAATATGTACTGTTAGATGGTGATCAACGCTGGAGGAAAATAAAGCAGTGTAAGGGGCAGAAGGGACTGCCTTGGTGAGAGCAGGGTGAGGGATATTTTATGAAGTGGCCAGTGACCTGTCTGAAAAAAACAAAGTGATAACATGGTATTAAAGGTCTGAATGAAAGGAAAAGTAAGCAATGTGGATTTCTGCAGGAAGAGGATTCCAGGCAGAGGCAAATTAAATTGCTGAAGCCCTGAGATAAGGAAACACAGGCATTCAAGAAAGTGTGGACGTCAGTATGAATGCAGCAGAGGTTTTTTAAAAAATGCTCCAAATTTTAAGGATAAGAGGATGAGAGAGAATCAATAAAAGTCACTGAGACAGAGTCACCAATGAGATGAGGGTGGAACTAAGTGAAGAAACTATCTCCAGGGGCTTCCTTGGTGGCTCGGTAGTAAAGAATCCGCCTGTCTATGTAGGAGACACAGGTCTGGTCCCTGATCTTGGAAGATCCCACATGCCCTGAGCAACTAAGTCAGTGAGCAACAACCAATAAGCCTGTGCTCTGGAGTCCGGGAACTGCAGCTACGGAGCCCACGTGTTGCAACTACTGAAACCAGTACATTCTAGAGCCACAGTGAGAGGACCCGCCGCCACGAGAAACCCACGCACGGCCAGCCAGAAAGTAGACCCTGCTCACTGCACCTGGAGAAAAGCGCATGCAGCAGTGAAGACCTGGCATGGCCAAAAATAACTAACTAAAGAGTGTTTTTTTTTTTTTTTTTTTAAAGAAATCATGTCAATTAGGAGAGGGAATTTAGTTATTACAAGTGCTGCTGATAGTTCTTCTGAGCAGACAGAGATAGAAATGAGTTTAGAAATGTACGGTCATTGAAGAGCCATTTTAGTGGAAAGGTGGGAATAAAGCCTGATCCAAGTGTGGATGAGAAATACAGGGGGAAAAGGGAAGGAGAAGAGGCATATACAGATAACACATTAGGATTTTTCTATTATAAATGGTAAAGAAGAATGGAGAGAAAGCTGGAGAAAAATGTGGTTTGAGGACAGTTTCTTCTAAATGGAAAATATAATAGTGTATTTTTATGCTGAAAGCACTGGTCCAAAAGGACAAATGATGTAGGGAAAAGAGGGAGTGATGGATAAAATCTTTGAGAAGGAGAGAAGGAATACAATTAAGGTATAAATAGAAGTGATGGTTCTCATGGGCACGCTTACCTCCATTAACAGGATTGAAAGCAGAATATATGAACATGGGTATAATTAGGAGGGTGGGTATGCTATCAATCTTGGAAGTTCTTGCCTGAATTATTTTCTCATTGAAATAGGAAATAAAGTCACAAAGACTCCATTTGAGAGTGAGGGACAGGTAACATGAAGGAAAGACTAGGAAAATGGAAAATATTTTCTAGGAGAGTGTTGGAGCCTGAAGCAGTAGGGAAACAGTATGATTGCCAGGCAGGCTTAAGCAATTATTTGAGGTTTGTGATTATGAATTCGAACATAGAATATTAATCATGACTGTTTTTATTCAGCCACATTTGCCAAGTAGTGGTACAAATAGTTTGAAAGTGGAATTTAACAGTGTCAGGGTTTTGCCAGAAGAATAATATAGAAAGTAACGGTAACAAGGGCGTTGAACACGTAAGGAAGGTCATGAATGCAATTATGGACCATTGAATATGAGTTGTGTGAGGAGAGAAATAAAGACACAGTTCAGGGACAGGGGCAAAATAAAAAGGTGGTAGGATTAATGGATGAAACATGGAAGCAACCTAGATGTCCATCAGCAGATGAATGGATAAGAAAGCTGTGGTACATATACACATTGGAGTATTACTCAGCCATTAAAAAGAATACATTTGAATCAGTTCTAATGAGGTGGATGAAACTGGAGCCTATTATACAGAGTGAAGTAAGCCAGAAAGAAAAACAATACAGTATACTAATGCATATATATGGACTTCAGAAAGATGGTAATGATAACCTTATATGCGAGACAGTAAAAGAGACACAGATGTATAGAACAGTTTTTTGGACTCTGTGAGAAAAGGGGAGGGATGATTTGGGAGAATGGCATTGAAACATGTGTAATAGCATATAAGAAACGAATCACCAGTCCAGGTTCGATGCACGATACAGAAAGCTTGGGGCTGGTGCACTGGGATAACCCAGAGGGATGGTACGGGGAGGGAGGTGGGAGGGGGTTCAGGATGGGGAGCACGTGTATACCCGTGGCGGATTCATGTTGATGTATGGCAAAACCAATACAATATTGTAAAGTAATTAGCCTCTAATTAAAATAAATAAATTTAAATTAAAAAAAAAAGAAAGGGAAACTATTAATTTCTCAGTCGTGACCACATAGACTGTAGCCCAGCAGGCTTCTCTGCCCATGGGATTGTCCAGGCAAGAATACTGGAGTGGGTTGCCATTTCCTTCTCCAAGGGATCTTCCTGACCCAGGGATCAACCTGGAATCTCCTGCACTGTGGGCAGACTCTTTACTGTCTGAGCCACCAGGGAAGCCCATAGATTAATGGATAGTAGGTTTCATTTGGTTCCAGGTTTTTACAACTGGGACATTGGAGGGAGTGAACTGGAAAAACAGGAAGTTGTTTTTAGAAACTGGGAGGCTAGAAGCTGAGAATGCGGAAGGGCTACAGTCATTAAGTCTAGAGTATGATCATGGCAGCAGGTGGTTGAGAATGGCTGATGGGATCAAGGAATTGAGATGCCAGGATTCTATGTGGAGAAACAGTGAGGTTGATGATGAACTCTTCAAGGATAAGTGAGCGAGGGTCTCTGCATTATTTAAATCAAAGTGATGTTGAAGAACAGTGTTAGAAACCGTTTCTCCAATTCTTCCTCTAAAGCAAGAATTCTTAACCTAGAGTCTATGGAAAGGATTTTAGAAATCCCAGAATCTTCTGAAATTGTAAGCAAGTTCTTTTCTTTGGGTACCTATGTCCTTTTTTTGTTTGTTTTTCTTTAAGAATCCATGGCTTTCATTAGTTTCTCACAATGGTCTTTATCCCCAAATACATAAACTACTACCAAGGCATAAGAAAATGTAACAAAAGTCAAATGATCATTCAAATGCAATGCATTCCTAAGGCTGTCTTTCCCTATAGGCACAGGGACTCCTGTTTATACAATTTAAATTTGCCAAGTTCCCACTGGCATCTTTGCCCATTTCACTTTAGCCACAGGGGCTTTGTAGCTATTCCTTGAATCTGACAAAATCTTTGTACTTATAGTCTGCTGCACTCATGTTCATCTGTCTGAAATATTTTCTCACCATATATTTATAAAAGTCAGATTCTCATTCCTTAAATTTCCACTCAAACATCTCCCTGTCAAATAAGCCTTCCTCCTGCTCATCAACAACAGCAATCCCAACCCCCTGGGGGTCACTTCTACCCCCTCACTCCAATTTGATTTTCTTCATACTACTTATTTCCAGTGGACATCCTAACATTTTCTATCCATTCATTTTCATGTTTCTTGTTTATTTTAAATGGTCTCTATAATGAAAGTGTCCTAAGAGCAGGAATTTTCTTTATATTGTTTTTGCTATCATTTTTTGATTTCCAGCACTTAAAGTGGTATCAGATATGTAGTGAGGACTTAATAAAAATTAGTTGTTGAATGAATCTCAAATTTTCATCAGTTATTTCTTGAGCAATAGCACTGAAAAACTGGCAAAATGCAAATGTTTTCAGAAGGGCTATAAGCATGTTTGTTTCTCCTGAAGTGTACTTTATTGCTCTCCCTCTTCTCAGTCTCTCCCTGTTCTTTTTCCTCTGATCCTTAAATGTTGTATAGAAACACACACAGATGGGCCCTCTCCACAAGCCCTTCTCTCAGCACTGCATTCTCTCTGGCTGCAGCCCGCCCTCTACACCAAACTGCTTGGACAGTCGTTCCCCACCCTGCCTATGCCTCCTCTCCCTCCTCAGAATCTACTGCCAGCCCACATCCACCATGCAGCTCTAGGAAGGCATCTCTCAAAAGGTCAGTAATGACCTCATCACCAAACACAATGACATGGCTTTAAATATAAAAAGTTATGTTTGACCTTATTAGTCAGGTCCGTTGCTTCAAAAGCATCACTCAGTGCTGCTCCAGCCTCTCTAATCTCCCTCCCACACTCTGCTTTTCATCCTTCAGTACCCAGATCATACTTCCTCTTCCCCCCTACCCCACAGAGTCCTGCTTTGGTAATCTCCTCACTCACTCAGTGAGCTCTTCCTGAAGGTCTCATTTACCCTCAGGGCTTCCCTGGTGCTCTCTGTGGCTGGTCTCCAGACTTGAGCTCTACCTTGCCTCTTCAGTTCCAGAGGCACAACTTAACTTGTTCATTCAACATCTCTACCAGGAAGCTTATCTATTTACTTGTATTTCTACTACCTGCATAACAGATGAGCAGAGGGAGGCACAGAGAGGCTCTTACTTCAATCCCTAGGTTGGGAAGATCCCCCAGAGAAGGGCAGGGCAACCCACTCCAGTATTCTTGCCTGGAGAATTCCATGGACAGAGGAGCCTGGTGGGCTACAGTCCATGGGGTCACAAAGATTCAGCCATGACTTAGTGGCTAAACAACAACAAAGAGAAATCACACAGTTGTAGAGCAGCTGATCAGAAGTTACTTTAGTAACTGTGTAAGTTACTTAAATTTTCTGTGTCTTAGTTCCCACATCTATAAAAATGGATTAAAAAAATAGTCCCTATGCCATAAGTTGACTATGAGAAATAAAATGCAATAAAACTATAAAGTGTTTAGAAGAGTACCTGCTACATTGTAAATGGTAGGTACATGTTAGGCGTTATTTTCCTTACCTAGGGTTTGAATCTGTTCCCTTTGCATTATATGTTACAGTGTAAAGCACAAATTCTCAAATGTGGGGAAAGGATTTGAGCAGGGAAAGACAGACATAAAGAAAGATTGTGAACTTTTACATGAAAGAGATACAAAAGAAAAACCAGTAGTAAACTAAATGGGAAGAAAAAAAAATCTCCTGTATAATAAAGGAGTTTCACAGTTAATTTCATTTAACATTAGTTGGAATATATTTGGGTTATCACAACATAAGACTAAGTTACATTGACTTTACCATCTAAATGGAAAGTGTGTGTGGAATCTTTGACAGAAAAATGAATAATTCTGTCATTTCAAAGTCATAAAAGTATTAATTACCTGAAGTTTTTGGTAAATAATGTCACTTTATCTTCTCAACTGTGAAAATTAACCTCTGCAACCTGGAAATTAGCTTTCACCAGTGTTTCCACTGTTAAAAATATGACAACAGACTCAGATGGAGTCATATATGCTAAGCCCCATATCACCAAACTAAGACAAGTTGATTAACTTTGGCCTCTCCCAGAAATGGAATCTTAAACCCAACAATCAGGAATCCCTAGATCAGGATTATTGAGGTGGTTTGATGGACCCCTGCCATCCCTTAAAGGAACATGACCTTGCCATAACCAATCAACTTTTTATTAGTACTTCCTTATTTCTGCTTCCTGGAGTTTGCTTGTAAAGTCTTTCATTTTGTACAACTCCTCAGAGTTCCTTTCTGTCACTAGACTGAATGCTGCCTGATTCATGAACTGTTGAATAAAGCCAATAAGATCTTCAAATTTTATTCAGATTAATAGTTTTAAGTCCTGCATATAATGAGGAATGACCTAAATCAAATCCCTTATGATTATACAGTGGAGGTAATGAATAGATTTAATGGATTGGATCTGGCAGATGGGTGCCTGAAGAATAATGGATGGAGGTTCATAACATTGCACAGGAGGTGATGGCCAAAACCATCCCCAAGAAAAAGAAAGGCAAGAAGACAAAGTAGTTGCCTGAGGAAGCTTTACAAATAACTGAGAAAAGAAGAGAAGCAAATGGCAATGGAAAAAGGGAAAGACATACCCAACTGATTGCAAAGTTCAAGAAAATAGCAAGGATAAAGATAAGAAAGCCTTCCTAAGTGAACAATGCAAAGAAATAGAGGAAAAGAATAGAATGGGAAAGACTAGAGATCTCCTCAAGAAAATTGGAGATACCAAAGAAACATTTCAGGCAAGGATGCACAATACAGGACAGAAACATCAGGGACCTAACTGAAGTAGAAGATACAAAGAAGAGGTGGCAAGAATATATAGAAGAACTATAAAAAAAAGGCCTTAATGATCTGGATAACCATGGTGGTATGGTCACTCCCCTATAGCCAGAGTCTGGAGTGTAAAGTCAAGTGGGCCTTAGAAAATATTACTATGAACAAAGCTAGCGGAGATGATGGAATTCCAGTTGAGCTATTTCAAATCCTAAAAGACGATGCTGTCAAAGTGCTGTACTCAATATGTCAGCAAATTTGGAAAACTCAGCAGTGGCCACAGGACTGGAAAAGGTCAGCTTTCATTCCAATCCCACAGAAAGGCAATGCCAAAGAATGTTCAAACCACCATACAATTGTATTCATTTCATATGCTTGCAAGGTAATGCTCAAAATTCTTCATGCTAAGCTTCAGCAGCACTAAATAACTTCCAGATGTTCAAGCTGGGTTTAGAAAAGGCAGAGGAACCAGAGATCAAATTGCCAACATCTGCTGGATCATCAAAAAAGCAAGAGAGGTCCAGTAAAACATCTATCTCTGCTTTATTGACTATGTCAAAGCCTTTGACTGTGTGGGTCACAATAAACTATGGAAAATTCTGAAAGAGATGGGAATACCAGACCACCTGACCTGTCTCTTGAGAAATCTGTATGCAGGTGAGGAAGCAACAGTTAGAACTGTACATGGAACAACAGACTGGTTCCAAATAGGAAAAGGAGTACATCAAGGCTGTATATTGTCACCCTGCTTATTTAATTTACATGCAGAGTACATCATGAGAAACAATGGGCTGGAAGAAGCAGAAGCTGGAATCAAGATTGCTGGGAGAAATATCAATAACCTCATATATGCAGATGACACCACCCTTATGGCACAAAGTGAAGAAGAACTAAAGAACCTCTTGATGAAAGTGAAAGAGGAGAGTGAAAAAGTTGGCTTAAAGCTCAACATTCAGAAAACTAAGATCATGGCGTCTGGTCCCATCACTTCATTGGAAATAGATGAGGAAACAGTGGAAACAGTGGCTGACTTTATTTTTCTGGGCTCCAAAATCATTTCAGATGGTGATTGCAGCCATAAAATTAAAAGACGCTTACTCCTTGGAAGGAAAGTTATGACCAACCTAGACAGCATATTAAAAAACAGAGACATTACTTTGCCAACAAAGGTCTGTCTAGTCAAGGGTATGGTTTTTCCAGAAGTCATGTGTGGATGTGAGAATTGGCCTATAGAGAAAGCTGAGCGCTGAAGAATTGATGCTTTTGAACTGTGGTGTTGAAGAAGACTCTTGAAAGTCCCTTGGACTGCAAGGAGATCCAACCAGTCCATCCTAAAGATCAGTCCTGGGTGTTTGTTGCAAGGACTGATGTTGAAGCTGAAACTCCAATACTTTGGCCACCTGATGCAAAGAACTGACTCATTTGAAAAGATCCTGATGCTGGGAAAGATTGGAGGCAGGAGGAAAAGGGGACGACAGAGGATGAGATGGTTGGATGGCATCACCAACTCAATGGACACGTGTTCGGGTGAACTCCAGGAGTTGGTGATGGACAGGGAGGCCTGGCATGCTGTGGTTCCTGGGGTTGCAGGGAGTCAGACACAACTGAGCAACTGAACTGAACTGAACTGAAGGAAATGTTTAGTATAAACTAGATGTTATGGTTATGAAATACCCATAAATTTCCATTTTATAAATGAAAATATGGCAATAAAATCTAGTCCTTGAAAAGCACTTTAAAGGGAGCTATAAATGTCAAACATGATCTAGATGCAACAAAATTAATTTTATTTAATTTGTATAAAATTTTTTCACTAACAATATGTAGTCTTGAATAATCATCAGAATGTAATTCCTTTGAAAAGTGACTCAATCCAATTCTCTGGGTAAAAATATTAACATAAAAGTGCCCCAAGTTCTAAGTGTTCTGTTCAATCTAGGAGAAATGTATGCATTTTTAAGTCTTGAATGACTAGGAATTATAAGGCAAGGACAGATCCCATTTTCAGGGAAAAGTAAACATTCCACTTCTATCTATGACAAAAGTTCACAAAATTGTTGAATCATAAATACCTGCAGAACTTTTTAAAAAATAATAATACTCCATGAGATTTTGAGCAGGTATGGTTTGTATAAATTTCTTTTTTAAAAATTTTATTTATTTTAATTGGAGGCTAATTACTTTACAATATTGTATTGGTTTTGTCATACATTGACATGAATCTGCCACAGGTGTACGTGTGTTTCCCATCTTGAAAGCCCCTCCCACCTCCCTCCCCATCCCATCCCTCTGGGTCATCCCAGTGGACCCGCTCTGAGCATCCTGTATCCATGCATCAAACCTGGACTGGCAATTCATTTCCCATATGATAATATACATGTTTCAATGGCGTTCTCCCAAATCATCCCACCCTCGCCCTCTCCCACAGAGTCCAAAAAACTGTTCTGTACATCTGTGTCTCTTTTGCTGTCTCGCATATAGGGTTATCGTTACCATCTTTCTAAATTCCGTATATATGCATTAGTATACTGTATTGCTGTTTTTCTTTGTGGCTTACTTCCCTCTGTATAATAGGCTCGTTTCATCCACCTCATTAGAACTGATTCAAATGTAGTCTTTTTAATGGCTGAGTAATACTCCATTGTGTATATGTACCACAGCTTTCTTATCCATTCATCTGTTGATGGATATCTAGGTTGCTTCCATGCCCTGGCCATTATAAACAGTGCTGCAATGAACAGTGGGGTACATGTGTCTCTTTCAATTCTGGTTTCCTAAGTGTGTATGCCCAGAAGTGGGATTGCTGGGTCGTATGAAAGTTCTATTTCCAGTTTTCATAAGGTGAATCACAACACATTTATATTTATTTTTTTGAAAGGAGGAAAGTAATCTTTATTTTCTGAAGGTCTTAACTCAGTTTACTTGGGGTAGAGGGAGTAATAACTATATAGTCATTATCCTATCATTGTGAAGATATAAAACTGCCTCCAAGTGATAAAAGAATCTCCTGTTTCATAGCTTGGGCATAGATCACTGAGCTTATACTATAAAATGCATCTTTTATTGAAGAATAGTTTATGGGGATTGTTGAATTATGATAAAGCCAAGATAAATAGTAAAATGAAGTATATTCAGTCAGCAGGATTTATGAACTGTCAAAAGTATAAATAGTCTCAAAATAACCAAATAGATGATTTTAAGGCCATTTGTAAAAAATACAACATGTGTGTTTTCATTTGCTTTCAGGGTTATTACATCAAATTTAAATATTATTCTTCAAAAAGCTTGTCTAATAAAATGCACAACCATAATTTCTGTATGGCTAATGTTTGGTTTCATCACTGAAGACTAACTTGCTGTCAAACTTTCAGAAAGCTTCTCAGCAGAATAAATTCTGAAGAACAAAATTTCTGAAGCCTATTTTGGCCCCCAAATCCTCCTATTACTTTTGGCCATTAATCTAAGCCCAAAGAACCTTGTCTCATAAAACTCACTTCATAAAATACCCCTTGTAAAACAGGAGAAAATGAAAACTTTGAAACTAGAAACAGAATACCAAAAAAAAAAAAAAAAAAAAAGCTAGATATTAAGCAGATACAGCATCTTCAGATTTTCATGTAGGAAAAGTTTTTAAGGAAGATTTTTACCCTAAAAATTGTATGATTATGCCATGGCATTAAAATAGCTAGAATGTCAGGGGAAATAGCCCTGATATTAAAACAGGGAGAAATAAACTGAAATATGGGAACTGAATATAATTTAATAATTTATTAATGGGGATGAATATTTTCACACATCAAATGGGTTAACTGTAGATAATTTCTTTTAACATTTATTTATTTTATTTATTTTGTTTGTTTATTTTATTTTTAAACTTTACATAATTGTATTAGTTTTGCCAAATATCAAAATGAATCCGCCACAGGTATACATGTGTTCCCCATCCTGAACCCTCCTCCCTCCTCCCTCCCCACACCATCCCTCTGGGTCGTCCCAGGGCACTAGCCCCAAGCATCCAGTATTGTGCATCGAACCTGGACTGGCAATTCGTTTCTTACATGATATTTTACATGTTTCAATGTCATTCTCCCAAATCTTCCCACCCTCTCCCTCTCCCACAGAGTCCATAAGACTGTTCTATTTTAACATTTATTTAGAAACCTTTTGAACTTGCATAAAATATTTCCTTGAATTCAGAAAAAGACATGGCAGAAAGTAGTCTTCCCATTAGAAAAGGAATATAAATACATTCTTACTCTGTAGGCTTTTTAATAAGAAACACAAGAGAAAATATTTAAAAATAAAAATTTTTTTTAATATATTTTCTCCTATTGACACCCTAAAATACTGTTAAATGATGGAAATTACCATAAAGGTTAAAGAGGTTCCAAAATGTGATAACTGCCTTTTCAACAAGAGCAGGCTCATCCCACAGTACTTGGCACACAAGTTACTACATTTTTAAAATATAAATATGTTATGTGATAAACCCATGCCCCATTTTATGTAATCCAATTCAAATTCTAAACAAGCATTTCATAACATATTTATATATATTAGATCAACATAAATGTTCAACTTTAACATGAATGTTTAGAAATGTCACACAAAGAATAAGATGTTATTGATGGCACACTTTCCCCTCCTTACTAGCCAATGTAATGGTGTGGTAGGACCATCTTAGAGTAATAAAGCCTGGTTTTGCCAGGCTTACTCGTTGTTGGAACCATGAACAAGTGAAACAGATCTTTCTAGGTCTTAGAATTTGCATTTGTAAAATGGAGAGTTTGGATACGTAATTTAAATTTCTAATGTCTCTTTGAGTTCTTAGCACTCTGACTTAAAATAATGCTTTTCTCCTAGAATTTTTCAAAGCACACACTTTTTTTTCAGGTCATTGACTATGTTTCTCTGGCATCCTCTGGTACTGCTTAACGTGGTGTTGAGCCTCCACAGGGTCCACCCTAGGCTATCCATTAATAATAAAATCTAAAATTTTAATAATACTTTACAGTCTAACATGTCTTTTTCAAACACCATAACTTTTGATTCCCAATTCTCACAATCTCTTGAGAGGAGGGGCAGTAGCAATTCTTTTTATTTCATTAAGGAGAGACCAAAATTCAAGGGGATTAGAGTCCTACTTAAATTGTAAATGCAGGGAGTAGCTAATCCGGCGCCAAACTCCAGTTTTCTGATCTCCCAACCAGTGCACTCTGTTAATGAAGTCATTTCTGAGTCATGGTTATTGTAGAGGTAGGTTACTTTTCTAAGTTTCTAACTGTGAAAGAAATAGAAATATTTGTGGCTCTAACTCCTGCATGTCTTTTAATGATGTGTTTATAGATGTCACATTTCTATCATCAGTATGTACCCATATGGTGATCTCAGCTGGGACCTCTACAGTCTACATTCTGGTAACCCTCCCTGAGATTCAGCATCCCCAGAAACTCCATCCTGACCTGGTCAGATATTTCAATATAGAGTGTGAGATGCAGTTTTGTTCTTGCTGTTACCCAGACATAGCATAAGCCTTTACCTATAAAATTTTCCTTGTAACTTCACAGGAAGAAAATTGTTCTTATTCTAGTGTTTTATTGTGTTTATCTGGTACAATTTCTTTGAAAAAACTTTTAAATTTGGTACATTCTTTCCTTTAGTTACCTGCTCTATAGTAGCAGAATTTGCCCACATTTTGCTACTGAGTATCTGGATTATAAAGCAAATCTCAAAGACTTGGAAATAGAGTGTGTTTGCAGTTCACTGACAGAAATCAACAACAAAATAATAAGTAGAAAATCCCCTATATGCTTGGAAATTAAATACCTTTGTAATTAATCTATGGGTCAGATACAATCTTATACAAGCTGTTTTTGAGCTGAATTATTAACAAAAATGCAATTTTATATACAGAAAATACAAAATAGAGGAAAATGCATACACTAAACGTAGATATTAGAAATGAAGAAAGGCTAACAATGAGTACAGTATTCATTTCAAGAAATTAGAAAAAGTTGCAAAGTATATATTGCTTTTCTCATATGGTCTGGTTTGAAAGTGAAAATTTTAATATAATAAACATCTTTATATAATGATATCATGACAAACAAAAATCAGAAAATATGGCCTGATTTATAAATTAAATTCAATTATCATATTTAATGCCTATTGTACAAGCATATGGTATTCATTTGGTAATTTTATTATTGGATGGGTATACAACACAATATGAAATCAGCCACTTTATAGTATAATACATCCTTAAAATACAAAAGGGGTTTGAGGGTGTTCAGTATAATTTAATAAGCAGTAGACCAAACTAGGTGATCTTCTTTTGAATTTTGTTCTCATAGAAACCATAGAATACTATGTTTCCTTTAAGATAAAAAGCTAGAAAATCTGTCACTAAAATTGCCCCATGTTTAAAAATTACTACTCTTAAAAGTTTTTTGCAGCCTAATTGACAAGGCTGGATTTTTATACAGATCTACATCTTCAGACTATTAAAGTGTTTTGGGATATAGTTATCAAAATCATCATGATTAAATTGAGTACCAAAGTGGGAGAATTATTATATTATAACTATGATTTCTCATTTTTAGGAATTAAGTAGTAAATGTCATCTTTGACAAGATTATCCATAGTCTATATTTAATATTTCTTCTGAATTATATAACAACATGTAAGACAGTATTCACAATGTTTTTGATATCATCATTAATATCTATTGAAAAATACTATTTACATCTTGATTTATGCTATAAAATGTATGAATATGAGAAAGATTTCAAATATGCAATGAAATATTTACAAAGAAAAAGGAACAAAACTTAAACTCTACCCCCACTCCCCAATTAAAAAAATATATATCAGCATATACAAATTTACTACATGGTTACTTTTACTATTCTTAGTAATGACTGCATATTGGCTTCAATCCTCTTAGCTATTATTACTTAGTTATATGTAATTTGTCTCCAGACTTTACCACGCTAAGCGTATGAATAAAATCACATTCATGTGTATGCCAAGATTCTGCTAGCTTCGACCTCCACCTAAGGAGCTTCCTTTTGGGGCTTCCTCTATCCTCAGGTGTATCTGGAAGTCCAAGCTGTGAGTGTATTACTTCCCAGTTTTGATGAGCACTGCATTACTGCCTCCCCCAGCACACCCTTGCAGCTCACTTACAACTGCTCTGGGCCCTCGACACTTGCCTGGGGGACCGCTGCTCTCATTTAAGTGACCGAAATGGCCAAAATGTAGCCAGCAAACTTTCCCTTCTAAATCGTAGAGCACAATTAAGTTCAGGCTTTAATATGAAACCATTCCCTGTTAAATGCCAAAAACTACTAATACAACTTAATGATTACTACAACTAGATCTTTTACAAAGGAAACGTAGTCTGTAAGCATCCCCAAGTCCCCACCATTGTGTACACAATCCCTCAGCGCATTCAGCTCATTGTTGCCGTGGCTTTTTAAACCCCTCCACTTCCAGCCATGGCTTCTGCTTCACAGTGATGTCATTACTTTTGTGCTTTCCTCTGGACAAAGAAATATTTTGCATAAAAGTATCTTTATCTTTGCAAGGCAGAAAACTGCTTGCATCTTTAAAGTGATAGTGTAGTATGTGTTGGGTTTTCTTTGCCTGTTTTTCTCGTTTCTTCCCTCTCTCTCTCTCACACACACACAAGGATTCAAAGATTTCAGAAGGGTATTTTTATCCAGAGGTCTGGTTCAAAGTGCCAGTTATGGTTATTTGTCTTCCCTGAAAGAAACCTTTGCAGAAAAAAAATGAGCTGGTCCCAAACACAGTATATAGAAACGGGCACTTTATTCTTAAGCAACCACAGAGACAGCTGTGTGTTCTGCATCCTGATACAGTGACCACTGCCCTTTCCCTTGGCTTTCTACAAGACCTGTACTCTCTGCTTTAAGATCAACGAGGATCTCCTTTACAGGTAGATAGATCCCTGAACTTGTTTTGGGGGGCCTGAAAGGAGGTGACTAGCTTCAGAGTCTTTATTTAGACTGATGAATACCACTTTTATATTTTTAGCCTGAACCTCTCTGCCTCATCACCATCTTCACTTAGATATTTAATAAATAGCTCATAATTAATATGTGTAAAAATGAACTCCCAATATCACCCCCTTCCATCTTCAATTGTTTCTCAGTTACCCCCATCTGAGTTAATGAAGAAGCCATTCTTCCAGGTGTTCCACTTACATATTTTCAAGTTATTTGGGGCTTTGCCTGTCAATCATATCCCCTATCAAGTCCAATGCCTCCACTCTGGACACAATTCCTTGCCTACCATACACTGATAAATACTAGCTCTTGCTTCCTTTCTTGCCTTCATACAGTCTATTCTGAACAGAGCAGCCAACCTCTGCCCAAGTCCTTTGTGCCCCCCTGTCTCACTCAGAGTAAAAACTGATTTCTTTTTAATACATCTTACAAGATTCTACATGATCTTCGCCCATTTGCTCCCAAACCTCCTCTCCCGTCTCAGCTCCTTCTGCTCATTCCTCCTGCATCATTAACTTGCTATTCCTTGAACACTCAGGCATGCTTCTGTTTAGAATCTAACATGGTTGTCCTCTCTAGTCTTCCTTCAGGAATCTGTGCACTTTGATTCTCTCATCTCCTGCAAGTCTTGGCTCAAGTCTCTCTCAAATGACCACACTGACTACTGTAGTGAATGTCATCACAAATCCTGGCACCCTCATTTTTCCTTATCTTGATCTTCTTTGTCTTATTTCCATGGCAAATTCTACCTCCTAACATACTAAATAATTTGCTTATTCATCATGTTTATTGTTTATTTTCTGTCTCATATAATATAAACTCAGCAAGGAGAAGGACAGTTATCTTTTTTGTTCAAGAGTCTAGAATAGACAGCCACAGCAGAAATAGACACCCACACATATAAATCTCTTAGAGGAATGAATGTGCTATCATCAGACTTTTATATATATATGTATTCATTACGCATATTTTCCATGGATATCAGTTCAGTGAGGGTAAGTTAGAGGATGAAATAGAAAAGGCGTAAACAATAATATTAAAAAAAATAATATTTATTGAATATCAGGTCGGGAAAGTGAAAGTCGCTCAGTTGTATCCAACTCTTGTGACCCCATGGACTATACAGTCCATGGAATTCTCCAGGCCAGAATACTGGAGTCGGTAGCCTTTCCCTTCTCCAGGGGATCTTCCCAACATAGGGATTAAACCCAGATCTCCCACACTGCAGGCAGACTCTTTTCCAGCTGAGCCATAAGGGAAGCCCAAGAATACTGGAGTGCGTAGCCTATCCCATCCCTAGCCAGGTCAGAAACTGGGTTCAAATTTTTCTTTTATATTTTATTGTGTTTGATTTTTTAATGAAGAAACTTACTTTGGAAAGGATAATACATGTAATGAAACAATGTTCTAAATGTGCGGAAGGATATACCCTAAGAAATACATCTGTCCTCCACTCCTGACACCCAGAAGGCACCTGTTTCTTTCCTGGAGGGAAAGACTATAACTATTTCTTTGAAAACCTTCTAGAAGTGATCCACACACACATACAAATGTATGCATATTGACATGTTTTTACACCATTGATAGTTGAGTCCTGTTTTATAAGAAAATTAATTCAGTCTGAATAACAATCCCACAATCACTCAGAAAATAAATGGATGAACTGGCATCTGAGCTACTGCCTGTCTGATTTTAAAGCCCATACCAAGAAAAAATCCAGGTATTTCACCCAGAAAGTGAAAGTGAAAGTGTTAGTTGCTCAGTCGTGTCCAACTCATGCAACCCCATGGACTATAGTCCTCCAGGCTCCTCTATCCATGGAATTCTCCAGGCAAGAATACTGGAGTGGGTAACCATTCCCTTCTTCAGATCTTCCCAACCCAGGGATTGAACCTGGTTCTCCACTGCAGGCAGATTCTTTATCATCTGAGCCAACAGGGAAGCCCCAAGAGAGCTGAAAAGAAATTGACTTGTCCTCCATAGAAGCACTTTTCCTTCATTTGACAGCTAGTTAAGAAGTAAGTAGTTAGACCTTCTGTTTGTTTTTTCCAATAAATTTCTTCAAAATAAGATCTGAGATAAAGGTCTATAAAGGCGGATCTGAATGTTAAGGGTTAAATCCTCATCCATGTGAGACAGAAGAATACAACAATAAACTGAGTTTTGTTTTTCCCTGTGGCCTAAATGTAAAAGCTATTTTGTCATAAAAATGTTTAATTTAAATCCTGATATGAAATTTTTTTAATTGTAATTTTATTTAAAGCTCCAGATATCCCTTTAATAGATAACTGGCCCTATCTCTCATTAATAACCCAAGGGGAAGGGAGTGTACACAGACTCTGCTACAAAAAAAAGCAATTTGCTAATTTCAACTATTAATATAATTTAAAGTTGTAAACTCTGAAATTAATACTAAAGCCTTTGGAGACTGCAATGTTATAACTAATTTGTGCTATCCTACTCTATAACTCATCTATTCAGTATCAATATTAATGCACTTGGATACCTATTTCATTTTGTTAAAATTATGTTTCTCTTATGATCTTAATAACTTATTACTTCCTTTGCTTCTGATACAATTACAGATTGAATTTTTTTTTAATTGTAGCATGAATTTGCTCTAATATACATCAAATGCCTAATTTAAGACAGGTGCCATACTACATACTGTACAATAGGAACGAAAAGGTCATGTTCTCCATTCTCAAAGAGATTTCCATCTGGTGGGAAATGCATGAACCACCATAATGTAAAAACATTAACAAAGAGATAAAAACAAAGTACAATGAGAGCACTTAAGAGAAAGCATTGATTTTGACAGAGGATCATAAATAGCATCATGAAGGAGGGACTTCAAAGTTGAAAATTTTTAAATGTTTATGCTAGATGAGAGAAAAAGCATAAGAAAAAGGCAGAGTGTTATGGTGGTACAAGATCATTTTTAAAGGAAGCAACAAGTGCTAGCCACAAATGAAATAAATCCACTCCTGGAAATTTGAAGACATTATTAAACTCAATAATGCTATGATGATCTAAAGCCAACAGTATGTTTGCTATTTGCTTCGGACATACTTCTTCTCTGTAAACCTAAATCTTTAAATTATATGCTGATTTTACATCAATAACCTGAAGAAATCAGAATGGGCAAACAAAAGAATACAAAAGGCAGAAAAGGGTCACTTTCCTATTCTGTGTATATTGATAAGAATCTTTAGGAATTCAGGGAGATTGTTAGATCCTTCTAGTAAGAAAGAGCGGAGAAGGCAATGGCATCCCACTCCAGTACTCTTGCCTGGAAAATCCCACAGACGGAGGAGCCTGGTGGGCTGCAGTCCATGGGGTTGCTAAGAGTTGGACACGACTGAGCGACTTCACTTTCACTTTTCACTTTCCTGCATTGGAGAAGGAAATGGCAACCCACTCCAGTGTTCTTGCCTGGAGAATCCCAGGGATGGAGGAGCCTGGTGGGCTGCTGTCTATGGGGTTGCATAGAGTCGGACACGACTGAAGCGACTTAGCAGCAGCAGCAGCAGCAGCAGCAGTAAGAAAGAGAAATGATCAGAGTTAAGAGGAAAGGAGTATATAGAAAAGGTGAATGAGGCCAAGAACATGCATAGAACACCAGTATTCTGGTGGTCACTGGCCTTTCAATTCAGTCACTCAATCGTGTCTCTTTGCAACCCCACAAACGACAGCACGCCAGGCCTCCCTGTCCATCACCAACTCCCAGAGTCCATGCAAACCCATGTCCATTGAGTCAGTGATGTCATCCAACCATCTCATCCTCTGTCGTCCCCTTCTCCTCCTGCCCTCCATCTTTCCCAGCATCAGGGTCTTTTCAAATGAGTCAGCTCTCCACATCAGGTGGCCAAAGTATTGGAATTTCAGCTTCAACATCAGTCCCTCCAATGAACACCCAGGACTGATCTCCTTCAGGATGGACTGGTTGGATCTCCTTGCAGTCCAACGGATTCTCAAGAGTCTTCTCCACCACCACAGTTCAAAAGCATCAATTCTTCTGTGCTCAGCTTTCTTTATAGTCCAACTCTCACATCCATACATGACTTCTGGAAAAACCATAGCCTTGACTAGACAGACCTCTGTTGGCAAAGTAATGTCTCTGCTTTTTAATATGCTATGTAGGTTGGTCGTAACTTTCCTTTCAAGGAGCAAGCGTCTTTTAATTTCATGGATGCAGTCACCACTTGCAGTGATTTTGGAGCCCAGAAAAATAAAGTCTGGCATTTGGACATATTTATTTCCCATAGAAATCAGCTCAGACCACCTAGCAGTGGACCATAGATTTCCCAGAAAAGCTTCCTCCTGTGTTCTCACATGGCTTAGGGGATTTCTCCTCATTCCTCACACATGTATTTCCTCTCTTTTGCACATTTTCCTGAAGTGTGTGGATCACATCTAGCCATCTGCCTCTCTGGACTGTACATCCTGTTCCTTCAGTACACAGAGTAGTCTGTTACCTTCAGCTCTGTGTCCAGTTACACTGTTAGTTCTAGCCCTGCCTCTCAAAGTCTTACCTTGTGCCAGAGCTTTGGGCTCCTACATGCCTGGGACAGTAATTGTATCTTACTCTAAACATGGGGTTCAAATTGCTCTATACTTTTCCATAGTAAAACAGATTGATTTTTGTCTGTGACCAGAGGAAAGAATTCAAGAAAGAAAAGGCTATGCAAAAGAGGAGGGATAGTTTGAATTCCTGTACAGTGTTATTGTAGTACCAAAATAAACTAATCTGTTCTGATAAATGGTATATTAATAGGCATCTC
Source organism: Bos mutus (assembly GCF_027580195.1). Lineage (NCBI taxonomy): Eukaryota > Metazoa > Chordata > Mammalia > Artiodactyla > Bovidae > Bos > Bos mutus. Next base: position 121,739,812 of record NC_091618.1, read on the forward strand.
CAATAAGGAGGTAGGTAGAATAAAATGTCATTGCTATGGTGATTTTAGTCTCAGGAGAATTGAAAATAACCCAAGTGAGTGTACAGACCAGACCTTTGACTGCTAAATTTATTTAGTCAGAAAGCTCTTGGCTGTGGATGCCAGGAGCAGGATTTTGATATACTCAAGTCCAGATTACAAAATGGAGCTCAGTGGGAGAAAAGGGAAGCATCTGTGGGTGAACAATATAATTTTTTAAAATATTATAAGTAAACAGGACAAACATAGAATCTGTCTGAAAAAGACACACTTTCCATTTCTCTTTGCCAAAATCATGTACTGACCTCCAATGGAGCCAGTGCAGGTCAGTAAAATAATATGGCCATTGAGTCCTTGGGATCTTAACTGCAACAACAAACTGAATGGAAAAGCTTTCCAGTGACAGGCATTTATGTTTAGATTTTTCTGTCCTGTTTTTTGTTGTACTTGGTCAGAGATCAGGTTGCTGGAATTTTTAGTAGTATTTCTGATGTTGAAAGGCACTTGAAATTTCTGTGAGCCATCAATTTTCTGATTAGGAAGATTAAGATTTGTCAAACTACATTCCTTTCCAAAGCCATAGGCTGCTAGATATGATACTTAGTCTGAAAACTAAAACACCAACACAAACACACACACATATGTTCAAAAGGAAAGATATTTAAAGTCTCTGGAGAGTAACAGTAGGAGACTATTTTGCCGTGCTGTGGTTATATAGTAGAAGCAGATTGGAATTTCAAATCATTGCCTCTTCTCAAAGGAACAGTTTGTGAACAGGTTAGGAACAAGCTGCGAAAAGCACTGTAGACTAGATTAAGTAAACTGGATCTTATTCAAAAGGTAATAGGAAGTCAAATTTGTAACTACACAATCAATATTATCAGATTTGGTTTTGAAGAAACTAACTTGTGATAGAAAGGAAGCTGAGCTGTCTAAAGAGACCATTGGCAGAAAAATCTTATACTGCTGCTGCTGCTGTTTCCTTGCTCTTTGGGACCCTATGGGCTTGGCCTGCCAGGCTCCTCTGTCCATGGGATTTCCCAGGCAAGAATACTGGAGTGGGTTGCCATTTCCTTCTCCAGAGGATCTTCCTGACCCAGAGATCAAACCCGCATCTCCTGCATTGGCACAAGGATACTTTACCACTGACCCACCTAGGAAGCCCCAGAGAAACGCTATAGGAATCTGCAAATATGACAGGAACAGATAATAATAAGTTAGCTAAATCTTCTATCATCAGACATTTATTTTTCTATTATAGTTCAACCTTCATGGATTTGAAACTATTTGACAATAATAAATGTCAAATATTGGAAAGTAGAGATTAATTATTTTAAATACTATATAAATTTATGTTTTAGTAAGAATTTGTATTTGTCAAATCCTCTCCAATATGCCAAAATCTATTAATATACAAAGTTTTCACTGCTCCTATGAGAAAACTGTCTGAGGATATTTGAAAACTGCCTGAATTAATTGTTTGTAAATCAATATTGACAATTAACAAAAGAGAGAAAATATATAATTAGACTAAACCAACAGGAGTACATTCCTCTTATACACCCATTTTTAGTTTAATTACAAAACCACATTACTTTAACCTCACCAAGGATGGTTCTAATTCATGAACTATACTCATAGGACATCTCTTATAATGTCACCCTTCCAAGTCATTGCCAATTGCGGTCTAGAGGGACTTTTGTGATAGAAATATATTTTTCTTCTTGTTATTCTTTATACTTTTACAAAGTTGTAATCAAAAACAAAGGTTTCTTCTTTATTTACAAGCCGTTTAGTAACTTGAGCATAAACAAGAAAATAAATTGATTTTGCTATATTATTTCTTCCACTGAACTTCACATGAACAGTATCAGGTCAGACCCTATAGTAGCAGTGAAGAGAAGAAAGGAGGCTGTTTCATGTTGCATTTTTTCAACTTTTCATTGAACTATAACACATGTACAGAAAGTGCACAAATGTTAAGTTACAACTTGATAATTTTTCACAGATGAACATATCATTTACACCAGGATCAAGACCAAGAAAGAAAATATTATCAGTACCTCAAAATTTCCACTTGTGCCTTCCTTTTGTACTTACCCAACCCCTCAAAATAGTAAGTATTATTCTGACTTCTAAAACCATGGATTAGTCGTGCCTGTTTTTGATTTGATATAAGTGGAATTATATTGCATGCACTTTTCTGTATTTGGATTCTTTCATTCATCACGATCTTTGTGGATTCCTTAGCATATTGTTCTTTTTAGACATGATTTTTTTCCCACAATTATTGGGCTTTTGGATAGCTTTCAGGTTAGTGCTCTAAGAGACAGTGCATCTATGACTATTCTTGTGCATGTCTTTAGATAAATATATTATGTATTTCTATTAGGTATTTCCCTATGAGTTGAATTTCTGGATTTTACCAGCATGTTCTGTTAAGCATTAGTGTGCTGACTGTTGCATCCTTATTTGAGCATAAGCAGAAGTGTTTTCTCACAAAGAATGTCTACATATGGGCTGGCTGCAAAATTTGCAGGGCACAGTACAAAATAAAAATACAATGTTCCCTTTTTAAAAGCAGGAAAAGTACAGTTAGAGCTGTAATTTTTTCCGCTTTCTTATGGTCTTCCTCTTGACTTGGTGTATAACTAGATTTCCAGTAAAGAAAATTTAACAGTTAAAATTATTAGCAGGAAATTTGCCCTCTATATCTATGTTGTAGAATATCAGTTTTAAATGTGACTATATTAGCATTCAGGCTTCCCTGGTAGCTTAGACTGTAAAGAATCCTCCTGCAAAGCAGGAAATCTGGGTTCAATCCCTGGGTTGGGAAGATCCTCTGGAGGAGGGCATGGCAACCCACTCCAGTGTTCTTGCCTAGAGAATCCCCATTGACAGAGTAGCCTAGAGGGTCATATAGTCAATGGGGTTGCAAAGAGTCAGACACAACTGAGCGACTAAGCTCGCACACATAACAACATTCAGTTTATATGTGGAATCACCAAAGTTGCATAGTTCCCTCAGACTGGCCAGACAATCACAATCCAGACTCAACAAGGCTAGAAGAAGGAAGAGTCCTTCTTCTAGTCCTAGGGAAGAAGGGTCCCTAGGCACATATTTGGCCAAAAAACTCTCTCAGTGGGGCATGGGATACTCAGTTGCCTGCAGACCCTCACAAGAAACCAGGAGCACACCTGTGAATAGGTCAGTTCTGAGGAATGCCAGTTTCCTCCTTCCACCAGCTGCTTGAGCGACATGCCAGGTCTCAAGGTGGGCTTTAGGGAAACTGAGGCAGGCATCTCCCCTTTCCATGAGCCCACCTGCCCCAATCTACAGTAAAACTATTCCTTCAGTTCAGTTCAGTTCAGTCACTCAGTCGTGTCCAACTCTTTGCGACCCCATGAACTGCAGCACGCCAGGCCTCCCTGTCCATCACCAACTCCTGGAGTTTACACAAACCCATGTCCACCGAGTCAGTGATGCCATCCAGCTATCTCATCCTCTGTTGTCCCCTTCTCCTTCTGCCCCCAATCCCTCCCAGCATCAGGGTCTTTTCCAATGAGTCAACTCTTCGTGTGAGGTGGCCAAAGTATTGGAGTTTCAGCTTTAATATCAGTTCTTCCAATGAACACCCAAGACTGATCTCCTTTAGGATGGACTGGTTGGATCTCCTTGCAGTCCAAGGGACTCTCAAGAGTCTTCTCCAACACCACAGTTCAAAACCATCAATCCCTAGGCATGTACAAAAACTGGCCATTCATCATAAAGGGACTTATATAAAAGAAAGGCTTGTGGTAAATCCCTTCTACCCCCTTATCCCTTTCTGCAATATTTGCAATTATATTTGAAATACTAAAATCAGGAACAGAAGTATCTTTGAGGTGAAAAAGGAGAAAATTATGTAAAAGACAATATCCAGAGAAAATTAAATGATAGTGAAAAGAAAGGGAAAGTACCATGGCCTGATCAAAGAGAGACCAGAATAAGAACCTTTCTGAAAAGAAGAGAGTTGAAGAGTAGCAAAAACAAGCAAAGAGTCAAGTTCAGGAGGTCAGCTAAGGTAAAAAGGAAAAGGAAATTTCCAGAGCTCTTGGAAGTCAAGTATGTCCTAAGAGAAAAATTACACAATACATGTTTGTAGATTAAAGTTCTACAAATTAGATCCAGCCAAGAGAAATAACCACAGTAAGAGTGGCGAGCTCTCAATGGAGGCCACTTGCAATCTAATTATTTATAGTGTTTAATGACTGAAGGAAAGTAAAGTTAGCCCTATAGATATTAGCAACAGAATTTTAAGACATTTAGGTGAAATCTGCCTTTTTCTGAGGGAGAAGTTCTGAAACCACATGAGACTCAACTGAAGCAAAATATATGTGAAGGAAACCATATCACAGGAGAGGAAGTAAATGGTATCATTACTGAGGTGGATCAGTCCACCCTCAGGAGGATAGACTTGGGGAAGACGCTCTTGCAGGGCCTAGAATCCGATTCTAATTCACATGGGTATGGAATCCTGGCATTCCAAGCTCCTCAAATGTGGTCAAGAAGAGAGGCTTGTGGACTTCCCTGGTGTTCCAGTGGTTGAGAGTCTGCCAGCCAGTCCTGCAGACATGGGTTTCAATCCCTGGTATAGGAAGATCCCAAATGCCATGGGGTGACTAAGCCCATGCACCACAAGTACTGAGCCTGGGTGCCGAGAGCCTGTGCCCCACAACAAGAGAAGCCACGGTGATGAGAAGCCCACACACTGTAACTAGAGAGAAGCCCCCACTCATTACAACCAGAGAAAGCCCATGCACAGTGATGACCAGTGCAGCCAAAAGTACATAAATAAAATTATAAAAAGAGAACTGAGGTGTGTACAGGCGCTAAGAGGACATTTCCAGTTGCTTCTGTGGACTCCTCTATCTGTGAGGTGGGCATGGTCAGAGGAGCCTAGAGCAGGACCAGGATAGGGGCCCCCAGCACTCAATTGTAAGGATGGTTGACTCCCCCTGGCACGACCACCACTGTTACCAACTCACCAGTCAACTCACCCATCTGTCTTTACTTCCTAACCTACAATATTCTGATCTCTGATCTTCCTTACTCCCCGAGAATGGCTCTGGTTGTTACAACTTGTACAGCTTTTATTTTTATGAATTATGACAAATTAAAGGCCGACATAGCAAAGGATGGCCATTTTGCTTTTTTATTGTTTCAGCAATGTTAACAAAAAGCACACTGAGCAACAGAACATGTTCTTCTTAGGATAATGGAAGACAAAAATGCATTCGAAATAGACAGGTTCTGACTTCTAGGGATTTTAAAAATAATTCCATTAAACTCTGATGTCTAGCACCACTTGAGCAGCATAAATGATTTTGCCCACTTAGATCACTGCTTCTACAATTTAATCTTCTGTTTATCAAAGTACTTATCAAATTTTCCATTTTTTCAATAGCCATAAATGTAGATAAGTGCTTAAATTTTCTAATACATTAACAATGGTGACAGTTAGGGGAAGTTTCTAGATGTTTATTTTTCTCTAAATGTCTCAAATCAATGAAAGTCGATTTCTCATAGAATAACTGAAAGTCAGGTGATTGCCCACATCTGGAAGATTTATTTTAGGATATAATTATCAATAGAAGCTTGGAATGTAAGAACTAAACAGTGGATCTGATGAAATCTTGGTCCTGTCTGACTCTATGCAACACCGTGGACTGTACCCCATTCTCCAGGCAAGAATACTGGAGTGGGTTGCCATTTCCTTCTCCAGGGCATCTTCCTGACCCAGAGATTGAACCTGGGTCTCCTGCATTGCAGGCGGATTCTTTATCATCTGAGCCACCAAGGAAGCCCAAACAGTGGATATGAAGTGAAAATATTCAACAGGATCATATCAGAGAATAAGTCATTTTTCTTCCAAAATTTGAATGCTTTTCCGCACATGTCACAAACTAATCATTTCATTTGAAGTATTTCAGGTGTCAGCATGGGCTCCTTACATAGACGTTTTATGACTAGTCACAGCGGTCTACTCTAGCTTCCAAATGTAAAACCACACTCGAGACCCTGCTCTGTTCTGCTGTGTGCATATAAACTTTATTGAACCTATAAGTTGATTTTTTAAGGCAATGAACTTGAACTATAACTAATTAATGTTGATAAGTTACTTGATGCTAATGTTCTAGGACATAACCTGGACTAATAAGGTGAACTGGTAAATATATAATTTGTCATATACACATTCAGTTAGTCACATGCCAAAAAAAAAATGTGAATAATATGCACGCATACCTCCCTCAAATAGGGTTATGCATGTCAAAGCATTTATAATATCCACACATAAGGGTGTTATGTGATGGAGGCCTCCATGGGTCTCTAGCCCTCCTGCATGTCCTGCTGGGTATGCTGAGATTTCAGAACAATGGCTGCTTTTCATCCAAACCATTTCTCGGGTTGTGTCTGCAGTAAACAACTTTGAGGGACGAAGTAATAATGTCTCTATTTAAGACAAAGTGAAGGCTTGGCTACTATTTGCTATAAAAAGGTGGGTTCCTCTAGCACAGTGTTCCTTAGCTATGACATAAAGTCACTACATGGGCAGTGTCCATCTGAATCCATATTAAGTTGGCCTGTGGGATTTGGGGTCACAGGTAGCAAATACACATGCTGGTACTCATGCTACTTGCCGTGCCTTGAGTAATAAAGTTTTTGCTTCTGACCTAGAAGTCTCATGTCTTCTGCCAGCATCTATGAACCAGTAATAGGCTAATTTATTTGCTTGTAACTCACTTCATGGGAAATAGATGGGGAAACAGTGGAAACAGTGTCAGACGTTAGTTTTTGGGCTCCAAAATCACTGCAGATGGTGATTGCAGCCATGAAATTAAAAGACACTTACTCCTTGGAAGGAAGTTATGACCAACCTAGAGAGCATATTGAAAAGCAGAGACATTACTTTGCTAACAAAGGTCTGTTCAGTCAAGGCTATGGTTTTTCCAGTGGTCATGTATGGATGTGACAGTTGGACTGTGAAGAAAGCTGAGCACCAAAGATTTGATGCTTTTGAAGTGTGGTGTTGGAGAAGACTCTTGAGAGTCCCTTGGACTGCAAGGAGATCCAACCAGTCCATGCTAAAGGAGATCAGTCCTGGGTGTTCTTTGGAAGGAATGATGCTAAAGCTGAAACTCCATACTTTGGCCACCTCATGCAAAGAGTTGACTCATTGGAAAAGACTCTGATGCTGGGAGGGATTGGAGGCAGGAGGAGAAGGGGATGAGAGAGGATGAAATGGCTGGATGGCATCACCAACTCAATGGACGTGAGCTTGAGTGAACTCCGGGAGTTGGTGATGGACAGAGAGGCCTGGCGTGCTGCAATTCATGGGGTTGCAAAGAGTCGGACACGACTGAGTGACTGAACTGAACTGAACTAAACTAGGGTTAAATCTGGAATTTCCCAGATGGCTCGGTGGTAAAGAATCTTCCTGCAATGCAAGAGACACAGAAGACGAGGGTTTGATCCCTGAGTGGGAAAGATCCCCTGGGGGAGGAAATGGCAACCCACTCCAGTATTCTTGCCTGGGAAATGGACAGAGGAGCCTGGCAGGCTATAGTCCACAGGGTCACAAAGAGTCAGACATGACTGAGCGACTGAGCACAGGGTTAATATATTCCAAAACAAAGGGATGCAAATATAAAATACTGAAACAAAATTAACGTTACATTTCATTTCCAAGGAAAATGGAAAGAAGGAAATAAACTAAGGAATAAAGAAAAGAAAGGAACTATATCATAGATATCAAGACTAGGACATTTAACTTACTGTAAACTAATGCTCATCTCTTTAAAAAGTGTTAATTTTCCTTTTAATTGTATGGGTGTTCTGCCCAATTGCCAGCTGGACTAAAGGAGTTGCCTACAAGAGTTGACTTGATACATGGCAGAAAGCATTTATTTTAGATAAGATTTCATAAACAAAACACAGCTGCTGCATTTATTTAAGCAGTAAACACATTTCATCTTGAGTCAAGAAAACCATTAGTCAATCTTCTTTTAAAGTGAGAACTTTAAAATCATAAAAAAATTAAGCCAGCAACTTAACATAGTGTATCTCAAATATATGACGCATATAAATCAAAATTCAGTACTTGAATAACACATTTCATTTGGGCTGCACCTTAGAGTTCCAATGAAACACTGTAACTACAAAGTAATAGTAGTTAAATTAGAGCATCTGGATAGGCAAACATGTGCCTTGACAACCAGTATCACAATTACACATGGAAAATTCACGTCTATTTTACAGGCGGAAACTTATAAAACAAACAAAAAAACAAACCAGAAAACTTCTTACTAATGGCCATAGTAGACAAGCACGTTGAATTCAATTATGCTTCTATTTTACCTGTATTCTAAAAAATAATCAGTTAATTAACTGTTTAGATAGCCAACATTTATCGAAGACAGTAGCCTAATAGCATTTGCTAAGTCTAGACTTCTTTGGTGTGAAATGCATATTGTGAAAATCAAGTATACTGATGGAATGCAAATATAGGTTAACTTTCTGATCACTCCACATCTGAATATATATGCTTTAACTCTTGCCATTCTGAACTTAAGTATAAATAAAATATACAGTTTACTAACTTGTCAATGAATTTGAAATACACAAACAGAAGATATGCAAAGGTCTCATATTTTAACTCACATGAATATTTACTATTAGCCAATCTTTTCATACACCCCCCAAAATGTAATTAAATGCAAATGAAATGTATATATGTGAATACTGACAGTTCTATCAATAGCTCAATTACACTAAAATAAATATGGGTATTTCTATCTTTAAAGCATAGTACCATATTCCCATCAATATGTAAATTAATAAATTTCAGAATTTGTCTTGGTATTCATAGTACAGGAAGATGATAAGAGTATGGAAGTATAATAAAATAAAAGGCCAAAATTACTGTCATTTTAAACAGGAAATTTTATTGCAATTTTTCTTGTTCTTATAAAATGAGTCTAGCTTTGAAAATAAAACTGTAAAGCTAAGAAATACTCAAAAGAAGATTCCAGTCATTTCTAAATGACTGGATTTCACATCTACATGGTTTATGTGGCTTTTATCATAATCATATATTATCTTCATCTGAATTTTACATGTATCCATTAATACTAAAATCATTGCTATCAAATTAAAACTGCCTAAGGCAGTTTATTTTTAAAAAATAATTTCATGGCACATATTTTTAAATTATATTAATTAAGGTAGAGTTTTGGTAGCAATGCTATTTCTATGACAACTCATTATTTCAGTGTAGTTCTTTCAATGTAACGTTCAAAGTGAACAATTCTAATTGAGCACACATTTAATGAAATTTTAGGCTTTTAATTTCGAATGATTCTCCCCCTTAAAATGATTTGTTTGCAATACTTTCAAGTCACATTGAGTTATAAGGATTTGGAAAGAAACAAAGCTTACCAACAATTTTATGAGTTGTTTATATTCCAGGATAGGGAAGTTGGATAACATCTCATATGTAAAGTTTCACAATTTGAAAACAGCTAAAGGTCAGTTTGATTGTAATAAAAGCTTTTAATCTACCCTGCTGAGTGTTGATATTAAGAAACAATTAAACCACACAAAAAATGCAAAGATATTTTACAAAATTGCTGAATTCCAGAGACAGAAGACTTTAATAATAACTAAGAAATGCTTTGATAGCGTAATAAGCTACAGAGCAAAAAACCAAAGAAATAAGAGATTACATGACCTTGGGGATATGCCTATGTTAAATACTTTTTGGATCCATTTTAAAATAAAAAATAATAATCTTGAGAATTGTATTATACTAATTAATAATTTATTAATTAATAACTTATTAACCCCAATAGAAATTTATCCTTGACTTCTTATGATCTAGTTATTTTATGATAAATATTATGATAAACATTTTATGAGAAAGAGAACAAGGGAGAAATTTTTTTAAAGAGGGAAATGACAAAAGGAAGACCAAAGAGAAGAGAGCTAGCTGTCCAAACACTTAGATGACATCAATATTTTCATCATCCCTGAAGTCAGTTTATTGCTTTAAATTATCTTAGTGTAATGAAGAAAAGTTATGACCAACCTATACCGGATATTACTTATAGAACTGTCAGTAAAAGCAGAGACATTACTTTGCCAACAAAGGTCCGTCTAGTTAAAGCTACGGTTTTTCCAGTAGCTGTGTATGAATATGAGAGTTGGACGATAAAGAAACCTGAGGGTTGAAGAATTGATGCTTTTGAACTGTGGTGTTGGAGAAGACTCTTGAGAGTCCCTTGGGCAGCAAGGAGATCCAACCAGTCCATTCTAAAGGAAATCAACCCTGAATATTAATTGGGAGGACTGATGGTGAAGCTGAAACTCCAATACTTTGGCCACCTGATGCAAAGAACTGACTTATTTGAAAAGACCCTGATGCTGGGAAAGATTGAAGGTGGGAGGAGAAGGGGACAACAGAAGATGAGATGGTTGAATAGAATCACCAACTCAATGGACATGAGTTTGAGTAAACTCCAGAAGTTGGTGATGAACAGGGAGGCCTGGTGTGCTGCAGTCCATGGGGTCACAGAGTCAGACACAACTGAGTGACTGAACTGAACCGAACTGATGTGAAATAAAATTTATATTTTATGGCAAGACAAGGAAAATTTAACGAAAAATTTTCTCTGTCCTTTGGCCTCCTCTGTGCATTGTGTATCTACATTATACATCAACCAAGCCTCCTGCATCAACAGAAATACTTGCTCAACCATAAAGACCAATATTCTCCTAGCAGCAACAAGACAAGTCCTTAAAAAGACAATATTCCTTCTCCATCATATAAAGGGCCATGATGACATTTAGATCTGGATTTTAAGCTGTCAATAACACATCATTTAATGTACAGTCCTGTCTCAAAAAACTTACACAATTGTGCTTTGACTGGTGGAATAGCTCTCAGAGTTTTCTGAGATGCTCTTTCTGTGTTATAATCTTCAAATATGGCTCAAATAAAATTTTCCATTTCTTTCTTAGATTAATTAATTAACTGATTAATAATTTGTTGACATATTTATGGGGGAAAATCTGAAACAACATTAATTATCACAAATTCATTGGCCTTTCTTTAAAATAAGAAGTCAACCTACAATATTAAAAGACTAAGTTTTACTGAATTATACTACCAACAAGCTTCTGAGAGTTGCAGAAAATTTACTTATTTCTTTGGCATTATGATTTATATAAGAATATCACTACTTTATTAATATCAAATCTCAGCAGAAAAAAACTATTAATATTGCCCTCCTGAAAAGAATTACAAGAAATTTAAGTGTTTACACAAAATACCTCTCAATGTTTTTGAAATTGACATAACTCAACTTTAAAAGACAAAAGTACAAAATAATAATTCTTTCAAATTCACATTAAACATCCAATAACCACTCAAGACACTTTTTCCAAAGAAAAGCTGTAAGAGTCTTTAACTTGTTTCTATATTATCTGTGAGCTTTTCAAAAACACTTGGAATATAAAGAGATAACAAATACTTAGACCACAAAGTTTACTCTTTTCCATAGAGCCTCATAATAATGCTTTATTAAAAATCTAACCAATAATATAGCCCATAAGAGTAAGAATACAATATCACTGTGTCCATATTTTATTTTAGTTATCAAATTGCTTTAGAGGTAATGTAAGTTTCCATGTTACTCTTTTCCATACATCTTACCCTCTCCTCATGACAAACAAATAATTTTTTTAAAAATTGCTTTGGAGGGAGCCTGGAAAAAATTAGCCTTATAACTAAATCTGTTTTGCATAAATAATGGAAGGTTCCAGACTTGAACTAAAACACAAAATTTAATAAAGCATTATTATGACACTCTATGGAAAAGAACAAACTTTGTGGTCTAAGTATTTATTATCTCTTTATATGCCAAGTGTTTTGAAAAGTTCACAGATAATACAGAAAAATGTTTAAGACTCTTAGAGCTTTTCTTTGGAGAAAGTGTCTTGAATGGTTATTGGATGTTTAATGTGGATTTGAAAGATGTCACCCTGTTTATTTAACTTAAATGCAGAGTACATCATGCGAAATGCTGGGCTGGAGAGGCACAAGCTGGAATCAAGATTTCTTGATCTGTCATCTGCTTATACGCAGATGACACCACCTTATGGCAGAAAGTGAAGAAGAATTAAAGACACTCTTAATGAAGGTAAAAGAAGGAGAGTGAAAAAGCTGGCTTAAAACTCAACATTCAAAGCTAAGATCATGGTATCGGGTCCCATCACTTCATGGAAAATAGATGGGGAAACAATGGTAACAGTAACAGACTTTATTTTCTTAGTCTCCAAATCACTGCAGATGGTGATTGCAACCGTGAAATTAAAAGACACTTGGTCCTTGGAAGAAAAGCTATGACAAACCTAGATAGCATATTAAAAAGCAGAGACATTACTTTGCCAACACAGTCAAAGCTATGGTTTTTACAATAGTCATGTATGGATGTGAGAGTTGGACCAGAAAGAAGGCTGAGTACTGAGGAATTGATGCTTTTGAACTATGGTGAAAGAGTCTTTGAGAATCCCTTGGACTGAAAGGAGATCAAACCAGTCAATCCTAAAGGAAACCAACCCTGAATATTCATTGGAAGGACTCATGCTGAAGCTGAAGCTCCAACCCTTGGCCACCTGCTGCGAAGAGCCGACTCATTAGAAAAGACCCTGATGATGGGAAAGATTGAAGGCAGGAGGAGAAGGGGGCAACAGAGGATGAGATGGTTGGATGGCATCACCAACTCAATGGACATGAGTTTGAGCAAGCTCCAGGAGTTGGTGATGGACAGGGAAGCCTGGCATGCTGCAGTCCATGGGGTCACAAGAGTTGGACATGGTTAAGCAACTGAATAACAATAATGCATTTCAAACGTAGCTCCATTGAGTTAAATACATGCCTCAAAAAATAAACTATTATCAGTAGATCATGAAAGAATTAGATTTCTAAGCATTTTGCTCCAAGGTAGCATTTGGTGCCACTGATGCCTAAACTCTAGAACTCTAGAGGAAAGTGGGATGGGCAGTGGGCACCTCTTTCACTCTGATGAGCAGTGTTGCAGTTCTTACCTCTAGTGGATGGACACTAGTTGGTTGCCTTTCAACCATTTCTTAGCCACCTTCTATTTTCTTCATAATTACTCTAGTTTCCAAGCTCCATTTTGAGTGTGCATAACTCCACTCTTATTTTTTTTATTTTATTTTATTTTTAAACTTTACAATATTGTATTAGTTTTGCCAAATATCGAAATGAATCCACCACAGGTATACCCACGTTCCCCATCCTAAACCCTCCTCCATCCTCCCTCCCCTACCCTCCCTCTGGGTCGTCCCAGTGCACCAGCCCCAAGCATCCAGTACCGTGCATTGAACCTGGACTGGCGACTCGTTTCATACATGATATTATACATGTTTCAATGCTATTCTCCCAAATCTCCCCACCCTCTCCCTCTCCCACAGAGTCCATAAGACTGATCTGTACATCAGTGTCTCTTTTGCTGTCTCGTACACAGGGTTATTGTTACCATCTTTCTAAATTCCATATATATGCGTTAGTATACTGTATTGGTGTTTTTCTTTCTGGCTTACTTCACTCTGTATAATAGGTTCCAGTTTCATCCATCTCATTAGAACTGATTCAAATGTATTCTTTTTAATGGCTGAGTAATACTCCATTGTGTATATGTACCACAGCTTTCTTATCCATTCATCTGCTGATGGGCATCTAGGTTGCTTCCATGTCCTGGCTATTATAAACAGTGCTGCGATGAACATTGGGGTACACGTGTCTCTTTCCCTTCTGGTTTCCTCAGTGTGTATGCCCAGCAGTGGGATTGCTGGATCATAAGGCAGTTCTATTTCCAGTTTTTTCAGGAATCTCCACACTGTTCTCCATAGTGGCTGTACTAGTTTGCATTCCCACCAACAGTGTAAGAAAGTTCCCTTTTCTCCACACCCTCTCCAGCATTTATTGCTTGTAGACTTTTGGATCGCAGCCATTCTGACTGGCGTGAAATGGTACCTCATAGTGGTTTTGATTTGCATTTCTCTGATAATGAGTGATGTTGAGCATCTTTTCATGTGTTTGTTAGCCATCTGTATGTCTTCTTTGGAGAAATGTCTATTTAGTTCTTTGGCCCATTTTTTGATTGGGTCATTTATTTTTCTGGAGTTGAGCTGTAGGAGTTGCTTGTATATTTTTGAGATTAGTTGTTTGTCCGTTGCTTCATTTGCTATTATTTTCTCCCATTCTGAAGGCTGCCTTTTCACCTTGCTAATAGTTTCCTTTGTTGTGCAGAAGGTTTTAAGTTTAATTAGGTCCCATTTGTTTATTTTTGCTTTTATTTCCAATATTCTGGGAGGTGGGTCATAGAGGATCCTGCTGTGATGTATGTCGGAGAGTGTTTTGCCTATGTTCTCCTCTATAACTCCACTCTTCTACACTCTTTTTTTTTCAAGGACAGATCCAGTTGTATCACCTTTTTAGGTAACTCCGTTAATGGCTTCATAGTCCTCATATGTTAATCAGAAACCCCAGACTGCCTGACTCTAACTTTCCTTTCCAGACTCATCTCCCTCTACTCAGCCACTCCCTCCCTTGAAGGACACCTTACAGTTTGACATTTCTTAAGTCAACTTACATTTTTATTTTGTCTGACTTACTAATCAGAATTGATCTCTCCTCCTTTGTGTTATCCAGTTATTTAGTTCCTAAGTCATGTCTGACTCTTCGCATTCCCACGGACTGCAGCATGCCAGGTTCCTTTGTCCTCCACCATCTCCTGGAGTTCACTCACATTTACGCGCATTGAGTTGATGATGCTGTCTAATCCTCTGATCTTCTGCTGCCCCCTTCTCCTTTTGCCTTCCATCGTTCCCAGGTTCAGGGTCTTTTCCAATGAGTTGGCTCTTTGCATCAGGTGGCCAGTGTATTGGAGCTTCAACAACAGCTCTTAAAATGAACATTCAGGGCTTATTTCCTTTAGGATTGACTGGTTTGATATCCTTGCTGTCCAAGGGACTCTCAAAAGTCTTCTCTAACAACACAATTCAAAAGCATTAATTCTTCAGGACACAACTTTCTTTATGGTTCAACTCTCACATCTGCACATGACTACTGGAAAAACTGTACCTTTGACTACACAGACCACTGTCAGCAAAGTGACGCCTCTGCTTTTTAATATGCTGTCTAGGTTTATCAAAGCTCTCCTTCCAAGGAGTAAGTGTCTTTTAATTTTATGGCTGCAGTCACCATCCACAGTGATTTTGGAGCCCCAGAAAATAAAATCTGTCAGTTGTCACCTCCATTGTCTATTACTATTTTTTTTTTCCTCTAGAATCATCTCTGTGCCTCCCCTAGCACTTTGTTCAGATTTATATCATAGTATTTATAGTATTGTATTATATGGTATATCTACAGCTAACACCAAAAAAAGATGTCCTTTTCATTATAGGGAACTGGAATGCAAAAGTACGAAGTCAAGAAACACCTGGGGTAACAGGCAAATTTGGCCTGGGAGTACAGAATGAAGCAGGGCAAAGGCTAATAGAGTTATGCCAAGAGAATGCACTGGTCATAGCAAACACCCTCTTCCAACAACACAAGAGAAGACTCTACACATGGACATCACCAGAGGTCAACACCAAAATCAGATTGATTATATTCTTTGCAGCCAAAGATGGAGAAGCTCTATACAGTCAGCAAAAGCAAGACTGGGAGCTGAATGTGGCTCAGATCATGAACTCCTTATTGCCAAATTCAGACTGAAATTGAAAAAAGTGGAGAAAACCACTAGACCATTCAGGTATGACCTAAATAAAATCCCTAACGATTATACAGTGGAAGTGAGAAATAGATTTAAGGGACTAGATCTGATAGACAGAGTGCCTGATGTACTATGGATGAGGTTCATGACAGGAGACAGGAATCAAGACCATCCCCTAGAAAAAGAAATGCAAAAAAGCAAAATGGCTGTCTGAGGAGGCCTTACAAATAGTTGAGAAAAGAAGAGAAGTGAAAAGCAAAGGAGAAAAGGAAAGATATAAGCATTTGAATGCAGAGTTCCAAAGAATAGCAAGGAGAGATAAGAAACCTTCCTCAGTGATCAATGCAAAGAAATAGAGGAAAACAACAGAATGGGAAAGACTAGCAATCTCTTCAGGAAAATCAGAGATATCAAGGGAATATTTCATGCAAAGATGGGCACAATAAAGGACAAAAATGGTATGGACCTAACAGAAGCAGAAGATACTAAGAAGAGGTGGCAAGAATACACAGAATAACTGTACAAAAAAGATCTTCATGACCCAGATAATAGCGATGGTGTGATCACTCACCTAGAGCCAGATATCCTGGAGTGTGAATGAAGTGGGCCTTGGGAAGCATCACTATGAACAAAGCTTGTGGAGGTGATGGAATTCCAGTTGAGCTATTTCAAATCCTAAAAGATGATGCTGTGAAAGTGTTGCACTCAATATGCCAGCAAATTTGGAAAACTCAGCAGTGGCCACAGGACTGGAAAAGGTCAGTTTTCATTCCAGTCCCAAAGAAAGGCAATGCCGAAGAATGCTCAAACTACTGCACAATTGCACTCATCTCACATGCTAGTAAAGTAATGCTTAAAATACTCCAAGCCAGGCTTCAGCAATATGTGAACCGTGAACTTCCAGATGTTCAAGCTGGTTTGCAGATTCATCTCAATATTTGGCAAAACTAATACAATATTGTAAAGTTTAAAAATAAAATAAAATTAAAAAAAAAAAGAAATGCCACTATAACATGGACAAAGATGTGAATATCATCATTCAAAGACTATTTAAGAATAAAAACCATGCAAAAGCTTAAAAAAAAAAAGAAAAGAAAAGGCAGAGGAACCAGAGATCAAATTGCCAACATCCGCTGGATCATAGAAAAAGCAAGAGAGTTCCAGAAAAACATCTATTTCTGCTTTATTGACTATGCCAAAGCCTTTGACTGTGTGGATCACAGTAAACTGTGGAAAATTCTGAAAGAGATGGGAATACCAGACCACCTGACCTGTCTCTTGAGAAACTTGTATGCAGGTCAGGAAGCAACTGTTAGAACTGGACATGGAACAGACTGGTTCCAATTAGGAAAAGGAGTACGTCAAGGCTGTATATTGTCACCCTGCATATTTAACTTACATGCAGAGTACGGAAGAAGCACAAGCTGAAATCAAGATTGCCGGGAGAAATACCAATAACCTCAGATATGCAGATATCACCACCCTTAGGGCAGAAAGTGAAGAGGAACTAAAGAGCCTCTTGATGAAAGTGAAAGAGGAGAGTGAAAAAGTTGGCTTAAAGCTCAACATTCAGAAAACTAAGATCATGGCATCTGGTCCCATCACTTCATGGCAAATAGATGGGAAAACAGTGTAAACAGTGGCTGACTTTATTTTTCTGGGCTCCAAAATCACTGAAGATGGTGACTGCAGCCATGAAATTAAAAGATGCTTACTCCTTGGAAGGAAAGTTATGACCAACCTAGATAGCATAAAAAGCAGAGACATTACTTTGCCAACAAAGGTCTGTCTAGTCAAGGCTATAGTTTGAAAAGTGAATGTTTCTTGAACAAATTAAGTAACAAATTGAGTAAATTAAGTAACATCGTTTGAACACACATGAGTGGATATTAGGTAAAGGTATGCACTGTGTCTTCCCAAACATTTAAAAAGTATGATAGATCTAAGTAAATTATATATAAACAGATTTGTTTCCTTAGTTTGTAATTGATGAAAACCAGAAACCACTTGAAGCAAAATTTAAGTATATTCTTCACACTAAGTCATTTAATTGATTTTTTTAAAGGGAAAAACAAAAATGATTATGTTAGAACTTGTAATAAACAATGGCAATAAACCCCTTCATTTCATACTTGAAGGGTTTCATTTTAGTGACTTTATCACGTAAAACCTCTTTTAGAGATGACAAATTTATAACCTTTCAGCCGACACCTCAATGATTAATGTAAACAACTTTTTCCGTTTGAGATCAGTTGCTAGGTGTAACAATTCAGATGCCTAAGTTTATATCTGAACTAATACATTTCCTCCAGTTTGAAGCTGGATTTTGTGTTGCTTTAGAAAGATTATTGACGTCACTGTAATAAAATATATTTTTGCTGTTTGATGTCCATGTCAGCATAATAATTGAGTAGTTAAAATCTGTATAGGATTGTGTGTCGTAGACACACTCTATGCTGCTGAGAATAAAGCTCCCACCCGTCAAGAAAAGTAACTGGGAAAAGGTTACAGAAGGCATTTTCCCATGAGCTTCTATTCTCTGCATTCATAAACCTTCTTGTCTGGGGAGTCACGCCACACCAAAAAATACCCAGCAAAGAAGGGTAGGTTTATCCTGAGATTACACAGCAATGCCTTGTTTATTTATTTCTGTTTCTTGAAGATAGTCCAATGATCGTATACAGCTCAAGTCCTCAGTCCCTAAATTCTATAGTCTTCAAAGTGGAACCCAAATGCTGTAGCGCTCCTCTTCCTCATAGAAATTAGCATAGGACATCTACAGGTTTAAAATGCATGACTCCAGGCTCCTTTTCTTTCCTGATTACACTGACTCCAGACACTGACTCTGACACTGTTTGGGAGCTTTCAACACACATACCACTTCTGGAGAACAGATGATGAATTACTACATTTCCTAGTGAGCATGTGTTTGTAATTAATCTTAGATTACATTATCTGACATAGGGAAGAAATGTTGAATTTTATGTTTTATTTTATTTTATTTTTTTTAACATTTCTAACATCATGATTTTTATTTTATTTTTTTAATTTAATTTTATTTTTAAACTTTACTAATTGTATTAGTTTTGCCAAATATCAAAATGAATCCACCACAGGTATACATGTGTTCCCCATCCTGAACCCTCCTCCCTCCTCCCTCCCCATACCATCCCTCTGCGTCATCCCAATAACTTCCTTATCATGATCCTTTAAATTTGTATAATCCTGTCCCTCATCCTCAGAGAGTGAGGGAATAGGATTTGGCTGATGTCCCCATTTTGTCCAACTTAGTTTTGAAGCTAACCATAGCATATTTTGCAAGGCACTGTGGCGGCAGCTGAAAAACCTCATTAGAACACTCTGAATTGCAAGATCAAACATCAGGAGAGAAGGATGCATTATTTTATTGCTTGTCTCAGTACAAAGCAAGTTTTATCTAACTTAAGGTTCATTTAACCATTAGGTACAGTGAGTACAATGCCTAGAGTCCATGATATATTTACAGACCCATGGATATGCTCTAATTTTAATTTCCTTAAAATATGAACAAATGTAAATATAACAGTAATGCATATACTGCAATGAATCTCACCTGGACTTTTTTCTAAGGTGGAAGAAGCCCATGAAAGCAAAGTGTCCACAGCCCAAGAAAGTCAGAACACAGCCTTGAACTTAGGTAAACTTTTGTTGAGTTGATTCTTGACAAGCTTCAAATTATTACTGTGGCTGTCAGAGAAAACACCCTAGACTAGAATCCTGGTTCCACAAGTTAGGAGTTTTGTGAATTGAAAAAGTCACTTAACCTCTCTACTCTCAGTTTCTTTCACTATAAACAGCAGTAATAATAACAGTGGCTATGTATTTAACACTGTCCTAGGTACAAGTGTTAATTTATATAGTCCTACAAAACCTTGGAGAAAGGTTAAACTGAATGAGGCAGACATTGCAATCACCATCACACAATTACCCATACTGAGGATCAGAGAGCTGACTCGATTCCCCAATTACCCACAGTAGCGAGTGGTAGAGCGCCGAAGAATTGATGCTTTTGAACTGTGGTGCTGGAGAAGACTCTTGAGAGTCCCTTGGACTGCAAGGAGATCCAACCAGTCCATTCTGAAGGAGATCAGCCCTGGGTGTTCTTTGGAAGGACTAATGCTGAGGCTGAAACTCCAATACTTTGGCCACCTCATGCAAAGAGTTGACTCATTGGAAAAGACTCTGATGCTGGAAGGGATTGGGGGCAGGAGGAGAAGGGGACGACAGAGGATGAGATGGCTGGATGGCATCACTGACTCAATGGACGTGAGTCTGAGTAAACTCTGGGAGTTGGTGATGGATAGGGAGGCCTGGCGTGCTACGATTCATGGGGTCGCAAAGAGTCGGACATGACTGAGCGACTGATCTGATCTGCAGCATCATTTAAATGTAAAGTATTTAATTGCAAATTATGACATTTGCTTTTGTTAACATTTTTGATCCAAATATGAAATCTGTATGTAAATGAACCTAATTGTTGGTCATCCGGGTTTTAGTCAAAGTGGTAAAACTATAGTATAAACCCAAACGAGGAAAACGCAGCAACTGTCAGGTTCCCTTTACTCTATACACACATGCAGACACAGTTTAGTCTCAGATGGGTGTGTTTTATTTCAGTCCTGCACATGTGTATTTTATGAGGAACTTGCTGGTAAATTACGAAATTCAAATTAAGTTTTAAATTGCTCAAAAGACAGTTGGGTCCTTTAAAAATCAAATTAATCCAGCAGGAAACAAAGCCACTTTAGAAGGAAATGTTTTTGAGTCATATCAGTTTTTCATGTGGAAATCTTAGTTGAAAAGGGTAGGTAAGGCTGTAACATAGAGTAGATAAGAAAAATAAAGTTTTTTCAACATTTTGTGGCCCAAGAAGGCCCCTGCTCTTTCCCAAGTGCCCAGTTTTCCAGCTGAGGGGGTAAAGTGGCTAAGCCATCTCCTGGGCAAAACAAACAGTTACAATTGCAGGTCAGAAGAAACCCACAGACTAGAACCCTAGGATGTTAGTGGTGAAAAGGATGTGGTTTAACATCTGTTCTCTTCACTTAAAGGAAGAAAAAAGCCAAGACTAGAGTAGTGAGATGATTTGAGCAGATTAGTTGGCAGAATTTGTTTACTCATCTGTCATTCCTTCATAATAACAGAAGTATTAGTGAGAGGAACATGCATCCATCCTGCAATACGAGTCAGAAGACAAAGAAATGACAACTTAGAAATTCGTCAGTTAAAGGAGGAAGCCCCTCAGGCCACTGAGGGGGTAAGCATACACAATGTTATTAAGAATTATTAGAAACATGGAGGTCAGCAGTGGCATAGCCATCTCACACCAAGACAGAAATGGGTGATCAAAACATTAAACAATAACAGGCAATTACAAGAATAAAAGGTGACCTACTGTCCTGGTTTGCTAAAGGTTAAGAGGGTTCCCAGGACACAAGATTTTTAGTGCTAAAAACTATGTCCCAGGCAAACCATAATAAGATGCCAAAGATATTTGTCTAATTTTCAATTTTCTTTTTTTATCTTCCTTTTATTTTCAAATTTATTTATTGAAAGTGCAGTTGCTGATATTTAATAACCATACATATACATGCACATATATCCATATACAGAACAGAAGGAAGAAAACTAGAAATCCCTACCTCAATGACATTTTGTCCTAATGGAGGAAGAGAGATAGAAAATAAACACAATAAATAAATGAAACTTGAAACATATTATGGAATTCTAAGTATCATTGAAAAACTAGAACAGAGGAAAGGGATTGATCCAAGGAAGCAACTTTAAGATGTTCAGGGAAGAAGATTACTAAGAAGATGACATTTGAACACAGACTTGAATGAGGTATTATTAAAAATAAGTCAGCAACGTGGATCACTGGGGAGAAGTGTGTTCCTGGCAAAGCGGACAACACAGACAGAGACTCTAATCAGGGAGCAAGCTTTGTATATCTGAGGGAAAGTGAAGTCCAGTGTGGGGCTGGGGACAGAGTAGTAAGAGATGAAGTCAGAAAGAAAATTCAAATACCCCTAGACTGCTTAGCTGCAGCATGTAACACTGACTAGAAAGATAAAATTAGTCATGGAGTGGTTTCATCAGGAGGAATTAGAAACTAATGCCTTCAGAGACTAACAGGCTATGGTCTCACTAAGGGATGTTTACCACAAATTATACACACAAGGTTTGAAAGACTTAGAGCTCTGATGAGTAAGGGGTTTATAGATTGAGGAGAGAGACAGTCAGTACCTACAGTGTTTAAAAATGAACATAAATAACTTTAGAAAATAACTTCAATATAACATGAACAACATCATTTTATGTTTATAGTAATTTGCTTTGTATCTCAATAAGAGGCAATGGTGATATTAACTACGGTGATATTAATAAAGAAAACTAATTGCATTTCACAAATATATGTGAACTTCAACAGTTTGTTTTAAATTTCATTACAGGGAGCTAAGCTTAGAAAAAACATTTGTTTTCTGATGCAACATGTGAAATGACTAAAAAGTCAACACACATCTTCTAAATTGAAGTGCAAGCCAAAAAATATTTTACAGATGTGTATGGTATTAGCTAGTATTTGGTCTGTAATGGTGCTGGTATGAAGAGCTAGAAATAGTACTGGGCTAATTAGAAGTCAGGAGATGTGATCTAATCCTCAGTAGCTCTCTAAATGTACATCCCAGGAGGCTCAGCTGTAAAGAATCTGTCTGCCAATGCAGGAAGTGTAGCTTCGATCCCTGGGTCATGAAGATCCTCTGGAGAAGGCAATGGCAACCCACTCCAGTATTCTTGCCTGGAAAATCCCAAGGACAGAGGACCCTGGTGGGCTACAGTCCATGGGGTCAGACATGACTTCTCAGCTAAACAACAAGCTCTCTAAATAACTTGAGAATATTCTCCACCCCTTGCTTTCTGTTTGGATTGTTATCATGGATTGTTAATCAATTGAGTCTTGCTTCTTTTCATTCTTCTCTCCCATAGTTATCTTTCCAATTGTAAATATATTCACATGATAATACTATTCTCTTAAAATTCTTCAGATACTCTTTTTCAGCTTTAGAGTGAGTTCTAATCTTTATTTCATAGCATAAAAGTTATTCATAACCAGATATGTCTTGGACTCATATCCTGATAATTCTATATCTGGAATCTACATCTGTTTTCCTTTTATGCCCTCAATAATGCCATTTCCTCTGTCTATTAGTGTTTCTCCTATCCTTATTCTAACTATTTTCTCATCTCCTTCAATCCTTGTTCAATATTCAATTCTATGAAACTTTTCTTTACATTTCCCCCCACTCCACTCCTCCTCTGTCTCTGAAACAGACCCCTTAAATGTGCTATCATACTGGATTTTAATAGATTCTTTACTTCTCTAGGTTGTCACAGAGCGCCAGATTGAGCTCCCTGTATCATGCAGCGACTTCCCACTAGCTATCGGTTTTACACATGGTAATGCATGTGTTTCAATGTCGCTCGCTCCTTCCACTCTCTCCTTCCCTGCCATCTCCACAAGTCTGTTCTCTGTGTCTGCATCTCTGCTCCAACCCGGCAGATAGGTTCATCGGTACCATTTTTCTAGGTTCCATATATATGTGTTAATATACAATATTTGTTTTTCTCTTTCTGACTTACTTGCAATCATGCATTTTAAAATTTCATTTATAATTATGAAATAACCAATCAAATCTAAATATTAAATAATGAAGTAGATAACGTTCTGTAGCACTGGCTTTCAGATTCTTTTATTAGCACCACTAAGTGGCCCAAGATCTCATACAAAATATACAAACTAGTAAAAGTACAAATTATTGCTACTCAGGTTGAAGCTGAAATAGAGATGTCCAGCCTTTCACGCTTATTTTCCTTACTTTCCTCTTGTGGGACTGCAATATATATTTGCCATATTATTTAAGAATATTCAATTCTGCTTTGTAGAAAACAAAATGAAATGAATGAAATTCACAAGAAGTATTAAGATGAGATAGTGAGCAAGCAAGTAGTTTTAGAGACTTAGGTAAAATTCATGTGTTATATATAGATAAAAAGTAAATTAGTAACTTGGAAGGTAAGGATATCTCTATTATAGACAGAGAGTAAATGGAATATATGATTTAAAGGTGAATGGAATAAACAGAAGTATCATTTATAGATGGAAAGAGAAGGACCAAGTCACAAGGCGTAAATCATGACACCTTCAGATTGAAAGGAACATCATCACTAAGCCAGCCACCCATTTGTGACACACATCATGGCTCATGCTGGTTCCATATGTGTTCTGCCCCACATGTACAGAGAAAAGGCAAAGCTGTTCACCAGGTCATACGAAAGTGACAGCAAATGACTAGGTCCTCCTCCTACAGAACAAGAGTGTGCTGGTATCAAGCACCTACCTTCCCTAAGCCCCCTTGCTCAATGTAACATTTGATCACATCTTCAGGAAGAAAGTCCGATGTAGCTGAGAGAGAGGCAGAACAAATACAAATTCTGAAATACAGGATTCAGATAGTATTCTATCCCAAGTATGTTAAGCTATCTTCTGCTCTTTCCCTTGCTTCTTGCTGCGTGTTTTCTTTTGGTTCAATAAACCATTTGATTCAAGTATCTTTGGGTCTGTGAGTCTTTCTGTCCTTTCATTCCTGAGAATATTCTGTCAGTTACTAAGCTTACAGGCAACCATTGCCTCAACACAGTTTCCCAGATAACAGGGGCCCTGGAGACTGTTATCTGTTTGGAAAACACAATTATAATGCAGTCTTACAAATCAATAAATATTCATCTACTTGTTAAGCCTTTCACTAATCTTAACTGTTATCAATCATGATTTAATTTAACATGGCTTTTATAGCATTCCCAGACTACATTAGAACACTTTGTTTTTAAAAAATGTACTCTGAATTCCTTTCTAGGAATCTTATCCCTTACAGGAAGTGCTAGTATAGCGCTCTGACATTTCATGACAGCTTGGCATCAAAATACATTCAACATTTCTCTTAAGCTTTTAGGGCTGTCCCTCTGACTCACACATTTTATTATTCCATTAAAGGCATAGCACATAAAGGAATAGTTTAGTTTTCATTATTTCTGATGAAATTTTCATCACAAAACTTACTACTTCTGATAAGATTTCAAAACAAAACAATTTGTAGATTACTTTTCAAATAGACATAGATAATCTGCATCTTTTCTGAGACTATAAACATAATACAGACTCCTAGAGTTTTATATTAGGAGTTTATATTTTTATTTATACTTATAATGACTCCTAGAGTCATTATATTAGGTTGAACCATATGAAAATAACATTTTTTCAAATTTAATAAATACTGGCACCTTTGTATAATTCAAGTTAATAGATCTGCTGCTCTAACCATTATCTGGTTTGTGCTTAGCTGCTCAGTCATATCTGACTGTTTGTGACCCCATGGACTGTAACCCACCAGGCTCCTCTGTCCATGGGGATTCACCAGGCAAGAGTACTGCAGAGGGTTACCATGCCTTCCTCAGGGGATCTTCCCAACCCAGGGATCAAACCCAGGTCTCCCGTATTACAGGCAGATTCTTTACCGTCTGAGACACCAGGGAAGCCCATTATCTGGTTTAAGCACCTTGATTAATCATTTTTCTGCATCTGATTGAGAACTATAAACATTTCAACTGGCTCTTAAAGCAATTCCTTCCATTATTGAACAATTTTTACTTATGGAAAGTTCTTTCTAAACTTGAATTAATAAATCTGTATCACTATAATTTCAGTACATAAAAAGGGTGTTTATATTCTTTATCATGCATGCCAGAACACTTCCGAGAATGAAATAGGACACCCTTAGTAAACATGGGGAGATAGCAAGTATAAATTAAGATAATGCCAGGCAAATAAGTAAATAGCATCCTACATATGGGTCATAATGAATTTATATGATTCCTCCTTTACAAACTATTCTTTTTTTTTTTTTTTAATTTTATTTTTAAAAAAAAAATCACTTGCTCCCCATCCTGAACCCTCTTGAACTATTCTTTCAAATAACTGATGATTTCCAAATACTATCGCTGTTTTCTCCTGTCTTCATGAAATTAAATACAACCATGTTGTTTTAGATCATCCCTCTGCTGGCATGACTCTGAGCATTACACATTTAACTCAGCTGAGTATAAATATATTAACTATGTATTACAAAGCAAGGAGAATCAAATTAAACTAAATCTTCTAAACCAAAGCCTCTCAATCACAAAATGAACATAAAACTAATGGAAAAGCACCGTCCTAAGTTAATTCTTGCCTGTGAATCACTGACTCCACATGTGCCCTATCTTTCCTTCTTCCTGTTTATACTATATTCTTCTTAACTCCCCCGCCTCCTTACCAGTTTCCAGGGCCTGTAATAACAGAATTAATATTGTTTAGATTTGTGCTTTTTTCTCAATATTAAAAATGTGCTGACTCATCCTAGAATCCTGATTGAATATAATACAAAAATCGTCTTGCTAATTCCCTTGCATAGAAAGGTATTCCTCATTTTTTATTGCCCTCAAGGAAACTGAACTCAAAGTAGGAGATGAAGAGAGTGCATGGAACTTATTAACAGGGCTTTGCACCCGGTAAACACTCAATAAACCAGTGGTTCTCACCTCTGCTGTTTACCACATTCTTCCTAGGTGTGTAGCCAAATGTTGAAAGATGCTAAAGTGTGTGCAACATGCAGGAATTTGCCTCCTAAGTACTAAAAGAGGTTCACGCGGCAATAAACAGTTATATTCAGTGACACACTGGTGAAAGGTGATGACATGAATTCTGTGCAGTTGTGATTACTTTTATAGGAGTAGACTCTGTGAGAAGTATCTCTACTGGAGTAGTTTTGAAAATTTAATTATTCCTTCTGTGTTTAGCAGTATTCTTTTTAAAATATTCTTTCAAGGGAGACTCCAAAACTTCTAGTGTTAAAAGAGTTTGCTTCAAACATGTAAAGTATGAAATCCACTGTAATAAACATTTGTAGAGAGGTGATTGACCAAAACATTAAAAAGAAGAGAAAAAAGAAATAGAATGAGGGGTGTGTTCCTATGAGCCTTTACAGGTGAAGTGACATTTCTGTGAATGCTGAATCTAAAATCACAGTAATCTATTACCTATGACTTGCCTATTTTTTTAATCAGACAACTTTAAAAACTCTAAATACCTCTATATAACATAATAGTATCTTCTCCCCCCAATTAATTTAATAATCTATCATTCTGAAATTTTAAAAATGAACTAAGTGTTAACAGAATCTTTGAAGTACTATGGTGATAGTGAGAAATACAGTGTGAAATTGGAAGTTCATTTCACATTAAGAGATATTTCAAATATGAGAAGTCAATCTGTTTATGTAAAGCTTTATTTTTGGACATTATCTGTCCCTTTAATAGAACATCATTTCCTCAGACTCCATGGGTTACTATGGCATCCTGCTTATGTTTGCTCCTGCTAATGTTCTTGAGTCCATTAATGTTCGATTGTAAAATTGTTTTGACTAGTAGACTTGGCAGTCGTGGCTAATGTGGGATGAAGAGACCAGCTCCTTCAGCAATCAGAGTGGTACAGAAATAAACAGATGAAGGCGTCATGGTCACAAGCCCATGTTAAGTCATCACAGGCTTTTTTATTATGACAAGATAGCTGTAAACCTGACAAAATACTACAAACTATAAAAGCAAGATTCAAGTACTTGTTGACCATCTTTCTTCAAATTACTGTTGGCCACTATGGCAAAAAGCAGAGTACTTCTTTTGGTCAAGAATATTTAATAGTTCATAAAATTGGCAATTTAGAAAAATTAACAAGCCTGTTTTATTGATTCTTTTGATTTGGAAAACAGATGAAAAGATGAAAAAAAAATATATGCCAAATGAGTGTGAATAGTAAGGATCCTTGAGATAAGAGCCATCTCTTATTGATTTGTTATTAAACCTTTTAACTATTTTGACTCCTATGACAACAGTCAGGTATGAAATAATTTGCTCCTTTGTTCTCAGGGCATGATACAATCGGCAAATTTGCTCACCATGGTTTCTAGAATCCTTTTATCTTCCTCTATTTCTATTTCAAATATATATTAAAATTTTAGAATCTGTATTAAACACTGGAAACAACACAATAAATTTTAAATGTTTGTGATGAGAAATTGTTTTCCCATCAAAATCAGTGAGGTAGAATTTAAGAATGTTCCTGCGTTTCAGGTACTTAATTTCTTGACAAAACAGTCCTGACAAATATATTTAGCAAAATATATTTTGTGAATTGCATGTGGTGGAAACAGTGACATTTATACATTAGGGTGAGTTTTAAAAATCCAACTATTCTTTAATATCTTAAAAATAATAGAACAAAACTATACTTTGCCTTACACAAATGATGTAAGAGACAATAATAATAAAATATCATATCTGACTTCATGATTCACTCTTACATCTGAAAGTAAACTTTGAAATATCTGTCTAGCATTCTCATTTCTTGTCTGTTTTTTTTTTAAACTTTTATTATGGAAAATTTAAAACATACAAAAGAAGAGCAATTAGTATAATAAACTCCCATGCACACACAATTCAGCTTTAACAATTATCAGCATATGCTGATCTTTTCTCATCTGTCTCCACCTCACTTATATTTAAAACAAATCTCACACTTAGTATCACTTCCAGTATTTACCCTTTTGTATGTATCATTAGTAGGTAACACTTTGTGCATAACATTTCCTAATTTCATTATCACATTTTACAGTATTACTAATGATTCCTCAATACCATCAAATAGTTAATGTTCAAATTTTATGATTTTCTCACACATTTTTTTCCTTCAGTTTGTTATTTAAATCAGGAACAGTCCCATCCCCCACCCCCAAAATGTCTGTTAAGTCTCTTTTAATCTCCCCATGCCTTTTTATTCCTGCCAAGTATTTGTTGGGAAAAAAAGTCATGTCATTTGTCCAGTAAAATTCCCATACTTAGGATTTCATGAATTTTCTCCTTCTTATCACCTCTCTTTTTTTTTTTTTAAACAGAAGATTGTACTGGGGCTAAAAGAGACTAAAGGACTCATTGGTTGTTCCACAATTAAATTACAGAAGCATAGGACTGGAATTCAGATTCTCTGCTGTTGAATCTAGAGCCTTATACAAATGAGGAACAGAAAGAGCAAAAGTCTGGAGATTGACACTTTGGGCTAGGTGCCCAGTTCTATTGACCTTAGACCTATTGCCTAAACTCTCTGAGCCTCATTTTCCACATTTAAAAAATCAGAATAATAAATTCCTTCTTTGCCCATAAAGTGTTCTTTGAATGGTAGCTGCTTTTAAATCAATATTTCAAGTTATATTATTTGCATCTGGAAAATACTATGTTGGTTTTAATCTAAAATATCAGCATATTTTGGTTTCTCTACAGGCTTAGTGGGAAAAGTCACTAGATTTTTTGAATATCAAAGTAAACAGTGGTCATTGTTTCCTGTGACTTCCCTGGCGGTCCAGTGACTAAGCCTCCATTGCTCCAATGCAAACCTGCATGCAGGACAAGAGAAACAGAACTGGGCGGGAAACAACGGGCTGGTTCAAAATTGGGAAAGCAATACAGCAAGGCTGTATATCGTTACCCTGCTTATTTAATTTATATGCAGAGTACATTATGTGAAATGCTGAGCTGAATGAAGCACAAGCTGGGATCAAGATGGCAGGAGAAATATCAACACCCTCAGGTATGCAGATGATACCACGTTAATGGCAGAAAGCAAAGAGGAATTAAACAGCTTCTTGAAGAAGGTGAAAGAGGAGAGTGAAAAAATTGGCTTAAAGCTCAACATTAAAAAAACTAAAATCATGGCATCTGGTCCCATCACTTCATGGCAAATAGTAGGGGGGAAATGGAAGCAGTGACAGATTTTATTTTCCTGGGCTCCAAAATCACTGGCAACAGTGACTACAACCACAAAATTAAAGACATTTGCTCCTTGGAAGAAAAGTTATGACAAATCTAGACAGTAAAGCAGAGACATCACTTTGTCAACAAAGATCCGTCTAGCCAAAGCTATGGTTTTCCAGTAGTCATGTACAGATGTGAGAGTTGGACCATAAAGAAGGCTGAGTGCTGAAGAATTGATGCTTTTGGACTGAAGTGTTGGAGAAGACTCTTGAGAGTCTCTAGGACAGCAAGAAAATCAAACCAGTCAATCCTAAAGGAAATCAACCCTGAATATTCATTGGAAGGACTGATGCTAAAGCTGAAGCTCCAATATTTTGACCATTTGATGCAAAGAGCAAATTAGTTGGAAAAGATCCTGATGTTGGGAAAGACTGAGGGCAGGAGAAGAAGGGGGCAAGAGATGACAAAATGGTTGGATGACATCACTGACTCAATGGACATGAGTTTGAGCAAACTCCAGGAGATAGTGAAGGGGAGGGAAGCCTGGCATGCTGCAGTTCACGGGGTCACAAAGAGTTGGATATTACTTTGTGACTGAACAACAACAACAATTGTCTACTAACTTCGGTTCTATCCCCATCTTTCTAACCCAGATTTTATCCAGTTTAGCAAGCCTGATTTGGCAGGATGTTTGTTATTCCTCCTTAGCTCTCCATTCCATCTGTCTCTACACTAATCTATACCCTAAAAGGCACCTAGCGGGTGTCCTGAACTCAGTGACTCCATTTTCTCCTTTCACCACCTAGAACAATATATCATTACTAAGTTACTCTTCTTGACACACTCTTTTAATACAATAGCTTCTCATCACACATGTTTTGTAATTGTTTAATTTTGCTAAAATCTATTTACATTTGCATGACATAAAATTAAGGTCAGCCTACTTACAATAAAATTGTTTAATTGCTAAAAATGTAGCTGCAATAATAAGTAAAGTGATCCTTTTCCAGTTTAATAAAGGTTTTATTGGAAAAAGGGAGGGATGCCTTGATATAGATACATCCTTACCAAAATTAGCTAAAGTGGATTTCAGGTCTCTGGAGTGTTATAAAAATGAAGGAAGCAGAATATTTGGTTGGAGAAGTGATTAACAAGGATAAATCCTGCAGCATGGTCAAGGAAAGTGAGAAGAAAAGGAGACTCAGAAACTAAAAATGGGCCATCAAGTGATAACCACAAGACCTTGGAGCAGTTTCATTGATATGATAAGAACTAAAGGTTTCCCTGGTGGCTCAGACAGTAAAAAACTCATCTGCAATGGGGGAAACCTGGGTTCGATCCCTGGGTTGGGAAGATCCACTGGAGGAGGTCATGGCAACCCACTCCAGTATTCTTGCCTGGAGAATCCCCATGGACAGAGGAGCCTGGCGGGCTACAGTCCATAGGATAGCAAAGGAGAGACTAAGCACAGCACACACAGAAAACTAAACTGCAGTGGCATAAGGAAAAAAGTATAAACTATGATTTTTTTTTCTTTTCTTTTTTTAAAAATTAATTGATTTATTTTAATTGGAGGATAATTACTTTACAATATTGTGGTGGTTTTTGCCATACATTGACATGAATCAGCCACAGGTGTACACGTGTCCCCCATTGCGAAGCCCTCCTCCCACCTGCCTTCCCATCCCATCCCTCTGGGTTGTCCCAGTGCACCAGCTTCGAGTGCCCTGTTTCAGGCATCAGACTTGGACTGGTCATCTATTTCACATATGGTAATATACATGAGAAACTATGAATTTAAATTAAGTTTGTTGGCAGCAGAAAGACTACAGATGAATTTACAACTTCAAATGAAGGTAAGTATGAAGAAAGTCTTGAAAAGAAATTTCAGATTTTCCTTTTCAGATAAGAGGAGAAAAAGTGGCTGATTAATTAGATAAACTTTGAGATGAAGATGGATGAAATTAATAGGGACTATACCTAATGGATTCCAGTTTTTTTTAATCTGGATATTCAAATAAATGGATAGCTTGTTGAGTGTTGGGTTTTTGGGAAAAGTTGTAAAGATTTCTATGAGTTAATAAGTAAATATGAATGACAACAATTAGAAATCAAGAAGGACTGACTGTGACTGGAAGCTTTCCTAAGAATGACCTGCAATGATGTCAGGCAGTCCATCCTGAGCACCATTTGGACCAGAAGCAGGCTGAGAGGAAGCTGATGATTGACTCTAGAAGGCAGGACCCAAAGAATGTGAGGAGACTGTTGTTACTGGTGAGACTGCTATTAAAGAGATTAAAACACTCTCCGATCAGGGCAGGGAGAGAAAGAAGGCCAAGAGTAGGCAACAAACTGGAAAGAAGAATTATGAACAGCTAGAGGATTTCCAGAGGAGAAGGCAATGGCAACCCACTCAGGTGCTCTTGCCTGGAAAATCCCATGGACGGAGGAGCCTGGTAGGCTGCAGTCCATGGGGTTTTTAGGAGTCGGACACGACTGACTGAGCGACTTCACTTTCACTTTCCACTTTCATGCACTGGAGAAGGAAATGGCAACCCACTTCAGTGTTTTTGCCTGGAGAATCCCAAGAACGGCAGAGCCTGGTGGGTTGCTGTCTATGGGGTCGCCCAGAGTCGGGCACGACTGAAGTAACTTAGCAGCAGCAGCAGCAGCAGAGGATTTCAGGCAAGGATAGGAAGAAAACTGTGGCCAGAAAAGAACTTTCAAAACTCAAGATCTCAAAAATAGGACTATGGGAGTGGGATGCTGAAATCATTTCCCCATTGGTGGGGAAATCATTGGATTAGAGAATTTATTAAGAGTTTGTTAAATGGACTATTACTGAGGATACTGAAACTATGATCATTTAGACGCCTTCAGGGACCTTCCATCAAAGACCAAACAAAGAGGAAAGGAAAAAGACTTCAGAGAGAAGCTTTATAAGGTTTACCATGAGATGGAAAAGAAGAAAGGGAGAATGAATCAAATGGGATACATTAACATGTCTGAGAATTACAAAGAGAAAAAACTTTCCCAGAGGTACACGCTAAGCACACAGTCTCTGCCTATCCAAAGTAGCAGCTGGGTAGAATCACAACTTAACGTCACACAATTCTAACATCACTGAAAAACACTAAAACAACAGTCCCAAAAAAGATCATGGAAAAAGTGGTTATAAAATATGTATTATAAACATTTATTAAATATAGATTTCTTCCATATTAAATTACTCTTTTAATACCTACAGGCATCAGTTTCTATTTAAGATGAAGATCCTGCCAACTTTTGTTTTGTTAAGGAAAGAAAATCAGAAGAAACTTCCAAGCAATATCTTATTTGAAATGTTATTTTTAAATATGACTATCAGGTCTCTTGAGATGAAAACTTATTCTGATAAATGTTTACTATTAACAGGATTGAGGGAGCTGAGTGAAGGCAAAGGACTGTACTGAAATAAGATACCAACAATTGCAAATAAAAGTAAGAGCAAACTCTCCTGCTTTATCTCAGCAGACACTGTGAATTGTTTGAAACAGTGAAAATGTGAAAATAGTAATGACAAAGAATTAAGCAGATATCACTGTTAAACACCACTATTATAGCAGGTCCTTAAGTACAAAGGAAGCGGAGCATTCTGAATTAGTGAGGAACCCAGGACCAGGAAGGGTAGAGATGCGAGACACAAACTTCAGCCCAGGCCTGGCTCTTCAGGGTGCGAATGCACAATGTCTAAGAAGGTGCAATGCCACAACCTCTGCTTCTGATTCAAAATCCTTTCATTCTAGATAACCAATCTGAGAATACTGGAGAACCACAGGGAATTTCAGAACCATGTTGAATGCTCAAGAGTAAGGCAGACAAGTGGCTATCACCTGGGGAGCATTCCCATAAGCAGAAAATGCTCAAACACCAACCTGAAGCATAAGGCAAAACTATTTCCTGGACAGAGGAAAGACTGGACACGACAACCCAGAAGCAGGGATGGCATAAGGACAGAGACTGAGGTTGGCAATATGTACAGGTGAGGCATCTACTCATTACTTGTGGAAGGGGACTAAGACAAAAGTCCAGCTGTCAAATTTCATTGGAATAAACACATAATCTGTGTTTTACTGTATGTCAATTATGCCTCAATCAATTAAACAGAATTGAAATTAAACCGCATGATTTCTAGGAGTCCCTTTCTATTCTAAAATTTTCATCAAAACTGTAACAATATTCCAAGTATTAGCTTCCATGAAAATAATTATTGAAGGGACTCCATAGATTATACTTAGAGCTATTTGCATGTTATTATTTTAGAAGTTTAACATCACATAACTCTTTAATGAGTTTCAAATTGCAACTAATGAGCTGTGACTCAGATGTCTTTCACTGTATTATTCAAAGGCTCTCAATCTTCCCAACTTCTCATTTCATCTCCAGTCAGAACTATATTACTATTAAAATCCCACTTTTTATTACAAATCTTTGTGATGACGTCTTTCTATTATCCAATAGTATCTTATTTTTAAGAGCCAATACTATTTTCACATAACTTTATCTGCAACAAAACTGGGTGGTTTCTAATCTGATCATGGCATTTGCTTAGACTTCCAACATGACTGACAAAATTACACCCAATAAGTGGGAATTTATTTACTTATTTTAAAATTTATTTTTAAATTTCATTTTTACAAATATTAAGCTATTAAAAATGAGAACAGAAAAAACATTTTGGTTAAATCTCATTTATAACAACTATCAGAATTTAAAATAAACTCTATCCTTTTTTAATAGTACAAAGAATATTTTCCGAAACTTACTTTGTCTTTGAGATAAATCTCACATGCTACAGCAACACCAATTTTTCATAATTATCTTCCACTTACTGATCTAAGTTGAACATAGTGAATCTCAACCCCTTTCAAAGAAATTATCCTAGAGCCACTTTAATACATACTTCACGCCAAGTGACTTCACAAGATAGAATAATGGTATCATTACAATTTTCTAAAGTGAGTTTAATAAAGCAATCACAAGTGGCCTGAAATGTTAAAAGTCAGATATTAGATGCAATTTCTTTTCACTTTCTCGATCTTGGCACAAATTAAGATGTTAGTCGTTTTTAAGTGAAATTGTGTGAGTATAAAACTACTGAGAGAGATCATGAGAGCTCATGCCCTGCTGACACAGGCTCTACAGATTCTTTCCTTCAAACTCAGAAACGACACAATCCCAGCTGCTCAAATGTCTGACCAAAACGAGGGCTTGGAAGAGTTCCATCTGGCTGAACTTTAACAGCACAAACAGGAATAAAGCAATGCTCACAGGCAAGGATTTTGTAGGAGTAAATAATCCTGCAAATGGAGGAAATAAAAATGCATCATTCTGTAAAGTTTAGGTAGAAAGAAATGTACAGTAACATAATATAAAATAAATATTTAAGCATAAAGTGTTAACAGGGCTGTTCTTACTTCAAAGATAAACATGCATTGTTTATAAAATATCTTTTCTTTTCAAAAGTGGATATTTGTCAGGATCATCTTTCTTTGGCCTAAAGAAGTCAGTGTGGATTCTGTCAAGATGAAATATTTTCTGTTCATTTGTGATGGTCCAAGGACTTGAATGAACACCTTACTTTGCAGCAAACCATAGGCTAACCTGAAGAATCTGGAACACCATCAATATGACACACTTCTAAGCATTATAGATCAGATCCACCAAGATCTTATTCTCTTCTTTTCTTTTGTCTTCTCTTCCTATACCTTCTCTTTAGGCTCTCCATTATAGTCCCCTGCTCTATCACATACCTCTGCCTTTATTCCTGCTTGCCCTGATCCCCTCTCCAAAACTAGTTCATCTTAGAAACCCAGCTGTTCTTTAAACTTTCCAAGTTTTCCTTCTCTCCTGTCTTGGTAGAACAGACTATTGCCTCTACCCATTCATGCCACCATGATACATCTCCTTATTTATTTTGAGAACAATAGCATGTCTGCTAATTTTTTTTACCAAATTAAAAAGCTATTTACAAGTTATCTCACACAGAACAAGTCTCAATAAATTCCAGAAGGTTTAAACCGTATCAAGCATCTTTTCCCAAAACAATGGTATGACACTAGAAAAGAATCACAAGAATAAAAAAAGCATGAAAAACCAAAAAATATAGACATGAAACATGCTGCTAAACAACAAATGGGCCAT
This sequence comes from Bos mutus, assembly GCF_027580195.1. NCBI lineage: Eukaryota > Metazoa > Chordata > Mammalia > Artiodactyla > Bovidae > Bos > Bos mutus. The sequence continues at coordinate 121,775,787 of NC_091618.1, forward strand.
CAAAGAAATCAAAGTTAAAAGCTTTTCTTCTAAGACTGGGAACAAGATAAGGATGCTCAATTTTGTCACTTTTATTCAACAGAGTATTGAAAATTCTAGCCACAGCAATTAATCAAGAAATAGAAATAAAAGGGATGCAAATTGAAAGGAAATAGTAAAACTGTCACCATTTGCAGATGACATAATGCTACATATAGAAAATCCTAAAGACTCCGCCAAAAGAGTGGTAAAGTTATTAAATGAATAGTCACAGGATACAAAATAAATATACAGAAATCAGTGGCATTTCTAATAACAAACTAGCAGGAAAAAAATTAAGAAAATCTCACTTACAATTTCATCAAAAAGAATAAAATACCTAGGAACTATTCTAACCAAGAAGGTAAAAGACTTGCACTCAGAACACTTTAAGACACAGATGAGAGAAAATTGAAGAGTACACACCAAAAAATGGAAAGATATTCAATATTCATGGATTGGAAGAATCAATACTGCTAAAGTATCTATATGCCCCAAAACAGTCTATAATTTGATGTAATCTCAATCAAATCCCAATGGCATATTTCACAGGACAAAAACAAATCATTCTAAACTTTGTAACAGAACCACAACAGATCGAATAGCCAAAACAATCTTGAGAAAGCAGAACAAAGATGAAGGTATCATGCTCCCTGATTTCATACTACAAAGCTAAAGTAATCAAAACAGTAAGGTACAGGCATGAAAAACAGCAGATAAACCAGTGGAACAGAATAAATTTCTGAGAAATAAACCCACACACATGTAGTCAACTGATCTTTGATACCAAGAATACACAATGAGAGATAGTCTTCTTAACAAATGGTGTTAGGAAAACTGAATATCTACATGCAAAACAAAGAAATTGGATCTTTATTTCACAACATACAGAAAAACTGATATGAAAAGGCAATCTAATAATTTATTTGCAAATATTTGCAAACCATATACCCATCAGATAAATAAAGGGTTAACATCCAAACCCTATAAAGAATCCATATACCTCAACAGCAAAAAAGTAAATAATCCTATCTAAAATAGGTAAAGGACCTAAACAAATGTTTTGCCACCCATCTTTCAAGACACAAAGTCCTTCCTGAAATTCTTCTCCCACTCTCAAGATCATCTCCTTTTATGAATTCCTAAGAACTTCTTGTCTGCGCCAGTTGTTTGCCATAATATTTATTCTATCATCTCTAATGTCATCTTGAACTATTACTTAACTCATTTCTATATATGGATTATAGATTCATTAAGGACAGAGATCATATCCTAAATATAGGGAATGATTACTATATGAATTATTTGAATTTTCATAGTTATAAAGAAACTTTATGTCTAATATAACACAACCATCTATTTACCATGAAGTGATGGGACCAGATGCCATGATCTTCGTTTTCTGAATGTTGAGTTTTAAGCCAACTTTTTCACTCTCCTCTTTCACTTTCATCAAGAGGCTTTTAGTTCTTCTTCACTTTCTGCCATAAGGGTGGTGTCATCTGCATATCTGAGGTTATTGATACTTCTCCTAGCAATCTTCATTCCAGCTTGTGCTTCCTTCAGCCCAGCGTTTCTCATGATGTACTCTGCATAGAAGTTAAATAAGCAGGGTGACAATATACAGCCTTGACGTACTCCTTTTCCTATTTGGAACCAGTCTGTGGTTCCATGTCCAGTTCTAACTGTTGCTTCCTGACCCACATACAGATTTCTCAAGAGGCAGGTCAGGTGGTCTGGTATTCCCATCTCTCAGAATTTTCCACAGTTTATTGTGATCCACACAGTCAAAGGCTTTGGCATAGTCAATAAAGCAGAAATAGATGTTTTTCTGGAACTCTCTTGCTTTTTCCATGATCCAAGAGATGTTGGCAATTTGATCTCTGGTTCCTCTGCCTTTTCTAAAACCAGACTGAACATCTGAAAGTTCACAGTTCATGTACTGTTGAAGCCTGGTCTGGAGAATTTTGAGCATTACTTTACTAGTGTGTGAGACGAGTGCAATTGTGCTGTAGTTTGAGCATTCTTTGGCATTGCCTTTCTTTGGGATTGGAATGAAAACTGACATTTTCCAGTTCTCTGGCCACTGCTGAGTTTTCCAAATTTGCTGGCATATTGAGTGCAGCACTTTCACAGCATCATCTTTTAGGATTTGAAATAGCTCAACTGGAATTCCATCACCTCCACAAGCTTTGTTCATAGTGATGCTTCCTAAGGCCCACTTGACTTCACATTCCAGGATGTCTGGCTCTAGGTGAGTATGAGTGATCACACCATCGTGATTATCTGGGTCATCAAGATCTTTTTTGTACAGTTCTTCTGTGTATTGTTGCCATCTCTTCTTAATATCTTCTGCTTCTGTTAGGTCTCTACCATTTCTGTCCTTTATTGAGCCTATCTTTGCATGAAATGTTCCCTTGGTATCTCTAATTTTCTTGGAGATCTCTAGTTTTTCCCATTCTATTGTTTTCCTCTATTTCTTTACACTGATCACTGAGGAAAGTGGTCTTATCTCTCCTTGCTATTCTTTGGAACTCTGCATTCAAATGGGTATATCTCTCCTTTTCTCCTTTGCTTTTTGATGCTCTTCTTTTCACAGCTATTTGTAAGGCCTCCCCAGACAGCCATTTTGATTTTTTGCACTTCTTTTTCTTGGGGATTGTCTTGATCCCTATGTCCTGTACAATGTCACAAACCTCGGTCCATAGTTTATCAGGCACTCTATCAGATCTAGTCCCTTAAATCTATTTCTCACTTCCACTGTATGATCGTTAGGAATTTGATTTAGGTCATAGCTGAATGGTCTAGTGGTTTTCCCTACTTTCTTCAATTTAAGTCTGAATTTGGCAATAAGGAGTTCATGATTTGAGCCACAGTCCAAAATCACTGCAGATGGTGACTGCAGCCATGAAATTAAAAGACGCTTACTCCCTGGAAGAAAAGTTATGACCAACCTAGATAGCATATTAAAAAGCAGAGACATTACTTTGCCAACAAAGGTCCATCTCGTTAAAGCCATGGTTTTTCCAATAGTCATGTACGGATGTGAGAGTTGGACTATAGAGAAAGCTGAGCACCAAAAAATTGATGCTTTTGAACTGTGGTGTTGGAGAAGACTCTTGAGAGTCCCTTGGACTGCAAGGAGATCCAACCAGTCCATCCTAAAGGAAATCAGTCCTGAATATTCATTGGAAGGACTGATGCTGAAGCTGAAACTCCAATACTTTGGCCACCTGACGCAAAGAGCTGACTCATTTGAAAAGACCCTGATGCTGGGAAAGATTGAAGGCAGGAGAAGAAGGGGACGACAGAGGATGAGATGGTTGGATGGCATCACTGACCCAAAGGACATGAGTTTGAATAAGCTCTGGGAGTTGGTGATGAACAGTGAGGCCTGGTATGCTGCAGTCCATGGGGTTGCAAGGAGTCAGACACAACTGAGTGACTGAACTTAAAGCAAATAGTCATTTGAACAATCTATGTTTCTTTATAGTATAATTTGTGTAAATAACTTTTAAAATGTTTTTAAAAGAACAAGTATCTAAAAGAACAAATATCTAAATTATTCAGTTGCACTGAATCTAAAACTTTGTGAGACATTATTCATTTCATATACACTAAAAAAGAAACAAAAATTGTCAGTTAAACTATAAAAGAATGACTTCACAATATTCCTGCATGACACTGATGGTCACTTTGGAATACTTATCATCACTTTGGTATTTATTTCACCAATCCAGGTGATTTTGGAAACTGCTATTACTTTCAGTTGTATTAGGTGGAAAGTAAAAGCAATGTTTGTGCATATACCTAAGGAAAGACATAGCACAGTTTTATCTACCTGTGTTTCTCACCTCTGAAATCTCTTCAAGCCTTTGGTTATTGATTTGCAAGAAAATGGATAATTGAGGTCATTTACCCATAGTGAATGCATGCATACTCAGTTGCTAAGTTGTGTCTGACTCTTTGCCACCCCATGGACTGTAGTCCACCAGGCTCCTCTGTCCATGGGATTTCCCAGGCAAGAATACTGGTGTGGGTTGCCATTTCTTTCTCCAGGGTAGCTTCCTAATCCAGGGATCAAACCCACGTCACCTGCATTAGCAGGAGGGTTCTTACCACAAAGCCACCTGGGGAGCCACAGTGAATATTTTGCTACAGTGTCAAATATAGGGCCCACTGCTCTGTTTTCATGCCTTTCTTCACAGACAATTAATAACTCATCCTGAGTTGATGAGAAGACGAATGGGAAAAATAACAAAACTTACAAATGGGCTGGCAATTATGTCATATAAAATTGCTGCTTTTGTAGGCCAAAAAATGTTGATATCAGTTTCATATTGTTTAACCTAATATGTCATGATTGTTGTCTTCTCAAAAAGTATCATAAGATATCATTTATTAAAAGATACAACTTAATTTCAGGTATATTGTAATCCAGGGGATTATATATCATTGCAATGAATGGGGGGCGGGGAATGATATTTTTCAGCAAGTTCTTTCCCAGAAAAAAAAGTTACACATGATTTTTATTATCAGTGTCAGATATAAGGGAAAATTTCTGGGATAATAAACCAGACTAGGATAGAAATTTCATTAAGTGTTTCAAAAATCAGAAAAAATACCCTCCACCAATTGTACCAATACTCCAGTGTCTTTTTTATCTCTTTTTTCATCACTTTGTACCACACAACGGAGTAACATGAACAGCAAGTTCTAACTCTTCTGAATGATAAATTCTTTAAAGCATGAGTCTCTAGACTCGGGGTCAGAGAATGGTACCGCCTGTCAGACCAGGGTCAGCATTAGTTTAGAAATAAAAGGCACAATAAATGTAATGCATTTGAATCATCCCTGAATCATCCTCCCACCCAATCCGTGGAAAATCTGTCTTCCACGAAACTGATTTCTGGTGCCAAAAAGGTTGGGGATCACTGCTTTAAAATCAAGACAAGTTCTAGATCACCTTTGTATCTCCTTCCCCAGTTAGTATGGTACCCTGAGTGGAGAAGGTGATCAGTACCTATTAACTGCTTGAATGAATGGATGCTAGGGAACTGTCAAAGGATGATATAGTCTCTGCGCTTAAATTACTCACATCTGTTTGGACAGATGAAATTAACATACTATACTAAGTATGGTAAGATTTTAGAAAATAAAAAGTGTTATTTCCAAAGAGGTTTGCATAAAAATTTTCAACTGAGCTCAGAAAGGATGAACACAATTTAGACAGATGAGGCAAAAATGACAAGAAGTGTTTGACAATGAAAAAGAAAAATAAAAGGAAATTTTAAAAAAATAAATAATCTTGACTTGGATGAAGTCAGTGAGGAAATTCCTGTTTTACTCTTATAAAACAGTTTATATATACAATGTGCTATCTTGATTATAGGGGCTTCCCAGGTGGACCTGAGTGGTAAAGAATTCACTTGCCAATGCAGGAGAAGACAAGAAAGGTGGGGATCCCCTGAAGGAGGAAATGGCAACCCACTCCAGTATTCTTACTTGAGAAATTCCATGGACACAAGAGACTAGTGGGCTACAGTCCACGGGGTCGCAAAGAGTCAGACACAACTGAGTAACCGAGCATGACTGACCGTCTTAAATTATGATCTCTTAAAAGAAAGATATTTAATATTCACTGTTAGTACTGGAAATGTACATATCTATGAATTACGATGAAAACTGTCAACCTTGACTGTGTAACTCTGATCTCTTTTGCCACTTAACTCCGATTGATATGAAAACGCAGGGTTCAACGTTGTCATAAGATGTTAATGTAGCACTGCCAAACAGACTTCAAATTTATTATGCTCCTCTTCTTACTGCAGTGACCCCAGGTTAAATCATTTACCACTGACTCTCTACCCTCCACTATTTCACTTTTTAATGGATTTTTGCAAGTGTGTAGGTCAAGTTCTTTGGCAGAATAGAATTAAGACTCTTTATAAAAATATTATATTGCTTTATTTTCAGCATCATGGAACTATACACTTGGATAATTCCAATAATTTGTGATCACCTATCCACAGTGCCTGCAAGAGTGCCTGGGGAGATGGGTAACTACTTATGTTTAAGGTCATTTTATTACTTTTATTGTAAAGGAGTATATTGCTATCTCAAATCTTGCTAGCTTTTGTGTTGCTGACATTATAGTTAAATCATACAGTTTGTATCCCATGTATTTTTCACTTTTAGAAATCTTGACCTTTTTTTCCTGAAGTTTGGATTTCAACTTGAAGTCCTATTAACTATGTAGCTCTGGGTAAATTACTAAATTGTCCTAAGCTTTAGTTTAGCTATTTATACAACTGGGCGAATAATATCTATTGACCTATCCTATCAATTAATTGACTTAACTGTCCTGACCAACAATGACTAAGTGGGCTCAAACTGTAAAATAATATTAAAGCTTTCAACATAATAGCATAGGTTTCTCTTGGAAAAAAATTGTCTTTTAGTCCAGTCTATAATTAGTAGATTTGGGGAGACTATTTTTTATTATCTAGTTCTCAACTTTTAAAAAACATTCAATTTTTCCTTCACTGATTTTTATAGTTTCTTAATACAAACTCATATACAATAAAATGTGCTTTTTTGATGTAAAATTCTATGAATTTTGGCACATGCACAGATTCATGTGTCAACCTTTACCATCACACTAATAATACAGAACAGTTCCATCAGCCAAAAAACACCCTTGTGTTGCTCTTTTGAGTCAAACCCTCCCCCAGCACTTCATCCCCAGAAATTACAGATATGTTCCTCAACTTTATGCATTTTAACAATAAAATTAATATATGGTTACTCTAAAGAGTTAAAAATATATACATTAATACATAAATTTAAAAGCCAGTGTGTTTCCATTCTTTTTACCAGTTCTGTTCATTCTAAGCTAATCAACGTTATAGTATGATATGTACCCTTCTACAACTTTATCCATGATCAATTTATAAATCATTTATATATATATATATATATTATTTAAATTTATAGAGTCCTATACTTTTTTTTAGTGAAACCATTTGAATGTACAATTTATAAGCTTACTTTTTCAGTATTAATATATTTGGGGAATATTTACATATTATTTTTGGGCTTCACAGGTGGCACAGCGGTGAATCTGCCTGCCAGTGCAGGAGACATGGGTTTGATCCCTGGGTCAGGCAGATAGATCGGCTGGAGGAGGAAATGGCAATCCACTCCAGTATTCTTGCCTGGAAAATTCCATGGACAGAGAAGCCTGGTGGGCTATAGCCCACGGAGTTGCAAAGAATCAGACATGACTGAGTGACTGAAGACACCCACTAGATTAATATAGAACTCTATTTCATTCTTTTCAAGAGCTGGGGAGAAGCTTGCTCATAACATGACTCACAATAATTAGTAGTAATTGATTTTAATCTTTAGTTTCTTGTTCATGTCATTGAACACATTTCTATCAAACTATTTGAGTTTTCACATGACTAAATGAAAAGTAAGTTTCCTTGATATACAGCACATACTGAGCAAACTACATTAAAATTTCCCATTTTCTTTTCCCAAGCATTGTCTCAAGCTAGCAACCTCTATGACATGGTGGCAGTAGAGTTTTACATTTTAAAATAGACTTCTACAAAGTAAGAAATGCTTGCTTCATCTGTTTTATAGTAACTTTAGATAAACCCTTTAGGAATAATGCTCCCAGACAATGTGCCTTTGTTTACGGCTGCAGGAAGAGCTTTCCAGCATGCATATCATAACTGTCCTAATGGCAACCCACTCCAGTACTCTTGCTTAGAAAATTCCATGGATGGAGGAGCCTGGTGGGCTACAGTCCATGGGGTCACAAAGAGTCAGACACAGCTGAGCGACTGAGTGACGACCTCTTTACAGCTTGACTTGCAGGAGTCTGAATGTCTCTTTAGATGCTGTAGCCCTAATTATCTTTTCAGATTACTGAAGCACCAGCCTGAGGGGAGAGATTCAAATTAAGCCACAAAAGGACTAAGCATAGCAGTGTTTTTATTCAGAGGAATCATTCTTTTATGGACAGAAGAGAAAGTGAAATTATATATTTTGAGTTTAATACAATGAAAGGAAGGACAGGTTGGGGAAAAGTTTAGGAAAATGAGACCAAAATATCAGGCAAGAGAAGGACCACTTGCTGGGATGAATAATGGGAGGCACTGTCTTGGTTGACCTGCTCTAAACTTGCTCTAAATCTGTGGAGATTTTTTCCACATAGTAGAAAATACCACCTTTGTCAAAAATATCCACACTTTAGGCCTTCAAGTCCAGTGCAAAACATAAACAACTCCTACTAAAGGGGATTTTTTATTATTCCACTGTGTTCACATGTTGCTATAAGTCCTTATTTATGAATCATAAGTGCACATGAAAAAACTATCTCCAAGGCTTTTCTTCAAAGGCTTATTTTAATCTGGGCTATCACATATCAATAAAAATAAAATTTTTTAAAATTTATATTCTATTAGAAGAAAAGTATGCTTTGAAAATGGCTTCAGTGAATATGGACTAAGCCAAGAAGTTCCATGCTACAGACAGACTAGAAGTTCATACAAGCCCCAAACCTGGTAGCTCCATCTTTTTCTCTCTTGGATATCTTTTGACTAATGGCCCAAGAGAAGAGCAGAAGGAAATTACTATGAGAAGTATGTAAAATTGTTTACATCCTATAGAACATGTTTCAAGAGAGATGACTCATACTTTGGCACACAAAAGAATATCCCTTCTTTACCAAAAAGTCCAACTTTTTCTTTCACCTGACAGTTGCAATTTTTACTAACAGTTCACTTTTAGTTAATTTTTCAAGTCCCCCATATCTGGAAAAAAACGGTCAAATACAGGATGAAATACATCCATTTTATTGCTGTTTTTCAACTTTATTGACTAGAAGCCTTTTGAGAGAATCTTAATTAAATCATATTTTGACTAACTAATACTTAAAATTATAATTAATAATTAAATAATATATTAGACAAAAAAATGGTATCTTTATCCTTTTCACCTTATATCTGATCATTTCACACCAGAGACATGGATGGGGAGGTGGACGGAGAGACCAGAGATAGAGCACAGATTAGGAGATTCAAGTCAAGGCGCTAAACAAAAGGTAAGTGCATCCTCAGTCACTAAATCAGGTCTAACTCTTGGTGATCCCATGGACTGTAGCCCACCAGGCTCCTGTGTCCACGGGATTTTCCAGGCAAAAATGCCAGTGGGTTGCCACTGCCTCCTCCAGGGGATCTTTCCAACCTAGGGATTGAATTTGGGACTCCTGAATCTCCCAAATTAGCGGGCACTTTACCACTGAGCCACTTGGGAAGCCTCCTAAACAAAAGCTAAGAGTTAGCTAATCTAGAAGATGTCAGAAGACAGAAGCAGAGCATTGAAAGGTGGATAATCCCATAGGAGTCAAAGAATAACCCAGCAGAACTGATTTCAAAAAAGTAATGAGGAAGAAACCAGGAGCGAGATGATAAAAAGCAAGCCTAACAGATGTCAGAAACTACATGAAGAGCCAGAAAGACTGAAAGTAGAATCAGAACATCTTGACACAATGGCAGTGTCAAGCCTCATCTGTGCATAAGTCCCAGTTAACTTTACCAAGTGCAAATGAAAAACAAAGGATTAGAGATAAAACCTAACACTCAACTGGTTAAGTGTGGTCCAGGAGGAACAGCAACAAAACCATCACTGGATCAGCATCTAAGTGAACCACTAGAATGTCACAGCCAGACAAAATGAAAACCACAACCACAGAAGTAACCAAACATATCACATGGATCACAGCCTCGTCTAACTCAATGAAACTATGAGCCATGCTGTGTAGGGCCACCCAAGATGGATGGGTCATGGTGGAATTCTGACAAAATGTGGTCCACTGGAGAAGGGTATGGCAAACCACTTCAGTATTCTTACCTTGAGAACCCCATGAACAGTATGAAAAGGCAAAAAGATACGACACTGAAAGATGAACTCACCAAGTCAGTAGGTGCCCAACATGCTACATATTGAATATGAAAAGCAGAGAAATAGCTCCAGAAGGAATGAAGAATCTGAGCCAAAGCGAAAACAACAGCACATGCTAGTAAAGTAATGCTGAAAATTCTCCAAGCCAGGCTTCAGCAATACGTGAACCGTGAACTTCCAGATGTTCAAGCTGGTTTTAGAAAAGGCAGAGGAACCAGAGATCAAATTGCCAACATCTGCTGGATCATCGAAAAAGCAAGAGAGTTCCAGAAAAACATCTATTTCTGCTTTATTGACTATGCCAAAGCCTTTGACTGTGTGGATCACAATAAACTGTGGATAATTCTGAAAGAGATGGGAATACCAGACCACCTGACCTGCCTCTTGAGAAATCTGTATGTGGGTCAGGAAGCAACAGTTAGAACTGGACAACAGACTGGTTCCAAATAGGAAAAGGAGTATGTCAAGGCTGTATATTGTCACCCTGCTTATTTAACTTATATGCAGAGTACATCATGAGAAAGGCTGGGCTGGAAGAAGCACAAGCTGGAATGAAGATTGCTAGGAGAAATATCAATAACCTCAGATATGCAGATGACACCACCCTTATGGCAGAAAGTGAAGAGGAACTAAAAAGCCTCTTGATGAAGGTGAAAGTGGAGAGTGAAAAAGTTGGCTTAGAGCTCAACATTCAGAAAACGAAGATCATGGCATCCAGCCCCATCACTTCATGGGAAATAGGTGGGGAAACAGTGGAAACAGTGTCAGGCTTTATTTTGGGAGGCTCCAAAATCACTGCAGATGGTGACTGCAGCCATGAAATTAAAAGATGCTTACTCCTTGGAAGAAAAGCTATGACCAACCTAGATAGCATATTCAAAAGCAGAGACATTACTTTGCCAACAAAGGTCCATCTAGTCAAGGCTATGGTTTTCCCAGTGGTCACGTATGGATGTGAGAATTGGACTGTGAAGAAGGCTGAGCACCGAAGAATTGATGCTTTTGAACTGTGATGTTGGAGAAGACTCTTGAGAGTCCTTTGGACTGCAAGGAGATCCAACCAGTCCATTCTGAAGGAGATCAGCCCTGGGATTTCTTTGGAAGGAATGATGCTAAAGCTGAAACTCCAGTACTTTGGCCACCTCATTTGAAGAGTTGACTCATTGGAAAAGACTCTGATGCTGGGAGGGATTGGGGGCAGGAGGAGAAGGGGATGACAGAGGATGAGATAGTTGGATGGCATCACTGACTCGATGGACGTGAATCTGAGTGAACTCTGGGAGTTGGTGATGGACAAGGAGGCCTGGCATGCTGTGATTCGTGGGGTCAAAGAGTCGGACATGACTGAGTGACTGAACTGAACTGTGGATGTGTCTGGTGGTGGAAGTAAAGTCAGGTGCTGTAAAGAACAATATTGCATAGGAACCTGGAATGTTAGGTCCATGAATCAAAGTAAGTTGGAAGTGGTCAAACAGGAATTGGCAAGAGTGAACATCTACATTTTAGTGAACTAAAATGGACCAGAATGGCCAAATTTAATTCAGATGATCACTGCCTGCCATACGATGTTATGAACCTCTGTCCACAGATCTTCAGGCATTCTGTCTATAAGATCTAATTCCTTAAGTCTATTTATCTATTTGTATAATCATAAGAGTGAAATCACATCTACTACTATGGGCAAGAATCCCTTAGAAAAATGGAGTAGCTCTCATAGTCAACAAGAGGCCCAAATGTAGTACTTAAGTGCAGTCTCAAAAACGACAGAATGATATCAGTTTGCTTCCAAGGTGAACCATTCAACATCACAGTAATCCAAGTCTATGCCCCAACGACTAATGCCGAAGATGCTGAAGTTAAAAGGTTCTATGAAGACCTACAAGATCGTATAGAACTAACACCAAAACGAGATGTCCTTTTCATCACAGGGGACTGGAATGCAAAAGTAGGAAGTCATGAGATACCTGGAGTAACAGGCAAGTTTGGTCTTGAAGTACAAAATGAAGCAGAACAAAGCCTAACAGAGCTTTGCCAAGAGAACGCACTGGTCATAGCAAATACTCTCTTCCAACAACACAAGAGATGACTCTACACATGGACAACAACAGATGGTCAATACCAAAATCAAAACAATTATATTCTTGCAGATGAAGATGGAGAAGCTCTATACAGTCAGCAAAAACAAGACTGGGAGCTGCCTGTGGCTCAGATGATGAACTCCATATTGTAAAATTCAGACTTAAATTGAAGAAAGTAGGTAAAACCACTAGGCCCTTCAGGTGGGCCAAATCCCTTATAATTATACAAATAGATAAATAGATTCAAGAAATTAGATCTGATAGAGTGCCTGAAGATCTATGGACAGAGGTTCATAACACTGTATGGCAGGAGGTGATCAAAACCATCCCTAAGAAAAAGAAATGCAAAAAGTCAAACTGGTTGTCTGAGGAGGCCTTACCACTAGCTGAGAAAAGAAGAGAAATGAAAGGTAAAGGAGAAAAGGAAAGATATATTCATCTGAATGCAGAGTTCCAGAGAATAGCAAGGAGAGATAAGAAAGTCTTCCTAAGTGAACAATATGAAGAATAGAGGAAAACAGTACAATGGGAAAGACTAGAGATCTCTTCAAGAAAATTAGTGATAACAAGGGAACATTTCATGCAAAGATGGGAACAATAAAAGACAGAAACAGTATGGACCTAACAGAAGCAGAAGATATTAAGAAAAGGTGGCAAGAATACACAAAACTATACCAAAAAAAGATCTTAATGACCCAGATAACCACAATGGTGTGATCACTCACCTAGAGCCAGACATCTTGGAATACAAAGTCAAGTGGGCCTTAGGAAGCATCACTAAGAACAAGCTAATGGAGGTGATGGAATTCCAGCTGAGCTATTTCAAATCCTGAAAGATAATGCTGTTAAAGTGCTGCACTCAATATGCCAGCAAATTTGGAAAATTCAGCAGTGGCCACCAGACTGGAAAAGGTCAATTTTCACTCCAATCCCAAAGAAAGGCAATGCCGAAGAATGTTCCAACTACTGCACAGTTGCACTCATTTCACATGCTAGCAAAGTAATGCTCAAAATCCTCCAAGCAAGGCTCCAAGAGTACATGAACAGAGAACTTCCAGATATTCAAGACGGATTTAGAAAAAGCAGAGGACCAGAGATCAAATTGCCAACATCTACTGGATCACTGAAAAAGCATGAGAGTTCCAGAAAAACATCTACTTCTGCTTCATTGACTATACTAAAGCCTTTGACTGTGTGGATAACGGAGATGGAAATACCAGACTACCTTACTTGCCTCCTGAGAAATCTGTATGCAAGTCAAGAAGCAACAGTTAGAATTAGATGATGCAACCAGTAAGAACCAGTTAGAATAAAGGACTGGTTGCAAATTGGGAAAGGATTACGTCAAGGCTGTATATTGTCACCCTGCTTATTTAATTTATATGCAGAGTACATCATGAGAAATGCTGGGCTGAATGAAGCACAAGCTGGAATCAAGATTTCCAGGAGAAATATCAGTAACCTCAGATATGCAGATGACACCATCCTTATGGCAGAAAGTGAAGAGGAACTAAAGAGATTCTTGATGAAAGTGAAAGAGGAGAGTGAAAAACCTGGCTTGAAACTCAGCATTCAAAAATCAAAGATTGTGGCATCCAGTCCCATCACTTCACGGCAACTAGGTGAGGAAACAATGGAAACAGTGACAGACATTATTTTTTTGACTTCCAAAATCACTGCAGATGGTTTCTGCAGCCATGAAATAAAAGCTGTCGGTCCTTAGAAGGAATGCTTTGACCAACATAGACAGCATATTAAAAAGCAGAGACATTACTTTGCCAACAAAGATCCATCTAGTCAAAGATATGGTTTTTTCCAGTAGTCATGTATGAATGTGAGAGTTGAACCATAAAGAAAGCTGAGCACTGAAAAATTGATGCTTTTGAGCTGTGGTATTGGAGAAGAGTCTTGAGAGTCCCTTGGACTTCAAGGAGATCAAACCAGTCAATCTTAAAGGAAATCAGTTCTGAAAATTCATTGGAAGGACTGATGCTGAAGCTGCAATACTTTGACCACCTGATAGGAAGTGTTGACTCATTAGAAAAGACCCTGATGCTGGGAAAGATTGAAGGTAGGAGAAGGGGATGACAGAGGATGAGATGGTTGGATGGCATCACCGATTCAATGGACATGAGTTTGAGCAAGCTCTGGGAGATGGTGAAGGATAGGGAAACCTAGTGTGCTACAATCCATGAGATTGCAAAGAGTCAGACATACTGAACGACTGAACAACAACAAGGAAGTCACTCTGTGACTTAGCCAATGAATGAGATAGAAAAATACAAACCTGTAACAGATTTGTTTTTTTTTAATACTTTTTTTAAATTTTATTTTATTTTTAAACTTTACATAATTGTATTAGTTTTGCCAAATATCAAAATGAATCCACCACAGGTATACATGTGTTCCACATCTTGAACCCTCCTCCCTCCTCCCTCCCCATACCATCCCTCTGGGTCGTCCCAGTGCACTAGCCCCAAGCATCCAGTATCGTGCATCCAACCTGGACTGGCATCTCGTTTCATACATGATATTTTACATGTTTCAGTGCCATTCTCCCAAATCTTCCAACCCTCTCCCTCTCCCATAGAGTCAAGCTACAGATATCTCTCGAGACTTTTCTGGAGGTTCAATTGTTAAGAATCTGCCTTGCAATGCAGGGGACACAGCTTCAATCCTGGTCCAGGAACTAAGATCCCCCATACCACAGAGCGAATAAGCTCGCCCGCCACAACTACTGAGCCTGTGCACCACAACTAGAGAGTCCATGCACCACAATGAAAGATTCCACATGCCACAACCAAGACCTGACACAACCAAATACATATTTAAAAATAGAGCTACAGATATCTCTCCAATATCACAGAGCATCAGAGCTCCCAGCCTCAGTCCAATGCTCAATGATTTTTAATTTGTCCATCTAATCTGTTTGGTTACAGAATAACATCTATAGGTAAGAAGAGCGTTTTTCTATCATCAGTTCTTTTGGCTTCTGGCTGTCAACACATTTTAGCTTTATTTCATCTCCCATGCTCATGCTCAGTTGCCAAGTCATGTCCAGCTCTTTGCACTCCCACAGACTGTAGCCTGTCAGACTCCTCTGCGCACAGGATTTCCCAGGCAAGATACCTGAGTGGGTTGCCGTTTCCTCCTCTCCAGGCGATCTTTCCGACTCAGGGATTGAACTCACATCTCGTGTTTCCTGCACCGGCAGGCAGATTCTTTACCACTGATCCACCATATATACTTTATAGAGTAAAATCCTGCCCTCTAGTTACCTCTACCTCCTCTTTGGGATAAATGGCTAAGCCCTCAGGTAGTTTATAGTAAATTACTAAATTATGTACCCACAGTTGGAGAAAAAAGAGAGAAAGGGTGAGTATTCACTTTTGCTTTGGTTTCAGTTTCTTCCTCTGTGACTTATGAGGTCAGAGTGGGGTGGTCTCTGATCCCCTTCCCAGTCCTGGGCTGGAGCCAGCCCCTCCAGCTCTTGAGAGCTCACTGCGCTATGTCTTCCCAATTTGAAGTCCATGAATGAAATATTTACACCATGGAAACTGGCTAATGCTACAAATAAAGGCTTTTATATTTCCTTGTAAAGAGGTAATTTACCAGTACATCACTATTTCTAGCTCTATTTAAGAAAAACATGAAGCTTAATAAGCTGCAAGCATGGGGATGTTTAATATCAGTGCACCACGTAAGAAAGAGGTAAAATAATAAGTGTAGGTTAGTAGGCAGGACCTGAAGTCAAGAGAAAATAAACTGCTTAGTCTCACAATGATTATAAGTGAAAATAACAGAAGACTGTTTGTCAAGAATTAGATTTGGGCATAAATCTCTATCGATTGCTACTTTACTGGTGGCCAACAAGTCCCCTATTCTCAAAATTACTGAAATACAACAGTGATGAAAAATGAGTCACACAAAATTTTTCTCTCGGAGTTGCTTGAGAGACTTGCTTAAGAGACTTCCACACTTGTGGAATTATTACTATATCAGTAATAACAATACAATCACTCCCTTAACATGATTATTTGTTCAACAGAAATTTTGAACTTGGTTTCAAAATAAAATTCAAATTCCTAGTTAGCTTTTATCATCTTATATTGTACCTTCTCAATCCAATATTGTTTTGCTACGAACAGTATTTTCACCACAAATTTCTATCATAAACTCTAAGGTGATCCTGATGGGAATTCACTGCTTACTAAACATGTTACTCCTGACTCTGCACTTATGGTCTCCAACCCATAACCATCTCTTTTGTGATATATGTAGGAAGAATAATAAGTGCTGCCTCTTCCTCTGGGATTTGCATCAGATTTAAAACTAAAACAATAGAAGAAGAATGTATATGAACTATAAAAATAGACTAGTTAACTTTATTGTTTCTTTATTGGCCTAAAGAAAAAAATGTGAGAGAGGACTATTGCTTTTCCCAAAACAAGCAGGCAATAAAGAGAGTCTGCTATGGGTCAATAACATCCAAATGACAACAGAATGAGTCACACAAAGTGGTGTACCCTTAGAGGCAGTGAAGGCACATCACAGCTACGTTGGTGGAAGGCATAACTGCGAACAGAGTTTCAATAGTACAGAAATATATAAAATTCAGTAGCACAGTCCTATCTCAGGATAAAATGAGAAGTACACAGGAAATTAAATGTATAAATGAACTGTTACTCTTCTACATTTCCAGTGTTATTTATACAAAGAAAAGAAGAAGACAGAGCTGATAGTGAAAGGGAGCCTACTGCTGCTCTACATTGCAAGATGCCACCAGGGCCAGTGGAAACTTGCGTCTCATAAGCCTAAGTTCTAGGATTTTGTTAAATGGTCTGACATAATGTTAGCTTGCAGGCAACTATAAATATGTCTGTCTCTCGCAAAAGATTTTAATTACTTTGTCTATTTTATGTTTTTATTCCTTCTCATTTTCATTATTTTCCGGCTTTCACTTAATTCTGATAAGAACTATAGTCACCAAGACCTAGTGTTAAGATGTGTTAAGGAAAAAAACATTGACTTACAAATATTTTCACCTCAAATAGAAAGGATTATGGACTAATTTTAGATCAGAGTAAATTAACCAAAAAAATTAAGTTTCTATGTGATCATGATAGCTATAATCTATCAAGTGCTTAGACTATTTCGAGCACTGTTAAATCCTGTCTCTGTATTATCTCATTTTACTCTCATTTCAACCTTATATGGCACTACTAATATTATTCTCAGTTCACCAGATGAAGAAAACAAAAGGTCAAGCCAGGACTGAAATTCCAAAATCCTTTACAGATTATTTTTAAGGGATCAGGCTTTAAAAATTCTAAAGTTTACTGAATTTATTTAGTGCTTTTCATCTTCAGCCATAAACCTAAAGAAGTAGTTTTGATAAGCAGTCAAATTATTTTTAGGATCTTGGCTTACAGTAAAAATGTAGATTTCCAGTAATGTTAGCAGACCAAACATGGCTTATTTTAAGCATTTGTTTATTATTCATTCATCATTTTTCTTTTCATTCAATAAGTATGTATGATCAACTGCTATGCTCAGATCTCTGGTGGAAGCAAAGCAATAAAAAGCTGTTTTCCATAGCCATTTAAGATTTTAAAAACCAACTGTTTTAGCCAGTGGCACACCTAGCACATTGGATACCCAAAGTAGGTGATTTTTATTTTTATTTTTTTTTTTCTTTTAAAAACTTTATTGTTTCCTGATAATAACTTTTTTTTTTTTTTTAATTTTTTAAAAAAAATCACATGCTCCCCATCCTGAACCCTCCTCCCTCCCAACCTCCCCATACCATCCCCCTGGGCCTTCCCAGCGCACCAGCCCCAAGCATCCAGCATTGTGCACTGAACCTGGACTGGCATCTCGTTTCATACATGACATTTCACATGTTTCAATGACATTCTCCCAAATCTTCCCACCCTCTCCCACAGAGTCCATAAGACTGTTCTATACATCAGTGTCTCTTTTGCTGTCTCGTACACAGGGTTATCGTAGGTGATTTTTAATCCTCTTCTTATATATATAAAAAAGTTGTTCTCAGAAATAATCATGAAATGAGACCAATAATAAAAATGGCCAGAAAGGAAATATACAGAGTAAACATTTTCTCTGGATGAATTGTGCCTGTATACCCATATACAGATATAAAAAAAAATTTTTTTAATGTATTAGAGATATTGCAGAAAAATGTAAAAGAAATGGATTGATTTTTTAATTATGAAAGGTAGCAAAAGTATATCTACATAGGATTTTATTAAAGACATCAATAATATTACAGTTTTTCCTTTAAGCCTTAACTTCTGGATATTTTTCAACAATGTTGTCAAAATTGATCTTTTTTACATAGTCATCTTCAGCAGAGACAGGGTAACCAGATTAATTGATCTATCTTTGCTCAGAGTAATTCAAAAAGCACTTTATCTGAATTTTACTCTAAAAATATCTCCTTCACATGAAGTAACCGATATCAAATTATAGGAAAAGTATTAAAGTTAAGTTTGGCAGAGATTTATGAAATTCCATCTCAACAATAAAATGTTGCTCATGTCTTTGTTTCTTCAGAATTGATTCTAATAGCTTTCAAATACCTCTTTGGTCAAAATATTTCCACTAAAATATCTTTACTGGAAAAGTTTGCATTAATTTGTATTACACTTGGTAAACTTTTCCAAAGTTTATAATTGCTCAGGATTGTTTGTGTCTGATTTAAGTACAGTTTTCACTTTCTTCAACACATTTTAAACAGTGCATTTGAAATAAATGATAGTCCAGTTGAAACAGAACAGGACTCTATGGTCCCCACCACCAGCATGTCCTCAGGCTGCCTTCTGTCTGTAGAAAGACTTTAGCTGACAAATAAGGTTAATCAGAGAAGTGGGAAAATGTAGACGCAAAAAGAGTCAAAGGAGACCAAATAATTATAGTCTAGTTATTAAGCACAGTCAAGGACTTTTAGTCCTTCTCAAGGGCTATAGATATTATTCTGAGCCACATCCTGTGAGCTATCCCATAGACACTGAAACCCCCACCATGTGGAAGAAGTTAACAACAGGATGACCAGACTGTAGCCAGAATAAAAACTGCAACAACTTCGAGACCTGGCCTCTAGAAATGGAAACAAGCTGACCCTGAAACTAAAGATTAACAGTACTTAAAACAATCAAGATGACACTGATCAGATCACTGGTGATCAATTTCAAGATGACATTAAGAGCTGACTGTGCTATTTCTGCATGTAGCCCCCTTCCTCAGCCTATAAAAGCTCTTTCCCACTGATTGTCAGTGGGTGGGGGATGTGGCCTTTGAACAGGCATCTGCCCTACCCCCTCCCCACCCTGGTTGCTGGTATCCAACATTGAGCAAACTTTCCTTTCCACCAACTTTGCCTCTTTAATGACTTTTGAGTGGCGAGCAGCCAGACCCCAATTTCAGTTGCACTTTTTGGCAACCAATATGGGGCTGCTGAGGCTCCTGTGCTCTCACTCCCCTGGGTTTCCCAGAGTACAGTCATAGCCATGACAGCACATCTAGATGGTTGTAATGAGCTAGCTTCTTATGGCTAGCTAGCCCAGAGAAGGGGATATGGGGGATGTTCCTAGCAGCTGCCAAAACCATTTGTTTTGGGGATCTTCCCTATTTCTCCCCTGCTCGTCACTAGCCACCAACTTATACTCTCCCTTGGTGGGATGGAAACATGCATCTGGCTGAGCTGACAAGCTCCAAGACTGCATAAGTTCACCAGTGGGCACCCAGGCAAAGTTCTCTTTTGAGTACAAAGTGCTATGTGGGCATTGTTGTCAGTTGGTTCTGATGTGTGTCTAATACTGAGAATCACTTGTGAGCACTGAGGGTCATTGGGGTATTTTGCCAATTGGTTCTGATGTTTGTCTACCATTAAGGACCATTTATGTCAGAGAAGTGTTTGTCATCCTCTTGCAGAATTGTGATAGTTCTGTCTTCTGGTGTGTGAATGTGTATTCTATTTATGTGATTGGTGTTCTTGTTGCCTTTATAAAATGAGAAATTCAGGTTCAATTCATTAAGCTATTAAACTATGACCAAAGAATAAGATTATTCTTTAGACTCTGGAAAAAATTGCTTAAGATGAAACTATTGAAAATGCCAAAAGTTCTTTTTTGCGTGTGCAGTTAGAGAAAACTAGCTTGATAAAATACTTTTTTTCAGAATTCTGATCCTGAGATAACAAAAACACCCTAGGAGAAAACTTGTAGTTAACTCTAATCATGTCCTTGAAATACAAACAGCCCACTTTGCCTGGGACCTCAGCTTTTGGTTAATTAGTAAAACTTCAAGCCAAGGGGGGAAAAAGGAAGGAAGAAAAAGAAGCCTTTTCAAATTGAATGTATAAATTTGATAATTCTGACTGTTATTCACAAAATAATAAGTTTAACTGCAATGCCTAATTCATGAAATATAAAAAAATGAAATAATAAGATCTCTGTTTGGATGGATGTATGTCTCAATATGTGTCTTTGGATAATATTGATGAGGTTAATTTATAAAGAGCTCTATTTAATTGTCTTTAAAAAGTAAGTGCTTTATAAGTCAAATTTAAATTTACTTATTTTTGTCTTCTTACAAGACCAAGAGGGAAACTAAAGATATTTGGATTTATTAAATACACATTGTACCACATTAAAGAGAAATTGTGCTATAAAGGAATATGTTCTTAAGTCTCCCAACAAGAAAATGCTGGTATAATATTCCAATCACTTGTTTCTTGGTTTTGTTGAAGTTTTCAAGGGTTAAAAATCATAATAAGTACAAATGGTAAGGGAGACATTTAGGTGTGTGAATCAAGTAGGATATATGTTGTCAGGGAGAGAAATTATAAAGAACAGAGATATTTTTGTTGAGGAAAAATGATGATTAACTTTGTCCTACAATTGGTTGTTTCTGGATGGGAAAAAGGGAAAACTTCATATGGATCCAGAAAATGATTTAAAAAGTTTGTGAAAAAGGAACTTTGAGAAGGGAATTTTTACATTTTCAGGATTAAGATTATACTGAAGTTAGTTAGGTAAAGAATTTTTTTAACAGTAAATTGATGCAAGACTAATTTGCTCTTTTTTCTCTCTGTTTAGAAAACAAAGTTTTCCTGGAATATTGATCTGCTTTTGATAACAGAGAATTCTAATGAGAAGGTATTATTTTGCTTCTAACCATAATTTTGACTCCAATGTTCAGGATGGAAAAAATTGTTTAATTAAGTTGTCACAGAGTATAACTACTCATGATGTATATCAATGCTGGCTTTAAGTTTACTGCTAAAAGCACATGTACAATGTTTGTGTGACAATTGGGTATAAATGATAAAACAGCCAGTCCACACTTTTGGTTACACAGTGACCAAAAAAACAAAAGTTGGCTGACTGCTTACTTTTGAAACAAATGGATATAGCTGAGTCTTCATGTGCTGGGAGACTAAGTGGAATTTCCCTCAAAGTATCTCCCATGTGGAACATAATGTTTATTAAAGAATGAGTAATATATGTGTTAGAACTAACACCCAAAAAAGACGTCCTTTTCATTATAGGGGACTGGAATGCAAAAGTAGGAAGTCAAGAAACACCTGGAGTAACAGGCAAATTTGGCCTTGAAGTATGGAATGAAGCAGGGCAAAGACTAATAGAGTTTTGCCAGGAAAATGCACTGGTCATAACAAACACCCTCTTCCAACAACACAAGAGAAGACTCTATACATGGACATCACCAGATGGTCAACACTGAAATCAGATTGATTCTATTCTTTGCAGCCAAAGATGGAGAAGCTCTATACAGTCAGCAAAAACAAGACCAGGAGCTGACTGTGGCTCAGCCCATGAACACCTTATTGCCAAATTCAGACTTAAATTGAAGAAAGTAGGGAAAACCACTAGACCATTCAGGTATGACCTAAATCAAATCCCTTATGATTATACAGTGGAAATGAGAAATAGATTTAAGGGCCTAGATCTGATAGATAGAGTGCCTGATGAACTATGGAATGAGATTCATGACATTGCACAGGAGACAGGGATCAAGACCATCCCCATGGAAAAGAAATGCAAAAAAGCAAAATGGCTGTCTGGGGAGGCCTTACAAATAGCTGTGAAAAGAAGAGAAGTGAAAAGCAAAGGAGACAAGCAAAGATATAAACATCTGAATGCAGAGTTCCAAAGAATAGCAAGGAGAGATAAGAAAGCCTTCTTCAGCGATCACTGCAAAGAAATAGAAGAAAACAACAGAATGGGAAAGACTAGAGATCTCTTCAAGAAAATCAGAGATACCAAAGGAACATTTCATGCAAAGATGGGCTCGATAAAGGACAGAAATGGTATGGACCTAACAGAAGCAGAAGATATTAAGAAGAGATGGCAAGAATACACAGAAGAACTGTATAAAAAAGATCTTCATAACCCAGATAATCACGATGGTGTGATCACTGACCTAGAGCCAGACATCCTAGAATGTGAAGTCAAGTGGGCCTTAGAGAGCATCATTATGAACAAAGCTAGTGGAAGTGACAGAACTCCAGTTGAGCTATTCCAAATACTAAAAGATGATGCTGTGAAAGTGCTGCACTCAATGTGCCAGCAAATTTGGAAAACTCAGCAGTGGCCACAGGACTGGAAAAGGTCAGTTTTCATTCCAATCCCAAAGAAAGGCAATGCCAAAGAATGCCCAAACTACCACACAATTGCACTCATCTCACACGCTAGTAAAGTAACACTCAAAATTCTCCAAGCTCCAAGGCTTCAGCAATATGCAAACTGTGAACTTCCTGATGTTCAAGCTGGTTTTAGAAAAGGCAGAGGAACCAGAGATCAAATTGCCAACATCCGCTGGATCATCAAAAAAGCAAGAGAGTTTCAGAAAAACATCTATTTCTGCTTTATTGACTATGCCAAAGCCTTTGACTGTGTGGATCACAATAAACTGCGGACAATTCTGAAAGAGATGGGAATACCAGACCACCTGACCTGCCTCTTGAGAAACCTATATGCAGGTCAGAAAGCAACAGTTAGAACTGGACATGGAACAACAGACTGGTTCCAAATAGGAAAAGGAATACATCAAGGCTGTATATTGTCATCCTGCTTATTTAACTTATATGCAGAGTACATCATGAGAAACACTGGACTGGAAGAAACACAAGCTGGAATCAAGGTTGCTGGGAGAAGTATAAATAACCTCAGATATGCAGATGACACCACCCTAATGGCAGAAATTGAAGAGGGACTAGAAAGCCTCTTGATGAAAGTGAAAGTGGAGAGTGAAAAAGTTGGCTTAAAGCTCAACATTCAGAAAACAAAGGTCATGGCATTCGGTCCCATCACTTCATGGGAAATAGATGGGGAAACAGTGGAAACAGTGTCAGACTTTAATTTTTGGGCTCCAAAATCACTGCAGATGGTGACTGCAGCCGTGAAATTAAAAGACGCTTACTCCTTGAAAGGAAAGTTATGACCAACCTAGATAGCATATTCAAAAGCAGAGACATTACTTTGCCAACAAAGGTTCGTCTAGTCAAGGCTATGGTTTTTCCTGTGGTCATGTATGGAAGTGAGCGTTGGACTGTGAAGAAAGCTGAGTGCCGAAGAATTGATGCTTTTGAACTGTGGTGTTGGAGAAGACTCTTGAGAGTCCCTTGGACTACAAGGAGATCCAACCAGTCCATTCGAAAGGAGATCAGACCTGGGATTTCTTTGGAGGGAATGATGCTAAAGCTGAAACTCCAGTACTTTGGCCACCTCATGCAAAGAGTTGACTCATTGGAAAAGACTCTGCTGCTGGGAGGGACTGGGGGCAAGAGGAGAAGGGGACGACAGAGGATGAGATAGCTGGATGGCATCACTGACTCGATGGACGTGAGTCTGAGTGAACTCCAGGAGTTGGTGATGGACATGGAGGCCTGGCGTGCTGCGATTCATGGGTTCGCAAAGAGTTGGACACGACTGAGCGACTGATCTGATCTGATGTATAAAATATATGTATAAACACAAACACATACTCTCTCTCTCTATATATATATATATATACAAATACACATGATATATACATGTATACATGTATAATCTGTATAGATATGTAAATAATTAAAACTCATCAGTACCATAGCAATTCTTTAGGAGTTAAGCCAATTATTTAGGAGTTAAGAGGTGTTAGGACTGATATTGTTTAGCATTGCTGGAACATGGTAATAATTAAAAGCAAGCTGACTTTTAGCACGTTATTATTGTTTTAAATTCTCTATGGAAAATGTCAATCATAGTGCCTGACTGCCCCTAAGGACAACTGCCCTGCCCCACACTTGCCAATTTCCACTGGTTTGAGCCAAAGGGATTCAGTCAGTTAATTTATTAAAAAATAATATTTAAAGTACTAGTCAATTAAAAAACAGTGGCTACCTAATCTTTCGACCATATTGTGTTCCCCACACTATTCAGATCAGATCAGATCAGATCAGTTGCTCAGTCGTGTCCGACTCTTTGCGATCCCATGAATCCCAGCACGCCAGGCCTCCCTGTCCATCACCAACTCCTGGAGTTCACTCAGACTCACGTCCATCGAGTCAGTGATGCCATCCAGCCATCTCATCCTCTGTCGTCCCCTTCTCCTCCTGCCCCCAATCCCTCCCAGCATCAGAGTCTTTTCCAACGAGTCAACTCTTCGCATGAGGTGGTCAAAGTACTGGAGTTTCAGCTTAAGCATCATTCCTTCCAAAGAAATCCCAGGGCTGATCTCCTTCAGAATGGACTGGTTCGATCTCCTTGCAGTCCAAGGGACTCTCAAGAGTCTTCTCCAACACCACAGTTCAAAAGCATCAATTCTTTGGCGCTCAGCCTTCTTCACAGTCCAACTCTCACACCCATACATGACCACAGGAAAAACCATTACTCCCAGCTATTTGAGACAATACAATGTTTAGAGTGCATGGATTGTATAATCTGGCAGATTGAGTTTGAGTTCTGGCTCTGCTATTTTCTAGCTTTCTAACTGTGAGATTGTAAGCAAGTTAGCTACACCTTCCATTTTAATTTTTCAGCTTTAAAAAATAGTTGCCAGCGTGACAAAACTTACACACATAACAAATAAAAAGGCACTTTTACTCTTTTGGTGCTCATTCATCATAACTATCATGATTATCCTTTAGTCGTGGCCATGCACCGGCCATCTCCTACCAACTCTTAAATATTTCAAATTCCTTGGGCAGCAATTACTTGTGAAAAGTGATGGAATAAACATAGGGTTTATTCTATTTTCCTAAAGTGAAAGAAAGTTAAGTCGCTCAGTCATGTCCGGCTCTTTGCAACCCCATGGACTGTAGCCTACCAGCCTCCTCTGTCCATGGGATTTTCCAGGCAAGAGTACTGGAGTGGGGTGCCATTGCCTTCTCCAAGAGATCTTCCCAATCCAGGGACTGAACTCGGGTCTCCCGCATTGTAGGCAGACACTTTACCATCTGATCCGCCAGCGAACGTGTTAAGGAAGAAATTATTTTCCTAAGATACATTTGAAATTAATCATGATATCTTTCTTGCTAAAAATGTAGTTTCTTATAAACTATTTATATAAATGACCTACACTCACTGCCCCTTCTTTAGTACCCCAGAGTTTCATGCTTTATTCCATTCTTCTAAAGGTCTCACTTATCAACAAAGATCAACTTTATGACCTTTGCTCATTCTCTCAGAAAGGGTTCAACAAATTCAGGGGCTGCAAAATCTGCCTGAGGCCTTCATTCACCCTTCAAAAGAAAACTGGAGCTCAGACTAGTGGAGCAATTTGTCTCACTAACTAGAGGATGGCCAGAGACACAGATCTGTTCCAAAGCAAGCCTTTTTTGCTCCCTTTTCATTACTAGTCAGTCACTGCTCTGTGGCACTCTGGTGACTTCCTCCATTGCTAATTCTCCTCTCTCCCCCTAACACCGGGCATTTCTCATGCTTCCACATGATATCTCCTAATGAATCATATCTAAATTTATACTTAATAAGAATAAACTTGTGAAAAAATTCAAAAGTGTATAATAAGAGATCAATGAATTTATCATTTTAAAATATACCCACAGTTTGAAACTAAACATTTATGAAAGTATAATTTATCTTTTATATAAAGCCTGTACCTTGATATGAATTGTTCCAAACTGTAAAATAATGACTGGTAATCTAAATATGAATGTGGGAATATCTGGCTAATGAACATATAAAAATCACAATACAATTAATATATAGCTGTGTAACAGAATAATATAGCTAGGATCACATGACCTGTGTCATTATGTGTAAACCATTTCCATTTCTCAAACTCTACTCCATGAGACTAGTTTAATCACTTTCATTAATGACATAATAAAGCTTGCAAGATGTGTGGAAAAACATAGAAAATTTAAAAATTAGATGTATTTCCATCAACTTCTAATTTATCCTCAACATTTATTAATAATTTCTCTGATAGGTTTCCATTAACAGGGCATAAAAGAGAAGTACTGTTCATTCTTTTCATGCCCACCCACACAATCTACAGTCATTTGCAAAATGTATCCCCATCAAAACTTCTCCAGCACCACAATCCAATTTTCCCTGAAGCTTCATCTGCAGTCAGTTAATACGAAGTGTTTGGTTCTTTCCACAGAAAATGCTCTAGTTTTCTTCTAACTTCTTACTAAATTATATCATTCATACTGAAAAACCATACAAAACATGTGTTAGGTTGATGAATTTTTGAAAATAAAATACACTATATAAACAGAACAGTATGAAAAGTATGAAAAGGCACAGTATTAAACAATATGAAAAGGCAAAATGATATAACACTGAAAGATGAACTCCTCAGATGGGTAGGTGCCTAATATGCTACTGGAGAAGAGCAGAGAAATAACTCAGGAAAGAATGAAGAGGCTGAGCCAAAGCAAAAACAAACCCATTTATGGATGTGACTGGTGATGAAAGCAAAGTCCAATACTGTAAAGAACAATATTGCAAAGGAACCTGGAACGTTAGGTTCATGGATCAAGGTAAGTTCAATTCAGTTCAGTTCAGTCGCTCAGTCGTGTCCGACTCTTTGCGACCCCATGAATCACAGCACGCCAGGCCTCCCTGTCCATCACCAACTCCCGGAGTTCACTCAGACTCACGTCCATCGAGTCAGTGATGCCATCCAGCCATCTCATCCTCTGTCGTCCCCTTCTCCTCCTGCCCCCAATCCCTCCCAGCATCAGAGTCTTTTCCAATGAGTCAACTCTTCGCATCAGGTGGCCAAAGTATTGGAGTTTCAGCTTCAGCCTGATTTCTTCCAAAGAACACCCAGGACTGATCTCCTTTAGAATGGACTGGTTGGATCTCCTTGCAGTCCAAGGGACTCTCAAGAGTCTTCTCCAACACCACAGTTCAAAAGCATCAATTCTTTGGTGCTCAGCTTTCTTCACAGTCCAACTGTCACATCCATATATGACTACTGGAAAAACCATAGCCTTGACTAGATGAACCTTTGTTGGCAAAGTAATGTCTCTGCTTTTGAATATGTTATCTAGGTTGGTCTTAACCTTTCTTCCAAGGAGTAAGCGTCTTTTAATTTCACGGCTGCAATCACCATCTGCAGTGACTTTGGAGCCCAAAAATTAAAGTCTGACACTGTTTCCACTGTTTCCCCATCTATTTCCCATGAAGTGATGAGACCAGATGCCATGATCTTAGCTTTTTTCTGAATGTTGAGCTTTAAGCCAACTTTTTCACTCTCCTCTTTCATTTTCATCAAGAAGCTTTCTAGTTCCTCTTCACTTTCTGCCATAAGGGTGGTGTCATCTGCATATCCGAGGTTATTGATATTTCTCCCAGCCCAGCATTTCTCATGATGTACTCTGCATATAAGTTAAATAAGCAGGGTGACAATATACAGCCTTGATGTACTCCTTTTCCTATTTGGAACCAGTCTGTTTTCCCATGTCCAGTTCTAACTGTTGCTTCCTGACCTGCATATAGGTTTCTGAAGAGGCAGGTCAGGTGGTCTGGTATTCCCATCTCTTTCAGAATTTTCCACAATTTATTGTGATCCACACAGTCAAAGGCTTTGGTACAGTCAATAAAGCAGAAATAGATGTTTTTCTGGAACTCTCTTGCTTTTTCCATGATCCAGCAGATGTTGGCAATTTGATCTCTGGTTCCTTTGCCTTTTCTAAAACCCAAGGTAAATTGGAAGTGGTCAAACAGGAGATGGCAAGAGTGAACATTGACATTTTTAGGAATCAGTGAACTAAAATGTACCAGAATGGCCAAATTTAATTCAGATGACCATTACATCCACTACTGTGGGCAAGAATCCCTTAAAAGAATTGGAGTAGCCATCACAGTCAACAAAAGAGACTGAAATGCAGTACTTGGGTGCAATTTCAAAAACAACAGAATGAAAACCACTAGACATTCAGCTATGACCTAAATCAAATCCATTACAATTACACAGTGGAAGTGACAAACAGATTGAAGGGATTAGATCTGATAGAGTGCCTGAAGAACTATGGATGAGGTTTGTAACACTGTACAGGATGCTGTGATCAAAACCATCACCAAGAAAAAGAAATTCAAAGAGGCAAAATGGTTGTCTGAGGAGGCCTTAGAAATAGCTGAGGAAGGAAAAAAAAG
Organism: Bos mutus; assembly: GCF_027580195.1. Lineage (NCBI taxonomy): Eukaryota > Metazoa > Chordata > Mammalia > Artiodactyla > Bovidae > Bos > Bos mutus. The sequence goes on from NC_091618.1 coordinate 121,804,513, forward strand.
CAAAAGGCAAAGGAGAAAAGGAAAGATATATCCATCTGAATGCAGAGTTCCAAAGAATAGCAAGGAGAGATAAGACAGCTTTTCTCAGTGATCAGTGCAAAGAAATAGAGGAAAACAATAGAATGGGAAAGACTAGAGATCTCTTCAAGAAAATTAGAGATACCAAGGGAACATTTCATGCAAAGATGGGAACAATAAAGAACAGAAATGGTATGGACCTAACAGAAGCAGAAGATATTAAGAAAAGGTGGCAACAATACGCAGAAGAACTATACAAAAAAGAACTTAATGACCCAGATAACCACGATGGTGTGATCACTCACCTGGAGCTAGACATCCTGGAGTGTGAGTCAAGTGGGCCTTAGGAAGTATCACTACCAACAAAACTAGTAGAGGTGATGGAATTCCAGCTAAGCTATTTCAAATCCTCAAAGATGATGCTGTGAAAGTGCTGCACTCAATATGCCAGCAAATTTGGAAAACTCTGCAGTGGCCACAGGACTGGAAAAGGTCAGTTTTCATTCCAATCCCAAAGAAAGGTAATGCCAAAGAATGTTCAAACTACTCACACAGTTGCATTCATCTCACATGCTAGCAAAGTAATGCTAAAAATCCTTCACACTAGTCTTCAACAGTACGTGAACAGGGAGCTTCCAGATGTTACAGCTGGATTTAGAAAAGGCAGAGGAACCAGAGATCAAATTGCCAACATCCACTGGATCATAGAAAAAACAGGAAAACTCCAGAAAACATCTACTTCTATTTCATTGACTATGCTAAAACCTTTGACTGTGTAGATCACAATAAACTGTGGAAAATTCTTCAAGAGATGGGAATACCAGACCACCTTACTTGCCTCCTGAGAAATCTGTATGCAGGTCAAGAAGCAACAGTTAGAACTGGACATGGAACAGCAGACTGGTTTCAAGTTGGGAAAGGAGAACATCAAAGCTGTATGTTGTCACCCTGCTTATTTAACTTATATGCAGAGTATATCATGCCAAATGCTGGGCTGGATGTAGCATAACCTGGAGTCAAGATTGTCAGGGGAAATATATATAACTTCAGATATGAAGACAATACCACGTTAATGGTGGAAAGCAAAAAGGAACTAAAGAGCCTCTTGATGAAAGTCAAAAAGGAGAGTGAAAATGCTGGCTTACTTAAAACTCAGCATTCAAAAACTGAAGATCATGACATCTGGTCCCATCATGTCATGACAAGTAGATGGCAGGTCAATGGAAACAGTGACAGATTTTATTTTCTTGTGCTCCAAAATCACTGCAGATGGTGACTGCAGCCATGATATTAAGATGCTTGGTCCTTGGAAGAATAGCTATGACAAACCTAGACAGCATATTAAAAAGCAGAGACATTATTTGCCAACAAAGGTCCATCTAGTCAAAGCTATGGTTTTTCCAGTAGTCATGTATGGATGTGAGAGTTGGACCATAAAGAAAGCTGAGTGCCAAAGAATTGATGCTTTTGAACTGTGGTGTTGGAGAAGACTCTTGAGAGTCCCTTGGACTGCAAGGAGATCCAACCAGTCAATCCTAAAGGAAATTAGTCCTGAATAATCATTGGAAGGACTGATGCTGAAGCAGAAACCAGTACTTTGGCCCCTTCATGCAAAGAACTGACTAATTGGAAAAGACCCTGATGCTGGGAAAGATTGAAGGCAGGAGAAGAAGGGGACGACAGAGGATGAGATGGTTGGATGGCATCACCGACTCGAATGATACGAGTTTGAGCAAGCTCCGGAAGTTGGTGATTGACAGGGAACTCTGGTGTGCTGCAATCCATGTGGTTGCAAAGAGTCAGACATTACTGAGCAACTGAACTGAACTGATGTAACAAGAAACCACATAAAAATATGTTGCCATGTCTAGAATCTCCTCTCATGCTTCTTTTCCAAAGATAACCACTTTTTTTACTTTTAATACCTAATTTAGTTTTTCCTGTATCTAAACCTTAAATGGAATTGTACAATATGTACTCTTTTGTGTCTGCATTCTTTCATTCAACAGATCTTTGTGATATTTAGCCATATTATTGCATGTATTTTTGGTTCATTATTTATCATTGCTTAATAGCATTGGTAGGACTGATTTTCAAGCTGCAACTCCAATACTTTGGCCACCTGATGTGAAGAGCTGACTCATTTGAAAAGACCCTGATGCTGGGAAAGATTGAGGGCAGCCGGAGAGGGGGACGACAGGGGATGAGATGGTTGGATGGCATCACCGACTCAATGGACATGGGTTTGGGTAGACTCCAGGAGCTGATGATGGACAGGGAGGCCTGGCATGCTGCAGTTCATGGGGTCGCAAAGAGTTGGACACGACTGAACGACTGAACTGAACTGAATAGCACTCCACACAATGTATTTATGCTTTCTACTTTTGAAGAACATTTGGTGATAGTTTAGTTTATTACAAAGCTTTTAAGAACATCCTTGTCTTTGATATATTATATGTATGTACCTGTCTTTGATGAATATATGATATGTATAAATTGGTCAAGAAATTTAGTGTCTTAAAGTTTTTTTGTTTATCATCTATGAAAAAAAGAGTTTCACAAGATATAAGGTATTCAACCTAATCATTTTATAATTCTATAAAGATGACAAAGCTTCAGTCATCAACAAATTCATAGTAAGGGAAGATAGGATATATACTAAATAATAAATAATCATACCAATTTCTTGCAAATATACTCAGAAATACAGAACTACAAGAAAAAATGGTGTACTATCATTATAGCTCAAGAGAAGAAAACCTTATTTTTGCTGGAAAAATCAGGGAACACTTCATGAATACAGTAGCATTTGAAATACAACTTGAAGAGGATAAAGTTCAGACAGGAGATGGAGGAGAAATACTGAAGCAGAGTGGATACAATAAGCTCAAGAAGGGAAATGTAAGACAGTCTTATGGGAAAATGAGTCATCAAACATGACTGTAGCTTGGGATTTGTGAATGGAGGAAGGAGATAAGGTAATGGAGAGTAGGTAGAAGGTGCTTGGAATGCCAGAAGAATCAATAGTTATCTTAATTGAAAATGAAGTGTCATTGCAAATTATGGAAGAAAGTAGTGACATAACTATGGCAGAGATCTAAAGACTAACCTGATAACTCTAGAAACAAGGAATTGTGAAGGGGAGGGGTGTGGATTAAAAAATAAGTTTGAAAATATCATAACATTTTAGATGGGGAGAAAGGGTTTTGAAGTAAAAAGTCACAAAGAAAAGAGGAGAGAAATATGTAATTTTCTAAGGACATAACTGAAAGAACTTGATATTTGTTTTGTTATGGAAGATAAGAAGTAGGGAGGCATCAAAAATAACTGCGATTTCAAGTCTAAATGGCAAGAGAAGTAAAAGGACAGGGAAAAAATTTATGTTTTCCTTAATAACTATCAACACAGGATCTAGGCTTAAGCTGTTCATCTAAACAATATTTCTCAAAAAATACTATTGGATACTTTAAATCTTTGTAGTTATTTGACACAAAGATTTCCACTATCAATTTAAAAAACAGTAAACAGCATATCATCCTCCTAAATATTTACATTTTACATAAACATGATAAAGTTCTAGGAAATAGTGTAGTGATATGTGTGTGTGTGTACATATGTGTGTATAAAATTATTAATTCTCATGGGCACTTATGTTGCAAGAGACAAAGTTTGGAGAGACAGGCACACATATGCTCCTGAACTTACTCTTACAAAGTAAGTTCATGGTGTAATAAATCTCTTTCAGGTAGATTAGTATCAGGTATTGGGAGGTCAGGGCTTCCCTGGTAGCTCAGTTGGTAAAGAACCTGTCTGCAATGTGGGAGACCTGTTTTTAATCCCTGGGTTGGGAAAATCCCCTGCAGGAGGGCATGGCAACCCACTCCAGTAATCTTGCCTGGAGAATCCCCATGGACAGAGGAGTCTAGCAGACTACAGACCATGGGGTCACAAAGTGTCAGACATGACTGAGCGACTAAGCACAGCACCAATCAGGAGGTCATCCAGGTGAACATATCTGAGGTGGGAAGATATCATCACTTTGCATAGAGCTGAGATCTATAAATGTAAATTTAGGAATCTCCTAACAGAGTAGATCATTGAGATTATAGGAGATGGTTTTCAAGGGACTGGAGAAATTAATAGGATGTGGAAACAACAAAAGTCTACATTTTAAAGACTAATGCATAGAAGGAAGATTGAACTATAACTTGACAGAGTAGAAAACCTAAGGGAAAATTGTTTCAGAATGAGGTCTTCAAGTTACTCAGTAAGTTATGGAGATGTCACCTAAACATTTTAGTCTAAGACAAGTCTTTTTTTTTAATATAAATTTATTAATTTTAATTGGAGGCAATTACTTTACAATATTGTATTGATTTTGCCATACATCAACATGAATCTGCCACGGGTGTACACGTGTTCTCCATCCTGAACCCCCCTCCCAACCTCCCTCCCCATACCATCCCTCTGGGTCATCCAAGTGCACCAGCCCCAAGATTCGTGTATCATGCATCGAACCTGGACTGGCAATTCATTTCACATATGATATTATACATGTTTCAGTGCCATTCTCCCAAATCATTCCACCCTCACCCTCTCCCACAGAGTCCAAAAGACTGTTCTATACATCTGTGTCTCTTTTGCTGTCTCACATATAGGGTTATCGTTACCATCTTTCTAAATTCCATATATATGCGTTAGTATACTGTATTGGTGTTTTTCTTTCTGGCTTACTTCACTCTGTATAATAGGCTCCAGTTTCATCCACCTCATTAGAACTGATTCAAATGTATTCTTTTTAATGGCTGAGTAATACTCCATTGTGTATATGTACCACAACTTTCTTATCCATTCGTCTGCTGATGGACATATGGAATTTCAGATTCTTCTCTTGACATCTCAATATTTAAGGGGAAATTCAGATCTGATACTCCACTTGGAAGTCCTAAGGCCACTGTCTCAGATTTAAACTCACAGCTCTAAGGTGGCCTTAAATGTTCTAATGTTTATACTTGGAGGCAGAACACCTCAGGATAACACACTAATTGGCATAATGATTAGTTTTCTTGGTATACAGTAAATTCTTCTCACACAGAAAATGCTAGGCATTCTGGGGTCTGGCAGGAGAAGAGGAGGAAAGAAAATAGTGGTGGGTAAGAAGGAGCAACATTAATTTTTATCTAGACAAGTTGGGTAACTGGAGCTGAATTCCCAACTGGGCTAAAAATAGAGAGAATAATGTGTTGGAAGGAAAGAAGAGTTAAGCAGAACAAATTATCCTGATTATACACACTAATCAAAATTATTCAGCTTTAGCAATTTAAATTCCACATGAGTTTGTCTAAAAAGTTCGTATAGGCAATTAATAGAAATTTTTATATAAATTTTAGGTCAATAGTTATTTAGTAACAACAGCTGTTTAGATACTCAGAATGTACTCATGAAGTGTTTTCCATTGTTTAAATAAGCAAATATCAAGAAATAACGAATCCACTCTGGAAACGGAATATATTTTAAACAACTTGCATCTTTATCACCTCAGACGGTAAACGTCTGCCTGCAGTGTGGGTACCCAGGTTCAATCCCTGGGTTGGGAAGTTCCCCTGGAGAAGGAAATGGCAACCCACTCCAGTCCTTTTGCCTGGAAAATTCCATGGACTGAGGAGCCTGGTGGGCTACAGTCCATGGGGTCGCAGAGTCGGACACAACTTCACTTTCACTTTCACCACAAAACAAATGTCCTTTATTCAACTTTCCTAAATATTTGATTCTTAAGACAGAGAAAATAGCCTTACAAGTGCACTGTATTGCATGCCTAATAGAATGTAGCATTTATTATGTTGGTGCAAAAGTAATTGTGGCTTTTGGACTTTACATGGTTGTGAATTTAAATGATTATAACTAGGCTCAAACACATCTTTATTAATCAAAATAGGAACTCTGACAATCAACACATTTTTGGCAATAAGAAATGAATTTGCTCATTCCTATAGCATAAAAAGCCACACTTCAAGATTCCACAAACTCTTGGAAAGCATTTTCTTCCTCCTGCTGGTTGTGGACTTGCTTTCCCTGCAAAAAGTTGTCAAAATGCTTGAAGACGTGGTCGTTGGTTGATGAGAGGTCAGATGAATAGGGAAGATGAGGCGAAACTTTGTAGCCCAATCTGTTCAACTTTTGAAGCATTTGTTGTGTGATGTGTGGTCGGCCACTGTCGTGGAGAAGAACTGAGCCCGTTCTGTTGAGCAATGCCTGCTGCGAGTGTTGTAGTTTTCAGTGCATCTCATCGATTTGCTGAGCAGAATTCTCAGATACAATGGTTTCACTGGGATTCAGAAAGTTGTAGTGAATCAGATCATCAGCAGACCACCAAACAGTGACCATGACCTCTTTTTTTTGGTGGAAATTTGGCTTTGGGAAGTGGCTTGGAGCTTCTTCTTGGTTCAGCCACTGAGCTGGTCATTGCTGGTTGTCGTATACAAACCACTTTTCATCACACATCACAATCCAATTGAGAAATGGTTCATGTTGTTGCAAAGAGTAAGAAAAGATGAAATTTCATAATGACAATTATTTTGATTTGTGGTCAGCTCATGAGGCACCCAGTTATTGAGCTTTTTCACCTTTCCAATTTGTTTCAAATGCTGTATGACCATAGAATGGTCAGCTGCTGAGTTCTTCAGTAACCTCTCATATAGTTATAGGAGGATTAGTTTCGATGACGGCTCTCAATTTGCTGTTGTCACCAGTCAATGGCCTCCCATTATGTTCCTCATCTTCAAGGCTCTCACCTTCTTTGCAAAACCTCTTGAACCACCACTGCACTATACATCTGTTAGCAGTTCCTGGGCCAAATGCATTGTTGATGCTGTGACTTGTCTCTTCTGCTTTATAACCCATTTTGAACTCAAATTTTAAAATTTGCTTGAATTTGCTTTTTGTCTACTAATAACAACACTACCATAGTCTAAAATAAATATAAAATAAACACAAGTTATAATAAGTCATTAGAAAAGACATAAAGCAAGAAAGCGGCCTGAAAATGATGTATAACATAACCACATTTATTAAGAATGTATTCCAATATCAAATGGCAAATTTCAACAATGCAAAAACTGCAATTACATTTGCACCGACCCAATATTTTTCCCTCCAAAAAATAGATTTTTAGCACGTTTTAGAAAAGCTATCACAATAAAGTAAAATATCTTAAAATAACAAAACATGGAATATTTATGGCACTCAAGAATGATCTTTTTTCCCCTATACTATACAGTAGATTTTCATTAGTTGTCTATTTTATATATATCAATCCCAATTTCCCAGTTCTTTCCACCCTCCTCCCTGCCTTGATATCCACGTTTGCTATGTCTTCGTCTCTATTTCTGTTTTACAAATAGGCTCATCTGTACTATTTTTTCTAGATTCCACATATATGCATTAACATATCAATATGATATTTGTTTTTCTCTTTCTGATTGTCTTCATCCTGTAGGACACTGTCTAGGTCCATCCCCATCTCTGCAAGTGGCACCATTGTACAATCTGTACTACATTAAAGTTACTCTTAAAAATGCATTCCAATATACAGTAGGTACAGACAATGTTTGATTCCACTTATACAAGGTACTGCTGCTGCTGCTGCTGCTGCTGCTGCTAGGTCGCTTCAGTCGTGTCCAACTCTGTGCGACCCCATAGACGGCAGCCCAGCAGGCTCCCCCGTCCCCGGGATTCTCCAGGCAAGAACACTGGAGTGGGTTGCCATTTCCTTCTCCGATGCATGAAGTGAAAAGTCAAAGTGAAGTCGCTCAGTCGTGTCCGACTCTTCATGACTCCATGGACTGCAGACTACCAAACTCCTCCGTCCATGGGATTTTCCAGGCAAGAATACTGGAGTGGGGTGCCATCACCTTCTCCTATACAAGGTACTTAGAATAGTCAAATTCATGGAGTCAGAAAGTATATTGGTAGATGCCAGGGATGAGATGGGTGGGAGAAATTGGGACTTAGTGTTTCTTTGAACAGAGTTTCAGTTTAGGAAAGTGAAAAATTCAGGACATGGATGATGGTAAGAATTGTACAACAATGTGAATGTACTTAGTGCCAGCAAAATGCTTAAAAAGAGCATTGCCCTTAAATTCATGTTTAGTGAAATGTAGACTGTTTAATCTACAAATAACACAATTTTGAATAATAATGGCTTATGCTTGTGTGGAATCTCATGTCAAGGCCTTAAAATTTTTTTTTGTACATCCGTTATACCATCCTCTCACACAATATCCTTATGAAATAGAATGAAAACGATTTCATAGGTGAAGAAAAAAATTGACATTCAAGGGGTCACAATAAGTCAAAGGAAGAAACAGTGAGCAAGCATTTAAGTGTGGTTTCCATTATAGCTCGCACCTTCGTAACAAACAACGTTAGGAGAACTTAATGTGGATGTCAAGGCAGTTATACAAGCATTCCTTGAGGTATAACTCATTCTCACTTGACAGTGTAGTCATCCAAATCATTTTTAAAAATTAGCTACTCACAATTATTTAATACACATGATACACATGAACATTCTCCTTTCTCGAGGTGAAGCAAGGGAAGACAGAGCACAAGTAAATGACTATGTGTTTTCTGAGCCACATGATTTACTGTGAGAACTATACAGCTTTGACATGTCACATGGAAAGCCCTTACTAGGAATTTTAGGATATAAAATACTGTCTTTAGAAGAATTAAACAGGAGGGAATAGAAAGGTAAAGTTCAGATGGTTACTTTGAAAATGTTTCTAAACTGAAGAGATTTGTTTCTCCCATAATATAAACTTCATTTTGCTAGGTAGCAGAAAGAACCTTGCAGATAATGAAGCACAAGATGTGGGTAAAATGCAGCCAAATGTGTGTGTATAGTGATACCTGGGTGTGATAATCCACACATGGTTCCCATCTGTTATTCCTTAATTTGCTCTCAGCTGTTTCAATAATGTGACATTGTTCATCACTTTTCAACCTTTTCAAAATATTTCTTTTCCTTTTTTTAAACTCACACCATCACAGTTATGTAATAGAACATTAACTATTCACTCAACAAGGCAACATTTTTTTGCCTAAGTTTCTCTAAGAGTAGATAAAGTGTTAACTATGAAGATATTTCTTGGGGTCAGACTCTATTCTAAGTAACATGAATAAGACAAGAAATAATTAAAGGAAGAAAACAAGACTACCTGAAAAATAAAATGAATTTCAGAAAAATAAAAGGGCCATTTTTTTTAAATTTTATTTTATTTTTAAACTTTACAATATTGTATTAGTTTTGCCAAATATCAAAATGAATCCACCACAGTTATACCTGTGTTCCCCATCCTGAACCCTCCTCCCTCCTCCTCCCCACACCCTCCCTCTGGGTCGTCCCAGTGCACCAGCCCCAAGCATCCAGTATCGTGCATCGAACCTGGACTGGCGATTCGTTTCATACATGATATTATACATGTTTCAATGTTATTCTCCCAAATCTCCCCACCCTCTCCCTCTCCCACAGAGTCCATAAGACTGATCTATACATCAATGTCTCTTTTGCTGTCTCGTACACAGGGTTATTGTTACCATCTTTCTAAATTCCATATATATGCGTTAGTATACTGTATTGGTGTTTTTCCTTCTGGCTTACTTCACTCTGTATAATAGGTTCCAGTTTCATCCATCTCATTAGAACTGATTCAAATGTATTCTTTTTAATGGCTGAGTAATACTCCATTGTGTATATGTACTACAGCTTGCTTATCCATTCATCTGCTGATGGACATCTAGGTTGCTTCCATGTCCTGGCTATTATAAACAGTGCTGTGATGAACATTGGGGTACACGTGTCTCTTTCCCTTCTGGTTTCCTCAGTGTGAATGCCCAGCAGTGGGATTGCTGGATCATAAGGCAGTTCTATTTCCAGTTTTTTAAGGAATCTCCACACTGTTCTCCATAGTGGCTGTACTAGTTTGCATTCCCAAAAAGGGCCATTTTTTGAAAAAAAATTAGGGGAATAAAAATGTATAATTTGAAGCATTAATTTCTGGAGATTATTAATAAGCATCATATAAAAACAATACGATTTGGGTAATACTGGAGTAAAAAACTTGTTTTACTGCAAGAATTCTAATATTCCTTATAAATCTCTAAGAGGAGAATAAGTATGACAGGAAGAATTTTCCAAACTTATTCAATGGTTTTGTTCAGAGTATCCCTGGGGAATAGTGCTCTACAGCAAAATAGCATTTAGGAAATACTGAGCTCAGGAGTTTGATTCATCCGTTTTGTCAGTTTTAACAACAGACCAGGGCAGTGACAGAACATCTTTACAAAATAAATGTAGTATGGTCTTTGACTCACTAGCCCTAACCAAGCTCTCAGCTACAAGCCTTTTCCACATACAGAAGCTTAGTTCTATGCTGCTGCTGCTACTGCTAAGTCGCTTCAGTCGTGTCCGACTCTGTGCGACCCCATAGACGGCAGCCCACCAGGCTCCCCCGTCCCCGGGATTCTCCAGGCAAGAACACTGGAGTGGGTTGCCATTTCCTTCTCCAATTCATGAAAGTGAAAAGTGAAAGTGAAGTCGCTCAGACGTGTCCGACTCTTCGCGACCCCATGGACTGCAGCCTACCAGGTTCCTCCATCCACGGGATTTTCCAGGCAAGAGTACTGGAGTGGGGTGCCATTGCCTTCTCCGCAGTTCTATGCTAGCCTTTCAGAAATTCTCCCTACTGGCAAAAATACTCTGCAACACTTCATGTGCCTTTGTATGCCCATGCCTTTGCTTATGCTGTGCCATCTTTTTTATGTCCTTTCTCTCTTCCACTTGCCTGTCAAAAAGCTAGTACTGCTCAGTGTTCAATAGTTCCTCCCTCTCCTGTCACCGTTCTTCATGTATGCTTCTCTTAAAGGCAGAAGTTTTCAAATGTGACTGTATTCCTAATGCATTAGGAATAATTACAGAGTTTTTAAAACACTTGTTCCTAAGTCTCATCCAGCAATTTTGATATAATAGGTGGGGATTTTTAATTCCCAAGTGACTGTAAAACAACCAAAGCTGAGAACCATTGCTTTGGAGTTCATGGTAATTTGTCTCTGTATTTTATAGACCTATATCCTAAAAAAAGGTGTAAGGTTTTTTAGAGGAGAAACAGCCCTCTTCATATTCATAGGTCCCCTGTACTCACAGAAATTTTTGAATGAAAAAATAAAATATCATATGCCCTCGCCTATTCATTTCTATAACAAAACAAAACAAGCTCATAGATAGCACAGATTGGTGGTTGCCAGAGGTGGGGAGGGGAAGAAATATATTGTTTTAAATAAAATTAATTACCAGTTTACTTAATTAACAACATTCATTTCACCTGAAAAAAATTATTTGGCTTATATTTCCAATGTTGATGCTAATCTCATTAAAAGGTTTTCCAAATTACTCTGCTTTTCCATTCCTATTGTATGTAAATTATATCATCAAGGAGAGTGGCTCCCAATCTAGCTATAAATTAGCAATAGACTGGGAAGTCAAAGCTTTCTACTTCCAGACCTACAGAAGCAGAATCTGAGGTTAGGACTTCAGAAGTTTGTTTTATTTTAGTTTAGTTCAGTTCAGTTTAGTTTAGTTTAGTTTTGTAAACAGTAATTCTAGTATCAATAGCAAACATTCATTCTATGAATCACTGATTTAAAAGAGGAATTTTATAATGTGCTGCTTTTATGAAAACATTAACTTATTATTGTACTGGTTTGGAGGGTCCAGTAATAGAAAACAATATAAATCTATCTCATAAAAAATAGATCCTTTTTAAAAGAATATAATCATAAATCCCTAGAAAAGACACATTATTGATGATACTTTATTATTCAAATGCAAGAGGAAGTATTATTTTATTTTACTATTTACAAGGCCTTTTTTCTACATCATAGTTTTAGTAGAACTGGAATAGAATTGCCCAAAATCATGTAATAAATTTTATTCAGCTTTTATTAAGATAACTAATTTTCTCAAATCTGTTAGCATAACACAGTAAAAATCAATTCTCCAAAAGGAATTAGGAAAGTATAGGCCATCATTATGGGTTTAACAGCTCATGTTTTAGGCAATTAAGTGAAACTTTTTTAAGTTGTTTTTTTTTTTTTTTTTTTACTTTTTAAACCAGTAATTTCAGGCATGCTATAACCTGAAGTCAGGTGAGCCACATTTGGCCTATTAGCCATCTAATGGACAACTGGACTTCACTATTCTGTTAATATATACATATATATATCCTATTCTCCCTGGTCACTCAGATAACTTTAATAGAATCAAAGGAAATTCAAATTATTGTTGTCTCTTCAATGGTTGAACTATAGATGGACTAAAGGAAAGAAGAATCAGAAAGAGTATACGTGCTTTCAGAGAGCATTAATTATATTAATCGACCCAGGCTTACGTGTTTCTTTTTATTAATGGCATCCACCCAATTCTGGGGTTGTCATGTAACTTTCTGATTTTTCCAATGGGAAGTAGAAAGGTGACTGAATCAGAGCCTTGAAAAGTGTGAGTTTATGCTTCTTCTCATAGATTCCTGTTAGTACCATGAGAACATGTCCAGGTTAATCTGCTGAAGGGATAAAAGGGACACATGGAGGAAATCCAAGTTGTATGGATATAACCAAGGTCCTCCTAGACCAGCCAACTCACAGGAAACTCATCATCTGGCCACAGATGCATGAGAAAGCTCCATTGAAATCTATCAAGTTTGATACAGATTACCGAACCTCTTGGCTTAATCTGTAGACTCATGTCATTTTAAGTCGCTATGATTTGTGTGTGTGCTTAGTCAAGTCTGATGCTGTGTGACTCTGTGGATTACAGCCCACTAGGCTCCTCTGTCCATGGAATTTTCCAGACAAGAATATTGGAGTGGGTTGCCATTTCCTGCTCCAGGGGATCTTCCCAACTCAGGGATTGAACCTGCGTCTCCTGCATTGAAAGGCAGATTCTTTACCACTGTGCCACCTGAGAAGTCCATTAGGGAGATTTATAAACATTAAAACAGACACAATTGTCTTCAGTGTTTGAAAGGTTGTGCTGTTATAGACAGCATTTGGATCCTTCGAGTGCCAGTTCTACTAAGAGAGAAGAAAAGATTGTATTGATAGAAAGACAGATTTCCATTTGACAAAGTGCTTTCTAACAAGTCATAGATTTTCAAGGATAGGGCTATAGACATTGAATTCCCTGATTCTAGGATGATTCACGGAGAAGGCAATGGCACCCCACTCCAGTACTCTTGCCTGGAAAATCCCATGGGCGGAGGAGCCTGGTAGGGTGCAGTCCATGGTGTCGCTAAGAGTCAGACATGACTGAGCGACTTCACTTTCACTTTTCACTTTCATGCATTGGAGAAGGAAATGGCAACCCACTCCAGTGTTCTTGCCTGGAGAATCCCAGGGACAAGGGAGCCTGGTGGGCTGCTGTCTATGGGGTCGCACAGAGTCGGACACGACTGATGTGACTTAGCAGCAGCAGCAGCAGGATGATTCAAGATGGGGCTAAAATGAATCTATTTTATTCATTTAATCATTATATGTTTCTTCATCTATCCCTTTAGTGCTACAGAATTATGTACATATTATCAGTACAAGTGTGTTGTAGATTATAGTGGCTTTCTTATTCTTTAACTGGCATTAGAAACAAGAGCCATGTGCCCATTCCTCTAGTCATCCTCTTGGATATAGTTGCCAGAATTCTCAGTCAAGATTTACCCCCATAATTCACCCTGAAAATGGAGACATAACCATTATGTGGACCTAAGGAAACAAATTATTCTTTGTGCTATCATTCATTCGTTTTAAAAGTCATCAGCTAACAGACTGCAGTTGGATTTTGTCTAGTCTATCAGTGTTTTTTAAAAATGTGAGACCAAATGCTTTTTGCTTTTCATCTATCACAGTTCCCAACATTTTCTATTTCAAACATTTATAATACTGACCTGGTTCTTTTAGGTATTTAAGTTTAAAGACTGGGTAAGTTCTTACTTTTCATACTGTTCACTGGGGTCTCAAGGCAAGAATACTGAAGTGGGTTGCCACTCTATTCTCCAATGGACCATGTTTTGTCAGAACTCTCCACCATGGCCCGTCCACTTTGGGTGGCCCTACATGGCAGGGCTCATAGTTTCATTGAGTTAGGAAAGGCTGTGGTCCAAGTGATTAGTTTGGTTAGTTTTCTGTGATTGTGGTTTTCATTCTGTTGGCCCTCTGATGGATAAGGATAAGAAGCTTATGGAAGCTTCCTGATGGGAGAGACTGACTGAGAGGGAAACTGGGTCTTGTTCTGACAGGCAGGGCCATGCTCAGTAAATCTTTAATCCAATTTTCTGTTGATGGGCAGGGCTGTGCTCATTCCTTGTTGTTTGAAGTGAGGCCAAACTATGGTGGAGGTAATGAAGATAATGGCGACCTCCTTCAGAAGGTCCCATGCATGCACTGTTGCACTGAATGCTCCTGACCCTGCAGCAGGCCACCACTGGCGCACACTTCTGCCAGAGACTCCTGAACACTCGCAGGAAAGTCTGGGTCAGTCTCTTGTGGGGTCACTGCTCCCTTCTCCCAGGTCCTGGTGCACACAAGCTTTTTGTTTGTGCCTTCCAAGAGTCTGTTTCCCTAGTTCTGTGTAAGTTCTGGCAGCTCTATGGTGAAGTAATGGTGACCTCCTCCAAGAGGGCTTATGCCATAACCCACATCTGCTGCACCCAGAGCCCCTACCCCTGTGGCAGGCCACTGCTGACCCATCATACCTTGGCAGGAGACACTCAAATACAGTTCTGGCTCAGTCTCTGAACAGTATGAAAAAGCAAAAAGATAGGACACTGATAGATGAACTCCCTAGGTCAGTAGGTGCCTAATATGCTACTGGAGATTAGTGGAGAAATAACTCAAGAAAGAATGAAGGGATGGAGCCAAAACAAAAACAACACCCAGTTGTGGATGTGACTGGTGATGAAAGTAAAGTCCCATGATGTAAAGAGCAACACTGCATAGGAACCTGGAATGTTTGGTCCATGAATCAAGGCAAACTGGAAGTGGTCAAACAGGAGATGGCAAGAGTGAACGTTGAAATTCTAGGAATCAGTGAACTAAGATGAACTAGAATGGGTAAAATAAACTCAGATGACCATTCTGTCTGCTACTGTGGGCAAGAATCCCTTAGAAGAAATGGAGCAGCCATCATAGTCAACAAGAGAGTCCGAAATGCAGTACTTGGATGCAATCTCAAAAACAACAGAATGATCTCTGTTCGTTTCCAAGGCAAACCATTCAAAATTACAGTAGTCCAAGTCTATGCCCCAACCAGTAATGCTGAAGAAGCTGAAGTTGAATGGTTCTATGAAGAACTACAAGACCTTCTAGAACTAACACCCAAAAAGATGTCCTTTTCATTATGGGGGACTGGAATGAAAAAGTAGGAAGTTAATAAACACCTGAAATAACAGACAAGTTTGGCCTTGGAGTACAAAATGAAGCAGGGAAAATACTAACAGAGTTTTGCCAAGAGAATGCACTGGTCATAGCAAACACCCTCTTCCAACAAAACAAGAGACAACTCTGCACATGGACATCACCAGATGGTCAATACCAAACTCAGATTGATTATATTCTTTGCAGCCAAAGATGGAGAAGCTCTATACAACCAGCAAAAATAAGACCAGGAGCTGACTGTGGCTTGAACTCCTTATTGCCAAAGACTGAAATTGAATAAAGTAGGGAAAACCACTAGACCATTCAGATGTGACCTAAATCAAATCCCATTCCATTATACAGTGGAAGTGACAAATAGATTCAAGGCATTAGACCTGATAGAAGGCCTGAAGAAATATGAATGGAAGTTCATGACACTGTACAACAGGCAGTGATTAAGACCATCTCCAAGAAAAAGAAATGCAAAAAGGCAAAATGTTTGTCTTACAAATAGCTGAGAAAAGAAGAGAAGCTTAAAGCAAAGGAGAAAAGGAAAGATATACCCATTTGAATGCAGAGTTCCAAAGAACAGCAAGGAGAGATACAAAAGCCTTCCTCAGTGATCAGTGCAAAGAAATAGAGGAAAACAATAGAATGGGAAAGACTAGACATCTCTTCAAGAAAATTAGAGATACCAAGGGAATATTTCATGCAAAGATGGGAACAATAAAAGACAGAAACAGTATGGGCCTAAAAGAAGCAGAAGATATTTAGAAGAGGTAGCAAGATTACACAGAAGAACTATACAAAAAATATCTTCATGACCCAGATAACCACAATGCTGTGATCACTCACCTAGAGCCAGACATCCAGGAATGCAAAGTCAAGTGGGCCTTAGGAAGCATTACTAAGAACAAAACTAGTGGAGGTGATGGAATTCCAATTGAGCTATTTCAAATCCTAAAAGACGATGCTGTGAAAGAGATGCACTCAATATGCCAGCAAATTTGGAAAACTCAGCAGTGGCCATCGGACTGGAAAAGGTCAGTTTTCATTCCAATCCCAAAGAAAGGCAATGCTAAAGAATGTTCAAACTACTGCACAATTGCACTCATCTCACACGCTAGCAAAGTAATGTTCAAAATTCTCCAAGCCAGGCTTCAATAGTACGTGAACAGTGAACTTCCAGATGTTCAAACTAGATTTAGAAAATGCAGAGGAACCAGAGATCAAATTGCCAACATCTATTGGATCACTGAAAAAGCAAGAGAGTTCCAAAAAAACATCTACTTCTGCTTTTTTTTAACTACACCAAAGCCTTTGACTGTATGGATCATTCTTCAGGAGATGGGAATACCAGCCCATCTGACCTGCCTCATGAGAAATCTGTATACAGGTCAGAAAGCAGCAGTTAGAACTGTACATGGAAGAACAGACTGGTTCCAAATTAGGAAAGGAGTATGTCAAGGCTGTATATTGTCACCTGCTTATTTAACTTACATGCAGAGTACATCATGAGAAATGCTGGGCTGATTGAAGCACAAGCTGGAATCAAGATTGCTGGGAGAAATATCAATAACCTCAGATATGCAGATGACACCACCCTTATGGCAGAAAGTGAATAAAAACCAAAGAGCATCTTGATGAAAGTAAAAGAGGAGAGTGAAAAAGTTGGCTTAAAACTCAACATTCAGAAAACTAAGATCATGGCATCTGGTCCCATCACTTCATGGGAACTAGATGAGGAAACAGTGGAAACAGTGGCAGACTTTATTTTGGGGGGCTCCAAAATCAGTGCAGATGGTCACTATAGCCATGTAATTAAAAGACGCTTGCTCCTTGGAAGATAAACTATGACCATCTTAGACAGCATATTAAAAAGCAGAGACATTACTTTGCCAACAAAAGTCCATCTAGTCAAAGGTATGGCTTTTCCCATAGTCATGTGTGGATGTGAGAGTTGAACTATAAAGAAAGCTTAGCGCCAAAGAATTGATGCTTTTGAACAGTGGTGTTGAAGAGTCCCTTGGACTGCAAGGAGATCCTACCAGTCCATCCTAAAGGAAATCAGTCCTGAATATTCATTAGAAGGACTGATGCTGAAGCTGAAACTCCAATACTTTGGCGACCTGATAGGAAGAGTCAACTCATTAGAAAAGACCCTGATGCTAGGAAAGATTGAAGGCAGGAGGAGAAGGGGATGTCAGAGGATGAAGTGGATGGATGGCATAACCAACTCAATGGACATGAGTTTGAGCAAGCTTCGGGAGTTGGTGATGGACAAGGAAGCCTGGCATGCTGCAGTCCATGTGCTCTCAGAGAGTCGGACACAACTGTGCAATTGAACTGAACTGAAGTTCTTACTTATGACTCACATTCTATCAAAAGTTATAGGAAATACAGAGATTCAATACAGATTCTAGCCTCAGGAATCCTATGGTTTTGGAGAAGAGGTGATTTCCTTAGGTAACTATAATAGGTTGAAGTAAAACACACAGTGAAAGAGATACAGAGAAAATGAGATGGGTCACCGAATTAGAAACAATTGGATGCAGCTGGATTGTGAAGCCAACGCGTAATTAGTGGGCAGAGAAATTACAGACTTCTTTTTATGTTGTTTCTCAAAGACATCACCACTGGAATTATTATAAGCATTTGAAATCTTCATTAGAGATTCCCGACAAACAGGTGGTCCAGATTGTCACATGTCCCTGCTTTCATCCAAATTTTAATTTAATGATACAATTTAAAAAGTTACTTGACCTATTAGAATTTTCTTTTCATTCCTTAATTAGGACTTAGAAAATCACCACATTTGTATGTTGAAGATAAATTCCTATTGTTTTTTATTACCAGTGGTCTCTAAACAATTTATTGTAAGCTCTTTGATCCTTAAAAGTGTCAAATTAAATATTGATATTTTTAAAGCTGAAGTGATGATTTTCATAATAAAAGTCCAAGACTTTCAATGCCTACCAAACACTTGATTAATGAATATATAATTAATATTTAAATATCTGTTTTGATTTAATAAACAATATGCCTAAAAATATCATCTTAAGATCCTAAAAGGTAGAGTCATCAAAATAGCAAAAATAGACACAAATTTGACTCAGAATTCACACTTCTTCATAACAAAAATATGACTCTAACAAAGCACGCTTGGGATGTTTCAAAGATAACTCTGGAAGCTTTATCATCTTTTCCTTCAAATGCACTGTAGACTTGCCCCTACACTTCAGCAGCTCCAATTCAGGAAATGTTGGATTTTGCTCAATTAAAGATCATGTCCAAGTGGACTTAATCAAATATATAAATAAACTGAAGTTTTCCCATGAGAACTATCAAAATTATGTCATGTCGAGTCACAGAACCAGAGACTAATGCAGACTTCTTTAACCTTCTTCTCTATAAACCAACAGGTCATTGTTAAGCTTACTATTATTTTTTCATTGCTGTTATTATTATTTTTCATTGCTTTTTACCTGAACACTATAAGTAATAGGTGGATTATTTCAAATAAAAATTTTCAAGATGATATAAATCATAAAATTATCCCCACTAGACCATTTTACCTGCATAATCTTGATTTTCCTCATTTCAAACATTACAAACATTTGAATAGCAGTTTCTAAACAATACCAATATCCAAGATAAATGCAAACAGCACCAAACATCTCTAGCTTAGAAAATAGGACTTGCATAGCTCCCTAGTGAGAAGTGCTTTCTTATGTTTTATTTATTCCTTGTTCCTGGATCCATGTGTGTGTGTGTATGTTAATCACTCATTCATGTCTAACTTTTTGCAACCCCATGGACTATAGCCCTCCAGGCTCCTTTGTCCATGGAATTTTCCAGGCAAGAATACTGGAGTGGATTGCCATTCCCTTCTCCAGGGGATCTTCCCAACCCAGGGACTGAACCTGGGTATCCTCTATTGCAGGCAGATTCTTTACCATCTAAGCTACCAGGGAAGTCCTATATCCAAAATTATTATTTATGAATTTAATACTTCCTCATGAAGTTGCCCTGAAGATTATATGCTTCTTTCTTGTCTAAAAATATGCTAAGATTCTAATGAATGGTAGCTCTTGGTATTAATTTTAATATCTACTGCTGCTGTTGCCACTAATTATAAGTTTATTGGAAATAATTCAAATTTTTGTAAATTGTGGATGAAGTAATACTATGGGAGTAGATTACTCATTGCCTGACTTCAAAATATTTACCAAATTACAGTTTATTTGTGATGACCACTTAGAAATTAGAGCTACTTTTATCACAACTGGAAAAAAAAAGGCTCAACAATGTCTAAGATGTTTTCTTGATAAATATTTCCTGCCTTACATTCAAATGTATTGTTGTTTTACTCTGACCTTCGTAATTTATTTTGAAGATCAGTTTGTAATTATTTCTTCCTTAAAAGTCACACAATGACTTCTGACTAGCAGCAACAGTATCTTGACAACAAAAATACTAATAAATGTCTGTTATAAAATATTTTTGTTCTATTAATTAGCATTGTGTCTGATAATGTCATAAACTTTAAATTCATATCACTATGTCTATTTTCCAAAAGTATTTTTCACTTTCATAGCAAGTAGAAATAAATGCAATTATTTTGTTCTATCAATTAATTGTCACTTACTTTAAAATTATCATTTATTAAAGAAAACCCTTGAGCCTAAATTTCCAGTATATGACCATATAACCATTGCAAGTCAATTCAATTTCCTTTTTCTCTCTTAAATAAATGAATTCACAATCACTTGTCTTAGAAACAAAAACTGGCAAAATATGTTCATATACATAAAGTTGTGGGAGAAGGCAATGGCACCCCACTCCAGTACTCTTGCCTGGAAAATCCCATGGACAGAGGAGCCTGGTGGGCAGCAGTCCATGGGGTCTCTAAGAGTCGGACATGACTGAAGCAACTTAGCAGCAGTAGCAGCAGCATATAAAGTTGTATTAAGTTTTGGATTCGATTTACATAGAACTTTTTCTTAGGAGAAAATACATTTCATATAAGAAAAGGTATTTAACATACTCTACTACTGCCATAGTTAATAAATTTTTTCTATGTAATTTTCACTCTGATAACTTTTTAATATATACATTTCTATCTAAATCACACATTTTTGGGTGGGTGTGTATGTGTGTGCATTCAGTCGTGTTTGACTCTTCTCGACCCCATGGACTGTAGCCCGCTAGGCTCCTCTGTCCATAGGATTTCCCAGGCAAGAATACTGGAGTGGGTTGCCATTTACTCCTCCAGGGGATCTTCCCAACCCAGGATTTGAACCTGCATCTCCTGAGTCTCCTGCATTAGCAGGCAGATTCTTTACCACTGAGCCACCTGGGAAGCCCCAATATATTATACTACTTCACCAGTTAATTTTTTTATGTAATTTTCACTCTGATGACTTTGTACTAAAATTTCTGGCTAAAGTACACATTTTTTGTTGAGGAAGTGTTAAAAAGAAATTAAAGCATAGAATGTCAAAAACACATTTATGAGATGAAAATGGCAATATCGATAATGTATTAGCAATACAATTTCTTTAAATTTTGAAGTGAGTTTACACTTTATATTACTTGTTCCCATTTTCTATTATTCCCAAAACACTGAAGTAAATGGCTCTGAAACACTGAGTAGAAAACTGTCTAGAAAACTATTGTAAATCGGCAGAGTGGTCAGGTGTCCCACCTTATTACTGTTTAAAAACTTTTTTAGAAAATCAGTAATATTACTGATTACTTATTCCTATCTGAAAGTCAGGAATGTGGTGTCATCTGCAACTTCTGAACTAGCTTTGACACCGATGTTACCACTGAGCTTAAATGTGGGGCTAAATAAAAATGATTATACTCCAAAAGGTATACAATTTTAAATATTTAATAGATATTTTATGCTACTTCTCTATAAAGCATAGATCACAACCTTGAAACAAGAATTCAGACCCATCAATAGGGTACTAATCATCCCCATTCAGTACACAAACAAAATTAGGACTGCCTTTCTTTTCCTAGGCATCTCACTGCTTTCTACATCTCCATGTGAAGAGAATATGCCTGCCAAAAACACACTAAGAATTCCTCTGCTAACAGCCACTTGTAAAAATAAAACTCTGAAAAGGCATAAAGAGAAAAAACAGCATGTTCTAAATGCTGTGAAGAACCCAACATGATTTTCATTGGTCTTGGGCCCTGGCAGCCATTCGACCCGCACTTTACTGTCTCAGCTCCTGGATGCATGGACCACTTCTCAGTACTGCGGCTGAGCAAGAACCAGTTGCATGATTTCATTTGTGGCTTTTTCGTGCTACTTCTAATGAAAAGTCACCACAAAAATAACATCCACTTTTGAACCCTGAAAGAGGTTCAAAAGCTTGTTGGTTCCAAAGAACACTAAATAAGGCTTAACATGTAAGAAAAAAGTTTCAATTTATTTTTTTAATTCATTTTTCCTACATACTTCCAGAAAGACTTTGAAGCAACAAACAGGAAAAAAAGATGCATATATAGTAGAATTTGATAAAAAATAAAATATCAAATCAAGTGGGGGGAGATAATTATAACAAAAACCCAGACTTGTATATTTCATAGCAGTGTAATTCAGGTAAGAATTATTTTCACTGATGCAGTTTTATTAGGAGAAATAGATTTTTCTTGGTATCAAAGCTTAAGATTGAGTAATATTCTGAGAATATAGAAAGTTCACTAAGCCATATGAGCATGCAGTAAGATGGAAGTATCTTCAGCAATTGTTTTACTGAAGTTAGACAAAGGTACTTCATCTGAAATGTTCTATAAATTGATGAATCTTTTTATATAAAGAGATTAATTGTAATTCCTAGAGATCAAACTCTGTGGTAACAGAAAAAGAAGTTTTTAAACATCTAAAGAATGTGTGTATCAGAGAGCTCTACTATTAAGTGCTGATTCAAATCTCAGATTTTTAAAGATCTATACAAATTCATTTTCTAAGTGCTGAGGAACAAACAGTGTTGTTGACGGAAAACACATTAATATATGTTTTGTAATAGTGTTTCCTTCCTGGAAAATTATAAAGCCTAAAGTGTTTCTCTTGAATAAAGGGAGAGTGATTTCTCTGTACAAGTCTGAGCTGCAAGAACATCTGCAGAGTGACCCACAAAATGTGTCTGAGATGCATCATTTCTGTATGTTCCAGGCTGAACAGTCTCATTTATCCCAAAGCAACATGCAAAACGTATGAAACACGCGCGTACAGACTCCAGCCTTGGCCAGAAAAGAAACTTTGCCTTTGTTCCTCGCTTCACAGATCTGACATGAAAATGTGTATCTAAATTTTCCATGGAAGACTTTTAAAACATGGATTTGATAACCTCACTGTGTGAAATGATTTGGGAATTGGCATTGTGGGAGACCAAGACATTCTTAGAGACAGTTTCTAAATAGCATATAAAGCTCCTCCCAGCCTTCCCAATAGCATACCAGCCATGGAATTTCAATATTCATCATCTCCTCTAAAACCTCTCAACTAATTTTTTATACTTGATGGATGATTTTTATTATTTGAAATTTAGGGAGATCATGCTGATGAAAAATTGACATTAATTCTGTCTCAAAAATGAAATTTAAAAGAAAATCTTTCTCTTAGCAGAAACTAAGACAACATTGTAAAACAACTGCCCTCCAATGAAAACTAATTAAAAAATTAGAAAATGAAGGAAATATAACACTAAAAAATAATAATAATATTTAAAATATTGCTCTTATCATTCTCAGTTCACTTAGGGGCCAGAATTAGTTTTCACTGAAATTTGTCTTTTCCATTATAATTTCCCAGGATGTTGTTATCTTCTTTTTGGTACCCATCACCTGCCTGTGTCATGGTTACCTAGATATACACTAGATGATATGCTTTGTAAGGGTAAGGTTGCTTTTTTGTTATTGTGTCTGGCCTCTCCAATGGTGCATGCATACGTTGTGTCTGACTCTTTGTGACCCCACTGACTGTGACCCACTCTGTCCTTGGAATTTTCCAGGCAAGAATACTGGAGCGGGTTGCTGTCTCCTACTCCAGGGGATATTCCTCACCCAAGGATCAAACCCGCATCTCTTGCATTTCCTGAATTGGCAGGTGGATTCTTTACCACTGGCGGCCTCCCCAATGCCTTCCCCTAGATATGGTCATGTCTAATCGAGCAGAGAATGACAGGTGAATTGAATTAAAGCTGTGGGTTCAATTGCAGAAGAAAGTAGGCTGTATATAGAAATTTGAATGGTGTCAATATGTCAGATGTTTCTTAAAAAAAAAAAAAATTCTAGGCTGATTTCTTAAAGACTAAAATTTTAAATGAGTTTTTAATAAAAAATACCAAAGATATTTCACAAAATTTCTATTAAACTTGTAACTAGCACATATGAAACAATCTAGCACAGATTTGCTTACAGATTGAGAACAGGTGTGCAAATCTCTTAGGCAGTGGGGTGCACACATACTGTACATATTGAGAAGGAAAAGTCTGACCAGAAAAGGAAGTCTAGAAAGATGTCTCAGTGTGAAAGGCTGGACAGCTCAGGGGAAGGCCAAGGGAACAGGGGAGCTGGGAAAGGAGGCTAACAAAGAAAATAAAGTGGGACATGGGATAAGAGCCAAGGTGCCAAGGAAGAGAGTATCAGTCGTTCAGTCATGTCCAGCTCTTTGTGACCACATGGACTGGGTCTGTAGCCCACCAAGCTCTCTATCCATGGGATTCTCCAGGCAAGAATACTGGAGTGGGTTGCCATGCCTTTCTCCAGGGGATCTTCCTGACCCAGGGATAGAATCCAGGCCTCCTGCATTGCCGGCAGATTTGAGCCAGCATTTTAAGCATTATGAAAGTATATTGATATTACTAGCAATATTGTAGTAATAATTAATTAATACATAAGAATGGAAACATTTTATATATAATTCTATTCCTTGAAGTCCCACTCATTATTTAACAACCATACGATGTCAGGAATTTCATCCATAAACTTCTACAATCCTGTAGTTAATTCAAGATCAACAGCCAGTGACTACAACTTAACATTTAGTATTGTTAACATGTGATATCTTTGCTATATTTAAGATATTATTTGGGGGGAGGCCCAAATTTGATATATGGTTAACTTTAATTCCAAATTCTGGATTCTAAATTACATAACAGGTAACTAAAAAATCAAGACAGACGAAATTACAGTCTCTTACTGAAAGAGTCTCTTCCCCCCTCAAAATAAAACCTTAGCCCAATCTGTTATGCAAGATCTATATTCTGCCTGGCCAAAGATTCCACCCCAGTGCAAAATATCTCCTATTGCCCTGCTGTTTCCTTAACTGCTAAACAGATACTCCTAAATTAGAGTAAAATGTACATAGTATAGTACAATAGCCATCAAGTTCAAATTTGTCTCCCCATACATTACTGCAAAGAAGTGTAGCATTCACAGAACTAAAATACTACTTCTGAGAGAAATCAGTTGAAAGAACCACACATTTCCCATTTACAGGGCTATGCAACCACTAGAAACAGCGAGGGGTTGCATAATGTTTCAGAAGTTCTTCTAGTGCTATGTCACTGAACTACACGAAAAGCTAATATGTTTTTAAAATACATTTTGAAAAACTGATAAAAGCTTGTGCATAGGGTTTCAGAAAATAAAAGAACTCCTTCAGTATGCATGAAGTTACACTTTTGGCACAGTCTTTAATGCTTTGTTATAACTCAGTGCCAGAATTCACAAGTTAAGGATGAAAAAGAAATTATTTTTCCTGATAGCCCTGGAGCCATCTAGGATACATCATGACTTACCTAAAGATGGGTCTTTGGAGATGTTTCCTCCTGATTGTGACATGGTCATCCATTTAAAGGTGAAAGTTTAGCTTGTTCCTGGAAACCACTCCAGAAATCCAGGGAGAGAATGTGGAAGCTTATTCTGATCTATTGTCCTGCAAGGAGCCCAGAAGGCAAAAGTAGTTTCCTCTTTCTCTTTTTGGGTGCTGGGAGAAAACTTCCCTGCTCTCTGCCAGCTGAGCAATGTGTCCATAGAGGCCACATAAGACAGGCACGATGGGGCACTCCCCCACAGAGCAGGGTGTGCAAAAACACCAAGAGTCACGTTGACATGGGCAAGAGAAGTGCACGGGACCCTCGGAAACGGAACAAAACAAACAGAAGCCTTCCTGCCCCTGTGGCACCCAGGTAGGAGCTCCCTAAGTTATCGCAGCCATGAGAGCACTCCTTCCACATGCTGGTCAAGCTCGGAAAAGCTAAGTCCCTCCCTGTCTTTAAAACAGCCCGTTCAGAGGCTCAACTTTTTTTCTTCAAAATAAAAGTTGTACAGCTGGTTCAGCAGTCCCATGTGAGTACCCTCAGAAAGTTTGTTCTGTTAAAATAAGAACTGTATACAAATTAATGAAGAGGGGTGGGCTGAAGCTGCATGGCTGGCTTTGCTCTGAGAGATTATAATTATTTTACAATCTTGCTTTTATTCATGCTGGATGAAGTGTGGAGATAACTCATCATTTTTGGCACTCATAACCTAATAACCTACACTTGGCTAAAGTCAAAGATGCCATTTCAACTGATAGAAACCTTGTGAAGCTGGCCAGAGCTACAAAAGTTAGAAAAACAAAAATTGCTCAATTCCATCAGTGACACTGTACCCAAATGCAGCTTTTCAACTAAGAAAGGACACTGCAAAAAGACATGAAAACACACACACATCACATTTTTTTTTAGTCCCCAAAACTCCCTAGGAACCTAAAGTTTTTATATTATAAAATAAAATTTTAATTTATGAAAATAAAAAGGAAGAAAAGCAAGTTTAAGAGAGAAGTTGTAAACAACTGAAAATAAACATTAAAAATTGTTTTACTTGGAAGACAGACTCACACTGCAGGGACTTTTGTTCAAGTTACAAATAAGGTGAATCCTCATATTTTAATATAACATTCTGGAGACATTCTTGTATTTAAATCACTAACAAATTTCTTCTCAATCAGTAATGTCATGAGATTCCAGGCTAGAGGTTTGTTATGAAAAAAAAAAAATTCTCAAGTCATGATTAAATGTTTTAAAAGTACACGTGTTAAAAGGAACACACATGCTTTCACTGAATGATCCATAAAAATAAGATTTAAATGTCACAGAGGGCGATATTCTCTATATGATAGCAGTGTGTAGCTCTTAGCAGCCTCCAGATATGTCCACAGAAGCAAGAACACCTTTTTATTTTCCTCCCACAGGAGAGACACAGAAAAAGAGAATTAAAAATAAATCACTGATTACATTGAGCAGTTCTAATCCATGCTAGGAAATGGAATCAGTCTGAGAAAGCACTGAACTAAAAATAAAATAAATGGCTCTAGTCCTAGTTCTATTATGAATATGCTGGGCCATTGTGAGAAAATTTCTTGACTTATCTGAGCTCCAATTTCTGTTTGTAAAATAAAGTTAAAACATTAGTTGAATTCTTTGTTCCTGTTCAGCTTTAGTCATTCCAACAGACTCTTTCTAAGTATAATTAGTCTGCTTCTTGCAGAGATGCTAACATAGGCCTTATGGTACATGATACTCGAAAAAATACATTTTTATTAAGTGAAGTTATAAATAAAAAGGAAGATAATTTTATATTATATATTTATGTAGCTATTATGTATTAATATAATTATGTATAAATCAAGGTTTTCTTCACCATCAATAAGCATTCAATCATAATTTGACATGTGTGCAATACCGCAGTTATATCCAGAGACCATCTACATGCAAACTGATACGCAGACCTTAGGGTAGTGGCTTCATTACAACCATATGCTTTTGCTTTCTTTGTATATGTAATAGCATATTATACAGATCTTCTGGAAAGATTTCTGCATTTACGGATGGCATTCGATTTCTGTACTCATGGTTTATATCACTATTAATTTAGCATAAATACCCCTGAGGAACAACTCAAGAGAAAAGCAAGCCTCTCAACTTTTAAAAAATAACTTTCACTTTGTCTACCTTTGATTTAGAAAAGTGTGATGACTTCTTCATTAACATGTTGGAAGGAACTCAACAAAATACTAATAAACATCTAGCCAAGGTACAACTCAAATAACAAGCAAGCATACAATCTTACTTGAGGCTCAAGCCTTGATTATTAACCACAGAATCTGAAAGCTACTAAACTAATTACAGAAAATCCATAACATCATTCTTTGCATTAGGTTCATATTCTTTTTGCTCTGAAGTTAAAGTAGAAAACTTAGATTCTCACTTACCTCAAGCACTAAATTTATTTTAAAATCCAATCTTAAAACTTAAGGAGCCATAAGAAGATAATAGTAAGTTAAATAGTCACTTGACACAAATAAAAATAACTATTTCTTAAAAGTTTTTATTAACATTTTTTCAAACAGCATTTAAACAATATTGGAAGGAAAAGTTTGCTTTATTAACTTAATTTTGTATTCAGTAAGATGAAATAACCTCACTATTGTTGCTTAAATTGCAAAAATATAGTCTTCAACACGACTATACTGTGAAAAATGCTAAAACTTATCATACATGCTATCTCCTAGTAAAATATGCTAAGTATAGTATATTTTGAATAGTTTTTCCAGGGGTTAGCTGTCAGAAATCATTTTTATATTTTTTCTATTAAGGTGAACTCTCAGTGTGACTTAGCCTAACACTTTTACCACTACTCTCTGCACACACACATACCCCCATACATATACAGGCACACTTTCCCCAACTCAGCACCATTAGACTGTTATAATAGGTGCTCAATAAATATTTCTTAATTTATTAGAATTCTTAGTACAAAACACAGAACATATCCATCATAACCAACTCATTTTATATGATGAAAAACATGGGTTAACTTGCATGATTTTTCCAACCAAGTGGATACTAAGTATGTCATGGCATTTTGTGTGAAGCCTCATAGAAAATGATAAACTTTACTTTTTCTTGTTTTTTTTAATTGTAATAATCTATTCTTTGGCCCTGTTTGTAATATACAAGAGCTAAACAACATGCAATAGTAGAAAAACCATATAGTACTGTGAATATGTCAGTCCAAGAACTGGAAAAATGAATGCAGCTACTGGTTATTACTTTACCACAGAACTCTAGTCAAATATCAGTCTGAGACAAAGTATGTGTGCTTTTTTTCCAATACAATTCAATTAAACACAATGATACAAGGTATATGTTTAAGTGAGTTTTTAAATTAAGTGGAGAAAGAGGAAGGAAGTACAAGAAAGAAATGATCAGATGGGATTCTAGATTTTCTAGTTGTATACATATGATATGATTTAATTTAAAATTTTGTACAGGTTTCACACTGATGATGAAGCTAGTTGATGGATGGTACAGCTGGGATATGAACTCGGATGCCTTGTTCTGAGCCCCTGCTTATACCCCTACTGAGTAGGGGTAAAATGTAGGCACTGGGTCCTTTCCTGGCTATCACTCACATTCTAAAGAGAAAAAAAAGAAACTAACCCCTCTGATGAGTGCCTATTCTTCTTCTAATCCTCATCCGTACTTAAACATCACTGCATGACCTGTTATGTTTCCAATACTTACAAGAGCCAGCCCAAGAAATGGTCTATTGATATCGAGGTGAAATAATCAATGAATATGTTCTACAAAGATCTGAATGGAAACTCTTTTCCATTATAAACAGCCTTGAACTAATGTCAAGGAACACATATTTAAATCCCAACTTTAGCAGTGATTTCCTCTTGAGTTCTATGAATATCTGTTTCCTTACCAGCCAAAGTAAGATGTCAGGCTAGATGACCACTAAGATCCTTTCCAGTCCTAACTTTTTGTGACTCTATGACTGACATATGTCAAGTTATTTAAACTTAGTGTCCAAGCAAGAATAAACTCTGTAATCATTTTTAGCTTTTCTTGACCACAACAAGGTCATGCACACCACCAGAATACTTTTCGTTACTACTGTTGTGAAATTAAAGCTAACATACTACTATTGAATGTGCAACTACATATTCATTTTTCTAATTAGGCAGTTTTCTTTCTTTCTATAGCTTCAACTGGGAACTAGTCTCACTTGAATGTGAGTTCCAGGAAGACAAAGGTTAGTGTCTGTTGTATTCCCTGAGCGCAATACATAAGAGGCATGAATGTGTGCTCAGTCACTTTAGTCAGGTCTGACTCTTTGCAACTCTATGGACGGTAGCCCACCAGACCCCTCTGTCCATGGGATTCTCCAGGCAAGAATACTGGAGTGGGTTACCATGTCCTCCTCTAAGGATCTTCCCAACCCAAGAATCAAACCTCTCTCTGTCTCCTGCATTACAGGCAGATTCTTTACCACTGAGCCACTAGGGAAGCCCATGTAAAAGACAGTCATGGTTATTTACTGAATGAATGAACACAAAGTGTAATTAGTGCTACCTCATTATATTCTTGTATACTCTTTTTCTAAAAACTTGATCATATCTGGTAAATGTTCAGTTTTATGTATTTCCTCCAACCCACTATTTTTCTTCAAAGAGGTATCTGAGTTTATAGACAGGTGGGCTTCTTTGACCTTTTAGCGGCAGAAAAAAGGTAGCCTCAAACCCAAACCAGCAGGTTCCCGCTCCCCTTTGTGTTCTCTGGAATCTGCAACAACGTCCTTTAACTGTCTGGTCACTTCACTCCCTGCTGGCATCTCCTGCTGAAATCTGTAGCTGGTCTGTTCGATTGGCTCAGCTTGGGAACTGTGGTCATCTCCTTCTCATTGTGCCCAATCTCAGCCTTCACTGCAAGACTGTCTCAGTCTTTCAACTTGGCTAACATTAACCCCTCTCACCACACTGCATGAGGCAAATGGATGCCTTTCGTCAAAAAGAAAGAAAGAAAATGACATTGTTCCCATTATGTTATGAAGCTTTCTTATTCATTCATTCCAGTGGGTACATAGTGAGGAACTATACCGCGATATTAACCATCTGCTCTATCTAGCCCTCACCCACCTATACTTCCATCTCGAAACCCTAGCACTTAGGTTAATTCTTCCCTAGCCATATTGACATTTTGTTCCTCAAACACTCCACACTCTTCCGTGCCTTTTCCCCATGTACTGTTCCCTCTGCCTAAAATGTTCTTTCTCCTGCTCACTGCGCATATGTAGCTGCAATCTCCCCGCCTCACAGAGGTGTCTCCTCTGGCAAGCCCATATGAATTTTATATACCTTCAGTACTCTGTTTCCCTCAAAGCAAGTATCATAGTTTGCATTATATTCGTTTATAAATCCATCTGTTCAATAAATGAATATGTTCTTTCTGCAGCATGCAATAAACTGAGGAAAAGATCAGAACATCTAACTGTTTCTGACTATCTTAAAAATAAATCCAGTCAAGTTACTCTGAAAATGTGTTTGTCCTCATGTGTGTCTGTAATAACCTAAAAATAAACTCACTGATCTCTTGCAATGCTTCAAAACATTTTCTGATAATTACGTATGTGTTTCATCTTAAAATATTTGTCATTATACTTCTTCAAATCAGAAACTCTACTTATCTGAGAATAAATACAATAGGAATATTAAAATTGACAAGGCAACTAAAAATCACTTTGGAAATGGTTCTCAATTTGACTAAGAAATGTTTTTTGCCTTAGGGGCAAAAAGCACCTACCTAGCTAAGAGATTGAAATTAGATTTTCTTATCTTGTGTGTTAAACTTAACACTTATTGGTCATTTAGTCATATAAAAAATGTATCAGAATTATTTTCTAAAATTAATTAATAAAGAAGACCAGGTTTATAGCTTCAAGTGGCAAGGAAAAACTGTTCTTCAAATTGGTTAACCCTTTAGCCTGGTATAAGAACTGAGCCTTTTCACTTCAAATAGTAGGACAAATTCCTCTTTGTCATTGAAGTATACAAACAGGTCAACTAAAGTTTGATTGGTTCCACTTAGTACTCACACAAGTTCTGACAGCCTTTAGTGCTGGCAGTCATTCAGCTTCCTTTAAATGAATGTGACATTCTGTGAAAATATCATCATCAACAACAACAACAAAGAGAATCATTTAAAAAATATTCTCACAGCCAATCACCAACACACCAATGTGTATCAAGCAACATCAAATCTACTATAAAAGGAAATGGCTTTTGCATAGTGAGTAAACATAGTTAATAAACATTACAAAAAGAGGTCTCCTTAATATAAAATGCTCTTGGAGTCAGAGGACTAAGAAAGAGATGGTGGGACAGAGGCTTGAAGGATGAATACATATCAACAAGCAGGCTAAGAGGAAAGGCAAGCAGGGTATTTTCATCCCTAAGCATGAGGCAGCAACACAGAATTTGGAGGGCATACGATGACTGCAGCAGTGTGGAGTAATTCCTATCACATTAGCCTGTAGAACCACAGACTCCACCATCACAAAACAAGAGTGGTCGCAATTAGGAAAATAATGTGATATCACAGTTTAAAGGCATTTGAGTCAAAGGATTCCTTTACTCTCCAAATACATCAAAAATGTTATCTGCAATTTTTCAGTCAGTGGAAGTTGTCCAAAGGTAGTTAAACACCGAGGCTGGCTGAGTTTCCTTCTAGATCTGAAACTCATCACTAAATCATTAACTTAGCATCAGTACTGAGTCATCATTACCAGCTTTCCTCCATATTTTAAGCTTGGTTTCAACATGACTTTAAATCCAATTAGCAGTTTTTAAAAAATCTGTCTCAAGCTTCCAGTAATGCCTATGAATAAATGTGTGGAGTTACCACCAAGAAATGAATTGAATCAATGTCAGTAAGTGGAAAATTCCTAAATGCTAACCTATCGACTCTCCAAGATTTTAGAATTGGACAGAAATAGAGATAATCGTGACTTTGAATAGAAACAGCCACTCAGTTTGCCAAGCTTATAATAACATGTGTGGTGGGTTCTATATTTTGATAAATAACTCAAATGTATTTGCTTACACCTTTTTAAAATAAAAACTCTTATTTTATAATAAGTCCTGGGTGTTCATTGGAAGGACTGATGCTAAAGCTGAAACTCCAATTCTTGGCCACCTCATGCAAAGAGTTGACTCATTGGAAAAGACTCTGATGCTGGGAGGGATTGGGGGCAGGAGGAGAAGGGGACAACAGAGGATGAGATGGTTGGATGGCATGGTTTGGGTGAACTCTGGGAGTTGGTGATGGACAGGGAAGCCTGGCATGCTGCGATTCATGGGGTTGCAAAGAGTCGGACACGACTGAGCAACTGAACTGAACTGAACTGATAGGCCATACATACTTTGTACCTTTACATCCATTCATTTCTCAAAAACCTCAGTCCAGCTTCAGCTTTTCTTTCTACTTCTGCTGACTTTCTTCTACTCCACATCCACTGAAATGATCTGTCCTTACCAATCTCATCTCTGGCTTAAATATCTTATTTTTCATATCAATACATCACTTCTATCAATTATTCCATGACATATTATACTTATCATAATTTATTTTTACATTCATTTAATTAAAATCTAAATTTAAATTCATAGAGGATTTAAACTGATCGTTGAATATTTTCCCAAGCCCAACACCAAACACACTTTCTACTGTATCACCTGACACAAGGTCTGATACCTTATCAAAATATTGGAAATGATATCTGTCTTAGAAATTCTGCATCTTTTCTAAAAATTATTAACTTCTATCAAGCTGTATAGTCATAAAATGCCAGTCTTCCCCCATCTATTCTTTTCTCCATCTAGCCCAGTGGAAAGTATAGAAGCAAGGGGGTTGGTATGTGTTTATCAATCATTTACTCTATGTTAGACAGAATACCTTACATGCACTATTTCAGTTAATTCTACACAGTACACCTAGAAAGCAGATTCTCTTACTTTCAAGGCACACTCAAGAAACTAGAGTTGAGAAAAACTATATATTTTTTCAGCCAAAGGCTGTATATCTTATATTTTACAGTAAAAGGGTTTAAATCCAGTTCTGTCTGATGCTGATATTTTAATTCTTACTAACACTGCCTCCTCATGATCACATTAGAATGTGTTTTAATAGCAGCCTTAAAGAAAAGGCATTTTAGTTTACTACCACAGTTTGAAAAACATAATACACTGACCATTTGAATTAGGTACAGCCCTAGAGAGAACACAGGCTTAATTTCAGAGACACATTAGCTTGCTTTGGGTCATTCTCACAATAGAGGCCTCACACATACATGGATAAGTGAACCCCAAAAAGCAGAAGAAAAATAGAAAATTAAACATCAAGATCTTAAAGCTTAAGTTTTACTATTCTTTGCTGTATAATCTGTATTGAAGAAGAATGGATAAATAAAACTGGTCAAAATATCACTGAGAAACTAGGAGGGGAAAAAAAGCCAGATTAAATATATAAATGAAGTTGTGGTTCTATCCCCAATATACAGAATGGCTCTGCAATACTGAGATGTATGTATATAATGCAATCCTCTCTTTAAAATCATGTTCACAAGAAATCCAAATCATTAAAAAATTAATCCATTAATTAGAATTCCCTACCCTCTTTCAAAACAGCATTATTAGAAACTTAACTTTCACCAGAAAGTTGCATGGGTCACAGACTTGTAAAGTTCAGAGTTGCATTACCTACCCTCTATATTCTACTACAAGGATAATATTGACAACTGCTGCTTCACTAAGAACATCCTATGAGCCAGGCACTTCTGAAGACTCTACAAAACTTACTACATTGAATTCTCCTGACAGCAACTTGGGATAGGAGTTGGATCTCTATTTTAGAGAAAGCTAATGTTGCGCAACTGGGACTGGTCAAGCAAAGATTTAAGCCCAGGACCGCTCTCCTCCATCGCCCGTGCATTTAATGACTCCCTTGATCGGGGCTAAAATGATTCACTGTGATTTCCTTTTCTCTGTTCCTCAAGGTCACTTTGTATTTTTTAATCTTCTCCCTCTCCTTTTGTTGCTGCTTCATGAACAATTCCCTTTTCCAATGATGAGCTCCAAGATCATCAGTTCTAACCTTCTTAAAATTGTGGCTGCTTGTGAATTCACTCTCCTCAGTTGTTCGACAAATACAGAACACTGTTATTGTTTTAAATGTACACATTGTCTCAGTATAAGAGCTCATGGACTTTTATTTTTGGCCTTGAGGTAATGAGTTACTTGTTATAAATAGAATCATAGACTCCTGGAATCCGAAGAAACTTTTGCCATTAAGTTTTTCACCTTCCAAACCTTTGCAGAATCCCTCTTGCTTTTCCTCTCAGAAAGGGCTTACAATGCCTCTGAGCTGGAAGAAGTGAATCTGCTGTTTCTTTGATCTCCATCTCCTAATATGAGAGTTTCATCTTGTTGAATGCTATTTCTGTTTCAAGATAGACTTTTGTATACTAACCTCTACACCTGGTACACAATCAAACAACAGTCTCTTCCAGCAACAAAGGGGAAACTGGCTGTGTTGGGAGTACAGAAAAGTAGTATTTAGTCTCAATGTAGTTATTGTTTATGCACATTGAAAATTTTTATTTTAGGTAAATTTTTTGCCTTTTATACACTACCTTTAAAGATAGCACAGCTTAATTTCACTAGCCAATGTGACAAAGGATGTACTAAAGGTTAAGAGAACAATGATTATTAAAACAGAGGCTCTTTCCTCAGGGAGCACAAGTTTAAATAACCCATTTTTAAAAGCAACTTCAATCCAATTCAATAAGTGATTTAATAAAATAAAAGGGACAGAAGAAACTCAGAAGGGGGAGAAATAAAGACTCGCAGAGGAATTTATTATATTTTAGCCAAGTTTTATCCAGTAAGTAGAAGTTCAGCAAGGAAGAATTGTTTACTAGCAAGATGAAGTGAAGAAAGTCTAGGCAAAGGAAGATGAAAAACAATACAGAAGCATGAAATACCATAGTTTCACGAACTGGTAGGTATCTTGCTATGACTGAGGATATAGGTGTGAGGGAGAGTAGCAGGAAATAAAGCTGGAAAATCAACAAATGCCAAATTGTATGTGCCATATAGGGAGCTTAGACTATATCCAACAAGCAATGAGTAGTCACTGGTGGGCTATAGTCAGGGAAATGGCACCTTCAGCTTTACAGTCTTGGAAAATCTTACTGATAAAAATGTGGGAGACATTTTGAGAAGAGTAAGTCCAGGTAGAGTGGTAGCAGTAAAAGGTCTGTGAGAGTAATCTTGGTAAGAGATGATAATGACCTAAAGTAAGGCAAAGACATAATTGGAAAAGAAAGAGCCTCTTCCAGATACTAACAGGTATAAAGCATTAAGTGAAGTGAAAGTGCCAGTCACTCAGTCATGTTTGACTCCTTGTGACCCCATGGACTGTGGCCCAACAGGCTCCTCTGTCCATGGAATTCTCCAGGCAAGAATACTGGAATGGGTTGCCATTCTCTTCTCCAGATGATATTGCCGACCCAGGAATCAAACCCAGTCTCCTTCATTGCAGGCAGATTCTTTACCATCTGAGCCACCAGGGAAGCCATAAAGCATAGGGCTTAGTGAATGATTTCGTATACTGAATGAGAAAAGAGAGGATTTAAAGACAATATTTTCATTTCTGGCTTATTATCTAAGTGGATGGTAACACCACCATCTGGGAAGAACCAAATAGTAAAAAGAGCAATAATGAAGGTATAAAAAAGTATAATGAAAGTATAAAAAAGGAAAATAATACATAATGAAAGTATAAAATAATATAAATAATGAAAGTATAAAAAAGAAAAAAGTATAATCAAAAGTTCATTGATGGGGCATAATAAATTTGCAATACCAAAGGATGGCCCAAATGGAGATGTTTCACGGACAAGTAGATATTTAAATTACAGGGAGAGAGTAAAGAAATCAGTTATAGAGATAAAATATGCATGTGGAAGGTGGAGGTGTTGCTACCTAAGTATAAAACTATGAATGTGGATAATATTGCTCAGAGAGAACATGTAAGTTAGAGGAGTGAAGACTCAAGAATAAAACCTGACATACAGAGGGAAGCATATCCAGTGAAGATCTCAGAGACACTAGAAAGTTGGAGGGGAAGTTCGTCCTACAACAAAAGAGGAGGGAAGAGGGAGAGAAAGGTGTCACTAGTACCAAATGTGCAGAGCAATTAAAAAGAGAAAAAATTAAAACTTTAAAGAGAAGTGAAAAAAAATCAGAAATGCCTCTATCAAAGTTATCAACGTAAAAGTGACTGGTGGCCTTAACAAAAGCAGTTTCTATGCTGGAACAATCATATGTTCAGTAGACAAAAGTTCTTTAGTTTATTTTCTCTTTTTTAGCTTAAAACACCACTTTTAACAGACATTCCATTTTCATGTTTATTTGGCCCAGAGTCTCTTCTCTTCTGCAGATTTTTGTGCCCCGGTATCACACGGGCTTATTTAACAAAGTTTTCAGTATGCTTGAACACTGGGTAGTACCAGTCCTCCTTCAGTCTTTCCCCCTTCCCACAAATTTTTTTTCAGTACATATACAAGTTATTCTCCTGCAAAAATGTATTCTTCCATATCATTTTTTCTTCTTTTATCAAATATAAAAAATTAAAGAGCCAGGAGCCAGTTTTTCATGATTGGAGAAGGGAACTCCACATATGGGAAAGTGAAAGACTAGAATATATTCTGTGATGTTGCAAAGAAGTTGGACACAGTGGTATGAACTATAGGTAGTAAATATAAGTGTAGCTATGTTCACTGAGGAGGCTGAGAAGCAATGAGACACCATTAACAATGAACATGACAATCACCTGCATTGTGTTTCCTACATACCTCTCACTACTAAAAGAAATCAGCATTCCTTAAGAAATAGGCTGAATCCAGGGCTGGGGTAGGAAAGTACAAGATAAACCTATAAGGAAACATTCAAAGAATGCAGAGGACAGAAAAAAATAGGAAACAGCTTAAAGAGGCTACATTGATTAAATATGGGAAATTTGAGCACCAAAATAAATGATGATTATAATCTATTGTTACCCATTGAATAAAATAATAATTATATATATATATATATATATATTTTTTTTTTTTTTTAGAGAGACAGAAAGTGATAAATGGAGCAAAATATAAACAATTTCTCCTGGAGTTCCTTGTACTATTCCTGCAATTTTTCTTAAACTTTAAAATCTTATGAAATGAAAAAAAAATGTTTAATATTGTTACAACTTTAATTTTTAAATCTGGATTGAAATCTTAGACTTTGAAAAAGCAAAGTACAATTGACTTTTCATTGTAATTTATAATTCAGCATTACCTTTAAATTTTGTATCTTACAATAAAATGTGCAGATCAAAACATAATATCATTTTTCAGAAGCAAGGTTAACTTTAGGAGAATGACACCTGTGTGTTATTTATGTTCATAATTATTTTGTAAAGGCAAATGATCAGTAGTAAATGAGTAATCTACTACCCTGGCTGAGTCGTAAGCCCAACCAAATGTTCTCCCTTCATAAAGGTTTCCTTTAGCTCTTCAAATAGGAATAATCTTCTCTTAGCTTATATACCACTGTTTCTTTTAACTTTTCTGGAATATATAAAACCTTCTATCTTGGATAATAGTTATTTATATACATATTATCTCTGACAATGAGCTAAATAAAGCTCTTTAAATTTAGGTAGAATTCCAATTTGCTTAAAATCTTTCAGTGATTCCCAGATGCCCACAAGGTATAAACTCTTTAACATCATATTATATAAAATGATACATTACATGGTATTATATGTTTCATATATAATACATATTGTATATTCCAGCTATATCTTTCAAAATCTGCCACCCGCTACTCATTACATAGATATACAACCATACTGAATTACTTTAATTTCACTTAGATCATTATGTTCTCTATAGAAATTTACAGTTTCTGAGTTCTTCAGTCTAGAATACACTTCCTTCAAATTCTCCCCGCAGCCATTTCCTGCTTACTGGTCAACTCTCAATGTGGATATCCCTTGCTTCTGAGAGCCTTCCCTGAGAACCAGCTCTGATGTGGATGTCCCTTCTCTGCTCATTGAACATCCTTACTTCCACTTCTTACTTCTAAGGAATCTACAACATAACTGCAATATCTTTTTGTTTTTTACTTCTTTTGGTCCACCATTAACTGTAACTTTCCTTTCTGATGCTGAAGAAATAACAAACATCTATCACTGCCTTGCATAAAATACATTAGCAATGACTAAATGCCTATCTGTACTGTACTTTTGCAAAATGCTACCTGTGAATTTTGAGTTTGGGGAGAAATCTTTCTCTCTTATTTCCTTGTTCTGTCCACTGGCAGGTCTGCAAGCAGTAACAGTTCAGTAGAAATGGGCACATCCAGCACCCAGATCTTGGCTTCTATATACCGTCCTCTAATAAAAGAAACATATCTATCTACCTATATATCTATCATCTACTCACACATACATGGATGCATATATAATTATATTTTCCTAGAGACTGGCTTCTGGAGAAGGCAATGGCACCCCACTCCAGTACTCTTGCCTGGAAAATCCCATGGATGGAGGAGCCTGGTAGGCTGCAGTCCATCGGGTTGCTAGGAGTCGGACACAACTGAGCGACTTCACTTTCACTTTTCATTTTCATGCATTGGAGAAGGAAATGGCAACCCACTCCAGTATTCTTGCCTGGAGAATCCCAGGGACGGGGAAGCCTGGTGGGCTGCCATCTCTGGTGTCGCACAGAGTCAGACACGACTGAAGTGACTTGGCAGCAACAGAGATTGGCTTCAGTATTTAATTTAGTACTCATTCTTCTTTAGAAGAACAAGGGGGAAAGAGTGGAAAAGATAGCTAACCCTTTGGGGTTTAATATGCTAAATCAGTCCTGTGATACAAAAGTTAAACTTGGCATACCTTGGACCTGATCCAAAAACTTGTTTTTATTGGCTGTGGAAAATGGAATTTTAGACTACATTGGGTCACACTATAATTGTGTTCGGAAATGTATAACATGATGTGTGAGCATCCAGTGCAATTAAATAATTTAAGTATATGCTGAAAAGTGAATGATTATATATTTCTCAACACTTGAGGCTAATGCAGATAAAAGGCAATGGAGTTTAACTTAAGACTATTTATTGAAGACACAGAAATACAAATATCTGAAAAAGACAATGAGGAAATATAAAGGAATTTCTTTCTAAATATAAAGACTTCAACAGAGTTGATAGAATGGTCTGAAGTCAACGTTTTATTGGTATAAAAACAACAGTAAAACAAATCAGAGTAAATAGTTTATGCCTTGAGCTATCTCCTCAAAATAAACATTCCATTTCCCATCTGACAGAGAATCAAATGACACTGTTTTGCTTCTAAACAAGGTTATTTTCCCTAGGGTCCATGAATGTTGGCGATTCCCTTCAGGAGAATTGAAACCTATAAATATTGTTTTAGCTGATCTGGGAGTTTAAAGGAAAATATCTTATGCCAATAAAAATCAAATTAGCTTCAATATGAAAGCTATACAAAAAAGGAAAGTCTATATTCTGGCAATATTTAAGAGACAAAATACCGTAATTTAACACCATTACTTACATCAGTTTCTGCTAAGGGCAATAAGAGTTTAAACATTTCCTGTTTCATTCCTGCCCAATATTGTTGTTTTTTCCATTATTGCAGCTCAAAAATACTTGGGCTGTTTTAAAGATTAGCATGCTGGCATAAAATCACTCATGCCTCTTAAGAGTATTTTCTTTAACCCTCATCATGACTTAATATTTTAAAATGTTTGATATGGTCAAAGGCCTTTACCATCAAAACAAAATTTCATCAAACCTTATTAGGCAATTAGTTATGATAGAAATGATAGCATGCTGGGACATGAATATTCAATATTTATCACTAATTCAAATGCTAATATCCAGGATAAAAGTACAAGTGTCATCTTAATTAAAATGCTAATATGCAAGATAAAAGTACAAATAAGTTTTTTTTCCATTCATTTCAGCTTAAATGATAATCTTGGCATCATGTTTATATCATCTCAACTTTTATTATTAATTTAGTAGAATAAACTAATTAAAAAGTAAAATGGTTAGCAATGGTTTCTCAGGAATATTTTATGCATCTTAAAAAGCTTACTAGATGAAAAGCATGCACTGATACCAAACCTCCTACCTGGAAAAGATTGTGGACCACTCCACTCTGTTAGCATACCGGTGACGTGAATATTCTCACAAGGTTCACTTAACATAGGACAAAGATAAATTTATCTTAGCCACTGATCACATAAAGGCATGTTGTTTACTACAAATAAAATCAGGTCAAAGGGTGGAAAGAAATATTATTGACATTAAACATTTGTTAAATTAAGTACAGTCTCCCATTTTGGTTGAGAGTGCTTACTACAACATACCTTGTCTGAGACCAACAATTCTGTTTGAAATGTCAGATTTAAGAACTGACAATCAATGTCCATTTACTGCAAAGCAAAGAGTAATTATTCAGACAGACAAATTGCTTTATGCATGGAAATGGAAGAATAAAAGTATAATTAACAAGTTCAGTGGTTTTGTTGTTTGTTTGCTAACTGACCCACATAACACATGTTAAATGTTAAGTTCAAATAATTAAATGTTTGCACAAATACTCTTCAGTTCAGTCGCTCAGTTGTGTCCAACTCTTTGTGACCCCATGAATTGCAGCACGCCAGGCCTCCCTATCCATCACCAACTCCCAGAGTTCACCCAAACCCATGTCTATTGAGTCAGTGATGCCATCCAGCCATCTCATCCTCTGTCGTCCCCTTCTCCTCCTGCCCCCAATCCCTCCCAGCTTCAGAGTCTTTTCCAATGAGTCAATTCTTCGCATGAGGTGGCCAAAGTACTGGAGTTTCAGCTTTAGCATCGTTCCTTCCAAAGAAATCCCAGGGCTGATCTCCTTCAGAATGGACTGGTTGGATCTCCTTGCAGTCCAAGGGACTCTCAAGAGTCTTCTCCAACACCACAGTTCAGAAGAATCAATTCTTCGGTGCTCAGCTTTCTTCACAGTCCAACTCTCACATCCATACAAGACCACTGGAAAAACCATAGCCTTGACTAGATGGACCTTTGTTGGCAAAGTAATGTCTCTGCTTTTGAATATGCTATCTAGTTTGGTCATAACTTTTCTTTCAAGAAGTACTATTATGTACCTTTAAATGATACCTTCTTTGATACAAAGAGCATAAATCTCTGAAAAGACCTACACTGGTTAAAATCTCAGCCCCTTCTCTAACAAGGTGTGTGGTGTTTGGAAAGTTATTTTTTAAATTTGAGTTTCAATTTCCTCATCTGCAAAGAAGGAGTAATAGTTGTGACCACCTACATGAGAGTTTTTGTGTGTTTTAAATGAGACAATATATATACCTGGTAAACGCACATGCTTTTTCATCTTAATCTATATACAGAAATCTAGAATTACAATTTGATTAGATTCAGAAGGACAACCATGGAAAAATATTTAGCTTGAGGATTTTTTTCTTTGCATCACAGTTCTTAAATGCTGAATGAACCACAATTTTCACATATTTGTATGTGTGTGTGTCCCTATTAAGACAGTATATAAGATCTCAACTCTCAATGCTTTTTTGAATTTCAGGTCTTTTTTCCTGTTATGCCCTCCTGTAAGTAATATTAAAAATTAATAAATTTACATATATTTTCTCCTATTAATCTACCTGTTGTCCAGCTATCAAAACTAGGAAGGTAGCTAATTAAACTCAAAAGCTTTTGCATAACAAAGGAAACTACAAGCAAGGTGAAAAGACAGCTTCAGAATGGGAGAAAAATAGCAAACAAAGCAACTAACAGTGAATTATCTCCAAAATATATAAGCAGCTCATGCAGCTCAATACCATAAAAATGAACAACCAAACCAAAAAGTGGGTCAAATAACTAAACAGACATTTCTCCAAAGACATACAGATGGCTAATAAACACATGAAAAGATATTCAATATCACTCTTATTAGAGAAATCCAAATCAAAACCACAATGAGGTACTGTCTCAGGCCAGTCAGAATGGCTGCCATCAAAAAGTCTACAAACCACAATAAATGCTGGAGAGGGTGTGGAGAAAAGAGAACCCTCTTACACTGTTGGTGGGAATGCAAACTGGTACAGCCACTATGGAGAACAGTGTGGAGATTCCTTTAAAAACTGGAAATAGAACTACTATATGACCCAGCAATTCCACTGCTGGGCACACACACTGAGGAAACCAGAACTGAAAGAGACATGTGTACCCCAATGCTCATCGCAGCACTATTTACAAAAGCTAGGACATGGAAGCAACCTACATGTCCATCAGCAGATGAATGGATAAGGAAGTTATGGTATATATACACA
The DNA here is from genome assembly GCF_027580195.1 of Bos mutus. Lineage (NCBI taxonomy): Eukaryota > Metazoa > Chordata > Mammalia > Artiodactyla > Bovidae > Bos > Bos mutus. Next base: position 121,847,317 of record NC_091618.1, read on the forward strand.
ATGGAATATTACTCGGCTATAAAAAAAAATGCATTTGAGTCAGTTCTCATGAGGTGGATAAAACTAGAGCCTATTATACAGAGTGAAGTAAGCCAGAAAGAGAAACACCAATACAGTATATTAATGCATATACATGGAATTTAAAAAGACAGTAACAACGATCCTATAAGCAAGGCAGCAAGAGACACAGATGTTAAGAACATACTATTGGACTATGTGGGAGAAGGTGAGGGTGGGATGATACGAGAGAATAGCACTGAAAAGGTATATTACCATGTGTAAAACAGATGACAAGTACAAGTTTGATGCATGAAGCAGGGCACTCAAAGCCAGTGCTCTGGGAGAACCCAGAGGGATGCAATGGGAAGGGAGGTGGGAGGGGGGTTCAGGATGGAAGACACATGTGCACTTGTGGCTGATTCATGTCAGTGTCTGGCAAAAACCACCACAATATTGTAAAGAAATTATCCTCCAATTAAAATAAATAAATATATTTTTTTTAAAAAAAGAAAAAGCTAGGAAGGTGGAAGGAAAGTCTCTCCACTCCTATGATACATATACATGTATACTCTGTTCATATTTTACATTACTCTCTTTATTACAAGGAACCCCTCCCCATAAATTTTAGCATCTCTCAATTACCAAATACTCCTAGATAAAGTTGCATTTAGTTTTGATGTCCTAATATCTCATGTCATCTATGAGTAATAATTTCCAAGTAGGTGAAAGAGAGATGGCCATCCAAAGAAACCATAAAAGGATCAGCTGGGGTCTTTATAGATTACAGATATACCCTGACCTCCTCCCCCAACTTCTCCCCCTCACAACCAAATTCTAACCTCCCTCACCAGCCCTCCCTACCTCAGTTCATAAAGATACCTCTTTGCTGATGGGAGTGAATATCACAAGCAGGAAAAGAAGATACATGCTGGAGATCCACCACCAAATCAGTCTTTACACTTCCCACCTGGGCTTCCAGGTGGTGCTAGTGGTGTAGAACCCGCCTGCTGATGCAGGAGACATAAGACATGGGTTCTACCCCTGGGTCCGGAAGACCCCCTGCAGGGGGAGATGGTAACCCACTCCAGTATTCTTGCCTGGAGAATCTCACGGACAGAGGAGCCTGGCAGACTATAGTACATGGGGTCGCAGAGAGTCAGACACAACTGAAGCGACTTGGCACGCACTCACACTTCCCAGTAAGGATCCTAACTTAGGAAGTCTTGGATACTAAAGAAACCTCTGAGACATCCACCCCTACCCTGCAAGGCTCAGCTCAAAGCCTATCTGTTCAGCGATGTTTTCCCTGGTGCCCCCCACTCTGTGGAAAGTCACAAAACTGACGTATACCTTTTAATGACATGAATCACTTTCTACTCCTTATGGCCATGACATCTTCTGTCCTAGGCTTCTGTGCACTGTAGATAGTAACTTGATGAATGGATGGATGGGTGAATGAATAAATAATTACCAACTAGCCCCCTTTGAACTTTTTCTAAGTTTGGACAGTCTTGTGCTTCATAGCTCTGTCCATATTCTGTTACAAGGATGTTTCTGATGAGTACTGACACTGGAAAACTTTTTTTACATTATGAAGCTAGAACACAAGCTTTTCTTGGAGCCCTGGTGTTATCTCCTTGGAAGCTCTTATTCCACGTCCCTGAATGTCACGGCTGTTCTCACAGATTCCAGGCACTCCATATGACCTGAAGCTGCATTTTAGCATTTTAGCACTCCATTATGAAGTCGATGACTCTTCTAATTATGCAAATCCTTGGCTTTCCTAACATTTCAAGTTCCTGACACTCATGCTTGGCACATTGGGTATGCTCAGTAACTTTTGATTTTCTTCCTTCCTTTCTTATTTTAAATCATTTGAACCATGTTGGAGCATGTGTTTCAAGTTAAAAAAAAAAAAAACTTAAAACCATGTGATTTGCTTAATCTTATCAGTTTGATTGTTTTCACTTTTTCATATTAAAAGCAGCCTTTAAAGACATGGAATTTAGAGTTACCCTTGGATTACTCTTTTCAACTTACAAGTATTTCTTATTGAAGTCTGATTTACAAGTACCCTGAAATGCCATGACTGTAAAGCATATGTGACTTTTTAAGACCCAGGAAAAATTATAGAGCATTCTGCTGTGAAAAATGTAAAGAATCTCAAATATTTAGAACTGAAAGAAAAACTTCAAAGGCATTCCAAAATTGCTCCCTGTTCTTTCCACATTACATTCAAAAAAATTATCACCCACTGCTAATGACTGTGCATGCCAACCATTATTCATCTATAAGCAAATGTATTCATTTACAGTTCTTTTCCACAGAGTTTTAAATTAATTTAGTGTGGCTTAATGGCTGAAGTCTAAATGATATTGTTAAAGGTTGTATGTATTACAGAAGTTGTCATAATCTATTATGATTCCATTCAATGGCAGGTGCAAATATGTATTATGGTTCCAATGTGAAGAAGGACTATAAGAGAACATCTATCAATACTGCAGATCCTGTATTTTCCTCTGGGGAAAACTGAGGCCATAAGACACCCTAAAACAGTTTCCTTTCCCTCTATTTCACAAATTTGAAGTTAATTCTTCTCTATGTTTTCAAATGCAATTTTAAATTTAAATAACTATTGGAGATTGATAGAATTATACAATCTACAGGAACACACACACATATACACACACAGATCAGAAACCCCTTAAGATCTTAGATACTAATCTTGTCAGTTCTTGTAACAAGCCTATAAAGAAAAGGTATCACAAAATGACAACACACCCAGATGTGGAAGTGTTCCTGCCAAATATCCAAACTGACCCAGGAAATATACCACCCCCCCCAAAAAAGAGCAAATGAAAAGATCATCAACTTAGCTTTAAAAAAAAAAAAAAGTGAAACCTCAATGAAAAATTCATTCAATGTCATTAACAGTAAAAAAGGAAAAGAAAAATAACTCCTTCCCCTCATTACCTCTAACCTACTTCTTTAGCAAGAAAGAGGGTATTTGAGGTCTAAAAATTGGCAAGAGCAATTCAAGTTGAAAGGAGAAAGTATATCTATCTAATTTTTATTTCATTCAGGTTTGTTTTCCACTGTCACTGAGAGGGACTCAACACTTTTTGGCATGTTCATCTGTATTTCTATTACTGAGAAGCATCAGAAAGTATGCTGCTGCTGCTGCTGCTAAGTCGCTTCAGTCGTGTCCGACTCTGTGCGACCCCATAGACGGTAGCCCACCAGGGTTCCCCGTCCCTGGGATTCTCCAGGCAAGAACACTGGAGTGGGTTGCCATTTCCTTCTCCAATGCATGAAAGTGAAAAAATAAAGTGAAGTCGCTCTGTCGTGTCCAACTCTAGCGACCCCATGGACTACAGCCTACCAGGCTCCTCTGTCCATGGGATTTTCTAGGCAAAAGTACTGGAGTGGGGTGCCATTGCCTTCTCCGAATAAATATTCATAAAAAAAACAATATGAAAAGGACCTGGGTTTGAATACTGGCCTTCACCACCTACTAGTTATTTGAACTTGGATAACTTTCTCATCTCTTTGCCTCAGTTTCCATATTTGTAAAGTAGACTTGAGAATAATAAATCCTATATAGGATTACCCTAATAGTTAAATGTAATCACAATAGATTCTTATACTTCTATAATGTGTATAGCACTTAAATTTTTGAAAATGTTTAGACTTCAGCCTAAATGTTTATAACACATCAAATTAAATCAACTTAGATAATTCCTTTAAAACCTTTATAATATTATCACATAAAACATGTTAGTTAAAATTATTGTTACCTCATAAGGTTGTTGTCAAGATTAAATAAGATAGTATACAAACATACATTTCTGAGTGCAGTGCCCAGTACACAGCAAGAGCTCAATAAGTATTGGCTTTTTCATTATCATCATCATTACTCTCATTGGTATTTTTCTTAATTGTTCCTATGCCAACTGCCTGGGCTTCCCAGGTGGCACTAGTGGTAAAGAACTCTCCTGCCAGTGAAGATGCGGTTTCGATCCCTGGGTTGGGAAGATCCCCTGGAGGAGGGCATGGCAACCTACTCCAGTTTTCTTGCCGGGAGAATCCCATGGACACAGGACCCTGGCGGGCTACAGTCTGTGGGGTCATGAAGAGTCGACACGACTGAAGTGACTTAGCACGCAAGTATGCATGCCGACTGCCTTCTCTCTTTTTTTCCCCATCAAAGGAAATAAAAGGATCCTCAGGCAGATATCATGTCTTCAAAAGACTATGGCACTCATAAAAATTTACTAACTAGAGAGAATGATGGAATGGATGAAAGAAAAATAGACGAAATGGGGACATAAAGTGCCAAATTGAGCCAGATAGTTTCCACTTGGAGAAAAAAACTATAAAATCCTCCTTGAGCAGAATTCAGGACTCGCCAGTTTACGACTCCACCTCAGTTCATGTGTCTAGCGGCCAAAAACTAAGTATTTACCCATGAAAGTGAATTTATTGGCTTATGGAAGGAAACAATATACTAATGACATCAAGCTAGCTCTCAAAAATATTTTTTTAATAAAATAAACAACATTACTAAGGAAATGAAAATCCCCTGTAGTTTGATTAAATCAAGAACTGGTTAAGATCAAATCAGGCTCATTCCTTTTAATGCTTTTGTTTTGTTTTTCGAATTTCCAAGGAGTCATGCTTCGGAAATTATAATTTATTCATCAGAGATGTTACATTAGCAGTACAGTATGTGAACTGCTGGCTTTTCACTATGTGTAAAAAAGATGAGAAGCACACAAAAAAATAAGAATTGCTTATATTTGTAAATAGTTAATGTATCTTGACTACAAAGCGGGGAAAATAGGTAACTACAGCTGGCAGTATTTGGTGTACCAGTTTCTAAAAACAATAGAGAAAGGCAAAAATACATGAATCACCATAAGGAAGTGCCTTCCTCCAACAAATTCGATTTACAAAGAATGCATGCCTGTATTCTGTAACTGCCATTGAACTCAGAGGCTGGGTTCCTAATTATATTTCAATGACCAATACTATAGAAATATGTACTTGAAAGGTATTTTTCTTCTTGTGAAAATATTTTAAATGTATCGTAATATACTTGCATATATAAAAAGAGAAATGCAGAAATACACACTGCCTCCAAATGTATTTTTGTTGGCAATTGTTACCATCAGAACATACCATATTGTTTAGGTAACTGAAGCTGGATTCTTTCAGCCTTTTTTAAATGTTTAACCATTTTTCCTAAAAATCTCTGCAATGTATTAAGCACTCCTCACCTTATATAAGAAATCATGAATTAGAGGGGATCCTGCTCCTCTTTCAAGCCAGGGACTGAGACTTGAGGCCACAGGGACTTGGGGTCAGTGTGAAGCCACACAGGGCACAGCTTATCTTCTGGATGCTTAAAGTCCTGACGGTACAAGGAATGTGGAAAGAGAACAAGAGCAACCTGGGGGAGCTCAGAGCTGCGCAGTGCCGCTGGCTCCCGTGCCAGTGCAGAGCTGCTTTTGCACTAAGAATATTTACTCTCTTCTGCCCTCTTTACTGCTTTGCTTCCTTACTGCTTCCAGTCTGTACTGCTTTTTTCAAGCATCTCTCCTTCCTCAAATCAGTGCCAACTCGGAGCTAGAATTTCTGTTGTGCACTGGTTATACAGCAGTAGCAAGACAGACACATGCTACCCTTACAAAGATTAAATTCCTGCTTCTCACTTATGCCCTTGAAGTCTTTTTTCCCCAAGAGTGTCCTGTTTAGTTTACAGCAACTTTGACTCTAAAAATGTACTAACTTCTATATAAAAATTTATTTATGACGTGTTGGGCAAAGTAAAGTTTTGGCTCTGTCATGTTTGAGTCAAAATTCCCATATATTTCTCTACCAATAAAGGAAACAGTCATGTATAAGGTGCCAATATTAGCAAATAAAAACAATTTAAAGATATTGAGATATTTCCCTAAAAATAAAAAACAGTAGCTATAGCAAATAATTTGCATAAAAACTTCAGGAAGATGCAGTCGATCTCATATTGACATAATGTGGGAAAATAGTGGTACAATGGAAAACAGACAAGATCATTCATCAAATATGAAAAAACTTCCTTGAATCAAAGATTTTGGGCCTAACCCCAATCCGAAACAAAGTTTCCAAGAAAGGCTTTTATAGCTCAGAATAGCAATATTTGTTTTCACTTGTTGCTGCTGCTGCTACTGCTGCTAAGTCGCTTCAGTCGTGTCCGACTCTGTGCGACCTCAAAGACGACAGCCCATCAGGCTCTACCTTCCCTGGGATTCTCCAGGCAAGAACACTGGAGTGGGTTGCCATTTCCTTGTCCAATGTATGAAAGTGAAAAGTGAAAGTGAACTCGCTCAGTCTTCCACTTAGCGACCCCATGGACTGCAGCCTACCAGGCTCCTCCGTCCATGGGATTTTCCAGGCAAAAGTACTGGAGTGGGGTGCCATTCACTTGTTAGCCAACCAAATTTTATTCAGAACCTGCTCTGTATCAGGAACCACTCTATTCTTTTGGAATAAAGCAGTGAACAAAACTCATAAAGTCCCTGTGCTCATGGAGTTTCCATTCTAGCTCAGGTAGAGAATAACTTGGTAAGCAAACACAGCAGGGACAGGAGGAATTGTAAGAATAACAATCAGTGTGTGGGGATGGAGAGTGATGGGGTGATATTCTCTACCTGTCATTACTTTAATCTTCACAAAAGCACTCTGAAGGAAATAAAGTGGGTTCAGTTGAGTCTTATATTAAGATGAGAAAACTATGGCCCAGAGAGAATAACAGGAAGAAGCAGACCCAGGATTAAGTCTTAGGTTCCCAGCTCAGCCTTGTACTCATATTATTATACCATCTAAATTTGATCAGGAGAAATTATTCTGGTTTGAAAAGATTTCCTTAACAGAGCAAAATGAGAGAGAAGCCAGCACTGATGTGTAGGCAACTACTTTCTAAAAACACCAGGGAGCAAAAACAACATTATAAATTTTACACTAATTAAAATGATGCTAAGTGCTTTCATTGCACAGATAACTATGCCAGATAGTTATCTGTGCCAGATAAACAGAATATCACAGATATTCTATTTATTAGTGGTCCAAATTTTGAGTTATCATATTCTAAAGATAACTCTTTAAGCTTAATATCTTTCCTCTTTTCCATTTTTATTTTTATACAATATAGTTAAAAAACATATAAACATAATAAATTCATTTGCAATCTGCAAATGAATTCATAAACTCTTTTTTAAATGCATTTGATTTATAACAATTTTCATTCATCCCTTAAATGTAAAATACATACACTTATTATTTGCTATTAAATTATTTTTTCAGCTTTACTGAGGTATAATTGATAAAGCTGTAAGATATTTTAATGTACAATGTGATTATTTGACAGATGTATACACTGTGAACGGAGAAGGCAATGGCACCCCACTCCAGTACTCTTGCCTGGAAAATCCCATGGATGGAGGAGCCTGGTGGGCTGCGGTCCATGGGGTCACGAAGAGTCAGACACGACTGAGTGACTTCACTTTCAATTTTCAGTTCCATGCATTGGAGAAGGAAAGGGCAACCCACTCCAGTGTTCTTGCCTGGAGAATCCCAGGGACGGGGGAGCCTGGTGGGCTGCCGTCTATGGGGTTGCACAGAGTCAGACACGACTGAAGCAACTTAGCAGCAGCATACACTGTGAAAGAATTCCTCTCATTAAATTAATTATCTGTCACCTCACACATATACCTTTTTTTGTGTGAGAATGTTTAAGTTCTGCTCTCTTAGAAAGCTTCAGTTATACGGAATTCACTGTAGTAACCACGATATACGCTAGACTCTCAGACCTTATTCATCATATAACTGATAGTTTGAATCCTTTTACCAATCTCTCCTATTTCCCCCACCCCTTAGCCATTCTTCTACCCAGTTTCTATGAATTCTTTTTTTCTAAGATTCTGCATTTAGGTAATACCATGTAGCATTTGCTTTTTGCTGTCTGGCTTATTCCATTTATATCTGCCATTAAACTAACCCTAACAAATGTGTAGATGTTCCCAATGTAAGCTGTGAATATGCAGTTAATGAAAGCTTGATATACCAATGCCAAAGACAGAAGTCCTTATACAATTCTAAAATCTTAATATCTTAAGAAAAGAGTTCAGGGCTCCTCTACAAACTAAGCTCTCAGAGGAAGGAATGTTATTATCAACATCCCCCTTGAGAAGGGTCTTCCTAATGCATATTAGAAGGAAGCTGGGCCAAGAGAATTTCCTTCAGTATTGATGGCATGCTTTAACGGTCTCTCCCTTTCCTAGTCTATGAAATCATGCTTTGTGTTCTATCCTGTAGTGCCTGTGTTTATATCTTTCTGACCAAACTTGGCCAAAAAAAGGAATTTACTGGAAGGCCATTATGTAGCTGGACTCTCACCCTAACTATCTCTAACCACCCAATGTCTTTGTATCAATAACTCCAAATTCTGAGCTTGGACAAGAACATCCCTTTGGCTGATCTTGGGTCCCCTAAAGGAATGATAAATTTCAGAGAGAAGGGAGAGGAAATGTCTGGCCACCTTTGGCCTCCGTAATGGGAGATAAACAACCCTTTTGCTAACATCCCGTGGGAAATTCTACAAACAGGGTTGAATGTGAGCAAACAAAAATAAATAATTTTAAACCCTAGAAAATATCCACTGTATCATGTTTTCTCAAAACTCTCGAGCTTCTAGAGAATAGTAATCTTCCCTATTGTGCCTAGCACCATATCTAGCACCAAAAGGGCCCAATAAATATTTCATTCATCTCAGCACACTGTTCAACTTTAAACTTTTTAAGGTCAAAGAGTCTATTTCTTGGGCACCTCATTCTCCATTCACTGACAACTGCCAAGCCAACCTTTGTCCCTGCTTTTTCCTCACTCTTGTTATTTAGTTGGTGACCACATCCATTGACACAATCCTCCTTTAATATATTTCCTGCTCATTCCAATTCATCTTCCTACGTACCACCAGGGTGATTTTTCTACAATGTAAATCTGCCTGAAAATCCATCAGTAATTAGCTTCTGACTACTATACAAGGGTTACCTGTGTCAAAGGCAAAAGGGTGAATATCTCACACCTTGATGCCCTAATTAACAGCTTCTCATCACAGTGCCTCCAGCCTCTCCTGTAACAGGTGCACATTCATTTCCTGGGACAGTTTGAGCCTCACTTCATCAACGAGACTTTCTCATCCCTGGTTCCTCCTTCCAATCAAGAGCAGTAAAAACCCCTGATTGCATAGTATTTGGAAACCTGTAGTTGTCAACCAAAGCGTTGGTTAAAGCAGGAAAGTATTAAACTATGATTAACAACTTTTAATTTAACTTGAAATTTGTGAAAATGCTTTTATTTGCCAATCATTTGCTTAGAAGAAAAGCTTTATCTCTGCATGAGTCTGCTAATCAGAGTATCAACTCAATTTTTAGTATAAACTGCAATCAAATTGCCTCTCTGTGAATCTTAGTTTCAGGTTTGTTTGTTTTTTTAAGTGGAATGAGAATTTAAGATATCTGCAAAGCAAACTAAGGTCAAGATCATACTAGTTTTGTTTAATTCTTCTTTGAAACACTTGTTCTTATCTTTTTCATTTTAAATTAGATACATTTTTAGTATGACTTAATTTGCATGAGTCTTTTCAAAATATTAAACTTAGTTTTGATATAACAATAACTTTCTTTTCATACTTACATTTTATTAATTTAACATTTAACTAATTTGTATAATTACTATGTAAAGCACAACGGGCTTTAATTAGTTTGGAAAGAAACATAGATTCTTAGCAAGCATATTGCTCAGCTGGTAGACTCAGAGGGCATTACATGTATCAGAGATTAGCCTATTTGCTCTGAGGGCTCAGGGGCATCCTTGTTTTCCAAGTAACAAAAACTGAACTCAATTATTTTAAAGAAAAATAGGAAATATGCAGACCTATAAAAGGATGATTCAGTGCTAGTGCTTCCTTCAGCTGTGATTTGACCCAGAGTCTGAAATAATGTCATCACGATTCGTTTCTCTGTGTGTCTCAGCTGTGCTTTCCCCTGTGAGTCAGCTTCATCCTCGTGGTAAATCCCTTTTGGTAGCAAAAAGGCCACACAGTTCTAATCCTTGTGTCTTCACACTCCCACATTTAGTAGAAGGAAGACCCTAGCTATTTTTTCTCAGAAGCTACCAAAATATTCTCTTGTATCTTATAGTTCTGACAGGGTTACATGCCCATCTGTGAACCAGTCTCAGGACCAGGGAGGTAGCCCATCCTTATTGGATGAAGCCAATCAGGGCTCCTCCTGCCCTCCTGTCCATCGTGTGTTGGGAATGAGGTCAATTTCATCAACCGATAATAATGGAGAAGGGCTGGCTTTCGAAAGCAGTTTGGATCTGTTATTGAAAGAAAAAGAGTCTAGGTTCTGATCAGCCCGTCAGTTCAGTCCCTCAGTTGTGTCTGACTCTTTGCGACCCCATGGACTGTAGCACACCAGGCCTCCCTGTTCATCACCAACTCCGAGGTTTACTCAAACTCATGTCCATTGAGTTGGCGATGCCATCCAATCATCTCTTCCTCTGTCATCCCCTTCTCCTCCCACCTTCAATCTTTCCCAGAATCATGGTCTTTTCAAATGAGTCAATTCTTTGCATCAGGTGGCCAAAGTATTGGAGTTTCAGCTTCAGCATCAGTCCTTCCAATGAATATTCAGGGCTGATTTCCTTTAGGATGGACTGGTTGGATCTCCTTGCAGTCCAAGGGACTCTCAAGAGTCTTCTTCAACATCACAGTTCAAAAGCATCAATTCTTCAACGCTCAGCTTTCTTTATAGTCCAACTCTCACATTCATACATGACTCCTGGAAAAACCATAGCCTTGACTAGACAGACCTTAGTTGGCAAAGTAATGTCTTTGCTTTTTAATATGCTGTCTAGGTTGGTCATAACCTTCCTTCCAAGGAGTAAGCATCTTTTAATTTCATGGCTGCAATCACCATCTGCAGTGATTGCAGAGCCCAAAAAAATAAAGTCTGACACTGTTTCCCCATCTATTTGCCATGAAGTGGTGGGACTAGTTGCCATGATCTTAGTTTTCTGAATGTTGAGCTTTAAGCCAACTTTTTCACTCTCCTGTTTCACTTTCATCAAGAGGCTCTTTAGTTCCTCTTCATTTTCTGCCATAAAGTGGTATTATCTGCATATCTGAGGTTATTGATATTTCTCCTGGCAATCTTGATTCCAGCTTTTGCTTCCTCCAGCCCAGTGTTTCTCATGATGTACTCTGCATATAAGTTAAATAAGCAGGGTGACAATATACAGCCTTGAGGTACTTCTTTCCCTATTCACCAATTTCATATTCAAAATCTTGGGACTGAGAACTCAAGTGGGCTTAGGCCTGACTGTAGAAAGTGACAGTTGACAGGGACTGCCCACAGTAGGCTTCATCTGCTCAAGGTGTGCATTAGGAAGTAGGAGGGGGGAACTGGGCATGGCCTCTGCCTTTTAGCTTGCAATACTTCTGCCCAATTTTCCCAGACACTGACTAGTCACGTTACCAGTATCTCCACCTTTGAGGGGAGCAGAAGAAAAAGAAATAGGTAAGGAGCTGGCAAGGCAGTAGTGGAGTGGAGAGTGAGGTCAAACATCCCACCCACCACCCTCAATAATAAATTCTTGTATTATTTTTCTCTGCTTATTTTTAACTTAAAAATAAAACATCAACACTGAATTATTTTTCTTTGTTGAAATTTTAAAGAGAAAATAAGAGATTATGGGTTTTTTTAATGAAGACATTATTTTTTAGATCAATTTAAGGTTCAAAGCAAAATTGAGAAGGCACAATGATTTCCAATATACTCCCTTCCTGACACGTGCATAGCCTCCCCCATTAACAATATTCCCCACCATAGTGGGTCATGTGTTACAACCAATGAACCTATATTGGCACATCATAATCACCCAAAGTCCATAGTTCACATTATGGTTCACTCTTGATGTTGTCCACCCTACAGGTTTGGGAAAATGTTAATGACCTGTATCCAACATTATGGTTTCATACAGAGTATTTTGACTGCCCTAAAAATCCTCTGCACTCGACCTACTCATCCTCCCTCCTCCTCTTCAACCCCTGGTAACCACTGATCTTACTGTTACTATAGTTTTGTGTTTTCCAGAATGCCATACAGTTGGAATCATACAGTATATATCTTTTTCAGATAAGGTTCTTTCACTTAGTAATATGCATTTACGTTTCCTCCATGTCTTCTCATTTTTTTTAGCATTGAATAATACTCTATTGTCTGGACTTGCTACAGTTTATCAACCCAATGATTGTGTTTTTTCACAATATGTTTTATGAGCTTCAAATCAAATGTAAATATATTTTTCTACAACTAATCTTCTTCATTTTAATAAAATGACCCCAAATCTAAGGATCTCAATGTATCTAAAAATATTAGTTTACTAAAAAAAAAATTATTACAAAGCTAACCTATGTCTCATCCCCAGGAATCTTGCAGCATCCACATCACAAAGAATATACTGTGCTCAGTTTATCCCTTAGCCTTTAACCTTTAGATATAGGAATTAAATTCACTCTGATTCAGCTGCTTTATGCAAAAGAAGAGAATATTTATATTGCACTGGATTGGACTAGAAAGGGGGCCACTTGCTGGCATTTTAATAGCCTCAAATAACACTGGCTACCATAAGAAAATGGTTATGGAAGATATACATTTATTTTCTTCTGGCAGAGATAAGTAGCAACAATTCAAGAATCTTTGCTCACACATACTGCTCTATACAAGGAAGAGAAAGTACATTTCAAGAGGCAAAAATTTTGTCTTGTTAAAATTAACAAATACATAAAAGATAATGTCCAAGTCCCTATAGAGTTCAGATAATATGTAAAATATGAACAAATAATTAAAAATTGATAGTTTTTCAAAAATCACAGGCAACACAAGCAGAAGAAAAGCATAAGCATGAAATCACACTCTAAATTCACTCAGAGCTGCCAAGGAACACTTCTGGGAGCCCTTGGTAATTGAGTTATCTCATGGCAGGGAAACTCCTGCAACGGGACTAAGCTGGTAATGATGTGGACAGAATTGTTTCTGTGTCAACCCCATCTCTCACTTTATCTGTTTGAGAAGTGAATAGGAGTTGAGAGCCATGGTGATGACTATGCTGACTCTACCACATCTCTCTTCTGCATCCTGTTCTGCTCATTTACATCACACAACACCAAGGATCCAGAACTCAAAAAAATAAATAAATAAATAAAACTCCTTGTGTTTTCTTTGGGCTACTGGTATCATGGAGACTAGAGGAATTTCTCACCCCTTAAAACTCTGAGTGGATATTCCAAAGCCATCAGTTTTATATTTGCTTCTACAGAGAAAGGCTCTCGTGCCAGAAATGGGCTGTTAAAGGAGAACATAACACTTTCTTCTTAAAAGATTTTTTTTAATAGAAGAGAATGTACATCTATCTAGAACAATTTAAGAACTATTCTACCTAAGACTGAAAATCAGTCTTCTGACTAAAGACTGAAAATCGCCCTTCTTTAAACACAGTGAATCTAAGAAATCCTGGGGAGAAAGAGAAAGAATATTTGTATGTTGGGGACTGAAGAGAGACTTATTGATAAATAATTTGGGTGTTATAAAAACCACTTCAGTTTTGTCAACCCATTAAGCATTTCAGGATGCTTTTTGAGTACATTCAACTTTGCTTTTAATTAAATAACAAAAATGCTTACCAAAGTGATTATTCTTATTTTCAACTGATATAACTTCTCTTTAGTCATAGTAAGTTACCATAGAAACAGCAAATTTCCACTCAATTCAAAAGATGTACTATGGTCAGAACAACTGGGTGGTATAGGAAACAAAAGGAGTCAATTATTTTTAAAGCCCAGTCAATTATTTTTAAAGCCCCAAATCAAAAAATTTAATGATACATAGTTACAGTATTCAGAATCATTCTTCAAATGCAGAGGATAAGTTTTTAATTGTAAAAATAACACTTTTGAAAGGAAAACAATGTAAAGACCAAACTTTATCATCACCTCCAGAAACACTGTCCTCCCTTTGCCTTGTTCTTATCGTCTTTTGAAAGTCTGTCATACGGGTAGGGAAGGTGTCAAAACCGAAATGTCATCCTGGATGCAGAGGCAAAGCTACTTCCTTTCAGAACCTAATCTATTATAAGGGGCTCATTTATTTGGGGACATTACAAAGCTAAGTCCATTCTCCTGTATCCAATTTTGTGAATCTAGTAAATTCTAATTCTTCCACAGGTCAGCTCAAGTGATACATCTCAATAGGACTTTTTTTGGCCACCCTCTTATAAAGTAGACCCAACAGCTTCTGATCTTCTATTCCATAGCTTATTTCTTTCAAGTCACTTGTCATTTTCTGAAAGTATCCTGTTTACTTATTTGCTAACTCTTTCATACCTGTCTTCACTATCTAGAAGAAAGCACATGGATGGACCCCTCTGCCTTCTTCACCTCCGAATCTCTCCTGCAAAGTGCAAAGGCTGACATATGATGAGCCCTCAGCAATATGTTGACCGAATGACAAAGAGTGAGACTTAAAGACTACTAAACAGAAATAGTCCGAATGTGTACTTTTCACTGCCTTTTATTTTTGTTTCATTTTTCTTGGGTTATCATTTTGGATTGGTTACCTCAATATTACCTCATTTCCTTTGGCTTCATTCTAAGACATGAGAATCAGAGGAAGAGACAATGCCTTTGGTTCATAAAGATTCTACCAATAATAATGTAACAGGAATTTGGGCCCATCATATATTTCAAATTTAACCTAAAGTTTGCTGGTCAACTCAGAGTGACTAGTTTTGCATTTTGCCAAAAATCCTGTAAATGTCTGTATCTTAAGATTTTACACTTTTCCTTTCCAAATATACATATAATAGAATTGGGATTTGAGAAACAGTATATTTTGATTAAAAAATTTAAAGCAGTGTCTCAAAAAATTTTAATTGCATATATAATATTGATATACTGAGGGGCTATGTACTTCCAATAAACCACAGGAATTACAAGTATTTTTTAGAGGATAAAAAATTCTCTTCAGTTTAGAAAGCATTTTCTTTTTTCTGTTCTTTGTCAAGTATGGTATTTGAGAATAGCATTACTTAAATTATTCTAATAACATTAAATTTAAAGCCTGTTTGGTGCAAGTTAAAACAATAATTTTTGTCCTCATTACACAAAAACACATATATTCTGTTTTTATGCCTACTTGAATGGTGTTATCCACAAACAAACTTGGAATCTATTTCTAAGTATTTCCAGATTCAGGATTAAGACTTCCTCTCTTAAAAACTAACTGCAGAATCAACATGTTTTTTCAACAATCTTAGTAAAACTCTGGCATATGTATTTTGATGGTGAGAGCATCACTAAATAAATGATTCAGGCTTGTGTCCCCAGTATCTAGAATAAGTCTGGAAACATTAAGTAGTAAAAATAGTTTATATAAGTAGATAAAATACATTAATATTATACCAGACATAATATGATAAGGTGTATGCTAATCTAGAGCAAGAATTTTAAGATGGGCCCAATCCTATTTCTTTTGTATCCAGCCAGTTCTTACTTCCCAAGGTCTTATATGTGTTGTCACATGTTTTCTTTGCAATATCTTTAGATTCATACCTTTCTATTTGACCCACAATCTAACCTGACCTGCATTCTCAGGGATACCTCAAGCCTCTTGGCTCTTGTGCCTGTCATAGTTTTATCTTGCTCCCTGCTATTTAAAGATATCATCTTTATCTTGCTTGGATCACATTTTCTTCCCATGAGTTATCTTCCAAGGAACCTAAAAAGGCTCCCTATTTCTCACCACATAAAATCTATTAGACTAAAAAAGAAAAATTAGACTAAGAGAAAAATTCTAGAACTGAATTCTTATTCCAATTCTCTCAAGTGTTTGACAATGATCAATTTTTGCCACCTCTCTGGACTTCAGTTCTCCTAGAAAACTCAGAAAAATTAAGGAGCAGGTCAGTCCTACATTAGCGAAGGCACAGAAGCAAAAACCCACTGGGTCATAGGTACTAATCATGGCCTCCTCTAAAACCCCAAAGTTGTAATTAGACAACTACAAAAATAATGAAAATTTTAGGTTCTGCTAAAATTGCAAAAAGTTCATCTCTCAGAGTCTATGGATTTTACCTAATATGTCTAGTCAAGGCTATGGTTTTTCCTGTGGTCATGTATGGATATGAGAGTTGGACTGTGAAGAAGGCTGAGCGCCGAAGAATTGATGCTTTTGAACTGTGGTGTTGGAAAAGACTCTTGAGAGTCCCTTGGACTGCAAGGAGATCCAACCAGTCCATTCTGAAGGAGATCAGCCCTGGGATTTCTTTGGAAGGAATGATGCTAAAGCTGAAACTCCAGTACTTTGGCCACCTCATGCGAAGAGTTGACTCACTGGAAAAGACCCTGATGCTGGGAGGGATTGGGGGCAGGAGGAGAAGGGGACGACAGAGGATGAGATGGCTGGATGGCATCACTGACTCAATGGACGTGAGTCTGAGTGAAGTCCATGAGTTGGTGATGGACAGGGAGGCCTGGCATGCTGCGATTCATGGGGTCACAAAGAGTCGGACACGACTGAGCGACTGAACTGAACTGAACTGAAATAATTTTCTCTAAGAATCTTGGTCAATGAGACCAATGACTCATTTACCTTCATACCTAAAACAATGTTTAGCCCAGTTCCTTGAAAATACTAGATTCCCAGGAAAAATTTTATCAACTTTTCTTTAATATGATAGTTTTAGAACCTGAGCTTCAATAGGAAAAGAAAGTACTGTATGTTTGTTGTTTCTAAATCTCAGAAAAACCATAAATTCAAATTGTCTGTTTTCAAATGCTGCTGTGGATTTAGAAACATGTTCAACAACCACAGAGCTTCCCAGGTTACTCAACTGTAAAGAAACTATCTGCCAATGCAGGAGATACAGGAGACGTGGGTTAAATCTTTGAGTTGGGAAGATCCCCTGGAGAAGGAAATGGCATCCTACTCCTGTATTCTTGCCTGGAAAATCCCATGGACAGAGAAGCCTGGTAGGCTACAGTCCATGGAATCACAAAGAGTCAGACATGGCTGAGCACGCATCACTCACTCACTCAACAACCACAGAGCTACTGGTCTACATAGCCTATGTGAAATAGGATGACACATAAAAAACTTTTAGTGGACTGGGCTAGTCTTATTTATATGTAAAGTGCAGGCAGTAGTACTGTAATCAATCTAGTGATGCATACTCAGACATTTTAGGTAGTTTCATGCTATTGCCTGTAATTCCCATCATGAACTGTGTCAGGGTAATAAATTTCTGAATATAAAATTCTAAATGTTCAGTTAAATGCAACTCTCTCTGCTCAATATTAATCGAGCAGTTACCATCGATTAGCAATTATTATAGGAATAAATATTTAACAATTAACAAGAAGACAGCCTCTCTCTTTGAGAACTTTAGTTTAGTGAAAGAGGAAAAGCAAAAATTTCAATAAAAACATGACTAACATTGTGATGTTGGCAAATACAGGGTGCTGTGAAGTCAAAATTGAGGTGCCCCTAACCCAGTCTTGTAGTCCAGGAAAGCTTCAGAGAGTGGATTGATGTCAAGTGAGACCCTAGGATGAGGAGCTGACCTGCAGGAGTGTAGTTGCAAGAGAGAATACACACTGCTCATGGAAATACAAGTAGGAAAGATAAATAGATATATTCACAGAGTGAAGAGAGACTCTATTGTGTTACAGAACACTTAGAATAAAAGGTTTTGCACATGGCACATTAAGCTCGATCCAGTGGGAGATGACATTTGACTTCATATTTTACAGTGATACTATGACTATTTTGATAAAGTGATTTGTTTTTTCATGAATTACCTTGTCTGTGTTCTAAGTGATTTTTGTACTTGAGTGCTGCATGTAGGTGGAATAACATTTCAAACAGTTAAAATTATATACACTTATCTAGAACACAGAGGGTAGGGAAATGACAATCTTCACAACTGAGTGAACTAAATTTTCTAAATAGTTTCAGGGAAATCAACTCTCTTTACAGATCGATACATTTAGATCCAGAGGGAAAATATTCTCTAAAACCACCAGTATAATACATAATCATATGGCTTTAGAACACACAAATTATAATGGAGATAAATTTCAGTAATTATTCATTGAATTAAAGGCATAAATTAAAGGCATATCACAAAGATAATACTTACTAAGCAGATGAAATAATACAAACAGTAAACTTTCCCTGTGCCCACTAAAGAACTGACCTTATCTAATCCCACAATTACTAAAAGTCCCCAGGAATCTTCTGTACAATTATTGGCTAAATAGTACAATTATTGGCTATTGTCATAGGAAGCCCAATTGAAATAAAGCAAAATAAAGAGATCCCTTTAATCTGAATTTTGACTTCTGAAATCTAGGTTAAAGTGAGAATCACCTTTGAGTGAAGGGTGGAAAGTAAAGTAAAAGTTTCTTAAGTGTTTCTTCTTCAAGATATGCCAACTCAATTCTTTATACACATTCAGACGCTATGCACTGCTCACGACTAGGTTATACTGAACTCTGAGAAGATAATTTTTTAAGTTGGCATTTTCTTATTTCTAAAAAACACTCTTTTGCTGAAAGTTTTTTCAACAGGAAAGAAATTATCACACTCTTTAGTGTTCCAACACTTTAGTGAATATCAATAGGAAAGTCAGTGGCTCAGGAACGTGATTGCAAAGAGAGTTTCATGAGACTCTCTTCCTCTCAAACTTTATTTTAAAATCCATTTAAGACTTAAAGAGATACTTCTTTAATATAATGATCTACCTTTAGTATCCAGATTCATAAGCTTCCCTCAATATAACCAATTAACTGACGCTTATATATTGTATTACTATTTTGTGGAAAGTGATAAGTAAACATAGA
Source organism: Bos mutus (assembly GCF_027580195.1). Taxonomy (NCBI): domain Eukaryota; kingdom Metazoa; phylum Chordata; class Mammalia; order Artiodactyla; family Bovidae; genus Bos; species Bos mutus. The sequence continues at coordinate 121,866,323 of NC_091618.1, forward strand.
GATACATATTTACTTGGATCTAGGTATTTTACTATCATGAAAATTTTACTTTTTACTTAAGACAGACTCACTTCTCAGTGGAGAAATACATCTTTGTAAACACTTCTATCAAAGGAAAGAACCAATAGGAATGTATTCACATAACATATACCAGCAAGGCAGGATATTCAATTCTCTAAAACTCTGAGGAGTAAATCTGCAATCTACTCAACTCTGAATCTTGGTTTCTTTATCCATTAAATGTACATTTCTATTTTTGTGAATTTTGTGAAAATTCAAGGAGATTATTGTGAAACACATACTAGTTGCTTAACTGGGTTATTTATTTTGGTGACATAGAGGAGGCCTCTAAAGTTGATGCTTTTCCCCAATAAGATGGAAAAAGGACACTACAGAATATGAAAACAATTTCATATATATATATATATATATATATATATATATATATATGTACCTTGATGGGATGCCTTAGTTTGCTCTTTAAAAAAAGAGAGAGAGAGAAGGACCAGAAATTCCATTGTCTAAGCTGACCCTGAAGAGTCCTATTTACAGAAGACCACAAGGAATTCTAAGAGAAGAATATAGTAATGTGGACAACTGGGTTCAGATGTACAGAAATTAAGACTCCCTTGAAAAGTGAAGACAAATGCCTCTGCAGTCTCTCCCATGTCCAGTGGAAAATGGACAGTCTCTGAGACAGAAGAGTCAGTATGGCTGGAACCTGGGTATCATCCTAAGGGACCTCTTGGAACAGCATTTTGAGATATACTTCTTTGTTGCCCCTGGATGACTTCTTCTCTAGCCTTAAGGATTGACTATAGCTTCTTTTTTTTTTCATGTAAACTTTTATTTTTTTAATTTTATTTTATTTTTAAACTTTACATAATTGTATTAGTTTTACCAAATATCAAAATGAATCCACCACAGGTATACATGTGTTCCCCCTCCTGAACCCTCCTCCTTCCTCCCTCCCCATACCATCCCTCTGGGTCATCCCAGTGCACTAGCCCCAAGCATCCAGTATCGTGCATCGAACCTGGACTGGCATCTCGTATCATACATGATATTTTACATGTTTCAATGCCATTCTCCCAAATCTTCCCACCCTCTCCCTCTCCCATAGAGTCTATAAGACTGTTCTATACATCAGTGTCTCTTTTGCTGTCTCGTACAGAGGGTTATTGTTACCATCTTTCTAAATTCCATATATATACGTTATTATACTGTATTGGTGTTTTTCCTTCTGGCTTACTTCACTCTGTATAATAGGCTCCAGTTTCATCCACCTCATTAGAACTGATTCAAATGGATTCTTTTTAATGGCTGAGTAATACTCCATTGTGTATATGTACCACAGCTTTCTTATCCATTCATCTGCTGATGGACATCTAGGTTGCTTCCATGTCCTGGCTATTATAAACAGTGCTGTGATGAACCTTGGGGTACACGTGTCTCTTTCAATTCTGGTTTCCTCAGTGCGTATGCCCAGCAGTGGGATTGCTGGATCATAAGGCAGTTCTATTTCCAGTTTTTTCAAGAATCTCCACACTGTTCTCCATAGTGGCTGTACTAGTTTGCATTCCCACCAACAGTGTAAGAGGCTTCCCTTTCCTCCACACCCTCTCCAGCATTTATTATTTGTAGACTTTTGGATCGCAGCCATTCTGACTGGTGTGAAATAGTACCTCATTGTGGTTTTGATTTGCATTTCTCTGATAATGAGTGATGCTGAGCATCTTTTCATGTGTTTGTTAGCCATCTGTATGTCTTCTTTGGAGAAATGTCTATTTAGTTCTTTGGCCCATTTTTTGATTGGGTCATTTATTTTTCTGGAGTTGAGCTGTAGGAGTTGCTTGTATATTTTTGAGATTAGTTGTTTGTCAGTTGCTTCATTTGCTATTATTTTCTCCCATTCTGAAGGCTGTCCTTTCACCTTGCTAATAGTTTCCTTTGATGTGCAGAAGCTTTTAAGGTTAATTAGGTCCTATTTGTTTATTTTTGCTTTTATTTCCAATATTCTGGGAGGTGGGTCATAGAGGATCCTGCTGTGATGTATGTCAGAGAGTGTTTTGCCTATGTTCTCCTCTAGGAGTTTTATAGTTTCTGGTCTTACGTTTAGATCTTTAATCCATTTTGAATTTATTTTTGTGTATGGTGTTAGAAAGTGTTCTAGTTTCATTCTTTTACAAGTGGTTGACCAGATTTCCCAGCACCACTTGTTAAAGAGATTGTCTTTAATCCATTGTATATTCTTGCCTCCTTTGTCAAAGATAAGGTGTGACTATAGCTTCTTAAAAAAAAAGAAGATGAAAGAAAGTTAAACGCTTTTAGAAGCCTAATGAGAAAACAGAACCTTCTCCTACTCCAAGGTGTGTGACAACAATGGGATGACTTTCACATCAACAGTGTCAAGGTGAGAGACCCCAGATAAAAGACCAAGATCAGTGCTGCTTGGGCAAGGAAAAAATGCAGCTGGAGACCCTCAGGTGATGGAGTATTGGTTAGTTGACTAATAGAAGCTAGACCGGGAAAGAGATGTGCATGCATGTGTGTGTGCATGCTCTATCATGCCCAGCCCTTTACAACCCCATGTAGCCTACCAGGCTCCTTTGCCCATGGGCTTTTCCAGGCAAGAATACTGGAACAGGTTGCCATTTCCTCCTACAGGAGATCTTTTGGACCCAGGGATCGAACCCGCATCTCCTGCATTGGCAGGTGGACTCTTTACCACTGTGCCATATGGAAGCCTGAAAGAGATATGAGCTAACACTAAGTGAATCTCCCTGCTTCCTCTACCCAGACTCCAACCCCAAACAGGCCTGATGATTTACAAAGGGAGTTGACTGAGGAGAATAAATATGAAAGATGAGAAGGGATTTGCACCCTGAGCAACTCCAAGGGGTTGGAACTGGGAGTTGGGCTACATTGTTTTACCATTTCCATTACTGCTTTGATATATTACTAATATTGTACATTCTAGAAAAGCTAGGTTTACATTTCTTTGTGACCAAAATTATTTTACATCCTTTCAAAAAAATACTCTCATCATTCTTTCTTCCATCATTAAACAAGTACCACAGAATGTTTCTCAGATACAACAGATCTTTGTTTCAACTCTCTTACCTTTAATGAAAATAAGGAACAACTCCTATTTTATTTCACTTATCAAAAGTGTTTTCTCAGTTTCCTCATGCTATATACTTAGTAAAAAGTACTGAGTGAAATTAGAGCTTTTTTTTTTTTAAATCCTTAAATGTTTACTTCCTAAAATGTTATGTAATAATATTTCAGTTATTTCAGTTTTGCCCTTAAAATAACATAGTAAAACTAATGAGAAGGTAGGATACCGATAAAGAACTTTGTGCATTTAAGGTGTGAGTGAAGACTGAAAGTGTTAGTCGCTCATTTGTATCTGACTCTTTGTGACCCCATGGACTGTAGCCCACCAGGTTCCTCTGTCCATGGCGTTCTCCAGGCAAGAATACTGGAATGGATTGCCATTTCCTTCTCTAGGGGGTCTTCCTGACCCAGGGTTTGTACCTGGATCTCCTGCATTGCAGGCAGATGCTTTACCATCTGAGCCACCAGGGAAGCCCTGGAGAAGAGAATAAATTTTCTTATTTTCTCACCAAGAGAAAACTAAAAGTTAAATTTCATCCATGTGCTCATAAAATCATAATATTACTGAAAAGGCTGTTTAATATTGTGACTAATTTTCCTTTAAAGGAAATAAATTGGGACAAAAAATATGTATTTTTCTATATCTACAGGTTAATTGTCAATTAGCATAGAATATATTTATCATAATTAGTGCTACCTATTTTAAGGCTAAATTCATATGCACTCATTTTGTCATAATATACAACACATTGCTTTGCTTACTGGACCATTTCATTTAATTAAGTCTCAAAATTAACCCTGATTTAATAAAATTAAATCCAAATGTTACAAGATAGCAAAGGGAGAATCAAAGTTTGTCAGAACTTAGTAGTTTATAGTCTTATAATTTTCAGTGATCCATCTACTTAAAAAGAGACTTGTGCCTGTTTACCAAAAAAAATCAAGCTATAAGATTAGAATATTTTAACATGAAAATGTAATGATCAATAGTATAAGTGATCAGGGAGCAATAATTATATAAGGAAATTTCAATTCTTAATATGGCTAAAGCTTTTGTGAACTAAGCATTGTTCTAAATTTCTTTGCAGCTGAGGTAAAAAGCGAAATATTATGCATTCAGTTCAGTTCAGTCGCTCAGTTGTGTCTGACTCTTTGCGACCCCATGAATCGCAGCATGCCAGGCCTCCCTGTCCATCACCATCTCCCAGAGTTCACTCAAACTCATGTCCATCGAGTCGGTGATGCCATCCAGCCATCTCATCCTCTGTCGTCCCCTTCTCCTCCTGCCCCCAATCCCTCCCAGCATCAGAGTCTTTTCCAATGAGTCAACTCTTCGCATGAGGTGGCCAAAGTATTGGAGTTTCAGCTTTAGCATCATTCCTTCCAAAGAAATCCCAGGGCTGATCTCCTTTAGAATGGACTGGTTGGGTCTTCTTGCAGTCTCTCAGGAGTCTTCTCCAACACCATAGTTCAGAAGCATCAATTCTTCAGCACTCAGCCTTCTTCACAGTCCAACTCTCACATCCATACACGATCACTGGAAAAATCATAGCCTTGACTAGACAGACCTTCGTTGGCAAAGTAATGTCTCTGCTTTTCAATATGCTATCTAGGTTGGTCATAACTTTTCTTCCAAGGAGGAAGCATCATTTAATTTCATGGCTGCAGTCACCATCTGCAGTGATTTTGGAGCCCAAAAAAATAAAGTCTGACACTGTTTCCCCATCTAGTTCCCATGAAGTGATGGGACCAGATGCCATGATCTTCGTTTTCTGAATGGTGAGCTTTAAGCCAACTTTTTCACTCTCCTCTTTCACTTTCATCAAGAGGCTTTTTAGCTTCTCTTCATTTTCTGCCATTATATACAACTCATTTCACCTCATAAATCAGAAGAAACTTTTTTAATATTTAAATTCTATTAAGTGTTTGTTACATAAGTTGTTATATAAGGAAACCAAAAAACAAAATGAGCAGCATAATAATTCTAAGGCATTCACGCATTTTCATCATTTTAAAAGATCCTCAATAAAAAGCCAATCAAAGAATGTTGATGTTCTGTAGTGATAATTGTAGCGCAGGATAATACATAGCAATTCATATATGTAGCTTTTTTATTATCTGACACATGCTACACTAAAAAATTTATGAAAGTGAAAGTGAAGTCGTTCAGTCATGTCTGACTCTGCGGTCCCATGGACTGGAGCCTGGTGGGCAAGAGTACTGCAGTGGGTTGCCATTTCCTTCTCCAGGGGATCTTCCTGACCCAGGGAATGAACCTGGGTCTCCAGCATTGCAGGCACATGCTTTTACTGTCTGAGCCACTAGGGAAGCATCCCCCCGACCCCTGCCCAAAAAAAGTATCAGATCAGATCAGATCATATCAGATCAGTCGCTCAGTCGTGTCCGACTCTTTGTGACCCCATGAATCGCAGCACGCCAGGCTTCCCTGTCCATCACCAACTCCCGGAGTTCACTCAGACTCACGTCCATAGAGTCAGTGATGCCATCCAGCCATCTCACGCTCTGTTGTCCCCTTCTCCTCCTGCCCCCAATCCCTCCCAGCATCAGAGTCTTTTCCAATGAGTCAACTCTTCGCATGAGGTGGCCAAAGTACTGGAGTTTCAGCTTTAGCATCATTCCTTCCAAAGAACACCCAGGGCTGATCTCCTTCAGAATGGACTGGTTGGATCTCCTTGCAGTCCAAAGGACTCTCAAGAGTCTTCTCCAACACCACAGTTCAAAAGCATCAATTCTTCGGCACTCAGCCTTCTTCACAGTCCAACTCTCACATCCATACATGACCACAGGAAAAACCATAGCCTTGACTAGATGAACCTTTGTTGGCAAAGTAATGTCTCTGCTTTTGAATATGCTATCTAGGTTGGTCATAACTTTCCTTCCAAGGAGTAAGCATCTTTTAATTTCATGGCTGCAGTCACCTTACATCAACTAGTATTTTTCTATTATAATAGCTGTTGTTAGACATGAAGAACAGACTTGTGTTTGCAAGGGAGAAGGTAAGGTAAAGAGGGATGGACTGGGAGTTTGAGACTAGTAGATGAAAACTATTACATACAAAATGGACAAACAAGGTCCTACTGTTTAGCACAGGGAACTATATTCAATATCTTTGAAAATCCATAATGGAAAAGAATAAGATAAAAAATATATGCATGTATATATATATTTATATTTTTATGTGTGTGTATAACCAAATCACTTTGCTATACAGCAGAAACTAACACAACATTGTAAATTAAGTATACTTCAATAAAATAAATTTTTAAATAAAATAGTAAAAAAAATAATAGCTGTTGTTAATTGGCTATTTACTTGACATCAGCAAGGAGTCAAGTGCTTTAAACATGGGGCAATTTAACCCTCATAACAGTTGGCTTTCCTCTAGACAAATGGAGAAAATGAGACTCAGAGTAGTCAAGAAATCCACGTTGAGTCACAGAGTTAGTAAATGCTGAAACTGACATGTAAACCCTAAAGTGTTTGGTTTAAAGACAGTGCTTTCAACTCTCACATTATCCTGCCTCCCCATTTGTTAAGTGCCATGTTCTAAAAGACATAGTGCACAGCCTGAATATTAACTGATACTTCTTTACAACTTTATAAGCATTTTCACATATGTAATTTCATTTCATAAAAACCACTCCTAACAGTAGATAGCACTATTATTAGCAATGTCCATTTTACAGATAAGAAAACTGAAGTCATATAAAGCCCAAGATTGCATAGTTAGCTCAAACTGGGTAGATATCAAAACTGGAAAACCCAACCCTTCCATGCTTTTGACAGAAGCTGTATGGCATAGTTCAAAACACAGTCACGAAAGGTCATTCAGTCGGTGTCATCGGTGGAGGCCTGGAGGATCTCTGCTCTCTAGATGTCAGGTACATAGGAGAAAAGGGGAGGTTTTGTTGCACAGAAGTCATGGAACCTGCCTCAATATTCTTGCCATGATAAAGGACAGATTCCCTTCCATGTGAGGGGAGCAAAAGAGCATCTGCAAGTTGGGTTGAAATTAATCTTGGAAGGAAGCTGTTCAAACCAATATAAACAAACATAAGGGATCCATCACTAAATTTTGCTGTGTGTTTTTCTTGACAAGCATTTCTTTTGATTGGAAGTTTGAAAATAATTCCAAAGAGAAATTTCTTTGTTGGGCTGTATTTGCCACAACTCACAAAACACCAAGAAAATTCTATAAATTCTGGACAATCTTATTCAGTTCATTTATGAAGCAAATATCCATTAGGCACTAATGAGTACTCAGTTGGTTATTCCTGTTACACACACACACAAACACACACAAGTTCTTCCTAATTCTGGCAAACTAGCAGTAGACCTGGAGCCCTGTGTTGAGGGACTTGTCCAGACTCACTGGGAAGGGGTGCTATGATAGATGAACAATGTCTGAGCTTGGCAGAGAAATTCATGCATGCCACATGTACACAATTTCCATTTTAGGAGCATTCTCTTTTTTGATGTTATCTATTTTGCTGTGTCAAGTCTTAGTTCTGGCCCATGGGATCTTCATGGCATCATGTGGGATCTTTCACTGTGGGGAATGCCTCTGTTCTTGCCTTTGATGACTTGACTATTAAAACACTTTCTTGTCCAAACTAAAAATATAATGTCACGATGTCTGATAAATGACTGCTTTCCTGTTGTATTATTTTATAACAGAAAATATATGCCATTTTATGCCAAAACACAGTGGATTTGATTGATGATGCTTCCTTTAACTTGAAGTTACTGAAACCACACATATATGTCACTTCCTGTTGATCCCATTTAGTTAGAAATGAGGATAAAAGATGAAAGCCTAAAGTACTTCAAAAAGACATCAGTGTTAATTCTAGCAAAAGATAATCCTTTCAGAACATGTTTATAGGACAATCTATATAGGAGGTGTTAGAATTTTCTTAGACAAACCCAAAGCATGGAAAGCAAACTTCACTTTTCTAAAAATCAGCAGTTGTAGGCAACCTCAAGAATAAACGAAAGCAATATGTCTGTCTTTACATTTACTCCCACTTGAAAGTTCATCCAAAAAAATAGTTAAGTTGACAGCTTACCACATTCACACTTAAAATAATTCTTAGATAAACTTGGATTTTTACACGTTTTAATGAAATGTGAAAGCTCTAATTGAACCTCTAATTTACAAAATCATTAGTGTCAAGTTTGCGGATGTAATTTTGTCCTTTTCTTCATGAAAAAAAAAAAAAAAAAAAGAAATAAAGAAGAAAGACAGGCAAGCTTAGGACCTATAACTGATTTAGATCTAGTCTCAAAATATGAAAATGCAATAAGTACAACTGGCACAACACTAAATACTATAAAAGAGTTTAAAGAAAAGAAAATATACGATGCATCTCAGTTTTTATTGTACTCTGCATTTATTAAATATTGAACACATAATAAAGTATACATAGTGTCTTAGAAATGTTATAGAAATATATATATATCATGAAAGTGAAAGTGGAAGTCACTCAGTCGTGTCCAGCTCTTTGTGACCCCATGGACTATACAGTCCAAGGAATTCTCCAGGCCAGAATACTGGAGTGAGTAGCCGTTCCCTTCTCCAGGGGATCTTAATCCATGGATTGAACCCAGGTCTCCCAAATTGGAAGCACATTCTTTACCAGCTGATCCACCAGGGAAACCCTTTTTCTTCTGACAGAACAAAATTTCACTTTCACTTTTTTCCATATATATCATACCTTGCATCACAATTTCTTGTTTTCACTTATGACAGTATCATAACATCCTTGTAAAAGGCTTTTCTTGCAAAATCGTTTGGTTCCTTTACGTATACAGGGAAGACAGGCCATGTAAACTTCTACAGGACATTAACAGAGTTAGTAGATATAAATTCTGTCCTATTGTCATTGGTAACCTGGTAAAAATGATTCTACCACATCTGCTTCATATGAAGAGAACTTCTTAAAAATCATGGTGTAAATTATCTTCTCCTTTTAATTACAAAGAATTTTGCAATTACATATTCAGCACCATTATGTTCAAGAAAAACAACAAAAAATTAGACTATTACCAGTTAGATCATCAATAGTATTTACATATATGACAGCTAAGAAAAAGAAAAGTTAGTTTATTTTAAAAAATCATAATTTTTCTATAAAAGAGAATCCAATATCATGTTCCCTCCCAATGGCAAAAATCTACTACCAACATGTGTACTGTATGGTCAAGTAACATTTATTTTATTTAATAGCTAGGAAGAGAGTGGTGCCACATGCTGAAAGCTGTACATGGTGATTAAAGTCTATGCTGCTGACGCTGCTGTGGCTGCTAAGTCGCTTCAGTCATGTCCGACCCAGTGCAACCCCATAGATGGCAGCCCACCAGGCTTCCCCCGTCCCTGGGATTCTCCAGGCAAGAACCCTGGAGTGGGTTGCCATTTCCTTCTCCAATGCATGAAAATGAAAAGTGAAAGTGAAGTCGCTCAGTCATGTCCGACTCTTCATGATCCCACAGACTGTAGCCTACCAGGCTCCTCCATCCATGGGATTCTCCAGGCAAGAGTACTGGAGTGGGTTGCCATTGCCTTCTCCGATTAAAGTCTATAGCTAAGAGCAAAAGCACCAATTACAAGGATCATTTTCAAAGGTCAGAGAGCTTCACCTGTTACAGATGACCACCTACCTGAAGGGCTTTCCTAAAAAGGCCTGGTTAACAGAACTAGAAATACTGATATACACACACAGATGTCCCCTAATATAGAAGAATGGTACAAAGGAATAATTGACAGGAAGGAGGTCACTTTTGATGAAAGGCTGCTGCATTCGTGGAAAGGATATTCCCTCCCCTCCTTCTCTGTCAGAGCCATCACCTGTACTTTATAGTAACTTGGGGACCCTGGGCCTGTCCTGCTCTTTCCCCAGGTTCAATCTCAGAGCATCTGGTGCCAAGGAGGACAGTGGGGCAAGCAAGTTGTCTGAATAGAAAAAGCCATTCCTTCTACTCTTGCACTTAGGGTTAAGGAAGGGATGAGATGAGTTTTAAATTGAATGTAAGACTGATAGTTTAAAATGAACAGGACCAAGTCTTAATGAAACAAAAGGCATTAATTTAATAACCAAAGGAGATTGAGAAGTTTTCTAATGCCACTGATATTTTATTAAGGGGGTCACTACTTTGTGTGGAAGAAAGATGTTTAATAATATAAGCTGGTACAATTATAGAAAAAACTTATGTTTAGACCTCAAGAAATATTGTACATATCCCTTATTATTAAAAGTATAATAGCACTAATGGCCTTTCATATATTTATACATTTATGTGCATATCTATCTATCTAGAATTTTCCACTAGTCTATAAGCTCCATGAAAGCCAAAATACGTGTTGTTTACTGCTTTCAATAGCTTTTTTTCCCCAACAAATATTACTGTTTATAATCCCAACATTTAGTGCAGTATTTGGCATATAGTATGTACTCACTGTGGAGAAGGCAATGGCACCCTACTCCAGTACACTTGCCTGGAAAATCCCATGGATGGAGGAGCCTGGTGGGCTGCAGTCCATGGGGTCGCTAGGAGTCGGACACGACTGAGCGACTTCACTTTCACTTTTCACTTTCTTGCATTGGAGAAGGAAATGGCAACCCACTCCAGTGTTCTTGCCTGGAGAATCCCAGGGATGGGGGAGCCTGGTGGGCTGCCATCTCTGGGGTTGCACAGAGTCGGACATGACTGAAACGACTTAGCAGCAGCAGCAGGTACTCACTAAATATCTGTTGAATTAACTTAAAAATCAATAAATAATAACCAGCATTTATCAAAAGTTTACTAATTTTCAAGTGCTGTTTTAAGTGCTTGGAATATGTTATTGTATATACTATTTATGAAAACCCTGTGATTAGTAACCGAACTGACAGACAAAGAAACTAAGACTAGGGATAAATTATTTTTGCTTGGTCACCCAACCCTACCAACGGGCAGAGCAGATCCATGTCTGCCTGATTCTAAAATTAATGCTCTTACCCACCAAAGAGATATCTCCTATTAGTCATATGAGACAGTTTCCTTCTGATCAACCCTAGGTACCAAAGCACACACCGGGGGCCCTGAGCTGTCTGCTCTGCAGGGACAAAAATCTAAAAGAATAGACCAGAGATTTAGCTAAAAGCCAATGTGAAGAGTCTCTGCCTTTTCCTTGCTTTTGTTATGTATTAGTAACAAAGTAGAATTTTTACATAATCATTTCACTTTGTTATTAACATTGTATAATTACAGTTTAGAATCTGACAAAACCAAAAATATAAGCACACTAACAAAATAAACTCTCCCTGTAATAACTGTAGGAAGTATGGATTTAAAAAATAAATTTTAGGCTTTATAAAATTTATATAGCTTTTAGGTCATCAGCTTTTCTTTAGACTGCTATAAGACCAAACAACATATCAATATTGAGGGTAACTTTTATTTCCCAAGACCTTTATCTTAACTTTAACAATCTAATCAATTATAAGAGAAAAGAATATGAATAAAGGATTTTAAAGTTACTGTATTTTATTTGTTGGAAAAAATAAAGCCCACATATTTCATCAAAATGTTTCATGAAATCTAAAATGTTGGGGAATTCTGGTTATGGAGGAGTGAAAGAATAAAAATACTCTCCATAAAAACAAAAGTTATGCAACTGGTGAAATACTGTCAAAAACAATCTACTGTCAGGACTGTAGAAATCAACCAAAGGCAAAAAATTACCCAAATATAAAAGCATACATTCACCAAAAACTCTGACCATCAGTTAAAGCTGAGAGTCTATGGCATTCTAACCTAGAGCTACTCTCCATCTACCACTTTAGCTGGATCAACATTAATAGTTTTACCACAGCGATGCTGGCCTTCAAAGCCAGGAACTTCATTGCTGGAGGTGCCTAACTTGATCTGGAGCATAATATAGAGGGCAAAGAAGGGCAATGCCAAAGAATGTTCAAACTATCATGCAATTGTGCTCATTTCACATGCTAGCAAGGTTATGCTCAAAATCCATCAAGTGAGGCTTTAGCAGTACATGAACTGAGAATGTCCAGATGTACAACCTGGGCTTAGAAAAGGCAGAAGAACCAGAGATCAAAATGCAAACATTTGTTGTATCATAGAGCAAGCCAAAAAATATCTACTTCTGCTTCACTGACTATGCTGAAGTCTTTGACTGTGTGGATCACGAAAACCTGTGGAAAATTCTTAAACAGATGGGAGTACCAGATCACCTTATCTGTCTCCTGAGAAATTTGTATGCAGGTCAAGAAGCAACAGTTAGAACCAGTCATGGAACAGCAGACTGGTTCCAAATTGGGAAAGGAGTACATCAAGGCTGTTTATTGTCAACCTGTTTTTTTGACTTATGAGCAGAGTACATCATGCAAAGTGCTGGGCTGGATGAATCACAAGGTGGAATCAAGATTTCTGGGAGAAATATCAACAAAGTAAGATACACAGATGACACCACTATAATGGCAGAAAGTGAAGAGGAACTAGAGAGCCTCTTGATGAAGGTCAAAGAGGAGAGTGAAAAAGTTGGCTTAAAACTCAACATTCAGAAAACTAAGATCATGGCAACTGGTCCCATCACTTCATGGCAAACAGAAGAATAAAAAGTGGAAACAGTGTCAGATTTTATTTTCTTGGGCTCCAAAATCATTGTGCATATCTACCGCAGTCATGAAATCAAAAGACAGTTGCTCCTTGGAAGGAAAGCTATGACAAACCTACTGCTAAGTCGCTTCAGTCGTGTCCGACTCTGTGCAATCCCATAGACGGCAGCCCACCAGGCTCCCCCGTCCCTGGGATTCTCCAGGCAAGAACACTGGAGTGGGTTGCCATTTCCTTCTCCAATGCAGGAAAGTGAAAAGTGAAAGTGAAGTCACTCAGTCGTATCCGACTCTTAGTGACCCCATGGACTACAGCCTACCAGGCTCCTCCGTCCAAACCTAGGCAGCATATAAAAACACAGAGACATCACTTTGCCAAAAAAGGTCTACATAGTCAAAACTATGGTTTTTCCAGTAGTCATGTATGGATGTGAGAGTGGACCATAAAGAAGACTGAGCACCAAAGAATTAATGATTTTGAACTGTGGTGCTGGTGAAGACTCTTGAGAGCCTTTTGGACTGAAAGATAATCAAATTAGTCAATCCCAAAGGAAATCAATCCTGAATATTCATTGGAAGTACTGATGCTGAAACTGAAACTCAATACTTTGACTGATGCAAAGAGCTGACTCACTGGAATCTGATTCTGGGAAAGACTGAAGGCAAAAGGAGAAGGGGAGGCAGAGGATGAAATGGTTAGATAGCATCAGCAACTCAATGAACATGAATCTGAGCAAACTCCAGGAGACAGTGGAAGACAGAGGAGCCTGGTGTGCTGCAGTCCATGGGGTCACAAAGAGTTGGACATGACTTGGAGATTGAACAGCAACAAAAACATGGAGAGCACAAGGAATATGACATAGAGAAAATAAACTGCAAAATAAGAGACATTAATCCAACAATATTAATTCCATTAAATGTGATTTGATTAAAAATTCCAAAGGTAGAGACTGTCAGACTTACGTCAGTCTTATGCTATCCATAAGAGACATGCTTTAGACACAAAAGATATAAATTGAAAATGCATGTGTGCATGCATGCTTAGTCTCTCAGTCACATCCAACTCTTTGCAAGTCCATGAACTGTAGCCTTCCAGGCTTCTCTGTTCATGGTATTTTCCAGGCAAAGATACTGAAGTGGGTTGCCATTTCCTATTCCAGGGGATCTTCCCCACCCAGGGATGGAACCTGCATTTCTTGCATCTCTTGCATTGGCAGGTGGATTGTTTACCACTGGAAAAAGATATGCCATGCAATCATAAGAGCAGTAACGTGGCTCTATTATATCATACAACACAAATTTGAGACAAGAAATGTAACCACAGACAAAGAGGACCATTCATAATGCATCAGGAAAATAAAGTACATAGAAATGTATACCAAAGAGAGGTGCCAAATACCTAAAGCAAAACTGACCACATTAAAAAGAAAATGGAAAATCAAACAAATAGAGTTGTATATTTCAACACTGCACTTTCAATAGTTGATAGAAAACTAAACAGAAAACACACAGGGATATAGAAGACTTGAAAAACACAATCAATCGATTAGACCTGACATTTAAAAAACATGCCACCCCAAAACAACAGAATATACTTTCCTTTCTAGTACACAAATATTCTCCAGAATTGACCATATGCTAGCCTGTAAAATATGTCTCAACAAATTTTAAATAATTGGAATCACTCAAGTATGGTTTCCTACCAACTACATCTATACTAAATTATAAATCAACAACAGAAAAAATTTTGAGAAAATTCACAAATATATAAAAAATAACACACTCTAAATAACTCATGGATAGATGTGATTGCAATGGAAATTAGGACATACTTGGAACCTAACAAATGAAAATACAGCATATCAAGTTGTATGGGACACATCTAAATCAGTGTTAAAAAGGAAATGTATATCTCTAAATGTTTATATTAGAAAAAAAATTAAGGTTTCAAAAAATAATCCAAGTTTCCACTTTAATAGCCTAAAAAAAGAAAACCAAATTACATCCTAAGCAAGCAAAAGGCAAAATAATAACAATTCAGAAATACATTATATAAATAACATAAAACAATAGAGAAAAACCAATGAAATCAAAAGTTGGCTCTTTGAAAAGATGAACAAAATTGTTTTTTGTATAGCTGGATTACCCAGGAAAAGACGAGACACAAATCACTAAAATTAAGGATAAAAACATAAACATCATTATCAAACCTTCAGAAATTAAAGGACAATGGGGGAATAATTTGAACAACTCTATAATAAAAATTAGACAACTTAGATAAAATGGACAATTCTTAGCATGATATAAATCATCAGAACTGACTAATGAAGAAACAAGAATGCTAAATAAATCTGTAACAAGTAAAGACATTGAATGAAGTGAAGTGAAGTGAAAGTCGCTCAGCCGTGTCCAACTCTTTGTGACCCCAATCCATGGAATTCTCCAGGCCATAATACTGGAGTAGGTAGCCTTACCCTTCTCCAGGGTATCTTCCCAACCCAGGGACTGAACCCAGGGTCTTCCACATTGTGGGCAGATTCTTTAACAGCTGAGCCACAAGGGAAACCCAAGACATTGAATAAGTAACTAAAAATCTTCCCAAAAAGGAAAACTCAGGACCAGATGGCTTCTCCAGTAAATTCTAGAATTTAAAAAAAATAAATAAATAATATTCTTTCATCTGATAGCATTTGGAAGAACATTTCCCAACTTTTTCTATAAATCCAAAGTTAGATAAAACATCACAAGAAAAGAAAATTACAAAGCAATATCCCTCAGGAACACTTACAAAAAAGTTCTTAACAACATAAGAGCAAACCAACAAGATATAAAAGGATTATACCCAATATCCAAGTGGAATTCATTCTAGAAATGAAGGATTGGTTTAAAATGTGGAAATTAATTAACACTATATACCATATTAATAAAGGACAAAAGCATATCATCGTTCCAACAGGTGCAAGAAAAGTTTCACAAAATGTAATACATATTCATTATAAAGTATTCACAAACAAGACATAAAAAGGAACATCAGCTTAAAAGGCATCTTTAGTTGAAAAGAGAAACGCTGAATGCTCTCCACCTAAGATAGGCAAGGATTTTGGTGCTCATCACTCTATTCATTATCATTCTGGAAGACTGACCCAGGGCAATAAGGCAACTAAAAGCAGTTATAAGCATACAAATTAGAAAGAAATAAAACTGCTTTATTCACAGCCTTCATGTTCCTGTATGTAGGAAATTCTAAAGAACTATTGAAATTAACCTACTAGAGGCTAATAAATAAGTTTAGCAAGTTTGGGGCATACATGATCAATATAAAAATTAAACTGCATTTTAAAAATAATTTATATTTTTATTATAATATTCCATTTTTTATTGTTCTGCTTATAAATGTTTTTTTCAGTTTTAGTGAGATAAAGTTGATATACAGCACTGTGTAAGTTTAAGGTGTACAGTATAACAGTTTAACTTACATAGTTTAATGTGAAATGACTACCACATGAAGTTTAGCTAACATTCAATTATTGGGAATGGCTACCCACTCCAGTATTCTTGCCTGGAGGATTCCATGGACAGAGGAGCCTGGAGGGCTACAGTCCATGGCGTCACAAAGAGCTGGACATGGGTATTTATAATAACTATTCAAAATAAAAAATAAATTTCATTCAAAATATCATCAAAAAGAATAAAATACTAAGGGATAAATTTAATAAAAGAAGCATAGATTTGTACAATACTAACTACAAAAATATTATTGAGAGAAATTAAAGAAAATAAAAATTAATGAACTTTTCATGTTTATGAGCTGATAATTTTATGTTATTAATATGGTAATTCCCTAGGATGGATTTATAAATGCAATAAAATCCCTATCAGAATCCCACCAGGCATTTTTGTAGCAATTGGAAAGCTGATTCTAAAACTGATATGAAATTACAAAGGACATAGAATAGCCAAAATAATTTTTTAAAAGAACAAAGTTGAAAGGTTTATATGTGTGATTTCAAACACTATACAGCTACAATAACTAAGACAATCGGTTCAGTGTAAATTGGCACATAGATAAATAGAACAGGATTAGGAGACCTGAACTATATTCTTACATTTTTATCAATTGATTTTGAATAAAGGCACCAGTGGGAAACAGACGGTCTTTTCAACAAATGTTGACAGATCAGTTGGTTATCCACATGCAAATATATGCACATAGACACTTACTTCAACCCATACATAACAATTAAATAGGATAACAGACTTAAATGTAAGACCTAAAACTACAAAGTCATCTAATAGAAAATAGGAGGAAAATCCTATACCCTTGGATTAGGCAAATATTTTTTTAGATATAATACTTAAACCACAATCTATATGAGAAAAAAATAATGAATTGGGCTTCACTAAATTTAAAAAGTTTTGCTCTTCAAAAGATACCATTAAGAAAATGAAAGACAAGCAATAGAGAAAAATATATGTATTTGTAGGTTTATATCAGATATGATAAAAGACTTGCAACAAAAGTATATAAAGAACTCTTAAAATTCAAAATAAGTTACACAATTTTTAAAATGGGCCAAAAACTTGAATAGATATTCTATGCAACAAACTGTACAAGTAAGTAATGAGCACATGAAAAGGTGTTCACACTTATGTCTTTAGAGAAATATCAGTTAAAGTCAAAATGAGATACAATTACTATTATACTCCCGCTAGGAATTGTGGTTGTTGCTGTTGTTCAGTTGCTCTGCTGCTGCTGCTAAGTCGCATCAGTCGTGCCCGACTCTGTGCGACCCCATAGACGGCAGCCCAACAGGCTCCTCTGTCCCTGGGATTCTCCAGGCAAGAATCCTGGAGTGGGTTGCCATTTCCTTCTCCAATGCATGGAAGTGAAAAGTGAAAGTGAAGTGGCTCAGTCGTGTCCGACTCTTAGCGACCCCATGGACTGTAGCCTACCAGGCTCCTCCGTCCATGGGATTCGCCAGGCAAGAGTACTGGAGTGGGGTGCCATTGCCTTCTCCAGTTCAGTTGCTCAGTCATGTCCAACTCTTTGCGACCTCGTGGACTGCAGCACGCCAGGCTTCCATGTTGTTCACTATCTCCCGGAGTTTGCTTGAACTCATATCCATTGAGTCAGTGACTGACCATATCATTCTCTGTTGCCCCTCTTCTTCTCCTCCCCTCAATATTTCCCAGAATCAGGGTCTTTTCCAATGAGTTGGCTCTTCACATCAGGTGGCCAAAGTATTGGAGTTTCAGCTTCAACATCAGTCCTTCCAATTCGGGGTTGATTTCCATTAGGATTGACTGGTTTGATCCTCCTGCTGTCCAAGGGACTCTCAAGAGTCTTCTCAGAACCACAGTTTGAAAGCATCAATTTTTTGGCCCTCAGCCTTCTTTATGGTTCAACTCTCACATCTGTACATGACTACTGAAAAAAACCACAGCTTTGACTATATGGACATTTGTCAGCAAAATGATAACTCAGCTTTTTAAAACACCATCTGGGTTTGAAACACCATCATAGCTTTTCTTCAAAGGAGCAAGTGTCTTTTAATTTCATGGCCACAGTCACTGTCCACAGTGATTCTGGAGACCAAGAAAATAAAGTCTGTCACTATTTCCATTGCTTCCCCATCTATTTGCCATGAAGTGATGGGACCAGATGCCAAGATCTTAGTATTCTGAATGTTGAGTTTTAAGCCAGCATTTCACTCTCCTCTTTCACCTTCATCAAGAGGCTCTTTAGTTCCTCTTTGCTTTCTGCTATTAGGGTGGTATCATCTGCACATCTGAGGTTACTGATATTTCTCCCAGGAATCTTGATTCCAGCTTGTGCTTCATGCAGCCCAGCATTCCACATGATATACTATGCATAGAGTTAACTAAGCAGGGAGATAATATACAGCCTTTCATGCTCCTTCCCAATTTTAAACCAGTCCATTGTTCCATGTTGGTTCTAACTGTTGCTTCTTGAGCTGCATATAGGTTTATCAGGAGGCAGGTAAGGTGGTCTGGAACTCCCATCTCTTTAAAAATTTTCCACAATTTGTTGTGATTCACACAGTCAAAGGTTTGGCCTAGTCAATGAAGCAGAAGGAGATGTTTTTCTGGAATTCCCTTCCTTTTGTATGATCCAGCAGATGTTAGCAATTTGATCTCTGATTCTTCTGCCTTTTCTAAACCCAGCTTTCACCTCTGGAAGTTCTCAGTTCACATGCTGTTAAAGCCTAGCTGGAACATTTTGAGCATGACCTTGCTAGCATGTGAAAAGAGTGCAGTTGTATGGTAGTTTGAACATTCTTTGGCATTGTCCTTCTTTGGGATTTGAATGAAAACTGACCTTTTCCAGTCCTGTGGCCACTGCTGAGTTTTCCAAATTTGCTGGCATATTGGGTGCAGCACTTTAACAGCATCATCTTTCAGGATGTGAAATATAGCTCCACTGGAATTCCATCACCTCCACTAGCTTTGTGAAAATAAAATGTGGAATGTATAAGTAATCAAAAACATGTAATTTTATTTTTCTAAACTAGCAAGAATTAAAATACCTGTAGGTGTGCAATGAAAATAGCCCTCACAGAAATTATGTAATATAAAAGTTGATAATATGATTCAACAATTTGAATGTAAAAATGCTATTGATTCATCCATTCAACAAAAAAACAAAGTGGTAGATGTCAAGTAAGTTGTAGGCATGACCCAGGCCCTGGAGAGAGAGAATGATCAAATTAAAAAAAAAAAAAAAAGTGACTGCTTTTATGAAGTTTCCATTCTAATGGGAGAAAAAAAAATTTAGCAAATAAATAATATGTAAACTTATTAAGGTGGATTCATGAACAAATGGAAGGAGAGTGGCTAGAAACAGTATGGGCAGACAACTCTTTTGAAAGGTTTTACTGTAAAGGGGAAACCTAACTTAGATGGAAAGTAACACAACTTGGAATTATTACCATATACTTATATGCTGATATAATTATATGGTAGAAAAGGGGGAAAAGCAATCTAAAGCAGGTATAATTATAGGAATGTTGTCTTTGAATGACAATCACACTTCAGTACACGAATAGGGGGTGGTCTTAGGAGAGTTCATTCATTGTAACAGATGGGAAGGCAGAATATGGGTGGAGAGAGACACGTGGGGTTGTAGACATGATTGGGGAGGGTTCTGGGTAGTAATACATTTGCTCAGAGAAGTAGGAAGGAAGCATCGAAGGTTTCAGGAGGTAGGAGATGGCTCAGAACAGCCATTCTTGGCTACAGGGAACACAAGAATGTGTTTGTGGACAATTAGGGTACATTTGAGGTTCCTAGCCCTGCATTTAAAGTAAGAGCAGTCAGCACACAAGTGTGTTTTTGTCTAGCCAGACTCACCTACATAAGTGTAGGCATGAATGATCAAAAAGTGTAACTAACCAGAAATAGGATTTTTCTGGAGTTGTATCTATGAGAGGAAGAAGGGAGTCAGTAAGTACACAAGCAAGAAATATGAGAATGGACTAATGAATCTAAAGATTGTTGGGGA
The DNA here is from genome assembly GCF_027580195.1 of Bos mutus. Lineage (NCBI taxonomy): Eukaryota > Metazoa > Chordata > Mammalia > Artiodactyla > Bovidae > Bos > Bos mutus. The sequence goes on from NC_091618.1 coordinate 121,886,600, forward strand.
AACATGAGCACATGAGAGGAGCAAAGAGAAGGTAATGTAAAAGGATAATGAATTGGAGGTCCCAGTAGGGTGAAAACCTCCTGGATTTGAGGTGCTAGGAGGAGTAGGCTTAAAAATAAGAGAAGGTTTGGCCACTTTAGATTTAGATTTCACCCAGCATACATACTGCTGGAAATGTGTTGGAAAGAAAAATATAATCTATGGAAAAGATGTTTCCTAGTGTTATCTATACAGCAGCCCTAACTTAGCAACAAGACAGTTGTCTAGCAACAAAGAAACAGTAAACACCACGTTACCAAGTAAAACATAATATATAAAGAAAATGAAGCAACAGTGAATAAAACGTGACAAAAACAAGTCAGACACCAAGTTGTATGCGTACCACGTTGTACGTGTTCATACGTATATAAATATGTGCTTACATAAACATATATTACAAATATATAAATATATCTCATCTGATTATTTGTGCTGATGTCAAGTTCTCTTATTAGATTTTAAGTGCCCCACTTCCTAAGGTTTCAGATTCTTTTTATTTACCTAAAAAGCAGGCTTCTCCTGGTAGAAGTTCAGTACATTTTACTGAACGAGTGCATGAGTGAGTTGACTCAGGGAGTGAATTAATGGATGATGAACGAATAAATGAAGATCTATGTATACTTTCCAAATTTCAACTCTAAACCTTACATAAAATTTCTAGTAGCAAGATTCTATCAAACTCTGGAATTGAATTTAACTGCCTGACCTACTGATTTAAATGTTTTAGGGTTATAAAATCATCACATAAATTAGAACCTTTGCCTATATAACCTTAAAACAGACTGTGCATCAAAAGAAAAATATTCATCATGTGAATTAGTTTCACTTAGGGGAGAATCAATTTTCCTATCATGTGCTTTTTTTTTTTTTCTAATTTTATTTTATTTTTAAACTTTACATAATTGTATTAGTTTGCCAAATATCAAAATGAATCCGCCACAGGTATACATGTGTTCCCCATCCCGAACCCTCCTCCCTCCTCCCTCCCCATATCATGTGCTTTTGTGAAATACAAACTTCTGTTTATTGTGACACTTCAAAACAATGCTAAGTGAATTTTATTTTTAATCCAGTGAAACATGTTTTTAAATAAAGCCTGATTCTCAAAGAGATTTCTGTGACAAGGGATATCCACATGCCAAAAAGTCATTAGTGCTGCCTTTGTTACTCACATACTTAACTGTGTAGGGAAACACAAACAATTTCCAGGCTAAGAATGAGTGTCAGACAGTGCAATGCTCGTGTGTTCTATTGGCGTGACAGCAAATGGGCAAGGGACCAGCAGGCTTTGCAACCACATTGTCCTTATTGTGTAAAACATCTACTCTGTGCTAACCTCAGTCATAATCATTGCAGAAGCTACACAGTCCAAGACAACAAAGCACTAACAGGAATTCAAAGCAAAAAATGATAACAATTAGTCACAGCGTTCTTTGCCATACATAACACAAATTCCCCCTTCACTTACACAAACTTGCAATCAGCAAGAGGTCTTTTCAGACGATCTTTTGCAATGCATTGTATACCACTATTTGAACAAATTCCAGATGATCGCACTTCAAAAGTTATGTAATCAGAAAACAGTATTGCTCTCTAATTTGATGATATTGTTAAAACTTTGAAAAATATTTTAACATCATAAAAATGTACATCTTAAAAATCAACTGCAGTGGACTCCAAAGGAGCTACAAAATCATTCACTGAGTCGTCAGTGAGTAATGTGTTATCATTTGAAGAAAAGTTGAATGATCTTTATTGCGCTATCTCCTAAGCTAAGATAAATGTTAACCATCTACCTGTCTAAAAGCAGTAGCGCTCTCAATTTTGTTCACTCATCTAAATGTGAAGTAAGGACCTTACAAGGTCATTTGGATTCTACATTTTTTTTTAAAAAAAAAGGCAAAATAGAATGCTGAATCTTTATGCGGAAAGCTTTACAAGCTTTTATTACTTAGTGTTATTGATTATACATTCTCATCCCATGCTTGCTCCCTGTCCCGAAAACAACTGTCTGTCTCTATCCCAGAGGTTGCAAATGAAGATACAAATCTTCGCTTGCAGACACATGTCTTACAGTCATATGTTGAAGAAACATGCTAGAATCAGTAAGGAAACTTTTATACTTTTCCCACATTGTCCCTTCACACCCACCCTCTGAATTTCTTTGTTTCCATTACCAGATGAAAGCCAGCTCCCACAGATTTTCTGGTCCCTTTCAGTTACAAGATGAATTTCACTGTAGAAGTCAAAATGTCCAACATCCAGTGTAATAATCAGAAATACATGGTTGTTTTCCAAATGAAGCATTTTCTAGCCTCATCTTCCCACCCCAAGCTCAGCCCTGCTTCAGGTTAGAGTTTCCTTCCTGCCCAACTCTCTAAGTCACTAGGACAGAGGAGAAAGGGAATTAGGAAGAATAGCACAGTTTTATTCAGCAGATACAACTGATTTCCTAAGTCGGTTCCTTCTAGATGTTGACTTTTACTCTGGTGTGATCCCAACACACACAGGATTTTTGGAAATTTTCCCTCTGGGTCCTCTATCTGCAGTTCCTAGGCCAGGTGATGTTTTGTCCTCTACTTGACCACTCAGGACTCCCTCTTTCATCCCCAACTCCACCAGTTCATTCTGCACTTTCACAGCATCATCTTTTAGGGTTTTGAAGTAGCTCAGCTGGAATTCCATCACTTCCACTAGCTTTGTTCATAGTGATGCTTCCTAAGGTCTACTTGACTTCACATTCCAGGATGTCTGGCTCGAAGCAAGTGATCACACCTTCATGGTTATCCAGGTAATTCATTAAGATATTTTTTGTATAGTTTCTTTTGTGTATTCTTGCCACCTCTTCTTCATATCTTCTGCTTTTGTTAGGTCCATACTGTTTCTGTCCTTTATTGTGCCCCTCTTTGAATGAAATCTTCCCTTGGTATCTCTAATTTTCTTAAAGAGGTCTCAAGTCTTTCCACTTGAAAGAAGTGTTTTCCACTATTTCTTTGCAATGTTCAATTAGGAAGGATTTTTCATCCTTGCTCTTCACTGGAACTCTGCATTCAGATGGCTATATCTTTCCTTTCCTCCTGTGCCTTTTGCTTCTCTTTCTTTTCTCAGCTATTTATAACGCTATCCAGTGGTGCAACAAATAAATAGAAGCTGAGCTAAGAGGCTGCAGACTAAAGAGGCAACAGGTATCCTCTGACTTGCCATAGTCACCATCCAACCCACATTCCTCAACAATGACCTATGTGGGATTTGACTCAACTATGACCTACTCCTCTCTCCAACCAAATTCAATTATATCCTCCAGTTCAGTTCAGTTCAGTTGCTCAGTCATTTCTGACTCTTTGTGATGCCATGGACTGCAGCACACCAGGCTACCCTATCCATCATCAACTCCTGGAGCTTCCTCAAACTCATATCCATCGAGTCGGTGATGCCATCCAACCATCTCATCCTCTGTCATTCCCTTCTCCTGCCTTCAATCTTTCCCAGTATCAGGGTATTTTCTAAGGGGTCAGTACTTTGCATCAGGTAGCCAAAGTATTGGAACTTCCCCTTCAGCATCAGTCCTTCCAATGAGTATTTAGGACTAATTTCCTTTTGGATTGACTAGTTTGATCTCCTTGCAGTCCAAGGGACTCAAAAGAGTCTTTCCAACATGACAGTTCAGAAGCATCGATTCTTTGGTGCTCAGCTTTCTTTATAGTCCAACTCTCACATCTATACATGACTACTGGAAAAACCATAGCTTTGACTAGACAGATCTTTCTTGGCAGAGTAATGTCTCTGCTTTTTAATATGCTATTTAGGTTGGTCATAACTTTTCTTCCAAGAAGCAAGCATCTTTGATTTCATGGCTACAGTCACTATCTGCACTGACCTTGGAGCTCAAAAAAAAAAATAGTCAGCCACTGTTTCCACTGTTTCCCCATCTATTTGTCATGAAGTGATGGGACCAGATGCCATGATCTTAGTTTTCTAAATGTTGAGTTTTAAGCCAACTTTTTCACTCTCCTCTTTCACTTTCATCAGGAGGCTCTTTAGTTCTTCTTCACTTTCTGCCATAGGGTGGTGTCATCTGCATATCTGAGGTTATTGATATTTCTCCCGGCAATCTTGATTCCAGCTTGTGCTTCTTCCAGCCCAGCGTTTCTCATGATGTACTCTGCATATAAGTTAAATAAGCAGGGTGACAATATACAGCCTTGATGTACTCCTTTTCCTATTTGGAACCAGTCTGTGTTCATGTCCAGTTCTAACTGTTGCTTCCTGACCTGCATACAGGTTTCTCAAGAGGCAGGTCAGGTGGCCTGGTATTCCCATCTCTTTCAGAATTTCCCAGTTTATTGTGATCCACACAGTCAAAGACTTTGGCATAGTCAATAAAGCAGAAATAGATGTTTTTCTGGAACTCTCTTGCTTTTTTGATGATCCAGCAGATGTTGACAATTTGATCTCTGGTTCCTCTGCCTTTTCTAAAGCCAGCTTAAACAAAATGTTGATGTTCATATCCTCCAGATTCATATTAAATCTCAAGAGGGATACTGGTATAAAAGAAAGAGTCTAATATTTAAATCTTACTCTGCAGTCCAATGTCAGCATGATTTGGTGAGTTCTCTAAACTTCTTGAGTGGCAATTTACTGCTCTCTAAATTAGGGATGGCAACTTTAACTTACAAATTTTGTGTGAAGATTTAAAAAGATTAAAATACAGTTCCTGACATACAACAGTCTTTTTCTCATCCACAAAGAAAATATTTATCTTCCATATTTTATCATGTACCACCAATTAATACAAGTTAGTTTTATCTACCCATTTAAAGACTAAGACTTTTATTTCTGTATTCCTCAAGTGGCCTACTATAATGCTCAGCATGTAATATAGGTACATGTGCTCTGTGCAATGAAAATCAAAATAAAATCTTTCATTTCAATACTACCAAATACTGCTGGGATCAAAAGCCTTAAAAGAAAACTTGCCAATTACACTGTTATTGTATTTTAGATACTCATTTCATTTGGGCAAAAATTGAATGTGATTTTTATTCTTTTATAATTAAAGGTTTAAATTTTAGGAGAAGCTATGTCCCTGCCACTGTTTTTGGCTGACAAACAAGGCCACGAGACAGTTCTATTGGCTGGTCCCCATCGTTGCTCATCAGCCACTGGCTCTGCAGGTGTCTAGAGGCAGTGGGGTGGTAGCACTGGTTATGGAAGCCCAGATGTAGAATCTTCCTGCCTCTGAGTCACAGTTTGCCAGTCCAGTGGTGGCCCCTGACTTCCAGCCTCTCCAAACATTCCTATGATTTTGTAAACATCTATTTCCTATATCGAGTCCCCTTCTATTCCAAATGCCAGCATGGTTTCTGTCTCCTGCACTGAACCCCGTGTAATTTAATTACTTCTTTGAGAAGATCATCTCTGAGGTCACCTCTTTTTGTTACCTTACATGTTAAAAGGACTTATGGTCTTACCTCACAGGTTTTCAAGAGAATTAAAGAGAAAAAGAAAATTTGGACTAATTTTAAAAATATTGAAAAACTTTAATGCATCTCTTTTTCCTGTGGTTAATGATGTTATGTGGGCTTACTTATTTTAGGAATATCAGCTTTGATAGCAGCAGTTACTTCTGTTACTGCGGCAGCAATATCATTGACTCAACAGGTGCATACTGCCCAATATGTCGATACCATGTCTAAAAATGTTTCTTTAACTCTAGCAACACAGGAAGCTATAGATAGGAAATTAGAGATGAGAGTAGACGCCTTAAAAGAGGCAATAATACATATTGGGACTGAGTTACAGGCTTTAAAAGTGAAAATGGCTCTGTTATGCTACGCTGATTACCCGTGGATATGCGTGACATCTTTAAAGGTAAATGAGACAGATTATGAATGGGAAAAAATCAAAAATCATATCTCAGGTGTTTGGAACAGCTCTGACATTGGCCTGGACTTAGGGAAATTTCATAATCAAATACAGACCCTGGAACACTCTCGACTGGATTTTACTGCCGCTGGAGCAGCTAATGACTTTTTTCACACTTTCTCTAACTTCATTTCAGGAAAAAACATTCTGTCTAATATCCTTGGATACGTCGCTACTGGTGCTTTAATTTTGCTTCTCATAATCATTCTTCCTTGTATTGTCAGGATTCTTCGGCAGAACATTCAGAAGCTCGCAACTGAGCTGCATATGGCTGTTTTAAGAAATAAAAAAGGGGGGATTCGGGGAGCGAGCTCCACCCCTGGCAAAGGTCATGAGGAAGGAGGCTTGGCATATGCAAAGGCGGGATCAAGCCTCAGGAGTCTCCCTGGAAATTCTCGAGCAATCTACCCCCAAAACCAGAGTCTGCCTACTTTCTGCTTTGTGCTTTCACCCACACCTCTGACTTTACGGGGGGCTGTCCCCCACTACCTCTCTCTGAAAAAAGAGTTAGCTTACAGCTCCAGTAATAATTCCTGGGTGTGACAGTGTTTCAACCTACAAACTCCCTTGGAAGTCCTCTAGCCTGCCTGAATAGGTTTCTCCGGCCACATGTGATTGCTCAGAGCCTCCAAACTGTGAGAGGCATGAGATGTTCTAAACTGTCTAAATACAGATTCCTTTGAGCAGTTAAAAGATTGATTAGAAATTGTATTGGTGAAGGGATTTTCACTTGTTGGGCCAATGTTTGCTGCTAAGTCTCCATATCCCTTACCTGCTGTGTCCCTGGCAGTGTATTGATTAATATAATTGGTGTAAATAGTAGCTTTAATGTTTGTAACCTGGGACCCTTGAGTTAATTCTTTTTCTTGTTATAGCCCACCACACCTTTGCTCTGTAGGAACGCAACTTTATCTAATGCTTTTGGAGGGTGGCGCTTGACTTATCACCTTTAGAGAAAAATAAGTTTTCTGAAGAAAGGGTCTTAAAATGTTAACAGGCCTCCGGGCCAGAAGATGATGCAAATCACCTAAGCTTTTGCATATGATAAGTTTGCAGGAAGAAAGCCTGGCTTGCTGCATGACTCTACCCCTTCCCCCATTATCCTCTATGCATAACTTAAGGTATAAAAACTACTTTGGAAAATAAAGTGCAGGCCTTGTTCACCGAAACTTGGTCTCACCATGTCGTTCTTTCTCTTACCTTCTGGCTGAATTATTCAGCCTCTTTTCTCCACTGAATTTCCTCACTGAGCTATCCTTATTCCATTACTCTTTATATCCTTAATTAAAGTTTAATTAAGCAGTTGTTTCCTGATCCTCGCCGACGCCGTCCCCGCTTCGAATTCCCTGGATCCACCGGGGCTGGACCTCGGCAATGTTACATATTTCTTTATTAGGATTCTTATTAGGTAAATATGTACATATTCAAAATTGAAGAGTTATATGTTTATTTCTAGAGAAATTTGTACAACTCAAAGGCTTTTTCTTTGGTGTCATTTAATTAGCCTTTTCAGCCTTACTTCCATTTAGATTCATTTATTTAGAGACATTGAAATAAGAAACATTTAGAATGTGAAACATGAACATATACACATTTAAGTAAGATTTAGTTACTAAACAGAAAATTTATCATTTTTTTAACAAATATATACATACTTAATAAGTTGTTAATACTCAGATATAGTAAGATACTTTATTGATAATGCTCATCTTTAATAATGTAAATCAGATGCTAACCTCCAGTTTGGGAATGGTTTACTGAATAACTTGATTAAATTGGCATTTAACTGGATTTTTATGGAGAGTCATAAAGAATAGATATCCTGAATTTATCTTAAATAAACTTAAAATTATGGAATTGTTTTTTTAAACTTTTTATTTTGTATTTGCTTAACAATGTTGTGATAGTTTCAGGTGAACAGCAAAGGGACACAGTCAAACATATATATCTCTTTTTACTCATGCTAATTGAACATACATTTATCATTGCTAACTCTTAAAACTCCACTATCATGACTGTAAAGACATAAAGACACTGCAAATTTCCCATAATTACAAAGTGGGAAAAAACAAGCAGAACACAAGAGAATCAACTCATTTTTTGGAAACTTGGAAAGGAAACAGGAGAGTGGAAATCATAGCAAAGAACATCAGCTAGAAACAAATGTTTCATGCTAAGAACCATGAAAGATGCAGGAATTGGAGGCACCAGATTGCAAAAGTCAGAGAATTAGAGTAGGACTGAAAGTAGGGTTTTCCTCATTTTCCTCCTTAATATCTGGCAACTACCTGCCCCCTTCACATCACTATGGATCACTATAGAAGATAGATGTTTATCTAGTTAGATGTTTATCTTCTAGTGACGTTAAGCCACCAAGATGACAGAGGTGAGCTTCTATAGTGTAAAAAAGGAAACTAAGTTTAAAACTACATAATGAAATTTATGACCCCAACTCTTAGTCCTAGAATAAGGACAACAAGGTTTTAACATTTTAAGACTGGTGATTAGACTATCTTCCATGATTACAGGCATTTTGTAATCATCCAAGTAGCTGAGCACTTCACATCCTATTATGAAGCCCACATGTCAACAAACAGTATCCATTCACATGAAATGAGCATCAGTTAGCTTTTCAGTGTCTCCCTTTTACAAGTGAGCAGACAGTCAAGAATCACCAGACCTTTAAGAAGAGTCTTTAACATTTAAGAAACTGAAACAAACACACAGAAAACAGCAACTCGGTGGAATCTATTCAAATAGAAGAAGAAAAACATTAATCAACAAAAATGAATTTCAGAGCCATAAGAAGTGTTATTAAATGTATTAATATTTAAAAATGGAATGCTACAGATAGAAATCCATTAAAATAAGAATGAGATCAGGTCTTGGAAAGTATCAGAGATATTAAAAGATAAGCATTAAAGTTTTAATTTTTTTAAAAAAAGTAAAAATGACTATATGGTCAAAATAACTGGTGGTGAACATGCTGTTAGTATATATAGAAGTTGAAATATAACGTGCACATACATGAAAGTTGTTATCAACCGATGTTGCCTCAATAAATAAAAAGTAAAAAGCAAAAATGGATAAGAAGAGAATAAACTTAAGAAAATTTGGGGCTTAATGCAGAAGGAAAAACATATAAATCCCAGAAAGATTAAATGAAGGAAATGGCAAGAAGAAAATAATCAAATTTTTTAAAAAATGAAGAAATTTTCCCCAAACTGAAGGGCATTTCCAGACTGAGGAGGGTTCAGGATGGGGAACATGTGTATATCTGTGGCAGATTCATGTTGATATATGGCAAAACCAATACAATATTGTAAAGTTAAAAATAAAATAACAATAAAATTTTTTTTCCATTATAAAATTCTCACACCAATGTTATTATCATGGAATTTCTGAAGAAAAGGGAATAAAAACAAAGTCCTGGCTTATGGAGGTTGGGCAGAATATCACAGAAAAATATCAGGGCTAAATGGCGTCAGACTTCTTAGTAGCAATACTAAAAGTTAAAATACAATGAAGCAATCTTTTCAAAATTCTGAGAAAAAATTATTTTAACTTATTGTTTCAGAGCCAATCAAGTTGTAGAAAAATAAAAGAAAAAGTATATTTTCGTATATCAATGTACTTTAAGAGAGTGTGTTTCTCAAGTGCCCTATTGCAGGAAGCTCACACCCTAAATGAATAAACCAAGAAAGAATGAGACCCAGGAAATAACAGATCCAACTCCTGAGGGTGTTGATGGTATTTCCCAGAATGAAGGCAATGGGAAGTCTCAGGGGAGAGCTGTGCCTTGGGCATGGAGAGCTCCAGAAGGAGCTGGGACAAAGACTCAAAGGGCAATGTCTCCAAGGAAAAGAGTGGGACAGAAAAAGCACATGGTGTGCTTGGAAATGTGGGAAATATATTGAAGAGTGTCTTACAACTTTTTTGACGATTCTGGAAAGAAATAGTGATAGGTATATAGTAATCAAAGTTAGTGAAAAGTGAAAGTGAAAGTCGCTCAGTCGTGTCCAACCGTTTGGAACTCCATGAACTATACAGTCCATGGAATTCTCCAGGCCAGAATACTGGAGTGAGTAGCCTTCCCCTTCTCCACGGGATCTTCCCAACCCAGGGATTGAACCCAGGTCTCCAGCATTGCAGGTGGATTTTTTACCAGCTGAGCCAGAAGAGAAGCCCAAGGTCAATAAATTAGCAATTAAAATGAAATAGTTACTAATTTCAGGGAAAAAAACAAAGGGCTATTTCTACAAGAAATATATCCATGTTTCATTTCTTGGATTGGAAGTGAAGACAATTCAGTCATATACTATAAGCACCAAATAATGATTCACTGGAATGGTAATAGAACTGCAGTAGATAAATGAGGGGCGAGTAAGTAAGCGGGGAGTGGTTAGAACTTGGTCTAAGAGTGCTACATTGTCATCCATTGCTATATGAAGTCAAATAATGTTCAAAATAGATAAATCAAGGAACAACTATGTAAAGTTGGTATTTTAAACTATAGACAACTTATAGGAAGAAAGAATTAAAAGATGAAAGTTGATGTCTTAGGAAGACGACCCAGGTAGAATCAAGGGGTGGGAAAGTAAACTTGTTTCCTTGTCTTACAGTACTACTTTAATACTTTAATAAAAATGAGAATTAATTTCTGCAAGTAAAAGTGTTATACAATGTACAGGATTAGTACCAAGGAGCCAAGTTTACATTTCTCTAAAGACCCAGCCAAAACACGTGACTGGCATTTTCAGACATTCAAGTACAGCTTTGATGGCAAATAAACAAGGAGTCATGTAGTTTCAGATCATATTCATGCCAATCCTCAAAGGGAGGAAAATCAGGAGGGAAGATCTCCATGAACTGGAGAAAGAAATAGCATTACCTATGGGGACATCTCAACAAAGGTCTAAGAATTATAAGAATTATTTTGGGGTAAGCAACCTGGTACCAAATTTCAAATAAGATCAACCGTCAAATGCCAAACAGAAAATACAGCAACCATTTTAGAAGAATAATTTTCAAATATTCACAGAACTCACATATGATTATCCTCAAATTAATTTCACAAAAACAGAAGATCAATTTACTGGGAAGAGTAAACATAAAGTCTATCTACAAGTGATCTTTACCTTTAAGTCTTATAACTGTTTAATGTCATGACCTACCAAATTCTATATATAGTGACATCATAACAAAAATTAAGCCAGTGGGTAGGATTCAGTGCTTTCACTGCTAGGACCTGAACCCGTCAATCCCTAGTCGGGAAACTAAGATTCCTCAAGCTGCATGGTGTAGTCAAAAATAAATAAATAAATATCAAAAGAAACGACAACATTTAATTCACTTTACACTTGATCAGGTTAATATTAAATATAGTTACTAAGTGGAAGTTGCATTTATACCAGAGTACATAATTAAATATCATTATTTTGTGTGAATATGTGTGTATTTATGTATGTGACTGTCTTATTATAAAATTTCAACCAAGCAAATTTCACTCTTGCTAATAAAATCATTAAAAGAAAAGACAAGCAGTTGCTTAGCATGTACAGACTCACAACTTGATTTGGTCCTCAAGCAGGAATTTAAAGTCTGAATTATTTAGGTTACCTAAGCCACCATCAACATAAAGAGGAACAACAACCCTTATATAGTGAAACAACCTCCATATCCTATGGTTAAAACCATACTTCACAGCAGTCCTTCATTTCATGTTCAGCCTGTTTTACTGATACATATATTAAAATTCACCATCTACCACCAAGAACGCCATAAACAGTAAAACGTCAGTCACTGGAGCAAGGTAAAGGGAAAACCCTATTATATGTTCTCATGACACGGTGAAAAGCTCAAGTATAAAAGGGAATTGAACCTCCTTGACAAAATGCACTCTCATTAACTTCTGGAGCCAAATTATATTGTATAAGCAATATTTAAAAGGCTGTTGTCAAGGAAAAGCATCCTAAAATTAGATCTGACAGCTTTGTTTTCTTTGCAGGAATGGTCACACTTCTAACCGCCTCTTCTGTTTTGAAGAGAAAGCCTAGTAACAAAATGTAAAGGAGCTCAGAGCAGAATTTTATAAAGAGGGGGAAAATAAAATCACCTACCATAGATTCATTTCACAAATTGTATTTCTTGTATAGGCTTGTCTGCGCATAATATGTGTTTATTATATCAGTTTGTGTCTTTGAGAAGAGAGAAAGGTCACTGATTCTAGCATCTCATTCCAGAAATTCATTATTTCTGTCTCTACAGCCAATCTCCTGACCTTATCCACTTTTCCACTGGCCACCACTCTGCCCATGCTCTCATGCTTCCCCTTACCTTTAACCTTAAAGAGGCCCTCAGCCCCAGTTTCCCCTTTTTCATCCATTGCATTTACATCTTCTGACAAAATAGTGACTCTGCAAACCCCATTCTACCTCTGCTCTGACCCTCCATAGAAGCAGGAATAAAAGGAAACAGGATGTAGACTGATGTCACTTTAAATAGACCCTTAAAGTGGATGCGCAGCTCTGCCCATCAATTCCACCTTAGTCACACTCCTTTCTGAGGTGATTGTCTCACATGTTCTCCTCAAATCTCCACTCCTTTCTCCCCTTCTCAGTCTCTGCAAATAGCCTCTTATTTCACTTCCATGAGGAAATAAAAGTAACCAGAAGGGACCATCACCATGTTTATACCCACCTACTTGCAAGTGCTCCCAAACATTCTGCCTTCCTTCCTGTTGCCATGGATGGTCAGCCTTGCTCTTAGATCCAGTCTCTCTGCTTAAGCAGTCCTTACCTCTCACCTACTCAAGGAGCTGTAGATCTCTCTCTCTCTCCTTCTCTGCACTGATTCGTCACTCTCTACAAAATCATTTCTATCATCATTCCCATCAGAATCCTCTAACAGCATCTCTATATTTTATAAACTTCTTTACCCTTAACCGCCCCCACTATCACCCTACCTTTATGCTCTCCTTTACAGAAAATTCTTTGAAGTGTTAGCTGTTCATGCTGCCCCCACTTCTTTACTTCATCTTCCCTTCCACCCAGTCCTGTTAGAATTTTGTCCATTCACATCATTGAGAGGGTTTTGCCAAAGTAGCCAAAGACCTTACAACACAAAAGCCAATAGTCAAGGCACAGTTCATGCTGCGTGACCCCTCAGCAATGTTTGACAAAACACTGACTTTCTTAAAAGTCTTCTCTTGGCTTCCAAGATGCCACAGCACAATGGCTACTCCTTGGTGTCTTTTTTACTGTCTCCTTTCCCAACCTTTAATTATTGGGGTGCCTGAGGGCTCAATCTTTGATTCTCTTCTCACTTATACCAATTTTAACTCCACAGATGATCTCATTTAGCTCCATGACTTTATATCCATATATTGATGTCTCCCAAATTTATATCTTTATCCCTGACCTCTAATTTTCCCAGCTGTCTATTTATTTGCAAGACTATTTGAATGTCTGATAGGCATCTGAAAATTTATGGTTCCAAAAGAACTTTTTGTCTTCACCACCAACTTCCTCATCTGGGGAAATGTAACAGGTTAATAATAACCCCTTATCCATAGCTATGAAAAATCCTAAAATCAGACATTCTTATTTGGCAGTAAAGTCTGATCTGATCTGAACTTATGTGGCAGCAAAATCTGAACTGATCGCAGATGATTTTTGTCTTTATTAAGTGAATATTTACATGTTTTGTTGCAGAAGTATTCATTGGCAGGTACCCTGGATTCCACTGGGAATATTCAGTAATTTTTGGAATAGGCATCTTATTACCATTTTAAAATCTGAAAAGTTATAAATTCAGGTCACATTTTGGTCCAAGGATTTCAGACAAGGGACCACAGACCCAGTTGATCAGGATCACATACACATGCACACATACAAAATAAGGCATTATATCTCATTCTTTTCAAACCTTACATTCCCAATCCAAATTGCTGTGAGTCCTACCAGCTTGAAACTTAAACATGTCCTAAATCTGAATATTTCTTACCAATTCTATAATTGTTACCAAAGCTACCAACTGAACAATTGCCATAACCTCTTAACATTTCCTATTTCTAATCTTGTTCTTCCCTGCCTTCCCCCTCTTCAGTGTTAGTTTCCACAAAATGACCAGAGAAGTCTTCTTAAAACCTAAGGCAAACACTCTACTCCACTGCTTCAAAGCTCCAAAGTCTCTCTACCAGGCTCAGAATAAAATTCTAATTTATTATCATGACCTGTTGGGTTTTAGATCATCTGGCATCTCCCTTTCTCTCCACACACAATTCTTCCTCTCTTTTCCTCACACTGTGATCCAAGATCCTCTTGGTCCTGTTTTTCCTCAGCATGCCACATGTACCCCGTCATGGAGACTATGCCCTCAGTTCCCTCTCTCTAGGACCCCATCACTTCAGGTCTTGGCATAGCTCACTTCTCACTTTACTAAGGGCCCTCTTCACAAGTCAGTGTCATGGAAGCCCTTCCATGAGCACTCTTCTGAAATTGCCACATTTGAACCTCCCAGATACACTGCCATTTTATTCTATTTGCTTTTATTAAAATTACATTGCATGTTTTTTGTTTGCTTCTCTATCAGCCATCCTTACCATCAAAATATAATTAATTCCATGTAGGTACAGATCATGACTGTATGGTTTATCCTTGTATCCCTGGTGCCTAGAATGATGCTGGAGCTCTCTGTGTGCCCAATGATGAATAGTCATTGAATGAACAAATGATTAAATTTTATTAACAAGTCATCTGAATTGGGCAAATTGAATAATACTAGTTCTACTTTACAAAGTACTTCAGTATCTTTACAAATGTCAGTATAGTCCTGATGAACTTCTGCTACAACTTTATTTCTTACTCTCATTCTTAAGATAGTTCTAATCAGTGACTAAGATCACTATAGTTTGACTCACACTGTGTAAATTAGTGTTTACTTTGATACCCATAAGACATATACTTAACAAAACAATTTGAGTTTATCAAGGAGAGTTTTTTCTTAATTCCCTGTTTCTAAACTTAAACATTCCCTCTTTCTAGTGAACTAAGATTACTTGGCAAGCTGTTTCTAATTCCAAAGTGCTCTAAAGTAATTTCATGTTATTTCTTATTTTCCGTGTCCTGTAACTATCAATGGATCAACCAACTTATCTAATAAGAGAATGTGATGTTATGCTAATTTATTATAGATACAAATTAAAGAACTATTAGAATAATGGTAAACAAAATAATTTTTAGCATTTTATTTAATCATTTTTTTATTTAGAAAACGAAAACCATTTTGGTAACAAATCAAAAATGTTATAATACCTTAGGTAAAACAGAGGGAAAGTATATATAATAAGGTCATTTGGGGTCTAACGCCAGTTATAGTTTAATTCTTTAAACTGTATACTACTATTTTGGTTGTGAATTTCATTTTGGAACATTCTCACTCAGTAAGTATATATTTTTCTTTAATTCATGGTAGAAGGGTTTCCTCTCAGAGGCATCTTTTGATACACATTTTGCAAATATTTCTCCTGAATTGAAATATGATTCACATGACAGCATGAAGTCAGAGGACACAAATATTAAATGACAGCTTGAAAATTATGACTTTAGTTGAAGCCTTGTCACACACCTTGGACTTGAATGTCTGGTAAAAATAAACCTCAAGCACTGTTAAAATTGTTCAGTCAAATTGTGACATTTTAAGACTTCTTTTGCAAAGTCTGTCTTTGAGGAACTGTGCAAAGAGGATTAGTCTGTCTTCTCCAACTCAGTAGCAGACAAACAGCTACAGCCCAGAAGCCAACATAAAGTATTTAAGCTGATCTCCTCCAAATTCGGTTAGCTTATCACCTTTTGTCTGACTCATTAGTTTGGAAATTCTGGCAGGAAACTAACTCTCATGGGATACACAGTAGTCTTCACTCGTCAAGAATTCTCTGGGCTACAGGGCCATGTCAACTCAGAATATTCCCTAATTACTGAAAGATATTCTCAGTACAATCCCAACAGTTCAACTACATAACGAACAGAAATTTGAGTTTTCCAAGGATATGAGTTGTATAGAACTTAGGAAATCAGAATTTTGGAGTAGGAAGCTCACTCAATGTTTAATCTGCTCTGCCTCTACCCATCATACAATTCTTAGGGTCAACTTTTATCTCAATCTATATTTGGCAGAGGAATGGGCAAAAACAAACCCACTGTCTCATACATAGGTGTGCCACAAAGGCGATTTACAACTGCAGATTCTTATTTTGTGCCAGACACAGGTTATGGGCACTTTAACTGCATTATTTTATCCCTCATGACCATCTCACTGGCCCTCAAAGTCAAATTCCTTGGGGGATCTCAGTCCCTTTGCTGGATCCCTGGACTGGAAAATCTATTGTGCACCCTAGGACTTTCACAACAGTGTGAGAACTTCTTTGGTATTTCTTCAATTCGTGGGTCATCTGCAGTCTGTGGGTCAGCTTTATGGTGGGGCTGATGGCAACCTCCTCCAAAAGGACTATGCCACATGCTGCACCTCCCAGGTCTGCTGCAGCCAGAGCCCCTGTCCCTGGGGCAGGCCACTGCAACCCTGCCTCTGCAGGAGACACCCAAACACTCAAAGGCAGATCTGGCTCAGTCTCTTATGGGGGTCAGTACTCCTTTCCCTGGGTCCCAGGGTGCACAAGCTTTTGTTTATGCCCTCCCAGCATCTCTGGTGAGTATGAAGTTTGAGTCCAAACATAATTTTGCCTTTCCTATCATCTTTAATAACCTGTTGATGGTTGTTCTGCAGCTAGCTGCGATTTTGGTGTCCTTGCAGAAGATGAGCACACATCCTTCTACCCACCATCTTAGCAGAAATTTGATTTTGAAGGCTAGTGGGAATTGACTACAGAACTCCCATAGGACTGGGGAAACAGACTTTTGAAGGGCACAAGAGTCTGTTTCAGAGGTCTGGAGGAAGCGTGGGTCTACAGTGGCCTGCTGCTGCATCAGGAGCACTGACTCTAACAGTCCAGGGAAACAAGACCATAGTGTGGCCTCAGGCCAAATTACAGGGAGTGAACACAGCCCCACCCATCAGCAGAAAATGGATTAAACATTTACTGAGCATCACCCGCCCACCATAGCAAGACGCAGGACCCAGTTCCCCCACAGGCAGTGTCCCCCATCAGGAAGCTTGCACAAGCATCTTATACTCATCCACCAAAGGGACGACAGTATGAAAACCACAGTCATGGAAAACTAACCAAACTGGACGATATGGACTACAGCCTTGCATAACTCAATGAAACTATGAGCCATGCTGTGTAGGGCCACCCAAGATGGATGGGTCATGGTGGAGAGTTCTAACAAAACGTGGTCCACTGGAGAAGGGAATGGCAAACCACTTCAGCATTCTTGCCTTGAGATTCCCACAAACAGTACAAAAAGGCAAAAAGATATGACACTGAAAGATGAATGCCCCAGGTCGGCAGGTGCCCAATATGCTATTGGAGAAGACCAGAGAAATAGCTCAAGAAGGAATGAAGAGCCTGAGCCAAGGTGGAAACAATGCCCAGTTGTGGCTGGGTCAGGTGGTGAAAGTAAAGTCTAAAGTTATAAAGAATGATATTGCATAGGAACCTGGAATGTTAGGTTCATGAATCAAGGTAATTCAGAAGTGGTCTAATTATCATGGCAAGAGTGAACAATGACATTTAGAAATAAGTGAAGTAAATGGACTAGAATGGGCGAATTTAATTCAGATGACCATTATATCTAGTACTGTGGGCAAGAATCCCTTAGAAAAAATGGAGTAGCCCTCATAGTCAACAAAAGAGTCTGAAATTCAGTACTTGAGTGCAATCTCAAAAATGACAAAATGATCCCTGATTGTTTCCAAGGCAAATCATTTAATCCAAGTCTATACCCCAACCACTAATGTAGAAGAAGCTGAAGTTGAATGTTCTGTGAAGACCTACAAGATCTTCTAGAACTAATACCAAAAATAGATGTCCTTTTCATCATAGAGGACTGGAATGAAAAAGCAGGAAGTCAAGAGATAACTGGAGTAACAAGCAAATTTGGCCTTGGAGTACAAAATGAAGCAGGGCAGAGGCTAGCAGAGTTTTACCAAGAAAACGTACTAGTCGTGGAAAACACTCTCTTCCAACAACACAAGAGATGATTCTACACATTGACATCACCCAGATGGTCAATATCAAAATCACATTGATTATATTATTTGCAGCGGAAGATGGAGAAGCACTATACAGTCAGCAAAAACAAGACCAGGAGCTGACTGTGGCTCAGATCATGAACTCCTTATTGCCAAATTCAGATCTAAACTGAAGAAAGTAGGGAAAACCACTAGGCCATTCAGGTGTGACCTAAATCAAACCCCTTATGATTATACAGTGGAAGTGACAATAGATTCAAGTGATTAGATCTGATAGAGTGCCTGAAGAACTATGGATAGAGGATCACAACATTGAACAGTAGGTGCTGATCAAAATCATC
This sequence comes from Bos mutus, assembly GCF_027580195.1. Lineage (NCBI taxonomy): Eukaryota > Metazoa > Chordata > Mammalia > Artiodactyla > Bovidae > Bos > Bos mutus. Next base: position 121,905,055 of record NC_091618.1, read on the forward strand.
CCCAAGAAAAAGAAGAGCAAAGAGGCAAAATAGTTGTTTGAGGAGGCATTACAAATAGTTGAGAAAAGAAGAGAAATGAAAGGAAAAGGAGAAAAGGAAAGATATATCCATCAGAATGCAGAGTTTCAAAGAATAGCAAGGAGAGATAAGAAAGCCTTCCTAAGTGATCAACACAAAGAAACAGAGGGAAACAACGGAATGGGAAAGACTAGAGACCTCTTCAAGAAAATTAGAGATACCAAGGGAACATTTCATGCAAAGATGGGCACAATAAATGGCAGAAACAGTATGGATCTAACAGAAGCAGAAGATATGAAAAAGAGGTGGCAAGAATACACAGAAGAACTATACAAAAAGGCCCTAAGGATGCAGATATCCATGATGGTATAATCACTCACCTAGAGCCAGACATCCTGGAGTGCAAAGTCAAGTCAGCCTTAGGAAGTATCACTATGAACAAAGCTAGTGGAAGTGATGGAATTCCAGCTGGTTATTTCAAATCCTAAATGATGAAGTGGTTAAAGTGCTGCACTCAATATTCAGCAAATTTGGGAAATTCAGCAATGACCACATGACTGGAAAAGGTCAGTTTTCATTCCAATTCCAAAGAAAGGCAATGCCAAAGAATGTTCAAATTACCACACAATGGCACCCATTTCACACGCCAGCGAAGTAATGCTCAAAATTCTTCAACCTAGGCTTCAAGAGTACGTGAACCGAGACTTTCCAGATGTTCAAGCTGGATTTAGAAAAAGCAGAGGAAGCAGAGATCAAATTGCCAACATTTGTTGGGTCATAGAAAAAACAAGGAAATATCAGAAGAAAATCTACTTCTGCTTCATTGACTACATTAAAGCCTTTTTGACTGCATGGATCACTACAAACTGTGGAAAATTCTTAAAGATTTGAGAATACCAGACTACCTTACTTGACTCCTGAGAAACCTGTATGCAGGTCAAGAAGCAATAATTAGAACTGGATATGGAATAATGGACTGGTTCCAAATTGGGAAAGGAGTAGGTCAAGGCTGTATATTGTCACCCTGCTTATTTAACTTATATGCAGAGTACATCATATGAAAAACCAGGCTGGATAAAGCACAAGCTATAATCAAGATTGTAAGGAGAAATACCAATAAACTCAGATATGAAGATGACACCACCCTCATGGCAGAAAGCAAAGATTAACTAAAGAGCCTCTTGATGAAAGTGAAAGAGGAAAGTAAAAAAGCTGGCTTAAAACTCAACATTAAAAAAAAAAAAAGATCATGGCATCTAGTCCCATCACTTCATGGCAAATAGATGGGGAGGTTTGAAACAGTGTCAGACTTTATTTTTGGGGGCTCCAAAATCACTGCAGATGGTGACTGCAGCCATAAAATTAAAAGATGCTTGCTGCTTGGAAGACAAGCTATGATCAACCTAGACAGGATGTTAAAAAGCAAAGACATTACGTTGCCAACAAAGGTCCATATAGTCAAAGCTACGGTTTTTCCAGTAGTCATCTATGGATGTAAGAGGTGGAGCATCAAAGAACTGACGTTTTGAACTGTGGTGTTGGAGAAGACTCTTGAAAGTCCCTTGGACTGCAAGGAGATTAAACCAGTAATCCTATAGGAAATCAATGCTGAATATTTATTGGAAGAATTGAAGCTGAAGTTGAAGCTCCAATACTTTGGTCACCTAATGCAAAGAGCCGATTTATTAGAAAAGACCCTGATGCTGGGAAAGATTGAAATCAGGAGGAGAAGGGGACAACAGAGGACAAGATTGTTGGAGGGCTTCATTGACTCAAGGGACTTTAGCTTGAGCAAACTCTGGGAGAGAGTGAAGGACAAGGAAGCCTGGCCTGCTGCAGTCCATGAGGTTGCAAAGAGTCAGACATTACTGAGAGACTGAACAGCCACAATATGACCACCCTCTGAGATTCTAAATACTGTATTATAAGGCTTATCTTTTGGTTTTGGTTTTCATGTAATCTCATCTGCAATAATCTCTACCAATCCATCAAACCTTCTTGACCTTCCAGCCTGAATTAATGTTGCTGCTAAACAATACAGTCCTACCAATGAACACCCAGGACTGCTCTCCTTTAGGAGGGACTGGCTGGATATCCTTGCTGTCCAAGGGACTCTCAAGAGTCTTCTCCAACACCACAGTTCAAAAGCATCAATTCTTTGGCACTCAGCTTTCTTTATAGTCCAACTCTCACATCCATACATGTTCATTGGTAGGACTGATTTTGAAGCTGCAACTCCAATACTTTGGCCACCTGATGCGAAGAGCTGACTCTTCAGAGGGACAAGGGAGGATAAGATGGTTGGATGGCATCACTGACTCAACGGACATAGGTATGGATGGACTCCCGGAGTTGGTGATGGACAGGGAGGCCTGGCGTGCTGCGGTTAATGAGGTCACAAAGAGTCAGACACGACTGAGCGACTGAACTGAACTGAAACAATACAGCTTTACTAGCTGAAGTTGTTATAAATTGCCCAATTATTGGTTTTGTTATTATGAAACAGTTTTTTAAGTTCTTACTTTATGTAATTTTCTATTCTAATGTACTGAGAATACAATACTAAACAAATGCCAAATGGATACTATCTCTCCCCTCTTGTTACCTCTTGGGAAGTTGGAAGGGTTACCAGGAAGGCAGAAAATCCTTCTGAGCCACAAGGGAAGCCCCCAGTAATAATGCATGAAGTACAATTAGAGTACCTAGACGGGTCATCTTATCTAGTCTCACATAGTCTTGAATGTTTTTTCATGGATTTTAGTGATATTCTGATTAGGCTTCAATTTTCTCACCTGGTCTTTCAGAAATCCAGCTTTAACTTAGGTACAGTCTCCCAAAGATACCTCCTCTTTACAGCCTATAGTTCCTTTTCACTCCATTTAAATTTAGTCTTTTCTCCACAAATCCCTTTTCCTATTTTTTGAGTGAAAGATTTAGCTTCTCTTCAACAGTAAGACTCTGGTTTATAGAAGTTAAAGATTTCTGTTTTATAGAAATTTAAGCTTGCTACTCTACCTAGAAATTCTAGGTGTTCTGTTTTTCTACTTTTAAAATTAAAGGAATCAACTAAGATTTTAATTCATGGGAAAATTGGTGGAGACTAGTACTCTTGCCGGAGAAGGCAATGGCACCCCACTCCAGTACTCTTACCTGGAAAATCCAATGGATGGAGGAACCTGGTGGGCTGTAGTCCATGGGGTTGCAAAGAGTCAGACACGACTGAGCGACTTCACTCTCACTTTTCACTTTCAGGCATTGGAGAAGGAAATGGCAACCCACTCCAGTGTTCTTGCCTGGAGAATCCCAGGGATAGGGGAGCCTGGTGGGCTGCTGTCTATGCAGTCGCACAGAGTTGGACACGACTGAAGCGACTTAGCAGCAGCAGCAGCAGTAATAGCATAACTGATGTTATTTGTCATGGGCTTGCTTCCCTGGTAGCTCAGTGGTAAAAAATCCACCTGCCTGTACAAGAGACACAGGTTCGACCCCTTGTTGGGAAGATCCCTTAGAGCTGGATATGGCAACTCACTCCAGTATTCTTGTCTGGGAAATCTCATGGACAGAGGAACCTGGAGGGCTATAGTCTATGGAGTCGCAAAAGAGTCAAACACAACTTAGTAACTCAACAACAACAACAAATGTTTTTGTCAGTTTTAAACAGACAACTAGTTTATACAAAACTAAAAATTATAAAGACAAAATAACTTTCAGACCCCAAAATAAAGTGTATTTCTTTTACATAATCAAACCAATTGCTTAAGTAACAAAGAGAGAGGAAAGGAAAATAAGAATTCAATCAGCTTGCTTTCTTATCAACTCTATATCATAAGAAAAGATAAGTGATGAAAGACAATAAAAGTTGAATAAGAATAAAAAAAGGGGGGAAAAGTTGTACAGAACTGAAAATTAACTGGGCAAAAAAACTTAGAATGTCATTTTATGGTGTTTGGCTATGCACTGCCTGTTCACAAAATACAGGAACCAAATAAGCAACCATTTCACAGATTTGACTTTCTCAGATGAACTCATTAAAAATTAGCTAAGCCTAACCAATGTAGCTAAGTGACCAGACTCCAAATCAGCTCTTGGCTGCTGTATTATTCGTACACTACTGATCTGGTTTCCACAATTTACTACCTCTACTGCTTTATTTCCTCCTCTCCTTTTTTTCCTATCATTTTTAGCTCAGTCAAAAATTAGCAAATGTTTCAGAGATTATGAATATAAAAATTCAGGTCACTATTTTCTTACCCTCTCCTACATCTGGAAAGATAATCTTATAATGGAATGATTCAGATAATAGAAGAAATATTCTGGTAGGGAAGAACAAAATGCAAAATCACTTTCTCCTTTTTCTTTGTGGTTGCAAGGAAAAGGACTAGAAGAGTGGGAACTGGGCCTTCCCATGCCCTGCCTGACCTGTTGTCAGGGCAACAGGATGTGTGGGGAGCCCTGGCGTTCCCAGTGCCTGTTGCCAGGGTAACAGGATATGAACCATCTTCTCTTATGAAACTATTCAGTTTCTCTGCCATATTCTATGTTTCTCTTTTATTTGGTGGAAAATTATATTTGTTCAAAGAAATCTAAGAGCAATACAACTTGAATGCACAGGCTACTGAGTGATTATGTATTGGAAGAAATACTGTGTGTATGAGTATCATGGATGTTGTTACTGGTGAAAATAGCATGGAAGAGAATTTTATTGGAATGACTTTCTGAAAATAGGGATTTCCATTTTTATTTTTATAATCTCTGAAATATTTCCCAATTTTTGATTGGGTAAAAGAAATGAATGATAGGAGATGATGAAAGAGGAAAAAGTTAGCAGGAAAAAACTAGAAGCCAGAGAAGTATATAAAAAAATTAGAGGCTAAGAGTTTGATTTTAGTTGTATATCAGTTGATGCCTATATACATCAACTGGGGTGGGGCGGTCTATGTATGTGTATGACAAACCATCTTGCAACTTAGTAGCTGAAAACAATAAACATTTACTATTTTGTCATGATTTTGAGGAAGCTGGATAATCTGGGAAGATCTCAGTCACACATCTGATCGCTGATGGTCTGTTGGGTCTAGAGGAGCCTCAGCTGGAAATGGCTCATATCTGTGCCACATGCTTATTCTCCGATAGGCTTAACCAGGCTTCTTCCTAGAGTTCCAAAGAGCAACATGACAGAGTAAACCCCAAAACATAAGCCCTTCCCAAGCCTTTGTTTGTATCTCATTTGCTAACATCCCATTGGCCAAAGCAAGACAGCCAATACACAAGCTCAGGGTCAGTATGGGAGGGATAATCCTAGAGTGGATGCAGGAAGTAATGAACAAACTAGACCATATTGTAATAGTTAATAACAGCATGAAAGAATTCCTGGAAAATAGAGAGCTCTTTGGAAAACTTGACATGTTAAAGCAGAGATGTGCTGGGGGATGAAATATCAAAAGGGTCACACAAATAAAGATACTTTTGCATATTGGAACCACCAGGAGGTACCAAAGATATAGAGAATTTTTAGATTTCAAAAGAGCTCCTTAACCCACCTAGTAACCATTTCCAAATACGCTCTAAGAAACAATGAGGGAAATACTTATATGCCTTTATCTATGGGTAATAAAGAAGAATAAACTCCACTTAGGTGATTTTTCTAAAATAAACAAAGGAGAAATGGTCACTTTAAAAAAGAACCGTATCATGTGCTTAAAATCCTTTATAATACGGAAAGAAGAGAAAGCATAGCAAAAATAAAATATTTAGTGTTAATCATTAGAACTCCTGGCTTTATTATCATTGGTAAATAAAAATCTTCTGAGACAGACCTCCTGATGTTTCTACTGTGCACGGTTATCTTTCTCTGTTGTTTGGCTTGCTAAAGGCCAAATAAATTAGAATAATTTTGTAAGAGTCCAAGCTCGAAAAGGGCAATAGAGTTTAGGAAAGGTCAAATTCCTTTTGAAATTCTAGCTAGGATCATTGTTTAAATAATTTAATTAAAGGGATAATGGTGGTACATACCCTAGAAAAGGAGAGAAATAGAACTGGGGAGTTTCCAACATCTAAAGCATATGCCAAGTGATAACTCCCCTTAGTATTCATCTTTGAGTATTCAGAATTAGGCAAACAGATGGCAGGATTGTGGAAAAATCAAAATAAGAGAGCAGTTTTTAACTCCTGAAATGTCAGGTTTTATAGTGAGTCTCAAATGTTAAATGGAATTATCTAAGTCAGTATTAAATGAAACAGGTATGGACCTAGGTAGCTTGTTCACCTCCTACTAATAGAGGAATGTTAGTCAGGTTATTTAATGTCTTTGAGGCTCAGTCTTCTCATCAGAAAAACAGGATAATTTGAACCATGTAAATCTGAACTATATAGATCAAAAGAAAAATATTTTAGAAGGAATAAAGCACAAAAGAATTATAAAGTGTGATTGTTACTATGATTCACTTATAAGGTGATTTTTAAGTAGTTTTTTCTTGGCTTGCTCCAAATGAAGTTTATTTTTAACCAAGTCTTAGAAAGTCCAATTTTAAATGAATTAAAGCCATCATACTGTTGCTTTTCTAATAAGGAGTCTATTGTGATTTTCTCCCAATTTATCAAGGACCTGATTCATATACAAAATTCCAAGAACCTTCTAATGCTCCATGATTATGTAGAGTTTAATTAAGGCGGATTTCTGTTTTGCTGCCCTGTAGACAATGGCACTTAGAGATTTTACTACTTTTTCATGACTCATTATGAACTTTCTTTGAATAGCTATAAATATGAAAATTTTACCCACAAGAAACTATTTGCTTTGAGCATTTTGGGGGTCTATTTAATAAAATTTTGTTTTTAAATATTTTACAAATTATAAAACAAAATATAATCTCTTTGAACATCTTCAAGAAATTGTAGTTTAAAGGAGAAACCAAGAGTCAAAATGTCTCACAAATATGCCTCTTACAACTTGTTAACATTTTTATGATCTTTCTTAACAATAAATTGTTATTTCTCAGATCAGGTATGAGGAATACCAGGATTCTCATAAGCCTTTAGCACTCTCATCTGTTTAATAATGCTAATGAACAGTTCCTTTCAAATCCAAATGGCTTATAGCACAGTCCTTTCGGATGGGAATCAGACTTGCTCAAATATTTAAATTTGATTAGCTGACTGAAATATGTTAGAATAAAGGACAAAATCTAATAACATAATGGTAGTTTGGTATATTCTAAGATGAATTAACAAAAAGAATGACCATGGGACATGACAATAATTACTTGCAAATAAACTCTCTTAAGAATCAGACCTAGACAGGGATAAGAAAAGACCTAATGAGTGGTTTTCAAGCCGGAGTGACTCAGGAAACCAGATTAGCCCTAGGTCATACCTGATTATGGAGACCTAAAATCTATTCTAAGACCACTACAAAATGTTGAACAAAAGTCAGTGAATCCATCAAGGCAATTGTCTATCAGTGAAACTCTCAAGACCAGTTTGCTTCTCTTCCTCAGCATTTTATTCTGACATAACAGGCTCTTGTCCCAGAGAAATGTAAATCCTTGAGAGCAATTGTTCTGGTAAAGAGAAACCTGGCGTAACCTGGCGTTCTCCGTGAGACCACATCCACTGAGCTAAAAGAAAGCTTTCTTTTCTCATCTTGACCATCCTGCTCTATCTACTGATTCTGATAAGAAAATTACCTTAAAAAATAGTATTCTGCTTCTGCATATATCATTAGTACTAATGTTGATACACTTAAGGTTTCTTGAATTCTAGATACTGTGCTAAGCAGTTTATAAGCATTAATGCGTTTAATCTTCCCAACAACTATAAAAGGGACTTCCCTGGTGGCTCAGATGGTAAAGCGTCTGTCTATAATGCGGGAGACCCGGGTTCAATCCCTGGGTTGGGAAGGTCCCCTGGAGAAGGAAATGGCAAACCACTCCAGTACTATTGCCTGGAAAATCCCATAGACAGAGGAGCCCGGTAGGCTACAGTCCATGGGGTCGCAAAGAGTTGAACATGACTGAGCGACTGAACTGAACTGAACAACTATAAAATTGATAAAGATATTATTCTCATTTTCAGTTATGCATTTTTTATAATTTTCACTATCTTGATTCTGGCAACATCTAGATTCCCAGACACTAAAAGTTCCTTCTAGGTGGAAAGACCTTTTATTGGAAAAGCTTTCCAGACCTCTCTTTGCTGCTTTTCACACTCTTTCACAAAGAAAGAGAAGCAACATTTGGTTGGTGAATTGTGCAGAAGGAATTAGACTTAGGTATATTAAGCTGTCCTTTTCAGGAGGTGTGGAAGGGATATTCTACTTGTAAGAAAGCATATCTCATATGTTAAAGATCATAAGGTAAATTTAGGAGAAGTGATTTTGTTTCCGTTTGGGAAAGTCTACAGTTTGGGGAAGTAAGTTGAATTCAGAAGCATTTTGGCTTCTTTTGCTACAAACCAAAAACCCTACCCTCCATTAAAAGTTTAGTTTTTCAATAAAGCTGTCATTTCTAGGGTTTTCCTGGTAGCTCATACAGTAAATGATCCGCTTACAATGCAAGAAACTTGGGTTCGATTCCTGGGTCAGGAAGATCCCCTGGAGAAGGGAATGGCAACCCACTCCAGTATTCTTGCCTGGAGAATCTCATGGACACAAGAGCCTGGTGGGCTACAGTCCATGGAGTCGCACAGAGTCAGACAAAACTAAGCAGCTAACACTTTCATACTTTCACTTTCACTGTCATTTCTATCTCCATCTATGGACTCCTGTATCTGTCCCTCACTTAATTCTGAACTTGGGCAGAGATTATATGTGTCATTCATTAGCCTCTCTCTTGTCCCAATATCTAATGGGACAGATATCGATTTTTGTCCATCTTACCTGAAGGATCACCTCGTGAGAGAAGTCATCCCTGACTATCCAAAATATCTTCTCCAAGTAACTCTTGATCACATGCCATGGTGCATTTTCTTCAGGTCATTTCTTACTCCATTTTAGCTTACTTTTCTGTAATTTACTTTTTTGTCATTTGTTTCCTCATCAAGAATGTAAGTGCCTGTGCCTGACACAGTACACAATCAGTAGGTATTTATTGAATGACTCAATGAATGAATAAATAAATAATTCAATTTTACAAATAAGTGAAGTTTGAAAAGCTAAGAATCTTTCCATGGTCACTCAGTTAAATGATGGATAGCATTAGAAAATTGACTGTTTCCAGAGTTCAATTTCTTAATCTCTAAGGTATTTCACCTCAACAATGTCCATTAGAAAAACTATAAAATAATGTTATGTACAACATAATGTTATGCAAGGAGATTAATTAAGATTTTATCTACACACCAATAAAAGTTTCATGAGATGGTTTTCTTCAAATTAGTTTTATGACTAAAGAACTGATTTTCTTAACTGATTTGCCTGGCTAAGCCATCAAAAGAGTCACATACTCATCCACATGAGAATAGAGACTGGGATTTATCAGCGATTTTATCATGACACACAAAAAGATTATTTTTAAATTGAAAAAACTACTATCTATAAATGAAAAAAATATAAAATCTTCAACTTTATGCATAGAAAATAAGAAACTCAACAACTTTGCAAAGACAACTGTTAGAAACCCGTTCTCAGTGTGTAAGAAGTAATAATATAGGTCCCAGGGTCACAGGAAACTTCTGAACCAGAAATTTCGTCAGATGTAAAGGTGGTAAAAGAATTAGGAAGTGTTTTCCAAATCCTAAACAGCTGGTAATTAATGGACAAGTATATGATTGTTTTAAAGGTAGTTTATGAAGAACATGATGCCATAGTCATTTGCTAACATTTCTACCATCAGAGATGGTGAGTCATTGTGTAGAACCTAAATTGTCATACTGAGTGACAAATTCGTAGTACAAGATGGATTGAAGAAAGCTGAAGAAAAGAGCCGCAACTATAAAAAGAAAATGAATAGAACAAAGCATACAAGTCTACATCAGAAACAGGAAAGGAAAACTGTTTCACCTTTGTTCCCACAAAGGAACAAGAGATTTCCTAGCACATCACTGAATTTGCTGTTTCAATTCATATTGTATGAGGAGATTTAAAAGTTCAGTGAAAGAAATCAACAAAATGATAGAGAAGAATTGAAATTTTAACTCAGTTTACCAACATTTTCACATGTGCTACAAAACATAAAACTTACTTCTATGGATGGAAAAAAAAAAGTGTTCTAAAATATAATGTTATATAAAAACACTTACCAAATACTTTCTGTAAATATCTACCTGTAGTGATTCTTGTTTGCCATTTTTAAGGTATACTGGAATTACTTTATTTTACTTTAACCTTTGTCTCTATTTTTGTTTAACCTCAGAAATGTACTTATTGTAAACCCACTTAAGAATAGAGTATACTGTTGAAGAAAATAAACGCATTTGTAAAGTTTGCATTTTGCAGTGGAAATTTTTTTAATTACTTTCCAAACAAACATCCAAAGGATTGAGTATTTTTTTGCCAAACTAAGAAAATTATTGTAAAATTATTTGATAGCATTCATAAGTAACATAATTTTAATTGTCAATACTTAAAACTGGAATTCTAATACCAGACATTTCAATAAGCTAAAATTCTGTTCGAGTCAATATAACATTTTAAATAGGCAAGACAATCTCAGCAATGGAATAGGAAGTCCCTCACATCATGCCTTTGAATGCAGACTACACAAAAGACCATAATTAAACAATTTGGTTGTCATTAGTCATGCAGATTTTAGATGTAGAGCTTTTTGTTTTGACAATTCTAAACCTGGAATACTGGAAATGTCTTAAGTCAAACTACAAGTTAAAATAGTAACAAAATGAAATTCTCTCTTGCTTTGGGATGCAAAAGCATTCAGTTATTTCCATCAGGTTAGCAATAATTAAAAAAAAAAAAACTGGTAAGTAATTTGGTCATTCAGTGTTCTATATGGTCATTCAGTGGTTCCACATAGACACAATTCAAAATTTATATAGGTACATATATAATAATATCCAACATCCATGTTGAATATCAAGTCATGAAGCTCTACTGCTAAATGATTCTATCACTTTCTTCTGAAAACAAAAAAGAGAAGTTGATCTTTGAGAACAAGTGTTAAAGTGAAAGTCGGATAACTTTGTCCTAAAATGTTAGGTAGACACACATTCACTTTTTAAAATTTTTAAAGACATATGCATAAACTCATTACCATACATCTTCATGCATTCAAATAACTGCAGAAAAATAGAACAAACTAAAAACCAAAACCATCCTGTCCTGCTAAAGGGAAGAAAATCTAAACTAGGTTGAAATATGAAATATAATTTTTCCAGTACAGATGTTCAACCACTCATTAGGTTAGGATGCAAATCACCTGATGACTGCCAATGCCAATGTCTAATTTTCATCTATGCTGATTAATTTTGTAAGCTGTTGTTTGCTTTTTAGGGTTATTTGTTTCACTAGAGAACCACCGCTACAAAAAAAAAAAAAAAAAAACTCTGTGATTTCTAAACCTTCAATGAGTCTTGGAAACATATTTCTCTAATTCATTCAAATGATGTAAAGATGGCTTCCTTTTTAAAAGTGATTCTCTGTTAAACGTTGTTTGCATTATTAGTGAGGGTGCTCTTATACCAGTGCACTGTAACACAATGTATTACTTCAAGTGTAAGAAAATATACAGTGAACACTAATATATAAACATCATTAAATACATCCAAATAGAGGAAAGTAGAATTTTTACCTAACATATCTTGATGTATTTTTTCTTAAAAAAAAACCATATATATCAAGACAGCAACATTAAATTTACTCAAATGTTGCATTTTATACAACAATATGTATATATAACATTAGGAATAAGAATCCTGAAAAACCTCTGTATCTCACAGTATAGGATTCCTTCAGCTATTATTATAAAAAAGCAAATATACTTTCATCTGAAGTTTGCAAATATGCTAAGGAATTGCAATGGCCTGTAAATATTCATATTTCATATTTTTATCCACATATTAAATATGATTTTACAATTATGACATAATTAAAATAAAGCATATAAACATACTGTACTGGAACACTAAGCAGGAATAATTTACATACATTTGGAAAAAAGCCTAGATGCTGTTTAAATAGCAAGGTAAGTAGCACTGCAATTAAAGTTTGACTCTGGTACTTACATTTCAAGCAGACATAAGCACACTTCTTCACCCATCTTACAAAAGTCTACTTTATACCATGAGCTATTCTGTACTCTCAGAAGTGAGTTGGTTGATTTAAGCCAAAATTCTCAAACAAGTTTGGTGTGCTGCTAGTAATTTTACAACATAAACTTTTTCTCCTTAAAATGTATTATTAAGTCATAATGAATAAGCACAGTCGAATATAATGATCTATTATCATATTAATCCTGTCCTTTTTCTTCAAAATCTAACCACAAAGAAATAAGTGCTAATAGCAATCTCTCTATTTATCTGAGAGATATTTTATTTCCGCAAGTACCCCTGCAAGCAGCTTTTCTAATTACTTTTCTGCATATCTAAGCCATGTATCTAAGTAACACATACAGAATGTATAAAAGAAGCCATGCAGTCTAACAATGAAGTGAATTCTCAGGGAGTTACCTTACTTTACATAAAATATACCTGCACAAAAAACTATTCACCCTTCAAGCAAGTTGTTAGCTGAGACTGACACATCAAAAAAAAAAAAAAAAAGTCTTTCTAAAGGAGCCACTAATCCACAGTCAGAAAGTGCCAATAATTCAACATGTTAATACTCAAAAAAAATTTTTTTTATCAGAGAGGTGGATAAAAACACAGAACCAAGCAAAGAGCTTACTCACATTCCTTTCAGGCGTTGCCACATTTTTTCAGTCTGTTCTCCAATGAGATACTTAAAAGTAGTGTTTTCCAGTTCTTCAGTTTCTGTAGCAGTAGACCCCATGATGATACTCCTAAGGCAATACATTTACAGTCAGTTTCAGCAGCTAGAACAAGCATTCCTCAGTCCACTACAAATCTTAAACAGTTATACAGTAGCATCTCTTATCTATCAAAACATTGCAGATTTACTGAGCTGATGGCAGCTTCTGCCAGAATTGCTATTGACTTTGACAGGCATATCCACTGTTCACCACATCACCCACCCCCCTTTCAAGCAGACAGCAGTATAAACAGATCCTCTGACCTCACAGAAACAATCGGCACATGTGAGCCTGCTACTGTACTACTGACCGACTGAGCGTTCCAGCTCTCCCCAAAGCAGCTCATCTGTTACTGTTCCATGCACCGAAGCACATCAGAATTCCTACAGTTTCTGAGATCTATTATTCAAAACAGAAACATGAATGACTTTTAGCGCACCAGAAGAAGCTGAATTCCTCTCTACCAACGGAAGGAGGGCTGGATGTAATAAGAAAACAGATGGTAGGAACCAGTATCTGCAGCACCACCCTGAGAAAAAAGTGGCTGGTTTAAATGCCAAGGTTTTTGTCTCTCAGTTGATCTGGAATTTAAAGAGTTAAAAATATACAAGGCTCTAATGATAAATTCAACAAATATTAATGACAACAATGAGAAAAATAACATAAGAGCCATACAGAAGACAGACCACAGAGCTCCACAGGTTGTTACTGAAAAACAGATGTACACCGATGATGCTCCAATCATGCTTATTCACCTTCTCCTAGCAACTCTACACAGTAGGTAACTGCCAATTTAACAAGTGGAAAACACAGCAGCTGCACACAGACTGTTCAGTGAGTCCCTTGGGGATTAAAAACTAAATAAATAAGAGAAAACTAACGTGTATGCTTGTGTGCATGTGTTGAAGGGAAAGAAGGGTAGGGGGAGTAGCGGGGGAAGAGAAGATGGAGAAGAAGAGAGAAAACGATGCTGTGCTGCTTGTGCATTTCAGAAGAAAAACGAGAGAAAGTGTACATAAAATAATCAGAACTGAGTCATCTGCCAAATTCTCAACACATGGTGAGCTTTCTTTGAAACAAGCACAGACCTTGAGTATGGGCTTCAAAACAGCTATTGCTATATGCAAGCTGCTAAGAAAAATATACTTAAAAGCAATACCTCTTTTTGTTTGTTTAGAGACACAAATGTAGTTTTATTCCTCGCTGCAAGAAAGCTTGTCTGTTATCCTAAGGTTTAAGGTAGCGATATTCACAGGCAGTAGATAAGTAACAATATCTAATATTTATTGAGTACTTACTATGTGTCACACACTGTTCCCAGTACCTAAGAGTATTACTTTTTCAAATTCTTATAAAAAGTCTATGAGGTAGGTAATATTTCCACTTAATAGTTGAGAAAACTGAGAAATAAAGACAGTCCTCAGATTTAAACGCCTGAGCGACTTCACTTTCACTTTCAGATTTAAATCCAATCCTTTAAAATAAGCACTATGATTTTACTGTCAAAGAAACCTTCCACTATAAACCTACTATGTCTAAGACACTGACCACAACTAGTAGTTAAAGTTGTAATATGAACAGTAGTATGTGCGTGCTGATCACTTCAGTCGTGTCCGACTCTTTGCAACCCCATGGACTGTAGCCTACCAGGCTTCTCGGTCCATGGGATTCTCCAGACAAGAATACTGGAGTGGGTTGCCATTTCCTTCTCCTATGAACAGTAGATCCTTGAACAACTCAGGGGCTAGGGGCGCCAACCCAGCCCTCAGTGGAAAATCTGCATCTAAATTGCAATCAGCCCGCCATACATTGTTCCCCACATCTGTCTTCACTATTCTTAGTGTCCACAGTTCCCCATCAGCAGATTGTATTGAAGGAGGGAACAGAACAGGCTAATCTTGGGCCAGACTGTGGACTTTGAGCTATATGCCCAGTATCTATGGAAACGACACAACCAAATGGAAAACCAGACCCCCAGAAGGAAGAGCCCCAGGGCTCTCCATAGCCTAAAAGAATACCCTGATTATCTGTGTAACCAAATAGAATCATACATTATATTATGCTTATTGGGGTATGACCCCAGGCCTATTGAAAATTGCCCACTGTTAACTATCTAGGCTTAAAGCATATGAATCACGGGTTAACTTTGAATGTCATGGAATTTGGAGAGGTGGGTTTGTGCACATACACTTAGGGTGTATAAGGTTTTCACAAAAACTAGTGCAGGTCCTTGACTAAGAGGAGACTCTGCCTTGGGCCCGCCGGTGTAATAAGGTGCACTCCACTATCTGCATTGTCCTTCTGAGTAGTTTGTTTCCCAGAACACATGGCTACAACAGTGTAGTAGTACTGTATTAACTGTTGAAAAACATCCATATATAAGCACACCCACACAGGTTCAAACATGTGTTGTTCAAGGGTCAGCTGTAGAAAAAAAGAAAAAAAAGGATCTTTGAATTTCCCTCTGATTAACAAGTTAGAAGAGATGGTTTTTCAACGCTACTCAGAGAACGGTCCACATATCTTGTCTGAGTTCCTGTGGTAACTCAAAGGGTAATTTTCACCATGTCCTGAGCCCCTGACATACTGCAAATGAAGAAAGAGAATGTCCTCAATTTATCTCACAGAGAATGTCCTCAGGAACCTGCTGAGGTGGCAACCAACCTTGATTTCCAAGTGGAACAATCATCTACAAAATAAAAAGTGAGGGCGTCTACCTCAGAAATCTGAGGAGAACAGGAGATGCTTCCTCAAACAGCTGCACTGTTAAAATGGACTGATGCCAGTATCACATCTTCCAGGGATACTGGCCAGCGAGCTGTGCTGAAGTTTGCTGCTGCCACCGAGGCCACTCCTATTACTGGCCGCCTTTCCACAGCCACGGCTTCAGGAGGCTACCAATCCCAGGGCTGACCACCAGCCTCTGAGGTTCTTATGTGAACTCGCCCATCTCGCCCTGGATGACACAGACTCTCCTCTGCACCATGTGGACATGGCCAGCACCTCCAGAGGGCAATGGGGAGCCCGCTTGGGGGTCTGACGAAACAGACTCTGGCCCGGAAAGTTCTGCGCATGTGCGGAAGGGTCATTTGTCAACAATCCTGAGAGGTCAGCCGGGCCTCGACTTCCAGAGAGACCCGGAAGAGACGGTCTGGAAAGGCTGTGACCGATGGGGAGTTGCAGCACCCCGACTCACTGCTACTGCATCTGAGGTCACAGACGCGTCTGAAAGTGTTAGTGTCCTCTGTGCCCACCCAGCAGCTCCCCACTGCAGACGAGCCTCAGTGCCAGCAATGACTGTGTGTGCGGCCCGCCATTCAGACTACTGGACGGGTAGGAATAATCACTGAGTGGGCTTACGCTGTTCTCCCCCAGACTCTTAAACACGGGATAGAAATAATGTTGACGGAATAAACGGTTTCTAGGGAAGAAAAAAAAAAGGTTAAATCAAGTGAAACCTCATTTTTCCTCTCTCTGAAAAGCTATTTCCTGAACTTGACCTGAATTTAATGTCTTTAGCTAGCAGACAGCTTTACACAATCACAGCCTCACTTTTATGAGCAGTTACCAGAGTTGTCAGAAGTAAGTTAGTCTTTTCTCTGAAAGCACTGATTTTACCTTCATTGTGCCTTCATTTATAATTGCAGCTACATTCACGTAATAATCTCTTATCTGATTTTGTTATAATGAGATAGTCAACAAACATCTGAATTCAGCTCTCAAAGATGAATCACAGTGAAAATATCCATAAAAAGCAAGTACTCCACCACTATTATTTTATGAGCCAAGATAAAGTCCTTGAGGCTACAAGTGATTTTTCGAATCATGCCTTGAAATTTCAAGCCTTCACATTGGCCAGCTCACCAATAATATTGCAATGTAAAGAGTGAGGTCTATTCTAGTCAAGTACTTGGTGAATGCTATCTCCTCATTAAAATTAGCAGCAGCAGCAGCCCTTTGCTTTCAATAAGTCACTTCTATCATATATTGAATTGATGTTTAAGAACTCACACTATATTGATTACATACTTAAAACACAATAATGCTTAATATTGCCTTAAATTTTCATAAAATAAAATTTTGAATAAGCTACATAAAATAGCTTATTATTTAAATACTTGGCTAAAATAATCTTCAGCCTTAAACATCATCAAAAGCTATTTCTGTCAATATACAAAATTCAAAACAGTTTTATTTTCTAATTTGTAACTATTGTCTGCAAGTTATACTAATGAAATAAAAAAAAAATATCACATTGAAGAGAACAGAGCAGAATATAGGGAATAGTATATAACTTTTTTCTAATTAATATGTTGAGAAAATTTTGAAATATTCCATTTGTAAAATTCAGTTCAGTTCAGTTCAGTCACTCAGTCGTGTCCAACTCTTTGCAACCCCATGAATCGCAGCTCGCCAAGCCTCCCTGTCCATCACCAACTCCCGGAGTTCACTCAGACTCATGTCCATTGAGTCAGTGATGCCATCCAGCCATCTCATCCTCTGTCATCCCCTTCTCCTCCTGCCCCTAATCCCTCCCAGCATCAGTCTTTTCCAATGAGTCAACTCTTCGCATGAGGTAGCCAAAGTACTGGAGTTTCAGCTTTAGCATCATTCCTTCCAAAGAAATCCCAGGGCTGAGCTCCTTCAGAATGGACTGGTTGGAACTCCTTGCAGTCCAGTTAAACTAAATCAAAAAATTTGACTTGAGAAAAAGAAATAAGACAACAAGAATGGATTCTAAGAAATTAAAATATGCTTGCCAAAACAAAACATTCAATGTTAGTTCTGAAAGGAATTTAGAAAATAGTCCTGAATATAAGACAAAAATTGATCTAATATGTCTCTTATTTCAGGTGTTTCATCTCTTACTTTAACTCTGTATTCACATAAATTATCTCTATTATAAGAAGAAGTTCCTTTATTCTTATTACCTAATACTTAATACTTTGGCCACCTCATGCAAAGAGTTGACTCATTGGAAAAGACCCTGATGCTGGGAGGGATTGGGGGCAGGAGGAGAAGGGGATGACAGAGGATGAGATGGCTGGATGGCATCACCAACTTGATGGACATGAGTTTAGGTAAACTCTGGGAGTTGGTGATGGACAGGGAGGCCTGGCGTGCTGCGATTCATGGGGTCACAGAGTCGGACATGACTGAGCGACTGAACTGAACTGAATACTTAATTGGAATGCTGACAGAATTTATAGAATGATTTTTTCAGTATCTTTTGATGTCAAAATATAATACAGCATAAACTGTGGATCCAATTTTAAACTTACAATTCAACATCCAGCAAACTATAATGACAAAGATAAATGATGACATTCAGAAGCACCAAATTCAAAAACCATATCACTCAAATACTTTTCTAAAATATTGCATGAGTCAGTATACTTGAAAATCAAAAAAGTGATTAGTGACAAAAATCAGAGGCATGTACCTAACCTAGCCATGGAGATTAAAAACAAAATCCAAGGTTTACATCTGTGAAAAATGGTTAAGAAGAAATTCATTCAAATTAAAACAAGAAACCAAAGGGATAGCTTCAAGAAAAAAAAAAAAAGAATTAAATTTATCAAGAATTGCAATAAACTAAAAACATTAATTATTTTACTGATTAAATGAAAACATATTATTTTTAATTGACAAGAGAAAATCCAGAAAAAATATAAATTTTAATAATATGGCAGAAAATTTCCAGGCTAAAAAGTATTTTCAAATCTTGGAAAATAATAATAAATATAATTTTGAATGCAGAGGTAGGCCTATATAAAATGAAGGTGTCAAAATGAAGATGCACATATTAATAATAACAGAGTTTCAAATGCATAAAGCGAAAATAATGCTATTTTAATGAGAGGTAGACAAATTTACAATTACACTCAAATAGTCAGATATTTGACATTGCTCACTTAGAAACCAATAGAGAGAAACCCATTAAGGATATAAAATATCTGAACAACACTATCAATAGTCTTGCATAATTGACATTTATAGTATACTCCACTCAACACAGCAAAATACACATTATTTTAAAGTGCACACATTGAATATTTACCAAAAGAATCTCCATTCTGGGCCATAAAACAAGTCTCAAGAATATTAAAAAGACTCAAATCATACCAAGTAGGTTCTCTCACCCCAGTGGTACTAAATTAGATGTCACTAACAGAAAGTTCTCTGGAAAAATCCCCAAATACTTGGAAATTAAATAATATACTTTTAAATAATCCACAAGTCAAAGAAGAAAATGACAGGGACAGAAAAAAGTATTTTGAACTGAATGAAGGTGAAAACACAACATGTTAAAATCTATGAGATGATGTAGCTCAAGCAGTACTTATAGGAAACTTTACAGCATTATGTCAGTATATTAGAAATAAACAAAGCTCCTCTATTAGTGACTTCTGGATCCACATTAAAAAACTTGAAGAGAAAGAGAAACTTAAACACAAAATAAGTTTAAAAAAATAAAATGAATATCAGAGCAGACATCAATAAAATAGACAAAAAACAATAGAGACAACAATGAAATAAAAAGTTGGCTTTTTGAGAAGATCAATAAAATTGCTATATCTTATTAATAAATAAAATGGTAAGAGCTGTTATGGTTCTGAGATGTCACCATTTATACAAGCTGTCATGTAAGCCTACAACAGCTTGCTGGATGCTGATAGAAGACGTTCTTGGGTCAGGGACAAAGAGTGTTTATAGTGGCAAAAAAAAACACGTTAACTTCCAATTAACTGAAAAACGGGTAGATGTTGGCATAGTCACAAAATGGGATACAATATGGCAATGAAAATGTATGATTTTCAGCTAAAAAAAACTATCCACATGGATACATCTCAAATAAATGTTGAGAAAAAAATCAAGTCCAGTTAGAATTTGCTGCTGCTGTTGCTGCTGCTGCTAAGTCGCTTCAGTCGTGTCCGACTCTGTGCAACCCCATAGAGGGCAGCCCACCAGGCTCCCCCGTCCCTGGGATTCTCCAGGCAAGAATACTGGAGTGGGTTGCCATTTCCTGCTCCAATGCATGAAAGTGAAAAGTGAAAGAAGTCGCTTAGTTGTGTCCTACTCTTAATGACCCCATGGACTGCAGCCTACCAGGCTCCTCCATCCATGGGATTTTCCAGGCAAGAGTACTGGAGTGGGGTGCCATTGCCTTCTCCGAGTTAGAATTTAAACTGCATAAATATTTGTTTTTAACTAATTGAGAAATACTTATGTACTTAGTAAAAGTTTTTAAAACTGCATAAAGATGATAAACTTAGATAATGGTAATCTCTAAGAAGAAGAGAGGGGATGCTGTTGAGGTAAAATCCATAAGGTCAACTGTTCTGGAAGTATTTTATTCCTTAAGCAGGTGTAAATATGAAGGTTTATGGGTAATATCTTTATACTTTTAGCATTTATGCAATATTAATTTTAAAATTGTTTTAAATCTCTAAGGGAAAATATCTGAATGAAAAACCATGATTAGATAATAAAATATGAAATTATTCAAAGTTAATTAATGACATATAAGAAAAAAAACCTCCAGAAGCTCTTAATAATTGGGATATTTTCTTTTGGATAGTCATCAGTCATTCAGTCGCTAAATTCTATCTGACTCTTTTTACCTCATGGACTAAGCATACCAGGCTTCCCTGTCCACCATCTCCTGGAGTTTGCTTAAATCACGCATATTGGGTGAGTGATGCCATCCAGCCATCTTATCCTCTATCATCTCCTTCTCCTCCTCTGCTCAATTTTTACCAGCATCAGGGTCTTTTCCAGTGAGTCAGCTCTTTGCAGAGAAGGCAATGGCACCCCACTCCAGTACTCTTGCCTGGAAAATCCCATGGATGGAGGAGCCTGGTAGACTGCAGTCCATGGGGTCGCTGAGAGTCGGACATGACTGAGCGACTTCACTTTCACTTTTCACTTTCATGCACTGGAGAAGGAAATGGCAACCTGCTCCAGTGTTCTTGCCTGGAGAATCCCAGGGACGGGGGAGCCTGGTGGGCTGCCAGACGTCTATGGGGTCGCACAGAGTCGGGCACGACTAAAGCGACTTAGCAGCAGTAGCAGCAGCAGCAGCTCTTTGTATCAAGTGGCCAAAGTATTGGAGCTTCAGCTTCAGCATCAGTCCTTCCAATGAATATTCAGGATTTCCTTTAGGATTGACTAGTTTGATCTCCTTGCTGTTCAAGGAACTCTCAAAAGTCTTCTCCAGCACAGTTTGAAAGCATCAGTTCTTTGGTGCTCTACCTTCTTTAAGGTCCAGCTCTCAAAGCTGCACATGACTACTGGAAAAACCATAAATCTGACTGTACAGACCTTTGTCAGCAAAGTGATGTCTCTGCTTTTTAATATGCTGTCTAGGTTGGTAATAGCTTTTCTTCCAAGGAGCAAGTGTTTTAATTTGATGGCTGCAGTCATTGCTACAGTGATACTGAAACCTAAGAAAATAAAACCTGTCACTGTTTCTACTTTTTCCCAGCTATTTGCCATGAAGTGATGGGACCAGATGCCATGATCTTAGTCTTTTGAATGTTGAATTTTAAGCCAGCTTTTTCACTCTCCTCTTTAATCCTCATCAAGGAGCTCTTTAGTTCCTCTTCACTTTCTGCAATTAGACTGGTATTATCTGCATATATGAGGATGTTAATATTTCTTCTGGCAATCTTGATTCCAGCCTGTGATTCATCCAGCCAGGCATTTGCCATGATGTACTCTACCTCTAAGTTAAATAAGCAAGTTGACAATATATGCCTTGACATATTCCTTTCCCAATTTGGAACCAGTCCATTGTTCCATGTCTGGATCTAACTGTTGTTTCTTTGACCTACATACAGGTTTCTCAGGAGACAGGTAAGATGGCCTGGTATTCTCATATCTTTAAGAATTTTTCACAGCTTGTTGTGATCCACAAAGTCAAAGCCTTTAGCATAGTCAATGAAGCAGAAGTAGATATTTTTTGGAATTCCCTTGCTTTCTCCATGATCCAACAGATGCTAGCAATCTGGTTCCTCTGCCTTTTCTAAATCCAGCTTGTAAATCTGGAAATTCTCGGTTCACATACTTCTGAAGCCTAGCTTGAAAGATTTTGAGCGTTAGCTTGGTGGCTTGTGAAATGAGTGCAACTGTATGGTAATTTGAATGTTCTTTGGCATTCCTTTCTTTGGGATTGGAATGAAAACTGGCCTTTTCCAGTCCTGTGAACACTGCTGAATTTTCCAAATTTGCTGGCATATTGAGTGCAGCACTTTAAGAGCAATATCTTTTAGGATTTTAACTAGCTCAGCTGAAATTCCATCACCTACACTATCTGTGTTCATAGTAATGCTTCCGAAGGTCCACTTGACTTCACACTCCAGTGTCTGGCTCTACATGAGAGACCATCTCATGGAAGTTACAAACCATCATGGTTATCTAGGTCATTAAGACCTTTTTTGTACAGTTCTATGTATTCCTATGGCCTCTTCTTAATCTCTTCTGCTTCTGCTAGGTCCATACCATTTCTGTCCTTTATTGTGCCCGTCCTTGCATGAAATGTTCATTTAGTATCTCCAATTTAGTATCTCCAACTAGAGATCTCTAGTCTTTCACATTCTATTGTTTTTTCTATTTCTTTGCATTATTCATGTAGTAAGGCTTTCTTATTTCTCCTTGCTCTTCTCTAGAACTCTGCATTCAGTATCTTTCCCTTTCTCCTTTGCCTTTTACTTATTTTCTCAGCTTTTTGTAAGTCCTCCTCAGACAACCATTTTGCCTTCTTGCATTGCATTTTCTTTGGGATGGTTTTGGTCACCCACCACATGTTCAATATTACAGGAGTAGGCTGGTATAGAAAAATACAAAGTTAGATTTCCTAGGTATCAACCAAAGAGAAATAAAAAACATAGGTTCACACAAATACCTGCACACAAATGTTCATAGTAGAGTTCTTCATAATATTCAGAAAGTGGAAAAACCTCATATGTCCATCAACTGGTGTTATGATAAACCAAAATAAAGTAATACTATTTAACAATAAAGGGAACAAAATACTGGTACATGCTGCAAATCTATAAATCTTAAAACCATTTTTCTTAGAGAAAAAAAAAAATCTGACAAGGCAAATCTGTAAAGTCAGAAAGTAGATTAATGTTTACCTAAGGCTGGGGGTAGGAAAGGGGATTATTTGTAAATGAACATGAGGGACATTATTGGAGTGATGAAAATGTTCCAAAGCTGGGTTACAGTGAAGATTGCACTACTTGGTAAGTTCACTAAATATCTTGAAATGTATACTTAAAAGGGGTGAATTTTATAGTGTGCAAGTTGTTTAAAAAGAAACAAAATAAAATTCTATTTCTTTCTCAATGGGTCCTGAATATTTTCTACATCAATAATGTTTACATAATTATACAATTATTAGAATTCAACCTCTGGGCAAAATATAAATTATTTTATTATAGTTACAGGATAAAATATAAATGTTTCAAACCTTACTAAAATTGATAGTTTAGCTGGTAGATACAGGGTGAAAACCAGAGGGATGAGACGTGGAAGAAAGTTTATAATCACAGATACACTCAGTTTATATTGAGGGATTTCAACAATATTGTCTGAAGCTGGTCAACTGAGACATAGAAGTTTAAGTGTAAACTTTTTACAGAAGTGTACATATAATATCCTACAATTATTACCAATAATATCTGAAAGTAATTATTAACATAAGATTAAGAAGAGAGGACAGTTTCCAGGTCTCTCAGAGTATGAAGAAAATAAGTAACATTTGATATTGAGATATCAAAATATCTAGATTTGAGTTCCATAAATATGGAATTGATCACCAGAGGGGAGTAAATGAAAATTGAAGGTGGTTACTAATGAAGAGTAGAACTTGTAGTATAGGAAAGTCAGTGGAAATTTTGATATTAATGTGTAATTTTCTCTATTTGATTTTTGTTACTATGCTCAGATATTACATAATAAAAACTAAAGGAGATATTTGAATATATCTTTAGTACCCTATTGACACACTCCACTCAAGTTTAAAAATTAACCTATCATCTATTGCAAACCAGCTTTTCCTCAAAATTTCCATGTAAACTGGCACTTTATTTTTAAATATTTACTGCTATTTTTATTTTGCTCTTTTGTATTTTTTTGTATAACTTCAATTTTATACAATAGTTATATATATTTTTAATATTCAGGAAAATTTGTTCTTGGTTCCTACGTATCCTTCATGTCCCACTCCCACTCTCCAAGTACTTTCAGTTCTGTGCCTGACTTTGAGTAACAACTCAATATTAACCCCTTCTTGCCATTCTCTCTACCACAACCTGATCTGAGTCATCTTTACCCAACAGCCATTCGGTTCAGTTCAGTTCAGTTCAGTCACTCAGTCGTGTCCAACTCTTTGCGACCCCATGAATCACAGCACTCCAGGCCTTCCTGTCCATCACCAACTCCCAGAGTTTACCCAAACTCATGTGCATCGAGTCAGTGATGCCATCCAGCCATCTCATCCTCTGCCATCCCCTTCTAGATCCCTCCTAAGCGATTCATCTTAACTGCTGCTTTGATCGCATGATGCCCTGCCCACAAACTTTCTCAGGTTGTCCATTGGTTGGCAATAGACTTAAAATTCTTTCTTGTCAGGCCCTTTCCTTTTTATATTTTCTTTAAAATGATTTTAAAATGGATAGTTTCATTTATATAGTTAAGACCATCTGCACATACATTTCATAGTTTCACTTACTTACTATGAAGAGCAGCATTTTGCACATCTCCTAAATATATAACTACATATAAAGTCACCAGGGAAGTACCAAATATAAAACTACATATCAATATTAAAGACAATTTTTACACAACACTAAAAAATGCAAAGCAAAAAAATGAAAGTTATCCATAACCCTTAGAGAAAATAACCACTAAAAATTAGATTATGATATAGACGTTTATAAGATTGTGTACTCCTTTATACTTTTAAAATTTTTACCATAAACATTTTCCTATTACCTTAACTTTACTTCAAAATTGTCCATCTAACTGCTGCATAGTATACCATCATTAGATTGTACCATAATTTAGGCCATTCCCATTTATTTTTTACAATTTTCCTTTGTTTAAATAATCCACTAATGAACATTTTGGCATATCAGTGCTTTGTTGCATCTCTATTTCTTAAGATAAATTTGTAGAAAAAATTTATGTTGAGTTATAAATCTAGTATAATTTCCTTAACATTTATTCAAATGTATTCTCTCATCTGCAGTCTGTGAATGCTCCAATTTCAGAGTACCCTGACTAATAATGATAATAATTATCTACTTTTCTTTTGAATTATTACCAGTATGATAAGCAAAAAATGTCTTTAATTTAAATTTGCTGTTGAGATTTTTTTGTACTAACTGTTTTGGGGTATTTTTTGGCTCTTTGTACCACTTTACCAAAATACTTGCTCTACTTTTTGTTCATTTTTCTCTTAGAAGGTTTACAATGTTTATTATTGATTTGTAAACATT
The DNA here is from genome assembly GCF_027580195.1 of Bos mutus. Classification (NCBI taxonomy): domain Eukaryota; kingdom Metazoa; phylum Chordata; class Mammalia; order Artiodactyla; family Bovidae; genus Bos; species Bos mutus. The sequence continues at coordinate 121,930,502 of NC_091618.1, forward strand.
CCTTATTTACATTTCTAGGGAAAACCACTAGACCATTCAGGTATGATCTAAATCAAATCCCCTATGATTATATAGTGGAAGTTACAAACAGATTCAAGGGATTAGATCTGATAGAGTGCCTGAAGAACTATGGATGGAGGTTCATGACATTGTACAGGAGGCAGTGATCAAGATCATCCCCAAGAAAAAGAAATACAAAAAGGCAAAATAGTTGTCTGAGGGGCCTTACAAATAGCTGAGAAAAGAAGAGAATCAAAAAACAAAGGAAAAAAGGAAATATATACTGATTTGAATGCAGAGTTCCAAAGAATAGCAAAAGAGAGATAAGAAAGCCTTCCCAGGAGGAGGAGCCAAAATGGCAGAGGAGTAGGACGGGGAGAACACTTTCTCCCCCCACAAATTCATCAAAAGAGCATTTAAACGTCGAGTAAATTCCACAAAACAACTTCTGAATGCCGGCAGAGGACATCAGGCACCCAGAAAAGCAACCCAACTCTTCGAAAGGAGGTAGGAAAAAATATAAAAGACAAAAAAAGAGACAAAAGAGGGAGGGACAGAGTTCCGTCCAGGGAAGGGAGTCTTAAAAATAGAGAAGTTTCCAAACACCAGGAAACCTTCTCACTGCCGAATCTGTGCCGAGCTTTGGAAGCACAGAGGGCACCATAACAGGGAGAAAAAATAAACAATTACAACTCGCAGATTGCGAGCCCTACGGTAACTCCCCCAGCGGAGAAGCAGAGCAGACGCCTGCACATGCCATTAGCAAGCGGGGGCTGGGCAGGGAGGCACACTGCCGGCTGCATCGCTTAGAGTAAGAATCTGGCCTGAATACCCTGAGTGCTATCTGAGCGAAATAATTTAGGCTAGCAAACCAGACTGTGGGATATCTACCACGCGAAAAGCCAGCCCCAACCTAAGACACTGCCAGGCCCGCGCACGGAACAAAGGACTGAACAGAGATAGCCGGCTGCAGACCTTCCCCCTCCGGTGACAGGCAGCCAGAGCCGGAAGGGGGCAATCGCAGCCCCAGAGAGACATTATCTATAAAACTGTAAGCAGGCTTCTTTGCTAACTAAAACTTCTTGGGGGTCTGGACGGTCAACATCTGCCTGAGAAGGTGCGCTGGTTTTACACCCAGATAACTGAGTGGCAGGGAGGCGATAAGTCGCAGCACTGGCGCGCGCCAAACACCTCATCACCTGAGCTGCTCGGACCTGGGAAGAGCACAAAATGCAGGCCCAACTGAGTCTGCGCCTCTGAGGACTACCCGAGTGCCTGAACCTGAGCGGCTTGGACCTGGGAGGTACATGCAGCCCAGGGCCGGCCTCGGATTGTTCTCGGCAGAACAACCTAGAGCCCGAGCAGTGTGGGCAGGGAGGCTACACGCGCCATGAGTTGGGGCAGACCCAGTGTGGCTGAGGCACTGTGAGTACACGCCAGTGTTATTTGTTTGCAGCATTCCTCCCTCCCTCCCCACAGCGCGACTGAACAAGTGAGCCTAAAAAAAAAAAAAAAAAGTTTCCCCACCGTCCCCTTTGTGTCAGGGCAGAAGCCAGACACTGAAGAGACCAGCCAACAGAAGAAGTTATAACAGAGGGAAACGCCTTGGAAGCTACGGGCAATAGATTAAAACCCCATGGTTACTACAGACTACATAGGAAGGGGCCTATAGATTTTGAGAAATATAAGTCGGACCAAGGAACTAGCCAAAAATGAACTGAACCCACAATACAACAAAACCAGAGAAAGTCCTAGATATATTTTTACTATTTTTACGATCATTCTCTGTCTTTCTTTTTTTTTAATTAAAAAAAAATTTTTTAAGTCCTCTATTGTTCCTTTAATTTTCACTTTTATAACCTATTACTTTGCAAAAAAAAAAAAAAAGACCCTATTTTTTCTTCTTCAGCAAACTTCATATATATATATTTTATAATTTTTTGACCTTGTTTTTTTTTTCTTCTTCTTTTCTTTAACATTGTATTTTTGAAATTCCAAACTCTACTCTAGTTTTTTAGTTTTAGCTTTTTGGTATATGTTATCAATTTTGTACCTACAGTTTTTTTATACTTTCTGTGACTTTTTTTTCTGTTTCATTCTCTTTTTCTTTTATATAACATTGTATATCTGAAATTCCAAACTCTACTCTAGATTTTTAATTTATGCTTTTTTGTATTTGATATCAAATTGGTACCTGTATTTTCTTTATAATTTTCGTGACATTGTTTTTGTTTGTTTGTTTTCTCTCTTTATGTTTCTTCTTCCTTTTTTTTAACATTGTATTTTTGAAATTCCAAACTCTACTCTAGATTTTTAATTTTTGCTTTTTGGTATTAGTTATCAATTTTGTACCTGTATTTTCTTTATAATTTTTGCGACCTTGATTGTTTTTCTTTGTTCGTTTTTTCTCAATTTCTTTTCCTTCTTCTTTTCTTTAACATCATATTTTTGAAATTCCAAACTCTACTCTAGATTTTTAATTTTTGCTTTTATGTATTTGTTACCAATTTTGTACCTTTAAGAACCCAATCTTCAGGACCCATTTTTTACTAGGGAGCGAGATTACTGGCTTGACTGCTCTCTCTCCCTTTGGACTCTCCTTTTTCTCCACCAGGTTGCCTGTGTCTCCTCCCTAACCCCTCTCTACTCTACCCAACTCTGTGAGTTTATGTGTGTTCCAGATGGTGGAGAACACTTAGGGAACTGATTACTGGCTGGATCTGTCTCCCTCCTTTTCATTCCCCCCTTTTATCCTTCTGGCCACCTCTGTCTCCTTCCTCCTTCTTCTCTTCTCTGTATAACTCTGTGAACATCTCTGGGTGGTCCAGTTGTGGAGTGCACATAAGGAAGTGACTACTGGCTACCCCACTCTCTCCACTATTGATTCCACCTCATCTCATTTGGGTCACCTCTAACTCCCTCCTCCCTCTTCTCTTCTCAATGTAACGCTGTGAACCTTTCTGAGTCACCCTCACAGTAGAGAAACTTTTCATCTTTAACGTAGATGTTTTATCAATGGTGCTGTATAGAAGGAGAAGTTTTGAAACTACTATAAAAATAAGACCGATAACTGGAAGCAGGAAGCTTAAGTCCAAACCGTGACTCCAGGGAACTCCTGACTCCAAGGAACATTAATTGACAGGAGCTCATCAAACGCTTCCATACCGACGCTGAAACCAAGCACCACACAAGGGCCAACAAGTTCCAGGGCAAGACATACCAAGCATATTCTCCAGCAACAAAGGAGCACAGCCCTGAGCTTCAAGATACAAGCTGCCCAAAGTCACCCCAAAACCATAGACATCTCATAACTCATTACTGGACATTTCATTGCACTCCAGAGAGAAGAAATACAGCTCCACCCACCAGAACACCGACACAAGCTTCCCTAACCAGGAAACCTTGACAAGCCACCTGTACAAACCCACACACAGCGAGGAAGAGCCACAATAAAGAGAACTCCACAAACTGCCAGAATATAGAAAGGACACCCCAAACTCAGCAATATAAACAAGATGAAGAGACAGAGGAATACCCAGCAGATAAAGGAACAGGATAAATGCCCACCAAACCAAACAAAAGAGGAAGAGATAGGGAATCTACCTGATAAAGAATTCCGAATAATGATAGTGAAATTGATCCAAAATCTTGAAATTAAAATGGAATCACAGATAAATAGCCTGGAGACAAGGATTGAGAAGATGCAAGAAAGGTTTAACAAAGACCTAGAAGAAATAAAAAAGAGTCAGTATATAATGAATAATGCAATAAATGAAATTAAAAACACTCTGGAGGCAACAAATAGTAGAATAACAGAGGCAGAAGATAGGATTAGTGAATTAGAAGATAGAATGGTAGAAATAAATGAATCAGAGAGGATAAAAGAAAAACGAATTAAAAGAAATGAGGACAATCTCAGAGACCTCCAGGACAATATTAAATGCTACAACATTCAATCATAGGGGTTCCAGAAGAAGAAGAAAAAAGAAAGACCATGAGAAAATACTTGAGGAGATAATACTTGAAAACTTCCTAAAATGGGGAAGGAAATAATCACCCAAGTCCAAGAAACCCAGAGAGTCCCAAACAGGATAAACCCAAGGAGAAACACCCCAAGACACATATTAATCAAATTAACAAAGATCAAACACAAAGAACAAATATTAAAAGCAGCAAGGGAAAAACAACAAATAACACACAAGGGAATTCCCATAAGGATAACAGCTGATCTTTCAATAGAAACTCTTCAAGCCAGGAGGGAATGGCAAGACATACTTAAAATGATGAAAGAAAATAACCTACAGCCCAGATTATTGTACCCAGCAAGGATTTCATTCAAGTATGAAGGAGAAATCAAAAGCTTTTCAGACAAGCAAAAGCTGAGAGAATTCTGCACCACCAAACCAGCTCTCCAACAAATACTAAAGGATATTCTCTAGACAGGAAACACAAAAACGGTGTATAAATTCGAACCCAAAACAATAAAGTAAATGGCAACGGGATCATACTTATCAGTAATTACCTTAAACGTAAATGGGTTGAATGCCCCAACCAAAAGACAAAGACTGGCTGAATGGATACAAAAACAAGACCCCTACATATGTTGTCTACAAGAGACCCACCTCAAAACAGGGGACACATACAGACTGAAAGTGAAGGGCTGGAAAAAGATTTTCCATGCAAATAGGGACCAAAAGAAAGCAGGAATAGCAATACTCATATCAGATAAAATAGACTTTAAAACAAAGGCTGTGAAAAGAGACAAAGAAGGTCACTACATAATGATCAAAGGATCAATCCAAGAAGAAGATATAACAATTATAAATATATATGCACCCAACACGGGAGCACCGCAGTATGTAAGACAAATGCTAACAAGTATGAAAGGAGAAATTAACAATAACAATAATAGTGGGAGACTTTAATACCCCACTCACACCTATGGATAGATCAATTAAACAGAAAATTAACAAGGAAACACAAACTTTAAATGATACAATAGACCAGTTAGACCTAATTGATATCTATAGGGCATTTCATCCCAAAACAATGAATTTCACCTTTTTCTCAAGCGCACACGGAACCTTCTCCAGGATAGATCACATCCTGGGCCATAAAAAGCTAGCCTTGGTAAATTCAAAAAATAGAAATCATTCCAAGCATCTTTTCTGACCACAATGCAGTAAGATTAGATCTCAATGACAGGAGAAAAAAACGATTAAAAATTCCAACATATGGAGGCTGAACAACACGCTGCTGAATAACCAACAAATCACAGAAGAAATCAAAAAAAATCAAAATTTGCATAGAAACGAATGAAAATGAAAACACAACAACCCAAAACCTGTGGGACACGGTAAAAGCAGTCCTAAGGGGAAAGTTCATAGCAATACAGGCACACCTCAAGAAACAAGAAAAGAGTCAAATAAATAACCTAACTCTACATCTAAAGCAACTAGAAAAGGAAGAAATGAAGAACCCCAGGGTTAGTAGAAGGAAAGAAATCTTAAAAATTAGAGCAGAAATAAATGCAAAAGAAACAAAAGAGACCATAGCAAAAATCAACAAAACCAAAAGCTGGTTCTTTGAAAGGATAAATAAAATTGACAAACCATTAGCCAGACTCATCAAGAAACAAAGGGAGAAAAAAATCAAATCAATAAAATTAGAAATGAAAATGGAGAGATCACAACAGACAACACAGAAATACAAAGGATCATAAGAGACTACTATCAACAATTATATGCCAATAAAATGGACAACGTGGAAGAAATGGACAAATTCTTAGAAAAGTACAACCTTCCAAAACTCGACCAGGAAGAAATAGAAAACCTTAACAGACCCATCACAAGCACGGAAATTGAAACTGTAATCAAAAATCTTCCAGCAAACAAAAGCCCAGGTCCAGATGGCTTCACAGCTGAATTCTACCAAAAATTTAGAGAAGAGCTAACACCTATCCTGCTCAAACTCTTCCAGAAAATTGCAGAGGAAGGTAAACTTCCAAACTCATTCTATGAGGCCACCATCACCCTAATACCAAAACCTGACAAAGATCCCACAAAAAAAGAAAACTACAGGCCAATATCACTGATGAACATAGATGCAAAAATCCTTAACAAAATTCTAGCAATCAGAATCCAACAACACATTAAAAAGATCATACACCATGACCAAGTGGGCTTTATCCCAGGGATGCAAGGATTCTTCAATATCCGCAAATCAATCAATGTAATACACCACATTAACAAATTGAAAAATAAAAACCATATGATTATTTCAACAGATGCAGAGAAAGCCTCTGACAAAATTCAACACCCATTTATGATAAAAAACTCTCCAGAAAGCAGGAATAGAAGGAACATACCTCAACATAATAAAAGCTATATATAACAAACCCACAGCAAACATTATCCTCAATGGTGAAAAACTGAAAGCATTTCCTCTAAAGTCAGGAACAGACAAGGGTGCCCACTTTCACCATTACTATTCAACATAGTTCTGGAAGTTTTGGTCACAGCAATCAGAGAAGAAAAAGAAATAAAAGGAATCCAAATTGGAAAAGAAGAAGTAAAACTCTCACTATTTGCAGATGACATGATCCTCTACATAGAAAACCCTAAAGACTCCACCAGAAAATTACTAGAACTAATCAATGACTATAGTAAAGTTGCAGGATATAAAATCAACACACAGAAATCCCTTGCATTCCTATACACTAATAATGAGAAAACAGAAAGAGAAATTAAGGAAACAATTCCATTCACCATTGCAACGGAAAGAATAAAATACTTAGGAATATATCTACCTAAAGAAACTAAACACCTATATATAGAAAACTATAAAACACTGGTGAAAGAAATCAAAGAGGACACTAATAGATGGAGAAATATACCATGTTCATGGATTGGAAGAATCAATATAGTGAAAATGAGTATACTACCCAAAGCAATTTATAGATTCAATGCAATCCCTATCAAGCTACCAAAAGTATTCTTCACAGAGCTAGAACAAATAATTTCACAATTTGTATGGAAATACAAAAAACCTCGAATAGCCAAAGTGATCTTGAGAAAGAAGAATGGAACTGGAGGAATCAACCTACCTGACTTCAGGCTCCACTACAAAGCCACAGTTATCAAGACAGTATGGTACTGGCACAAAGACAGAAATATAGATCAATGGAACAAAATAGAAAGCCCAGAGATAAATCCACGCACATATGGACACCTTATCTTTGACAAAGGAGGCAAGAATATACAATGGATTAAAGACAATCTCTTTAACAAGTGGTGCTGGGAAAACTGGTCAACCACTTGTAAAAGAATGAAACTAGAACACTTTCTAACACCATACACAAAAATAAACTCAAAATGGATTAAAGATCTAAACATAAGACCAGAAACTATAAAACTCCTAGAGGAGAACACAGGCAAAACCTCTCTGACATACATCACAGTAGGATCCTCTATGACCCACTTCCCAGAATATTGGAAATAAAAGCAAAAATAAACAAATGGGACCTAATTAACCTTAAAAGCTTCTGCACATCAAAGGAAACTATTAGCAAGGTGAAAAGACAGCCTTCAGAATGGGAGAAAATAATAGTAAATGAAGCAACTGACAAACAACTAATCTCAAAAATATACAAGCAACTCCTACAGCTCAATTCCAGAAAAATAAATGACCCAATCAAAAAATGGGCCAAAGAACTAAATAGACATTTCTCCAAAGAAGGCATACAGAGGGCTAACAAACACATGAAAAGATGCTCAACATCACTCATTATCAGAGAAATGCAAATCAAGACCACTATGAGGTACCATTTCACACCAGTCAGAGTGGCTGCGATCCAAAAGTCTACAAATAATAAATGTTGGAGAGGGTGTGGAGAAAAGGGAACCCTCTTACACTGTTGGTGGGAATGCAAACTAGTACAGCCACTATGGAGAACAGTGTGGAGATTCCTTAAAAAACTGGAAATAGAACTGCCTTATGATCCAGCAATCCCACTGCTGGGCATTCACACTGAAGAAACCAGAAGGGAAAGAGATACGTGTACCCCAATGTTCATCGCAGCACTGTTTATAATAGCCAGGACATGGAAGCAACCTAGATGTCCATCAGCAGATGGATGGATAAGAAAGCAGTGGTACATATACACAATGGAGTATTACTCAGCCATTAAAAAGAATTCATTTGAATCAGTTCTAATGAGGTGGATGAAACTGGAACCTATTATACAGAGTGAAGTAAGCCAGAAGGAAAAACACCAATACAGTATACTAACGCATATATATGGAATTTAGAAAGATGATAACAGTAACCCTGTGTACGAGACAGCAAAAGAGACACTGATGTATGGAACAGTCTTATGGACTCTGTGGGAGAGGGAGAGGGTGGGAAGATTTGGGAGAATGGCATTGAAACATGTAAAATATCATGTATGAAACGAGATGCCAGTCCAGGTTTGATACACGATACTGGATGCATGGGGCTAGTGCACTGGGACGACCCAGAGGGATGGTATGGGGAGGGAGGAGGGAGGAGGGTTCAGGATGGGGAGCACATGTATACCTGTGATGGATTCATTTTGATATTTGGCAAAACTAATACAATTATGTAAAGTTTAAAAATAAAATAAAATTAAAAAAAAAAAGAAAGCCTTCCCAAGTGATTGATGCAAAGAAATAGAGGAAAACAATAGAATGGGAAAGACTAGAGATCTCTTCAAGAAAATTAGAGATACGAAGGGAACATTTCATGCAAGGATGGGCACAATAAAGGACAAAAGCAGTATGGACCTAACAAAAGCAGAAGATGCTAAGAAGAGGTGAAAACAATACACAGAAGAACTATACAAAAAAGATGTTAATGACCCAGATAACCACGATGGAGTGATCACTCACCTAGAACCAGACATCCTGGAATGCGAAGTCAAGTGGGCCTTAGAAAGCATCACTATGAACAAAGCTTGTGAATGTGATGGAATTCCAGTTGAGCTATTTCAAATCCTAAAAGATGATGCTGTGAAAGTGCTGCACTCAATATGCCAGCAAATTTGGAGAACTCAGCAGTGGACACAGGACTGGAAAACATCAGTTTTCATTCCAATCCTAAAGAAAGGCAATGCCAAAGAATGCTCAAACTACTGCACAATCGCACTCATCTCACATGCTATCAAAGTAATGCTTAAAATTCTCCAAGCCAGGCTTCAACAGTACATGAACCGTGAACTTTCAGATGTTCAAGGTGGATTTAGAAAAGGCAGTGGAACCAGAGGTCAAATTGCCAACATCTATTGGATGCTCTAAAAAGCAAGAGAATTCCATAAGAACACCTACTTCTGCTTTATTGACAACACCAAAGCCTTTGACTGTGTGGATCACAACAAACTGTGGAAAATTCTTTGAGATGGGAATACCAGACCACCTTACCTGCCTCCTGAGAAATCTCTATGCAGATCAAGAAGCAACAATTAGAACTGGACATGGAACAACAGACTGGTTCCAAATCGGGAATGGAGTACGTCAAGGCTGTATATTGTCACCCTGCTTTTTAAACTTATATTCAGAATACATCATGTGAAATGCTGGGCTGGATGAAGCACAAGCTGGAATCAAGACTGCTGGTAGAAGTATCAATAACCTCAGATACACAGATGACACCACCCTTATGGCAGAAAGTGAAGATTAACTAAAGAGCCTCTTGATGAAAGTGAAAGAGGAGAATGAAAAAGTTGGCTTAAAACTAACCATTCAGAAAGCTAAGATCATGGCAACTGGTCCCACCACTTCATGACAAATAGTTGGGGAAACAGTGGAAACAGTGACAAACTTTATTTTTTGGGCTCCAAAATCACTACAGATGGTGACTGCAGCCATGAAATTAAAAGACACTTCCTCCTTGGAAGAAAAGGTATGGCCAACATAGACAGCATATTAAAAAGCAGAAACATTACTTTGACAACAAAGCTCCCTCTATGTCAAGGCTATGGTTTTTCCAGTAGTCATGTATGTATGTGAGAGTTGGACTCTAAAGAAAACTGAGTGCTGAGGAATTCATGCTTTTGAACTGTGGTGTTGGACAAGAGTCTTGAGAGCCCCTTTGTCTGCAAGGATATCCAACCAGTCAATCCTAAAGGAAACCAGCCCTGAATATTCATTGGAAGGACTAATGCTGAAGCTGAAGCTTCAATACTTTGGCCACCTGATGCGAAGAACTGACTCACTGGAAAAGACCCTGATGCTGGTGAGAGGGTAACAGGCAGGAAGGCCAGGGGTCTCCAAATGGAGGAAATAGGCTGCAAGTATCAGACATTTTTAATCTCTCTCTTAATCAGCAGGAAGAAACAAACTAGTGTTACATTTTTTTTTCCCCTTCTCTATACAAACTTAAAAAAAGTTTTCTCTTAAAATTCTTTGTTTCCATAATGACACCTGATTCCACCTGAACTTAACTTTTCTCATGCCTTGAGCTAACCAATGCATTTTTCTTATGGAAATGTTTGTCGTAAGCTATGTTGATGTACTTTGCATTTACCCCACACTCTGTCTTCAAGTCAGTTCTGCCTAAAGTCTCAGAACCGACTTGACAAACCAGTATGTTATACTCATTCATTGTTCTCGTCATCTATGTTGATGAAACTATATATTTGTATGGGAATCTGCCTTTCTTCAAGATCCATGCCAGTCGTTTTATGGCCCAGGATGACTCACCTGGTGCCAAGATTATCTCAAAATGCATCTTGTCAGTGAGGGACCTAGTGCCATTCTCTGAGTTTTGAAACATTTGCTTTCTTTAATTAGCAGACTGCTAGTAGCTATAGAACATCCAGCTAAAGACTAGCAGGGGGGTATTCTTTCTGCCCCCTTCTGATGTCGGGACTTCCCTGGTGGCTCAGACGGTAAAAGCATCTGCCTACAATGCAGTAGACCTGGGTTCGATTCCTGGGTTGTGAAGATCCCCTGGAGAAGGAAATGGCAACCCATTCCAGTATTTTTGCCTGGAAAATCCCATGGACGGAGGAGCCTGTCAGGCTACAGTCCATGGGGTCCAAAGAGTTGGACACGACTGAGCGACTTCACTTCACTTCACTTCTTCTGATGTCTATGTCAGAAGCTTTCTCTATCTCTTTTATACTTTAATAAAACTTTATTACACAAAAGCTCTGATCAGTCAAGCCTCGTCTCTGGCCCCGGATAGAATTCTTCTCCTCCAGAGGCCAAGAATCCTGGCATCTTTCATCGTTCAGCCACAACCTTTCACTGGGAAAGATTGAGGAGAGGAGGAGAAGGGGATGACAGAGGATGAGGTTGTTGGATGGCATTTCCGACTCAATGGACTTGAGTTTGAGTAAGCTCCGGGAGCTGGCAATGGACAGGGAAGCCTGGTGTGCTGCAGTCCATGGGGCCGCAAAGAGTCGGACATGACTGAGCAACTGAACTGAACTGACATGTTCTTTAGGTATTTATATTAACCTCTGGTCTGTCGTGAATGTTTAGTGCATTTAGTGCATGCAAGTATTATTTTAGTTTACCTTGTGTAGTTTTCATTATATTTTTTGGTGTCAGTTTTCTATGTAGTCAGATCTGTCTGTCTCTTCTTTGTGTTTCTCCCATTGTTCTTTTGCCTTCCAGGTTTTCCCCCATATCAGTAGCAAATACTTTATGACTTCAATTTTATTCTAATTGATAGTTTCATTTTATTTATTTAATAATTTTATGGAATTTATGTGTGTTTACATGAAAAGCACACATCTAGCTATTTTTTCTCAAAGATTTCACCCAAAGTCCAAAACCATTTTTTGAATATTTTCTTCAGCTCTCACTGATTTGTATTGTGGCTTTTATCAAACATTTTATTTTTTAATACATACTAGTATTTTGTCCCTGAAGCGTCTGTACTATTTTATTGTTCTGTCTGCCTGATATATAAGTCTCACAGATAGTTACTAATAAGATATTGATGCATTTTAAACTATATTTAATAGATATTATTTTCAAATGCCTTTTCCAGGTATACATCTCTATCAATGTTGCATCAATATTTCAATAATTATGCTCATTTTATCAATAAGGAAACAAGTCGAAGAGATTGAACCCTATGGCTAGTACATGACAGAGTCAGAATTTAAATCTAGTATGTAATTCCAAACTGTGTGTGTGTGTTCACTTACTCAGTTGTGTCTGACTCTTTGCAACCCCATGGGCTGTAGCCCACCAGGCTCTCTGTCCATGCATTTTTCAGGCAAAAATACCAGAGTGGGTTGCCATTTCCTACTCTAGGGAATCTTCCAGACCCAGGGATCAAGCCCAAACTCACATCTCTTGTGTCTCCTGCACAATTGACAGGCAGATTCTTTACCACTGTGCTACTTGGGAAATTTTTAATTCCAAAACTAGTTACTCTTAAGTTTTTTTTTTTTTTAATGAAAGGGAAGCTTTCTTTTTTTTTTTTACTGAAATAAAGTTGATCTACAATGTTGTGTTAGTTTCAGATGTATAGTAAGGTAAGTCAGTTTTACATACATATATATATATATTCCTTTTTTACATTTTCTTCCATTATAGGTTATTACAACACATTGAGTATAAAGTAGTTCCTTGTGCTATACAGTAGGTCCTTGTTTGTTATCTATTTTATATATAGTAGTGTGTATATTTTAATCCCCAACTCCTAATTTATCCCTCACCTGCCCCTTTTCCCTTTGATAACCATGAGTTTGTTTTCTATGTCTGAGTCTATTTCTGTTTTATAAATAAGTTCATTTATATAATTTTAGATTCCACATATTAATGGTATCATGCAATATTTTCTTTCTCTATCTGGCTTACTCACTGTGCTAATCTCTAGGTCCATCTTCTTTACTCTTCTTTTTAAAGCAATCTAGTTTAAAAACAAGTTGAGGTCAAGAGAGAACATGAAATCTTCTAACAGAGAACCAGACAGACAGGAGGGAGAGGTGGACATTGGTCAGAAACTTCTACATCAGACCTTATACATGAGATAGATAACAGATTCTGGTCAATTCGTCATTTTCTTTAGTTTACTATTGAGTGTCCTCCAGTGAGCAAATGCTTCTTCCTCAGGATCACTTGGCAGGCCAAGGCCTCCACTTGGGCCTTGCTCCAGACTTGGGCAGTCTCCTCATATGTGAGCTTGAGTTTCTTTCCTGAATGGGCCTGCAGTGTCTGGTATCTCTAGCCTTCCTTTTCAATTTTTTATGTGTAATCCTCAACACACTACGTCAGGTATCTTCAGTGAGGAAAGCATTTTGCTGGTGGCATCATCAGAGAAGATGCCTAGAGGCCTAGAGAAGATGCACAGAGGCTAGAAATTCTAGCCTCATGTGCCACACCTGGAAGGGTTGACTTTTTGGCCATGGGCCTTTCCCTTCTGAGTCCTTCCAAAGGACAGCAGCCACATTCACAGAAGCAGAAGTGTCGAGCAGGGAAGGAGTCGAGCTGGGTAGGTCTGCTTGGGGCCCTACCTCTCTACTGGCCTCTGAGGACCCTCCAGTTCTGTCTTGGGACAGCATCCCTGAAGGGTCTTCTAGGAATTAGAAGGTGAGTGTTATGTGTTTATGGAAGGTGTGTCTGAAGAATAAGAACCAGATGTTGGTCCTTGGAGGTGCCATTTGTTTAGAAAACACCCTGGACCTGTGAGAGCTTGAGGTGTCCAGGCCACGCAGGGCAGCCCAGTCTGACTGCAGGAAGCCTGTCTTCAAAGGCTGGTTTCATGTACCCTGGAGGGGGTTGTCCCACTGCTGTTTCTGGAGAATTCCTTTGGTCATTTTGGTGTCTACTTGATTCTTTCTGGGTCCAGATTTGAGGGGAGTTTTCTAACCCAGTGGTGTCTTCAAAGCAAAACAAGCCTGAGGCTCACTTCTCATGCTAGAATGTTAAATCCTGTGCATCTGTACCCTTCAAAGGAAATTGAAAAGTCCTCTAGCTTTGCCTGCATTCTTGGATGGCAAACTCTGCATCAGAAAAAGAATAGATGCTCTTACTGTAAGTGCTGGTGGTGAAAACAGAAAATTGCAATTTTTCATACTTCTGTCACCAGGGACAGTTTTGTCATTTAAGGTCTGCAGACCCATTCAGCCCACTTGCTGAGGGGCCGAGTATCGAGCAGGGCTGAGCTCCTTAAATTTATTGCATTGTCTCTGGTCCATCTCAGCTTGTTGCTAGTTCTGTTTTATATTTCATTGCTTTTATGCTTTCTTACTTTCCCATTATCTAATCTTTGCTGTTTATCAGAAAACTGTTCATTTTTTATAATTCATATTATCCAAATAACAATTTTATATTAGTTCTGATTTTTTAGTTAGTTATCTTGAAGCTTTAGGTAGTTTAGGTAATCCTGCCAGCTATGGAAAATTATCTTTTGCCTTCTCTTTTGCAATATGTTTTTAAGTTCCTGTATGTTAACCTGTGGTACATAATTAATTTCTCAACTATTCTTGGTGAGCATTTAGGTTGTTTTAAATTTAAATGAAAAAAAAAAATCACCCATTTTTCTTGTTCATGTAGTGATTCTCATGTCCTTGAGACTTATCCTCAAAATGTCAACCTTAAGTCACATTCCTATGGCTGTGTTACAAATCACTAACTGACCCTTATGAAGAATGAATTTCAAATGAATATTTCTTGGATTCAGAAAAATTACACTTTTTTTTCTGTAAAGATCAAAGAAATACTTTCCTTCTGGATGTCAACAATCTGCCTTTAAAAAAAGCAGAAATTAACACAACCTTGTAAACCAACTATACTTCAATTAAAAAAAAAAAAAAAGGCAGAAATTTAGGCCCACTGAAAATGGTCAAGTGAACAGTCAAAAATAGAGATTAAAGGACCCTGCTCATCTTCATTGATATTAGAATGAGCTGAATGATGGCATTTGTACAGTTGTGACTGCAAGATTAATGTGCTATTTGCAATGTTGTAATCTGTACACATAAGCAGATTACACCCTAAATTTACACTTCTTTTATTATTGTGATTTGTATCAACCAAAAACTTAGTAAGTATAATGTCATTAAAAAGTCTTAATTTTTCCAAAATATCATAAAAGAGGCATTTATTTTTCTGTTTAGGCACATATCATGTGCCTACTCACTTTTAGCATAATTTCAGTATATTATATTCTTTTACTACATTTGTAACAGTTTACAGAATATTATAAAAAATTTTTCCATCTCTAAAACACTAGTGCTTGATAGATCTTTGGTTCAAGAAATATTTATTTATTTAATAATAGAAAATATTACAACCCACTCCAGTACTCTTGCCTGGAGAATCCCAGGGATGGGGGAGCCTGGTGGGCTGCTGTCTATGGGATTGCACAGAGTTGGACATGACTGAAACAACTTAGCAGCAGCAGCACAGAAAATATTAAGTGCCTACTATATGCTAATCATTGATTTGGGTGGTAAAGAAGATTGCCCAGCAGCAAAGAAGACCATCAAGAGTTGTAAGAAACAGGCAATAAACACAGTGAAAACTGCTTTGGAGAAAGAATAAAGTAATGTGACAGATTTTATATTCCAAATATTGGAGAATATATATCTCTCATCCCACATGTTCTTCTTACAATTAATATATTGACACTTGTCCATAAGGATACAAGGCCTATACCCTTGAAGCTGGGTAAAATTTTGTAACTGCCCCAACTAACAGAAAACAGCAGAAGTGACATTGCCTGATTTCCCAAGGCCAGGTCATAAATGGTGATATGGCTTATGCCTCTCTTTATCTCTCTCTCTCTCTTTCTCTCAGAGTAATTGTTCTGACTGTCCTGAAGCCACCATGCAGGGAGACCTTATAGAGGAGAGAAAAGTAACTTAGGAAATCCAGCTGTTCCAGTTCCCAGTCTTTTGACCAGACCAGATGCCAGTCATGTGAATGAAGGCTGAGAGGTGACCCCAAAGACAACTATCTGACTGCAACTTCATGAGAGACTCCAAGCCAGAACTGCCTAGCTAAGCTACTCTCAAATTCCTCACCTGTAGACACTGTGGGAGATAACAATGATTATTGTTGTTTTAAGCAGCTAACTTTTGATACAATTTCTGATACAGCCATAGAAACTGGGAGAAGCAGAGTAAAGGAAAAGACAGTGATAGGAGGGCATTAGATTTTATTGATAATCAGAAAGAGCTTTTCCAATAATGTAACACTTGAGCAGAGAATGAAAATGAAGTGAATGAAACCATGAAAAAGTCATGTTGCTGTTGTTTTTGGTCATATGCAACTCTCTTGCAACCCATGGACTGTAGCCTGCCAGGCTCCTCCATCCATGGGATTTCCCAAGGAAGATACTGTAGTGGATTGCCATTTCCTTCTCCAGGGAATCTTCCTGACCCAAGGATCAAACCAATGTCTCCTGCATTACAGGCAGATTCTTTACTATATTCCTTATCAGTCACTTGGGAAGCTTGAAGAAGCCATGTTCATATTCATAGAAAGAGAAATCCAAGCAGAGGTAACAGCAAATAAAAGCATCCTGAGAAAAACAAAAGTGAACAAATGGGATCTGATTAAACTTAAAAGCTTTTGCACAGTGAAGAAAACTATAAGCAAGGTGAAAAGACAACCCTCAGAATGGGAGCAAATAATAGCAAATGAAACAACTGACAAAGGATTAATTTCTAAAATACACAAGCAGCTCATACAACTCAATACCAGAAAAACAAACAACCCAATCAAAAAGTGGGGGAAAAACCTAAACAGACATTTCTCCAAAGAAGACATACAGATGGCTAACAAACACATGAAAAAATGCTCAAAAATCGCTCATTATTATAGAAATGCAAATCAAAACTACAATGAGCCATCACGTTACACTGGTCAGAATGGCCCTCATCAAAAAGTCTACAAACAATAAATGCTGAAGAAGGTGTGGAGGAAAGGGAACGCTCTTGTACTGTTGGTGGAAATGTAAATTGATACAGCCACTATGGAAGACGGTATGAAGATTCCTTAAAAAATGAGGAATAAAACCACCATATGACCCAGCAATCCCACTCCTAGACATATACCCTGAGGAAACCAAAATTGAAAGAGATACATGTATCCCATTGTTCATTGCAGTGCTATTTACAATAGCTAGAACATGGAAGCAACCTAGATGTCCATCGACAGATGAATGGATAAAGAAGTTGTGGTAAATCTGCACTGTGGAATATTACTGTGCCATAAAAAGGAAAACGTTTGGGTCAGTTCTAATGAGGTGGATGAACCTAGAACCTATTACACAGAGTGAAGTATGTCAGAAAGAGAAAGATAAATACCGTATTCTAACACATATATATGGAATCTAGAAAAATGGTCCTGAGGATTTTATTTGCAGGGCAGTAATGGAGAAACAAACATGGAGAATAGACTTATGGACATGGGGAGAGGAGAGGAGAAGGTGAGATGTATGGAAAGAGTAACAGGGAAACTTACTGTACCATGTGTAAAGTGGATAGCAAACAGGAATTTGCTGTGTGGCTTGGGTAACTGGAGCAGGGGCTCTGTGTCAGCCTGGAGGGGTGGGATGGGGAGGAAGGTGAGAAGGAATATGTGTATACCTATGGCTGATTCATGTTGAGGTTTGACAGAGGACGGCAGGATTCCTTGGAGCAATTATCCTTAATAGAAAATAATTTTTTTTTTTTTAAAGCATCCTGAAGCTAGGGATACTTGGCACACAGGACAACCAGCAAGGGGCTAGGTTGCTGGTGGAAACAAACTAGAGGATGAGTGAGTGGATTGATGCCAGGAGTTATATCCATGTAGAACCTTAGAGGCCTTTGAAAATTGGAAGGATTGTGTTCATGTGTGGGTGTGGTAGTTCAGTCACTCAGTCATGTCTAACTCTTTTGAGATCCCATGGACTGTAGCCCACCAGGCTCCTCTGTTCATGGGATTTCCCAGGCAAGAATACTGGAGTAGGTTGCTATTTCCTTCTCCAGGGAATCTTCCTGACCCAAGGATTCATCCTGCCTCTGTGTCTTCTGTATCTCAGGCAGATACTCTTTACTGACTTAGCCACCAGGGTGTAAATGGGACACTTTTGAAGAATTTTGAGTGAGAGAGTCAAGGCTTCTGATTTATGTACTAAAAGCACCCTCCGGTTGACTTACCCTGATATTGTCTCTCACTGACTTTGCTCCAACTATGCTAGCCTTTTTTCTGCTGATTAAACACGTATGTATGTGTGTTCAGTCACTCAGTCATGTCTGACTCTTTGAAACCTCATGGATTGTAACCCACCAGGCTCCTCTGTCCATGGAATTTCCCAAGCAAGAATACTAGAGTGGTTTGCCATTTCCTACTCTGAGGGATCTTTCAGAGATTGAACTCAAGTCTCTTCATCCCCTGCATTGGCTGGCAGATTCTTTGCCACTGTACCACCTGGGAAGCCCCACTGATTAAACAAACATACAAAGCTCTTGCCTCATTTTTGAGATTCCTCTGCCTTTCATCAGCACCTGTCTCATACCTTCAAATGTGTGCTTCTGTTGGTATCCTTGGTCTCTCTGTCCAACCAAAAATACCAGTCTGCTTCTGGTGACATTTTCAGTCACATCAACCTGTATTTTACTTTTTTGTGGCCTGTTGTTCTTTCTCCCATGTAAGCTCCATGAAAACAGGGACCATATCTTTCTTGCTTGTTGATATGCCTACAACACTTAGAACAGTGCTTGAAATAAAGTAAGTGCTCCATCAATATTAGTTAAGTAAATGTCATGAACAACCATATCTTCCATAGATATTGTGAAGATTAAGTGATATAATGTATGAAAAGATATTGACCTACAGTTAATTTAGAGAATTTAGATTTTATTTCTTCTTCCCCAGTTTAACATTTTTTTAATTTTTTAAAAACCATATTTTAAAAATAGAGCAGAAACTTCATCTCTAATTTTATTTGCTTTGTGCAATATAAGCAAAATAGCTTAAATATTTTGCTCCTTTCAAATGTTCTGCTTTGAATTCCAAAATTAATCTAGTAATTATTCATACCTTACAAATGGACTCTAGACAACAGAAACACTTCAATACATGTGAATAGAGATTTTTAAATCTAAATATTCATTGGAAATACTTTAGAACTAATACTGAGTTCAGCTTCTAACCCTACACCTTGTTGGTAATCTAATTTTGCTAGTCATCTTATGAATTTTTTATATTTGAATTTCTTAGTCTATAAATAAGAAGCCAAAGAGGTAAAGATAAACTCATATCTATTTCTAGCCTCACCATTTACCCATTCAGTAATCTTAGAGGAAATTATTACACTTAACATTTCTGGTTTCATCAACTATAATGCGCCACTAATAATAGAACTTGCTTCATTAGGTTGTCATGAAGTCACAGAGAGATAATGCGTGTAACATAGTCACCATGGTCCTTCACTGAAGAAAAGAGTCAACAAATGAGAACTATCATTACAAAATAAGGAGAATTAAGAAAAGCCACCCTGCCAACCTTGGACTGTTCTTGTGAGGCCCAGCCTCTAATGTTTATGAAAAATTATTACACATCTAAATTACTTTTAAAGCCATTCCAGATTGACCATTAGGCCTATATTTGTTCATGCTTAATTAATTTAACTGATAATAGAGTATTAATGCAATGAACATAGGAGAAACTCTAGAAGTATTTAGTTAGTTATGAATATTTATAGGCAAATCTGCTCTGACTTAATTACCTCCAAATGTTAGAAAAGGAAATATTAATTAAGTTTTAAAATCCCAAACTAACTACTGTAAATGAAGCTTTATGTGAATAGAGCAGGAAATGACTGCCTTAAGGCTGTGCCTGGACATTAAAACTCCTTTTCCAACTAATAAATCTATCAATTCTAAGTCCAAAGCTTCAAAATTAAAATCAATTTGAGGGTCATACATTGGGTATTTATAAATATTTACTGAAAATATTTTAAAACCTAGTGTCATTTATATAATTATAAAATACATTGCTTTTATTAGATAATTTTTAAATTAGGTATTGTCTTTTCAAATTAGCTTGTCATTTTATAATATCTCAACATATAATTTCAGGAAAATATATTAAGTTAAAAACTCAACCTTAAATACTTCAGTATATGTTAACATATATTCTGTGATTATTTTTAACTATGATCAATTTAACAAAAAATAGATACATCTTTAGCCTTTATTTGACAGATGTATCTATGTATGTTCTTTAAGACAAAATTACTTTATAACCCTAGAGAAAATGCCAAAATTTTTTAACTGCTACCAAGTAGTTTTATCAAGCAAATTTGGAATAAAAAAAATCACTAGGAATATATGAAAATATTTAATATGTATAAATTAAAAATTTTTGTAAGGTCAATGTAAGTGCTGCATATTCTATATAATATGTTAGTCATTCATTCTCTCAAGCAGAATCACTTTACCATCTGCTTCCAGATATTTATTCTTCTATAAATTTTTAATGAGTACCACGCTAGTACTTCACTTTCACTTTGCACTTTCAAGCATTGGAGGAGGAAATGGCAACCCACTCCAGTGTTCCTGCCTGGAGAATCCCAGGGATGGCGGGCCCTGGTGGGCTGCCGTCTATGGGGTCGCACAGAGTCGGACACGACTGAAGCGACTTAGCAGCAGCAGCAGCATGCTAGTTAGTTGCTATATGAAACTAATTTATGATCCAAATAATAAGCCTGACATAATTTTGGAATCAGGAAAGAAAAACTAAATGGTTTATGCATACATTAAATGTAATTTTTTTCAAATTTTGTAACCTGTTTGCTTATACTCATTAAGAGACTGTTAATGTTCACATTGTTACTATCAACCAGAATATGTGATTTTTCCAGTCTCTTTCTCTCATTTGCTCAGTGTGAATTAAATTATATATAATACTTCATATATTCTAAATGTAAAACTTGATTGCATTCTTTTTATTATTTCTATTTTTATTATTTTAGATTACTATGAATCTCATTTTTATTCTTTATAGTATATTTTATTATCCTATTAAAATAACAATGCAAATAAAAATAAACTCAAAAATTGGGACCTAATTAAACTTAAAAATTTTTTGCACAGCAAGGAAACCATAAGTAAGACAAAAAGACAACCCTCAGAATGGGAGAAAATATTTGCAAATTAAGCAACCAATAAAGGATTAATTTCTAAAATATACAAACAGCTCACACAGTTCAACATCAAAAAACAAACAACCCAATCAAAAAATGGGCAGAAGTGCTAAACAGACATTTTTGGAAGAAGACATACAGATGACCGACAAACACATGAAAAGATGCTCAACATCAGTCATTATGAACAAATCAAAACTACCATGAGGTATCACCTCACACTGGTCAGAATGGCCATCATCAAAAACCCTACAAACAGCAAATGCTGGAGAAGCCATTTATGGAGAAAAGGGAACCTTCTTTCACTGTTGGATGGGAATGTAAATTGATAGTGACCACAGAGAAGAGTAGGGAAGATTTTTAGTTTAAAAAAAACTAAAAACAGACTACCAGCTGATCCAGCAATCATACCACTGGGCATGCTGCTGCTGCTGCTAAGTCGCTTCAGTCATGTCCGACTCTGTGCGACCCCATAGACGGCAGCCCACCAGGCTCCCCCGTCCCTGGGATTCTCCAGGCAACAACACTGGGGTGGGTTGCCATTTCCTTCTCCAATGCATGAAAGTGAAAAGTGAAAAGTGAAGTCACTCAGTCGTGTCCGACTCCTGGCGACCCCATGGACTGCAGCCTACCAGGCTCCTCCATCCATGGGATTTTCCAGGCAAGAGTACTGAAGTGGGGTACCATTGCCTTCTCCGACTACTGGGCATATACCCAGAGAAAACCATAATTCAAAAAGGCACATGCACCCCAACGTTGACTGCAGCACTGTTTACAACAGCCAGGACATGGAAGCATCTAAACGTCCATCAGCAGAGGAATGGGTGAAGCTGTGGTACATGTACCCACTCCAGTGTTCTTGCCTGGAGAATCCCAGGGACGGGGGAGCCTGGTGGGCTGCTGTCTATGGGATCGCACGGAGTTGGACACAACTGAAGTGACTTAGCAGCAGCAGCAGTGGTACATGTACATGATGAAGATGAAGTTCATGTGGTACAATGGAATATTACTCAGTCATACAAATGAATATAATTGGGTCATTTGTAGAGATGTGGATAGACCTAGAGTCTGTTACACTGTAATGCAAAGGGAAGAAAATCAGAAAGAGAAAAACAAATATCATATATTAACATATATATGTGGAATCTAGAAAAATGGTATTCAGTTCAGTTCAATCGCTCAGTCGTGTCCAACTTTTTGCGACCCCATGAATTGCAGCATGCCAGGCCTCCCTGTCCAGCACCAACTCCCGGAGATCACTCAAACTCATGTCCATCGAGTCGGTGATGCCACCCAGCCATCTCATCCTCTGTCATCCCCTTCTCCTCCTGACCCCAATCCCTCCCAGCATCAGAGTCTTTTCCAATGAGTCAACTCTTCGCATGAGGTGGCCAAAGTATTGGAGTTTCAGCTTTAGCATCAGTCCTTCCAATGAACACCCAGGACTGATCTCCTTTAGAATGGACTGGTTGGATCTCCTTGCCATCCAAGGGACTCTCAAGAGTCATCTCCAACACCACAGTTCAAAAGCATCAATTCTTTGGTGCTCAGCTTTCTTCACAGTCCAACTCTCACATCCATACATGACCACTGGAAAAACCATAGCCTTGACTAGACGGAAAAATGGTATAGATGATCTTATTTGCAAAACAGAAACAGAGACACAGATGTAGAGAACCAAGTATGGATATCAAGTGGGGAACGGAGCGTGGGAAGAATTAGGAGATTGGGATCGGCATATATACACTATCGATACGATGTATAAAATAGATAACTAATGAGAACTTACTGTATAGCACAGGGAACTCTATTCAATGCTCTGTAGTGACCCAAATGGGAAGGAAACCCCAAAAACAGAAAGAGATGTTTATATGTATTGTTGATTCACTTTGCTGTACAGCAGAAACTGATACAATATTGTAAAGCAACAATTAAAAATAATAAAATAATAATACTTATTTTGGGAATAGAAATCTCTCGGTTCCATGGCATATCTTTAGAATTTCTACACCATGTATTTATATCAATTGATGATAAATCTGAGTTCTTAAAGATGTCCAACTAGTGCATAAAAGCCAATTGTCAAGATAACAACTTGGATGTTTCTCAGTTTTCACATTTGTTTAGAATTCTCTGCCAAACCCGTATGTTTGTCTTTTAGGGAGAAATAATGAAAATAAGCATATGTCTCCAGATCCAAAAGCCAGAACTTACAGGACAATGATAAAGCAGATCAGAGGGTGAATACATTTATCAAAATTGTCATTGATGTTCGTTACTTCCATAGCTCTTTTTCCCTTTGGCATTTGTAGGAGTCTCTGTTTGTGAGTGTGCTCTGAGTAAGTCTACTCAAGTCAGCTCTGTTTTATTGTTACAAATCCAAGAAGCATTAGGCAGCAGGAAGTATAGCCATCAGAAGACAGGGTGAACCTCTACTGACAAAGTCTTTGCAAATATTGAAGACCACCAAATACACTTTGTAACTGACTGTATATGAAATGTTGATGGTGTAAATAGCTCAGATATAAAAATATCAATATTTTAATTATATTTATTTATATTTTCTAAAATTTGTCCTAAAAAACAAACTTATAGGTTGGTATGACTAACTCCAAGCAGCACACTGTCAACTGTAAGATTAGTCCTTAAGAAGTTACTGACTATTATCGTGAGCCACTACAACTTGCTCTTATAGCTGTATCTCATCAGACAAACTAAATGACAAGATTCTAAAGGTCAAGGACTGTGATTTCTCTGGGTACTTCATCTCCAGTGTTCAAAATTACGATTTACATCTTTATACATCAGGCTACAAAAGGAACCGAGCATGACTCCGTGATGGACGATAGAATGTGGAGAATTTTTTGGGGGGTGGGGGTTATTTGTTATGTCTTGTTTTATTTTGTTCATGACATTAAAATTGCACTTAACCTTATTTTAATCAAAGACATGTAATTTTTAAATAGTGGAAACACCTTTCAGAAATGAGTATATTTTTTCATGAAAAAAGTAAATGTCTTATCTTTCAAGGTTAATCTATATTAAACTCAAAACACTCTTACTTAAAAATTCTTGTAGATTATGAGATTTATAATTTATCTGAAATGTTCTTCCTATTAGAGTTTATTTTTAATAGGATTTAGACTAAAACTATAAGGCAATTGAGCAAAGCATTATGAAGCACCATATGGGCTTCTAAACTAAGAAGATGATACACATAGGTCCTGCCAACTATTCCTCTCTGTCTCCTTCCCCACCTGCCAGTCTCCCACCACATCCTGAATTCTGTCATGATATTGGGTGCCTTTGGTATAAATTATTTAACAGGGGTCTCTGTGTTCTTCAATAAGGATCTCTTAATCATAAAAGGCAGAAAATAAAAAGAACCCTAACCTTATTAAAAATTGGCGAACTGCTTAAAGTTATAGGGCTATCAACATATAAACATTTCCAAATGGAGATTAGAGGTGAGAAGCAATTACTTGACCATAACTAGAGCCCAAGGCTAGGTGATGCATAGAAACTGACAAAATTAAAGCAGAGCAAATTGCTCAGAGTGGCAGCTAGGCTACCCCTGACAGGAGTAAACAAAAAAGAACTGAAGCACAACACAGTCGTCTTATTTCTCTCCCCTGTTTATAGTCCACTTTTAAGGATTTTCTCTTCTATAGGAAGAGAGATGCTTCCTTTTATTGTTTATGCTTCCTTCTACTGTCCAAACATAGATCCTTGAATCTAGATGATTCTTTAAGTCATAAGAAAAAATGTTGCGTACAATATTATTAAAACATGAGCTTGGGGACATACTGCTAGCTCAGAAAATTAAACATCTGTGGAACTTGCTCTGGTGGCAAGAAATCAAGGTCAGCCTAAGGGAAAAAAAATGCACTAGAAGTGGATTTGTTTGATATATATTCTTTCTCATTCCCAGTCCCTTCTCCTTCTCATTTCAGTTGGGAGAATCTCTCTTAAAATGCTGTGTACGTAATATTGTTTCAACACTTTATAATTGCAGCTACTAGCTTTGCTTTTCTGTATATATCATCTGGGCCTTCTTGATTCACTCTACGTTTGTCTCTCTGAGAAGAACCAGAAAGAGAAGCCAGGCCGACTTTACCAACAGCCCCAGAAAGGGCTAACTAATACACGTAATTCATAGAGACACTTGTCAAACTCTTTAGATTCCATAGGAAGTATGCATGGACAAACTTCCTAAAAAAATATAGGTCTACATTCATTCATATGTGAGAGATTAAGGCTGTTGTTGCCTGTGTAATGTGATTTGGCAGCTGCGGGGAGCGAGCTCCGCCCCTGGCAAAGGTCATGAGGAAGGAGGCTTGGCATACGCAAAGGCGGGATCAAGCCTCAGGAGTCTCCCTGGAAATTCTCGAGCAATCTACCCCCAAAACCAGAGTCTGCCTACTTTCTGCTTTGTGCTTTCACCTACACCTCTGACTTTACGGGGGGCTGTCCCCCACTACCTCTCTCTGAAAAAAGAGTTAGCTTACAGCTCCAGTTAATAATTCCTGGGTGTGACAGTGTTTCAACCTACAAACTCCCTTGGAAGTCCTCTAGCCTGCCTGAATAGGTTTTTCGGGCCACATGTGATTGCTCAGAGCCTCCAAACTGAGAGGCATGAGATGTTCTAAACTGTCTAAATACAGATTCCTTTGAGCAGTTAAAAGATTGATTAGAAATTGTATTGGTGAAGGGTTTTTCACTTGTTGGGCCAATGTTTGCTGCTAAGTCTCCATATCCCTTACCTGCTGTGTCCCTGGCAGTGTATTGATTAATATAATTGGTGTAAGTAGTAGCTTTAATGTTTGTAACCTGGGACCCTTGAATTAATTCTTTTTCTTGTTATAGCCCACCACACCTTTGCTCTGTAGGAATGCAACTTTATCTAATGCTTTTTGGAGGCTGGCGCCTGACTTTAGAATAATCACCTTTAGAGAAAAAGGCCTCCGGGCTAGAAGATGATGCAAATCACCTAAGCTTTTGCATATGATAAGTTTGCAGGAAGAAAGCCTGGCTTACTGCATGACTCTACCCCTTCCCCCATTATCCTCTATGCATAACTTAAGGAATAAAAACTACTTTGGAAAATAAAGTGCAGGGCCTTGTTCACCGAAACTTGGTCTCACCATGTCGTTCTTTCTCTTAGCTTCTGGCTGAATTATTCAGCCTCTTTTCTCCACTGAATTTCCTCACTGAGCTATCCTCATTCTATTACTCTTTATATCCTTAATTAAAGTTTAGCTAAGCAGTTGTTTCCTGATCCTCGCCGATGCCGTCCCCGCTTCGAATTCCCTGGATCCACCGGGGCTGGACCCCGGCAGGCAGCTACTGAAAGACCCACTCTGACCAAAAAGACCCTCAGAAAGGACCTATTACAGATCTGAAAATTTCTATGATTAGGTTAAAGTGCATCAGTGCTGCTTACTTAAAATTAAAAGCCAATGCATTTAAGAGTTACTTTTCAACACTTTGCATTAATTAATTGATCAATTAATGAATTCCAATTCTCTGAGAGGTTAGTACATACTATAAGTAAGTTTTGAAGAAGGACCTCCTAGAAAGTTAAATAACAATGCTTATCATAGCAGTATCTGAGGATCAGTTCAGTTCAGTTCAGTCACTCAGTCGTGTCCGACTCTTTGCAACTTCATGAACTGCTGCTGCTAAGTTGCTTCAGTCGTGCCCAACTCTGTATGACCCCAGAGACGGCAGCCCATCAGGCTCCCCCGTCCCTGGGATTCTCCAGGCAAGAACACTGGAGCGGGTTGCCATTTCCTTCTTCAATCCATGAAAGCGAAAAGTGAAAATGAAGTCGTTCAGTCGTGTCCGACTCTTAGCGACCCCATGGACTGCAGCCTACCAGGCTCATCCGTCCATGAGATTTTCCAGGGAAGAGTACTGGATTGGGGTGCCATTGCCTTCTCCGAACCTCATGAACTGCAGCACGCCACATCTCCCTGTCCATCACCAACTCCTGGAGTCCACCCAAACCCATTTCCACTGAGTCAGTGATGCCATCCAACCGTCTCATCCTCTGTCGTCCCATTCTCCACCTGCCCTCAATCTTTCCCAGCATCAGGGTACTTTCAAATGAGTCAGCCCTTTGCATTAGGTGGCCAAAGTATTGGAGTTTCAGCTTCAACATCAGTCCTTCCAATGAACACCCAGGACTGATCTCCTTTAGGATGCACTGGTTGGATCTCCTTACAGTCCAAGGGACTCTCAAGAGTCTTCTCCAACACCACAGTTCAAAACCATCAATTCTTCAGTGCTCAGATTTCTTTATAGTCCAACTCTCACATCCATACATGACTACTGGAAAAACCATAGCCTTGACTAGACGGACCTTTGTTGGCAAAGTAATGTCTCTGCTTTTTAATATGCTGTCTAGGTTGGTCATAACTTTCCTTCCAAGGAGTAAGCGTCTTTTAATTTCATGGCTGCAGTCACCATCTGCCCTGATTTTGGAGCCCCAAAAAATAAAGTCTGACACTGTTTCCACTGTTTCCCCATCTATTTGCCATGAAGTGATGGGACTAGATGCCATGATCTTCATTTTCTGAATGTTGAGCTTTAAGCCAACTTTTTCACTTTCCTCTTTCACTTTCATCAAGAGGCTTTTCAGTTCTACTTCACTTTCTGCCATAAGAGTGGTGTCTTCTGCATTTCTGAGGTTATTGATATTTCTCCCAGCAATCTTGATTCCAACTTGTGCTTCTTCCAGCCCAGAGTTTCTCATGATGTACTCTGAATATAAGTTAAATAAACAGGGTGACAATATACAACCTTGTATACAGCCTTGTATAAGGAAAAGATGGAGAAGCTCTATACAGTCAGCAAAAACAAAACCGGGAGCTGACTGTGGCTCAGATCATGAACTCCTTATTGCCAAATTCAGACTTAAATTAAAGAAATTGGGGAAACCACTAGACCATTCAGGTATGACCTAAATCAAATCCCTTATAACTATACAGTGGAAGTGAGAAATAGATTTAAGGAACTAGATCTCATAGACAGAGCACCTGATGAACTATGGATGGAGGTTCGTGACATTGTACAGGAGACAGGAATCAAGACCATCCCTAAGAAAAAGAAATGCAAGAAAACAAAATGGCTGTCTGAGGAGGCCCTACAAATAGCTGTGAAAAGAAGAGAAGCGAAAAGCAAAGGAGAAAAGGAAAAATATAACCATTTGAATGCAGAGTTCCAAAGAAGAGCAAGGAGAGATAAGAAAGCTCCTCAGTGATCAATGCAAATAAATAAAGGAAAACAATAGAATGGGAAAGACTAGAGATCTCTTCAAGAAAATTTGAGATATCAAGGGAACATTTCATGCAAAGATGGGCTCAATAAAGGACAGAAATGGTAGAGACCTAACAGAAGCAGAAGATATTAAGAAGAGGTGGCAACAATACACAGAAGAACTGTACAAAGAAGATCTTCACGACCCAGATAATCATGATGGTGTGATCACTCACAGTCACCTAGAGCCAGACATCCTGGAATGTGAAATCAAATGGGCCTTAGGAAGCATCACTACAAATCTAGTGAAGGTGATAGAATTCCAGTTGAGCTATTTGAAATCCTAAAAGATGATGCTGTGAAAGTGTTGCACTCAATGTCAGCAAATTTGGAAAACTCAGCAATGGCCACAGGACTGGAAAAGGTCAGTTTTAATTCCAATCTCAAAGAAAGGCAATGCCAAAGAATGCTCGAACTACCCCACAATTGCACTCATCTCACACACTAGTGAAGTAATGCTCAAAATTCTGCAAGCCAGGCTTCAGCAATATGTGAACCGTGAACTTCCAGATGTTCAAGCTGGTTTTAGAAAAGGCAGAGGAACCTGAGATCAAATTGCCAATATCTGGATCATGGAAAAAGCAAGAGAGTTCCAGAGAAACATCTGTATCTGCTTTATTGACTATGCCAAAGCCTTTGACTGTGTGGATCACAATAAACTGGAGAATTCTGAAAGAGATGGGAATACCAGACCACCTGACCTGCCTCTTGAGAAACCTGTATGCAGATCAGGAAGCAACAGTTAGAACTAGACATGGAAAAACAGACTGGTTCCAAATTGGGAAAGGAGTACGTCAAGGCTGTAGATTGTCACCCTGCTTATCTGAGGATCAGGAAAGTGGAGACTAAGAGTTGTTCCTGTTCAGTCACCAAGTTATGTCAGATTCTTTGTGACCCATGGAATGAAGCACACCACGCCTCCCTGGAAATGGAAATGGCTTACCCTAAAGCAAATATCACAGTTTCTCCAAGATCAGACTTCTCTTCCATTTAATTCTTATCTCAAATTTAAAATAAACATAACTCCTTTCATAACCTTGTGTTTTTCCCAAAGAACTTCCCTGAAATTTGGAAAGGGAAGTTGCTTTTATTCTCATCTTAGCTCAATTGATATGATATTTTCTTAGACATCAGAGGAGAAATAGTGGACAGAAAATGAGACCAGAGCACGAAGAAATCCTATGTTACACATTCAACTCTTACTAACAGGAAATAGATGCTGGCCTGCCTTCTTTCCCAAGACCTCCTAAATAGTTGGTTGCTTTTCAATTTTTGTTTTTAAAGTACCTGAGCCAAAACAACGGCAAGCTAGATTTTTAAAATAGGATCAGTGACAAATGCTGAAATGCCAAGTTGAAGTGCACAGGATACAACCAAGTAAAATGCAAGAAGGAATTTGGAAGACAGATTAGGAAAATGTGGGCCCAAATCTGTGCCTGCCAACTGCTCTTAATAAACTGTGCTGAGGTCAAAGATACACTGGGGAGTTTATTCAAAAGCACACACAGAACAAAGAGGCAGATGCTGCTTCTCTTTGCATTTTTAGGGAATTGTTTTAAATAAGGGTGCTAGGGCACTTTCCCCCAAATTAAAGATTTCTGCCTTTGTGGATGAAATTCTTACTCTCAATGACTAAACTTCCATCGGGGGTAGCTTAGGACTCTTTGGTAGTTTCCTAGTTCATGCACACTACTATAAGATATTTTTCCCACTTGGAATCAGATTCCACTTGTGGTTCTGGGTTCCCTCAGATAAGTCACGCTAAGGTCAAATAGCAACTCCACAATGGAAAAACTGACCCAGTATATGTTCTCTAAATGTTTGGAGACTTCTACTGAAATGGAGGAATGTTCCATGGGATAGCCAACTAAAAAACATTTCTTAAAATCACAATTTACAAGACTAACAAGAGACATATTAATTATTTTTAAGTCCAGCTTATAATACAGAGTGAAGATAATTGTATACTGGTGTACATTATAAAACAAATTAACATTTATAAGCTACTTTGAAGTTCTCAAATGTAATACACTTTGGATTATAGAAATTTTGAATCCTTAAGTCATCAGTGTTTCATAATACCTTGAGAAACATATTCTTTTGGAAGGGAAAATGTTTCAAAAAGCATTAGAAATATACTTGAATAGCCTTTTCAAGAAAAATCTTGAAAAAAACTGTAACACCAGACACAGTCAATTCCTATTGAAGGTTTTTATGAGATGCTATGCTATGCTGCTGCTGCTAAGTCACTTTCGTCATGTCCGACTCTGTGCGACCCCAGAGACGGCAGCCCACCAGGCTCCTCCGTCCCTGGGATTCTCCAGGCAAGAACACTGGAGCGGGTTGCCATTTCCTTCTCCAATGCATGAAAGTGAAAGGTGAAAGTGAAGTCGCTCAGTCGTGTCTGACTCCTAGTGACCCCATGGACCATAGCCTACCAGGCTCCTCCATCCATGGGATTTTCCAGGCAAGTGTACTGGAGTGGGGTGCCATTGCGTTCTCCGTTTTATGAGATAGTCTACTTTAACTTACAAACCAGAGCTATGTTTCTATTAATTTATATTTTGCTTCTTTAAATTGCAAGATTACTAATAATCTAATAATAATAATTACAAAGCAGAGACATTACTTTGCCAACAAAGGTCTGTATAGTCAAAGCTATGGTTTTTCCAGTAGTCATGTATGGATGTGAGAGTTGGACCATAAAGAAAGCTGAGCATGGAAGAATTGATGCTTTTGAACTGTGGTGTTGGAGAAGACTCTTGAGAGTCCCTTGGACTGCAAAGAGATCAAACCTGTCAATCCTAAAGGAAATCAGTCCTAAATATTCATTGGAAGGCCTGATGCTGAAGCTGAAGCTCCAGTACTTTGGCCACCTGATGCGAAGAACTGACTCATTGGAAAAGACTTTGATGCTGGGAAAGATTGAAGGCAGGAGGAAAAAGGGATGACAGAGGATGAGATGGATGAATGGCATCATCAACTCGATGGACATGAGTTTGAGTAAGCTACAGGAGCTGGTGATGGACAGGGAAGCCTGGCGTGCTGCAGTCCATTGGGTTGCAAAGAGTCAGACATGACTGAGTGACAAACAGGCTAATAATCTAAAAAGACATAAACCCAATACTTTTGAAAGAACACAGGCTATTTAAAAGTCATATGTTAAGTCATGAATTAATGGTAATGTAATCAGCAACAGAGGATTGTATTATACATGAATATATAGCATGTGACAGAAGAAAAGAGTAGATTAGGAAATCAAAATATGATTTGCAGATCTCTGGCAAATGTCTGTAAATATGATCAAATTGTATACTTAAATATAAAAACAAATGCCTTTTCAGCAGAGATTTTATTATTGCTTCAAGTCACTCACTATAGGTAAGGGCAAAACTGAGAAACTCTATTAATATTTGAAATTAAATAGATATAATACAGAAAAAAGAAGCAGCAATAGTATTCCTAACATATATTACTTTCCTTTAATTCCCAAGTTTTTAGGGTTCTTTCAGTGAGATGTTTCTTGGTTTGTTTGTGTGTGTGTCTTCATGCCACTTATGGGCAGAGTTATTAAATGGTTTGTGTTGTCTGTGATATACAATTTTATTTGTGCAAATAATAACATTTGATTAAGGTAAGTTGATATACACATGAAATCAGGTAGAAAGCCTTATTATTCTGAATTTAGGTATTACCTTTATATAGTAGTTAGCTTTTCCCTGGCAACTTTTTTACTTATATATTCATTGTCATTCAAAGTCAACAAATTTTTTATCCATTTATGCATAAAAAGAGAAATATTTTTGGTAAATGTTTGGCAAACCTTGGAGATTCCTAGGAAAAAAGCAGTATATTTCTAAGCTCAGATATCTAAGAAAATCATAAGATTGGCATTAAAATAGGGCTTCAACTATGTTCAGCATACTAGAAAACTATTACTATAAGTAAAGTAAATGTAAGAATGGTAGATAATCAGTTGAATTGGTCTTTCCAAGTACACCAAAAATGCCCTGAGCACTAAACAAAGGTATTAAACACTAAGAAAGAAGAAATAAATAACTTAGTCTGGAGGAGATTAATTCGCAAGAGTATTTCACTGGCATTTCTATTCTATTTTGTTACAGCTGGAGTAAAACCTGATTTTCCAGGGAAATCATGCCCTGGGCTACTATTTCTTGGCATAGTTCATCAAAATTCAGGGCAATTGAGCCAAGCTATACTAGCCTTAGTATATGACTAGTTTTGAAATTCTAGCTAAGCAAGCGCTAGCTATTTTATGATCTTTAATTCCATCATATTGAAGTGTAAAGGAAAAATGAATCTGTTATGAACCATTATCATGCTTCAATCACAATCCAGGTGCTTGAGATATAACACTGTATGATTCAGGATAGCTAACTGCCATGACAAACAACTCAATAATTCTCAAGGCTTAACCCAATAGAACTCTACTTCTATGTCGGGTAAAAAGATCAGTGAGTATGTTTGCTGAGCTGCCATCAGGAGGTGATTCAGGAACCCAGGTTACTCCTGTCTTGTGGCTCCACTCCATATAGAGAGCATCAGTCATAGATTGCATCCTCTGTATTCATAGAGCAGATGGAGGAAGAGCGAGAACGTGGAGGTCAGGCCTCAAAATGGTGCTGCTGCTGCTGCTACTGCTAAGTCGCTTCAGTCATGCCCGACTCTGTGCGATCCAATAGACAGCAGCCCACCAGGCTCCCCCCATCCCTGGGATTCTCCAGGCAAGAACACTGGAGTGGGTTGCCATTTCCTTCTCCAATGCATGAAAGTGAAAAGTGAAAGGGAAGTCGCTCAGTCATGTCCGACTCTTTGCGACCCCATGGACCATAGCCTACCAGGCTCCTCCGCCCATGGGATTTTCCAGGCAAGAGTACTGGAGTGGGGTGCCATCGCCTTCTCATATCACTTTATTCACATTTCCTTAGCCAAAACAAATCACAAGGGTAACTGGAAATAGTCTACCTGTGTGCCCAGGAAGAAAGATTTGAAAAATAACTAGCCAATACTTCCTGCAATCAGTTAAAAAAAAAAAAAAAAACTCTGGTCTTGAGGTATTTACATTCTATATGGGGGGAAACAAAAACAGAATAAAACAATTAAATTGTATAGCCTTTTATAAGGTAAAAAATAACACAGTTGCAGCTGAGGATGGAGGGGAGAGAAGGAAAGAAAACACAAAAGTATGGTAAGAGGGATAAGGGTCTTTAGACAATGGCTGTTGGTGACTGAAGTTGTATGGATGATAGAACATTGGAGAAGAGAAGATCAAAGAAGTAGGATGCCAATTATATTGATCTTCCTCTTTACTGATAATGTCACAGTGTTAAGGAAAGTGGATTTTGAGCCAGAAACCAAAATCACAGAGAATACAGGATTGGGGGTATCCTGTGAATTAGTTAATAACAGCAGTAAGAAAAAGCAGCAGGCAATTTGGTGTGGAGTTCAGAGCTTTAGAGAGGATGGGGAAAGAATGATGTGAAAACAGCAGCTAGGGACAAAGAGAATGTCCGTCCCCTTCTTCAGGTGAACCTGTACAAGAACTGTAGAATACAAAGCTGCTGCTGCTGCTAAGTCGCTTCAGTCGTGTCCGACTCTGTGCAACCCCACAGACGACAGCCCACCAGGCTCCTCCATCCCTGGGATTCTCCAGGCAAGAACACCGGAGTGGGTTGCCATTTCCTTCTCCAGTGCATTAAAGTGAAAAGTGAAAGGGAAGTCGCTCAGTCATGTCCGAGAATACAAAGCAGCCATAACCTAAGAAGCCTATAGGGAAGCACTGCTGTTGTGGAAAGGCCAATTTCCACTGAAGCAAGAAGGTAAAGGGACAATTCAAGGAGTCAATAATATCAGGATTTTGCTGAAGATGGATTGACCAGGAAATCTGGGACTCTCTGTAGTGATTGACATGAATGAAGTAAATAGTACATTGAAATTAGTCTCAGGCAGGGAGACCAGTGGAGAAGGAACTTCAATATTTAGATGAGATACAAGGGCCTGAAACAAGGCATCTTTCAAAGGCATTGCACCATTTTTCTTTGACTAAATTTAACTCACAATTTGAAGGGAACATTTGTTTTGGAACCAAATTTTCTAAACTATTTCATATTCCTTTTTAGTGTTTCAAATTAAAACTGATTTTAAATCCATCTTTGATGAAACTCTAGTCACGATTCTTCTTCTGAAGTTTAAAGGTACATAAAAATACATTTCTTAGTGATATAAACATAGAATCACAGATTCTCAGGGTTTGAAAGTTTTAATTCACTTGGTTCAACCATCCAGCTGATATTGGAAGCCTTTCTAGCATATCCTTGCCAAGCAATCTTCTGGTCTAGGCTTGTATCTCCAAGAATGATATATCTAGATAGGTGGTTAAGAGCGTGGGCTCTGGAATTAAGCAGACCTACATTTAAATTCCTATTCCATCACTTCCACTCATGTGAACTTTGGCAAATTATTTAACTTTTTTCTCAGAGTTCCAAAATCTTAATCTATAAAATGGAAATAATATTACCGCTTACCTCATAGTGTTATACTAAAGAAATAAGGCATGTACAGCATTCAGCACAGTGCCCAACACAGAGTAATTCCTCAATAAATGATTGATGATATTATCATTATTTTTGTTTATCTCATTATTATTAACTTCCAAGGCATCATCTTTCAGTATTGGATAGCTGCCTCAGAAATTTCTTCTTGCTATCATCCCATAGAAAAATTTGGTTTCAGGATGAAATTTGCCAAAATAAATGTTCCACCCACTAGCCATATTTCATCATAAAATCTGAAAGGAATTCCCTGCAAAGAATGTGCATAATGTCATAGATACCCTGTTAGGATTTCAAGATTTCAAAAGTATAAATAAAGACCTGAAATATTAAATAATCCATAAAACCTTATCAATGCTATCTGTTTTGTAACGCTTATAAAAAGTAAAGAAATGTGAACAGACGTAATCTATTACCTGACGTCACAACTGGGCAATGACTTGTATGACAAATTTAATTTCAATAGATTCAGTAACTGCTTCCCTGACTTCAGAGCTTTTAATTGATTCAAAACCCTCTAGACAATAAACAGAACCTTAACCAAAAAAAAAAAAAAAAGAGAGAGGTTTTTGTGAAGTTTCTTTCTAATTCACAGGAAACAAATTGCATGCTGTCTGATCAGGTTCATTACATTTTTCAAACACACTGCTGGGAAATGTTTTGTCAAGATGCTCAGAGCATTTGATAATAGAAGTAAGAAAATAGAATCAAGATTTCGAGAACAACAATAAAATAAATTATTTATAATCCATGTAGATGCCACTTACCATAACTAGTAAATTCTTGTATATGTAAATTAACTTCTTTTTTCATGCAAATTATCCAGTTCTTTTAAAAACATGTCTTATAGTGCAGTGGGGGAAAAAATGACTGTCTTAAAAATCATAAAATCCTTTCTTCACCTTTTAAAAACATGCATGTGTTGAGAATGAATATACTTTGCACTGAGAAAATGTTTGCCAAAATATGTTTAGAACAAAGGAAATGTTTGAAATGTCATTATTAGTTATCAGGAATTTTTTAAAGATAATATTCTTTAAGTGTAGCATTGTTTTGACTTAAAAATAAGGCAGTCTATAATTAGCTAGAAAGCTTAAAGACAGAAGAATTGGTAAGTTAAAGATGAAAAAAAATTAAAACTAACTCATTATTAATAGAAGGAAATCAAAGACTAAAATGAGAGAGTTGATATACATTAGATCTAAAATCCTTGCCAACAATGAAATTGTTGACTTAGAAGAAGTCAGATATGACTACATTAAAATTATTTGAAATAGTATCCACAAACATGGAGCAAGAGGAACCTTAAGAAATAAGTATCTACTTAAATCATCTTAAAGGTTCCTACCAAAGACCATAACCAAAAGAAAGTATGGTGATGAGGCTGAGTTCTAAAGACAATTTGGTTGTTGGAGTAGTGAGAGAGCAACAGAGTTTCAAGCCACCAGAATATTTAAGTCTTCATGGTTTACCTATAAATGGTTAAATTGATTTATAGATTATTCTATACTGTTAACTGAATCATTCTCAGGACATGCAGAAATGGTTTAAAAATATTGCTGTAAATAAATTAAAGATTAATTATATAATAATACTGCAAGTAACAGCAAACAGTAAGAAATGGAGGAAGTTAACACTTCTCCTGTTAGGAAGTGCTCTTCAATAGCCACAGTAGGAATTTAAAATAATGACAGCCTAATCATCCCTTTAAAGATCTAAAACTGTGAAGACTATTTATAAGATGGATTTACATTAACTTTTACTTATGACCAATGCATTTTCCTAATTTTATTTCTTAAAATATTACTTAATGATACTAGGAAATCATGATAATTAGCTGACATTTAAAAATACTGTTTATGTCATTTTTAACTCAGCCTTTTTCATTTCAGCCTTTATTTCCATTTCTCTGTCCATTTTGTAATACATTTAATTTACTGTGTACTTAATATAGTAGGCTTTGAACTAAAATCCTCAGACTATTAGTATATGGATATCATTAATGAATATATAAAACCAGTGGTGCCATAAATATGTGTTTCCACAAAGCTTTGTTAGAATTAATATTCTCTCAAAGCCAATAGGGCTTCCCCTGTAGCTCAACTGGTAAAGAATCTGCCTCCAATGCAGGAGACTCCAGTTCATTTCCCGGGTTGGGAAGATCTGCTGGAGAAGGGATAGGCTACCCAGTCCAATATTCTTGGGCTTCCCTGGTGGCTCAGACGGTAAAGAATCTTCCTGCAATGTGGGAGACCTGGGTTTGATCCCTGGGTTGGGAAAGTCCCCTGGAGAAGGGAATGGCTACTGATTCTAGTATTCTGGCCTGGACAATTCCATGGACTATACAGTCCATGGGGTCATTAAGAGTAGGACCCAACAGAGCAACTTTCACTTTTCACTTTCAAAACCAAATATCATCACCATGGAAAAAGCATCTTACATAAGAATAAATAAAATGTTATCAAAAATACTTATTACCTCAGGTTACTTTAAAATCTAGTCCTCAGTTTTCTAAATTTTTATATCATTATCTCAGAATAACTTCTCAGCCCTATCATCTCTAGACTGTTCTTGCAGTCAGTATACAATAGATTCCTACTTCAATTGGTCCACTTAATAATGTATCTAACTTTTCTATGCTCTGAAGAATATAATTCAGGAAACAGTTTTTAGCAGTATATTTCCTAGAGAGAATTTTATGCTAACATTTCATTACTTAAGAATATCTTTAAAAGCCTTCATTATCAACTATTGAAAATGGCTAGCAGTCTGTAGCAATCATTTCAACATGATTTCTGTTGAAATTCTTAACTACCATAGGCACAAAACTTTGAGCTCTTCTTTTTAAGAAGTTGTTATAAAAATCTGTTGTTTGAACATTTTGTACTAAATACTAAGTACAAAATGTGTTTTGGATGCCCTATTTTTCTCTAACACCCTTCTTTATATGTTCATGTTCTTTTCTATGTTTGAGTTGAATATTATTTATTACTGATGGTTTATATAATTTTGTAGGATTTTTCTTCCTTGTAAATTTAGAAGGGACAAGTATCTTTCTGTTAATTTGTTCTCATTAGATGTGAAGAATTTTCAAAGAAATATGAAACAGTTTGACAACTAATTTTTATAAGGCAAGCACAAGTGAGTCTACAAAGATTAGAATTAGAATCTAATATCTATTATTACTTTATGTTTAGATTTTATTAATATTTGTTGTTTCAAAAAGAGTATATTGGACATTTCCAAACTTACATACCTCATATGCTTACTTAATATTTGTATTCACTGCCACTGTATTTCCCTATTTAACTCTTTACCAGTTCTTAATAATACAAAAACACAAACATTGAAGCTTTAATAATCATGAATTATTTTAGCATATAAATACTACGACAGTCATCATTGTTTCAATCCCCATAAAACCAGTACTGTTACCAGAAGTAAAAGATACAAGATCTTGTCAATCTTTTCTTTTCAACAAATATATAACCAACTAAAATTTCAGAACACTGACAAAGAATACAGTAACAATGAAATGGCCAATGGTTCTTTCATAGTGCATGACAAGAATGATTTATAAGAGCCATGCTGAAGAGAAAAGATTTCCAAAAAATGATAGATGTTCCTTCCATTTCTCCATAAATCACAGTGTACAATATTTAAACTGTCAGTGCTCATACCATGTAGTATTTCACAAGAAAAAAAAAAATGCACTCTCCCTCCTGTCTCCATTTGGAAAAGAATTTATGCAGGTCAGGAAGTGGGTTTGAGTCAGTATCAACACTTCTACTCTGGTGACTCCAAAAGGCTATTGAAGAGTTTTATCTTCTCCCTCATGGCTCAGATGGTAAAGAATCTGCCTGCAATGCTGAAGACCTGGGTTTGATCCCTGGATTGGGAAGATCCCCTGGAGAAGGAAATAGCAACCCACTCCAGTGTTCTTGCTTGGAGAATTCCATGCACAGAGAAGTATGGCAGGCTACAGTCCATGGGATCCTAAAGTGTCTAACAGAACTGAGCTACTAACACTACTTGGGCAACACATTCTGATGATCCTCACTACCAACAAAGGCTAAACCTAAATCCAGGGGGAAAACAAAATGGAGGTTTTAAGTCTCACTGTTTTCAAACTTTGATACAATACCCCAAAGTGAACTTTTCAAACCATGTTTGTTCTCCTTATTTCTGGATAAATAATCAGCTTTTTAGAATTAAAATAGCAAATTGGATAAGTAAAGATCTGAGGTTAAAACCTTAAGTACAATTTTAAGTGAGACAGAGTTTGTAATTTTCCAAAGACAGAAATAAAGTCTGTGAGTCTAGCATCCTGAGAATAAGGGAAATTGTGACAGAAAGTAAAATCAGAGATGGGCAGAACTAGATCATTTCAGTTCAGTTCAGTTCAGTTGATCAGTCGTGTCCGACTTTTTGCGACCCCATGAATTGCAGCACGCCAGGCCTCCCTGTCCATCACCAACTCCTGGAGTTCACTCAAACTCACGTCCATCGAGTCAGTGATGCCATCCAGCCATCTCATCCTCTGTCGTCCCCTTCTCCTCCTGCCCCCAATCCCTCCCCGCATCAGGGTCTTTTCCAATGAGTCAACTCTTCACATGAGGTGGCCAAAGTACTGGAGTTTCAGCTTTAGCATCATTCCTTCCAAAGAACACCCAGGACCGATCTCCTTTAGAATGGACTGTTTGGATCTCCTTGCAGTCCAAGACTCTCAAGAGTCTTCTCCAACACCACAGTTCAAAAGCATCAATTCTTCGGCGCTCAGCTTTCTTCACAGTCCAACTCTCACATCCATATATGACTACTGGAAAAACCACAGCCTTGACTAGACGGACCTTTGTTGGCAAAGTACTGTCTCTGCTTTTCAATATGCTGTCTAGGTTGGTCATAACTTTCTTTCCAGGGAGTAAGCGTCTTTTAATTTCATGGCTGCAATCACCATCTGCAGTGATTTTGGAGCCCAAAAAAACAAAGTCTGACACTGTTTCCACTGTTTCCACTGTTTCCCCATCTATTTGCCATGAAGTGATGGGACCAGATGCCATGACCTTCATTTTCTGAATGTTTAGCTTTAAGCCAACTTTTTCACTCTCCACTTTCACTTCCATCAAGAGGCTTTTGAGTTCCTCTTCACTTTCTGCCATAAGGGTGGTGTCATCTGCATATCCAAGGTTATTGATATTCTCCCAGCAATCTTGATTCCAACTTGTGCTTCTTCCAGCCCAGTGTTTCTCATGATGTACTCTGCATGTAAGTTAAATAAGCAGGGTGAAAATATACAGCCTTGACGTACTCCTTTTCCTATTTGGAACCAGTCTGTTGTTCCATGTCCAGTTCTAACTGTTGCTTCCTGACCTGCATATAGGTTTCTCAAGAGGCAGGTCAGGTGGTCTGGTATTCCCATCTCTTGAAGAATTTTCCACAGTTTATTGTGATCCACACAGTCAAAGGCTTTGGCATAGTCAATAAAGCAGAAATAGATGTTTTTCTGGAACTCTCTTGCTTTTTCAATGATCCAGCAGATGTTGGCAATTTGATCTCTGGTTCCTCAGCATTAAGGATGGTTAAATTTAGCTTCCAGATCCTCTACTTGACATTCTTACTTTAAACTTCAAGTTTAAAAACACTGACTTGTTTTTACACAGACCATCCACAAACTTTCGTTTATATCTCACTTCTACATCCTCTCTTTTTGAAATATAACCAGTCTGGGTCAGAACCTTTTGTTAAATTTCAGTTTTAAAATTCATTCTCCCATTTTTCATCGATTCATCCTCCATTCATTCCCTATCTGCCACAGTTTCGTCCCTACTCCTCCTAATAATGTGATTTTTAAAGTTATATTTCATGTAACTCTGGGAAACTTCCTAGTGATCAATATTTCTACACATAAAGATTAAAAGGAAAAGAAAGAAGCAATATAGTAAATAAGAGAGGGAGAGAGGACAAAGATTTCTGTTTATTTTATATTCCAAATATATATTACTTTGTATAAAAACATATGCTAAGTATAAAGGCTATGATACAGGAATAAGAGGTGAGTTTTGGGTGTTTTATTTTAAATATTTCTTTCCAGTTATTCAAGGTATGACTTCTAGCATGGAACTGGATAAAGCATCAATTTTAGGTGTTTATTTTGATAGTATGCCTTTAAAGTTTTGAAGTTTGTATTTGAGCAAAACTTCTATAAATATGGAAAACCAATTCATGGTGATTTTGCCTAGTCTTTCTTTCTTTGTTAACAGTCTAAGGCCATCTACCAGTTATGAGTTTGCTTTATACCTTCTCTAAATTGCAGCACTGCTATGCAAATATTTTTTATAAACTTGGCCTTTGCATAACAAGTTCAAGCAATCAAATTTTAAATATGTTTTTCTGAACACCTAGACTTGGCTTAGTATTTATCCTTGCTTTGCAACATAGAAATAAATCCATAATAACCTTATAAATTTTGCTTCCTATTTGATCATAATTTAGAGTGAATAATTTTGAAGAGTGAAAAGCCCTGGAAGTGTCTAGCTTGGCAATTAATTAATTAGGCAATTAGTTAATTATAACACTCAAATGAAGAAACATTCTTTTCTGCTGTAACCAATTTTGTTACATGATATTCTTAATCACTCCCACTGATGCCATTTCACAACAGTTGCTGAGGTCAAGAATTAGGAAATAAGTAAGAAAATTACCTAATTACCACAAAAGTCTCCGTCCCAATGTTGATCATTGAGTCGAATGACTAAGAAACTTTATTTTCTTGGCAGCTGATTCATAATCATTCTTGGTATCTCTGCCAGCTGGTGACCAGATACTCTCAGGTAATTTTCAGCAAGAGGAAGGAGTTTTATAGCAGAAGTACTATTAATTTATTTTGGGGGTACCTACATAAGAAACCTGGAATGTGATACACCTGGCTAACAAATTAAGGGTCAATCAGCTGTGAAAAATAAAGTCATTACTCATTTAGATATAAAATACCTCCAAACTGAGAGATTTCAAAAGCATATATATATCTTCTCATCTTCCTTGCATTTCTTTAATAGAGTTTCAAAGAAAATACAATTCCTTAAATTTACATAAGTGTGAAGATGCAAAGACCAAGAAAAATGTTCTAAAGGGTTAGCTGTAAATCTCAGCTTGCAAAACTGGATAGTGAAAAAAATGATATTCAAATTGATATTGTTTACATTCTTAGTTAAGAGAAAATCTAAGTCCTTTTTTAATAATAAGTTTTCAAGTTCTTTTACATAATAAATTTTTATAAAGCTTAAGTTTTGTAAACAACTTTTTTGTACAGCAATTTTATGTAGATCTAGTTAGATTTTCAATTTAAGTTAATACGACTGTTCAATTTTTATTGTCCATAAAATGAGTTATTAAACTGAAGATAGTGTTTATAAACTTAAGAAAGGATATAAAATTGAACTCATATTCCTGATTTCCTTAGCTGCTATTAACATTTAAAAATTATTCCAAATGTGTCTTCTGTCCTCTTATAAAATATTTTTATAGTAACAATAAACACAGACTAGGTATGTATTTCTATATTTCTCATTGGTATAAAATATGTAATTTCACTTGAAAAAATTGGTTTATACAAATTTAACTGAATAAAACAACTAAGAACCTTTTCCTTGAAAGTCCACTTACAATCAGTTTTCTTCAGTAATAAAGTCCATATTTGTTTGCCCAATATTAGCTCTGACCCTCAATATTTCATTATGCTCTATATAAATTCTCTACTCTAGCTACTGGTTTTATCAGGGAAGAACTGCACCTAGCATGAGTCAGCAACTTAGAAAAGTTCCCTCTTAAATTCATGAGGCTTTAGTCTCTCACAAAAAACAGTCTAGAAG
This sequence comes from Bos mutus, assembly GCF_027580195.1. Taxonomy (NCBI): domain Eukaryota; kingdom Metazoa; phylum Chordata; class Mammalia; order Artiodactyla; family Bovidae; genus Bos; species Bos mutus. Next base: position 121,973,382 of record NC_091618.1, read on the forward strand.
TGGGCAGTCCAGAACTGTCTGGCCACTGCTGGAAGGCATCAGGGGCCCAAGCTGCTCTCAGCTCTCAGCTCCATGGCTATGTGTGGCCCTTATCCTGAAAGTCTAAGATGCCCACTTGAGCTCCAACTGTTCTTTGGCCTTCTGGGCAGTAGAGTAATAGAAGGCCTTCTATGTCTTTCAGCATAGATGGAGGATGTCCTCCTTCTCTCCTTCTTTCACCCTTCTTTTAAAGGAGACCTTCCAAAAGTCCCATGCAGTGATGTAACATTTCTGCTTACATGTCACTACCAAAAGCTTAATACTTAACTGAACTTAGTTTCAAAAGTGAAGCTGGAAAACACTTTTTTTTAATGTGGTTGCATGTTGGCTTTGAAATAAAATTGTTGTTTTTCAATCACTGAGTCATGGCCAACTCTTTGCTACCCCATAGACTGCAGCACACCAGGCTCCTCTGTCTTTCAGTATCTCCCAAATTCATTCAAATTCATGTCCATCGAGTCAGTGATACTATCTAAGCATCTCATCCTCTGTCACCCTTTCCTCCTCCTGCCTTCACTCTTTCACAGCATGTGGGTCTTTTCCAATGAATCATCTTTTCACATCAGGTGGCCGAAGTATTAGAGCTCCAGCTTCAGCATCAGTCCTTCCAGTGAATATTCAGAGTTGATTTCCTTTAGGATTGACTGGTTTGATCTCCTTGCTGTCCAAGGGACTCTCAAGAGTCTTTTCCAGCACCACAATTTGAAATCATCAGTTCTTCGCATTCAGCCTTCTTTATGGACCAACTCTCACATCCATACATGTCTACTGGAAATAAAACTAAGATTCAGCAATTGAGGAAAAACAGGAGAATGAATGTCAGAGCAAGGAACTAACACTCTTCTGCCATATTTATATATCCATTGTTATTCAAATAAAACATTTCCATTTCTGTATCTCTGTTCAGCAAAATTTCCTTTCCTAAAATGTCTTCCTCCATTCCCATATTATTCTTATTGTAGTTCTAGCTTTTCTTCAGTGTCCAACTTAGTTTCTATTTCTTTCTATTTTTTCCAACTTCCTTGCACTTCACTCAAGATTCAGATAAAATTTTTTATCTATACCACTCATTTGGAACTCATGGCATGTTCAATCTCATTAATAATTTATTTTAGTGACTATGTGCTATGTTTCCAATGATGTAATGTCTGAGCTTCATAAGATCAGACACCATGCCTTTTGCTTCTCTGCATCCCTGGGACATGAGATTGTACCTGTCTTATTCCATGAGGCATTTGAGATAACTTACAGAGAATGTTCAAAAGTAATAACATGTGCACTAAAAACTGGAGCAGGAAAAATATAAGCTAAAATGGGAAGCCAAGACATAAAGAGGACAGAAGTACAAAGGATGAAATATAAAAACGAAGGTTGTAAGAACTAACTGTTAAAACTTTTAACATTGGCTACATTTTAGACAGAAAAACATATTTGACTAGGCTACATATGCTATGCCTGGTAGCTAAATAGAAAATGCAAATATGACCAATTATAAATTACTATTGAAAAGTGAAGGAGGGGGAATTATCAGTGAAAGTAAATCTCTTTCATATCACTACGTTCTAAAAGGAATTTCTCACTCAGTGAGAAATAATGCAGGACTCAGTAATACAGTAGAGAATGTCCTTAGTAGCATTCCCATGTCAAATACAATGATGGGCTTATGAGGCCAGTCTTATAGCATTCATCAGTAAAAGGCATGACATCAAACACAACAGTAAAAGTTGTTTTATAGAGAGTAATTTTAATATTCTTTTTTCTTATTATTTGAAATAAAGAACAATCATATTAATAGACACAATAAAAATAATTGGAACATATCCTTCAGTCATCAATATGTAACACTCTCTTAACCTTATCTCTGAGGTAGGCCAGATGGTGGAGAGTTTAAGGTGAATGTTTCCAAATATTTGACATGTGACACTGTGTGGGGAAGTGGCACAGGATAGAGATAAATGCACAGGCTCTACCACATAATTGGCTGTAGTGCATTGGGTAAGTTACTTTAGATTTCTTTGCTTTAATTTCCTTATCTACAAAATGATAATAATAATAGTACCCATATAGAATTGATATGAGCATTATAACAGTAATGTTGATAAAGTTTGAACAAGAGCTGGCATATGATATCTGCTATGTAAAACAGTTACTTATTTATGTTAAACAGATAGTAATGTTGAAGTACTTACAGAAAATTGAGAAGGCAGGCCAAGGATTTTATCTCAATGGATGCCCACAAGTTATTCACTCAGTTCTTCCTGATTTTGAAGAGAATGGCAAGAACCATTATCATGAAAGAAACTGAAGGTTTTACTCTAAAATTCAAATTATTAGAATGTTTTTCATGTGCTTTGTTTTAAAATTTGAGTCATTGCAAAGAAAACAGAAAGAGAAATTAAGGAAACAATTCCATTCACCATTGCAACAAAAAGAATAATATACTTAGGAATAAATCTATTTAAAGAAACAAAAGACCTATACATAGAAAACTATAAAACACTGATGAAAGAAATCAAAGCTGACACAAATAGATGGAGAAATATACCATGTTCATGGATTGGGAGAATCAATATAGTGAAAATGAGTATACTACCCAAAGCAATCTATAGATTCAATGCAATCCCTATCAAGCTACCAACAGTAATTTTCAAAGAATTAGAACAAATAATTTCACAATTTATATGGAAATACAAAAAACCTTGAATAGCCAAAGCAATCTTGAGAAAGAAGAACGGAACTGAAGGAATCAACCTGCCTAACTTCAGACTATACTACAAAGCTACAGTCATCAAGATAGTATGGTACTGGCACAAAGACAGAAATATAGATCTATGGAACAAAATAGAAAACCCAGAGATAAGCCCATGCACCTATGGACACCTTGTCTTTGACAAAGGAGGCAAGAATATACAATGGAGAAAATACAATCTCTTTACCAAGTGGTGCTGGGAAAACTGGTCAACCACTTGTAAAAGAATGAAACTAGAACACTTTCTAACACATACACAAAAATAAACTCAAAATGGATTAAAGATCTAAACGTAAGACCAGAAACTATAAAACTCCTAGAGGAAAACATAGGCAAAACACTCTGACATAAATCATGCAGGAACCTCTATGACCCACCTCCCAGAATAATGGAAATAAAAGCAAAAATAAACAAATGGGACTAATTAAACTTAAAAGCTTTTGCACAACGAAGGAAACTATAAGCAAGGTGAAAAGACAGCCTTCAGAATGGGAGAAAATAATAGCAAATGAAGCAACTGACAATTAATCTCAAAAATACACAAGCAACTCCTGCAGCTCAATTCCAGAAAAATAAACGACCCAATCAAAAAATGGGCCAAGGAACTAAACAGACATTTCTCCAAAGAAGACATACAGATGGCTAAGAAACACATGAAAAGATGCTCAACATCACTCCTTATCAGAGAAACGCAAATCAAACCACAATGAGGTACCATCTCACGCTGGTCAGAATGACTGCTATCCAAAAGTCTACAAGCAATAAATGCTGGAGAGGTGTGGAGAAAAGGGAACCCTCTTACACTATTGGTGGGAATGCAAACTAGTACAGCCACTGTGGAAAACAGTGTGGAGATTCCTGAAAAAACTGGAAATAGAACTGCCATATGACCCAGCAATCCCACTACTGGGCATACACACCAAGGAAACCAGAATCGAAAGAGACACATGTACCCCAGTGTTCATTGCAGCACTGTTTACAATAGCCAGGACATGGAAGCAACCTAGATGTCCATCAGCAGATGAATGGATAAGAAAGCTGTGGTCCATATACACAATGGAATATTACTCAGCCATTAAAAAAATGCATTTGAATCTGTTCTAATGAGGTGGATGAAACTGGAGCCTATTATACACAGTGAAGTAAGTCAGAAAGAAAAACACCAATACAGTATACTAATGCATATATATGTAATTTAGAAAGATGGTAACGATGACCCTATATGTGAGATAGCAAAAGAGACACAGATGTGAAGAACAGACTTTTGTACTCTGTGGGAGAAGGCGAGGGTAGGATGATTTGAGAGAATAGCATTGAAACCTCTATTTGATCATATGTGAAACAGATTGCCAGTCCAGGTTCGATGCATGATACAGGGTGCTCAGGGCTGGTGTACTGGGATGACCCTGAGGGATGGGATGGGGAGGAAGGTGGGAGGGGGGTTTAGGATGGGGAACACATGTACACTCATGGCTGATTCATGTCAATGAATGGCAAAACCACTACAATATTGTAATTAGCCTCCAATTAAAATAAATTAATTTAAAAGATAAAATAAAATTTGAGTCACTGTAGTCTTACCAAGCAGAAAAGAATGGAAAAGGAAAATGCAAATATACTTAGTATTATTCTCTGAATAAAATGATAGAAGAGTTGGTATGGCCAAACTAAAAGAAGTACAAGAAAATGGCATGAGATTGTCATCTATGAATTGTGAGATTTTGGAGATTCATTTAGTCAATTATTTTAATTTCTTTATCTAAAGTGAGTATGGAATGGTGAAAACAATTGTCATGAGTTATAAAAAGATAATCTCTTTCTGTCATTGTTAAAATGAAAATCTTGGTAAAATGCAAGAACTACTTTTTACTGGATTAAAGGTAACATGAATTGGTATTCTCCTGGTACATTAGGAAAAAATAATGTACTAACTACTAAATAGACCATAAATTTGAATTAAAAAAACAAAAATAATATCAATCATATAAAGTTTACATGCCAGTAAACTTGATTTTTGAGAGTGGCATCAAAGGTTGAACAATGTTTAGATCTCCAAAGCAGTAGCAACTTTTTGGAAAAGAGATTATGATGCATTATGCCAGCAGAATTTTAAATCTTCAACCAAGAACAGCTTAACCCTGTCTCATTATCCAGAAAATGTTCTTTTTAAAATTGACCTTTTTCTATGTTCACTTCCTACGAATGGCTGGCTGTCATCTTTGTAATGACCTCCTGATTGGTCATAGCTTATTTCTCTTATACTTGGAGCATCAGCTTACTACTCTTCAAAAGATAGTTTCAAAATGAATCATAAGCTCCTGAAAGACAAGGGCAGTGCTTTTTATCTCTATGTAGATCCAGAAACTGAGTCTATGCCTTTCATTAAGCAACTGTTCAAAATGGTTTGCTGTTGAAAGATTGGAAGTCAGCAGAAGGTATTCCCAGGAGTAGGTTTTATCTGGTTGTAAGGAGCCTTTTTTGTATGAACAGAAGGGGCAGAAGGAAAAGGAATAAAGAGTATTCACTAAAGAAGAGTGAGGAAGAGATTCATACAATAATCTCTCCTCTCAACCAAGGGGAATAATTTGATGTAACTCTGGAGGGATCTGGTAAAGGAAAAAGGCAAGAGAAGGTTGTTTAATCCTTTGTTGGTATAAACAGGCTCCTTCTCTTCTTGGATCTGAGTTTGTTACCTTAAATCATGATCACAATAACCCAGTTTAGAAAATTATGGCAAGATATCAGCTGTGGACTTGTTAAGAATTGTTTACTTTGTTGTAAAATCCATTGCTATACATTTATATGACCTACGGTGTTTGAAAGTGAAAGACAAATCTCATTTACCACCACTGGAAGAGACAGCTATTTCCCAATTTTGACCCTGAAAATTGATAATTAAAGAGGGAGAATTGAGCATGTAACTTGCTTTTTTATTTTTGAGGAATTCTAATTCATCGCCATTTTAAAACTCCCAATGAAATATTGATTTAATCAAAGAATGCTAAAGGCACGTGCGGTAAGGGCTTCCCTGGTGGTTCAGATGTTAAAGAGTCTGCCTGTAATCAGGAAACCTAATTCAGTCCCTGGGTTCCTGAAGATCCCCTGGAGAAGGGAATGGCTACTCACTCCAGTGTTCTTGCATGGAGAATTCCATGGACAGAGGAGCCTGGCAGGCTGCACAGTCCGTGGATCTCACAGAGTCCGACATGAGTGAGCAACTAACACTTTCACTTCACTTTCACGTGCAGTAAGGCTGGTAAACGCAGGCTTCACACATGTTTTTATCAGATTGCTTGGCAATCACATTATATCCTTTATAGCACAAAGATTTGACAACCCTCTCTTACCCCATTGATCTATCTTAGCAAACTCATGGAAGCAAAACCTGCTTTTATGTGCCTCTTGGGAGCTAATATAAAGACATCACTGGTGAGGTGGTTCCTGCCAAAATGTTTTATCTTATATACTTGAAATTTTCTAAGAGAATAGATCTTAAATTTTCTCACCACACACACACATACACACATGGTAACTATGTAGAGGTGAAGAATAAGATATTTAGCTTGGCTTTGGTGATCTTTCCACAAGGTACACATGTATTAAAACATTAAATTGCACACCTTAAATATATATAGGTTTTATATGTCAAAGATGTCTCAATAAAGTTATTTTTTAAAATACTTTATATGAATATCATCAAGGTTTTAGAGCTAACTTCCAGCTTTAGAGAAATAGAAGACATAGAAGAACAAGCTGAACCATGCTTTTAGGATATCATTTTTTTTAAGTCTAGAATGTGTGATGTTTCTCAAAGCAGCTAGACTGGTCTCTTCAAAAGACAAGTGTCACAGGAAAAAACAAACATGGAACTGAACTAGAATAGAGTCTGAAGAGATAGAATAACCAAATGTAATGCATAAATCTTAAAAGGATCCTGGTTTGAAAAAATCTGTTAAAAACATTTTGGAGATAACTGGATATAATATTTGTATATGAATGAGTGATACATAATTTTCTTAGTTATTACAATACTCTTATGATTATGTAGAAGTTTATTCTTATTCCTAAGAAATGTATGCTAAAATATTTAGTACAGTGTGATGATCTCTTCAATTTATTTTAAATAAATAGCTTAAATGATTCAGTAAAAATATATTTCATATAATATATAAAATTCCAATAACGTATCAGTCAAATAGATGCAAATATACATACACAAACATACATAAACACATAAATATATGGATAGGTAGATTTAAAACATGACAAAAAGTTAATTCTGCTGCATCTTGGCTAAGGATCTATAGTTGTTTACTTAGCTATTTCACCTTTTCTGTATGTTTTAAAACTTACATATATAAAAAGATGTTTTTAATTAAAAATAAAACATCAGAGAAAAGTAGTAACCCACTGAGATTAAACATTATCACTGTTGTTAGTAAAAAAAAAAAAAAAACTATATGCTAATCATCTGCTGTAATATAACTAGAAGCCATACCAATTGCAATACATCCGTTACCTGGTTCGCTTTTTTCAAAATTGTGTTAAAATATACATAAAATTTACTGTCTTAACCGTTAGTAAGTATGCAGTTTAGTAAGCATGGAGTATATTCACATTGTTATGCCACCGTCACCACCACCCATCTTCAGAATTCTTTCCAGCTTGAAAACTGAAACTCTATACCCATCAGACAATAACGGTTCATACCCACTTTCCTGCAGCCTTTAACAATCACCATTGTACTTTCTTTCTCTATTAATTTTTTTATTATTAGTCTTTTTTTCTTTTAAAAATTTATTTATTTTAACTGGAGGATAATTGCTTTACAATGCTGTGTTGGTTCTGCCATACAAAAAAGCAATTCAGCCATAATTATACATATATCACCTCCCTCCTGAGCTTCTCTCCCCTCCCCCGACCCCGTCCCTCTAGGTCCACTACTGGGCATATACCCTGAGAAAACCATAATTGAAAAAGACATATACCCTGATATTCATAGTAGCACTATTTATAATAGCTAGGACATGGAAAAAACCTAGATGTCCATCAACAGATGAATGGATAAAAAAAATGTGGTACACATATACAATGGGATATTGTATATAAAAAATACAATAAAAAGAATGAATTGGAGTCAGCTCTAGTGGGGTAGATGAACCTAGAACCTGTTATACAGAGTGTAGTAAAATCAGAAAGAGAAAAACAAATATCATATATTAACACACATTTATGTCTCTATTAATTTGACTATTCTACATACCTCCTGTAAGTGGAATTATATAGCATCTGTCTTATTTTGACCAGTTTATTTCACTTAGCAAAACATCCTCAGAATTCCCCCATGATACAGCATGTGTCAAAATCTTCTTCCTTTCTAAGGCTGAATAGTTTTCCTCTGTATGTATATACCAAATTTTATTTATCCATTTATGGATACTCATATTACTTCTACCTTTTGGATATTGTGAATGTGCTTCTATATACATGAGTGTACAGTTCAATTCAGTTCAGTCGCTCAGTAGTGTCCGACTCTTTGCAACCCCATGAATCACAGCACGCCAGGCCTCCCTGTCCATCACCAACTCCCGGAATTCACTCAGACTCATGTCCATCAAGTCAGTGATGCCATCCAGCCATCTCATCCTCTGTCGTCCCCTTCTCCTCCTGCCCCCAATCCCTCCCAGCATCAGAGTTTTTTCCAATGAGTCAACTCTTCGCATGAGGTGGCCAAAGTACTGGAGTTTCAGCTTCAGCATCATTCTTTCCAAAGAAATCCCAGGGCTGATCTCTTTCAGAATGGACTGTTTGGATCTCCTTGCAGTCCAAGGGACTCTCAAGAGTCTTCTCCAACACCATAGTTCAAAAGCATCAATTCTTCGGCGCTCAGCTTTCTTCACAGTCCAACTCTCACATCCATACATGACCACAGGAAAAAACATAGCCTTGACTAGATGGACCTTTGTTGGCAAAGTAATGTCTCTGCTTTTGAATATGCTGTCTAGATTGGTCATAACTTTTCTTCCAAGGAGTAAGCATCTTTTAATTTCATGGCTGAAGTCACCATCTGCAGTGAATTTGGAGCCCAAAAAAATAAAGTCTGACATTGTTTCCACTGTTTCCCCATCTATTTCCCATGAAGTGATGGGCGTACAAGTATCCCTTAAAGGTCAAGCTTTCAAATCTTTTGGGTATATACTCAGAAGTGTAATTGCTGAATCATATGGAAATACTAATTTAAAATTTTGAGGATAGTGGGTACACCATTTTACATCCCCACAAATAGTGCCTAAGGATTCCAATTTTTCCATATCCTTGCCAACATTTTTTACATTCTAAGTTTTCGACAGTAGCCATCCTAATGAGTATATGGCTTTGTGGTTTTGATTTGCTTTTCTCTAATGATGAGTGATGATGTTCAACATCTTTTCATGTGCCTATTGGCCATTTGTATATCTTCTTCAGAGAAATATCTATTCAAGTTTTTTCCTCATTTTTTTAAATTGGAGTATCTTTATTGTGGTTAAGTTGTAGGAGTTCTTTATATATTCTGGATGTTAACCCCTTATCAGGGTTATGATTTGCAGATATTTTTCTCCTATTCTATGGGTTGGTTTTCACACTATTGATTATGCCAGTTGATGCACAAAAGTCCTTAATTTTGATGTAGTTTAATTTATCTAATTTTGTTTTTGTTACTATCTGGTTTCCTTTTATATTACCCTGAGAGACTGGTGTTATAACCCAGTTTTATACCTGAGCAAACTGTAGCTTGGACAATATGATTAACTTTGCTAAGTCCACATGACTACTACAAAGTGAAGCTGAGTTTCAAATTCAGTTACATTGTTCCACTAAACTATGCTGCAGTACTGATATAAACATTTATATTTTACCTAATTAAGAATTAATTAGAATAAACTTTCTGTCCCATCTTGAATGTGCATATTTCTCAGCTCTACAACATACAGTTTGATTACATTGATGAAGAGATACTTTTGCCCAGATGGCAGAGCTTGGACAGCCAAATGTCTTACATAATAATCTTCATTGACATGTGAAGTACTTAGACTCGGGAAAGATAAACAGTCACAACTTCTGGCAGACTGTCACTTTTTGGAATAACTAAGCAAAGAGTTGAAGGGTTTGAACGCTATGATAGTCAAGGAATGTTTGAATATGGCAGCAGGTCCATTGTTTGAGATAGTCTCTAAAATTACACTCAGCAGTTTATGGAATTGCCAAAGACAATTGGATGCACAACCTTTTCAATAAATAAGAGTGAGGAAGAATTTAGTTAAAATAAAAAGTATCTTTCCACAGGGACCTTAAGAAAGCTTTTTCTCCTGTTTTCTGAATCCTGCGCTTTGGTCTAGAAGGAACCCAAGGTCGTGTTCAGTTCAGTTCAGTTGCTCAGTCATGTCCGACTCTTTGCAACCCCATGGACTGCAGCACACCAGGCTTCCCTGTCTATGACCAACTCCCAGAGCCTACTCAAACTCATGTCCATTGCGTTGGTGATGCCATCCAACCAGCTCATCCTCTGTCATCCCCTTCTCCTCCAACCTTCAATCAACAACCTAAATCTCGCCAAGATCATGAGACAACCTAAATCATGGAACCCTCATAATAAAATATAACCTGGATCTATTTTCTTCCAAACTCCTTTCTACCCTTTGGAAGGAATCATGAAGCAAGATTATGGGTCTTCTTTTAGATTTATATATCTACTGAACATATCACCTGAGTTTCTTATGAATTTTATTCTGGATATAACAGACAAGTAAAAGATTGCAATAGAGGCTTTAAAACTTCCAACATATATAAAAGGCAATAGTGTCTGATTTAAAAAAGAAAGTCTACATTATAAAGGGTTAAAGATGTAAATTAGGATAATCTGTTAACATCTGTCTTTAAATCTACATATACTTTGACCAACAAACTCTCTTTTTAACAACAAAGGGGACAGGTGACCTGAAAACCATTCACTAAGGAAATGGTTGAATCAGTGCATTTATACAATGGAAAATTATACTGTTGTTTTAAAAATAAATCTTTACATATGAACTTGGGATGATATTTCTGCTCAATAAAAACAGCAAGTTGTAGAAATGTATATACTTTGTTCCTACTTGGAATGGAGTGTAGGAGGGCAGACAGTAGGATATAAATATTAATTAGTTTAGGACCAGAGGAAGAGTTGAAGGAAATAATCAGGCTCTTTAAAGACACATAGTTCAATCTTTTGCAATAGTTAAGTACTGCTCTGTAATTTTTTAACCTAGTAAAGAAAAAATGTAGAGTTCTGCACAGACCTCAAAACAATCCAATCTCTAAAATTAAATTCTAGGCAATGGAATTGTTTACCTGTCCTTTTCCTAAAGGACATTTAATAGTAATCTAATCACTTGAAAGAGAATTTTTTTTTTTTTACTTTGAGTGAAATCAGTAACTTGAAAACAGTTTTTGAGGTCATGGACAGTTAACTTTAACTTTATTATTAGAGGGAATCCCCATATAAACACCCTACCATGAATTTAAGAAATGTATTTATTGGTTGTGCTGTGCTTAGTCTCCCAGTCGTGTCTGACTAGCCTGTCAGGCTCCTGTGTCTATGGGGATTCTCCAGGCAAGAATACTGGAGTGGGTTGCCATGCCCTCCTCCAGGGGATCTTCCCAACCCAAGGATCAAACCCAAGTCTCCCTCATTGCAGGCAGATTCTTAACTGTCTGAGCCAACAGTGTTGTTAGTTGCTTAGTCGTGTCTGGTTCTTTGTGACCCCATGGACTGTAGCCCACCAGGCTCTTCTGTCCATGGAATTCTCCAGACAAGAATACTGGAGTGGGTTGCCATTTCCTTCTCCAGAAGGGAAGCCTATTTATTGGCTAGCCGTCTATTATATGTAAGAAGGCAGAATGACTAAATGGAGCTAGCCCCAAGCCCTACAGTCCTACTTCTGAATTCAAATTCTGCCTGACACTCTCTTGGAGTAGAGTATTTAACTCATTATTTAACCTCTTTAGGCCTCCATCTGCTTATCTACAAAATAAAGGATAATTCCCTTAAAATAGTGCCAGGCACGTAGGTTTTCAATAAATGAGTTAGGTGCTGTGCTGTAGGATTGTTTTGTTTCAAGTAGCTCCTAGTGAAACAGAGACAAAAGCCTAGCTAATGAAGATTTCTTCTGCAAAGAATAACAAGGATCTTTAATTTCTCCCAAGTAATATGTTCTGTAGCAGCTTGGAGGTCAGCCAAGGGTATATATAGCCACTTAGACTATCATTATTGGCATAAGTCTGAAAAGAGGGAAAGTTTTAGAAGAGGAAGATGTCTGTTTTCCCTTATGCCTGGAAGCAAATACATGGTATATTCAGAAAAGGAGAAATGAGCTTTTAAATCTAAATTTCTTTTAGATAAATTATTATAATAAATCAGTATAAACATATGATTTTAGCAAAAGAATAATGACTCTGGGACTAGAATGAATATAGAGGGTATTCATTCCACAAGAAGAGCAATTAATAAAAAAATGTCTGGCAAACCTTCAGATTCCTCATGATGCCATCAGCACATACTTCACTAGTGGCTAACAATATGCAACATGAAGTAATTAAAGGCAGGTAAATATCCAGACTATTCCAGATGCTAATGGCATCTGTGAAACAAACTGTATACAACTACTCTTTTGATTACTAACAATAAATAAATAACCATTTGAATTTCCTGAATTTGCCCTTCCAGTAGCAAGGAATTCACAATATCCTAAAGCAGGGGTCCCCAACCTCAGGGATCTAATGCCTGATGACCTGATGACCTGAGGTGGAGCTAATGTAATGATAATAAAAATAAAGTACACCATAAATGTAACGCATTTGAGTCATTTAGAAACCATCCCCACCACCCCAACCTGTGGAAGAATTGTCTTCCGTGAATCCAGTCCCTGGTGTCAAAAGTCGGGGACCGCTGTCCTAAAGGCTGTGTTACGGGTTGGATTGTGTCACACTAAAAGATATGCTGACATCTTAAGCCCCTGTACCTCAGAATGTGAGCTTATTTTGAAATAAAGTCATAGCAGATGCAGTTAATTAAGTTGAGGTCACATTGGAGTAGGATAGACCCTTAGTCCAATATGCCTGAGCATTATAAGAGGAGAAGTGACACAGATAGACACAGGAAGGACAGCCCACAGTAATGGAGGCAGAGATTGGAGTTACGTAGCTGCTGCAAGCCAGGGAACATCAAAGACAGCCAGACAACTGCTAGAAGCTAGGAAGAGGCAGGGAGGGTTTTCCTTCCTTCCTAGGGTTTCAGAGGGAGCATGACCCTGCTAACACCTGGATTTGGGGATTTCAGAGTCCAAAACTGTGAAATAATATATTTCTGTTTTAAGTCACTGGTTTGTTACTTGTTACAGCAACTCTAAGAGATGTATATACTACATTTTCATTATGGACGTAATCCTTTACCAGGCCAGTTGTAGTGAATTGCCCTGGTGGCTCAGATGGTAAAGAATCTGCCTGCAGTGCGGGAGACCTGAGTTTGATCCCTGGGTTGGGAAGATCCCCTGGAGAAGGGAAAGGCTACCCACTCCAGTATTCTGGCCTAGAGAATTCCATGAACTGTATAGTCCATGGCGTCACAAAGAGTCGGACATGACTGAGTGACTTTCACTTTCACTTCACTAAAATGCTTAGGAGCCTCTAGTTTTAAACTTGATATTACATCTTAATTTCTTATAAATGACTTAAAATTATTAATAAACTCATTTTCCTTTCATAGAATCCAAGCAAATCATTCAGAAACTACTGAATTCTAGTCTCAAGGATTATATGAGTTTCCTAGAGATGCCATAACAAAGTACCACAGACTCGGTGGGTGGCTTAAACAATAGAATTTATTTTCAGCCTGGAGGCTAGTATCTGAGATAAAGGTTGATAGGGTTGGTTTCTTCTGAGGCCTCTCTACTTGGCTTATAGGTATCCATCTTCATCTTGTGTCTTCATATCATCTTCCCTGTATGCCTGTCTGTGTCCAGATTTCCTCATTTTATAAGGGTGTCAGTCGTTTGGATTAGGACCCGTCCTATTGTTTCATTTTAATTTAATCACTTCTTTAAAACCCTATCTCCAAACATAGCCACGTGCTGAGGGGTTTAGGACTTTAATATATGAATGTGGGAGGACATAATTCAGCTCACAACCAGGTCAAAGAAAAGATTTTACTACTACTTTAATGAAAAACTGTGCTCTCAACCAACTTACTCAATGTATTTAGTGTCATTCTAACTACCAGGAATAATGTATAGTGAAGTTTTTAATAAAAGAGCATTACTAAAATCCAAGAGTTCTATAACAAAGGGGGAACTTCTTTTCAACAGCTTTTATAAACATTCTTTGCCTAACACCTGCTCAACAAAAGCTTTAGTCTTGTATAGCTTCATTGTTTATCTTTTTTTAGAGTAAGTATTCACTGAACTTAGAGAATATTTAAGCTTTTCTTTTTCCCCATTGTTCCATGTAAGTTGTATGCCTTGTAAATGATCTCCAATTGTAAAATTAAATGTGCCTTTTTTGTATCATGTCAATCTTATTCTCCCAGTCTAAAGTATGTTATCCCATTTCTACTGCTTTCAGTTTGGGTTACAATATTAGATAATACCCAATAAGATAATCACACAAGCAGTCATAATTTCCTTCACAAATTGAGTTTTATGGCAATAAAAAATGATGAGAGAAAATTTAGTAACTTAAAATTGTACCCACTAGCTGGTTTTAATTAAACCAAAGCAAATTTTAGTCCCTGGGAAAAATACTTGTTTTCATAGGTGTTACACAAATTCAGTGAATAAGGACTCCCCCAGAAATACCTAGTAAAGGAAAAACAAAGGTTGTTGAAGTATTCTCGTAGTTTTATTATTAGAGAGTAGACTCAGAAAAGGACAGAATGGGAAAAAAATACAAATGACTTCATGGAGATTCTCTCATCCCAAGGGGAGAGTCTACAGACTCAGTCAGCATTCAGCAGCATTCTGTAGATTTGAAAAATGGGCAGCACCAGCTAAGCAAACATATTCTGCAATTGAAGAGACTTTGTATGAGAATTCCATTATCTGTGAATACTGACAGCAATCTGTTTGTTTGTTTTTACCTAAACTAAAATTGGCAATTGGTGTTTGAATTATGCACCAAAGTGAACAATAGTTTTCTTATGTAATAGAATTTTAAGTGGCCTAGTCTACAATTAAAGAAAGGCAAATTACTTGCCTGCCCCCTTCACTCTCACATTCCAAGATTTCACATTATAGGCTGTCCTGGCCTTAAATGCAAAGGTGGAAAGGATCAAAATGTCCATTTAGATGGACCATTCCACAGAGTTGGAAATATAAAGCAAGAAATTGGACAGGAATCTTTAAAGTTATGTCAGTTGGCATGATGATGTGGGTATTCTCTCCAAAGAGACATAAAAACTGATTGATGTAATTTAACAAAAAGCTATTGAGTGCCTACTACATACTTGTGACTGTGCTACATGTATGGAGATCTGGTTGTTTATCCAAAATATCTGGGTTTTCTTCCTTAGTCTGCAGACTTCAAAGCAATATGATTATTCAGAACCCATAGGTCTTTGGGAAATAAGTAACACCAGCTCCCAAATATTCATTGTAATGTATAACAAATATAGCACTAATTTTAGGCTTCAGTAAAGCCTTATTGTTAATGACCAAGATGACCTCAACCTTCCCCTCAGCTTGACTAAACTTTAAATAAATTTCTTCCAAACTACAGTCCCTTTTCTTAGAGCATTTACCTTACAAAACTTACAATCACAAATTCTTTCTCTGCTCTCTTTGAAATGTATACAGATCTCATTAGAAGCATCTTGCTAGTTTTATGACCCAGTCTTTGGGAATGTCTTTCCCAAAGACTTGACAGTCATCATTTTGAATCACATGCATTAAGGAAGATAGTGCCCCCATCTCTCAGAGTTTGTGCAAGGATTAGAGCCTACTTTCAGTGGATACCTCGCTACAAGACTTCCTTCTGTCATGAAGATGTAAGAAAGTTTACTTTTTCTTTGGGTTAGGACAATTGGGAGGTACAGATGGTTTATGATTCTCCTCATCCCAACTCTTAACAACTCTACAGCCCTTTGTTTCAGTGAAATTGAGTTCAGTCTCTCTCATCGGTTGCAGTAGTCTTGAGGAAAAGCCTTCCCTACTTGTTACTCTTTGTCCAGTGCAATTTTACTTTGAGATTAATGATATCAAAAGCTATTGATATATACCTGCTATTCTGTGTTCCCAATCAGTGATGACACTTTGCCTTCATCATGTGATGTCTCATGGCAGAAACTTTAAGATCATCCATTAAGTTTTCCACAGAACTGCTGTATGAGATAACATACTGGAGTGATGAATTTTTTGCACAGAAAAAGTCAAAATTATTCAAAGTTAACAATATAATTGAGTCAAGATTTTAATTAAGAGATTCTAGAATATTATAAAATCCTTTAACCTCTGATTGCCAGACTAGAAAACAAAATTTTTGTGTGATCTGACTGGGAAATATGACCAATGCTACTTCCTCATTTAGTTGGAAAGACAACTCTGGAGTACTTGCAAGGAGTTGTAGAGAGAGAACACAGCAGTGTTGGGGTTAGAGAGACCTCATTTTGAAATGTAACACTACCACTGACTATATGTGTGACTTTGAGCAAATTATTTCCTTGTCTTTACAAAACAAGATACAGCTACTCACCTACTCCCTTGGCCAGGGAGTTGTGTGGGTTATATGTGAGGAAAACAGTGGCCTTTAATACCATCTCAGTCCACTAGAGTGTTAGACGGCTGTGCAGAGCTGCAATGTTTACCAAGGGCATTGACAAGATGTGCTAAGAAAAAGACAGACTCCTCCAGGGGAAACTGCTCTCACCACCTCCTCTCCTTCTTAAAGTGATGGGAGCCTCTTACCAGGGTCCTGTCAGCATTTTCAGTTGTGACTTACCTCTTAGCAGGACGTCTAGATGGAGCACCTGCCTGGATCCATGAGGTAACTGGCTCTCCTTTCCCTTAACCCAGGAGAATAGTGCTTCAGACTTTCTAGAGCATAAGAAAAGAACCAAGCCCAATCATTAACAATGCAGACAGAATACATTCAATCCACCATGAAAAACAATATGAGAAAAACTTCATTTTTCAGCTGATTCTACTCCCTCCCCTCCATAAAACCACAAAACAAAATCAAACAAAAAGCCTGATATAAACAAATAGGAGGGGGTTTCAATTCCCTGATTTTTAAAAAGCTATACTGATTTTAAAACCTTTAGCCAAAATAGAGGAACACATCAATCTTTTAACTTCTTTAGAGAGATAAGAGATGGACGATAAACGTGGGGTGGCAGAAATTGCATTTCAGCCCTAATTCTCACATGCATGCCTGCGAGCAAAGTTGCTTCAGTCATGTCCGACTGCACTGTAGCTCTCCAGGCTCCTCTATCCATGGAATTCTCCAGGCAAGAATACTGGAGTGGGTTGCCGTGCTCTTCTTCAGGGGATCTTCCCGACCCAGGCATCAAACGGGCATCTCATATCTCCTGCATTGGCAGACAGTTTCTTTACCATTGGTGTTACCTGGGAAGCCCAATTGTCATATAAATTCTATTTATTCTTTAATATCTGGTGAGAATCTGTATGCAGGTCAGGAAGCAACACTTAGAACTGGACTTGGAACAACAGACTAGTTCAAAATAGGAGAAGGAGTACGTCAAGGCTGTATATTGTCACCCTACTTATTTAACTTATATGCAGAGTACATCATGAGAAACACTGGGCTGGAGGAAGCACAAACTGGAATCGAGATTTCCGGGAGAAATATCAATAACCTCAGATATGCAGAGGACATCACCCTTATGGCAGAAAGTGAAGAAGAGCTAGCTAAAGAGCCTCTTGATGAAAGTGAAAGAGGAGAGTGGAAAAGTTGGCTTAAAGCTCAACATTCAGAAAATGAAGATCATGGCATCCAGTCCCATCACTTCATGGCAAATAGATGGGGAAACAGTGGAAACAGTGGCTGATTTTATTTTTCTGGGCTCCAAAATCACTGCAGATGGTGATTGCAGCCATGAAATTAAAAGACACTTACTCCTTGGAAGGAAAGTTATGACCAACCTAGACAGCATATTAAAAAGCAGAGACATTACTTTGTCAACAAAGGTCCGTCTAGTCAAGGCTATGGTTTTTCCAGTAGTCATGTATGGATATGAGAGTTGGACTATAAAGAAAGCTGAGCGCCAAAGAATTGATGCTTTTGAACTGTGGTGTTGGAGAAGACTCTTGAGAGTCCCTTGGACTGCAAGGAGATCAAACTAGTCCCTCCTAAAGGAGATCAGTCCTGGGTATTCATTGGAAGGACTGATGTTGAAGCTGAAACTCAATACTTTGGCCACCTGATGTGAAGAGCTGACTCATTTGAAAAGACCCTGATGTTGGGAAAGATTGAAAGCAGGAAGAGAAGGGGACAACAGAGGGTGAGATGGTTGGATGGCATCACCGACTCAATGGACATGCATTTGGCTGGACTCCAGGAGTTGGTGATGGACAGGGAGGCCTGGTGTGCTGCAGTTCATGGGGTCACAAAGAGTTAGACACGACTGAGCGACTGAACTGAACTGATCTGGTGAGAATAACTTGGAAAGTATTGATATCTTTCAGGAAATCTCATCAAACTATAGATCCTAATGAAAACCAGATTCATGATATCAGCATGGTTCATAGGACATCTCATTTAAAAATTAATAGAATATTATTTTATGAAATATATTTTGGGTTCCCACCTTGGCTAATTTTTATTCTTTCATGTTCTTTTTTTTCTGTGTTCTTAATCTTAAAGATTTGCTATAAAATTTTCTCTTAAAAGTATACAGAAAATGGTTATATTTATAAGTCAAGTCACAGACTTGATTTAGAAACCATCTAGATTTGGACATTTTTTTTTATTTCCTTGGTTAACAGATAATATACAATTTCCTTTAAGCCATCTTCAATACGTTTTCTTAATCTTACATCTTTTGATCTCCACCCACATGACTTTGTTCTTTTTGTGATAAAACAGGTAATAACACAAGGTTAACAAAGAGGGCAACATCTGTGCTCGTTATTTAGAGAAGCAAAATATTTTTCATCTTTGTACATTTGTTGGAAGCAGAAGTAATTTTCCCTTCGTTTCCATAGATACAGCAAGTCTGATTATTAATCAGAATGATAGACCATAAATTACAAAGCCAGTTAAATATCATTTGTCCTTATTTAATATTCCGAACATTTTCTTGTTTACAAATTGGTTCCATTTTTATTATACTGAATATGATTTTAAAGGCCTATTTTATTTAACAGTAGATGTATTTCAACTGTATATATAGAAAACAGTCTTAGTATGTTTAACTTTAGACAAAACATGATCAAAGAAAAATGCAATATAGACCATAAAGCATAATATATCCCTGTTTTCTAAGAAGACAGACCAGAAAGAAGACAATGTTTTCTCTATTCTTATATAGGAAACACTTGAGGTTCTATTGAGAGGGTAACAGGCAGGAAGGCCAGGGGTCTCCAAAAGGAGGAAATAGGTTTCAAGTGTCAGACATTTTTTATCTCTCCCTTAAATGGCAGGAGGAAATAGGCTGCAAGTGTCTCTTAAAATTCTGTGTTGCCATGACGACACCTGGTTCCACCTGAACTTAACTTTTTTCAAACCTTGGGCTGATAATAGCTCAACAAACCAGTATTCATATCAGTTGTTTTATGGCTGAGGGATGACACACCTCGTGCCATCCTATCTCAAAAATGCATACTGTGGGAGAGGGGCCTGGTGAAAATCCTTCAGCCTTGAGGTGTCTCTCTTATCTGATTAATAGCTTTCTAACAGACATAAAACAGCTTGCTAAAACCAGCACAGGGGGCGCTCTCTGTCCCCCATCTGATGTCTATGTCAGAAGCTTTCTCTGTTGGTTTTTACACTGTAATAAAACTCTCCGACACAAAAGCTCTTGAGTGATCAAGCCTGGTTCCCTGGTCCTGAAGCTAAATCTTCTTCACAAATCTCACACCATTCACCATAAGCTATCACTATCTCCTTCTATTTTTTCTTACAAATTATGGGGAATTCATTTTCAGTTTTCCTCCTCAGTATACAGTCTGAAATATTCAAAAAGAATATTTTTTAAACTTCAGAATTGAGTGACAAATATTTAATGGACAGTAGGGAGAAATTAAGACAAAACAAAAAAGCAGTAACTAGAAGGGATATGAAAAGAATAACAAATATATTAGAGAGCACATCTAAGCATGAAACTTTGGAACTTCGCTACTTAATCCACAAGTATGACTTGTGATAGCGGATAGTACCACTATCAGACAAAGATTGGTTCCTATTGCTTCCCATGACCTTGGTTTTGAACAATTCTCCTTGTATCTCAGTTCAAATGGCTTACAAACATGCCAATTATTTACTTTTGCTACCCATTATTTTCTATTACTTACTCCTGAATACACTTTTGTATTATCTGTTACAATAAACATGTATTATTCACTCCAGAGTTCCTCAGTCTTGACACTACTGACATTTTGGATCAGATAATGGTTTATTATGGGAGGCTGACCTGTGCATTGTAGGATTTTTAGCAGCATACCTGGCCTCTACCCACTAAATGATATAGTACCACCTCCCCCACATCTTAATTAAAATGTTTCTGAAATTGCCAAATGTTCCCTGGTAAGCAAGATCAAGCACCACAGTTGAAAACCACTGGTTTACATTAACATTTGTTTATTTATGCATCACTTTACTCAGTAAATGTCTACCAGATGCATGCTGTGTATCAAGCACTGGAATACAAAAGTAAGAAAGATAAAGTGTTTATCCTTTCCTAACCTGAAGTCTAGTTATAGATGTGGACGAGAAAACTGTCCATTACAATTTAGTATGTAAAATGTTACCACAGAGGTGCTAGAGCATAATTATAGGACACCTAACCCAGTTTGAGGTATCAAGGCTTTCACAAAGGCAGAGGCACTTAAGCGGGCATCAAAAAGATGAGTGGGAATCAACTCAGTGAAAAATTAAAGAGGGACAGAGTGTTCTAGACAAAGAGGACAATGAAGCAAAAACCTGTAGGTGAGAAGGCAGTTCAGCATTACTGAAAACTACAAGCAAAGACCAGATTACATGAGGTTTTGTTGTTGCTATTGTTGTTCAGTCATGTCCAACTCTTTGCAGCCCTGTGAACTGCAGCATGCAGGCTTCCCTGCCCTCTACTATCCCCTGGAGTTTGCTCAAATTCATGTCCATTGAGTCAGTGATGCCATTCAACCATCTCATCCACTGTTGCCCTCTTCTCTTCATGCCCTCAATTTTTCCCAGCATCAGGGTCTTTTGCAATGAGTCAGCTCTTCACATCAGGTGGCCAAAGTGCTGGAACTTCAGCTTCAGCATCAGGCCTTCCAATAAATATTCAGGGCTGATTTCCTTTAGGATTGACTGATTTGATCTCACAGTCCAAGGGACTCTCAAGAGTCTTCTCAAGCACCACAATTTGAAAACATCGATTCTTCAGCACTCAACCTTCTTTATGGTCCAACTGTCACATCAGTACATGACTGTTGGAAAAACTTTGACTATATGGACCTTTGTTGGCAAAGTGATGTCTCTGCTTTTTAATATGCTCTCTGGGTTTGCCATAGCTTTTCTTCCAAGGAGAAAGCATCTTTTAATTTTGTGGCTGCAATCACTGTCCACAGTGATTTTGGAACCCAAGAAAATAAAATCTGTCACTTTTTCTGACAGCTGTTGGCAGTTTGATCTTTGGTTCCTCTGCCTTTTCTAAATCCAACTTGAATATCTGGAAGTTCTCAGTTCATGTGCTATTGAAGCCTAGCTTGAATGATTTTGAGCATTTTACCATGCTAGCATGAGAAATGAGCACAATTGTATGGTAGTTTGAGGGCTTATGTTTCATATTTGAAGAGTTTTGACTTTATTCTAGGGTTAGTGGTGAGTTATGGTCTTGCCCTTCAAGATGATGACTCTGGACAAGAGAGCTGCAACTTTTGTAACTTCAGATAACTGTCCTTCTGCTGTAAGTCAGTCCTTAAATGTGTCTATGCCAGCCCAAAACATCTCCAGTTTCTCACTCTTTAACCAGGTACAGACAGCAGCCATCAATGTTTCAGGTCTGTCCATAATAGAATGAAAATTATCTCTGTAATTAAAGCTAAAACTGTCCTATATTTTTTCACTGTTACATAAATAACTCTAAAGATATTTTATGTGGTTATAATCAAGTCAAGTTTTGGTATACAAATTCAAGTAATGCTCCAAGAAGTTATTTAAGAAAATAAGGCAAGTATATCATTAATTTGCCACTTATAGATGAAACCTGGAAAGTCCCATGGACGGCGGAGCCTGGTAGGCTGCAGTCCATGGGGTCGCTGGGAGTCAGACACGACTGAACAACTTCACTTTCACTTTTCACTTTCATGCATTGGAGAAGGCAATGGCAACCCACTCCAGTGTTCTTGCCTGGAGAATCCCAGGGACAGGGGGAGCCTGGTGAGCTGCTGTCTATGGGGTCGCACAGAGTCAGACACGACTGAAATGACTTAGCAGCAGCAGCAGCAGATGAAACCAAGATGGAAGCAAATCAAAAGCAAGTTTGGAAAAAGCCTACTGACTTCCCCTCTCCAAGAGTTGATGTTACATCTTGTTATTTTTGTCTAAAATTCAATTGGGCAGTTCTGAATCATAAGAACATAACTTTTTAAAAATTAAGTGTCTAATACATCCATTATGTAAGCATTGAATTTAGTTCTTTATGTGAATTAAAAACATTAACTATGCAGGTGATGTTTATTCAATATACCACACAACTAAAGAAGACATTTAGTACGAGAGAGAAAACAACTTGATGTGACTTTGAGTAATATCTGAATCACTGACAAGAAAGTCAAATGAAAGCTCAACATATTGAGAGAATGTTTTGGCCGAGGGGTTGCTGTGTCTTAGCAGAATGTGTTTTTGATGGAATCAGTTTGGAATTTGAAGAATGAAGAACTGGTAGCACTGCTTTGCTATTAACTGTCCTTACTCAAAGGAAAACTTTGTAGAATGTCTATTTGAAAGTAAATAAATTTGAAAGCATTTCTGCCTTATCATCTGTTCATTATAGCATGAAACAAGGGAAAAGAACTCTGGGGAAAATAGAGCAAAGATTAACTTTTCCCTCTAGCTCTATTAAGAGTCGTATTTACATCTCAAGAAGTGGGCCAGGGGCCCTTATCTTTGACCCTTAGCACACTTCAAAGCAGTTCTTGTCTGCTGAATTTTCTATTAGGTAAAAAAATTCCTGAAGTATTAAATTTCCATAAATTCTTTCTCTTATTCTGAATGTTTAGAAGACCTTTTAAGTACTAGAAACTTAATCTTCCCCTGAAGCTCTTAACTTCTGTCAAATTTTCTCTTCAGAAATAAATTTAAATATCACTGGAAGATTCTTAAAAATGAACACCTGTGTGACAATTTTATCATATCCCTTGTCTAGATTTTAGAAGATATCTCAGCCTAAGTGGTCGTATTTGAATGTCTAATTAAGATTATAAATCTACCAGAGGAGGATTGAGGTTTAATTCTTTGCTCCTAATATTATTTAAATTTGCAGTGGCACTCAATAAAAGTAATAATTTAAAAGAGTAAATTTTTATGATCTTTTGTCACAATTATATTATTATAATTTTGTAATTTAACAAGAGTAGATACGATTCAAAAGAGAGCAAAAAAGGATATGAAAGAAAGGAAGGAAGGAAGGAAGAAGGAGGGAGTAAGAAAGGGAAGAAGAGAGAGAGGGAGACAGAAGACTAAAGTAAAGAAAAGAGGATGGGTGGGAAGGAGGGAAGAAGGAAGGGAAACACAGTCAATGTTGTAATTCATCGATGGTATATGTGACAGTCTTCACTGAGATTTTAAATGAATAACTAATTCATGAGTATACAGATTCCTGGCCAAAAGGACAAAATTCAATCTGAATGAATGACATCATTAAAGAAAGAATGGGTCCATCATAAATTGGTGGAGGACATGGAAAAGTAAGAGTGTTCTCTCATGAAATTATCAAAACTGAAAATTCAAGGAGTAAAAACAAGGAGTGCCCAGACAAACTTTATTCAAGAGGGGAAACACCTTAGCCAATTACACTTAGAGCAGTACATTCTCATGAAAAATGTTCTTCCTCTCAGAGAGATAGATACATCACACTAAAGAAATTTGTGTCTGAATCTCAGTGCCCTGATTCTGATTCCAAATAGATGTGCCTGAAGGTCAAGAATACCCTGATTATGCCAACACTCATAAGTATTGGTATATTAACGTGTATTCTGTTCATCAGCCTCATGAGTCTGGTTGCTGGGAGTTCATCACATCAGTGATTAGCACATCTACTCTCAGAGTGATCTCACAAGATTTATGATTACACACTTAGCAAGATAATAACACCTAATAATCAGCCAGCCTTTCTCAAGTAGACACCTTGACCATGATATTGACTATTTGTTCTTTCCATGCAAACATATATTAGCAAGCAGGCACAAAAATAGTGATGTCTCAGTTCTCTGACCTGTTATGAACTCCAAGTAGCACCTTGCACAAAAGATTTACTTGAGGGAATTGTAGCAGTATTCTGGCAGCCAATGTCAGCTAAACTTCTAATTAAAAGCAGAAGGCAAAATCCCCAGTTAATAGTGATGAATAGAGACAAATAAATCCCTAGACCTACGGCACCATCCTGAAGAATCCTGGCAAGGGTTTCTCAACCTTAACACTACCAGTATTTTGGGCTGGATAATTCTTTGTTGTGAAAAAGTTGGCTTAAAAACTCAACATTCAGAAAACTAAGATCATGGCATCCAGTCCCATCAATTCATGGCAAATAGATGGGGAAACAATGGAAAGAATGAGAGACTTTATTTTGCGGGGGCTCCAAATTCACTGCAGATGGTGACTGCAGCCGTGAAATTAAAGGATGCTTGTTCCTTGGAAGAAAAGCTATGACCAACCCAGACAGTAATATTAAAAAGCAGAGACATTACTTTGCCAACAAAGGTCTGAATAGTCAAAGCTATGGTTTTTTCCAGTAGTCATGTATGGATGTGAGAGTTGGACCATAAAGAAAGCTGTGTACTGAAGAATTGATGCTTTTGAACTATGGAGAAGTTCAAAAGTTGGATAAGACCCTTGAGAGTCCTTTGGACAGCAAGGAGATCCAACCAGTCCATCCTAAAGGAAATCAGTCCTGAATATTCATTGGAAGGACTGATGCTGAAGCTGAAACTCCAATACTTTGGCCTCTTGATGGGAAGAATTGACTCATTTGAAAAGACCCTAATGCTGGGAAGAGATCTCTAGTCTTTCCCATTCTGTTGTTTTCCTCTGTTTCTTTGCATTGATCGCTGAAGAAGGCTTTCTTATCTCTCCTTGCTATTCTTTGGAACTCTGCATTCAGATGCTTATATCTTTCCTTTTCTCCTTTGCTTTTCACTTCTGTTCTTTTCACAGCTATTTTTAAGGCCTCCCCAGACAGCCATTTTGCTTTTTTTCCATTTCTTTTCCATTGCGATGGTCTTAATCCCTGTCTCCTGTACAATGTCACAAACCTCCATCCATAGTTCATCAGACACTCTATCAGATCTAGTCCCTTAAATCTATTTCTCACTTCCACTGTATAATCATAAGGAATTTGATTTACATCAAGGCTGTATATTGTCACCCTGCTTATTTAACTTATATGCAGAGTACATCATGAGAAACCCTGGGTTGGAAGAAGCACAAGCTGGAATCAAGATTGCTGGGAGAAATATCAATAACCTCAGATATGCAGATGACACCACCCTTATGGCAGAAAGTGAAGAGGAACTCAAAAGCCTCTTGATGAAAGTGAAAGAGGAGAGTGAAAAAGTTGGCTTAAAACTCAACGTTCAGAAAACGAAGATCATGGCATCTGGTCCCATCACTTCATGGGAAATAGATGGGGAAACAGTGGAAACAGTGTCAGACTTTATTTTTTGGGCTCCAACATCACTGCAGATGGTGATTGCAGCCATGACATTAAAAGATGCTTACTCCTTGGAAGGAACCTAGATAGCATATTAAAAAGCAGAGACATTACTTTGCCAACAAAGGTCCGTCTAGTCAAAGCTATGGTTTTTCCAGTGGTCGTGTATGGTTGTGAAAGTTGGACTGTGAAGAAAGCTGAGTGCCGAAGAATCGATGCCTTTGAACTGTGGTGTTGGAGAAGACTCTTGAGAGTCCCTTGGACTGCAAGGAGTTCCAAACAAGTCCATTCAAAGGAGATCAGTCCTGGGTGTTCTTTGGAAAGAATGATGCTAAAGCTGAAACTCCAGTACTTTGGCCACCTCATGGGAAGAGTTGACTCATTGGAAAAGACTCTGATGCTGGGAGGGATTGGGGGCAGGAGGAGAAGGGGACGACAAAGGATGAGATGGCTGGATGGCATCACTGACTCGATGGATGTGAGTTTGAGTGAACTCCAGGAGTTGGTGATGGACAGGGAGGCCTGGCGTGCTGCAATTCATGGGGCCGCAAAGAGTCGGACATGACTGAGCGACTGAACTGAAGTGAACTGAATGCTGGGAAAGCTTGAAGGTGGGAGGAGAAGGGGATGACAGAGGATGAGATGGTTGGATGGCATCACCAACTTGATGGATATGAGTTTGAGTAAGCTCTGGGAGTTGGTGATAGACAAGGAAGGCTGGTGTGCTACAGTCTATGGGGTCGCAATGAGTGGGACACTACTGAGTGACTGAACTGAACTGAATTCTTTGTTGGGAGGATGTTGGTGGGGCAGAGGTTGTGTACATTATAGCATTGTAAGTAACATGCCTAGCATCTACCCACAAGATGTCAGTAGCAGCCCTCCTTTCAATTGAGACAACCAAAACTATAAACATCACCAAACTGAAAAATTACCCACTAGTCAAGAACCCCCAGTCTAGGCTGCTTGGATCACGGGCCATCTCGGCTCTTTTAATGTATGTCTCTTTTTATGTATGTCTTTGCAGTAGTTCTAACCAACCCATATACCTTAAACAATCATTTCACCAATGAAAAATCATCTCAACCTCCCACATGCTGTTATTAGGGCATCTACTGGGATTGATCTAGGTGCAGAAAGGGAAAGTGTTAGTAGCAGGTGCCTCTGGAGAGCGCTCTCCTGATTAGATTCTTTCAAATGCTAACTAACTGCATGTTGACAGAGTATGCCTGATTAAAGTATTTCAAATGCTAACTAACCATCCTTCTGGTTTCAAATAAAATTAACATTTGTCTAATTTAGACTCCAGGTTGGCAGGACCTGCAGGTACATCATGGAGACAAACACTGGGAAACCTAAAGGCTGAATTCTCAGGGCAAAAGTAATAAACCTGATAGCAATAATGCAGAACTCATTGAACAATAAAAGCACACATACTGTGTTTCTATCAGGAGAACAGCTGAGATGCAGAGTATTTTACATCTTTTCCCCCTGAGTCCTGCTCAGTTAAACTGATTTTGGTGGTGCACAAACACATTTATTATAGCAGGTTTTCCGTTCAAGGAATTATGAGGAAACATTTTTGCAAATATGTGAAGTAAATATTTGGACAATGAGATGTGAATGGTGAAGAATATCTGCATACAGGCTCTCTTTAACCTGAGGACTGATGTAAATCTTTCCGTCACTACCTAAATGAAAATTGAGAGATGGTTTTAGATTATTCTGATTTCAATTTTAGTTATGCCAGACCTGTGTAAAATAATGATTATGCTGATAAAAACTGGCTAGTCCCTGTCCATGATTAGATATGCTACAGCTACTTTCCTATGTATAAAACACAAGCAAAAATAGGACAGGCCAAATCAAGTGAATCCAGTTAAATAATCACAGCCCCATGAAGATGTTTTAGATAAATTATACCCCTGGGCACAGTGGCAGAGATTTTATGACTGACATGCTGAGAAAAAGAAAGAGGGAATCAGGAAGTAAAACAGGGAGGGAATAAAGTACAGTTGATGTATTTATCAAGACAGACATCTCTTCCACACATACTGTTCTCCTTCCCTGGACAGTGTACTGAGACCTTCTAATCTACCCGCCAAAGAACAGTAAGTGTAAAAGATCTAGATGACCCAGAGGCCTTATCCGTGAAGGCGTGCTAGTGTGTAAATAACCCACCCAGTAACAGATGCAATTGAAATCTCAGGAGACACTGGAACAAATTCTACCCAACAGCTAAGCTTATCTACACAAAACACCATTCATATATACTAACTGCTTAGGATACGAGGAAAGTTATATGCCCCCAGGGAAAAGACCATAGTATTATTTCTCCCAAGGAAAAATTCTTCGGTGAGAGTGGACATCTGTGCAGGAACTACAAAGAATCTGCTCAGAGGAAATTGTAGCAAGGGAACTAGAGGTGTGGTATCTATGACATGTGGAATAGGGTAATCCCTCCCATATACTCCTAATGCCATTTTTCTTGACTTGCATGGGAGAAAGAACCTCTTGTCCATGATTAGAAATAACACATCCCTATAAACTGGTGATGGGGAGGAGAGGGGATGTTACTCCTCATCTTATATTTTCCTGATGTCTCTCCCTTCCCTCATTACTCAACTCCCTCTAAAAGAAAAGAAATGAATTAATGCATCTGGGAAAAGAAATGAGTTTGCTTGACTTAACATGTTTTGGGTTTCACATTTGGATCCTCCTACCAACAGAGAAAGAGTGAACATTCTAAGATGTTCTCCACCCACTGGGAAAACCATAGTGCTAAGTTGCCATTGTCTAAATATGTCACCTCTGGGTGACAAAGTCAGGAGTGATGTGCTAAGAAACACATTTTGCAAGCACAGACTCCAGTTTTCACCTGCTCTGAAGAGAAGGGCATCCCCTCTCTCAGGTGACACCTAGAAAGTAGGGACCTCAGTCCTACAACTGCATGGAACGGAATTCTGCCTACAACACAAACAGCCTAGGAGCAGATTCTCCCCCAGAGCCTACAGGAGGGATCACAGAACAGCTGGCACTTTGATTCCAGCCTTGTGGGGTTGGAAGCAAAGGAAATATTCAAGCCACTCCATGCCCAAACTTTTGATCGACAGACTGTTAGATAATAAATTTGGATTGTGTTAAGCTTCTAAATTCGTGATAATGTATTACAGCAACAATACAAAATATTATAATATTCCTTGAAGATTGTTATAAACATACAAGGTAAACAGACAATTTGGTGATTTGACAAGGAACATCAGGGAAAAACACTCAATAATGATTTAACATCAAAGAATCATTTATTTTATGTAGAAACACAGATATTGTCCTGTGCTTTGAGGAAAATCTCTAAGATTTTGTGGATTTGAGTCTTGGGGAAGCACAGATAAAGTAAGACATAACTGAAAGGCAGCCAAACAGCACTTCCATTTCTAGTCAAGAAGGCGATTCAGGTATAGAACTTACCTTCCTGCCTCAAACATCCAGTAAACAGGCAAAATATCTGAAATAATTGCTTTCAGGATACCTAACAAATTTGTCACATTTAGACTTTTACGTACTTCTATTTAATCACATACAAGTTTGATCATTCAAACAAGAGGTATGCAATTGTCAGTTTCCATGTAATGTTCAATTAGAAAATATAGGAGTTCTTCCTTCAATAATTTCATTACTATGTGTCTTGGTGGTGGTCGCTTGGGTCAGTATCCTCAGGTTCATTGTATGCTGTTTCAAAAATATAGTTTCAGATACATATTCTATAAATTCAGGAGATTTTTCTTAAATTTCATATTATGATATTTATTTCATTGCTTTAGTTTTTCTTCTTAAATGACTTCCATTATGCTTATATTAGATTCTCTGTTTTCAGTATCTATAATTTATTCTCAAATCCTTATATTTTTCTTTTTGATTTAAAACTTTTTTCTCTTCTTTGTTTCATATTTCTCTTAAAGTATTATTTGTTGTACTTTTTCACTTTTGTATTTCTTTATCTTTCTAATTTTCACATTCCACAACTTACTTTCTTAGAGTTTCTAATTCTAGCTATATTATTTTCATAATTTGCATCATTTTCTTATTGTCAACTCATTTTGAAGTAGTATAATAGATTTTACCACTTTTAATTGCTTTAGGAACATGTCTTTTTAACAGAGTTGTGTTATCTATAAAAATGTTATTCTCATTTTTATTCTCTTTTATTCTTATAACAATTTTTTTAGATTTGGCATCAATAGTTTCTGGGGGTTTTATGTAAAATTGGTTTTCATTAATTTGTAGGACCTTAAATTCAGATATTTTTTTTAACTTCAGAGCTCCCTGTTCTGGGGAGTGGTTTTTAGAAAGGTAAGTAATAAGACAACTTGCTGAGATTTCCCAAGTCTTGTCTCCTTCCCCAGTTTTACCTAAACAATTTTGTTTGGTCCTCTACTCGTCCCTCTACTGGCCTATTTTTTATTCTTTCCAAACAATTTCTCACTGGAGTGGGATCCTGTCTTGAAAAGAAACCATAACTGGTCAGTTTTAAAAGTAGACAGACCCTAGGTTTTGTGCCCTTTAAAAATAATTTCTTTTCAGAATACATTCATGGAGATATTTGGTACAAAGTATACATAAAATGCAACCTTATAGACTCTTAGATTTTTTTATTCTAAAAAGAGAACTTTACTAGATATTGTACTTACACATATGAATTACATTTTCAGATTTTAAAATGGTATTCTTCTTGAATATAAAGACTATGGCTGCTTTGTGTGTGTGTGTGTGTGTGAGTGTGAGTCACTCAGTCGTGTCCAATTCTTTGTGATCTCATGGACAGTAGCTGCCAGGCTCTTCTGTCCATGGAATTTCCCAGGCAAGAATACTGAAGTGAGTTGCCATTCCCTTCTCCAAGGGATCTTCCTGACCCAGGGATCAAACCCAGGTCTCCTGCATTGCAGGCAGATTCTTTACCAACTGAGCCACCAGGGACTCACTTTAAATGAGCTTTAAATAGCCAAACAAAAATACACTCACATAGCATTCTTTAACAATAATAATAATGCTAATGCTTGAAATTCTAAGAGACTAAAAATGTAATTCAAAAAAAAAAATACACGAATTTTAAGAGCCAAATAAAGTAATCAAGAGCAATATCTACAAGTGTTATTGTAAACATAGAAGATGTTATTTACCCAGAAGTGTCAAAATCATTACTGTACTGTGGTCTCAGCCCAAAACAATTATAAACAGGCTTACTCTGTTTGACTTCCCTACCACCTGCTGGTGGAATTTGGGATTCAAACTGGGGGTTAAACTGAGCAAGTATGCACTTGAATCCAATTATGGCTAAGTTTTCTTTCATTATGAAAGAAGCAGAGAACAGATAGTATTTGTCTCAGAAATATGGGCAGAAGAGCAGTACAGATGGACAGAAAAATGGGAGAGATTGGCTGAGATCAAATGGAATCCCCATTGCTGCACTGTTGTACCAGTTAAGTACTCAGGGAATCTGGACTCCAAGCATAATGTGGTTCCATGTAACAAGGACAGAATAATCTCTCCTGATGAGTCATACTCGTGGGAGAGAATCCGTGCTGGGTTTGAAAACTCCTCTGGAATTTCTGCCAAGCATCATCCTATACTAAAAAGATATATAATTATATAGATCACTAGTTCATTTCTACAAACCATTTACATGTCATATTGAATGGAACTTTCTACTTACCTGTTTGTCTCCACCACTGAGAATGTGTCCTTTAGGACAGGGACTGTGTCATCTTCATCCTTTAGTATGTATAGTTTAGTGCAATACCTAGAATATATTACATACTCAATAAAGGGTATTTCTTTAATCTTGAATGAATAGGCAGATTTTTACTCAGAAAATCTATTGGCATCTGTAAATTTGAGTATGCCCTTGAGTGATTTTGGGCCATTTGTGAAACTTCAAATGAGCCTGCCTTGAAAAAGTATTTATGTCATGATTTTTTATCCAAAAGTATCTTTTACCTGTCCCCTTTGTTGCTTATTTTTATTTGTTTATTAATAATTATATTACCAAAGGGTTTTTCGGTGACTGAAGCCATGAAATAAAAAGATGCTTGCTCCTTGGAAGGAAAGCTATGAGAAACCTAGAGAGCATATTAAAAAGCAGAGACATCACTTTGCCAATAAAGGTCCATATGGTCAAATTTATGATTTTTCCAGTAGTCATGTACAAATGTAAGAGTTGAACCATAAAGAAGACTGAGCACCAAAGAATTGATGCTGAATCTGAAGCTCCAATACTTTGGCCACTTGATGAGAAGAGCCAACTCATTGGAAAATACCCTGATGCTGGGAAAGACTGAAGGCAGGAGGAGAAGGGGATGACAGAGAATGAGATGGTTGGATGGCATCACCAATTCAATGGACATGAATCTGAGCAAATTCCAGGAGACAGTGAAGGACAAGGAAGCCTGGCAGTCCATGGAATCACAGAGTCAGACATGACTGAGTGGCTGAACAACAACAAACAAGGGTTTTTAAATCTATAAATATAGAGTAACCATGAAGAAGGAAATGGCAACCCACTCCAGTATTCTTGCCTGGGAAATCCCATGGACAGAGAAGCCTGGCAAGTATAGTCATGGGGTTGCAAAGAGTCAGACACAACTTAGTGACTAAACAACAGAACACCAATAGTATAACCAAAGATTCTTTTTAGTTTACAATTAAAATATCTGTGAAAATGATAATGTGAGGTTATTCTTTTCAAAGGTTATGCTATGATTTATGTTCTAAAGTGAGCTTATATGTTTTAAACAACTTAGTCTTAATTTTTCATTTACTTTCAACATTCATGTGCATCAAATCTGGTCCAAATGATGTATTAACTCTTCAGTTCAGTTCAGTCGCTCAGTCGTGGCCGACTCTTTGCTACCCCATGAATCACAGCACGCCAGGCCTCCCTGTCCATCACCAACTCCCGGAGTTCACTCAGACTCAACGTCCATTGAGTCGGTGATGCCATCCAGCCATCTCATCCTCTGTTGTCCCCTTTTCCTCCTGCCCCCAATCCCTCCCAGCATCAGTCTTTTCCAATGAGTCAACTCTTCCCATGAGGTGGCCAAAGTACTGGAGTTTCAGCTTTAGCATCATTCCTTCCAAAGAAATCCCAGGGCTCATCTCCTTCAGAATGGACTGGTTAGATCTCCTTGCAGTCCAAGGGACTCTCAAGAGTCTTCTCCAACACTACAGTTCAAAAGCATCAATTCTTCAGTGCTCAGCTTTCTTCACAGTCCAACTCTCACATCCATACATGACCACTGGGAAAACCATAGCCTTGACTAGATGGACCTTTGTTGGCAAAATAATGTCTCTGCTTTTCAAAATGCTATCTAGGTTGGTCATAACTTTCCTTCCAAGGAGTAAGTGTCTTTTAATTTCATGGCTGCAGTATTAACTCTTAGGTTACCATATTATGCATAGAATGCCCTGAGCTCATAACTCTCGAAACCTAAAATGTGGATCAGCTTTAAACAGAGTTTAAGGACAGCACCTTCCCAAATGTATTTCTTGGTAAAGATTTCAGCAATTGTTGAATATCTGTGCTGTCTCCCTCACAGCAACTCCTACACAATGTCTAATGAGTTGTGAATTCCTTTGTGTTAGCAGTTGGCTTCCTTCTTTCAATATATTTTAAGAATATCCTAGTTGTAAATTAAAGGTCTATTAAGGTATTCCTCAAATCCTTTTTGACTGAGCTGAGACCTGGTTTCTATATGACATGAATTTTCTTAGTCATATATAAACCAGGTATTGAATCGGCCCAAAACAGATCTCCAAAAATAATTTCTAAAGGAGATTGGTTTTTTATAGTGTCACTTATTGTCTAAAAAATATATTATTAAACATTTAGTCTTCTATCTATGATACATAACTGCAGAATATTGAAGTTGTTTCTAAGCAAGGATAATAATCAACATATTTAATAATTCATTTAGCACAGGTATTGACCAATCCACATTGGGTTCTGGTGGCCACAGCACTGAATCAGAGCTCTGAAGAGCTCCCTGGTCTGCCTTGGGAGTTGGGTATGCCTTGGGTGTTGCCTTGTTAGGGGTTGGATCATGGGAGGCATCAGTCAGCTTCACGGGAACAACCAGTAAGATGGAATTGTAGTACAGGGGGATACTTGGGGGCTTGAGGCATGGCTTTTTTACCAAAAGGTAGAGTGGTACTTCATTTAACAACTGTACATGGTTAGTGGCACATATTGGCTTAAATTAAGCCTATGTTGTCTTTCTTGCTACTCTTTCTAGTAGAAAAGAAAATGAAAGATAAAGACATTGAAATAAGAACTATTTCACCTTGACACAATTTTCAAGGTTTCCACATAATCAAGTTGAGGGAGGGCTGAAGTTTTTGAAGTTTGGGGAAGAAAATCCTTCTTAACATAAAAAAGCCTTCTTATAAAAATTTTACAAAGGTATGATTATAGGGAGACATTTCTAGGTCCCAACATTTCTAGGTCCCAACTTTATTATCATCACTAAACCCACCTTGCAGATTAATCAGAGAAAATTACACAATTGATTGACTTTTCAAATGATTTGCCTGTGCTCAGTCTAAATTGTGACCCTGAGAAACTGAGAAACCTATCAAAATCCAGAATTAATATTATATGTGACATTAACTGTGTTCCTATACATTTAATAGAAAAATCAGAGAGGTTAAAGGTGAAAATGAGGTAGTACATGGTTTTTTTTGTCAATCTTTTTCAAAACTGGACCAAAAATTTTTCTGATAGCTTAGAATGGGGAAGCCTCCAGTACCAGTAAGGCTTTTTCTCCCACAGGAAGTCTGTGTTTGTAATTTTTTCTTATAAAAACTACTGTGGACTCTTACTTTAAGCACCAAACTGAAATTCAGACTTTTCTCACCATCAAGTAGGTGCTTTGATAAGATTTTCTGAAGTTTGAAGACTGTTCTGATCCAAAGGAGGAGAAACACTATTTTGAAGGCACCTGGAAGAAAGATTGGGAGGAGAAAAGCACCATGTCAGCCTCCTGTCAGTGCCTGTAAACCAAAGATTCTCACCCCTCACAGCACAGTAGAATCACCTAATGTTGGTCCCACCCAGATGTATTAAATCAGAATCTCTGGGGGGTGGGGCATCAGCATTTTTAAATGGATGGTTTAACTAGGTGATTCTAATGCACATTCGAGGTTGAAAACCACTGCTAAAAGCCTACAACACAAGAAAATTAAATCAAAAGCTGTAAAAACCATTTGTTTCATGAAGGAATATCTGAGATAAAACAGGCCTAGTGAAGTTGCTGAGTCACCAAGACAAAAGCGTAACTGAATAGGTTGCATTCTTTCCTACCTTAAGATCTGGAAACCTTGGAAATTCAAAAATAATGAACACATGGCATGAGCATGGGTGTTTTCACAGAAGATAGCTGCAGGTACCTTTAAAGTTGGCTTAAAACTCAACATTCAGAAAACTAAGATCATGGTACCTGGTCCCATCACTTCATGGCAAATAGATGGGGAAACAGTGATAGACTTTATTTTGGGGGGCTCCAAAATCACTGCAGATGGTGACTGCAGCCATGAAATTAAAAGACATTTACTCCTTGAAAGAAAAGTTATGACCAACCTAGACAGCATATTAAAAAGCAGAGACATTACTTTACCAACAAAGGTCCGTCTAGTCAAGGCTATGGTTTTTCCTGTGGTCATGTATGGATGTGAGAATTGGACTCTAAAAAAAGCTGAGCTCCGAAGAATTGATGCTTTTGAACTGTGGTGTTGGAGAAGACCCTTGAGAGTCCCTTGGACTGCAAGGAGATCCAACCAGTCCATCCTAAAGGAAATCAGTCCTGAGTATTCGTTGGAAGGACTGATGCTGAAGCTGAAACTCCAATACTTTAGCCACCTGATGTGAAGAGCTGACTCATTTGAAAAGACCCTGATGCTGGGAAGGATTGAGGGCAGGAGGAGAAAGGGATGGCAGAGGATGAGATGGCTGGATGTCATCACTGACTCAATGGACATGAGTTTGAGTGAACTCCAGGGGTTGGTGATGGACAGGGAGGCCTTATGTGCTGCAGTCCATGGGGTTGCAAAGAGTCGGACATGACTGAGCGACTGAACTGAACTGAACCAGCAGGTAGAGCACTGACAAGCATCCCCTCAGGCAAAGGAGATTGAGAAGCTCATGGAGTGACAGAGGAAAACCAGGAGAGGCAATGTACAGCGACTGAACCTGACACTGTTGAGGCACATAGACAATATTACCACCACCCTCACATTCAGGGAGATTGAAGTCTTAATTGGGTGAAATTTTGCAGGG
This sequence comes from Bos mutus, assembly GCF_027580195.1. Lineage (NCBI taxonomy): Eukaryota > Metazoa > Chordata > Mammalia > Artiodactyla > Bovidae > Bos > Bos mutus. The sequence continues at coordinate 122,009,592 of NC_091618.1, forward strand.
CTTGGAGGAGATGCTGGTTCAATTTCTGGGTCAGGAAGATTTCCTGGAAAAGGAAATGGCAACCCACTCCACTATTCTTGTCTGGAATATCCCCATGGACAGAGGAGCCTGGCAGGCTACAGTGCATGGAGTTGCAGAGTTGGACATGATTTGGCAACTAAACAACAACAATAAAATTACCACATCCTTAGAGAGAGTGAGGGCGAGTGAAATTCGTGCTATCAGTACCTGATGATTCCATGTGTTAAAAATATCTGCGGATGCTTGTATTTTAAGTATTTTTATTTCCTTAACATAATGTTCACTATGTACCAGATAACTAAAATGAAAAAGAAATAAAGGTAGCAAAGTTAAGAACTACAAGTAACTATGAAGCTATGGTATAATATGAGGTGTCCACATGAATAGAAAACTAGATGGATGGATGAGTGGGTAGATGAAAAAATACCGTAACTTGGGCAAGGACAAGAAGAGTAAACAAGAAGAGCCAATGTCTCCAGTGAAAGCTGTAGAGTAACCAGAAAACTGATTTTTAAAAAGATAGAGTAATGAGGTATGGAGGACAAGAATTTTTAACACAAGGAGTCTAAACACGTGATCTAAAAGGATTTGGGGTTCCTCTTCAATCTGAGTAAAGTTCTCAGATATACAGTTTAATATCAAAATGTTGGGATTTCTGAGGAATTTCAGTATAAGGAGATAATGGGATTACTTGTATACTACCTATCCTGGAAAGCCCAGTCCATGTCATCGCCACATCTCACCAAGGAAAGACACATCTATTTGGATGGGCACACGTGAAGGAGCCACCAATAGCCTCAAAGCATAGCTTGGAGGAAACTCGGAGAAATGAGTGCTGGTAAAGTGTAATAGAGAAAAGGAGGGATTGATAGGCCCAGACAGCGTGAGAACTGAGGGGTTCTGGGAAGGTCCAGAGAGGTGTGAGGGAACAGGAGTATGGAGAGTGAGAATACAGTAAGAGGAAGGAAGCTGTTTCAGCAACACCTACCTCAACATTTTGCTCAAAGTCCACTCCTAAAACACAAAGTATACTACTATCTTTGTACATAGCAATCTCTAGGTTTTAGCTTTGAGACATGTACCAACATTCTTCACATTATAAACATCTCCTGATGTTATAAAGTTTTCAAAGAAAAGGACTCAACCTTCAGTATCTTTTGCCACACTATCTGCACATGATATCTCTCCAAAAAATCTTTCCACAAATAAAGGCAAAATAATCTTTTTTGCCTTTATCATTCATCATCCTGCAGTTTGGAAACTTCCTCAAAGGCATTAAATCATGAAGAAAAGTCTCTTTCCAGCGGAATGCTTTGCTCTCCCATGAAACTCTTCTGTTCTTTTAAAAGAACGCTTAAGAACACTTCTGAACCCTTGTTTCAGAATTTTAAAGAAATGTTAAATTTAAGTGACTGAGTCAGCCTAGTGGGTCACCAAACCAAAGTTACAGTAATCTCTTTCTCAGTTATCAGTCTGCCTAAAGATTATTAAGTCCTATATGCAGTCATAATAGCTTCATCTTTAAACACTCAGAAGCACAGTCCACAAATGAAGATGGGAGTTTAACCAATTCCTTCTCCATTCAACCTTTAATCTTTTTTCCCACTGCTTTAGAAGCTGATTTATTTTAAATTCCAATTACTCTAGGAGAAGAATTTTAAAGGAAAAAGAACAAAGATCTTTGCATTAAACCTGCTTTCATATTTTCCCTTTCTCGTTGTCCATGTCTTGCTCTTCCTTTCAAGTGTGGGAAGCCAAGCAGGGCAGCCTCATCCTCACACAAGCTTTTGGTGACTTCTCCCTCCATTAAACTGAATCACAGGTTATGTTGACCATTCACTTTGTGCTTAACATGTGTATCACAATCAGTATTACTGCATAACAAATTACCCCAAAATTCAGTGACTTAAAACAACCTCTTTATTATGCTCTCAGATGATGTAGGTCAAGAATTCAGATGGGACACAACAGGAATAGCTTATCTCTGTTCCACAATATCTGGGTTTCAGCTGGGAATTACTCAGCGGCTAGGGTCTGGAACCATCTGGAGATGACTTCACTCACAGGCCTAGTGATTGATGTTGGCTCTGAGCTGTGACCTCACTGGGACTTAAGCTGGGGTTGTCAACTAAAGAAGCCACTTGACCCTGTCCATGTGGCCTAGGCTTCCAGACAGCATGGAGGCCCCAGGGTAATTAGTCTTATCTGGTAGCTCAGCACTTTAATAGTGAGTGTCTGCACACATTGCCTTTTATGACCCAGGCTTGGTAGCCATGGAGTGGCATCTCCTCTGCATTCTCTTGGTTCCTAGGAAATCCCTAAATTCAAACCAGATTCAAAGAAAGAGACATATTCTCCATCTCTCAGTGAAGGAGTGCCCAAGAATTTGTAGATATGTGTGTTTAAACCACCACAGGGTATTTCCTTGTGTTCCTACATATACTTTTTATGTACATATCCTGACTCTTAAGATTCATGTTGTTCGAAGCTGACAAGGTTGTCAGAAAAGCAAATAAAAATACAGAATTCCCTATTAAATTTGAATTTCAGATTAATCATTTTTAGCATAAATAGATATCTCCAATGCAATATTTAGGGCATACTTACACACAAAAAAAAAAATTGTTTGTTTATCTGAAATTCAAATTTAATTGAATGACCCACATTTTATCAGATCACCCTACTCAAGCATATATCCTAGTGATATAGGTACCAGAGAGGTTCAATTATGGCTGTTAAAGATTCAAATATGATATCTGATTATATTTCTGAATAACTACGTCAGAAATATGTCAGAGTACTAAACTCAACTCCTTCTATAGGAATCAAAAAGTAAAATCATATATTCTACACCCAAATCTTCAGATTGGATGTTGAAACTTATTATATTAAATCTAAGAGTATAAGATAACCCAGTAGAATTTCTGAGCATCTAAGGAGTGAACACTGGATTGTACTTTTAAAAAGAAAGAAAATAATGCCATGGTAGGGGAGGTTGAAATATTCCCTATATCTTTAATCTGTGATATTAATTTGAAAGGCAATATGGTCAGGTCTAGGCAATGGCACCCCACTCCAGTACTCTTGCCTGGAAAATCCCGTGGACGGAGGAGCCTGGTAGGCTGCAGTTCATGGGGTCGCTAAGAGTCAGGCATGACTGAGTGACTTCACTTTCACTTTTCACTTGCATGCATTGGCGAAGGAAATGGCAACCCACTCCAGTGTTCTTTCCTGGAGAATCCTAGGGACAGAGGAGCCTAGTGGGCTGCCGTCTATGGGGTCGCACAGAGTCAGACATGACTGAAGCGACTTAGCAGCAGTAGCAGCAGCAGCATGGTCAGGTCTAAAGATAGGCCAGATCAATGGAAAGAATAAGTTCATGGTCATAACTGAGGTGTTCTATGTCTTTCCTTGCTTCTAGAAGTTCTCTCATGTTTCCTATCAGTAAATAGTGGTTAAGGAATATGTAATCGGATTTGCTGATATTCACTCCATGAAAATGGTACCAACTATAATTATGAAAAAGTCAAAGTGTTAGTTGCCCAGTCATGTCCAACTCTTTGCAACCCCATAAGCTGTAGCCCACCAGGCTCTGCTGTCCATGGAATTCTCCAGGCAAGAATTCTGGAGTGGCTAGCCATTCCCTTCTCCAGGGGATCTTCCTGATCTGGAGATCAGACGCAGGTCTCTTGCATTGCAGGCAGATTCTGTACTATCTGAGCCACCAGGGAAGCCCGACTGTAACTATACTGGTCACCAGAGAATGAAAAAGGAGGGATGAATAAAGCTTATTAACAGTTGCAGAGTGTAGGTAAGGTATTCAAGTAAAATGCAAACTGTGAAAATAGCAAAATAGAAAAATAATTTGTCTAAATTAAGTCACAGGTTTATTTTATTCTACAAGATGTTGCTTTAACTTAAATTCATTTTTAAAGATAAACCTCATGCCAATTAGAAATATCATCCAAAAATGTGAATTCCATACCAAGAAAGAGTCAAAGTATTAATAAGATTTAAAATTGCAGCAAATTAAACTCCTAATTTCATAATGTCTGCAGTCTTATTTTACTCTGAAATATCTCAAACTACTAATATTTCATTGAATTAAAATAGATATTTTATTAAATAACTTACATATTATTTCTAAAAATGTGAGGCTTTCCTGGTAGCTCAGACATAAAAAATCTGCCTGCAGTGTAGGATACCCAGATTCGATCCCTGGATTGGGAAGATCCCCTGGAGAAGGAAATGACAAACAACTCCAGTATTCTTGCCTGAAGAATTCCATGGACAGAGGAGTCTAGTCAGCTGCAGTTTATGGAGTCACAAAGAGTCAGACACAACTGAGCGACTAACACTCTCAAAATGTAGCTTTTAGCAAAAATAATTTTTTTTTATTATACACTGTTCCTAAACTATAAATTATGGAGAAATTGAAATATAGAATAAGAATTTAAAATTCATATTTGAAAGTGATTCTAATTAAATATTATAATCAAATGTTATCTTAATTTTTTATTTGGAATAATTTTGATTAACTTGTTTTTGTGCTTTAAAATAGATATTTCATTTACATGTAGAAGTGTTTGGATAACCAGTCTAACAATTTCAAAGTGTTATCATATTTTTGAGCCATGATTAAACTAGCAATAGAAAATTGAAGACATTACACAATTAATTTCAAGGGGAAGTTTGCTAATATTTAGAAATTGGTCAGAACAGCAACTGAATGATGTTTATTTTAAACATGTCAATCATTTCATTATCACAGAAGATAGTCATATTCAGGGAAGAGGCAAAAAGGCATTTCCTATGAAGACCCATTTAAAATGACAAAAGTAATCATTTGTTCAGTTCAAGAATATGGAGAACATGAGGAAGTTGAGGGGGAAAAGACATCACATCTTTGTAACTTATCTATTTTATACCCAGCAGTTTGTTTCTCCTAATTCCCTTCACCCTTTTTGTGCCTACCCCTACCCTTTTCAGGCTTCCTCGGTGGCTCAGAGGGTAACGCATCTGCCTGCAGTGTGGGAGACCCAGGTTCGATCCCTGGGTCAGGAAGATCCCCGGGAGAAGGAAATGGCAACCCAATCCAGTAATCTTGCCTAGAAAATCCCACGGACTGAGAAGCCTGGTAGGCTACTGTCCGTGGGGTCACAGAGAGTCGGACATGGCTGAGCGACTTCACTTTCACTTTCTTTCCACCCTTTTCCCCTCTGGCAACCTGCAGTCTGTTCTCTGTATCTGTGAGTTTCTGCTTTGTTATACTTGTTCAGCTGCTATATTTTTTAGAGTTCACATATAAGTGAAAACATATCTGTCTTTCTCTGTCTGACTCATTTCTCTAAGCATATTACCCTCCAGGTCCATCCAAGTTGTTGCAAATAGCGAAGTTTCATTCTTTTTTATGGCTTAGTAATATCCATTATATATACCACAATACCACATCTTCTTTATCCATTCATATGCTGATGGACACTTAGGTTCCTTCCATACCTTAGCTATTGTTAGTAATTCTTCTCTGAACATTGGGATGGATATACACCTTTTCAAATTAATGTTTTCATTTTTTTCTAGTAAACACCTGGATGTGGAATTGCTGGATTAATCTCTAACATAAGAGGCAATAACATAAGTGGGGGCAGGGGAAGTCTTTTCAAAACTGGTGCTGGGAAAATTAGACAGCTACATGTAAAAGAATACAATTAAAACACTTTCTCACATCAAATAAAAAATAAAGTGGATTAAAGACCTAAATTTAAGACTGGAAACCACAGAAATGGAAGAAAACATAGGCAGTGTTCTCTTTGACATCAGTCTTAGAAATACTTTTTCAGATCTGTCTCTCACGCAAGGGAAATAAACACAAAAATAAACAAAAGGGACCTAATAAAACTTAAAAGCTTTTGTACAGTAAAAATAAAAAACAATAAAATTAAAAGACTACCTACTGAATGGGAGAGGATATTTATTTGCAAATGGTGTATCTGATTAGGGTTTAATATCCAAAATATACGAAGAATTCTACAAACCAATATCAAAAACCAACAAAGAAGCCAATTAAAAAGTGGATAGAGGAGGGGAAAATAAGATGGCAGAGGAGTAGATGGACGTGGAGTACATCTCTCTCCACAGATACATCAGGAATACACCTTCAGACATAGAAATGCCTGCTGAACACCAGCTGAGAACAGACAGGAGTAGCTGACCAATTGAGAAGAATCTATCAGTTCGGTTCAGTCACTTAGTCATGTCCGACATTTTGCGACCCCATGAATCACACCATGCCAGGCCTTCCTGTCCAGCACCAACTCCCGGAGTTTACTCAAACTCATGTCCATCGAGTCAGTGATGCCATCCAGCCATCTCATCCTCTGTTGTCCCCTTCTCCTCCTGCCCCCAGTCCCTCCCAGCATCAGAGTCTTTTCCAATGAGTCAACTCTTCGCATGAGGTGGCCAAAGTACTGGAGTTTCAGCTTTAGCATCAGTCCTTCCAAAGAAATCCCAGGGCTTATCTCCTTTAGAATGGACTGGTTGGATCTCCTTGCAGTCCAAGAGACTCTCAAGAGTCTTCTCCAACACCACAGTTCAAAAGCATCAATTCTTCAGCACTCAGCTTTCTTCACAGGCCAACTCTCACATCCATATGTGACCACTGGGAAAACCATAGCCTTGACTAGACTGACCTTTGTTGGCAAAGTAATGTCTCTGCTTTTGAATATGCTATCTAGGTTGGTCATAACTTTCCTTCCAAGGAGTAAGCATCTTTTAATTTCATGGCTGCAGTCACCATCTGCAGTGATTTTGGAGCCCCAAAAAATAAAGTCTGACACTGTTTCCACTGTCCCCATCTATTTCCCATGAAGTAATGGGACCAAACACTATGATCTTAGTTTTCTGAATGTTGAGCTTTAAGCCAGCTTTTTCACTCTCTTCTTTCACTTCCATCAAGAGGCTTTTGAGTTCCTCTTCACTTTCTGCCATAAGGGTGATGTCATCTGCATATCTGAGGTTATTGATATGTCTCCCAGCAATCTTGATTCCAGCTTGTGCTTCTTCCAGCCCAGCATTTCTCATGATGTACTCTGCATAGAAGTTAAATAAGCAGGGTGACAACATACAGCCTTGATGTACTCCTTTTCCTATTTGGAACCAGTCTGTTGTTCCATGTCCAGTTCTAACTGTTGCTTCCTGACCTGCATATGTTTCTCAAGAGGCAGGTCAGGTGGTCTGGTATTCCCATCTCTTTCAGAATTTTCCATAGTTTATTGTGATCCACACAGTCAAAGGCTTTGGCATAGTCACAAAACTTGGTAATACTAAAGAGCTAGGGGGGAAAAACAGGAGTGTTAGTAGGACTGGACCTGCCCTCGGCACGTGGTGCAACTGAAGCAGGGAACCAGTCTCCACATCTGGGCAATTGTCTGAGTCAGAGGAGAAACATTTAAGGCTGAGAGTGAAACAGCTGATCTAGGCAGCCTAAGTGGAATGAGCATCAGACAGTCCTTGCCACAGCCATACATACCCCGGACAGAAACGCTAGTCCTTGGAATGTGCAGTGGCTGGGAGCTAGAGATTAGGGATTGTGGAGCAATTCCTGGGTGAGGGCTGCTGTTGACTGTGGAGAGACAGATTGAGGGGATGTGAGGGAGGAAATTGTGGTGGGAAATGCCAGAGGAGGAAAGCCAGGCAGCCATGATAGCAAGGCAATACTGCTGAGTCACACTTAGTGGGTGGAGCCATCACCATAGCCTTTCTCTCCCCAAATGCCAGCATGGACAGCTGAACAATAGAGAGGCTGGCAGGTCAAACACCTGATGCACTGAGCCAGGGGGGGGCCCTTTATGTGCCTGATGCGCCAAACAACAGAGAAGGACTCCACCCAGGGTGCCCCTTTAAGTGCCTGACGTGCCAGTCTATAGGGTAGGACCCCAGCCGGGGGCGGGGCTGGCGGGGGTAGGGGGGGGTGGCCTTCTATGTGCCTGATGCATGGAACAACAGAGAAGAACCCTTTAGGCAAGGGAGCCCTCTAAGTGCCTGAACAGGTGGAACTATGGAGAAAGACTGGTCAAAGAGGCCTTCTGATTGCCAGCTACCAGAGGCTTGAAAATGGACACTAATAGGGCCATAACTCCCGTGATGGAGGCAGTCTAAGTCCCTGCACATTTGATGCCACCAGTGTCCCCACAAACCAAGCAGCTGCGCCACCTTCACACCCAATTCTCACTGGGGCAGAGCTGCCACAGTCAAAAAAATTCTTGCGTCTATGCACGCGGGGTTGCTTTGGTCATGTCCGACTCTTCACGACCCTGTAGACTGTGGCCTGCCAGGCTTCTCTGTCAGGGAGGGGGGTTCTCCAGGCAAGAATACTGGAGTATATTGGCCAAAACTGGTTGCCATACCCTTCTAGAGCACTATATTTCCTGCTGCCCTAGCCACCACCCCCCAGGAGTACGTGGTGCTGCCAGAACCCCTGTGACCCCAAGCAGCTGCACCACCTCCACACCTGGCCCTCAATGGGGCAAACCTAAGTCCTCCAGGGCAGCCCCAGGAGCAAACCCCAGCAGACAACCCACATGCAGAGGTGGAAATAAAACCACAGTTGAAACCCAAGTGCAGTGTGGCTAAGGAAAAAGACCCAAATCCCTCCCACCAACTGTACAAGCTGCAGATTAAATCCACACGATCAATTAGGCAGACTCTGCGTCTATGGAATATATAAAAGGCCATTGAGAGCCCCCACAAAAGAAAACGCACTTGTTCTGATACCTGTGGACATTGGAGGCAAGAACACAAAGGAGTAAAACCAGATTAGAATCAGAGCTGCCCCCACAGCAGGTCCAGAGATCAGCACAGTGTTGGAGGGCATCCTACGGAGGTAAGGTGGACTGTGACTCCCAGCAAGAGAAAGGACTCTGACAGCAGTGACTAAAGAAACATTTATTATTCTTATGTTTTGACTTGTTCTGTAGATTCTTTTGGATTTTTTTTCTTTTTTTTTCCTTTTTTCTCCCCACTGTTGTAGTTATCAATTTTATTGGCACTAAGAAATCCAATTAAGCTTTTCAGCTTTTTTTTTTTTCTCAGTCACATTTTTTATTGTTGTTATAAACCTCTGCCTCTACGTGGGGCTTTCACAGTTCTGTGGAATTTTCCTTTTTTCTCTCTCTCTCTCTTTTTTAATTTTAATTTTTAATCTTTCAAACCTATTATTATTTTTCTACATTTATTCCTTTGTTTTCTTTTCCTACTGTTCTTTTCTCCTTGCAGTTAGTCTTTTACGTATATAAATCTTGTTTCAGATCAGATCAGATCAGTCGCTCAGTCGTGTCCCACTTTTTGCGACCCCATGAATCGCAGCACGCCAGGCCTCCCTCTCCATCACCAACTCCCGGAGCTCACTCAGACTCATGTCCACCGAGTCAGTGATGCCATCCAGCCATCTCATCCTCTGTCGTCCCCTTCTCCTCCTGCCCCCAATCCCTCCCAGCATCAGAGTCTTTTCCAATGAGTCAACAGTTGGCATGAGGTGGCCAAAGTACTGGAGTTTCAGCTTTAGCATCATTCCTTCCAAAGAAATCCCAGGGCTGATCTCCTTCAGAATGGACTGGTTGGATCTCCTTGCAGTCCAAGGGACTCTCAAGAGTCTTCTCCAACACCACAGTTCAAAAGCATCAATTCTTCGGCACTCAGCCTTCTTCACGGTCCAACTCTCACATCCATACATGACCACAGGAAAAACCATAGCCTTGACTAGACGAACCTTTGTTGGCAAAGTAATGTCTCTGCTTTTGAATATGCTATCTAGGTTGGTCATAACTTTCCTTCCAAGGAATAACCGTCTTTTAATTTCACTGCTGCAGTCACCATCTGCAGTGATTTTGGAGCCCCCAAAAATAAAGTCTGACACTGTTTCCACTGTTTCCCCATCTATTTCCCATGAAGTGATGGGGCCGGATGCCATGGTCTTCGTTTTCTGAATGTTGAGTTTTAAGCCAACTTTTCACTCTCCACTTTCACTTTCATCAAGAGGCTTTTTAGTTCCTCTTCACTTTCTGCCATAAGGGTAGTGTCATCTGCATATCTGAGGTTATTGATATTTCTCCCAATCTTGATTCCAGCTTGTGCTTCTTCCAGTCCAGCGTTTCTCATGATGTACTCTGCATATAAGTTAAATAAGCAGGGTGACAATATACGGCCTTGACGTGCTGCTTTTCCTATTTGAAACCAGTCTGTTGTTCCATACCCAGTTCTAACTGTTGCTTCCTGACCTGCATACACATTTCTCAAGAGGCAGATCAGGTGGTCTGGTATTCCCATCTCTTTCAGAATTTTCCACAGTTTATTGTGATCCACACAGTCAAAGGCTTTGGCATAGTCAATAAAGCAGAAACAGATGTTTTTCTGGAACTCTCTTGCTTTTTCCAATGTCCAGCAGATGTTGGCAATTTGATATCTGGTTCCTCTGCCTTTTCTAAAGCCAGCTTGAACATCAGGAAGTTCACGCTTCACATCTATTTCACTCTGAATATCCATTTTCTTTTTCTTACTCTTCTTTCCTCTCAATATATTTGTTAGTTTTATTTTCATTGCTTTATCCCCCAATTGGCACCTTGCTTTAGTTTAGTTTTCCAGTTTGTGCTTTCGTTAGCATTGTTCTGGTAGATGTAATTTTTGGTTTTCTTTGTTTGCCAGGTCAATCTACTGTACTTTATTTTTGTTGGACTCTTCTGATTTTGATTATGGGTGTTTATGTGTATGTGTATATTCAGTCACACTTTATATTGTTGTTATCAACCTCTGCCTCTATGTTGGGCTTTGCAATTCTGTGGAACTTTCCTATTTTTTCCCTCTTTCTTTCTTTTTTTTTTTTCCTCTCTTTTTTACGATTTTAATTTTTAATTTTTTTAAACCTACTACATTTTTCTTATGTTTATTCTTTTGTTTGCCTTTCCTACTGTTTTTTCCCCTTGCAGTCGCTCTTAACGTATATAAATCTTCTTTTCTACCGCTATTTAAATTTGCATATCTATTCTTCCTTTCTTTCCTTTCCTCCCAACGTATTTGTTAGTTTTGTTCCATTGCTTTATTCCCCACTTGGCACCTTGCTTTAGTTTTGTTTTCCAGTTTGTGTTTTACTTAGTTTTGTTCTTAGTTTTTATTTCCTTTGTTCATCAGGTCAATCTACTTATTTTTGTCGGACTGTTTTGACTTTGCTCATGGGTGTATATGTGTATGTGTATATTCCATTATTTTAATTGTTATTTGCCTGGTTTTGTAACTGCCATTTGTCTGGGTTCCCCTTTAGTTTCTCATTTTTGGATATTTGCTTTAATCTCAATGCCATAACAAACCACTTGTGAAATGTGCATTCCTGACCAGAGATCAAACTCTGAACCCTTAGAGTGGGAGCACTGACTCCAAGACCCTAGACTACCAGAGAACTAACCCTAGGGAGGATTGGGGGCAGGAGGAAAAGGGGACGACAGAGGATGAGATGGCTGGATGGCATCACCGACTCAATGGAGGTGAGTTTGAGTAAACTCCGGGAGTTTGTGATGATCAGGGAGGCCTGGCGTGCTGCAATTCATGGGGTCGCAAAAAGTTGGACACGACTGAGCGACTGAACTGAACTGAACTGATGGCTGATTCATGTTCAAGTTTGACTGAAAACAACAAAATTCTGTAAAGCAATTATCCTTCAATAAAAAATAAATAAATTTTTAAAAAATTGGACAGAGGATCTGAATAGACATTTTTCCAAAGAAGACATACAGATGGCCAATAGGCACATGGTGAGATGCTCAACACCACGAACCATCAGGGAAATGCACATCAGAACTGCAATGAGATATCACCTCACGGTAGTCAAAACGGCTATAATTGGAAAAGACAAGAAATAACAAGTGTTGGCTAGGATCTGGAGAAACGAGAAGCCTATTCCACTGTGGGTGGACCTGTAAATTGGTACAGCCACTATGTTAAACAGTATGAAGATTCCCCAAAAAATTAAAAATATAACTGTCATATGATCTGAGGAAAGTTTTTAAGCCTAAAAGCAGAGTCTGAGGTTATCAACGCCTTTAGAGACAGCCTTTGTCACCTTGTCCCTCATTGCCGTCACTCATCCCTCCTGGACATACCAACATTCAGGCAGTGAATGTGTGCTCTGCCCCTGTAGTGCCCAATTTTCTTTGTGTCTCCCTGGCCCTCCAGTCCCCTGACCTCCATACCTAAAGTGTGCAAAACTGACTCAGCCCACTGCTAATTCCACGTACTGACATTTTAAGGCACTATATAACGTAGAAATACTCAGCATCTAAGTCACACAGATCTCCAAACTATTTACCACCTACAGTGTGGGTATGTGGGGAGCTTAGAATTAGGGAAAATCAAGGAAAAATAAACTTGAATAAAAAACTAGGTGAAAGTGATTTCAAAGAAGGGAAACATTCCCCCACAAAAATGTATCAAATTGTAAATGCCAAAAGATTCACGATAAAGTAATGCCATGGCACCGTTCACTTCAGTTCAGTTCAGTCGCTCAGTCATGTCCAACTCTTTGTGACCCCATGAATTGCAGCACGCCAGGCCTCCCTGTCCATCACCAATTCACGGAGTTCACTCAGACTCACGTCCATCAAGTCAGTGATGCCATCCAGCCATCTCATCCTCTGTCGTCCCCTTCTCCTCCTGCCCCCAGTCTCTCCCAGCATCAGAGTCTTTTCCAATGAGTCAACTCTTCGCATGAGGTGGCCAAAGTACTGGAGTTTCAGCTTTAGCATCATTCCTTCCAAAGAAATCCCAGGGCTGATCTCCTTCAGAATGGACTGGTTGGATCTCCTTGCAGTCCAAGGGACTCTCAAGAGTCTTCCCCAACACCACAGTTCAAAAGCATCAATTTTTCAGCGCTCAGCTTTCTTCACAGTCCAACTCTCATATCCATACATGACCACAGGAAAAACCATAGCCTTGACTAGATGGATCTTTGTTGGCAAAGTAATGTCTCTGCTTTTCAGTATGCTATCTAGGTTGGTCATAACTTGCCTTCCAAGGAGTAAGTGTCTTTTAATTTCACGGCTGCAGTCACCATCTGCAGTGATTTTGGAGCCCCAAAAAATAAAGTCTGACACTGTTTCCACTGTTTCCCCATCTATTTCCCATGAAGTGATGGGACCAGATGCCATGATCTTCGTTTTCTGAATGTTGAGTTTTAAGCCAACTTTTTCACTCTCCTCTTTCACTTTCATCAAGAGGCTTTTTAGTTCCTCTTCACTTTCTGCCATAAGGGTGGTGTCATCTGCATATCTGAGGTTATTGATATTTCTCCCAGCAATCTTGATTCCAGCTTGTGCTTCTTCCAACCCAGGGTTTCTCATGATGTACTCTGCATATAAGTTAAATAAGCAGGGTGACAATATACAGCCTTGATGTACTCCTTTTCCTATTTGGAACCAGTCTGTTGTTCCATGTCCAGTTCTAACTGTTGCTTCATGACCTGCATACAGATTTCTCAAGAGGGAGGTCAGGTGGTCTGTTATTCCCATCTCTTTCAGAATTTTCCACAGTTTATTGTGATCCACACAGTCAAAGGCTTTGGCATAGTCAATAAAGCAGAAATAGATGTTTTTCTGGAACTCTCTTGCTTTTTCCATGATCCAGCGGATGTTGGCAATTTGATCTCTGGTTCCTCTGCCTTTTCTAAAACCAGCTTGAACATCAGGAAGTTCACGGTTCACGTATTGCTGAAGCCTGGCTTGGAGAATTTTGAGCATTACTTTACTAGCGTGTGAGATGAGTGCAATTGTGCGGTAGTTTGAGCATTCTTTGGCATTGCCTTTCTTTGGGATTGGAATGAAAACTGACCTTTTCCAGTCCTGTGGCCACTGCTGAGTTTTCCAAATTCACTGGCATATTGAGTGCAGCACTTTCACAGCATCATTTTTCAGGATTTGAAATAGCTCAGCTGGAATTCCATCACCTTCACTAGCTTTGTTCATAGTGATGCTTTCTAAGGCCCACTTGACTTAGTAGTCCCTTTTTGCTACACTTTTCATTGATCTAATCTTCTCAACCAGTACCAGTGAAGTTGCTCAGTCATGTCCAACTTTGTGATCCCATGGAGTATAGCCTACCAGGCTCCTCCATCCATAGAATTTTCCAGGCAAGAGTACTGGAGTGGATTGCCATTTCCTTCTCCAGGGGGATCTTCCTGACCAAGGGATTGAACCCAGGTTGCAGGCAGATGCTTTACCGTCTGAGCCACCAGGGAAGCCCTTGGAGAATTCCCTGGACTGGACTGTCCATGGGGTCTCAAAGAGTTGGACATGACTGAGAGACTTTCACTTTCAACCGATACCAGCAGTCAGTAAATTTAAATCTCAATTCATCTTTCATTTTGCTTGATATAGCATTGATTCCAGAACCCTAAGGCTAGTAGACTCTGAAAATTACATAAATTTATTTTTCTACCTTAACCTATGGCCTAAAATAACCCTAAAAAATCTGTCTTATTGTTAATAATTTCCCCTCCCAAAAAAGTGAGTAGTTCAGTCATGTCCAACTCTTTGCTACCACATGGACTGTAGCCTCCCCCCCCCCAGCTCCTCTTTCCATGGGATTCTCCAGGCAAGAATACATTCCCTTCTCCAAGGGATCTTCCCAGGGATCAATCCCAGGTCTGCTGCATTGCAGGCACAGTCTCTCCTCTACCTTACCCATGGCCCAAAATAACCCTAGAAAATCTATTTTGTTGTTAAAGGCTTCCAAAGATGGTGATTTTATACCTTCCCGTACTCATTGTTTTTAAATTTAACAATTTACACTGCCATGAGATATGTATTGGGGGAGAATGAGAAAAAAAAGAAAAAATCAAATTTATTTGAAAGCAAAAGAATTATAAAAGTATAAAAGTACGCAAATATTAAGAATTGTAATACCTGAAACTGATCATTGACTTCAGGCAGCAAAGTTAAATATAAATGAATGATACTGTTTGGCCAAATTATGACTTTACTCAAAACAAGATTGGCTAGGCCTACTTCTCAGACACTGTCTATGTCCCACTGACAAAGTCTGAGTCTCAACACCGAACTGTATCAAAGCAACAGCTTATAATAGGACAACAAAGAGTCAACCCACATATACTTTGCTTCACAAAGGACATGAGCCCAGTACTAATTTCAACCAAAATAGATATGTATGTACAGTATTTCAGTATTCAGAGACAACTACAGACTATTTAGTCAGTCTCATCTATAAGAATTCTATGTTCTGAATGAACATGGTTAATATATAAGAATTTAGTCCTTGTGAATTGTACATTATCAGGTTGCTTAGACAGAGACATCAATTTCACATGTATTCAAGATAGGAAAATATTAACAGAAAGGAGGAGTTTGCTATTGCATGTAAAAGTATCTAAAATAATGATCATAGAAACTCTATAAATGTTAGTTCTCTATCTTCCTGATTAACTTATTTTTTCATTTTTGCAGTAGTATTATATGAAAATTTTTTCTTTGCTATTTTTATAAAGTTACTTTATTATATAGTATTTAAAGTAATTTAGTTTATCTGTTCAGTCTTACCTGAGTGATGCTCCTGTGGTCTTAAACCATAGCAACAAACCCTTATGACTTATCAAACATAAGTATGATATGTGTTGCATAGTTTTCATCTAATGGGATTTTTTAAATAGATAATTCCTACATGACATGTATAGAAAGTCTTCATTAACCAGAATGTTTGGTTAACTAGAATGCTCTCTTTTCCTGAACATTCATTTGTAACTGAGTTCAGAATTACGTCATTTTCACTATTTCCAAAACCATGTAGCTATGGCAGATGGTTTGAGAAGGTGTGCAATTGTTACATAAATTTCTTTCCTGTTTCCATGAGAATGAGGTCCAGTGAAAATCTCCAGAATAAAAGCCAGTAGACTGAGGTTCTACTTCCCCTTCAATGAGTAACTTCAAATCATTTGACCTCCCTAGGTATCAGTTTGGTTCTCTTTAACATAACAGGATCATTCTCCTCCTGCTCCAAGAGCAGCAAGGGATACAAACAAAATATAAGAGTTGGTTACTTGTATATTATATCATATTGGAAAGTTAAATCTTATGGGGAGTATAAAATTTATAATTTCATTGGAAAGACAAAACTACAACACTTGGAAAAATTCAAAACCAATACAAAACCATATATCATCAGATGCTAAATAAGAAACTTATTTGTTACTAGATGTTGTTGTTCAGTTGCTAAGTCATGACCAACTCTTCATGACCCCATGGACTATGGCACGCCAGGCTTCCCTGTCCCTCACCATCTCCCAGAGTTTGCCCAGGTTCATGTCCATTGCATCAGTGATGTCATCCAGCCATCCGTCACCCTCTTCTCTTTCTGCCCTCAATTTTCCCAGCATCAGGGTCTTTTCCAATGAGTTGGCTCTTCCCATCAGGTAGCCAAAGTATTGGAGCTTCAGCTTCAGCATCACTCTTTCCAATGAATATTTAGGGTTGATTTCCTTTACTGATAGGTTTGATCTCCTTGCTGTCCAAGGGATTCTCAAGAGCCTTCTCCAGCACCACAGTTTGAAAGTATCAATTCTTCAGCGATCTGCCCTCTTTACAGTCCAGCTCTCACAACTGTATGTGACTACTGATAAGATCACTTCATGGGAAATAGATGGGGAAACAGTGGAAACAGTGTCTGACTTTATTTTTGGGGGGGGCTCCAAAATCACTGCAGATGGTGACTGCAACCATGAAATTAAAAGACGCTTACTCCTTGGAAGAAAAGTTATGACCAACCTAGATAGCATATTGAAAAGCAGAGACATTACTTTGCCAACAAAGATCAGTCTAGTCAAGGCTATGGTTTTTCCAGTGGTCATGTATGGATGCGAGAGTTGGACTGTGAAGAAAGCTGAGCACCAAAGAATTGATGCTTTTGAACTGTGGTGTTGGGGAAGACTCTTGAGAGTCCCTTGGACTGCAAGGAGATCCAACCAGTCCATTCTGAAGGAGATGAGCCCTGGGATTTCTTTGGAAGGAATGATGCTAAAGCTGAAACCCAGTACTTTGGCCACCTCATGTGAAGAGTTGACTCATTGGAAAAGACTCTGATGCTGAGAGGGATTGGGGGCAGGAGGAGAAGGGGACAACAGAGGATGAGATGGCTGGATGGCATCACTGACTCGATGGATGTGAGTCTGAGTGAACTCCGGGAGTTGGTGATGGACAGGGAGGCCTGGCTTGCTGCGATTCATGGGGTCGCAAAGAGTCGGACATGACTGAGTGACTGAACTGAACTGATAAGATACAGACTTGATTATACCGATCTTTGTCAACAAAGTGATGTCTTTGCTTTTTAACACACTGTCTAGGCTTGTCATAGCTTTCCTGCCAAGAAACAATTGTCTTCTAATTTCATGGCTGCAGTCAACATCCACAGTGATTTTACAGCCCAAGAAGAGGAAATCTGTCACAGCTTCCTCCTTTTCCCCTTCTATTTGCCATCAAGTGATAGGGCCGGATGCCATGATCTTAGTTTTTTTTAATATTTAGTTTTAAGCCAACTTTTTCGCCCTCCTCCTTCACCCTCATCAACAGGTTCTTTAGTTCCTCTTTGCTTTCTGCCAGTAGAGTGGTATCATCTGCATATCTGAGTTGTTGATATTTCTCCCGGTAATCTTGATTCCAGCTGATAACTCATCCAGCCCAGCATTTTTCATGATGTGCTCTGTGTATAAGTTAAATAAACATGGTGACAATAATATACTTAGTAGATTAAGAATATCAAATAAATTAACTTCATCAGTCAGATCAGATCAGATCAGATCAGTTGCTCGGTTGTGTCTGACTCTTTGTGTAGCCTTATTAATGAAATAAGCCATGAACAATATTGAACAAATTATTGAATTTTAAGAAGTCCTAGTTTCTCAGCCATTAAATGAAAGTTAAAATGGCACTTATTTCATTGGGACATTACAAAAATTAAATAAATCATGTATTAATTAAACAATTTGGCACAGCAGCTAGGTTTTGATTATTTAATCTTAGAATATCTTATGGGGTATCTACTCATTTACCAATGAGATAACTGGAGCTTAAAGGATTAACTAACCTGCCCCGGGAAGTAAGAGGCAGCAGCCAGAGGATTAGGTAAACTCAATCAAATTGCATAGCACACAGATGACCTCTGATAGTTAATGACCACTCTAAGGATAAAGAAACATACAGAAAACCAGCTTAGCAATAGTAGAGTAACACCTCATGAGAACTGGCATGTCTCTTTGGATATCTCAGCAACTCCAGTAGAAAAGCATTCTCTTGACTCAGCATCTCTGTTTACGATTCTTCTCCTGGGACTGCACCTTTGTCTACACCCACTACAAGAGGCAACTTTTTCTTTTATTCTGACACTTCAGCAGAGAGCACCATGTTCCTGAGAGTTTCTTTACCACACAGAATTCTCCCAGTTACTTCCAGTAGTGAGTGGTTCCCAATCTTGACCACAAATTGGAATCACCTGGAGTACTTTAAAATCATACAAATTCTTGACCTGCAACAAACAAATTAAATCAAAATCTCTAGATCAGAGGATACAGACTTAAACATCATCAATGTTAAGTACTCCTTAGTAAGCCCAATGTGTAGCCAGAGTTGAAATCTAGCAAATCTCAGTGGATATGAACCCTGATCCAATGAGAGACACCTTATGTCAGACTTACCCTGAAGGAAATACGGCTGGAATTTTAGCTTTCTGGTGTACAATAAGGGATTAACCTTGCCCAAATTGGTAGGTAACTTCAATGTCTTTGAAATGTCCTGTCTGGGTTGGGAAGATCCTCTGGAGAAGGAAATGACAACCCACTCCAGTATTCTCACCTACAGAATCCCATGGACAGAGGAGCCTGGCAGACTACAGTCCATAGGGTTACAAAGTGTCAGAAACAACTGAAGTGACTTGGCAAGCATGTATGAGTATCAACAATAAACATGAATATAATGGCTTTGATGAGTTTTATGTCTTTAGAGTAAGTTATTAAACCTGAGAGTGGCATCAATTTGCAATTGACATCAGAAATGAGAGTGATCTTGGAATTTCAGGTACTTTTCATGTGGCTATTCAGTCAGTAAACCCAGCTCAGATCATCTCCTCTGTGAAGAACCAAATGGTCCCCATCCTGAGTAATTCTCTTTTTGAGTTGCAGCAGCATCCTTTCCCACATCTCCATGTCTTTACATAAGCTTTTCCTTTTCTGGAAATGTCTTTACTCATATTCATCATCAACTCAATCCTTCTCATTTTTTAAATTGTCTCAAGTGTCATTTGCTTCCAGAAACCTACACACTTCGTCTATAGTATATGTTTGCCCTTCATATTCTCATAGGACTTTGTACTTACATCTAAAGTACCTTTGCCAGATTGCAAACTCACATCTGAAGCTTGTTATTTTCAGTTCCTTTCAACCTCAAATATCCTTGATAGGAAGTTGACCAAGATCCAATATTAGCAGCAGAGAAACTTCAATATTTTACACTCATCTTGCTTGCTTTGCTTTCTCATTTCTCCTGTTCTCCCTCTCTAAGGTCATGGATATTGTGTTATTATGTTTCACTTTAGGACAGGGGAAAAACAGGGGAAAGACCACAAAATAACAAACTGATTCCAAGTAAAAGTTGAAAGAGTGGTGAGGAAGGCAAGCAGTATACAATAAGAGTCTAAGAGAAATGGTCAAAAAATTATAGTAAGAATTATTATAAAAATTAGGATTCTGTTTGCAAAAAAAATGAGTAGATATAAATGAGAATTTAATAAAGATAGAAATAATTGAAAGTTTTCTCTGCATGTTGACAATAGGTTAACTGTTTTGAAAGGTGGTATGTATTATATTTCTCTTCCATGTTTTTCTATATATACAGCTATTTCCAGGAACATGAGTCAGTAACAGTAGGATTCAAGTGAAAAATTATCTGTTTACAGATTTTGAGTTTGAGGAGGCAGGGACTTTTATCTCTATGTCCCTGGCACAAAGCACAGGCCTGGATTGTGTCTGTTAAATAAATGAATGCCCTACAAAAAGAAGATAAACCTTAGAGAAAGACAATCCCTCTTCTGACACCATCTTAGAATTACAGCACCATTGAAACTGGCCAGAACAAGGAGGCATTATCTAGGGCAGTGACTCCCAAATTCCAGGCGTTGGTCCAGTGCCACTCAGTACTGAAGTTGTCACTGATTTCTCTGCAATTCAAATACAAAAAGATACTATAACAAGTTTATCCAAATCTAAATTAATTCTACATTCTTAATTTATGTAGTTATGTTTTCCTTATTTATTACCTCTAATGGAAATGTGCATTTATTCAATACGATAAAAATGGATGGTAATCAGTTTGTTTTATTAACATGCTTACTTGGCCAGATAGAAAATTATAACACTATGATAATTCCCCCAAATTAAGGGGGAAATATTACTGATGTGTGAAATTCTAAAGTGTGGGCATGTCCAGAAAGTGTTAAAGATGCCTCAGAAAATAAGAAAGGGCAAGTTCTGAGAATACACTGTGTGATTCACACAAGCAGAGGAATGTACAACCACACAAACCCCTCAGTAACCAGAAGAACAGAGTCATATGATCAAGCCAAAGTGACAAAGGGAAATGGTGCAGATTTTTTCAGAACTGCACATAGAATGGATATCTGCATTAAAAAAGCAAATTATTTTCAAAGAAGTTTTTGACATTGGGAAATACTCTTTGTGATACACTGAGATCTAAGATTTTACATTATTGTAAATCGCCTTTTACAAAAAATATTTTTGTTTTATTGAAATCTGATACATTACATTTATATGATACTTCAGAAGAAATTCATACCACTGGGCTTTCACACAAGAAGATCTGCTGGGATTTTTAATTAGAATTAAGCCAAGTGCAGGATCTCATAAAATAAATAAAAGATTGATAATTTATTAAATGTATTTATTTATTCAATAAATAGGAATTGAATGAGTCTGCATCTCTAAGAATGTAATTACTGATACACTTCTGTATTAATTTGAATTTTAATTATTTGATTTTTTAATGATTTCTCAATAGTTGTTCAATCTTTTTTTATTGCTTTAGACATATGATCTTGGAGAGACACAAGCATTCTTAGTGATATAAGCAGTCTTAGTGATGATTTCTCAATAGTCATTCAATTTTTTTATTGCTTTAAACATATGATCTTGGAAAGACACAAGCATTCTTAGTGATATAAGCAGTCTTAGTGATTGATGCAAGAATCATCTGCTCAGGGCTCTACATGCCCTGTCTACCCAGATGCATCAAGCAGCCATTCCTTCTCTGCAATTTTGCGATGTCTGAAAACTCTGTGTCTGAAAATTGGATGCCGATCCCTTCCTGTCTTTTATAAACCTCTCATACCTTTTTACCTCTTCAGGATTCTATCTCAGAAGCAGGGCCACACATTCCTCTGTCTGTGGTCCCAAATCCATCAGCTCCTTAAAACCTGGGAGAACATGTGGTTACCCCCAGTTGAACCCCATCCTCCAATTGCTTTCTCTATCAAATGCTTTTGTTTCAAGAGCATTTAATATAATTTCTTTAGTGGGGCTGAGCTTTTTAAAACACAAAAAGCAGAGACAAAAGTTCTGCTTGTTTGTTTTACTTTCCAACCTATCATTCTCTCCTAAGGGGAAATATCAATTTTTTAAAATTATACTTGGTGATTATCTATGTGCATCAAGTATTTTTCAAATATTTAAAACAACTTTTCGTTCAATTGTTGTTTCTCTCTCCCTTTGAGGGTGTTGTGATAATTTTGGTCTCCAACAGGAATTTTAAAAGCTTGACTTTTGTGTGAATACAGCAAGATGTTTGCTGTTTTTTATCAACATTATAAGATTCCTAAGGATTTCAAAGAATTTAACTTCTACATAATTAAGTTATGATAGGTAGATAAGCATACAGCAATATATCCTGAAGAAAAACGAGATTTCTGATTTAGTCTGAAATTTACAGGATATGAATTATAATTCATACATAGTCTTATGGTTTCCTAATTTATAATTCATTTACATAATAATGGAAATAGCCTCAGGAGATAATTTTCATGACTTTGGAGAATGAGATTTGGAAATCTAATTATGGTTTCATTTATAGACTATTGAATATCATAGCCTAGTTAGCCCATTTCCAGATATGCAAATGCTCTAGCTTATATAAAAAACTGAGGAATAATTATGTTTTAAATATTTTTACTTGTAAAGAGAATAGATTGAAAATAAAAGAGGTTTTTAGTATGAGACAGAATTACTATCTAAAATTATAAAGCAAGCAATTATTTTGAAATGTTTTAATCCCAGTGATTCTCAATCCTAGATATATCTTAGAAACATCTAGAAAGATTATTTTTAAACACTCATGTCTTGAATCTACCTGTAGAGATTATGACTCAATTGATCTAGAATAAAACATTTTTTCAAAAACCACTTGAGATGATTTAAAATGTGAAGCTAGGGTTGAATGTGCTGGATCTAAGTAGGTCAAGGAGCAAATAAACACAAGAAGGAAAACTGTACCATGATAATTTCCCATATAAATAAGATAAACTATCCTGAACTAAGTTCTTACCAAGAGAACCAGTCTTTCACAATTTAAAAATAAACAAATATTCTGCAACGCTCTATAGAAATGACAGAAATGACTGCATATTATTTTTAGGAATCAGTTCATACCATCCCACATCCAAGCCACCAATATCCCTTCCCTGGTGAGTAGAAAGCAAAGGCATTGACAAGGGCTTGGGCGTCTTGGAAGGCTGCGCTAGACTTAATGGAATACAAGGCTGGCCCAGAGACTAGGGACTCTGAGAGTCTGGTAAAGCCAGATGTAAGACTAGGTCCAATATGAGAAGAAAACTGGGACCAGAAACAAAGGGTCAACAACAAAAATAGACAAATCGAAGGAAATTATTCAAAATGGAGTTTCAAACAGCAATACTCAGTGGAAGTAAGCGTTTTAGTAACAGCAGAGACTCTGTGAGTATGGAGCACAGTTAGAACAACAATCAAAACATGATGTGACCTTATAATAAATGGTCCTCAATGAGTTAATATTAGTATAATGAAGTGTTATGCTTAAATCTACACTGACCTACTGTTTGCAGAAATTGGACAGCAAGTCTGGCATTTTCTAGCGCATGAATTGATATCCATGAAAGTTCTGGGATCTGAGGAGAAGGAGGAGAACAAGACTTAAATATGTAGGCATATGCATGCATGGAACTGGGAATTTAGTGAAAGCAGAAATGAGGAGTTGATAGCATAGTAACTATCCAGCATGTGCAGACATTTGGGAGCAGACAGACCTAGTACACTTCTCTAGCAATGCTTAAGTTGCATTTCAGGCACAAGAAGTCTCAAGGAGACTAGTATCAGGCCTAAGAGATAGAAAACAACCCCAAATTAAAGTAGGCAACATCTTACCTGGTCTTCCACAGCCTAGGGTTAAGCCCTCGGGTTTAGGATTATCACCAGGACTTCTGGTAAGGACTTAGGACTTCTATTACATAGAATAGATATAAGCAAGAGGCCACAGAGGCTCCCTGAACACCTGTGAGACAATCTTCAGGAGATAGGTGAATATACATGGAAAGTCTTGGGGATTGAGAGTCTTGCATGAGCAGGCTGTAGCTTAAAAAACCCTTTTTATTTGGATATCAATACCAATGATTTTATTTGTGCCCAGGCTGCAGCCTGAGCTATCTGAATTACATTATTATTCAGAAAAACACTGTTTTATATAATTTCTGTAAAATCATCTCACTTGGATTTCATACAAACCCTGTAAGTGATGACACAGGTTTTATTGCCCTTTTAGAGTGAAGTTCAAAAAAGATGAAAATGTACTCAATCTCACCCATTATGAAATTAGCTTTAGGTTTCCTGATTTTAAATAATAATAAGCTTGCTACATGCTCAAGGCCCATGTGAAGGCCTCTACTCATGAATGCAGCAATTTATTGAAGAGATCTCTACTCAAAAGAAAAAACAGAAGCCACAGTATTTGTTACCCAATAATTAAATGCTCTGTACCAATGCACTGGGAAACATTTGTCAATAACACTAAATCCTAAGAATTTATAAAATGACTCTTCATATTGATATCATGGATCCAATGGGCACTCTTTTCAATAGAACTTTTTAAAGGTCATAGAAACCTTTCCCTTGTTGCCAGTCCTCACACCAGCCTCAAATGAAAACTGAGAGAATGATAGGAAATCATGTTCCTAACAACCATGTGTAATATAATTTTTTTCTGCTGTCTTAACCCAGTTTTAAAACCTTGTCTAAAGGTGGTTAGTTTCTTTTCTTCAGCAGCTGATTGAGTCCACACCAAAACCACATCCCTTATCAGGCTCTCTCAGACTCTGGGTCTCTATGCTTCTGAGCTATTTGCCCCAAGCCCAAGTGTCAAACATCTAAGGACAGCCTCTGTGCCCCAGAACCTGCAAAATTATTCAAACAAGCCAATCCACAGGAGGCCCACACAATTTAGCTAAACTCATCCTTCTTGCCATTCATAAACTGCCTCCTGTTATACCACTATCACAGCCCCCACTACTACTACACAGCTTGTAGTCACCCTTCTCTGGGTGCAACCCTCTGCCTAGTCCTGAGTGATAGTCTTCTCTCATTTGGAGTTGTAAGTAACCAAGAGCTGTACCTTTCAACTATTTCATCTATCCCAGTATCATTGTGTTGTGTTCTTCTTAAAAAAAAATAAAAATAAAACTTTACATCTGTTATAGACTGAATATTTGTGTCCCCCTCCCAAATTCATATGCTGAAGCACTAACCCTCAGTGTGACAGTATTAAGAGAGGGGACCTTTAGAAGGTAACTAGTTGTAAGTGAGGTAATAGGGTGGATCCTCCATGGCGGGATTAGTGCCTTTAGGAGAAGAGGAAGAAAAAGAGCTTCCTCTCTTCACCTTGCAAGGGTGCAGCAAGAAGGTGGCTATCAGCAAGCAAGGAAAACAGTCTTCACCAGAACCCAGTCATACTGGCACCCTGATCTCAAACATCCAGCCTCCAAAACTATGAGAAATAAACACAAAGCTATATTATTAAAGCAACTCAAGTGGGATTAAAGAAAAACCTTATAAAAACATTACAGAAGAAAAGGCAAGATGAGATAGTCCTCCTGGAATATAAGATGCTCTAGTGCTCTGACTCGATGCAGGTAAAGTTGATTAGAGAGTTAGGTAGCTGGCTTGCCTCATTTTTGTTATTGTGCTTATTCATTCAGTCATGTGTGATTCTTTGTGATCCCATGGACTGTAGCCTGTCAGGCTCCTCTGTCCATGGGATTCTCCAGGCAAGAATACTGGAGTAGGTTGCTATTCTCTTCTCCAGGGGATCTTTCTGACCTGGGGATCAAACCTGGGTCTCCTGAATTGCAGGCAGATTCTTTACCATCTGAGCCACCAGGGAAGCCTTAATATTATTTCCAAATATCTGTTGCCTCTGATGGACTTTTTTAAAAACTTTTTGTTTTACATTGTAGTATAGCCCTCTGGATTTTTGATAGGTGAGACTGAGTTTGGGGCAGCTGTCTAAGTGTAAGAGCACTATTGTGAAAAGTGCTGTCTCTATTTTAAGGTGCAAGATACAGGTGAGCCCAATTTTCATTAGGTTGGGGAAATAATCCTTAGCTGACTGGCTGGATATAGGTCCATCTCACCAGTTCTGCTGCTGCTGCTGCTGCTAAGTCACTTCAGTCATGTCCAACCCTGTGCGACCCCATAGACTGCAGCTCACCAGGCTTCTCTGTCCCTGGGATTCTCCAGGCAAGAATACTAGAGTTGGTTGCCATTTCCTTCTCCAATGCATGAATGCATGCTAAATCACTTCAGTCGTGTCTGACTCTGTGTGACCCTATGGACAGCAGCCCACCAGACTCCTCTATCCACGGGATTCTCTAGGCAAGAATACTGGAGAGGGTTGCCATTTCCTTCTCCACTCACCAGTTCTGAGTGAGGCTAAATCTTTCAGATTTTATTTATTTCTTTAATTTTATTTTTAAACTTTACAATGTTGTATTAGTTTTGCCAAATATCGAAATGAATCCGCCACAGGTATACCTGCGTTCCCCATCCTGAACCCTCCTCCCTCCTCCCTCCCCATACCCTCCCTCTGGGTCATCCCAGTGCACCAGCCCCAAGCATCCAGTATCGTGCATAGAACCTGGACTGGCGACTCGTTTCATACATGATATTATACATGTTTCAATGTAAAACTTGAAACTGTAAGATCAGTTTATGTTGCTTTCAACTTTTTGATATCATATAATATCATAAAGCCAAGGTGTATTTCTGAGGGCCCCAGGGCTAAATGGTCAAGGCATCATATACTCTAACCCAGAAGAAAAGAAACCCAAGCATTTATGTTTACTAATAAGGAAACCCTTCCTCAGAGACAACAATGTGTGCCATAGCACCAGCATCTATTACTGCCTGTGTGTGAGAACATCAAAAAAGGAAACAGGGAATTAAGAAGATTTATAAGGGTAGAATTCCAGCAGTTCTTAAGATCAGAGACAAAGGCAGAGAGAAAGAAAAGGTACTCCTACAATAGTAAATATAACACTGACAAAGCACAAATGGGTAACTGATCCTGCTGATCTCATCTCTGCCCTTGACATCTGTAAGGTATCTGAATATGGGAGGTATGTAAAGTGACTGCAAAGTAGACTCCAGCTTGAAGCTATATCTGACATGCTGTCACTGATTTCTGAAGAGAAAAAGAAAACTTAGACACCAGCTTGCTTCAGGTCACTTTGAAACAGGAAATTATATAAATTCTTAGAGTTCTAGTTAAAGTGTTTTATTGATGAAAACTAAGCACCGTAAAATTCAACTTCAGCAAAAGCTTAGAGAAAAGTGTTCAGATCTACAAGCTAACAATGGAAGCAAAAGACACCTAAATTTGCTTTTAATACTAAGGTGTGAAAAAACATGGTAACTGACTTTATCTGGAGAATGCTAATAGATATCATATAAAAATTTAGCAGCAACCTATAGATCCCATAAGAAAAATATGTCCAGTAAACGAAAGACTTTGAGCAAAGAAATAGTCAAGTAAAAGAGCAAATTACCTTCATTTTTAAAAATACTATCTCGTTAAAGAAATTAAATCACTTTTCAGTGCATTTGAAATTGCCATAACAGGTAGTTCATTTAAATTTATTTACAAGTTAGATTAGCATTCATTTTATCTAAGGTAAAACATTGCTAACACAGAGTATTATAATTACATCTATTTTCCGTGCTTAGCTAAAAAAAGTTTCCCAAGCAGTTACAGCTGACAATTAAAATTAATTCAAAATTTTGTTATACTATTTTCACCTTATGCTTTTCTACAAAAAATTAGAGGAGTTTGCTTAGTTAACCTGAAAATGAAACCCTGGTACCATAAAACCACTGAGGAAATTGCTCTCAGAAACTGTCTAACTTATCATTGTTCATTCACTAACTTGTGTCCAGCTCATTGTGACCTCATGAGCTACAGCACATCAGGCTTCTCTGTCCTTCACTATCTCCCAGAGTTTGCTCAAATTCATGTGCATTGAGTTGGTGATGCCATCCAACCATCTCATCCTCCATCAACCCTGCCCTCAATCTTTCCCAGCAGGGTCTTTTCCAGTGAATAGGTTCTTCCCATCAGGTGGTCAAAGTATTGGAGCTTCAGTTTCAGCATCAGTCCTTCCAATGAATATTCAGGGTTGACTTCCTTTAGGATTGACTGGCTTGATCTCCTTGCACTCCATGGAACACTCAAGAGTCTTCTCCAGCACCACAGTTTGAAAGCATCTCTTCTTCAGCACTCAGCTTTCTTTATGGTTCAACTCACACATCCATACATGACTACTGGGAAAACCATAGCTTTGAAAATATTTACATTTGTCTGCAAAGTGATGTCTCTGCTTTTTAATATGCTATCTAGGTTTGTCATAGCTTTTCTTCCAGGAGCAAGCATCTTTTAATTTCATGGCTGCAGTCACCATCTGCAGTGATTTTGGAGCCCAAGAAAATAAAATCTGCCACTGTTTCCAATGAAGTGATGGGACTGGATGCCATGATCTTAGCTTTTTGAATGTCGAGTTTTAAGCCAGCTTTTTCACTCTGCTCTATAACCCTCATCAAGAAGCTCTTTAGTTCCTTGTCACTTTCTGCCATTAGTGTGGTATCATCTGCATATCTGAGGTTGCTGATATTTCTCCTGGCAATCTTGATTCATGCTTGTGATTCATTCAGTCTGGCATTTTGCAGGATGTACTCAGCATATAAATTAAATAAGCAGGGTGACAATATATAGCCTTGACATACTCCTTTCCCAATTTTGAACCAGTCTGTTGTTCATGTCCAGTTCTAACTATTGCTTCTGGACCTGCATACAGGTTTCTCAGGAGGCAGGTCAGGAGGTCTGGTATTTCCATCACTTTATGAATTTTCTACAGTTTATTGTGATCCACACAGTCAAAGGTTTCGTGTAATAAATGAAGCAGAAGTAGATGTTTTTATAGAATTGCATCACTTTTTCTATGGTCCAATGGATATTGGCAATTTGATCTCTGGTTCCTCTGCCTTTTCTAAATCCGGCTTGTACATCTGGAAGTTCTCGGTTCACATACTATTGAAACCTGTCTTCAAGGACTTTGAGCATTACCTTGCTAGTATGTGAAATGAGTGCAATTTTATGATAGTTTGAACATTCTTTGGCATTGCCCTTCTTTGGGATTGGAATAAAAACTGACTTTTTCTAGTCATGTGGTCACTGCTGCGTTTTCAAAATTTGCTGGCTTATTTAGTGCAGCATTTTCACAACATCATCTTTTAGGATATGAAATAGCTCATCTGGAATTCCATCATCTCCACTAGCTTTGTTCATAGAAATTATTCCTAAGGCCCACTTGACTTCACACTCCAGGACATCTGGCTCTAGCTGAGTGAACACATCATCATGGTTATCCGGATCATTAAGAACTTTTTGGTATAGTTCTGTATGTTCTTGCCACTTCTTAATCTCTTCTGCTTCTGTTAGGTCCTTGCCACTTCTATCCTTTATTGTGCCCATCTTTGCATGAAATGTTCCCTTGGTATCTCTAATTTTCTTGAAGAACTCTCCAGTCTTTCCCATTCTCCTATATTTCCTTGCATTGATCACTTAGGAAGGCTTTCTTATCTCTCCTTACTATTATTCTCTGGAACTCAGCATTCAGTTGGGCGTATCTTTGCCTTTCACTTCTCTTCTTTACTCAGCTATTTGTAAGAACTCCTCAGCCAATGATTTTGCCTTCTTGTATTTCTTTTTCTTTCAGGTAGTTTTGGTCACTGCCTCCTATACAATGTTGTGAACCTCTGCCCATAGTTCTTCAGATACTCTGTCTACTAGATCTAATCTTTTCAATATATTCATCATCTCTACTGTATAATCATAAGGAATTTGATTTAGGTCATACCCGATTGGCTTAGTGGTTTTCCCTACTTTCTTCAATTTAATCCTGAATTTTGCAATAAGAAACTCATGATCTGAACCACAGTCACCTCCAGATCTTGTTTTTCCTGACTGTATAGAGCTTCTCCATTTTTGGCTGCAAAGAACATAGTCAATCTGATTTCACCATCGACCATCTGGTGATGTTTATGTGTAGAATTGTCTCTTGTATTGTTGGAAAACAGTGTTTGCTATGACCAGTGTGTTCTCTTGGCAAAACTCTGTTAGCCTTTGCCCTGCTTCATTTTGTACTCGAAGGTCAAACTTGCCTGTTACTCCGGGTATCTCTTGACTTTCTAATTTTGTATTTCAATCCCTTAGAAGGTCTTGTATGTCTTCTCAGCACCATTCAACTTTAGCTTCTTCAGCATTAATGGTTAGGATATAGACTTGGATTACTGTAATGGTGAATGGTTCACCTTGGAAGCAAACCGAGATCATTGTGTTGTTTTTGAGACTGCATCCAAGTACTGCATTTTGGACTCTTATTGACTACGAGGGCTACTCCATTTCTTCCAAGGAATTCTTGCCCACAGTAGTAGTTATAATGGTCATCTGAATTAAATTCACCCATTCCCTTCTATTTTAGTTCACTGATTTCTAAGATGTTGATATTCACTCTCGCCATCTCCTGCTTGACCGCATCCAATTTACCTTGATTCATGGATCTAACATTCCAGGTTCCTATGCAATATTGTTCTTTACAGCATTGGACTTTACTTTCACAACCAGACATGTCCACTGCTGAGCATCATTTCTGCTTTGGCCTAACCTCTTCTAAATCTGACTAGGAAATAGAAGAATGTGATGCAGGCAATGTCCAAGAGGGAGGAGATAACCCATTGGATTTTAAGGGCCTCCAGCAGGAAGCTAAAGAGAGTCTTCCCAAGGAGAAAATTTCCCCTGGAAATTTTCACCAAATCTTAGTTGAATGTATTTTCACATTTTCAAGTTTTTGATATTGGCATATGTCTCATAATTGATGGTGTTTGAAAATCTCAGCTTAACTAAAATTCTCTTTTCTTTCATTGTTATACATAAAATAATGGGTCTCTGGAAATTGAGAATTTTTGAATGGATGAAATTTATACTGGATTGAAACATGAAAGAAAACAATAAAGCACATTCTTCATGAAGAAGCCAAAGAAGCACATGTTACCATATGTCATATTAATGGTCTGCAAAGAACACAAGGAAATGTATAACACTAACGATCTGACACATGGCAATCTTTTTTTTTTAAGGTCTTTGTTTTCACATTTTATTTCTTATATATATGTATGGTCACATGAATCTTGATAGTTTCTGTTTTCCATTAGTTTTTTGGTCTTTTTGAAATATTGTTTCTTTTCATTATTTGCTGGGCTTTCTATAACAAAACACACTTATAATCTTCATCTCCCCACTGCTCCCAGTGATCCATGACCTTATAATAATCTGTGTTAGAATGTTAGTGAAACTTATGTCTTTCTGCTAACCAATAGAATATGGCAAAAGTGATTGCATGGGTTGTTTCTCATGATTATATTCCATTTTATAAAACATCTTAGCTGATTTAGCAACAGGAGCCTCTCCTACGGGCCTTGAAGGATCAAACAGCTGTGTTTTGAACTGTCTATGAAAAAGGATGTGATGAGGAATTGCAGGTGGCCTCAAGGACATCAAGGTGGCCTCCAGACAACAGCCACAGAGAAGCCAAGGCCTGCAATTATGCAGTTGCAAGGAAGTAAATTCTGTCAGCAATCGTGTGAGCTTAGAAAAGCGTCATGAGCTCCAGAAATGACATCAGTCCTGCCAACACCTTGCTTGCAGCCCTATAAGACCCTGAGCAGAGTTTTCAGCTTAGCAGATGTGACTCCTGACACACAAAAACTGTGAGAAAATAGTTGTATGATGTTTTAAGTTTCTATGTTCGACTCTTTTGCGGCCCCATGGACTGTAACCCTACAGGCTCCTCTCCATGGAATTTCCCAGGCAAGAATACTTAACTGGGTTGCCATTTCTTTCTCCAGGGGATCTTCCCTACCCAGGGATCAAATCCACCTCTCCTGTGTCTCCTGCATTGGCAGGCAGATTCTTTACTGCTGAGCCATGAGGGAAGTTAATTTGTTACACAACAACAAAAAGCTAACACATTACCTTTCTCCTTTCTCTACTCCTCTTACTGCAGCATCACCAGCACCAGCACCACCTGGGTACCCAGGTGCCAAAGTTTCTCAGATTATAAAACTATAAGTATTTCCACAATGCATATATATGTTTATAGTGAGGGATTTTACTGATATTTCAAAGTTAGAATATTATGCAGTATTGTCAGTATTCTGCTTTTCTCACTCAACAATACCTCATGGAAATCCTTCCAAGTATCCTGCTGCTGCTGCTGCTGCTAAGTCACTTCAGTCGTGTCTGACTCTGTGCGACCCCAGAGATGGCAGCCCACCAGGCTCCCCCGTCCCTGGGATTCTCCAGGCAAGAACACTGGAGTGGGTGGCTATTTCCTTCTCCAGTATCCTAGAATGATTCTAATACAGTCTTTTTAATGACTACAAAATAATTCATGGTATTAATGTGCTATGATGAGTGTTCATTTTTCTTTCCAGTTCTTTGCCACTATGAATAATGTTACAACCAATATTCTGTACACAGAATATTCTGTATACAGAATCTTCATGAGTGCTATTATTTCTACCAGCTAGATTCCTAACAGAGGGACTGCAAGATCAAAGTCGACTATGCATTTGTTTCTTTAAATAGACTACCACATTTCTTTCCAAAAAGGATGCAGTAATTTACGTTTTTGTTAGTAACATCTGCAAATACTCTCACATCTCCATTTCTGGACAGAAAGTGGTGTTTTTCTTCTTTTTGATTTTGGCCAGTGTGACAGGTATACAGATATTAGTTTACTTAACTTTTGTTTGTCTAAAAGGAGGTTGAGATTTTTGGATTAGTTACTTTCTGATTTGCCTAGTTATTATCCTTTGCCCATTTTCTCTTGGAATATCTCCTTGTCAATTCTAAGAACTCTTTATATATTATAAATATTAATCTTCTATCTGCATTCTGCATACAAATATCTTTTCAAAATATATTACTTTTTCTACGTACTTTTTAAAAATTTAAAGCTCTCCTTCACCCCCCTCACTCAGTTTATACCCATGGTCTTCTAGATTTTCTTATATGTGTTTGTTACTGTGTTTTTGTTAAATTTAATTTTTAATCCATCCAAATTTGTCTATATGGTGTGAGGTACTGGTAAAATTTTATGTACTTCCTGATGGGTAGCCAATCAGGAAGTAAATCATGTTAGCATTTTATGCTGCAAAAAACACTTTCCCAATGAGCTAAAATATCACCTTTGCCATATGTTAAATTCTCATTCTCACCAAATCTATTTTCAGATTTTGGATTCTTTTCCACTGGTCTGTTCTGATGCCAATGCCATATTGATTTAAATACAGTAAATTGCTGCATGTTCTCATCTAGCAGAGCAAGTTTTCCTTCTCTAGTCCTCTTTTCCAAAAATACCTTACCTTACCACATGCATTTTTACCTTCATAAAAATGTTTAAAACACTTCAACAGACTGAAAAAAATAGTGTGTGAGTTCTGATTAAAAATTAATTTTGCTTCTATATTAACATTTAGAAGGTTCACATTTTAATGTTATTTTTTTATCCAAACTTTCATTTCTCCTTTTCCTCTCCATTTTCTCCTTTATTTTTAATGTTTTTCTCATTAGTGAGAATTTGAGTTCCCACAATTGCAAAGCACTTAAACGTGTTGAGGTCCTATGTATTTGGGGATTTGCTTTAACAGAAGTTATGTTAGTAAAAGTTAATTTTATATGAAAGCAAACAAAAGCTTTGCTACAATTCACTTTCTTCCTCTTTGGCAAAGTTTTCACATGAAAAGTATTTCTCTACATTTCTGTCAAATATAATATCATAAAATTATAAAAATTTATATTTACTATTCTCAAAAATGTAGGCTGAACTCAAAGTCCAGCAGAAAGGGCAGTAATTGCCATTTGCTCTTATAATTTCCACAAATTAGAAGCATTATTAATCAAATCGGTGGCACCCTACTCCAGTACTCTTGCCTGGAAAATCCCATGGATGGAGGAGCCTGGCGGGCTGCAGTCCATGGGGTCGCTGAGAGTTGGACATGACTGAGCGGCTTCACTTTCACTTTTCACTTTCATGCATTGGAGAAGGAAATGGCAACCCACTCCAGTGTTCTTGCCTGGAGAATCCCAGGGATGGGGAAGCCTGGTGGGCTGCTGTCTATGGGGTTGCACAGAGTCGGACACGACTGAAGAGACTTAGCAGCAGCAGCAGCATTAATCAAATCAGTGCAGTCAGATATATTGATACTAAATTATAGTCAATGCTTTCTTTCCCCCTTTTTTATGCTAATTGTAAACAACTTTAGGAGGGTTTTATTCACTTCCAGACTGAATATAGAATGTGAGAGAAAATTGGTTCGGACTGTGAGGAGATGAATGGAAAAGGTAGAAAGCCTTGGGATGATAACACGTAAGCAATTGCATGCACTTACACACAGACATATACACAAAATCAAGTGTATTTTTCTTCCAGATGAATATTTCATCAGATTTAACATCACACAAAAATCAGTATGCTTTCTTTAACTGTACTACCACTAAAAATAAACATTTTAATTGCCAGTCTATTTTAACCAGACTACTTTTACCCTCAAAGCCAAGTATATAAAATCCTAGGTTTTTGCTATCAACTGTGCAAGATTTTATTATTCACTTGAGTAAATGGAAGAATAACTGCAAATTTTCTAAACATTTGACAATAAATTTAATTATATTTCCCTTTTTGCTTGTAATTATGTTCCCTGCTTCTCTAGCTACAGTTTTTCTCACTCTAGCAGTATGATAGCTCTGTAAGACAATGCAAGAGGCAATATTCTTCTACCTTGAAAATTATGTCTTCTTCCCTTCACAGCTTCTGTGCCCAAATGAGTCCTAGATTTACTGTAAGTATTTTTCTAGTTTTACCGAGTTAAATTATTTTTCAAGTATCTCTATAACTGAAAGAAAATGAAATTCAACAGAGAATTATTTGTAATAATTCAAATTTTGTTTTAAAAGATTATTATTCTTATTAACACACGGTTTACATAGTACCCCTCAATTTTATGTAAAGAGATCAAGTTTATGATATTATAAGATGATATCAAATTATGACTACTATCAGGTGCCAATATTGCTTTGTTTCTCTCTGAATTTCTTAGTTCATTAAATAAAAAGCATAATTTTTCCCCAGGACCTAAGAAAAAGGAGAATGATTTCATGACATGATAAACTCAAAGCACATAATTTGTAGCACTCAGGTTATGTTGTATCCATTTAGGTCTTAGAGACTTACTTTCCAATCCTTCTAGATTACAAATAAAGATGAATTTCATATTGGCTCCAATTGCTACAATCAAAAGAAAGTAAAATAAAATGGCTTGATGAATAGACTTACTCAAATACAATTAATACACCTTGTTGCAGTAATAGCAGGTCAGCATGAAATGGGCAAAAGAGCACAACATCAGTAAGATTTCACTTGCTCAGATCAACAATGTGGCACTGATTGCATGGAAAATTTTGAAAACAGCTTTATCCATGTAGTTAAAGAGATTTTCTTTATATAATACTACTTTAAGAAAGTACATCCTGTCTCACCCTGGTCTAGCCTCGTGTTTGTACTTTTCTTCCTGTTTCTTATTCACATTACCTTCCAGAACCCTCACCAGTCTTGGTCATTTACACAAAGTCTAAAAACAAATTCACACTAAAATAGAAGTGGCTAGTGTTATGTACAGTTACCTGTACTTGGAGTAGCTTTACTATTAGCTTGAAAGTCTTTGTATCTTATTAAAAGAAACCAGGAGAGGAAGAGAAGAGATGTTAACTTATGATTTTTAAGTCATCGATTTCTTCCAGCAGGATTAGGAAGAATGACTTCTAGGTCCACAGTTTTCTCATTTTGCTCCCACTTCTATTTTATCCTGCCCTTATTTCAGATAATCTCATAAATCTTTCTACTCACTTCGCCTACGTGCTAAAAGAACATTTATTCTTCCAAAAACAAACTTCTACCTATCTCAAAAAGCTTAAGTCCACATGAAAAATTTAAAAGGGCACCTTTCAAATTCAAGTTTAGCACAAACTGTCTTATCTGACACATCAGCATTTGTAACTGGCCGGTTAATCAAAATCAGTTGGTATAAACAGTTGAATCATTTAAAAGTATAACACACATACTTTAAATATGTTGCCTGAATTTAAAATATACAAATATACATTCATTTTCCAGTTTTTTTCACGGAGAGCAAAACTTCTGTGTGTGCTCACAACTTGGGAGTCTACTGACTGGAGTTTTGTGTGTTACCTTTCATGAACCAAACTCACAATGCTGTCTAGGATTTCTAGACTGCATTTTAGTTTTTCAATATAAAGAGAAATCGCAGGTATGTCTTTCAGAACAATCTGAATAGAAAATTTCTTTCACAGTGTATCATTTCTCTACTGGTGTTTCACAAATACTTAATCGGACAGTTGGTTTTTTTTAATATTTCTTTTTTTCAAGTTTTTAAATTTATTTTTATTGAAGTATAGTTGAGCTACAATGTACCATTTACTGCTGTACAGCAAAGAGACTCATTTATACATACATATACATTCTTTTTCATATTCTTTGTTTTCTTTCTTTTATTTAAATTTATTTATTTTAATTGGAGGCTAATTACTTTTTTCATTATAGTTTATCACAGGATGCTGGATGTAGTCCCCTGTGTTGTATGGTAGGACCTTGTTGTTTATCTGTTCTACATATACCAACTTGCATCTGCTCATCCCAAACTCCCACTCCTACGCCCCACCTTGGCAACCACCAGTATATTCTCTATGTCCCTGATTTTGTTTCTGTTTCATAGATCAATTCATTTGGGTCATATTTTAGATTCCATGTATAAGTGATATCATATGGCATTTGCCTTTGTCTTTCTGACTTACTCTGTTTAGTATGATAATCTCTAGGTTCATCCACATTGCTGCAAATAGCATAATTTTGTTCTTTTTTATGGCTGAGTAATACACTGGAAAAGATTGAGGGCAGGAGGCGAAGGGGACGACAGAGGATGAGATGGCTGGATGGCATCACCGACTCGATGGACATGAGTTTGAGTAAGCTCCGGGAGTTGGTGATGGACAGGGAAGCCTGGCTGCAGTCCATGGGGTCACAAAGAGCTGGACACGACTAAGTGACTAAACTGACTGAATACTCTTTTGTATATATGTGCTATATCTTCTTTGTCCATTTATCTGTTGATGGACATTTAGGTTGTTTTCACATCTTGGCTATTGTGAATAGTGCTACCATAAACATAGAGGGTGCATGTATCTTTTTGAATTATAATTTTATCTGGATTTGTGCCCAGGAATGGGATTGTTGGATCATAAGGTAATTCTATTTTTAGTTTTCTAAGAAACCTCCATCCTATTTTCTATATTGGCTGCACCAATTTACATTCCCACCAACAGTTTAGGAGGGTTCCCCTTTCTCCACACCCTCTCCAACATTTGATATTTGTAGACCTTTTGTGATGGCCATTCTGACTTGTGTGAGGTCGTACTTCATCATGGTTTTGACTTGCACTTCTCCAATAATTAGTAATGTTGAGCATCTTTTCATGTGCCTATTGACCAGAGAAATGTCTGACAGAATTTTTTAAGTGAATTTTCTGGTTGAGTTTTTCCAAAGCATTCAGTTTAGTTATTATGGAAACAATAACACTTTCTTTTCATTCTATATATTTATCAGTTTATAGTATATTTAATTAAAATTATTTTGTTGTGATTACAGTAAAACTGACAATTTAAGAAGTGTGGGAACAAGCTTCTTTATTTGTCGCCATGCTTCACAATCTGTGGGATCTCAGTTTCCTGACCAGGGATCAAACCTGCATCCCCTACAGTGGACGCACAGTCTTAACCTCTGCGCCACCAGGGAAGTCCCCAGGTGTCTTGATTTACGTAAGTATGCAACTGTCCAAGGAGGAGCAGAGTGCTTGAGAGAGCAGGTCTCAGCCACCTGCCTTCAGCTTGCTCTGGTGTGGCTATGTTGTACAGAGGGAATGTAGAGCTCCAGTTTAGTGGGCAAGTTGGATAAATCAAGGTGTGCTTAGAGAGCCTCTACTCAGTAAAATGTGACCTCATAGACCAGTATAACTCAGTAAAGCTTGAGCCAGACACAGGAAAATCCAATTGTCCCAGGGTACTGTCTCTGCAGAAGAGATCAAAAAAGGAGGATGTATGATAATCATCCATTTCCAATATGTTTATGATACTAAGATACCAAGTATTGAAGGAAATGAAAATAACTTCAGGAACAGGGTAGAATAAGAACACAAACAAATGAAACAAACCAAGCAAGAGAACTGCTTTGCCGAAGGAGGGTTTCAACTGTCATTTTTTTTTTCCTATCTTTTCATTATTTTGTCACACAAAGCTGATCAAATTACCATTTTCTGTGATAGTAAGGACTGCAGGTGTCACTATTATTCAGGAAACAATGTTACCCTTGCCTTGAATGCAAAATTCTCATCTCACATTGGTAGCATTTTGTGATCCTCAAAGAGAAAAACAACTTTCTAATGTCAGGTCTAAAAGAAAAATAAGTCTGAAAGAATACTTGATGAAATGAGAATGAATTATAATAGCAGTGGCAGATATTAGAGTGATCAAAATTCACACAGCATTTATGGATGATTCATCTTTAGTAGGCCCGTAATTGCTACATTCATCCCAGTGATTGGAACCTGTTCCAGAAATATTGAAAACAGGTGCAAAATAAAAGAGAGTATAAAATGTCAGTCTGTGTGAAAATAAACTGCAGTTGCAATTATTGTAAGTAATATCATGCAACTTATAGGATCTCAATAGCATAATTTGAATTTTAAAATCTAGAACAATAAATCAATTGGATACCCTTTGTTGTCAAAACCTCTAATTTTCAGCGAAGTTGACTACCTTTTTACATGTTTAAATTATTCGTATTTTGGTATTTGTGAGCTATCTGTATTTTTTGCTCTAATATTTGAGGCTGTCGGGTTTTGGTTGAGCTCTAGGAGTTCTCCGTATAATGGTAAGAGTCATTCTTTGCCTGTGATACGGATTGCAAAATTTTTGCAGGTTTGCAATTTGTCTTTTTACTTACCACGTGGCATTTTTGTCATGAAGAAATGTTTTCTTTTCTGTAGTTCCAAACTCACTAGTATTTTTTTTACAGATTTTGTTTTTTGATTCATAGTTAGAAAAGTCTTCCTACTGAAAAATAAAATTTCACCTAGTATTTTAATGGCTTCTTTTTTATATGTAAATTATTGATGCAGCTGAAATTCATCACAGTCAATAATTGGGTCCAATGTGGATCCAGTTTTAGTTTTTCCAGAGAGCCACCCATCATCCCAGGACCATTTGTTTAATAATCCATTTTTACCGTCTAGTTTTGAGATAGCACCTTTGTAATATACTAGATTTCCATGTCATTTCTTTCTGGCCATTTGTTTATTTATATACTAGTTCTGTGTTGAATTATTGAGACATGAAATGTTTTAACACCAGGAAATCTGGCCCCTACCACTATTGCTCCTTTTCTCAGAGTTCTTTTCAATGTTTGTGTTGGCAAGTTTTTTCTATATAAATTTTATAATCAATTTATCTAGCTTAAAAACAATTAGAACTCTTATTGGATCACTTTAAAATTTAAAAGTTATGAAGAATTGATAACTTTATGATTTTGAATCATCCTGTCAAAATCTTGGTATATCTTACCATGATTTCAATTCTTCTTTTGTGCACTTCAGGAGTATTCTAAATTTTTCTAGATATTCCCAGGTATTTTATGGAGTCATTTGTTGTATTATTTTATAGTTGTTCCTTATATAGCAAAAGCTACTGATTTCTCTAAATTAATTCTGTGTCCCTCAACTTTACTGAATGCTACTGCAGGTTTTCAACTGATTACCTGGGGAGGGAGGAGGGTTAATATACAATCATAGTATCTTCAAATAATACAAATATCTTCAAATGTTTATTTCTTAATAGTATATTAAAAAGTAGATACAAATGGATGACTTTATCTAAGCAAGGTCTGGAAAACTGCAGGAACAAGACTGGAATGAGGACTTAAATACATGCAACTGTAGAAATGACACTGCCTATAAGTGAAGATAAGGGCAAGAAATCAGAATGTAAATTGTGCATGCTCTGAAAATGCATAAAAGATAAACTAATAAAAACAGGTATCGAGTAAAGGAAAGGTAAAGAGTAAGTAAATAAATTTTTCTGATTGTCTTGTATGTAAGAGCTGGGAGTCAAAAATGTTATTTGAAACTGACAAATCAATTAATAGAAATATATGCATATTTACCAATATAAGGGTATATACTAAAAAAGATAATTTTATTCTATACTATCAGATGGTGAAATAAAACGGAGAGACTAGAAAGGGAGAAGAAACATGTTTATTCTCTTAGTAGGATTACTACTGTAGTCTTTACAGAGATATAAAGACAACCAAAAGGAGGTGGGGGGTGGGGAACCTGCTTAATTGTCAGAAGACACATAAAGAATAAGAAGCAAAGACAGCAGATTTCATAGTAAAAGTTTTCAAACACATGTAAGAAAACACAAGAATATAGAAGTTTCCATACATATGTTTCCTTGTACATATATGAAGAAACTTTGGAAGGATATATGGGAATCTCAGTTCTGGAGATGTTAAGAGACTTGGCTTCAATCCCTGAGTTGGGAGGATCCCCTGGAGGAGGGCATGGAAACCCACTCCAGTATTCTTGCCTGGAGAATCCCATGGACAGAGGAGCCAGGCGGGTTACAGTCCATGGGGTCGCAGACAGTCGGACACGACTGAAACAATTTAGCATACACACGTGAAAGTAAGGGATTGCCTGCGCAAGGGGAGGGGTGGGAAGAAGAATATAGAGTAGGCACTAGGCATATTGGGGCAAAAAGATGGTTTAGATTTTCTGCTTAATTTAATTAATTTTACTCTTACCTAATCAAAACATGAATTTAAATATAGTGTTAAAAATATATTCAGTCATTAACAATTAGGCCCACTTTCTAGCTGTTGTCATATCATAGTTAAGTTATGCCCAATATTTTATACCTAATAGAAAATTAAAGTGATTATTAAATATTTCCCAATATCTTGGATATTTTAACATTCCTCACCCAAAAAAGCAGACACAAATGGAAATATTTTAACCAAGAGCAAGCCTCTAATCAAAATGAGCCAATTGGGCTTATTCGTCCAAGATTTTAAAAATTAATCATTATTATGAACAAGGAAAAGGAAATGAATTTATAATTAATACTTTATTATAGTTTTATATTCCAAGAGTACCAGTAGTCTTCTTTTACATCTTCATATAATGAGCTAATTTTACAACTATGATTGAAGAACTTTGCAAAGTTTTTCCAAGGTAAGAAAACTATATTATTGTTTGCAAGTAACATTTTTATTGTTACTCTTCTTAAACAGACATGATAATCACTTGAAAAGTTTAGCACTTCAGTATAGCTCCTATTTATGGTATATGAGACAACATATGTCTTCACAGTTAACAGTTTAAATAATCTTCAGTTGTCAAAAGACACATAAAAGAAAGAATATCTGTACGTTTTCCTAATTTACTCTGGCATACTTGAAGTCACTGTAGAAACTTTCTTTACTGAGTGATTGCATTTAACCTAATTAATAAATTACAAACACCTGTATGAGAAAAATTTTCGTTATAAGCTTCATGGGACAAATTTGTCTGTCTGTTATTTCTAAAACTATAGCAAATATCTCAGCAGGGTCTACATATGATAAGGAATCCTAGAATATTAAATTATTTTTAGAGAAAAAATATTTCTTTTATTTTTGTTCAGCTAGATTACAAACTATATAATACAGTGAGAAATCTTTGGAGCTTAACACCAGGGAACTGTTCCAGCCAAAACATTTTCAGTATCAAGTGACAGAAAAAATATAATCGAGAAGACCAAATAGTGTATCTCCTGCTGAATCCAGGGGTTTAAACAATTTCAGCAGAACTTTGTTTTCTTGCATCTTTGAGTTTGATTCTGTTTGCCTCCACTTTGCTTCAAATCACGTGGGATTTATCTGTGTATCAGCAAAAGGGTTTCAGATATCCCTAAAACCATATGGATTATAGAAGTTAGAAACCTGGCAGTCTCTGAATCACCCATGTTGAGTTACATGCTCATCCCTGTATCAAAGACTGAAGTCAGGGGAACACAGTGCCCTGAATAGTCAGACCTGAATCATAGGCCAAGTGGTACTGATAGTGAGAGGGTAACAGGCAGGAAGGCCAGGGGTCTCCAAACTGAGGAAATAGCCTCCAAGTTTCAGACATCTTTATCTCTCTTAAGCAGCAGGAGGAAACAAACTAGCGATATTTTTTCCTTCTCTATACAAATTTAAAAGGAAGTTTCTCTTAAAATACTGTGTTGCCATAATGACACCTGGTTTCACCTGAAGTTAACTATTCTCAAACCTAGAGGTAACCAATGCATTTCTCTTATGGAAATATTTATCTTTTTTTTTTTTTAGGTTTCTTTTATTTTATTTATTTTTTTTATTTATTTTTTTTGCATTTTTAATTTTTAATGTCAAGCTTAAAGAAAAGTTCCAAAAATAATACAAATAATATCCATATAACCTCTGCCCAGATTTTTCACTTGTTCTTATCATTTCACCCCATTTCTTTATTATTTGTCTGCTCCCACCCAAAAAGTTTTTTTCTAAACTCTTGGAAGGCCTGCTGCAGATATCATGGTTTTATTCCCATGAAGTATCCCACATACTTCAGTACATATTTCTGAATTTCCTAAGAATAGGGATATTCGTTAATAACTGTAATAGTACAGTTGTCAACTTCAGTAATTTAACATGGATAAAATACTTTTATTAAATCTACTGTCTGTATTCTAATACTGTTAACTGACCTCAGTGTCCTTTTAGCACTTTTTCCTTCTAGTACAAGATCTAGTCCAGGATCAGATATTGCATTTCATTGTCATGTTGATAAAGTCTCTTTTAATCTGGAACACTTTTACAGCCTTTCTTTGTTTTTTATGATATTACTTGTTAGGATTTGTCTTACATACTGTGGTGCTCCCATGTTGGGTGGATATATATTTATAATTGTTATATCTTCTTCTTGGATTGATCCTTTGATCATTATGTAGTGACCTTCTTTGTCTCTTTTCACAGCCTTTGTTTTAAAGTCTAATTTATCTGATACGAGTATTGTGACTCCTGCTTTTTTTGGTCCCAATTTGCATGGAAAATCTTTTTCCAGCCCTTCACTTTCAGTCTGTATGTGTCCCCTGTTTTGAGGTGGGTCTCTTGTAGACAACATATGTAGGGGTCTTGTTTTTGTATCCATTCAGCCAGTCTTTGTCTTTTGGTTGGGGCATTCAACCCATTTACGCTTAAGGTAATTACTGATAAGTATGATCCTGCTGCCATTTACTTTATTGTTTTGGGTTCTGAGTTTATACACCATTTTTGTGTTTCCTGTCTAGAGAATATCCTTTAGTATTTGTTGGAGAGCTGGTTTGGTGGTGCAGAATTCTCTCAGCTTTTGCTTGTCTGAAAAGCTTTTGATTTCTCCTTCATACTTGAATGAAATCCTTGCTGGGTACAATAATCTGGGCTGTAGGTTATTTTCTTTCATCATTTTAAGTATGTCTTGCC
Organism: Bos mutus; assembly: GCF_027580195.1. Lineage (NCBI taxonomy): Eukaryota > Metazoa > Chordata > Mammalia > Artiodactyla > Bovidae > Bos > Bos mutus. The sequence continues at coordinate 122,053,002 of NC_091618.1, forward strand.
ATTCCTCCTGGCTTGAAGAGTTTCTATTGAAAGATCAGCTGTTATCCTTATGGGAATTCCCTTGTGTGTTATTTGTTTGTTTTTCCCTTGCTGCTTTTAATATTTGTTCTTTGTGTTTGATCTTTGTTAATTTGATTAATATGTGTCTTGGGGTGTTTCTCCTTGGGTTTATCCTGTTTGGGACTCTCTGGGTTTCTTGGACTTGGGTGATTATTTCCTTCCCCATTTTAGGAAGTTTTCAACTATTATCTCCTCAAGTATTTTCTCATGGTCTTTCTTTTGTCTTCTTCTTCTGGAACCCCTATGATTCAATGTTGTAGCGTTTAATATTGTCCTGGAGGTCTCTGAGATTGTCCTCATTTCTTTTAATTTGTTTTTCTTTATCCTCTCTGATTCATTTATTTCTACCATTCTATCTTCTAATTCACTAATCCTATCTTCTGCCTCTGTTATTCTACTATTTGTTGCCTCCAGAGTGTTTTTAATTTCATTTATTGCATTATTCATTATATATTGACTCTTTTTATTTCTTCTAGGTCCTTGTTAAACCTTTCTTGCATCTTCTCAATCCTTGTCTCCAAGCTATTTATCTGTGATTCCATTTTAATTTCAAGATTTTGGATCAATTTCACTATCATTATTTGGAATTCTTTATCAGGTAGATTCCCTATCTCTTCCTCTTTGTTTGGTTTAGTGGGCATTTATCCTGTTCCTTTATCTGCTGGGTATTCCTCTGTCTCTTCATCTTGTTTAAATTGCTGAGTTTGGGAGTCCTTTCTGTATTCTGGCAGTTTGTGGAGTTCTCTTTATTGTATGCTTCCTCGCTGTGTGTGGGTATGTAGAGGTGGCTTGTCAAGGTTTCCTGGTTAGGGAAGCTTGTGTCGGTGTTCTGTGGGTGGAGCTGTATTTCTTCTCTTTGTTCAGTCGCGCTATGGGGAGGGAGGGAGGGATGCTGCAAACAAATGACACTGGCGTCGCCGCAGTGCCTCAGCCACACTGGGTCTGCCCCTCACCACGGCGCGCGTAGCCTCCCTGCCCACACTGCTCAGGCTCTAGGTTGTTCCGCTGAACAATCCGAGGCTGGCCCTGGGCCGCATACACCTCCCAGGTCCAAGCCACTCAGGTTCAGGCACTCAGGTAGTCCTCAGAGGCGCAGACTCAGTTGGGGCTGCGTTTTGTGCTCTTCCCAGGTCCGAGCAGCTCAGGTGATGAGGTGTTTGGCGAGCGCCAATGCTGCGACTTATCGCCTCCCCGCCACTTGGTTATCTGGGTGTAAAACCAGCGCACCTTCTCAGGCAGATGTTGACCGTCCAGACCCCCAATAAGTTTTAGTTAGCAAAGAAGCCAGTTTTATAGATAATGTCTCTCTGGGGCTGCGATTGCCCCCTTCCGGCTCTGGCTGCCTGTCACCGGAGGGGGAAGGTTTGCAGCCGCTACCTCTGTTTAGTCCTTTGTTTCGCGCGCTGGCTGGCGGTGTCTTAGGTTAGGCTGGCTTTTCGCATGGTAGATATCCCACAGTCTGGTTTGCTAGCCCAAATTATTTCGCCAGATAGTGCTCAGGTATTCAGGCCAGATTCTTACTCTCAGCGATGCAGCCCGCGCCCGCCCCTCCCTGCCCAGCCCCCGCTTGCTAATGGCGGATGCAGGTGTCTGCGCTGCTTCTCCGCTGGAGGAGTTACCGTAGGGCTCTGCAATCTGCGAGTTTTAATTGTTTATTTATTTTTTCTCCCTGTTATGTTGTCCTCTGTGCTTCCAAAGCTCGGCACGGATTCGCAGTGAGAAGGTTTCTGGTGTTTGGAAACTTCTCTTTTTTAAGACTCCTTCCCGGGACGGAACTCCGTCCCTCCCTCTTTTGTCTCTTTTATTGTCTTTAATATTTTTCCTACCTCCTTTCGAGGAGTTGGGTTGCTTTTCTGGGTGCCTGATGTCCTCTGCCGGCATTCAGAAGTTGTTTTGTGGAATTTACTCGACGCTTAAATGCTCTTTTGATGATTTTGTGGGGAGAAAGTGTTTTCCCGTCCTACTCCTCCGCCATCTTGGCGCCTTCCCCCTGGAAATATTTATCTTAAGCTATGCTAATGTACTGTGCATTTACCCCAAACTCTGTCTTCAAGTTGGTTCCACCTCTTGGCTCAGAACCTACTTGACAAACCAGTATGTTATATTCAGATATTGTTCCCCTAATCTATGTAAACGAAACTATTTGTATGGTGATCTGCCCTTCTTCAAGATTCAAGTTAATCATTTTATGGCCCAGGATGAACAATTTGGTGCCAAGATTATCCCAAAATGCATCTTATGGGTGAGGGGCCTGGTGCCATTCAGTTTTAAGATATTCCTTTCTTTCATTAACAGACTGCTAGTGACTATATATAACATCCAGCTAAAGACTAGCAGGGGGGTACTCTTTCTGCCCCTTCTGATGCCTATGTCTGAAGCTTTCTCTATCTCCTTTATACTTTAATAAAACTTTATTACACAAAAGCTCTGAGCGATCAAGCTTCGTCTCTGGCCTCAGATTGAATTCTTCTCCTCCGGGGGCCAAGAATCCCGGAGTCTTTGCATGATTCAACAACAACCTTTCAATAGCATACAGACTGGCAAAGCCTACCTAACTGTTATGAAATGAGAAAAGGATGGGTCCCTGAAAGACTGATGCTAAAGAGGTTTCTATATATTTTTCTCTTCTCTTATACCTGATGCTAATAAGACTTTGTCGTGGTTGTCGCTAAGTCATGTCTAACTCTTTGCAACCTCAGGGACTGCAGTACACCAGGCTCCTCTATCCTTCACCATTTCCCAGAGTTTGCTCAAATTCATGTCAAGTGGGTTGGTGATACTATCTAACCATCTCAGACTCTCCCACCCTCTTCTTCTTTTGCCTTCAATCTTTCTCAGTATCAGTCTTTTCCAATGAGTAGGCTTTTTGCATCAGGTGGCCAAGGTATTGGAGCTTCAGCTTCAGCATCAGTCCTTCCAATGAATATTCAGGGTTGATTTCCTTTAGGATTGACTGGTTTGATCAAGACTCTTCTCTAGCACCTCAATTCAAAAGCATCAATTCTTCAGCACTCAGTCTTCTTTATGGTGTAACTCTAAAATTTGTATATGACTACTGGAAAAACCATAGCTTTGACTATATGGACCTTTGTCAGAAAAGTGACATCTATGTTTTTAATACACTGTCTAGGATGCTAAGATATCAAAACTAGTTAAATAAGCTTTAAAAGTTCTAAAAAGGGTTTCTTTGAAGGCTTTCACACTCACTTTAGAATCCTGAGTTATTTCAGGGAACATGTCTGGTTTCCTCTTCTTTCTCAGTCCTATTTAAGACATAAGCAAGGCCAGTGAAACTCGCCAAAATGTTTGAACATAAGTGGATTCTAAAATAAGGAAAATTATGTGAGCACATATATTTGAAAGATAAATAATGCTATTAAATTATTTTGATTTTCAAAAGCATAGCAATTTGAAATAGCATAAATCATTTCCTATGTCCTCAGGCACACCCACATGTTCCACATTTTTAGCAACTGCTTTCTGTTATGGGTTGTTGTTTTAATGTAAATATTCCTTTTTGCCTGATGAAATATTATTTCTTTGGGGTATTCTTCCTAATAAAATTGTCACATCGTAAAATTATCACTGCCAATTTATTTCTTTTCATTTTCCTCATCTGTACAAAGCCACAGAAGTATGGCTGACATTTCTTATTCAAAAACACATCAATAACATTGAGGGCCAGGCTAACTTATCGTTTTTTTCTGTCAGATTGAAGTCAACTGTAGTAATACTTGGAATATTAATGGAAAGCATTCCAGATATTCAAATAATAGTAGAACACTGTTAATCAATATCCTTATGCTCAGGGGAAAAAATTGGTCCAAAAATGGATATCTAAAGTAAATAAAACATGATCTTTTTTTTTAGACTACCTTGTTTGTCTTCAATTCCTAATGAAAATAAATGTGGTCAATACTGAACAAAATATGCTAAATCCAAGAACAATATAATTGGAATTATTAAAATGACAGATTGAAACAGTAAAAGTTATAATAGCTTCTTGTTCTATTGTTAAGAGAAACCCATGTTTCAAATTCTCTCTCCTAGTAAGGTAAATTATTATTCATCTTAGTGTCATCCAAAAGTAAAGAATTTTCTAAAATAAATTTTCTCTTTTTCTAAATAGCTGAATTAGTGATCCATAGCTTTTCTATTATTTTTCCCTTTTAAATAACTTATGAGAGTCTACTTAAGAATATAAAAGATACATAAATGAAAGTGTTAGTAGTGTTAGTCACTCAGGCATCTCCGACTCTTTGTGGCCGTATGGACTGTAGCCCACCAGTCTACTCTGTCCATGGAATCCTCCAGGCAAGAAGACTAGAGTGGATTGCCATTTCCTTCTCCAATAAATGAAAGGATATAGTGTAAAAAGAAAAAGAAAAAAAGGTCTTTAGTCACTGTTCTGTATAATTAGGTCAATAAGAATACAGATCAGATTGGTCACGGATAATTACAGTAATAGTTAAACATTGGATACTGGAGTGGGTTGCCATGCCCTCCTCTAGTGGATCTTCCCAACCCAAGTGTTGAACCCAGGTCTCCTGCATTGCAGGCAGATTCTTTACCATCTGAGCCACGAGGAAAGGCCCAAGAGTCAAACAAAGTCACCCCAAAAGGCATTAACTTCTAAGTCAATGAAATATAAATGTAATTCAATTACAGATTAAAATATAGCTGAATAAATGTCTTAATTAGAAAGGTTAATACTACAAAATCACAGTTGTTTACAAACACTGATAATGCCTCCCCAAATTGTGTCAAGAAAAAAAAAAATAGGAAATTTAGCTGCACAAATAGCCACACTACATTCATTGTCATTTTTCTTGTGGGAATCTTTAGATATGTGATTTGTTTTTATAATGTGTCAATGGTCTCTAGAATTTAACTTAAGCATCATTGAGATAGCCTGGAAGCTTCTGCAAGGATGGAATAGGGTCATTTAAGGAAAAGCATGTCACCTTGTTCCAAGAAGAGGAGAAAAGAATGTAAGTCCAACACCATATGGTTCCAAAACTCATTCATTAATATGAGGCTTTTAGAAATGCTGTGGCACAAATTATCTTAAATGGGTACATTTTCAAAATCACTTATTCCAATTCAATTCAGGACAAGGACATCTGTAGATCAAATAACTTTCCAGATTCAAATTAAACAGTGGGCTGATAAGCTAACAATGAATTCTGTCATTGACAGTAGGAGTTAGGCAGAGGAGGAGGGAAAAAGAAAGATACTCAAATTCAGCTAGTGAGGAAAATAGTCACAGCAAAGGAAAGGAGCATGAACAGATTCATTTCACACCCTTCTAAGAGGCTCTGCTCTAAGAAGTTGATTTTCAAATTTGCTTAAGGATAACTGTCTACAACACTTGTTTTAAATTTCTCAGACCTCAGCCCAGACCTGCTAAGCTACACTGTGCCCAGGGAAGAAACCCAGTAACCTGGCAATCTCCACATATAACAAGGCCACAGAGATTCTTCTCAGGTAAGCTTGGAACACACTGTTTGAAAGGAAAATGTCAGGTTATTAGCTGAGAAGATGCCTTTATGGGCTTATTGTGAAATGCTGTGCCTTGGGAATAGCGGACCTAATTCTTAACAAGATCAAAATCCAATTGTAGGAGTCAGAATAAGAAATCTGATTCTGATGAACAGAACAAAAATATCGAGGTCTCACAATGTGGGGTGAGAGCTTAAGCCTACTCTAGTTATTAAGTAACCCTAGTTATTAAGAAGTTCAGATAAGTTACAGTCTATTACCAGATGCAATTACTTTAAACAGACAACCAAAGCAACCTGATATCTGTGATATGAAGACGTGGATGAAAATCTTGACTTTTTCAGCCACATTTTTATCATCTATACAAAGAAGTGATGATATCCAATTTGTAACGCTTATTATTAGAGCTGATACAGTTAATAAGTTAAATAATATGTTTTGAAAGTGCTACATAAATGTAACGGATGATGACTACCAAGTAAACAATATGAGGGCAAGTGTTGGTGTCAGGGCAATCCAACAAGGTATGTCCTTAATGGTGCATGAGGAAGTACCACAATAGGAATATAGATCAGAAGAACCGAACATGCAGTTAAGTGGCAACAGTTAAGATCACAGTAATCCAAGATGGCAGAGGAATAGGACAGGGAGACCACTTTCTCCCCCACAAATTCATCAAAAGAACATTTAAACGCTGAGTAAATTCCACAAAACAACTTCTGAATGCCGGCAGAGGGCATCAGTCACCCAGAAAAGCAGCCCATTGTCTTCGAAAGGAGATGGAGAAGTCTTGAGACTACTGTAAAAATAAGACGGAAAACCAGAAGCAGGAGGCTTAAGTCCAAATCCTGAGAACACCAGAGAACTCCTGACTCCAGGGAACATTAATCCACAGGAGCTCATCAAACGCCTCCATACCTACACTGAAACCAAGCACCACCCAAGGGCCAACAAGTTCCAGAGCAAGACATACCAAGAAAATTCTCCAGTAACACAAGAACACAGCCCTGAGCTTCAATATAACGGCTGCCCAAAGTTACGCCAAACCCATTGACATCTCATAACTCATTACTGGACACTTCATTGCACTCCAGAGAGAAGAAATCCAGCTCCACCTACCAGAACACTGACACAAGCTTCCCTAACCAAGAAACCTTGACAAGCCTCCCGTACAACCTCACCCACAGAGAGAAAACTCCACAATAAAGAAAACTCCACAAACTGCCAGAATACAGAAAGGACACCCCAAACTCAGCAACATAAACAAGATGAAGAGACAGAGGAATACCCAGCACGTAAAGAAATAGGATAAATGCCCACCAAACCAAACAAAAGAGGAAGAGATAGGGAGTATAACTGATAAAGAATTCCAAATAATGATATTGAAAATGATCCAAAATCTTGAAATAAAAATGGAATCACAGATAAATAGCCTGGAGACAAGGATTGAGAAAATGCAAGAAAGATTTAACAAGGACCTAGAACAAATAAAAAAGAGTCAATATATAATGAATAATGCAATAAATGAGATCAAAAACACTCTGGAGGCAACAAATAGTAGAATAACAGAGGCAGAAGATAGGGTTAGTGAATTAGAAGACAGAATGGTAGAAATAAATGAATCAGAGAGGAGAAAAGAAAAACGAATTAAAAGAAATGAGGACAATCTCAGGGACCTCCAGGACAATATTAAATGCCCCAACATTCGAATAATAGGAGTCTAGAAGAAGACTACAAAAAGAAAGACTGTGAGAAGATACTTGAGGAGATAGTAGTTGAAAACTTCCCTAAAATGGGGAAGGAAATAATCACCCAAGTCCAAGAAACCCAGAGAGTCCCAAATAGGATAAACCCAAGCTGAAACACCCCAAGACACATATTAATCAAATTAACAAAGATCAAACACAAAGAACAAATATTAAAAGCAGCAAGGGAAAAACAACAAATAACACACAAGGGGATTCCCATAAGGATAACAGCTGATCTTTCAATAGAAACTCTTCAGGCCAGGAGGGAATGGCAAGGCATACTTAAAGTGATGAAAGAAAATAACCTACAGCCCAGATTACTGTACCCAGCAAGGATCTCATTCAAATATGAAAGAGAAATCAAAAGCTTTACAGACAAGCAAAAGCTGAGAGAATTCAGCACCACCAAACCAGCTCTCCAACAAATGCTAAAGGATTTCTCTAGACAGGAAACACAAAAAGGGTGTATAAACTCAAACCCAAAACAATAAAGTAAATGGCAAAGGGATCATACGTATCAATAATTACCTTAAACATAAATGGGTTGAATGCCCTAATCAGAAGACAAAGACTGGCTGAATGGATACAAAAATAAGACCCCTATATATGTTGTCTACAAGACACCCACCTCAAAACAGGGGACACATACAGACTGAAAGTGAAGGGCTGGAAAAAGATATTCCACGCAAATAGGGACCAAAAGAAAGCTGGAATAGCAATACTCATATCAGATAAAATAGACTTTAAAACAAAGGCTGTGAAAAGAGACAAAGAAGGACACTACATAATGATCAAAGGATCAATCCAAGAAAAGGATATAACAGTTATAAATATATATGCACCCAACATAGGAGCACTGCAATGTGTAAGACAAATGCTAACAAGTATGAAAGGGAAAATTAACAATAACACAATAATAGTGGGAGACTTTAATACCCCACTCACACCTATGGATAGATCAATTAAACAGAAAATTAACAAGGAAACACAAACTTTAAATGATATAATAGACCAGTTAGACCTAATTGATATCTATAGGACATTTCACCCCAAAACAATGAATTTCACCTTTTTCTCAAGCACACACAGAACCTTCTCCAGGATAGATCACACCCTGGGCCATAAATCTAGCCTTGGTAAATTCAAAAAAATTGAAATCATTCCAAGCATCTTTTCTGACCACAGTGCAGTAAGATTAGATGTCAATTACAAGAGAAAAATTATTAAAAATGCCAACATATGAGTCTGAACCACACGCTGCTGAATAACCAACAAATCACAGAAGAAATCAAAAAAGAAATCAAAATTTGCATAGAAACGAATGAAAATGAAAACACAACAACCCAAAACCTGTGGGACACTGTAAAAGAAGTGCTAAGGGGGAAGTTCATAGCAATACAGGCATACCTCAAGAAACAAGAAAAAAGTCAAATAAATAACCTAACTCTACACCTAAAGCAACTAAAAAAGGAAAAAATGAAGAACCCCAGGGTTAGTAGAAGGAAAGAAATCTTAAAAATTAGGGCAGAAACAAATGCAAAAGGAACAAAAGAGACCATAGCAAAAATCAACAAAGCCAAAAGCTGGTTCTTTGAAAGGATAAATAAAATTGACAAACCATTAGCCAGACTCATCAAGAAACAAAGGGAGAAAAGTCAAATCAATAAAATTAGAAATGAAAATGCAGAGATCACAACAGACAACACAGAAATACAAAGGATCATAAGAGACTACTATCAACAATTATATGCCAATAAAATGGACAACGTGGAAGAAATGGACAAATTCTTAGAAAAGTACAACTTTCCAAAACTGGACCAGGAAGAAATAGAAAATCTTAACAGACCCATCACAAGCACGGAAATTGAAACTGTAATCAGAAATCTTCCAGCAAACAAAAGCCCAGGTCCAGACGGCTTCACAGCTGAATTCTACCAAAAATTTAGAGAAGAGCTATCACCTAATCAAACTCTTCCAGAAAATTGCAGAGGAAGGTAAACTTCCAAACTCATTCTATGAGGCCACCATCACCCTAATACCAAAACCTGACAAAGATGCCACAAAAAAAGAAAACTACAGGCCAATATCACTGATGAACATAGATGCAAAAATCCTTAACAAATTCTAGCAATCAGAATCCAACAACACATTAAAAAGATCATACACCATGACCAAGTGGGCTTTATCCCAGGGATGCAAGGATTCTTCAATATCCACAAATCAATCAATGTAATACACCACATGAACAAATTGAAAAATAAAAGCCATATGATTATCTCAATAGATGCAGAGAAAGCCTTTGACAAAATTCAACATCCATTTATGATAAAAACTCTTCAGAAAGCAGCAATAGAAGGAACATACCTCAACATAATAAAAGCTATATATGACAAACCCACAGCAAACATTATCCTCAATGGTGAAAAATTGAAAGCATTTCCCCTAAAGTCAGGAACAAGACAAGGGTGCCAACTCTCACCACTACTATTCAACATAGTTTTGGAAGTTTTGGCCACAGCAATCAGAGCAGAAAAAGAAACAAAAGGAATCCAAAATGGAAAAGAAGAAGTAAAACTCTCACTGTTTGCAGATGACATGATCCTCTACATAGAAAACCCTAAAGACTCCACCAGAAAATTACTAGAGCTAATCAATGAATATAGTAATGTTGCAGGATATAAAATCAACACACAGAAATCCCTTGCATTCCTATACACTAATAATGAGAAAATAGAAAGAGAAATTAAGGAAACAATGCCATTCACCATTGCAACGAAAAGAATAAAATACTTAGGAATATATCTACCTAAAGAAACTAAAGACCTATATATAGAAAACTATAAAACACTGGTGAAAGAAATCAAAGAGGACATTAATAGATGGAGAAATATACCATGTTCATGGATCAAAAGAATCAATATAGTGAAAATGAGTACCCAAAGCAATTTATAGATTCAATGCAATCCCTATCAAACTACCAACGGTATTTTTCACAGAGCTAGAACAAATCATTTCACAATTTGTATGGAAATACAAAAAACCTCGAATAGCCAAAGAAAGAAGAATGGAACTGGAGGAATCAACCTGCCTGACTTCAGGCTCTACTACAAAGCCACAGTCATCAAGACAGTATGGTACTGGCACAAAGACAGAAATATAGATCAACGGAACAAAATAGAAAGCCCAAAGATAAATCCACGCACCTATGGACACCTTATCTTTGACAAAGGAGGCAAGAATATACAATGCAGAAAAGACAATCTCTTTAACAAGTGGTGATGGGAAAACTGGTCAACCACTTGTAAAAGAATGAAACTAGAACACTTTCTAACACCATACACAAAAATAAACTCAAAATGGATTAAAGATCTAAACGTAAGACCAGAAACTATAAAACTCCTAGAGGAGAACATAGGCAAAACACTCTCCGACATACATCACAGCAGGATCCTCTATGACCCACCTCCCAGAATATTGGAAATAAAAGCAAAAATAAACAAATGGGACCTACTTAAAATTAAAAGCTTTTGCACAACAAAGGAAACTATCAGCAAGGTGAAAAGACAGCCTTCAGAATGGGAGAAAATAATAGCAAATGAAGCAACTGACAAACAACTAATCTCAAAAATATACAAGCAACTCCTGCAGCTCAATTCCAGAAAAATAAACGACCCAACCAAAAAATGGGCAAAGAACTAAATAGACATTTCTCCAAAGAAGACATACAGATGGCTAACAAACACATGAAAAGATGCTCAACATCACTCATTATCAGAGAAATGCAAATCAAAACCACAATGAGGTACCATTCCACACCAGTCAAAATGGCTGTGATCCAAAAGCCTACAAGCAATAAATGCTGGAGAGGATGTGGAGAAAAGGGAAACCTCTTACACTGTTGGTGGGAATGCAAACTAGTACAGCCACTACTGTACACTCCACTAGTGTGGAGAACAGTGTGGAGATTCCTTTAAAAACTGAAAATAGAACTGCCTTATGACCCAGCAATCCTACTGCTGGGCATACACACCAAGGAAACCAGAATTGAAAGAGACACGTGTACCCCAGTGTTCATCGCAGCACTGTTTATAATAGCCAGGACATGGAAGCAACCTAGATGTCCATCATCAGATGAATGGATAAGAAAGCTGTGGTACATATACACAATGCAGTATTACTCAGCCATTAAAAAGAATACATTTGAATCAGTTCTAATGAAGTGGATGAAATAGGAGCCTATTATACAGAGTGAAGTAAGCCAGAAAGAAAAACATCAATACAGTATACTAACACATATATATGGGATATTGTAAAGTTTAAAAATAAAATAAAATTTAAAAAAGTAAAAATAAAAAGATGGTAACAATAACCCTGTATGAGAGAGAGCAAAAGAGACAGAGATGTATAGAACAGTCTTTTGGAGTCTGTGGGAGAGGGAGAAGGTGGGATGATTTGGGAGAATGGCATTGAAACATGTATAATATCATATAAGAAACAAATCACCAGTCCAGGTTTGATGCAGGATACAGGAAGCTTGGGGCTGGTGCACTGGGATGACCCAGAGAGATGGTATGGGGAGGGAGGTGGGAGGGGGCTTCAGGATGGGGAACACTTGTACACCTGTGGCAGATTCATGTTGATGTATGGCAAAACCAATACAGTATTGTAAAGTAATTAGCCTCCAATTAAAATAAACAAATTTAAATTTAAAAAAAAATCACAGTAATCTAAGTCTATGCCCCAAGCACTGATGCTGAAGAAGCTGAAGTTAGCTAGTTCTATGAAGACCTACCACACATTCTAGAACTAACACACACACACAAAAAAAGATGTCCTCTTCATAGGGAATTGGAATGCATAAGTCAGAAGTCAAGAGATACCCAGAATAACAGACAGTTTGGCCTTGGAGTACAAAATGAAGAAGGGCAAAGGCGAACAGAGTATTTACTGTCAAGACAACATTCTGGTCATAGCAAACACTCTTTTCCAACGACCCAACAGGTGACTCAACACATAGACATAACCGGATGGTCAATACCAAAATCAAATTGATTATGTTCTTTGCAGCCAAATATGAAAACGTTCTACACAGTCAGTAAAAACAAGACCTGAAGCTGACTGTGGGTCAGATCATGAGCTTCTTACTGCAAAATTCAGGCTTAAACTGAAGAAAGTAGGAAAAACCACTAGGCCATTCAGGTATGTCCTAAATCAGATCCCTTATGATTATTCAGCTGAGGTGATAAATAGATTCAAGGGATTAGATCTGGCAGACAAAGTGCCTGAAGAACTATGGACTGAGGTTCACAACCTTGTACAGGAAGTGGTGACCAAAACCACCCCAAAGAAAATGAAATGCAAGAAGGCAAAGTAATTGTCTGAGGAGGCTTTACAAATAGCTAAGGAAAGAAGAGAAGGGAAAGACAAGGGATAAAAGGAAAGATATACCCAAATGAATGCAGATTTCCAGAGAATAGCAAGGAGAGATAAGAAGTCCTTCTTAAATGAATACTGCAAAGAAACAGAGGAAAACAATAGAAGGGAAAGACTAGAGATCACTTCAAAAAAATTGGAGATATCAAGGGAATATTTCATGCAAGGATGTGCACAATAAAGGAGAGAAATAATGAAGACTTAACAGAAGCAGAAGAGATTAAGAAGAGGTGGCAAGAATCCACAAAGAACTATACAAAAAGGTCTTAATCACCTGGATAACCATATTGGTGTGGACACTCACTTAGAGCCAGACATCCTGAAGTGTGAAGTCAAGTTCAGCCATAGGAAGCATTACTAAAAACAAAGCTAGTAGAGGTGACAGAATTCTAGCTGAGCTATGTAAAACCCTAAAAAATGATGCTGTGCAAGTGCTGCACTCAATATGCCAGCAAATTTGGAAAACTCAGCAGTAGGCATAGGACTAAAAAAGCTCAGTTTTCATTCTAAGCCCAAAGAAAGACAATGTAAAGAAAGCTCAAACTACTGTACCATTGTGCTCATTTCACCGGTTAGCAAAGTTCTGCTCAAAATCCTTCAAGCTAGGCTTCAGCCATACATGAACAGAGAACTTTCAGATACACGAGCTGAGTTTTGAAGATGCAGAGGAGCCAGAGATCAAATTGCCAACATTTATTGGATCATGAAGAAATAAAGGAGTTCCTGAAAAGCATCTACTTCTGCTTCATTGACTATGCTAAAGCTTTGGACTGTGTAGATCACAACAAACTGGAAAATTCTTAAAAGAGATGGGAATACCAGACTACCTTACCTGTCCTGAGAAACCTGTGTGCAAAGCAATAGTTGGGCCCAGACATGGAACAATGAACTGGTTCTAAATTGGGAAAAGAATATGTCAAGACTGTATATTGTCACCCTGCTTATTTAACTTCTACACAGAGTGCATCATGCAAAATACAAGTTTGGATGAGTCACAGGCTAGAACCAAGGTAACTGGGGGAAATATCAACAATCTCAGACATGCAGATGATACCACTTTAATGGCAGAAAGTAAAAAAGAACTAAAGAGCCTCTTGATGAGAATGAAAGAAGAGTGAGAAAAATCTGGCTTGAAACTCACATTTTAAAAAAAAAACTAATATCATTGCATGCATCCAGTCCCATCACTTACAGCAAATAGAAGGAAGGAAAATGGAAACAGTGACAGATTTTATTTTCTTGGACTCCAAAATCACTGCAGACAGTGACTGCAGCCATGAAATTTAAAAGACACTTGCTCCTTGGAAGAAAAGCTATGACCAACCTAGACAGCATATTAAAAAGCAGAAATATTGTTTTGCTGACAAAGGTCTGTATAGTCAAAGCTACGGTTTTTCTGTAGTTATGAACAGATGTGAGAGCTGGAGCATAAAGAGGTCTGAGTGCTGAAGAACTGCTGCTTTCGAACTGTGGTGTTGGAGAAGACTCTTCAGATTCCCTTGGACTTCAGGGAGATCAAACCAGTCAATCCTAAAAGAAATCAATCCTGAATATTAATTGGAAGGAATGCTGATGAAACTGAAGCTCCAATACTTGGGCCACTTGATGCGAAGAGCCAACTCATTGAAAAAGACCCTGATGCTGGGAAAGATTGAAGGCAGGAGGAGAAGGGAGTGGCAGAAGATTAGATGGTTGGATAACATCACTGACTCACTGGACATGAATTTGAGCAAACTCCAGGAGATAGTGGAAGATAGAGAAGCCTAAGGTGCTACAATCCATGGGGTTGCAAAGATTCAGACATTACTTAGGGACAAAATGAGATAATGTACCCCCCTCTAGTGGCCTGTAGTTTACCTGCAACTACCATCTCCAGGTGCTGTACTGTTTTTATAAAGAGTGAAGCAAGATTCCAGTTACTTGGGGATGAATTGGGTAGCTGACAAGTTACTAAGATAAGATTCAGAAATATGGCGGGGGGGGGCGGAATATTCAGAAATATGGCGGGGGGGAAAATATTCAGAAATATGGTGGCGGGAGGGGCCACGGGTCAGGATGAGGGCACAACAAAAGGCATAATAAGGAATAGGTTTATAAATAACATGTGAAGGCTGAAGCTGCCCACTTTCTGGAAATGGATGGAACTCATGATGAGAGCTTTGTGCAACGCAAGATGTTAGCCCTGAAAGCAAAGTCAGAATAGGAAAAACAAAAGTGAGTTATTCCTAAAACTTCAGTTCTTCTTGGTCAAGTCTGGCAAAGCTAAGGGCACAAATGGAAATAAGATCTCAGCTTAAAAAGTGGAGGGATTCAGGAAGCCAGAGATTTATACACAGGAGTCGATAGACCAAACAACGGAGGCAACACTTACTCACACAAAATAATGTTTAACAGAGACATCTGCTACCAGCAAAAGATTCTGGATGTATCCAGAGGTTTTTAGAACACAGAACTGTTTAGGTAGCAGGAAGGTAAGGTACAACAGCAAGGGAATGTGACTAGAATTTAGAATGCAATGGAGTAAATGCAATCAACTTCAGAGTTTTTGTAACCGTGTGCTCAGTCGCTAAGTATCTGACTCTTTGTCACCCGCTGTGGATTGTAGCCTGCCAGGCTCCTCTGCCTGTGGAATTTTCCAGGCAAGAATTCTGGAGTGGGTGACATTTCCTACTCCAGGGAGCTAAAGTAAACCCTGAGTGACGAGGTTCTTACTATCACCAAACCCATGAATGGCCGTTGGAAGGGGGCACAGACATAAACATCTCAATATTGAAAGATTTTTTAAACTTCAGATTCAGATTTAAGGAACATTCATTTAACACATAGTGTAGTCCAGGCACCAAATGAGCCCTTTCCATATATATTTAATGTGCATGTAATTAGGAAAGAACCAAATGAGCACTTTCCATATACGTTTAGACCTCACTGCCAGAAAAATCCCAAAACCCTGACAAAAGAGTTTTAATAATAACAGTAACAATAGTATGTTATTACTAGTAATAACAATTAAGTAAAAATATTAAACATAAGTAAGCAATGCAGAGAAAACAATTAGACCTATGCATGTTAGAATACATAACTTTTAAAATATTCTCCTGAGAACATCCTAGGCATTAAAGAACATAAACTATCCCAAGTGAAAGCACGTAAAATAAGACACAAAATTTAACTAACACATACTAATTTCAAGATCTTGCATAAGAATTCTAAGCTTCTTTGGAAGTATTCACAATGAATTTTAGACGTACATTCATTGCTGCATTTGAAAGGAATTGTACTTCTTGAAAAGCAACAGGAGTAGACTGCCCTCTAGAGTCTTGCTTGTATTTTTAATGCCAAATCAAGGGGAAATTGTTTTGACCATTTCTGGCTATGTTCATTACAATCTAGAAATGTGGCAAATTTGTTTATTGCTTCTACAAAAAAAAAATTATGTATCTATAAAAATTAGTATAATTATTTCCCCCAACAGAAATCTTTTAATATTACTTATTTAAATAGAATCAAAAAACTAAATTTTTTTTTAATGTATGCCTTTTTATTTTACTTTTGCTATGGTCTACACATACAACTTTATTTGAAGCAAATCTAATGCCAGTAAACTAGTTTCATCTTTTATTTAGACATGTTATTTGTTTATGCTGAGGCTGTCAAAAGGAACATTGGGAAAGAATTTCCAGACACAGCGTAGTGCAGAAAGGAGTACGTTTATTAAGAACAAAGAGCACAGGTAATGTCAGCACTGTGAGCGCAGTAGGCCAACAACTTCTGACAGGCCAGGGAGGGCCAACAGCTTTCGTGCGGTAGCAGCCAATTTTTATAGCCTCATGACAAAGAAAATTCCTGCTGGGAGGTTAGCATTAGATGATTGGTTAGAGTGCTAAACACTGACTTACCGGAGTGGATAGCTTTGCCTAATTTGGGTTCAGGGACCCTGTTAGTGATGACAGGGGAACTTTGACAACAGTTACAAAGGGGCTCAGTCAGCTTCAGAGGTGACCTTTGTTCTGGGCTCCTCTTCTGAGGCTTTGGTACAAGGCCTCGCACCCATGGCCTTGGGGCAGGACCCAAGAGTTTATATTAATATTAAATCCATTTCAATCTGTAAGCTCCCAAACTACTCTTTGTTAATGTAACATCTGAAGCCTCTACTTTATACTGTAACAATACACAAGAATAACTAATAAATACTTTTACAAATAAATGAATCAACCTACACTGATTAAAATAGAGTTGTGACTACAAATGGCCTGTTTAAGACACACAGGTCAGGATGAGGGCACAAAAAAAGGCATGATAGGAGCAGGTTTATAAACAACATGTGAAGGCTGGAGCTGCAGACTTTAAACCAGAAACTAAAATTCAGTCTAAAAGGATGAACAGTTTATTTCCTACAGTCTTAAAAAAGGTAGGCTTTGCTTTAACATCCAGCTATTCACTTTTCATCAATAACGTCAGGGATCCAATTTTCTTATCTCTAAAATGGGGATAATTTTGAAATCTGAGCTTGTTTAATATATTTTTATGGATCAAATGTGAAAATGTATAGTAGGACTTCATAAACTATAAAGAACTCTGTGTGTATACATGTGTGTGTATTATTTCTGTTCTCTATATAAAATTGAGAAGATTAGTGAGTTTGGCTAAGTAAGACCATGCTTAAAAGAAAACATCAAGCATTCTTCTGGTATAATCACAAGCCACTTTTCAAGATTTTTGGCAGTTTTCCCTCTTCGCACACATAGTAACTGTTCCTCAATTATAAATGTTTTACATATTCTTTGGAACATTTCCCCATGATCTTGCTCTTTTCACTTGAAATTCTTCCTAAGGAAGCTCCTTCCCTCCAATGTCTTCAAATACTTTCTACAGTCTGACAATACCTTTAATTTACCTCTACAAACCTACTTCCTAGAATCTGGATCAAAACTCCAGCTTCCAATTTCATACCTCCTTTACCCATAACATAAAGGACATCACCAGATGGTCATCACCAGATGGTCAACACCGAAATTAGATTGATTATATTCTTGCAGCCAAAGATGGAGAAGCTCTATACAGTCAGAAAAAAACAAGACCAGGAGCTGACTGTGGCTCAGATCATGAACTCCTTATTGCCAAATTCAGACTTAAATTGAAGAAAGTAGGGAAGACCACTAGACCATTCAGGTATGACCTAAATCAAATGCCTTATGATTATACAGTGGAAGTGAGAAATAGATTTAAGGGATTAGATCTGATAGAGTGCCTGATGAACTGTGGATGGAGGTTCATGACATTGTACAGGAGACAGGGATCAAGACCATCCCCAAGAAAAAGAAATGCAAAAAAGCAAAATGGCTGTCAGAGGAGGCCTTACAAATAGCTGTGAAAAGAAGAGAAGCAAAAAGGAAAGGAGAAAAGGAAAGATATAAGCATCTGAATGCAGAGCTCCAAAGAATAGCAAGGAGAGATAAGAAAGCCTTCCTCAGCAATCAGTGCAAAGAAATAGAGGAAAACAACAGAATGGGAAAGACTAGAGATCTCTTCCAGAAAAATAGAGATACCAAGGGAACATTTCATGCAAAGATGGGCTCGATAAAGGACAGAAATGGTATGGACCTAACAGAAGCAGAAGATATTAAGAAAAGGTGGCAGGAATACACAGAAGAACTGTACAAAAAAGATCTTCACGACCCAGATAATCACAGTGGTGTGATCACTCACCTAGAGCCAGACATCCTGGAATATGAACTCAAGTGGGCCTTAGAAAGCATCACTACGAACAAAGCTACTGGATGTGATGGAATTCCATTTGAGCTATTTCAAATCCTGAAAGATGATGCTGTGAAAGTGCTGCACTCAATATGCCAGTGAATTTGGAAAACTCAGTAGTGGCCACAGGACTGGAAAAGGTCAGTTTTCATTCCAATCCCAAAGAAAGGCAATGCCAAAGAATGCTCAAACTACCGCACAATTGCACTCATCTCACACGCTAGCAAAGTAATGCTCAAAATTCTCCAAGCCAGGCTTCAGCAATACGTGAGCCATGAAATTCCAGATGTTCAAGCTGGTTTTAGAAAAGGCAGAGGAACCAGAGATCAAATTGCCAAAATCCACTGGATCATGCAAAAAGCAAGAGAGTTCCAGAAAAACATCTATTTCTGCTTTATTGACTATGCCAAAGCCTTTGACTGTGTGGATCACAATAAACTGTGGAAAATTCTGAAAGAGATGGGAATACCAGATCACCTGACTTGCCTCTTGAGGAACCTATATGCAGGTCAGGAAGCAACAGTTAGAACTGGCCATGGAACAACAGACTGGTTCCAAATAGGAAAAGGAGTACATCAAGGCTGTATATTGTCACCCTGTTTATTTAACTTACATGCAGAGTACATCATGAGAAACGCTGGTCTGGAAGAAGCACAAGCTGGAATCAAGATTGCCAGGAGAAATATCAATAACCTCAGATATGCAGATGACACCACCCTTATGGCAGAAAGTGAAGAGGAACTGAAAAGCCTCTTGATGAAGGTAAAAGAGGAGAGTGAAAAAGTTGGCTTAAACTCAACATTCAGAAAACGAAGATCATGGCATCTAGTCCCATCACTTCATGGGAAATAGATGGGGAAACAGTGGAAACAGTGTCAGACTTTATTTTTTGGGGCTCCAAAATCACTGCAGATGGTGACTGCAGCCATGAAATTAAAAGACTTACTCCTTGGAAGGAAAGTTATGACCAACCTAGATAGCATATTAAAAAGCGGAGACATTACTTTGCCAACAAAGGTCCGTCTAGTCAAGGCTATGGTTTTTCCAGTGGTCATGTATGGATGTGAGAGTTGGACTGTGAAGAATGCTGAGCACTGAAGAATTGATGCTTTTGAACTGTGGTGTTGGAGAAGACTCTTGAGAGTCCCTTGGACTGCAAGGAGATCCAACCAGTCCATTCTGAAGGAGATCAGGCCTGGGATTTCTTTGGAAGGAATGATGCTGAAACTCCAGTACTTTGGCCACCTCATGCGAAGAGTTGACTCATTGGAAAAGACTCTGATGCTGGGAGGGATTGGGGGCTGGAGGAGAAGTGGACCTCAGAGGATGAGATGGCTGGATGGCATCACTGACTTGATGGACGTGAGTGTGAGTGAACTCCCGGAGTTGGTGATGGACAGGGAGGCCTGGCGTGCTGCAGTTCATGGGGTCGCAAAGAGTCGGACACGACTGAGTGACTGAACTGAACTGAACTGATCTGAAGGGAGATCAACCCTGAATATTCACTGGAAGGACTCATGCTGAAGCTGAATCTCCAGTATTTTGGTCATCTGATGTGAACAGACAACTCATTGGAAAGATTGAGGGCAGAAGAAGAAGAGAGCATCAGAGGATGAGATGGCTGGACGGCATCAATGATGCAATGAACATGAACTTGGGCAAATTCCAGGCCATGGTGAGGGACAGTGAGGCCTGGTGTGCTGCAGTCCATGGGGTCCCAAAGAGTCAGACAGGACTGGGTGACTGAACAACAACAACATATGCCATCATTAAGCTTCCCAGGTGACCATAGTGGTAAAGAACCCACCTGCCTATGCAGGATATATAAGAGACTCTGATTCAATCCCTGGGTCAGGAAGACTCCCCTGGAGGAGGAAATGGTAACCCACTCCAGTATTCTTGCCTGGAGAATCTCATGGACAGAAGACCCTGGCAGGCTATAGTCCATAGGGTCGCAAAAAGTTGGACACAACTGAAATGACTTAGCACATACGCCGTCATCTAGCTTCAGATATTCTGGAATCCTGTCATTCCCATTTTCTTCAGGCAGCCACAGATGGCAGTGTCCAACTGTCAACCGCAGCTTGAGAGGGCAGCCATGACAACCTCTCAAAGATATCGATGCCTCCCTCAACAGCACATTCCATATTGCTTTAGTGAATGGCATGCTTTCTGGGCTCTCCAGGAAATAGAGGCAGGGATGGGTTCTCTAGTCTCTCATAATAAACCTGTTCCAACATGCCAACCTCCGTGAACTTCTGACTCCATTCCTCAATATTCTGTCAAGGAAGTTTTGGTTTCTACACCTAGCTTCAAAAAGCTACCACAAAGACCATCGGGGTGGGCCCCAGGTGTCTTTGAGAGTTTGTTAAACGTTGAGTCATGAGAAAATAAAGACAAGTCAGTAAACTCTCCACTTTCCAGCCTTATATTCTGCACAAGCCTGAGACCAAGCCCCTTAAGGGCTACAACTACACATGTTCCCAGTTCCAGCTGGTACATCATATCCAGATCCTATATTTCTTTGAAAAGTAAACTATTCCCCCAGGCCTTCCATCTTAGTTATGCTTAGATTTGACACTTGAGTCTCATCTCTAGGCAATAAAGGAAAGGAATACATCTTAAGGAGGAAAAGCATCATTTTTCAAGGCATTTGGCTCTGTTGAGGTCTCTCATGTAGGTAAAGAGATTCTGCTCTTTTCTAGCACGTGGATAGGTGGCAATTCTGCCAGGCTAAGAGAATTAAGAGTTTAAAAATCTCTGGCACATCCAACCAGTTTCCTCATCCTATTTGTCAAGTCCTCGCTCTCAGGGCCCTGACTCCAACTTAGACCTGTCTTGGCTCTTCTCTCCACCTCTTTTGCATCTTGTCTACCGTCACAATTCAGTTCCAATCTCAGTCCAGTCTCTGGCCCTAAGAGATGAGAGTCACTTTAGACACTGCTGTGAAGGCCTTCTGGCTCTCAGTGGCCTGAGTTGGTAATTGGCTGATCTGAGCCTGTGATCCTCCTTCTTCGAGACATCCAAAGCAGTTAACATAGTCCAGACAATATACAATCCTCATCACCCCTACGTCACTTAATGACTAGAACTACCCAGTATTCTGCCTCTACCTGTTGCACACCCAGTCCACGACAGGTGAGCTTCTTAGCCACACTGACACCACATCATGCCACGAGTTATCCTCATTTCACTTAGCACCAATACATCACTTTTCTCCTAAAAAAAAAAAAACTTAGACACCTGAAGTACATATTTATGTAGCAAAACAACATTGGTTATAATTAAAATCTCTGAAAATCTAAATGATTTGACTTGATCGTACTTTTATCAGCCAGCCAGCTTGAGGTTTATTTATAGTACACATTCTATAACTTCATTTTCAAACCATTTTAATGTGTTTGAACTGAGAAAAAATACAAGAAAATCATCATTTATCTATTTGGGGTGAGCCTGTGTCAGAGTTATAAACTGACAGCAAGTGAAGTGAATCAGGCTCCTCTCTTCTCGTGCCCTAGGATGAGATGTTAACTTTTACACAAAATGAAAATGATCCTTTAAAATGTCCTTTCTCTTAGTCTTCAAAGAGTATCTGCACCTAAAATATAAGACATAACTAACAGAAATTCAAATAATCTTTTAACTACATTGCTTTTGCTGCTGCTGCTGCTAAGTCACTTCAGTCGTGTCCGACTCTGTGCGACCCCATAAACAACAGCCCACCAGGCTTCCCCGTCCCTGGGATTCTCCAGGCAAGAACACTGGAGTGGGTTGCCATTTCCTTCTCCAATGCATGAAAGTGAAAAGTGAAAGTGAAGTCGCTCAGTCGTGTCTGACTCCTAGCGACCCCATGGACTGCAGCCTACCATGCTCCTCCATCCATGGATTTTCCAGGCAAGAGTACTGGAGTGGGGTGCCATCGCTTTCTCCACTAACTACATTAGGCATGGCAAATAAAATTTTCTGTATCTATTCTTAAATTATATATTTTCATTATATTTAAAAACTTGAAAATAGCTTAAAAACACATGTTAGTTTCATCCTATTTAATGTTTTTGAGTATTTATACAGTAAGTCCTGGAATGTATACCAAAATGTAGTACTGCTAGACCTAGGATGGTATGATTACAGCTAGTCGTCATTTTCTTCTTTCATCTTATCTATGGTTTCTAAATATTTTGCAATGAAAACGTATTATGTGTAGTAAAAAAAAAAAAGCTATTTTGCAACCAGATTTAGAATGCCAAACAGTTGCTTGAGACAAGTGATGTGTCATTTATATTCTACTACCCTTTCAGTTTAGTTCAGTTGCTTAGTCATGTCGGACTCTTTGTGACCCCATGAACCGTAGCACGCCAGGTCTCCCTGTCCATCACCAACTCCCAGAGTTTACCCAAACCCATGTCCATTGAGTTGGTGATGACATCCAACCATCTCATCCTCTGTCATCCCCTTCTCCTCCTGCCCTCAATCTTTCCCAGCATTAGGGTCTTTTCAAATGAGTCAGCTCTTCGCATTAGGTGGCCAAAGTATTGGAGTTTCAGCTTCAACATTAGTCCTTCCAATGAACACCCAGGATTGATCTCCTTTAGGATGGACTGATTGGATCTACTGCCCTTTACCTACCAAATAGTCCCATTTAGTCCTCTTATTTCACACTATTACAAATATAAATCTCCAGTGATGACAGTGTCAGCTCTAACAACAAAACTGATTTGGACAAAAGATATGTAAGAAATATTACCAAAACTCAGCAAAATTTTGAAGTGAAAGAATTTATTTTATGCTGCTACCCTCTTTCTTCATTCTGTGTATCTTTCACTATCGCACTCTAATCTTAATCACCAAATAAACAATGTTCTTGAGCTCATAGATCTCCTATGATATCAGAAAAGAAAAAGCTCTCTGAAAAATTTATATTTTCATAAGCATAACATCCTTCTAGGATAATCATATTTTAAAAGAAATATTAATTATGAAAAGAGTGAAATTTCAAGCATTAGTAGGAGACATAACTTTTGCTCCTAATGCTTCTGTAATCAGACCATGTAGTGGGGGGCCCAGATGATAAAACCATTTTTAAGTTTAGCTGTCTTTTTTTGTAAATGGATGATCATCAATAATAGTGTGGTGGTGCAGTGGCTTCCTTATCAAAGAATATCTACTGTGTGACCTTGGAAAGATTAGTCAAGACTTATGAGCCTGAGTTTTTGCCTCTGTAAACAGGGATAATATTTATCTTGCAAGGCTATTATGAAAGGAACAGTAATGAGATAATGCATGTATTATAGTGCCTAGCATATAAGTAGGATCTTAGTGGGGAAAAAAGTTTTTTATGCCTTTCTTCCTGGTTAATTTTGTAGAGCTGCCATAACAAAGTACCATGAATTTTGTAGCTTAAGACAACAGAAATTTATTCTCTTACATTTCTGGAACCAGAAGTCCAAAATCAATGTGGCAACAAGATTGATTACTTCTGGAGGTTCTGAAGGAGGCTCTGTTCAGTGCTTCTCTCCTAGATTCTGATGATCACCAGCAATCATTGCCATTCCTTGGCTTGCAGCTGCATCACTCCATTTTTAAACTCCATCATGGTATGGCTTTCTCCCTGTGTGCGGCTGTGTCTGCATGTTGCCTTCTAATAAGGACACTGGTCAGTGGGTTTAGAGCCTACCCTAATCCAGTATAATATCATCTTAACTTGATTATATCTGCAAAGACCTTATTTCCAAATATGACCACATCCCCCAGGTACCAGAGGTTATCTTTTTGGTGTATACAATCCAACACATGACACCTCCTGGTTTCATAATGACATAAGATTCTTCCCTACCATAACTAAGAGATTAGTTCAAGTGAAAATAACTGAAGGAATGGGACTCTGTTAACA
This sequence comes from Bos mutus, assembly GCF_027580195.1. Lineage (NCBI taxonomy): Eukaryota > Metazoa > Chordata > Mammalia > Artiodactyla > Bovidae > Bos > Bos mutus. The sequence continues at coordinate 122,077,389 of NC_091618.1, forward strand.
AAGTGAGCAAGAACACTGTAGAAGCAGTTCAACACAGTGATAAATGTTTGCCGTTGTTGTTCAGTCAATAAGTCATGTGTGACTCTTTATGATGCCACAGACTGCAGCACGCCAGGCTCCTCTTTCCTCCACTATCTCCCGGAGTTTGCTCAGATACAAGTTCATTGAGTTGGTGATGCTCTGTAATCATCTCATCCCCTGCTGCCCCTTCTCCTTTCGCCTTCACTCTTTCCCAGCATCAGAGTCTTTTCCAATGAGGCAGCTCTTCGCATCAGGTGGCCAACGTATTGGAGCTTCAGCTTCAGCATCTGTCCTTCCGATGAATATTCAGGGTTGATTTCCTTTAGGATTGACTGGTTTGATCTCCCAGCAGCCAGGACCACAATTCAAAGCACCAATTCTTTGGTGCTCAGCCTTCTTTATGGTTCAACTCTTACATCCATATATAACTACTGGAAAGACCATAGCTTTAACTATATAGACTTTTGTTGGCAAAGTGATGTCTCTGCTTTTAATATGCTGTCTAGGTTTGTCATAGCTTTCCTTCCAAGGAGCAAGTGTCTTTTAATTTCCTGGTTCAGTCATCATCCACAGTGATATTGGTGCCCAAGAAAGTAAAGCCTGTCACTGTTTCCACTTTTCCCCCTCCTATTTGCCATGAAGTGTTGGGACCAGATGCCGTGATCTTAGTTTTCTGAATGTTGACTTTCAAGCCAGTTTTTTCATTCCCCTTTTTCACCCTCATGAAGAAGTTCTTTAGTCACCCTTCAATTTCTGCCATTAGAGTGGTATCATCTGCATTTCTGAGGTTGTTGATATTTCTCCTGGCAATCTTGATTCCAGCTTGTGATTCATCCAGCCTGGCATTTCACATGATGTGCTCTGCTTGGAAGTTAAGTAAACAGGGCGACAATATACAGAGTGGTCATACTCCTTTCTCAGTTTGGAACCAGTCAGTTGTTTCTTGTCCAGTTCTGTTGCTTCTCGGCCTGCATACAGGTATCTCTGGAGACAGGTAAGGTGGTCTGATACTCCTATCTCTTTAAGAATTTTTCACAGTCGGTTGTGATCCACACAGTCAAAAACTTCCCAGGTGGCACTAGTGTTAAAGAACCTGCCTGCAAATTCAGGAGATATAAGAGAGGCAGTTCTGATCCCTGGGTCAGGAAGATTCCCTGGAGGAGGGCATGGCAACCCACTCCGGTATTCTTGCCTGGAGAATCCCACGGACAGAGGAGCCTGGCAGGCTACAGTCCAGAGGGTCACAAAGAGTCAGACAGGAATGAAGTGACTTAGCTGGCATGCAAGCAGGGTGACAATATACAGCATTGTACTCATTTCCCAGTTTGGAAACAGTCATTTGTTCCTTCTCTGGTTCTAACTATTGTTTCTTGACCTGCATACAAGTTTCTCTTCGGACAGGTAAGGTGGTCTGATACTGCCAGCTCTTTAAGAATTTTCCGCGGTTTGGTGTGTCCACACAGTCAAAGGCTTTGGCATAGTTAGTGAAGAAGTGGATGTTTTTCTGGAATTCCCTTGCTTTGTTCATGTTTGCTGCTGCTGCTGCTGCTAAGTCACTTCAGTCGTGTCCGACTCTGTGTGACCCCATAGATGGCAGCCCACCAGGCTCCTCCGTCCCTGGGATTCTTCAGGCAATGTTTGCTATGTTGTGCTAAATCCAAGAATGCACAAACAGTGGCATGTTCTCTTAGTCATTCAGCTTTGTGTCAGATTTAAAGGCAATATTGTTTTTGACACTGTATACCCATTAGTTTTCTTTTTTTACTGCCATTTCCCTCTCATTCTTAACTCCTGCTAGGCTATACTTTCAAATATTAGCAAATCCCTTTTCCCATTTTGAAGAAGGACTAAACCTCTCCAAGTACTCACTGCAAGCCTCTAAACTATTGACAGGGTCTGGAACATGGGATCAGGAAAAGAGCTCACTTCTCACTACTCATTCTTTTCATTTATTTGAACTTATCATGTATCTGGCCTCCCTGGTGGCTCAGTGGTAAAGAATCCACCTGCTAAAGCAGGAGACTTGGGTTTGATCCCTGGGTCAGGAAGATCCCCTGCAAAAGGAAATGGCAGTTTTCTTGCCTGGAGAATCCCATGGACCATTGGAGCCTGGTGGGCTACAGTCCATGGGGGTCACAAAAGAGTTGGACACAACTAAGCAACTAAACAATGACAACAATCATCTGTCTATATTACTTATACAAAATAATTTTATTTTAAAAATCACCTGATATCTACCAATTTATACCATCTGTTATTATATTTGTAAGTTCCATCTACCTAGAAGAAGCTACTTGCATAGTATAATAGCCTCATAAATTTCCAGACCTCATGAATATTTCCTTTGTGGTTACTATTATCCTTCTTTTGTTAGAAAATTTGTCATCAGTCAATGAAATGTGGATGATAGGAATAGAGTCAGTGTGAAAGGCTGTGAAATCCTTGAGTAAATCTATTAACTGGCATGTTTTCCATTTGTTCCCTCTTTTAACTGAGAAGATACACAGCTTCATAGAAATATAAGGACAGCCTGAAGCAGACAAGAAACATATGCCAGATTATAAATGACAGTTCATAATATAAAATAAAACTAATTCAAAAACAATTTAATTTGCACATAAATTGTAGGAAAATGACAGATTCATCCTCTGAAATCAGTTCAGAATTGCACAAAATAAGACTATATAAAAGGGCATCCCTTCAATTCCAGAAAGCTGTATTATTTAATGCAAATATAAGAGATATGTTTATGAACTCTTTCTACTCATGTGGTAGTGAAGCAGCTATATGAAAAACTTTATCTGAAGGCAAAAGTCCTGGGTTGAATTTTCAGTTCTGCCTAATCCCAATGTAGGCCTTACTTCCTACCCTACAACAGTGTTGCTAAGCTTAAACACATGGTGTGACACCTTGTAAACTATAAAATGCTAATAAAATGTAGGTACTGCTAATAATCTCTCTCCCATGACCCACCCATCTTGGGTTGCCCCACAGGCATGGCTTAGTTTCATTGAGTTAGACAAGGCTGTGGTCCTAGTGTGATTAGATTGACTAGTTTTCTGTGAGTATGGTTTCAGTGTGTTTGCCCTCTGATGCCCTCTTGCAACACCTACTGTCTTACTTGGGTTTCTCTTGCCTTGGGCGTGGGGTATCTCTTCACGGCTGCTCCAGCAAAGCGCAGCCATTGCTCCTTACCTTGGACAAGGGGTATCTCCTCACCGTCGCCCTTCCTGACCTTCAACGTGGGATAGCTCCTCTAGGCCCTCCTGCGCCTGCACAGCCACGGCTCCTTGGATATGGGGTTGCTTCTCCCGGCCGCCACCCCTGGCCTCGGGCGTAGGGGCATGGGGTAGCTCCTCCCAGGCACCGCCCCTGACCTTGGACACGGAGTAACTCATCTCGTCACTGCCCCTGACCTCGGACGCTGGGTATCTCCTCTCAGCTGCCCCCCTGACCTCCGGACATTCAATATCACAGTAATCCAAGTCTATGCCCCAACCAGTAACGCTGAAGAAGCTGAAGTTGAATGGTTCTATGAAGACCTACAAGACCTTTTAGAACTAACACCCAAAAAAGATGTCCTTTCATTATAGGGGACTGGAATGCAAAAGTAGGAAGTCAAGAAACACCTGGAGTAACAGGCAAATTTGGCCTTGGAATACGGAATGAAGCAGGGCAAAGACTAATAAAGTTTTGCCAGGAAAATGCACTGGTCATAACAAACACCCTCTTCCAACAACACAAGAGAAGACTCTATACATGGACATCACCAGTGCCCCCCCTGACCTTGGGACATCCAATAGCACAGTAATCCAAGTCTATGCCCCAACCAGTAATGCTGAAGAAGCTGAAGTTGAATGGTTCTATGAAGACCTACAAGACCTTTTAGAACTAACACCCAAAAAAGATGTCCTATTCATTATAGGGGACTGGAATGCAGAAGTAGGAAGTCAAGAAACACCTGGCTGCTGCTGCTGCTGCTGCTAAGTCACTTCAGTCGTGTCCGACTCTGTGCGACCCCATAGATGGCAGCCCACCAGGCTCCCCCGTCCCTGGGATTCTCCAGGCAAGAACACTGGAGTGGGTTGCCATTTCCTTCTCCAATGCGTGAAAGTGAAAAGCGAAAGTGAAGTCGCTCAGTCGTGTCCGACTCTTAGCGACCCCATGGACTGCAGCCCTCCAGGCTCCTCCGTCCATGGGATTTTTCCAGGCAAGAGTACTGGAGTGGGATGCCATTGCCTTCTCCAAGAAACACCTGGAGTAACAGGCAAATTTGGCCTTGGAATACAGAATGAAGCAGGGCAAAGACTAATAGAGTTTTGCCAGGAAAATGCACTGGTCATAACAAACACCCTCTTCCAACAACACAAGAAAAGACTCTATACATGGACATCACCAGATGGTCAACACCGAAATCAGATTGATTCTATTCTTTGCAGCCAAAGATGGAGAAGCTCTATACAGTCAGCAAAAACAAGACCAGGAGCTGACTGTGGCTCAGACCATGAACTCCTTATTGCCAAATTCAGACTTAAATTGAAGAAAGTAGGGAAAACCACTAGACCATTCAGGTATGACCTAAATCAAATCCCTTATGATTATACAGTAGAAGTGAGAAATAGATTTAAGGGACTAGAGCTGATGGAGTGCCTGATGAACTATGGAATGAGGTTCGTGACATTGTACAGGAGACAGGGATCAAGACCATCCCCATGGAAAAGAAATGCAAAAAAGAAAAATGGCTGTCTGGGGAGGCCTTACAAATAGCTGTGAAAAGAAAAGAAGCGAAAAGCAAAGGAGAAAAGGAAAGATATAAACATCTGAATGCAGAGTTCCAAAGAATAGCAAGAAGAGACAAGAAAGCCATCTTCAGAGATCAATGCCAAGAAATAGAGGAAAACAACAGAACGGGAAAGACTAGAGATCTCGTCAAGAAAATCAGAGATACCAAAGGAACAGTTCATGCAAAGATGGGCTCGATAAAGGACAGAAATGGTATGGACCTAACAGAAGCAGAAGACATTAAGAAGAGATGGCAAGAATACACAGAAGAACTGTACAAAAAAGATCTTCACGACCCAGATAATCACGATGGTGTGATCACTGACCTAGATCCAGACATCCTGGAATGTGAAGTCAAGTGGGCTTTAGAAAGCATCATACGAACAAAGCTAGTGGAGGTGATAGAATTCCAGTTGAGCTATTTCAAATCCTGAAAGATGATGCTGTGAAAGTGCTGCACTCAATATGCCAGTGAATTTGGAAAACTCAGCAGTGGCCACAGGACTGGAACAGATCAGTTTTCATTCCAATCCCAAAGAAAGGCAATGCCAAAGAATGCCCAAACTACCACACAATTGCACTCATCTCACACACTAGTAGAGTAATGCTCAAAATTCTCCAAGCCTGGCTTCAGCAATATGTGAACCGTGAACTTCCTGATGTTCAAGCTGGTTTTAGAAAAGGCAGAGGAACCAGAGATCAAATTGCCAACATCAAAAAACATCTATTTCTGCTTTATTGATCAAGCCAAAGCCTTTGACTGTGTGGATCACAGTAAACTGTGGAAAATTCTGAAAGAGATGGGAATACCAGACCACCTGACCTACCTCTTGAGATATCTGTAGGTCAGGAAGCAACAGTTAGAGCTGGACATGGAACAACAGACTGGTTCCAAATAGGAAAAGGAGTACATCAAGGCTGTATATTGTCACTCTATTTATTTAACTTATATGCAGAGTACATCATGAGAAACGTTGGACTGGAAGAAACACACGCTGGAATCAAGATTGCTGGGAGAAATATCAATAACCTCAGATATGCAAATGACACCACCCTTATGGCAGAAAGTGAAGAGGAACTAAAAAGCCTCTTGATGAAGATGAAAGTGGAGAGTGAAAAAGTTGGCTTAAAGCTCAACATTCAGAAAACGAAGATTATGGCATCCGGTCCCATCACTTCATGGGAAATAGATGGGGAAACAGTGGAAACAGTGTCAGACTTTATTTTTCTGGGCTCCAAAATCATTGCAGATGGTGACTGCAGCCATGAAATTAAAAGACGCTTACTCCTTGGAAGGAAAGTTATGACCAACCTAGATAGCATACTGAAAAGCAGAGACATTACTTTGCCAACAAAGGTCCGTCTAGTCAAGGCTATGGTTTTTCCTGTGGTCATGTATGGATGTGAGAATTGGACTGTGCAGAAGGCTGAGTGCTGAAGGATTGATGCTTTTGAACTGTGGTGTTGGAGAAGACTCTTGAGAGTCTCTTGGACTGCAAAGAGATCCAACCAGTCCATTCTGAAGGAGATCAGCCCTGGGATTTCTTTGGAAGGAATGACGCTTAAGCTGAAACCCAGTACTTTGGCCACCTCATGCAAAGAGTTGACTGATTGGAAAAGACTCTGATGCTGAGAGGGATTGGGGGCAAGAGGAGAAGGGGACGACAGAGGATGAGATGGCTGCATGGCATCACTGACTCGATGGACGTGAGTCTGAGTGAACTCCGGGGGTTGGTGATGGACAGGGAGGCCTGGCGTGCTGCGATTCATGGGGTGGCAAAGAGTCAGACATGCCTGAGGGACTGATCTGATCTGATCTGACTGCTAATAATATGCACATCTCCCAAAGGTAAGATAAAATACCTTTAAAATGATTTTTTCTGTCATTTTAGGGTTTTCTAAGCTGCTCATCATTTTTTAATATATTTATTTATTTTTGGCTGTGCTGGGTCTTCATTGCTGCATGAGTTTTTCTCCAGCTGCAGCAAGTGGGGGCTACTCTCTAGCTGACGTGCATGAGTGTCCCATCGTGGTGGCTTCTCTTGCTGTGGAGCACAGGCTCCAGGGTGCGTGGGCTCAGTAGCTGTGTCTCTCCGGCTCCAGAGCGCAGGCTCAGTAGTCGTGGTGCGTGGGCTTAGTTGCCCTGCAGCATGAGGGATCTTCCCTCACCAAAGGCGGAACCCATGTCTCCTACATTGGCAGACAGACTCCTTACCACTGAGCCCCCAGGGCAGCGCTGTCATAATTTTTTAAAACATTCTATGTATTCCACCTAGAAGAGAAAAAAATTATGCCAGGGATCTATTCCTGACTAAGAGCAAGACAATATCAAAACTCTGGGACAAATCACCAGAAATATTATGAATATGGCTATGTATGTGATTGAATGTGTGTGTCCATATGGCTTTGAATATAGCTGGAAAGCTTAAAACTAGTGAAACCCAGAAGTTCTTGGGTTAAAATTCATCAATTATCCAAATACTATGCTGCTAAGTCACTGCAGTCGTGTCCGACTCTGTGCGACCCCATAGACAGCAGCCCACCAGCCTCCCCCATCCCTGGGATTCTCCAGGCAAGAACACTGGAGTGGGTTGCCATTCCCTTCTCCAATCCAAATACTATGAGGCACATGGAAAAGATAGTCCCGAGCTTACCCAAGAAATAAGGCTAAAATCAAACTATCAAGTTAAGGTACATGGAAGTTTTAAGGTATGTGCAAATATTTGGAAAAGAGAAAGATTTGTTCACACTCATAAAATGATGTTATAAAGCCAGCAAAAAAAAGTTTTTCTGAGACAATGGAAAAAGGAAAGTGATGCTTTACATATGATTATGTAGTAGCTGTGATATAATCCTAAAATGATCCCCAATAACCCCTAACTCTTGGTTACTCCTCTCCCTTAAGTGTGTGTAGAACCTGTGACTATGATGAGATATTATTCCAGTGATTATAGTACATTATCTGGCAAAAAGAGTTTTTCAGATGTAATCAAGGTTCCAAATCAGAACATGAAGATTACTTTGGGTGGTTCTAACCTAATCAGGTGATCCTTTAAAAGCAAAAATTTTCTCTGGTTGATTTAGGATAAAAGAAGCCATGTTGTGAATTGCCTACAGAAAAGAATGACTTTCCGTTGTTTAGCGTTGTCCTCGGTCAACAGCTAGCAATAATATGAGGACCTCAATCCCGAAGCTGCAAGGAACTGAATTCTGTCAATAACCTCAATGAGAACTGTGGCACAACCGATATCTTCATTGCAGCCCTTTGAGTTCTGAGTGGAAAATCCAGCTAACCTGTGCCAGACTCCTGACCTACAGAAATTCTAAGATAATAAATTACTGTTGTTATAAGCCGCTAAATTTATGAAAACTTTTGCAGAGCAATTGAAAACTAATACAGAAGCGAAACTACAGAATTTGCCTTCCCTCTCTTAATGCCTAGTTTGAAGAACCACGGTTTATGAAGAAGACAAGCGCAAAAACATAGCATGTGAATGAAATGTTTACCATTTGAATGCTTATGCCTGGTTGGTCGGTATTAACAGCTGTTTAAAAATAGCAATTTTGTTATAAATCTATTCTCCTCAGTCATGGGGTAATTCCCTCATGTTTAACAAAGAGATTAGAAAGATTCTTTATTGTTTTAAAAAGATTCTTAAATATCAAGTTGACACCTACTCTGGATAATTTAAGATGTTACCATGCAAGCTGTAATCACTTTACACTTAAGCATATAATTTTCTAAGATGTTTTTATGCTCAACAGAAATGCTCTTACCCAATGCATGTCCATATACCAAACAGAATAATGAAAATTAAATCAGCAATTATTTAACAAATACCTTCTATATACCAGATACAAGGTTAAGTTCTAGAATCACATATTCCCAATCATTGTGTATATTTAGGAACTTCACAGTTAATGGTGAATCATAAAAACATTACCATTAAAATTGGAGACATAATACTGCTTATCACTACACTATTTGACATAGTACTAGACATTGTCCTTACTCATAAAGAAAGGTAAGAAGAAATAAAAGATGGAAGTATTGGAAAGGAGAGGGGGGAAAGTGGCATTATTATCAAACAATATAGCTGTCTACATGAAAGTCCTCTAAGAGATTAATAAATCATTACAATTAATTAAATATAAGTTACCAAATGCATTCCTAAACACTGCCAATAATTAGCTGAAACATAGAATTTTAAGTGATATTATTTGTAATGTCACAAAAAATATCTAAGGAACCTAGAAACAAATCTGGCAGAGGATATGTAAGACACTACAAAGATTGTGGAAAAGAAAGCTAAATAACACAAGGACAGAGATTCTTCCCAAATCAGTCAATAAAACTGTTACAATACCAACCAAAAATTCAGAGAATTTTTTATGAATTTGACAAGCTGGTTCTAAAAAGAATTTATATGGAAAGCCAAAGATCATTTTGAAAACAAAATTGAACATGGGGAGGGCTTACTCTATCTCGTATCAGGCTTATTATATAGTTTCAGATGGTGTGATATGCCCTAAGAAGTACAAATAGAACAGAATGGAGAACCAAGGAACATATATGTCTTGGGAAACAATGTTGCACAGTGAAGAAAAGTTAAAGTAGAAAAAAAAAATGCTGGAATAGCAGAAAAATAGATCCAAGATCATTAAAAGCCTGCATATTAAAAGCAAAGCTTTAAACTTTTTGAGGAAAAACACAGAAGACGTCAAGAAATTTTAAAACTTTTTACAAATTATCCATGACATTTTTCACATAACTAGAACAAATTATCCTAAAACTTATATGGAACCAGCAAAGACCCAGAATTGCCCAATCAGTTATGAGAGAAGAGAACAAAGCACAAAGCATCACCCTCTCGGGCTTTAGACAACACCACAAAGCTACAATAATCCAAATAGTGTGGTATTGGCACAAAAACAGACTTATAGACCAATGGAACAAAACAGATAGCCCAGAAGTAAGCCCACACACCTACGGTCAATTAATGTTCAACAAAGGAGGCAAAAACGCACAATGGGGAAAAGACATTCTCTTCAACAAGTGGTGTCAGGAAAGTTGGACAGTCACATGCAAATCAGTGACGTTAGAGCAAACCCTCACACTATACACAGAAATAAATTCAAAATAATTTAAAGGCTTAAATATATATGACATGACACCGTAAAACTCCTATAAGAGAACAAAGGCAAAGCATTCTCTGACATAAATCATAGCAATGTTTTCTTAAGCCAGTCTCCCTAGCCAATAGAAATAAAAGCAAAAGTAAGCAAACAGGACATAATCAGATGCATAAATTTTTGCACAGTAAAAAATAAATAAAATTTTTATAAAATAAAGAAAGAAAATGAGAAAGACAACCTACAGACTGGAAGAAAATATTTACAAGTGCTATGACCAACAAGGGTTTAATTTCCAAACAGGTCATACAATTCAATAGTGAAAAACAACACAATTGGAAAATGGGGAGAAGACCTAAACAGACACTTTTCCAAAGAAGACATACAAATGGTCAATAATCACATGAAAAGATGCTCATCAGTGCTAATTATTAGAGAAATGCAAATCAAAACCACAGTTGGCAAAACTAATACAATTATGTAAAGTTTAAAAATAAAATAAAATTAAAAAAAAAAAAAAACCACAGTGAGATACCACCTTATACCAGTCAGAATGGCCATCATCAAAAAGTCTGTAAGTAATAAATGTTGGAGAGGGTTTGGAGGAAACGGGACCCTCTTACACTGTTGGGAGGAATATGAATTGATGCAGCCATTATGGAAAACAGTTTGGAGGTTCCTCAAAAAACTAAAGTTGCCATATGATCCTGGCATGCTGTAGTCCCTGGGGCCACAAAGAGTTGGACATAACTGAGCAACTGAAGAACAACAACATGCTCGAGAAACCTCTCTCCTAGGCACATATCCACACAAAACTATCATTCGGAAAGATACATACATGCCTTTGTTCATAGCAGCACTATCTGCAATAGCCAAGATATGGAAACATGCTAAATGTCCATCAGTAATGAATGGATAAAGATGATGTGGTATGTATATAATGGAATATTACTCAGTCATAAAAAAGAATGAAATCGTGTCATTTGCAGCAACATGGATAGACATAGCAGTTGTCATATTTAGCTAGGAAAATCAGAAAGAGAAAGACAAATACCACATATCATTTATATGTGGAATCTAAAATACAATACAAACAAACATATCTACAGTACAGAAATGGACTCAAAGACATAGAAAACAGATTTAGAGACATAGAGAACAGATTTGTGGTTGCCAAGGGGGGAAAGGATGGAGAAGGAAGGATTTAGAAGTTTGGGATTAGCAGATGCAAACTATTATATGTGGGATGGATAAACAACAAGGTAACTACTCTGTATAGCATGGGGAACTATATTCACTATCCTGTGAGGAATCATGATGAGAAAAAAATATATATATATGCATAAATGAATCACTTCAGTGTACGACAGAAATTAACACAACATTGTAAATCAACTATACTTCAATAAAATTAAGAAAAAAAAGAAATTTGAACTCTAAGTTAATTGACAATTTCCCCCAAAGAAGCTATTCTAGACCGAAGAGACTAACTGATCTTTAATATGCAAAATCCTCCCACCCTAGCCCCACCATTTACCAAATCACAAAGAAAGATCAGTTCTCAAAAAGAGAAGTTATTCTTTCTCAGTTGTGTTTTTAAGGCATAGTTTTTGTTATCATACTATGGCCAGTGGTCTCAGGTGCTCCTGTGTCATGGATTAAAGTGATGAGAGTTGTTTTAACAACATCTGAAGCATTTTTCAAACCCACAGCACCTTTTGAAAATATTCCCATCAGCCAACCAATATGTGTTGAATCTTTTCCATAGTTTTAATGTTCAAGAAGAAAATTAAATGATTGTTTTGGTTTGCTTTCTATTTTCAGTCTTTTCTCTAACTTCACTTTACATGTTAATTTCACACTTTAAAACAACGGCCTCCACTAGACTATTTTTCCTTTTTAGAAACATGCTATTTCACTCTTTTTTTCTTGGTTAAGGATTTTAAATGAAGTCACCCCACAACCATATTTTCTTTATCAATAATTCTTTCTACAGTCTCTTACATTTTTAATTTTATTCCCACCCCCTCATTGAAATAATACTCTAAAAAATCTTCATGATTTCCTCACCATCGAATCCAATAGTAATTTCTCAACACTCAGTTTTCTTGACCTCTCTACAGTCTCTCTTGTTGTTAAACCTATTTCTTACTAACACTTTGTTTCAAAGACTTGATAATTCTTCCTTCTAAATATTTCTTCTCTCAAAATCTTCCTTTCTATTTTTACTGTTAGTGCCTCAGTGGAACAGTTCTCCATTGCACTATTATGAGTGGTTTTCACTCTGCTTATCTCTCTCTTTTTAATCTATTTTTTGATGCCACCATGAAAATAATCTCCCACTTAGGTCCACCTCATAGGTAACTCTTCTGTTTTGAAAAAATCCAAGGTTCCTTTCATTTGTTCCCACCTAACACTATTTAACCAAATTATAAGAAATAGTATTTCTCAATCCAGAGGATGAGATGGTTGGATGGCATCACTGACTCAATGAACATGAGTTTGAGCAAACTTTGGGAGATGATGAAGGACAGGGAAGTCTAGCATGCTGCAGTCCATGAGGTCGCAAAGAGTTGGACACAACTGAGCAACTGAACAACAACAAATTTCTCAATCCTAGGTGGACAAGAAAGTCCCTGAGGAGCTTTAAAAATATATGGATTCCTCAGTCCCACAGCAGCACAGGTAAATCAGACTTTCAGACTGGAGCTCAGTGATCAGTATTTTTAAAGAGGTTGCCAAGTGACTGCAATGTGCTGCCAAGGTTGAGAATCAGTGGACTGGAACTAGATCAAGTCAAAGTTAGAAGATACTGTCCTAGGCCTAGGGCATTGGTGCACCACAATCACCCAGGGAAGCTTGTTAACATTCCTGAATTTCAGGTTAGTGAATTATAACTTTCGGTGGAGGTTTCTGAGGATTTCTATTTTTAGCAAGCTTTCTAGGTATCATTATTTAGCCAAAATGGTCCTGGTTGAGTGACAAGCATTGGAAACCAATCACCTAGCAATGTTTCTCAGTCTTTAATGTGCGTATAAACCACATGAGAAATCTTGTAAAAACTGTTGTTTTAATTCATTAAATGTAGGATACAATCTGAAATTCTGTATTTCTAATAAGCTCTCAGTTAATGGCTATACTGCTGGTCTATGATTCACACTTTTGAGTACTGTTAAAGAAAAACTATATATTCAATGACATTTATTAAAACACAATAAGGAAGACTTTATTCAAGGGTGGCAGAAGGAGATCATCAAGATGTGTACAGGGACCGCGAATATAGAATATTGAGTCGGGGAGAGAGTCTGGCTCAACTCTGTGTACAGCTTGGGCAAGAGGGTATTTATGGCCAAAGAGTTGGGTGGGAATAAGTGGATGGAAAATTACTGAAAGGAAACATCAGGGATTATAGAAACTCTGATTAAACCAACTTAATAGGATTCTTATTTAAGACAGGGTAAGGTGATCAGATATCATTTGAGGGATGGTAGCAGAGAAGTCAATGGCACCCCACTCCAGTACTCTTGCCTGGAAAATCCCATGGACGGAGGAGCCTGGTGGGCTGCAGTCCATGGGGTCGCTGAGAGTTGGACATGACTGAGCAACTTCACTTTCCCTTTTCACTTTCATGCATTGGAGAAGGAAATGGCAACCCATTCCAGTGTTCTTGCCTGGAGAATCCCAGGGACGGGAGAGCCTGGTGGGCTGCTTTCTGTGGGGTTGCACAGAGTCAGACACGACTGAAGTAACTTAGCAGCAGCAGCAGCAGAGGATGAGAAACCCAGTCAGATATCCAGGGAGAGGAATACTGATTAAAATTCGACTCCATAGAGGGGACTTCCCTGGTGGTCCAGTGGCTAAGACTGCACATCCAATGCAAGGGGCCTGGGTTCAATCCGTGGTCAGTTCAGTTCAGTTCAGTTCAGTCACTCAGTCATGTCCGACTCTTTGCAACCCCATGAATCACAGCTCGCCAGGCCTCCCTGTCCATCACCAACTCCCGGAGTTCACTCAGACTCATGTCCATCGAGTCAGTGATGCCATCCAGCCATCTCATCCTCTGTCGTCCCCTTCTCCTCCTGCCCTCAATCTCTTCCAGCATCAGAGTCTTTTCCAATGAGTCAACTCTTCACATGAGGTGGCCAAAGTACTGGAGTTTCAGCTTTAGCACCAGTCCTTCCAAAGAAATCCCAGGGCTGATCTCCTTCAGAATGGACTGGTTGGATCTCCTTGCAGTCCAAGGGACTCTCAAGAGTCTTCTCCAACACCACGGTTCAAAAGCATCAATTCTTTGGCACTCAGCCTTCTTCACAGTCCAACTCTCACATCCATACATGACCAATGGAAAAACCATAGCCTTGACTAGATGGACCTTTGTTGGCAAAGTAATGTCTCTGCTTTTTGAATATGCTATCTAGGTTGGTCATAACTTTCCTTCCAAGGAGTAAGTGTCTTTTAATTTCATGGCTGCAGTCACCATCTAAGACCTAGCACAGCCAAATAAATAAATGTGTTTTTTTTTTTTTGACTTAGCAGGATACTTGCTAAAATTGGACAATGAAGATAACATGGAAGTCCAAAAGTCAGGCCTAGATGGAAAGGAGTTCAGAGGAGTCTGAGTAGAATTTGGCCAATGAGAGAATCTTTGTCAATAGAAAGCACTCAGGCTATACAAACTCCATGTTTCCTGTACATGTATTTCTTCCATCTTCCTTACTAGCATCATTTGCCTCTTTGCTCTGGTTATTGTAACTTTACAAAATGTTCTTTACTTTCTTCATGACCACACATTCCACAATCCCTCCACCTCTGCCTGTTAAACCTCTCCTCTGAACTGCTAGAATATTTGTCTAAACTGATCATTTTCATACTCAATAGAATAATTAGCAATTATTTAAACATTTTGTGTTACTGGTATCCCTGTCTTCAGAGACCATGCTAAGTAAATAAAAGTCATTTTTAAAATACTAGCTTATTGATTAATGGTTATGATAAGAACCGTTGTCTTCATTATTATCAGTTAATTGAGAAAATATACAATTAAAATATCTGTAAATGTATTAATGTTTTATATAAACTGTTATTTAATAAAATAGCACATATACACTTTAAAATAGTTTACACACAGGAAATATTATGAATTCAGACTATGAACAAATAACTCAGAAACATTTAGTTAATATTCACACAAAAGATTTCTTTTATGAGTAAGTCATTAAACACTTTTGAACAATAGCAGAAACAGAATCTGTAAAACAAAGAGCAGATGAAGTATTTAAAAACACACAGACTGTCTGAGACTAATGTGTTTGTTTTACTTTTCTTTGGGTAAGTTGACTGGCTGGAAACCATTTAAAAAAAAAAATAAGTCTGGGCAGTCTGCCCTGGAACAGGTTGGCTAGTCATTAGTAAAAACTATTTTAGTTACTTCTGGATTCTCTGAGAAACCTTAAGAGTTTAGCTGAGCAGAGTTCATGACAGGCTGCCTCTGTGTAAGGTCTGCCAGAACTCTTCTGTTAACATAGCCACTTTAGTTAAATTAAACTTACACCACTTGCCCACTGATAATTTCTCAATTCTCTAGACAATTCCTGATCTTCACTCTAACTTGTAATAATGATTTTATGGCCTCCAGATTGGGAATCCCCATTGTAAAGCATTGTCCATTTCTTCTTCATCCTCCTGAGTGCATACTCAGTCATGTCTGACTGTGAGCCCATGGACTATAGCCCACTAAGCTCCTCTGTCCATGGAATTTTCCATTTAAGAATACTGGAGTGGGTTGCCGTTTCCTTCTCCAGGGAATATTCCCAACCCAGGGACTGACCCCATGTCCCCTGCATGGACAGGCAAGTTCTTTACCAGCTGAGCCATAAGGGAAGGCTTTATGTGCATGTACTATACTCAGTGATTATTAACCAATCCAATAGACTTGTCATTCAGATATTGACATAGCCCCAGGACTGAATTTTAGAAAACATCAGAGTAACTTTTCCAGAGTGGAAAGAATGATAATAGGTCAGAAAAAGAAACATAACAACTTCCATATTATTATCAGAACACAGTTACTACCAAATATTAGTGAAGATATACTATTTAATAGTCAGCCACATACCATTTCAGTCATTATGGAAACTTCTATAATTCTGATTATTCCAAATTAGGGATCAAAATATGACAACATCTTCTGTTGGTAAGGTTTTGAAGAAATTTGTGATAAGAATGCAAAATACTGTAACAATATCTTTTAAAAATTATGTATAAATGACACACCCAAACTATTTCTAAAACTTCATTACAAAGATAAAGTGGCAAAATATTAAGATAATTTGCTTGAATATACTCATATACAAAAATACATAATATAATTTTATATACTATATGTATTTTATATTTTTATTTTCTAACTAATGTAGACTGCTAATTAAATATGTGAGAAAAATAAGCTCCACACGCATTTAAGCTAAACAATTCTAACCAAGAAAAACTGACTAATTTATTTCCTTATCTGCTTTAAAGACAAAAACTCAACCTGCAAACCCTTATGTAGGTAATTATTTCAAGGACAGACATTCTTGAAAAAGCAATGTTTAAAATTATTTTTGAAACTCACAACATGTAGTTTTTAATTGCCCAGATAAATGTTAAAATCCTGATATATTAAATGATATATTAGAGAGGCTATATATATGAATTATATATAGAGATACATATATACACAGATATACATATATACATATATTTGCACACACATATACATATATATCTGGAGGAGAGCACAGCAACCCACTCCAGTATTCTTGCCTGGAGAACCCCCATGGACAGAGGAGCCTGGCAGGCTACAGTCCATGGGGTCACAGAGTCAGACACCACTGAGCAACTGAACACAGCACAGCACATGCATGGCACAGTGGTAAAGAATCTGCCTGCCAAGGCAGGAGATTCAAGAAACACCAGTTCAGTCCCTAAGTTAGGAAGATCTCCTGGAGTAGGAAATGGCCAACACACTCCTGTATTCTTGCCTGGAAAATTCCATGGACAGAGAAGCCTGGCGGGCTACAGTCCACTGGATCACAAAGAGTCGGACAGGAGTGAACATGCATGATACATATGTAACATACATACATATATACATATATCTATTGTTCAGAGAGAGGGAGAGGAAGAAAAAGATATACCTATCCCGAAAATAATTTTGTAAAACCTTATCAAAAAGAGACAGTTAGCTTGACTGGTTTTTATGTCTAATTAATAGCAATAACCTCAGATATGCAGATGACACCACCCTTATGGCAGAAAGTGAAGAGGAACTCAAAAGCCTCTTAATGAAAGTGAAAGAGGAGAGTGAAAAAGCTGGCTTAAAGCTCAACATTCAGAAAACTAAGATCATGGCATCTGGTCCCATCACTTCATGGGAAATAGATGGGGAAACAGTGGAGACAGTGTCAGACTTTATTTTGGGGGCTCCAAAATCATTGCAGATGGTGATTGCAGCCATGAAATTAAAAGACACTTACTCCTTGGAAGGAAAGTTATGACCAACCTAGATAGCATATTCAAAAGCAGAGACATTACTTTGCCAACAAAGGTCCGTCTATTCAAGGCTATGGTTTTTCCAGTAGTCACGTATGGATGTGAGAGTTGGACTGTGAAGAAAGCTGAGCGCCCAAGAATTGATGCTTTTGAACTGTGGTGTTGGAGAAGACTCTTGAGAGTCCCTTGGACTGCAAGGAGATCCAACCAGTCCATTTTAAAGATCAGTCCTGGGTGTTCTTTGGAAGGACTGATCCTAAAGCTGAAATTCCAGTACTCTGCCCACCTCATGCAAAGAGTTGACTCATTGGAAAAGACTCTGATGCTGGAAGGGATTGGGGGCAGGAGGAGAAGGGGACGACAGAGGATGAGATGGCTGGATGGCATCACTGACTCGATGGACATGAGTCTGAGTGAACTCCGGGAGTTGGTGATGGTCAGGGAGGCCTGGCATGCTGCAATTCATGGGGTCGCAAAGAGTCAGACACGACTCAGTGACTGAACTGAACTGAACATTAAATTAAATTTAGTGCCTAAAGAAACAAAATAATTCTTGCTAACTGTTCTCTTATTATTTAACAAAAAAAAAAAGACATTTTCTGCTTCTAGATCTCACTAAAGTTTTTAATGAATCAGTTAATGAAATATTTGCATACTTTGCATAATATGTATATATACTACTCATCTCATATTCTCATTATTGAAGAAAATTATATAGTTGAATATTCTTTACTTTATGTCAGTGGAGAAGGAATAATGACTTCGATGTCACACAAACTTGAATTAAAGTTATGCTTAGCATTTTAAGATATTAACCTTCCTAAAATTGTCTCCTCATTTAAAAATTGTGATCATAGTACCTGCATTATTAAATACCTGTCAAAAGCTGGCACCATGGAAAGTATTAAAACTTTGTGAATGCTAATCCCCTTCCTGTCTGCCCTCCCTCTGAATCTGCCCTTCTCTTTCCTGATGAGGCTTCTGTGATTAGAGCATAGACATTCAGGGTTCACGCTAAGCCAAAGTGTTAGGTCACTAAAATTGCTGTCCTGAAATACTTTTGCCTTCTTGATGCTGCACCCTTCTCCCCATCTTAAGTGTCCAATATCTTTGTCCTCCTTTCCACTTTCCTAATGAAGTCTCCTTTGTTGTAATTGGCAAGTGGAGCTGAATACATTATCCCTGCTGAGATAATTTGCATTTTAATTAGATACAAAATCTATTCCATTAGTCATTAGAGCAATCTTAATCATCATACATATAATGATTCTATACTACATACTACAGTTTGGTTTAAACCAATTTGAACTTATTTGGATGGCCTTAGCAACCTGCTCTTCCAGGGGAACTGAAAAAGATTTTCTACACACTTCCTTTCCTGACTGCACTACACAAGTTTATTGACTGGAAAATGTTCTGGTTGCTCCAGAAGCTATCTGCAAACTGGAGTGAGAACTGAACTAAAATATACCTTCCAAATATGTCGGCAATACTGAAAAGAAAAATATCAATTAACACAATTACATGGTTTTTCTTATCTAATCTGCTAAGGTAATGTCTTATATTAATAGATTTCATGATATTAAATTATCTTTCAACTCTGAAAACTAAAAAAAACACGCCAAAGAATTGATGCTTTTGAACTGTGGTGTTGGAGAAGACTCTCGAGAGTCCCTTGGACTGCAAGGAGATCCAACCAGTCCATTCTGAAGGAGATCAGCCCTGGGTGTTCCTTGGAAGGAATGATGCTAAAGCTGAAACTCCGGTACTTTGGCCACCTCATGCGAAGAGTTGACTCATTGGAAAAGACTCTGATGCTGGGAAGGATTGGGGGCAGGAGGAGAAGGGGACGACAGAGGATGAGATGGCTGGATGGCATCACTGACTCAATGGACGTGAGTCTGAGTCAACTCCAGGAATTGGTGATGGACAGGGAGGCCTGGAGAGCTGCGATTCATGGGGTCACAAAGAGTTGGACATGACTGAGCAACTGATCTGATCTGAATACATGAAAGAGATGGGAATACCAGATTACTTGACCTGCCTCTTGAGAAATTTGTATGCAGGTCAGGAAGCAACAGTTAGAACTGGACATGGAACAACATACTGGTTCCAAATAGGAAAAGGAGTACGTCAAGGCTGTATGTTGTCACCCTGCTAATTTAACTTATATACAGAGTACATCATGAGAAATGCTGGGCTGGAAGAAGCACAAGCTGGAATCAAGATTGCCGGGAGAAATATCAATAACCTCAGATATGCAGATGACACCACCCTTATAGCAGAAAGTGAAGAGGAACTAAAAAGCCTCTTGATGAAGGTGAAAGAGGAGGGTGAAAAAGTTGGCTTAAAACTCAACTTTCAGAAAACGAAGACCATGACATCTGGTCCCGTCACTTCATGGAAAATAGATGGGGAAACAGTGGAAACAGTGTCAGACTTTATTTTTCTGGGCTCCAAAGTCACTGCAGATGGTGACCGCAGCCATGAAATTAAAAGACGCTTACTCCTTGGAGGATAAGTTATGATCAACCTAGATAGCATATTCAAAAGGAGAGACATTACTTTGCCAGCAAAGGTCTGTCTAGTCAAGGCTATGGTTTTTCCAGTGGTCATGTATGGATGTGAGAGTTGGACTGTGAAGAAAGCTGAGTGCTGAAGAATTGATGCTTTTGAACTGTGCTGTTGGAGAAGACTCTTGAGAGTACCTTGGACTGCAAGGAGATCTAACCAGTCCATTCTGAAGGAGATCAGCCCTGGGATTTCTTTGGAAGGAATGATGCTAAAGCTGAAATTCCAGTACTCTGCCCACCTCATGCGAAGAGCTGACTGATTGGAAAAGACTCTGATGCTGGGAGGGACTGGGGGCAGGAGGAGAAGAGGATGACAGAGTATGAGATGGCTGGATGGCATCACTGACTCGATGGACGTGAGTCTCAGTGAACTCTGGGAGTTGGTGATGGACAGGGAGGCCTTGGTGTGCTGTGATTCATGGGGTCCCAAAGAGTCGGACACGACTGAGCGACTGAACTGAACTGAACTGAAATGAATACATTGCTGAATCTAACTCACTAATTTTTATGACATTTGTGTTTGTATTCACAAATTTATTTGAACAGTTCTTACTAGTATTCATTAATAAGGTTATCTTTGAAAAACTAAAAATAGTCTTTTTCTGTGGTCTGAAATAGTAAATAATAGAGGAGTTATTTGTTCTTTGAAAGTTAGATTGAACTCAGGTATAAAACAATCAGGACCTGGTAACTTTTTATTATTACCATAAAAACATTTTCCATTTCATACATAGTAATCAATGCAGATTATTATTTTAGGGTAATACTTCCTTCTTTGATCATTATAAGAAATTTATATTTTTGAATATCTGTGATTATATCCAATTTAATCATTGATTACCTATTTTTTTTAATCCATTTTCCATTTTGATTTCCCTAAATATCTGGAAAATTTTCAGTCTTTATAATAATTCCCTGGAGTCCTGTTAAACTTTGCTTCAGACTTCAAATATAAAAATCACTGAAATGTCTGGTGAACTCCATTTATCATCACCAACTTCAAAAGCTAACAATTTTCATCAATGTAGTCATTTACCCTACCCTGTATTATTTTGAAGCAAGTAAGAAATACAGTATCATGTCATCGTAAATACTTGTATTATTTATCTACATGTAAGGAAAAGTTTGCTGTTGTTGTTCAGTTACTAAGACGTATCCTACTGTTTGTGACCCCATGGACTACAGCACGCCAGGCTCCCCTATCCCCTACTATCACCCAGAGTTTGCTCAGATTCATGTCCATTGAGTAGGTGACATTATAACCAACCCATCTGCTCACATCCGCTTATCCTTTGGCCTTCAGTCTTTCACAGCATCAGGGTTTTTTCCAATGAGTCAGCTCTCTGCATTAGGTAGACAAAGTATTGGAGCTTCAGCTTCAGCATCAGTCCTTTCAATGAATATTCAGGGTTGATTTCCTTTAGGATTGGCTGGTTTGATCTCTTTGTGGTCCAAGGGACACTCAAGGGCCTTCTCCAACACCGCAGTTCAAAAGCAACCGTTCTTTGGTGCTTAGCCTTCTCTGCAGTCCAACTTTCACATCCATACTTGACCACTGGAAAACCATAGCTTTGACTATTTGGACCTTTGTCAGCAAAGTGATGTCTCCACTTTTTAATACGCTGTATAGATTTGTCATAGCTTTTCTTCCAAGGAGCAATCATCTTTTAATTTCATGGCTACAGTCACTGACCGCAGTGATTTTTGAAGCCAAAATATAAAATCTGTCACTGTTTCCATTGTTTCTCTATCTATTTGCCATGAAGTGATGGGACCAGATGCCATGATTTTCGTTTTCTGAATGTTGAGCTTTAAGCCAACTTTTCACTCTCCTCTTTCACTTTCATCAAGAGGCTCTTTAGTTCTTTGCTTTCTGCCATAAGGGTGGTGTCATCTGCGTATCTGAGGTTATTGATATTTCTCCCAGCAATCTTATTCCAGCCTGTGCTTCATCCAGCCCAGTGTTTCTCATGATGTACTACTCTGCATATAAGTTAAATAAGCAGGGTGATAATATACAGCCTTGACATACTCCTTTCCCAAGTTTGAACCAGTCTGTTAGTCCATGTCCAGTTCTAACTGTTGCTTCTTGACCTGCCTACAGGTTTCTCAGGAGGCAGGTAAGGTGGTCTGGTATTCCCATCTCAAAGAATTTTCCAAAGTTTGTTGTGATCCACATACTCAAAGGCTTTAGCATAGTCAATGAAGCAGATGTTTTTCTGGAATTCTCTTGGTTTTTCAATGATCTAACGGATATTGGCAATTTGATCTCTGCTTCCTCTGCCTTTTCTAAGTCCAGCTTGAACATCTGGAAGTTCTCGGTTCACTGTTAAAGCCTAGCTTGGAGAATTTTGAGCATTACTTTGCTAGTGTGTGAAATGGGTGCCATTATGTGGTAGTTTGAGCATTCTTTGGCATTGCCCTTCTTTGGGATTGGAATGAAAACTGACCTTTTCCAGTCCTGAGGCCACTGCTGAGTTTTCCAAATTTGCTGGCTTATTGAGTGCAGCACTTTTAGAGCATCATCTTTTAGGATTTGAAATAGCTCAACTGGAATTCCATCACCTCTACTAGCTTTGTTCATAGTGACGCTTCCTAAGGCCCACTTGACTTCACATTCCAGAATGTCTGGCTCTAGGTGAGTGATCACACCATCATGATTATCTGGGTTGTGTGTATTTCTAGAAATACATTTAGAAATGTTTAAAAAACTATACATAAATATTGCTGAGTTCTATGTGAAAGTCGCTCAGGTGAGTCCTACTCTTTGCCATCCCACAGACTGTAGCCCGCCAGGCTCCTCTGTCCATGGAATTCATCAGGCAAGGATACTGGAGTGGGTTGCCATTTCTTTCTCCAGGGGATCTTCCTGACCCAGGGATTGAACCCAAGTCTCCGGCACTGCAGGCAGATTCTTTACTGTCTGACTTCTATGACTTAAATCATGACTATAACGATGACCTATAAGAAATAGTATTGTTTCAAGCTACATATATTTCAGAAGATAGGCTTGGTCTTTAAATCATATGAGAAATGAAATTCTAAAAGATACCTTTCAAAGAAAGAAATCCTTCATTAGTTACAGCTATTAAGTTCTTAAATCTTATAGTATGAATGTTTTCTTCAGACTTTAAAATTTTTCCATAACAGTGATTGCTTTCTACATTAGAAAAATAATCTGCTTTCAGAAATGGAAAGGTAAATGAAGTAAAGCAAGTCAATAATCCCATAATTGTACACAATCACTTTTTAAATTTCTTTTGTATTTCTTGTCTTAAAATTTTTTTGCCCATTTTTTTTCTCTACATAAAATCAATAGTCTTTCATTTTCTCCTACTAGAGCTCCAGGTTCCATAATTTATCTTCTCAAGAGTTTCTTCCGTTAGTTACTCCTCTTATTCCTGAATCGTTACGCTTTCTTCTCTCTGGGTTATTTTTAAGCATATGAACAGGCCGTATTAGTTAAAGGTATGTGTCCTTTATGTCAGCATTTGTCCCAACACAGACCCATCGGCCATTTCCAACTCTAAGCAGCCCTCCCCTTGTCAGGAAAGACAGTCCTTCACGGATCTCTGGTCTCCTGAGTGTGCCAAAACTGCAATGTCCTGACTGTTCTTTCACCTGGGTCATTTCTCAGGGGTGTTTGTGTATCTATTAACAATACTTTAAGACATGAGGTACATCATCCTCTAGACAAAGAGTAGGCTTAATTACTGCTTGCTGTAAAAGCAGTGAATTCCGCAAGCCCAGTGTTCCTCAACACAAACACTCTAAATGCATGGTGTTCATCTAAGCTCATTGTATCATCTACATTGCATGGTATTGACATAAAAATCAACATATATATCATTGGAATGGAACTGAGAGTCCAGAAATAAATCTCTACATTTGTGACCAATTGAATTTCTACAAAGGTGCCAAAACATTTAATCAGGAAGGGGGTAGTCTGACCAACAAATGAGGCTAGGACGCTGAATATCCACATGCAAAGTAGGAGTGGATTCCTACCTCACACCATATGCAACAATGTATTCAGAATGGATCACGGACCTAAATGTAAAAGCTAAGATTATATAATTATATATATAATATATATACATATAAAAATATATATAATATGTCTTCCCTGGTGGCTCAACAGTAAAGAATCCACCTGTGATGCCGGAGCCACAGGAGACGCGGGTTTGATCCCTGGGTCAGGAAGAGCCCCTGGAGAAGGGAATGGCAACCTACTCCAGTATTCTTGCCTGGAGAATCTCATGGACAGAGGAGCCTGGCGGGCTACAGTCCATGGAGTTGCAGAGAGGGACACAAATAAAGTAACTCGGCACATATATAATATACATGTAAATCCTCATTGCCTTGTATTAACAAGAGTATCTTAGAGACTTATATATAACACCCAAATCAGAAGCAAGCCCCCCACCAAATAGACTTCACCAAAATTAAACTTTTATGCTTAAGAGAACACTATTTTTAAAGTGAACACACAACAAACAGAATGGGATAAATATTTGAAAACATATGTCTGATAAGGGTCTAGTATTCAGAATATATAAAGAATTCACCAACTCAACAATGAAACGACAAATCACCCAGTTAACAAATGAGCAAATATACTTCTCCAAAGAAGAGGTACAAATGAACTATGAGGACACTGAAGCTGAGGTTATGTTCAACATTATTAGTAAGATCAAAGAGATACCACTTCTCACCCACTAGAATGGTTAGAATAAAAAAGACATAAGAAGTGTTAGCAAAGGTGTAGAAAATCAGAAACCTCATACATTGCTGATGGGAATGTAAAATAATGCAGCTACTTTGTAATGATTTCTTAAAAGGTTAAACAGAGTTACCATGTACTCCCATAATTCCATTCTTAGATATGTACCCCAAAGTGATGAAAATATATGTACAAACAAAAATTCATACACAAATGTTCATAGCAGTATTAATCATAGTAGCCAAAAAGTATTAACAACCCCAAAGTATATTAACTGATGACTGGCTACACAAAATGAGGTGTGTCCATATTATTGAATATTATTTGGCTGTATAAAGTTCTGATATATGATACAACATTGATGTACTTTGAAAACATTATGTTAAATGAAAGAAACAGACACAAAAGAGCATATATTGTACAATTTCATTTTTTGAAATGTCTAGTACAGGCAAATCTATAGGTTCGGAAATAAGTCAGGAATTGCTATGGGGTAGTAGGGGGGATGGTTGGGGGCAGATGGAGAGTGACTGCTAATGAGATTTTGAGCTGATGAAAATGTCCTGAAATTATATAGTGATGATGGCTACATTTATCTTTGTGAATTTATTGTCCCATCACTTCATGGCAAATAGATGGGGGAAACAATGGAAATAGTGACAGACTTTATTTTCTTGGGTTCCAAAATCACTGCAGATGGTGACTGCAGCCATGAAATTAAAATACATTTGTTTCTTGGAAGAAAAGCTATGACAAACCTAGACAGTGTATCAAAAAGCAGAGACATCACTTTGCAAACAAAGGTCTGTATAGTCAAAGCTATGATTTTTCCAGTAGTCATATATGGATGTGAGAATTGGACCATAAAGAAGGCTGAGTGCTGAAGAATTGATGCTTTTGAACTGTGACATTAGCAAAGACTCTTGAGAGTTTCTTGGACTGCAAGGAGATCAAACCAGTGAATCCTAACGGAAATCAGTCCTGAATATTCATTGGAAGGACTGATGCTGAAGCTGAAATTCCGATACTCTGGCCACCTGATGGAAAGACCCGACTCATTTGAAAAGACCCTGATTCTGGGAAAGATTGAAGGCAGGAGGAGAAGTGGGTAACAAAGGATGAGACAATTAGATGGCATCACTGACTCAATGGACATGAGTTTGAGCAAACTCTGGGAGATATTGAAGGACAGGGAAGCCTGTCAAACTGCAGTCCATGGGGTCGCGCAGAGTCAAACACAACTGAGCAACTGAACAACATGCATCAGAAGAGCAGCAAAGACAGTCAGCATCTTCCTCTGGTAACAGTGCTGCTAAATGGTTATTATCAGTGACAGAATGCAACGCCCATATAAAGTCTCATACACTCTGTTACTATTCCCAAAGTACAGCTAGCTCCTCAGGATGACTTTCAAGCACTGCATTTTAGAAAACTGATTAGGTTTTTACTAGGAAAAAGTGGGTCCTTGCCCTCTGCTCACCTTAGACCCTAAATATACTTTTGAATTCTAAAATTCAACTCCTGAGATTCTAAGGGTACAAAATAGAAAATGGCAAAGGTTTCATCCAGAATGATACTTATATCAGCATTGTTTATATTAGCAAAGGGAAATTTGGAAGCAGCTTTAAAAACTGGAAATAACCATGGGGTGACTGTTTAAATAAATTATGCTAAATCCATTCGGTGAAATATTATAAACTACAGTATCGTTAAATATATTTATAAAGATCATGTTGTAATATTGAAAAATTTGTTATGAATTTGAATAGAAAGAACAGAATAAATACTTTTACAGATCTGTAAAAACAGAACGAGACATAAAAAGTGCTAATAGTACAATAGTACTTTTATTTGAGTGGTGGAAGATGAGCATCATCTTCTTTTTCTACTTCTTTTCATGCCTATTCTTATTATAAATAAATATACATATATATATATATTTCTTTTTAAAGCCCAGAGACATTAGATACAGTGAGTACCTAACATACCCTATCATCAAGGCAAGGGGATAAAACAACATGGTTATGAATTCATTTCCTCTTTAAGGCTGTTCTTAATGTTCATTTCAAGCTGATTTCATCTCTAAATATACTCATGTGGGAGAACCTGAGAACACAGTGTATTTGGCCCCGAGACATCTGGTTCCCAATAAATGTCTACAGACAGTTAGCAGCACTTGTCAAATAACAGGTGGATCAGGCAATAATGTATTTCAGTTATTCTTGAGTTTTAAAGACTGCATGACTTCCCCTAACATAGCCCTTGTCAGTAATAATGTTGATGTTTTGATTTGACTCAATTTGATTTGACTCAAATCTCGGTGATTATTCTCTTTTGATCGTAACTCAAGGAGAAGGGAGAAGTGGTAATACTAAGGCCTCAGCCCACACCCCAAATCTTCACAAAGGAAGTCAGGCTAGAAATTACACTCATCAACATAACTCATGCTTCTAGACAAAGCTCTGTATGAAATAGCTGACTATGCACTCTCAGGAGGCAATTTACTTAATTTATTCCCAGTAAAGAAATGAGCATGACCTGCTGATTATTTCAGGTTCACAGGTGTTGCATTTGGGTTAATATACCAAATTTCAGGATCAAATTTTTCTTAATTTTCAGTTCCTTAAAACTGATATTATCACTTCACTGAGGAGCTAATAAAGCACCATAATTTTGATATACATAATATATTTTACAAGAAACATTTAAAGTCAAGAATGCAGATATATGATTTTACACTGTAAGATAATTATCTCACTTAATTCATTTTCAAAAATAATGGAATATAGAAGGTTGCTTAGAGTATGTGGAATTTCAGATGATAGTTAACAAACTTTTAAGAAACATTTCCAGTAAACTTAAACAGCCTGATGAAATACTATTTTCTGCTGTAAGGCTATTCCTGTAGAAAGAACAAGTTTGTTTGCTCTTTCCTTGTGCATTACCATTTGTGAATGCTTATCACATACCAGGCTTTTTTTTTTTTTTTCACATACCAGGCTTTTTAAAGACATGATCTATTATAATTCTCAAAACAATCTTGTGAGATCATCATTATGACTACTTTACAGAAAAGGATAAAAGAGGTTAACTGATTTGTCCAAGGCCTAAACAGCATAGCTGGGATTCAAACCCAGGTCTTTCTCATCATCCTGTGATCTTTGCTCTTGATCATAGTCCTGAGACTGCTGTCAGTGCTACTAGTCATCAAGCCCTGTTTCTCTCCCAAAGAAAACTGACCAAGACCTTATTCTCCAGTGAAAGGTACACTAGGTTGTATGGGATGCTCATCATAAAGTATTTGCACTGAATTTTCAGAAGGAGTCAGAGAAAATAGAGACTCGTCTGATTTTTTGTAATTATAAAAGCTATAAAAATCATTTCTGAATAAGGAAATGTATGTCATTAATATTAAATGAGAGCAATGCTTTTAAAACTATTTTCTTAATTATTTAGGTTACTCTATTTATCAGAGGCCACATTAAAAATTTTTGCTTTCAGTTAATCTAAAAATACTAGCAAAGTAACTGGTGGTGCACCCTCACCACACTATGAATGTGACTAGTGTAAATTCAAGTCTTTTCCTGTTAGAAACAAAATGAGTAAATAGGTGGCAATCAAAATATGTCAGTTTGGATTTTTGTGAACTTTTCATTCACTTCCTTGTGATCTTTCAGACAGGTAAATCACACAAAGTACTTTCTAAAAGTAGCCATTACGTTTTAAGATTTCAAGACATAACAACAGTGATGAAAGTTAATGATATGAACGTGTATTTTCAGTTGATTGTGTCACGTCAGTCGTGTCCGACTCTGTGCGACCCCATAGACGGCAGCCCACCAGGCTCCCCTATCCCTGGGGTACTCCAGGCAAGAACACTGGAGTGGGTTGCCATTTCCTTCTCCAATGCATGAAAGTGAAAAGTAAAAGTGAAGTCGCTCAGTCGTGTCCAACTCTTCGCAACCCCATGGACTGCCGCCTTCCAGGCTCCTCCGTCCATGGGATTTTCCAGGCAAGAGTACAGGAGTGGGTTGCCAGTGCCTTCTCCAGTTGATTGTTAAAGTGGCACAGAACCAACCAAATTGTTCAAAAGACTAATAAAAGCAAGATAACATTTCTTTTCAGTAGGCAAAGCATTTCAATATATATATATTTCATGTTACATAAAAAATCCTACCTGGGATTTGATTTTACTTCTAATAAGCCTTCAGTGCCCAGTGGCAATTTATTTTTCATTTTCTCTTAGACTAAGTTATATTCTGGACAAAACAGGCCTATCTTCCACTCATTAATTTTCACAGCCCTTGAAAAGTTAGTGACTTCCCCTGCTAAAAGGTCTCTGGTTAAAATGCTTTTCTGAGCAGAGGAAACAGTTGGAAATTCTGATTCTGATCAGGGGGCTGGAATGATCTGAAAGAAAACAGAAAGAATTTTAACAAGGTTAAGCAGGACTCACCTCTTCAGTTAGGTCAAATGTATGCCTCCATTCTGCAAAAATTGTTTTATTAAATATCTATATGGTCCAAACCTCCCACAATATAATACCTAAAGAAGAAGAAAGACTATACAATAAATTGAAAGGCACCTCTTGCACACGTGGCCTGGGAGGCTAACCAGGCCAGGCTGGGAATTCCAACTCTACCAATTAACTGTGTTGTCTTGAACAAATCATTTCACTTTCCTGAATTAGGTCTCCTCATCCATGAAATGAGTCAATTATGAATACCTCTAAAGAAACCTGAGGACCAAAAATAATGAAAGATATTAAGTAGCTAGTAGAATGCCATATTACAAACCATTTATAAGTATCTAGCTCTGGTCCAGTACTCTTGCCTGGAAAATCCCACGGACAGAGGAGCCTGGAAGGTTGTAGTCCACGGGGTCGCTGAGGGTCAGACACGACTGAGCAACTTCATTTTCACTTTTCACTTCCATGCATTGGAGAAGGTAATGGCAAGCCACTCCAGTGTTCTTGCCTGGAGAATCCCAGGGACGGGGGAGCCTGGGGGGCTGCTGTCTATGGAGTTGCACAGAGTCGGACACGACTGAAGTGACTTAGCAGCAGCAGCTCTGGTCAAGTTTCATTACCTTGGTTACATGAATGTAGGGATTATAGGAGAAATATTAATACCACCACTCATAAAACTTCAGTTCTTTGATGCTCACCATTCCTACTCTTACATCTTCATACCTCCCCAGTCAATTTTGCCTTTTAGTCATCAAGTTGCTTCAGGTATTCAGACTTCTGTAAAATTTAAGAATTTTACACTGGGGAGTGAAGAGTTATTAGAAGTAAAATCAAATCCCAGGTAGGATTTTTTATATAACATGAAATATATATATATAGAGAGAGAGAAATGCTTTCCCATACTCCCTCCTGAAAAGAAATGTTATCTTCCTTTTATTAGTCTTTTGAACAATTTGGTTGGTTCTGTGCCACTTTAACAATCAACTGAAAATACACTTTCAAACTTTCATCACTGTTGTTATGACTTGAAATCTTACAAAGTAATGGCTACTTTTAGAAAGTACTTTGTGTGATTTACCTGTCTGAAAGATCACAAGGTAATTGATCTGGCAGTAAATCTAGAGCTGGAGCAAGAGGTGGGAGAACATAAGATACATGAACTAAAAATGGAGTTGAGGTCATTCAAATGAGTAAGGTTATTAGGTAAATATTCAAGTACACAATTCTCGAGATAAAGTGGGAAAATTAGGAAGTCTTCTTGGCACTCAGGTTATCAGTGATTTGCAAACTCTTGCCTCAGGATCTTTTCCTACGTTAAGAATTGAGAACTTCAAAGAGCTTTTGTTTGTCTGTTATGTGTATTGATATTTACCATATTAGAAGTTAAACTGAGGAATTCAAAATCTTTTGTTAATTCAGTTTAAAAATAACAAATCTTTACATATTAAAATACATGTTTATGAAAAATCCCCCCCCAAATTAATGATGATGACAGTATTTTAAGTTTCTATAAATCTCTTTAATGTCTAGCTTTACAAAAGAGGACTAGATTTTCATATATGTCTCGGTATTCAATCTACTGCAATACGACATATCATACAGACTCTAGAAAATTTCACTGTATACTTGTGACAGAATGAGAATGAGCAAAACACAGTTAATATCTCATTATTATGAAAATGACTTTGACCTCATGAATAGCTGGAAAGATGCTGGAGTCTGGAATCGGCAAGAGTCCCTAGATCATACTTCCTGTCCTAATGATTGACTGAAGCATTCAAAGACTTTTTTTCCCCCCAGATATGTCCAGGAGAATGTGGCAAACCATAGCCTGTGGCTTTCTTTTTTTTTTTTTTTTTTTGCAACTGACAAATTGATCGAGTAGAAACAAAATCAAATAAAACTTTTAGTGTTTACCTTTAAGAATATAGAAAACCTCCAGGTATCCTGAAGGACCAGATATCATGTACAGTAATTTCTCTAGCAAAAATTCTATATAAAGGGAAGTTTTGCTGAATAGAAAGACACTTTCTTCCCCAGTATACTTTGGCAGTTCATCTTACCTAATTAATAGTGAGTGACACTTGGCTGCCTCGGTGGTGTTTTTATGAATTGAACAAAAACAATAGTAATGGAGATAGGAGGAGATAGCATAGTGACAATATGTTTGCTGCCATCAACTTGGTGACCATCTGCCCCTTAGTTTTGTAAAGTAAAAAATTATTCAGCTAATTAACATTGCTAATAAATAAAGGAAAAGCCACTGAAGAGCACATTTTTACAAGAAGTAGATTAGATCTTTGGGATATAAATTGACCTTGATAAAGACTAACTCTTCAAATGAAAAATTTATGACAACAGAATTAAACAATACTATTTAACTGCAGAATATTGCTCATTTCACTATAATGCTCTAAGATTTTCTTATAAATGGAATAACTACATTAAAGTATCCACTGCTATTGAGAGGAAACTTAACAGATTTTCATGGTCAGCTTTGCTAAACAAATTGTTGTTCTAACACTAAACTTCTGTTGAAAAGTTTGACTATTGTAGAACCTAAAACCTTTCAGTGGGGAACAGGATAGAAACCTGTTTCAATATGTGAGAGGCTGCTGTTATGTGATATTGCTGTTATGCACCATGTGAGAGATAGAGCCCAAAAGGTGTCATCAACCAGGTCAGGCACTTGTATCTAGACAGATAGGAACAGTGGTTCAATGTTTAAAAATCTCAGAGCCTTTCATTGTCTACTCCCTTCCCTGAAATCCTATTCCCTCATTTTATTTTATGCTTGTCCTTTTTATTTAGCAACTCCATTCAACAGCAAGGAGGAGTCTCTCTGTATTAGTATGCAACTGAAATGTTAACAGTTTTATTTAATCTCAGTTTTGAGTATATTAATTTGGGGAAAAGGCTCACTCAGTTTTATTTGATGTTTTAAAATGTTAAGGAGGGAAACATGAATAACCCCTGGAAACAACATTCAGTAAAGAAATTCCTTTAGAAATAAAATGAATTTACCAAGAAGCAAAGAGTCATATAACTTGAAGCTGGTTACAATGAGTAATACATTCCAACACTGCCAAAGTATACTTTTCTGATTGAAAAAGGCTATCAAAGAAGTAACAAGATTTCTTTTTAAAACACCACACCCATATTCTTTTGTTTGTTTTCTTGTTCTGACCACAAAATTTTAAAGGGCACATGGCTGCTAAAGCAAGCAGAAGTTGCACAAAACAAATAATGGTTTTCTCTTACCCGCAAAACATCTGGTTAATTAGAGATCAACTATATGTTAGCAATGTAAGAAAGACTGGGCCCTCAAAGCATTTTGATTTTACACTGGTAGCAACAAATGAGTATCTAAAGGTCAGGTTGGTTTAATTCTCTTCCTCACTTGTTGTCTCTGCAACAAAAGTTTGGAACAGTGGACAACAGACAAGTTACAGCTCAGTTCAGCTCAAGCAGGTAGATCTTCTACAGCAGACACTTTCAAGACATGGAAGCAGGCTGAGCCTAAAGGAGTTGTCCTCCTCATCCCTCTTGGCTCTCCCCTTTTTAAACTTCCTGTCTCCTCCTTTTGCTTGTCTCCTGTGCAAAATAGGGCTTGTACCCACCACCAATCAATGAAAAGGAATGCACATGTTCTCAAAGCCAATTGCAATTGCAAGTTATGTAACAGCAGGCTCTGTTGTGTATGTCTTCCCATAATTCAATCTGTTATTATCAGATATATATGTGTATACAATATTTATGAACCCTTAATGGGCTTCTGGCTGCCTAAAATTACTTGGAGAAGCCCCTGTGGTTAGTCTGTATCCAACATGTGCAACCTTAGAAAAGTCCCTGTGGTTATTTTTGTAGCGTATCTGTGGGTTCTCCTCCATATGTCTGGGATACGGTTTAGAGATCAGCTTGCATCCTTTTCAGCTAGGCCACCCCTCATTGCTCATCCCTGACTTCCTACCTAACATAAATAATCCAAGGGCCAAATAAGAATTATAAGGGAAATTAAAAATATTTTTAACTGAAGAATAAAACACACATGCCACTAAATTGGTACTTAGAATTTGATAGCAGAGGAGGGACCACAAGGGGGACACAGGAGTCTCCTGAACGTCCCTCCTTCCACAGATGCACTGAATGATAGCTGGAATTCACAGACTCTTTCCTCACTCCCAGAATGAATCAGCCCCCAAATACAGAGTCCTTCAACTGAGATAGATGCCTGCAACAGGACAACAGAAATACACTGTGATTTTTCCCCTTGGGCCTTCCCCAGGGGATCCAGAGCCCTTTTCCCAGACTGACACTGCCCTTGTGAAAGGGAAGTAGCCATATATTCTGAGAGTTTTCAGATACTAGTTCTGAGTTTTTGCTGATTCCTGGAAACTCAACATATCACCATGATCTACTGAGCAAGGTACAACGCATGGAGTTTTGAGCTGAGTCTAAGAGTAAGCCCAAGAGAATGTGAACCCATTCCGTGGTTATTTTCCCAGTCCCCAAACGCATAGTATAAACTGATATGCTCAGTACCTGGCACAAGCCCAAGAACCGGTTCCTTGAGGGGAGGTGGGGATTCTACGATAGAAAGGGCCAAATGGAAGCATCTGAGCTGTTGCGCACAGTCACACAGTAAGCAAGCCAAAAGCAGGGTCACATCTCTGGGTGAATTTCAAACATTAACATCACCATTAAAGGCCTGAGACAGGCTGGGTTAGTAGTTCCTAATATATCCTCGTTTAACTTGCCTTTTTAACTGGGTCAAAAGTCATTGACTCTCGGAGAATAAAATGGTGATGCCAAAGGAAGTTACATTTGCAAATATGTTTTCTTAGCTGAAAAACCTAGCAGTCTTTGGCACATGGTGTGTAGCTGTTTAAATGCTTTTTTTTTTTCACTTGGATGAGAAAAAGCAGAAGCAATTTGCATGTACCTGGCACCAGCAACAATATCAGTTCAGTTCAGTTCAGTTCAGTCTCTCAGTCGTGTCCAACTCTTTCCAATCCCATGGACTGCAGCACCCCAGGCCTCTCTGTCCATCACCAGCTCCTGGAGCTTGCTCAAACTCATGTCCATCAAGTCGGTGATGCCATCCAACCATCTCATCCTCTGTCATCCCCTTCTCCTCCTGCCTTCAATCTTTCCCAGCATCAAGATCTTTTCCAATGAGTCAGTTCTTCACATCAGGTGGCCAAAGTATTGGAGTTCCAGCTTCAGCATCAGTATAGTTTCAGTTTCAGCAACAATATAGTACCTTATTTCAGAACTATGGCAAACCTCTTATTGTCATATTGTGGTTTGGAGGGTCCTTAATCATCCTGATATCCTAATGTCTATCATACTGACCCACTTTATTAATGTGGAACAGATAAGTAGAATGTACCAATCCTTACCAAGTCATAAGTATGCCAGAGAATAGGAGATAGATTTCAGGCTCTGCTACACTTGTAAAATTTCTAGAGGTCCAGTGGTCTAGGACATGGTGAAATATTTCTTTTAAAGTAGTATAACAGTATGAATTGATATAAATTACAATGGCGTAAGCGGTATAATGATGTGAGTTGCTGCACCTATTGTGAAAGAAGAAGTTAAATGTTTGGTGGCTTCTTGAATTTTGAAGGAAATGTTAATAACATTTGGATGTGTTACTCCAACTCATTTACCAACTCATTTATGAGACTGGACAATTTCAGACGGACCTGGATTAAGAAAGTATCTCAAATATTGGGTTGGTCAAAAGCTTTGTTCAGGTTTTTCTATAGGATGTAATGAATATTTTGGCCAACCCAACAGATCTAAACTGTGATGCAAATGGTCCTGTCACTTGGAACTTATGACCAGCAGACTAACAAAATTGAAAGTACCTTTGGCAGACAGAGATACTATAAAGTGCTTTTGATATGTCCCAATAGAAGACTCACAGCCTAGGCCTTTAGAGTTTTGTTATACGGCAATGATATCCTCTTGTAATAAATACTATCAATGTGAAGTTAGCTCTCAGTTTTCTCCTAGACCCTAGTACCAAATGCCTGACCCTAGCCTATCAAGTAAACTGAATCATAAACTGAGTGTTATCTGATCTGTCAAACCATAAATCAATTTCTCCGAGATCTAGAACTTCCCCTGTTGCCACCACACTCTCCCACCTTTTATACAGCTAAGAATGAATGCATGTGTAACAAGAACGATAAGTGTAGCATCCTCACAGCAGTGTCTGTGCCCAGAAGTGCAGTATTATAAGGGTCAATGTAAAGTATGATCATGGCGCTGGGTGAGTGGCTACAGCAGTGGCCCAGGAGAAGGCAGTGCCTTCAGGTTGGTGTTCACCCACCCACTGGCACAGGATGCAGTCTACGATTCCTAACTGATTGATCAAGTCAGGGAGGAGGGAAAGGAGAGATTGCGGGAAGTCATATCCAAGCTTGGGTCTTGCCTTGTATTTGTTCTACTCCAGAGGCTTCCATGCCCACTTCTGGATCACTAGACGATAACTGAAAAGTGCAAGTGTTGGTCACTCAGTCATGTCCGACGCTTTACAACCCCATGGACTATAACACCCTCCAGGCTCCTCTGTCTATGGAATTCTCCAGGCAGGAATACTGGAGTGGGTAGCCATTCCCTTCTCCAGAGGATCTTCCCAACCCAGGGATTGAACCTGGGTCTCCTGCATTGCAGGCAGATTCTTTACCATCTGAACCACCAGGGAAGCCCAGAAGATAGCTAAAAACAGATAAACTCTTGGAGAGATGAACCTAAAGGAGATACAGCATTAGGCATGTGACCCATCCAGTCTATCAGTGGGATTATGAATAGCAGACTGATGAAATTTGTCCTTTTCAGAGAACTGTTCCAGCATTTTACTTCCACGCAGTCTGCAGGTGATATATGCACGGAATAGCCTATGCTCGGATGCCCAGCTTAATATTTCCTGGGCCATGAAGTATAATCTAGCATCTGATTGGAGGGTCTCTGGACAGCTTAAGAGTCGACAGCATCAATGTTCCAACCATGTGTATGAGCATCTGCAACTGGACAGCCAGTGCCTCTGCTTTACTCTGGAGTCATGATGGGTTAGCAACTACCTAGAGGACACATACCTTATCAGAAAAACCATTGTATTATTTAAATGTCATGTGAAGTGAAAGTTGCTTAGTCACGTCTGACTCTTTGCAACCCCATGGAATATACAGTCCATGGAATTCTCCAGGCCAGAATACCGGAGTGGGTAGCCGTTCCCTTCTCCAGAGGATCTTCCCAACCCAGGTCTCCAGCATTGCATGCAGATTCTTTACCAGCTGAGCCACGAGAGAAGCCCAAATGTCATATGATGGGATATAATTTTTGGTTCCTCCTTGTTCTCATCTTCTGGATGGTATGGACCCTCCCCTGATATTCCTTGTCTCACATACTGAGCACTCAGTCTGGTTTTAACAAGAAGGGGTCCCTAAACCCTAATTTCTCTCATAGAAATAGTTGGGGACACTTTCTGTGTTATTCTATTTGGGCCCTTTATTTAGATGCCATAACTACCTAGCCCTCCAAGAGGCACCCTCAGAGTGGAGGTCCACCCAGCAGTTCTGCCAGTTCATGTGGTCAGGTTTAAAGTTATCTCTTCCATGGAAGCAGGCGGTGTGGATGACCATAAGGGTCACACACTTTATACACCGCCCCCCTTTTCTAGCTCCACATACTGCCCTAACAATATTCTCTGTCTCATACGACCTAATCTTAACAGAACACATGGCCCCTAATCTTGACATGGTTTCATGACAACCTACATTGCTTTAATTACAGGAAGTGGATTAGGGAAATAATTCATTTATTTCTCCTTACATTATCTGAAATTCTTTGCCAGTTCCACCCATCAGAATATTTAGCTGGTAGTTTCACCTCCAGTCCCAGTCCACCCTTCCTCTTCCGTGTCACCTCCTGTATAACTCCTGCTCAGGCCTTAATAACAGCCATGAAATATGAAAATATCTGTTTCTGTATCTCCCCAGGTCTTGACATTCTTAGCAAATTTAATTGTTTAAGAAACTTAGGACTTCAAAGGACTATTTCCTGCAATGAGTTGGTAATTATCCATCACAGTCCTTGAAGCAAGTCATGCTGCCCTGTTTGGGCTTTTTCCACTTCCGGAGTAAGGTCTTTAATCTGTGGTGCCTCAGTATGTTGGGCAGATGCCCTACTTTTGGGGCCAATTGTTAGTTACCAAACAACATCAAACACTCCAGGCCTGTATAAAATTCCTACAAAAGAAGCAGTAGGTGGGCAGCTCCTCCACTGCCTAGCTCATCCTGGGCTGGGACCCCAGGCATCTGGAAGGGCAGACTCTAGACTCAGAAAGAGCATCCCGGCCTGGGTGCTGTGGGGATTTGACTGGGAAAACACTAGCCCCTCTCTGTCACAATCAGGGTTCTGGATTTAAACCTTGTAGTTACAGATGTTGGACCAGTTGCCTCATCTATCACCAGAGAATTCTACCAGCACTGAGATCCTTAAACACTCAGCTATGACTTATTCCTGTGGAAATCATGGAAAAGCAAAAGATTAAATTTTTTCTGAGAAGAGAATCTGCGAAAAATAAGTCTCAAACAAATTTATTCCAACCTTTCACCCTGCTTTATTCTTTTGTGTATTTTCAACCTACATATTTAAAGTCTTTTTGTAATACTTAGATTTCCCGTTTCCTCTGTGTAAGATCTTCCACCCTATTTTAATCTAACTGGCTCTTTCATAGAAAAAAGTACCTGACCGCAACAAAATGTATAAGGTTATTTCTGTCACAACAGAGTAAGTATATCATATTATGATGTAGAACAGTGTTGGTTCCTTTCATTTACCATATCTCCACCTTTTATTTTAAATTAGGTTTTTTAGAAGAAGAAACAAACCCGCTTCTCATGTGTCTCTTATGGCTGATGTCTTTACTATACAAGCACCAGGTTTACAATTCTTGATCAGAGCTCATCTTTCTTGGAAGTTTTCTCCCTCGTTTGCCCTTCCTTCTAGTACTATTTCAAATATGTATGTGCCCCAGAACCTGCTCTCCATTGGTAGATCAGTGTCTCCCAGGGCTCCTGTCCTATATGGGTGGTACAATTCTAACTCCAGAAATGTGGCATCTTTCTCTTCTCGGTCTTATGCACTTAGCTCTGCTGACATTGCCACCAGAAATTAGGAAGCTTATTAATCACTGTACAACCGAGGAAGGAATGCAAATCCATTTGTTCCTGAGCAGGGAATGCAGTCCCATCTCTTGGTTTTGTGATGAGAGTTTCAGCAACAGAAAATCTCAGTAATTGCTGGTGAAAATGCATATGGTACAGCCACTTAGAAAAACTGTTTGCTAGTTTCTTTAAAAAATAAACATACATTTACCATACAACCCAGCAATCACATTCCTGGGAATTTATTCTAGAGAAATTAAATTTTATATTCATGCATACACACAAAAACTACACACAAATATTCATGGCAGCTAGAAACAACCAAAATGTTCTACAATAGATGGATGATTAAGCATATCATAGGATACCATTCAGAAATAAAATCAGTGGAACAAACTGTTAACACAACAACTTCAATAAATGTCAAGGGTTTAAGGCTAAGAGTAAATCAAATCTCAAAATGTCACACGCTGGTTTCTGTCGCATTCTCAAAATGGCAAAACCATAAAGATGGAAATATGTTGTTAGGGGTTAGAGGTGATAGGATGTTGGGGGGTGCAGTGCTGGTAATCTTGTGGCTAAATGGGTAGCAGAAAGGAGACCTCTGTGAGATGGAATAGTTCTATGTCTTGAGTGCCAACAATGGTACAGAATTATGCAAATGTTATACCAATGTCAACTTACTTGTTTTGATATTGTACTAAAATTACATAAAATATAACCATTGAAGAAAATTGGAAGAAGGCTTCAGAGGACATTTTTGTATTTTCTTTTTTAATTTCTTATTAATCTATCATGAGTTTAAAATAAAAAGTTAAAAAATAAATAAATAAACTTAAGAGCTCTGTATCTATTTTTTTAATTGAGTTAAAAGTTAAATACCTTTTCACAGATAAAATCGACTTCCCCAGTGGTTCAGATAATAGAGAATCTGCCTGTAATGTGGGAGACCCAGGTTCAATCCCTGGGTTGGGAAGATCCCCTGGAGAAGGGAATGGCAATCTACTCCAGTATTCTTTCCTGGAGAATTCCATGGACAGAGGAGGCTGGCATAGTTCATGGGATCACAAAGAGTTGGTCACAACTGAGCTATGTTCACTCACTCAAATAAAGTCCTAGACTCAGATGGCTTCTTTGGTAAATTATACCAAATATTTAAGGAAGAAATACCAATTGTACACAAACTCTTCCAGAAAATTGAAAAGGAGTGATTACATATGTCCTAGTGCATTCTATCAGCCCAGCATTATACTGATGCCAAAACCAAACTAAGACGTTACAAGAACAGAAAACTGCAAACTAATATTTCTCATAGAAAGAGAAGCAAAAATCCTAAACAAATTTCAGAAAATCAAGCCCAATATTATATTAAGAGGAACTGTATTATGACCAAGTGTATTTATCCAAGGAATGCCAGGACAGTTTAGCATTCAAAAATCAGTCAGCTTAATTCACTATGTTAACCAACTGGAGAGAAAGAAAAAGTGATCCTCTTAATAAATATAAACAATTCATTTGAGAAAATACAACTTCCTTTCTAGTGAAAGTCGTTCAATCGTGTCCAGCTCTTTGAGACCTGGTGGACTATAGAGTCCATGGAATTCTCCAGGCCAGAATACTGGAGTGGGTAGCCTTTCCCTTCTCCAGGGGCTCTTCCTAACCCAGGATTCAAACCCAGGTCTCCCACATCTCAGGCGGATTCTCTACCAGCTGAACCACCAGAGAAGCCCATTTCTAATAAAGCCTCTCATCAAATTAGGAAAAGAAAGGAATTTTCTCAACTTGGTAAAAGTCATCTACCAAAAAAACTACAGCTAACATCATGCCTAACTGTGAAACACTGAATGCTTTTCCCCTAAGGTTAAAAAAATCTGTTCAACACTTCTACTCAGCTTGTACTGAAGTTCTAGTCAGTACAATAAAGCAAGAAAAAGGCATAAGAAGCATTTGTTGGGAAGAATAAATAAAATTGTCTTAATGCATAAGCAACATATTTTTTAAAGAAAATTCAATAACCTACAAAAAAAGCTACCAAATTTCATTAATTTGGTGATGGTGTAGAATTCAAGTAAAAATAATTGTGTTACTGTATACTCACAATGAACAAAATATACTGAAAATGTAAATTATAAAATTTATAATAGCATCAAAAAATAAAGCTCAGCATCATTTTCCCTTAGAATTTTGAGAAAATGTCTTCTTGCATTTAGTTTGCCTTTAATCTGAAAATCATGTGTGCTTTTCTTCTTTGGAAGCATTTAACACTTTATTCCTTCCATTGAGGCTCTGGTTTTATCACAAAATATGTTTTTCACTCATCCTGTTCAGTACAGTGTGTTCTATTAATGTGAAAAGTTGAGACTCCCACTGTAGAAAACATGTCTTTGAAACTTCTTAGACTGCATTTGTGCTCTCACCTCTTCTTGAAAGTGAAACTTGCTCAATCATGTCTGACTCTGAATTCTCCAGGCCAGAATACTGGAATGGGTACCCTTTCCCTTCTCCAGGGGATCTTCCCAACCCAGGGATTAAACCCAGGTCTCCCACATTGCAGGTGGATTCTTTACCAGCTGAGCCACAAGGGAAGCCCAAGAATACTGGAGTGGGTAGCCTATCCCCTCTCCAGTGGATCTTCCCTACCCAGGAATCGAACTGGAGTCTCCTGTATTGCAGGCGGATTCTTTACCAACTGACCTATCAGGGAAGCCCTTCTTAGAATCTCTATTAAGTTCCCAGAATTCCCCATTTGATCTTCTAGCATGCTGGTTTTGTGTGACCATCGCTCTACTCAGTCCATCTTTGAAATTTTTATTTTAATAATTATACTTTTCATTTGTATTTGCAATGAATTCACTTCTTTTTTATAACAACCTGTCCTGGTTTCCAGTTTTGTTTTTTTTTTGTCTGCAGGGCAGACAAGGATGAGGCTTATACTTTTATCAGTATATTTCTTTATAAATGCTATAACATTGCTGCTCTTAGTTCACATATTAAATTTATCCATCTATCCCTTCAACAAATACTAAAATCTTTTAAACAGACACCTCTTAAATATATAGGGAATGCAGACAATATTCCTTGACTCTGCTTAGCTGACATTTTAGTAATATAGTAAAATTGAAATTTTTGTAATTATTTTTTAAAAAATAGTTAAAAAGTTTCCTCCCTACCCCTAAAAGATTACCTATGTGTCTCCTGGGGTACATGTAGCCCTCTCTATGCACTATTAACTCTTGTTAGTTCTATTTTTATTTGTTTTGTTTTTTGTTTCTTAGTTTTGTGCCCTTTTTTGTTGAGTTGATCCTCAAATTTTGGTGATTCCTAGGTATGCTATCTTTGTTTTTGCAACTCTTTTGGATAGCCTATATATGTATATATATATATATGGAGAAGGCGATGGCACCCCACTCCAGTACTCTTGCCTGGAAAATCCCATGGATGGAGGAGCCTGGATATATGCTGTTCTTCTGTACAATAGGATCTTTTCTGTGTTCATAAAGAAAGAGAAAATGTGCTAAGATGAACGTGCCGTTCATTCATTTTCCGAGTAGGTCATCTTTTCCCCCTCCTAGCAAAGCCAGGACCTTTCCTTGACACCTTGAAAAATATCACATCCTCACTGTACCTGTCTGGCAGCAGATGCCTCTACAGTGTGCTGCGGGACTGGGTGGAGGAGAATAATTAGAGGACACTGTGCAAAATATAGTTAACATAGCAAACCTGAAACTGCTATCCTTGGAAATTCTTGCTGGGAAGCTGGTCTTTGTCTGAGGTCCGGAAACTTGGCAGGTAAGCAATTTCCTGATACAAAACTTTCCTTAAATGACAAAATTACTCACTGTACCTAAACTCTAAAACAAAGCACTCTTCTGAGTGCTAATTTGCTTCAGTCGTGTCTGACTGTTTGTGACCCTATGGACTGCAGTCTGCAGGCTCCTCTGTCCACGTGATTCTCTAGGCAAGAATATTGGAGTGGGTTGCCATGCCTTTCTCCAAAGGATCTTCCCAAGCCAGGAATCAAACCCACGTCTCTTATGTCTCCTGCATTGGCAGGCAAGTTCTTTACCACTAGCACCAGCTGGGAAGCCCAGTGCCCCCTGGATGTGCACCAGCCCACTGCCATTCCCTTCTGCAGGGGATCTTCCAACCCAGGGACTGAACCCAGGTCTCCTGTATTCTAGGCAGATTCTTTACCACCTGAGCCACCAGGGAAGCCCCATTTTCCTTCTGCTGCTGCTGCTATTGCTGCTGCTGCTAAGTCGCTTCAGTCCTGTCTGACTCTGAAGGACCCCATAGACGGCAGCCCACCAGGCTCCCCCTGTCCCTGGGATTCTCCAGGCAAGAACACTGGAGTGGGTTGCCATTTCCTTCTCCAATGCATGAAAGTGAAAAGTGAAAGTGAAGTCGCTCAGTCGAGTCCGACTCTTAGGGACCCCATGGACTGCAGCCTACCAGGCTCCTCCATCCATGGGATTTTCCAGGCAAAAGTACTGGAGTGAGGTGCCATTGCCTTCTCCGCATTTTCCTTCTAGGGGTGTACAATTGTGGCACCACTAAGCAGAGGATGGCTACATGCCTGGTTGCCAATAAAAACCTTAGCCAGTCTCTAATGAACTTCCTGGAAAAGGTCAGTTTTCATTCCAATCCCAAAGAAAGGTGATGACAAAAATGCTCAAACTACCGCACAATTGCACTCATCTCACACGCTAGTAAAGTAATGCTCAAAATTCTTCAAACCAGGCTTCAGCAATATGTGAACTGTGAACTTCCTGATGTTCAAGCTGGTTTTAGAAAAGGCAGAGGAACCAGAGATCAAATTGCCAACATCTGCTGGATCATCAAAAAAGCAAGAGAGTTCCAGAAAAACATCTATTTCTTCTTTATTGACTATGTCAAAGCCTTTGACTGTGTGGATCACAATAAACTGTGGAAAATTCTGAAAGAGATGGGAATACCAGACCACCTGACCTGCCTCTTGAGAAACCTATATGCAGGTCAGGAAGCAACAGTTAGAACTGGACATGGAACAACAGACTGGTTGCAAATAGGAAAAGGAGTACATCAAGGCTGTATATTGTCACCCTGCTTATTTAACTTATATGCAGAGTACATCATGAGAAACGCTGGGCTGGAAGAAACACAACTGGAATCAAGATTGCCGGGAGAAATATCAATAACCTCAGATATGCAGATGACACCACCCTTATGGAAGAAAGTGAAAAGGAACTCAAAATCCTCTTGATGAAAGTGAAAGTGGAGAGT
This sequence comes from Bos mutus, assembly GCF_027580195.1. NCBI lineage: Eukaryota > Metazoa > Chordata > Mammalia > Artiodactyla > Bovidae > Bos > Bos mutus. Next base: position 122,121,063 of record NC_091618.1, read on the forward strand.
GAAAAAGTTGGCTTAAAGCTCAACATTCAGAAAACACAGATCATGGCATCCAGCCCCATCACTTCATGGGAAATAGATGGGGAAACAGTGGAAACAGTGTCAGACTTTATTTTTCTGGGCTCCAAAATCACCGCAGATGGTGACTGCAGCCATGAAATTAAAAGACGCTTACTCCTTGGAAAAAAAGTTATGACCAACCTAGATAGCATGTTGAAAAGCAGAGACATTACTTTGCCAGCAAAGGTCCATCTAGTCAAGGCTATGATTTTTCCAGTGGTCATGTATGGATGTGAGAGTTGGATTGTGTAGAAAGCTGAGTGCGGAAGAATTGATGCTTTTGAACTGTGGTGTTGGAGAAGACTCTTGAGAGTTTGGACTGCAAGGAGATCCAGCCAGTCCATTCTAAAGGAGATCAGTCCTGGGTGTTCATTGGAAGGACTGATGCTAAAGCTGAAACTCCAATACTCTGGCCACCTCATGCGAAGAGTTGACTCATTGGAAAAGACTCTGATGCTGGGAGGGATTGGGGGCAGGAGGAGAAGGGGATTACAGAGGATGAGATGGCTGGATGGCATCATTGACTCAATGGATGTGAGTCTTAGTGAACTCCGTGAGTTGGTCATGGACAGGGAGGCCTGGCGTGCTGTGATTCATGGGGTGGCAAAGTGTCGGACACGACTGAGCGATTGAACTGCATGCACACAGCCCTTTGCACATGTTATCACAACTCCTTGCTGAAGCCGTGCAGACTGTGTGACTACTGGGAGAGAATTCTTGGAAGCTTCCACTGGTTTCCTCCAAACTCTACTCATGCATTTTTCCCCTTCACTCTTTCTGCTTTGTAATTTTTCCCTGTAGTAAATCTTGGCCGTGAGTGCAATTATATTCTTAGTCAGATGGGTCATTCTAATGAATCATCAAACTTGGGGATTGTCTTGAAGATGCCTAATACAGGGGCCCTAAATTCAGTGCCTCAACCAACTAATATCTCCAAATTCCTTCATTCTAACATGGTTCTCTTCTTAATAACATCCAGAGCCATTCTCAGATTTTGTAACATTCTTCTCCTTTGTGCTTTGCTCAGTGATTTCTTCTGTCAATTCAGCACCTCAAAATTTCTGGTCCAGAGAACAAGATGGCAGAGGAGTAGGTGGGTGTGGAGTGCATCTCTCTCCGTGGATACACCAGGAATACACCTTCAGACACAGGGGTGCAGGCAGAGCACCAGCTGAGAGCAGACAGGAGTACCTGACCAGCAAAAAAAGAACACATAGAACCACTCAAAACTCAGTAGGATGAAGGAACTAGGGGAAAACAGGAGTGTTACCAGGACTGAACATGCCCTTGGCAGGTGGGGGAAGCAGGGGTCCAATCCCTACGTCTGGGCAACTGTCTGAGTCAGAGGAGAAACATTTAAGGCTGAGAGTGAAACAGCTGATTTATGGCAGCCTAAATGGAATGAGCATCAGATGGTCCTTGCTGCAGCCATACATACCCCAGACAGGGAGCAGGTCTCCTAGAAGGTGCAGTGGGTGGGAACCAGAGCTTAGGAATCATGGAGCAATCCCAGGGTAAGGGCTTCTATTGACTGTGAAGAGACGGACCAAGGGGATATGAGGGAGGAGATTGTGGTGGGATATTCCTTTGGAGGAAAACCAGGCAGCTACAGAAGCAAGGTGATACTGCTGAGTCACACGTGGTGGGTGGAGCCATCACCATACCTCTCTCTCCCCACACAATAGCATCAGCAGCTGAACAATACAGAGGCTGGTCCATCAAGTGACTGACTTACCGAACTACAGAGCAGGACCCCAGGGTGCTCCTTTAAGTGACTGCTGCACTGATCTACAGAGTAGGACCCCAGGCAGGAGGGCCCCTCTAGGTGCCTGACACACCGAACAACAGAGGACCCCAGGCAAGAGAGCACTTTAAGTGCCCGAACGGCAGAGCTATGGAGAAAGGCCAGCCAAAGAGACTTCCGATTGCCAGCTACCAGAGGCTTGAAAAAAGGCTCTGAAAGGGCCGTAACTCCTGTGGCTGAGGCACTCTGTGTCCCTGTACACTTGGTACTGCCAGGGTCCCCTCAACCCAAACAATTGTGCCACCTTCAAGCTCAACCCTCACTGGGGCAGAGCTGCCACAGGCAAAAAAAAAAAGAAAGTCTTGTGTCTATGCACATGGAGTAGCCTCAGTTGTGTCCAACTCTTTGCAACCCTGTGGACTGTGGCCTGCCAGGCTCCTCTGTCAGAGGGGTTCTCCATGCAAGAGTACTGGAATGTACTGGCCAATACTGGTTGTCATACCCTTCTGGAGCACAATATTTCCTGCTGCCCTGGCCACCAACTCCCCTGAGTACCTGGTGCTGCAAAAACGCCTTCAACCCAAGCAGCTGCACCACCTCCACACCTGGCCCTCACTGGGGCAGACCCAAGTCCTCCAGGGCAGCCCCAGGAGCAAACCCCAGTGGACAACCCACATGCAGAGGTGGAAATAAAACCACAGTTGAAACCCAGGGGCAGTGTTGCCAAGGAAGAAGACCCAAAACCTTCCCACCAGCTGTACAAGCTGCAGATTAAATCCACACGATCAACTAAGCAGACTCTGTGTCTACAAAATATATAAAAAACATTGAGAGCTCCCACAAATGAAAATGCACTAGTTCTGATAGTTGTGGTCATGGGAGGCAAGAACAGGGGTAGGAGCAGATTAGAATCTGAGCTGCCCCCACAGCAAGTTTGGAGATCAGCACGGTGTTAGGGGGTATCCTAGGGAGGTGAGGTGGACTGTGACTCCCAGCGAGGGAAAGGACCCAGACCACAGTGACTCAAGAAAAATATTTATTATTCTTATGTTTTGACTTGGTTTGTAGTTTCTTTTGGATTTTTTTCTTTCTTTTCTTCTTTTTTTCATTGTTCCCCCTCTGTTGTAGTTGTTGGTTTTATTGGCACTATGAAATCTAATTAAGCTTTGGAGTTTTTTTTAATCACACTTTTTATTGTTGTTATAAACCTCTGCTTCTGTAGAGTTCTCCTTTTTTTCTTTCTTTTTCTCTATCCTCTTCCTTTTATTTTTTCTTTTTCTCTTCTTTTTAATTTTTTAAAACCTATTATTATTTTTTCTACATTTATTCCTTTGTTTGCTTTCCTTGCTGTTCTTTCCCCCTTGCAGTTAATCTTTAATGTATATAAAACTTCTTTATCTACCCCTATTTGACTTTGCATATCTATTCTTTCTTTCTTTTCACTCCTTTTTTCCCTCTCAACATATGTGTTAGTTTGGTTTTCATTGCTTTACTCCCCACTTGGCAGCTTGCTGGAGTTTTGTTTTCCAGTTTGTGCTTTAGTTAGTTTTGTTCTTAACTGGTAGATATAATTTTTGGTTTCCTTTGTTCACCAGGTCAATATACTGTATATTATTTTTGTTGGACTGTTTTGATTTTGATTATGGATGTATATGTATATATGCCATTATTTTAATTATTATTTGCCTGATTTTTTGACCGCCATTTGTCTGGGGTTCACCTTTGGTTTCTCGATTTTGGATATGTGTTTTAATCTCACTTAACACCAGAACAAACCACCTGTGGAGTCTTTGTTCCTGACAAGAGATCAAGCCCTGAGCCTTTGGAGTGGGAGCACTGACTCCAAGACCCTAGACTACCAGAGAGTTAACCCTAAGGAGTATCAAACAGTGAGAACTCCCACGAAGGAAATCACTTGAATACAAGACCAGGCATCACCCAACCACCAGTAGCACCCTTTGCAGGACACCTCATCCAAACAACAAACAACAAAAATACAAACCCAATCATCAACAGACAGGACTACCACCTCACTCAGCCTTGCCCGTCAGAGGAAAAACAAACAAAAAAACTCAGCATAAATCTCACAAACCGCTGCACCAGCCTTGGGGGACAGAAATGAAAAGAAAGAAAGAATTCAGCCTTGGAGCCTTGGAAAAGGAGACCTGAAACACAATAAGTTTAAAAACAAATAATGAAAAGGCAGAGAAACACTGCACAAATGAAGAAACAAACTAGAAACACGGAAGTCCAAATAAATGAAGAGGAAATAAGTAAACTACCTGTAAAAGAATTCAGAATAATGATAGTAAAGATGATCAAAAATCTTGAAAAAAAATGGAGAAAATGCAAGATTCAATTAACAAAGACCGAGACAAATTAAAGAATAACATACAGAGACAAACAACACAATTACTGAAATTAAAAATACTCGAGAAGGACTCAATAGTAGAATCTCTGAAGAAGAAGAATGAATCGGTGAGCTGGAAGATAAAATGGTGGAAATAAATTCGGAAGAGCAGAATAAGGTAAAAAGAAAGAAAATAACTGAGGATAGTCTCAGAGACCTCTGGGAAAATATCAAATGCACCAACATTTGAATTATAGGAGTCCCTATAATTCAAAGAAGAAGAGAAAAAGAAAGGGTATGAGAAAATTTTTGAATAGATTATAGTTGAAAATTTTCCCAACATGGAAAAGGAAATAGTCAATCAAGTCCAAGAGGCAGAAAGAGTCTCACACCAGATAAACCCAAGGAGAAACACACCAAGACACATACTAATCAAACTAACAAAGATTAAATACAAAGAAAGAATATTCAAAACAGCAAGGGAAAAGCAATAAGTGACATACCAGGGAAACCCCATATGTTTAACAACTAATCTTTCAGCAGAAACTCTGCAGGCCAGAAGGGAGTAGCAGGATATAAAGACCTGAAAGGGAAAAATCTACAACCAATATTACTCTACCCAGCAAGGGTTTCATTCAGAATTGATGGAGAAATCAAAAGCTTTTCAAGACAAGCAAAAGTTAAGAGAATTCAGTACCACCAAACCAGCTTTACACAAAAGTTAAAGGGAATTACATAGGCAAGAAATACAAGAGAAGAAAAAGATCTACAAAGTCAACTCCAAACAATTAAGAAAATGTCAATAGAAGCATAAATATCAATAATTACTCTAAATGTAAGTCCATTAAATGCTCCAACCAAAAGACACAGATTGGCTTAATGGATACAAAAAACAAGACCCATATATAAGCTGTCTACAAGAAACCCACTTCAGACCTAAAGACACATATAGACTGAAAGCAAGAAAATGGAAAAATATATTCCATGCAAATGGAAAGCAAAAGGAAGCTGGAGTAGCAATCCTCATATCAGACAAAATAGACCTTAAAGAATGTTACAAGAGATAAGGAAGGACACTACATAGTGATCAAGGGATCAGTCCAAGAGGAAGACATAACAATAACAATCTTTGCATCCAACATAGGAGCACCTCAATACATAAGACAAACACTAACAAACATAAAAGGAGAAGTTGACAGTAACACAATAATAGTAGGAGACTTTAACACCTCACTCACACCAATGGACAGGTCATCACAACAGAAAATTAATAAGGAAACACAAGTGCTAAATGATACATTAGATGAAATGGATCTCATTGACATCTTCAGGACATTCCATCCAAATGCAGAAGAATACACCTTGTCAAGTGCACATGGAACATTCTCCAGGATAGACCCCATCTTGGATCACAAATCAAACCACAGTAAAGTTAAGAAAATTTAAATAATATCAAGTATCTTTCCTGACCACAATGCTATGAGACTAGATATCAATTACAAGAAAAAAACCCGTAAAAAACACAAACACATGGAGATTAAACAGTACATTTCTAAATAACCAACAGGTTACTGAAGAAATCAAAAGGGAAATAAAAAAATTTCTAGAAACAAATGATAATGAAAAAAAAAAAAACTCAAAACCTATGGGATAAAGCAAAAGCAGTTCTAAGAAGGAAGTTTATAGCAATACAATCCTACCTCTAGAAATAAGAAAAATATAGAATGGATGACCTAACTTTACACCTAAAACAACTGGAAAAAAAAGAACAAAAAAAAATAGCAGAATAAAATAAATCATAAAGATCTGAGCAGAAATAAATGAAAAAGAAATGAAAGAAACAATAGTGAAGATTAGTAAAACTAAAATCTGGTTCTTTGAGAAGATAAACAAAATTGACAAGCCTTTATCCAGACTCATCAAGAAAAAAAGAGAAAAGAATCAAATCAAAAAAATTAGAAATGAAAAAGAAGAGGTTACAACAGACAATGCAGAAATACAAAGGATTATGAGAGACTATTATGAACAACTACATGGCAATACAATGGATAGCCTGGAAGAAATGGACAGATTCTTAGAAAAGTTCAATCTTCCAAGACTGAACCAGGAAGAATTAGAAATTATGAACAACACAATTATTGAAATTGAAGCTGTGATCAAAAATCGCCAAAAAACAAAAAGCCCAGGACCAGATGCTTCACAGACGAATCCTATCAAACATTTAGAGAAGAGCTAATGCTTATCTTCTAAAACTCCTTCAAAAAATTGCAGAGGAAGGGACACTTCAAAACTCATTCTATGAGGCCACCATCACCCTGATACCAAAAATGGACAAAGACAACACAAAAAAAAGAAAACTACAGGCCAATATTACTGATGAACATAAGTGCAAAAATCTTCAACAAAATTTTAGCAAACAAAATTGAACAACACATTAAAAAGCTCATACACCATCATCAAGTTGGGTTTATTCCAGGGATACAAGGATTTTTTAATATATGCAAATAAATCAATGTGATACAACATATTAACAAATTGAAAGACAAAAACCATGTGACAATCTCAATAAATGCAGAAAAAGTCTGTGACAAAATTCAGCAGCCATTTATGATTAAAACTCTTCAAAAAATGGGCATAGAAGGAACCTATCTCAACATAGTAAAGGCCATATATGATAAGCCTACAGCAAACATTATTCTTGATGGTGAAAAACTGAAAGCTTTCCCTCTAAGATCAGGAACAAGACAAGGGTGCCCACTTTCACCACTATTATTCAACATAGTTCTGGAAGTCCTAGCTACAGCAGTCACAGTAGGAAAAGAAATAAAAGGAATCCAGATTGGAAAAGAAGTAAAGCTCTCACTGTTTGCAGATGACATGATCCTGTACATAGAAATCCCTAAAGATATTATCAGAAAATTACTAGAGCTAATCCATGAATTTAGCAAAGTTGCAGTATCCAAAATCAATAAACAGAAATCATTTGCATTTCTATATACAATGAATGCATTTCTATAACAATGAAAAATCAGAAAGAGAAATTAAAGAAGTAATCGCTTTCAACATTGCAACAAAAATAAAATATCTATGAATAAACTTTCTAAAGGAGAAAAAATAACTGTACAGAAAAAATTATAATACACTGATGAAAGAAATCAAAGATGACATAAACAGATGGAGAGATATTCCATGTTCCTGGGTAGGAAGAGTCAATATTGTGAAAATGACTATACTACCAAATGCAATCTACAGATTCAATGAGATCCCTATCAAATTACCAATGGCATTTTTCACAGAGCTAGAACAAAAAAATTTCACAATTCATATGGAAACACAAAAGACCTCAAATAGCCAAAACAGTCTTGAGAAAGAAGATGGAGCTTGAGGAATCAAGCTCCTGACCTCAGATTATACTACAAAGTTACATTCATCAAGACAGTATGGTACAGGCACAAAAACAGAAATATAGACCAAAGGAACAAGACAGAAAACCCAGAAATAAACCCATGTACTTATGGGTACCTTATTTTTGACAAAGGAGGCAAGAATATACAATGGGGCAAAGACAGCCTCTTCAGTAAATGGTGCTGGGAAAACTGACAGCTATGTGTAAAAAAATGAAATTAGAACCCTTTCTAACACCATACACAAAGATAAACTCAAAATGGATTAAAGATCTAAATATAAGACCAGAAACTATAAAACTCTTAGAGGAAAACATAGGCAGAACACTCAGTGACACAAATCAAAGCAAGATCCTCTATGACCCATCTCCTAGAGTAACAGAAATAAAAACAAAAGTAAACAAGTGAGACCTGATTAAACTTAAAAGCTTTTGCACAGCAAAGGAAACTATAAGCAAGGTGAAAAGACAACCCTCAGAATGGGAGAAAATAATAGCAAATGAAACAACTGACAAAGGATTAATTCCAAAATATACAAGCAGCTCATACAGCTCAATACCAGAAAAACAAACAACCCAATCAAAAAGTGGGGGAAAGACCTAAACAGACATTTCTCCAAAGAAGACATACAGATGGCTAACAAACACATGAAAAGATGCTCAACATCACTCATTATCAGAGAAATGCAAATCAAAACTACAATGAGATATCACCTCACGCTGGTCAGAATGGCCATCATCAAAAAGTCTACAAACAACAAAATGCTGGAGAGGATGTGGAGAAAAGGGAATGCTCTTGCACTGTTGGTGGGAATGTACATTGATACAGCCACTATGGAAGATGGTATGGAGATTCCTTAAAAATCTAGGAATATAATCACCATATGACCCAGCAATCCCACTCCTAGTCGTGTACCCCAAGGAAACCAAAATTGAAAAAGACACATGTATCCCATTGTTCAAAACAGCACTATTTACAACAGCTAGAACATGGAAGCAACCTAGATGTCCATCAACAGATGAATGGATAAAGAAGTTGTGGTATATATACACCGTGGAATATTACTCAGCCATAAAAAGGAATGCATTCAAGTCAGTTCTGATGAGGTGGATGAACCTAGAGCCTATTATACAGAGTGAAGTAAGTCAAAAAGAGAAAGATAAGTATCGAATTCTAATGCATATATACAGAATCTAGAAAAATGGTACAGAAGAATTTATTTACAGGGTATCAGTGGAGAAACAGACATAGAGAACAGACTTATGGACATGGGGAGAGGGGAGGAGAGGGTGAGATGTATGGAGAGAGTAACATAGAAACTTACATTGCCATATGTAAAATTGATAGCCAACTGGAATTTGCTGCATGGCTCAGGAAACTCAAACACGGGCTCCATATTAATCTAGAGGGTGGGATGGGGCAGGACATGGGAGGGAGTTTCAAAAGGGGGGGATACATGTATACCTATGGCTGATTCATGCTGAGGTTTGACAGAAAACAACAAAATTCTCTAAAGCAAGTATCCTTCAATTAAAAAATAAATAAATTTTAAAATAAAGACAGAAAAAATCAATTATCAAAAAAAAAAGAGAAAAAATAAAAATTTCTAAGTGTAAAACAAAAAAAAAAAAAAAAAAAAAAACCTTCTGGTCCAAAGAGAGCACTTGTTGTTTTGCAACAATGATTTGTATTTAAAAAAAAAAAAAAAAAAACTTCTCTATCATTTCTAAATATTTGGGATGTGCTTCAATTCATCTTAGCCATTATGTATATAGGAATTAGTGCCAAGAAATATTAATACAAAAAATATATATACAGTAATTGTATATACACACAGGTATATTTATGTATTATACATTTTATGTATGTTTTATTGTGACTTTTTTATTTCATTACCACATAACTTTTTAAACACTAGTGTTAGTCACTCAGTCATGTTTGACTCTTTCTGACCCATGGCCCATGGATGGTAACCCACCAGGCTTCGCTGTCAATAGAGTTCTCCAGAAGAGAATACTGGAGTGAGTAACTACTCTTTTCTCCAGGGGATCTTCCCAAACCAGGGATCAAATCTGCATCTCTTACATTACAGGTAGAATCTTCACCACTAAAAACTGCAAAAAAAAAAATGGGATATAGGAAAATAAGTATAGCAGAAAGATCAGTTATAGCTAAGAGTACACCTGTTTATTGGAGACTAAAATGTTAAATTGTAATTACCATAGAAATATAAACAGCTGCAAATTCAACTGAATTCAACACATATAATGAATTGCCTCTTGAGAAACTTGTATGCAGGTCAGGAAGCAACAGTTAGAACTGGACATGGAACAACAGACTGGTTCCAAATAGGAAAAGGAGTACGTCAAGGCTGTATATTGTCACCCTGCTTATTTAACTTATATGCAGAGTACATCATGAGAAACGCTGGGCTGGAGGAAGCACAAGCTGGAATCAAGATTGCCAGAAGAAATATCAATAACCTCAAATATGCAGATGACACCACCCTTATGGCAGAAAGTGAAGAAGAACTAAAGAGTCTCTTGATGAAAGTGAAAGAGGAGAGTGAAAAAGTTGGCTTAAAGCTCAACATTCAGAAAACTAAAATCATGGCATCTGGTCCCATCACTTCATGGGAAATAGATGGGGAAATAGTGGAAACAGTGTCAGACTTTATTTTTTTGGTCTCCAAAATCACTGCAGATGGTGATTGCAGCAATGAAACTAAAAGACGCTTACTCCTTGGAAGGAAAGCTATGATCAACCTCGATAGCATATTCAAAAGCAGAGACATTACTTTGCCAACAAAGGTCTGTCTAGTCAAGGCTATGGTTTTTCCAGTGGTCATGTATGGATGTGAGAGTTGGACTGTGAAGAAAGCTGAGTGCTGAAGAATTCATGCTTTTGAACTGTGGTGTTGGAGAAGACTCTTGAGAGTCCCTTGGACTGCAAGGAGATCCAACCAGTCCATCCTAAAGGAGATCAGTCCTGGGTGTTCATTGGAAGGACTGATGTTGAAGCTGAAACTCCACTACTTTGGCCACCTGATGCGAAGAGCTGACTCATTTGAAAAAGCCCTGATGCTGGGAAAGATTGAGGGTGGGAGGTGAAGGGGATGACAGAGGATGAAATTGTTGGATGGCATCACCAACTCGATGGACATGGGTTTGGGTGGACTCCGGGAGTTGGTGATGGACAGGGAGGCCTGGAGTGCTGTGGTCCATGGGGTCACAGAGAGTCGGACACGACTGAGTGACTGAACTGAACTGAAGTGAATGAATGTCAATTCTATCAGTAGGTTCTATAAGTGATTTTAAGATGTCAACCAATTGGTCTTTACAAATTAAGTCTGATCTAATAGAGTATTACAATACCCCAAAAGTCAACCATTTATGATAGGTTATTATGGAAAGAAATGAGAGAAAATAACACCTTATTAAATAAATGCTGTCAAAAATATTTCAATTAATTAACTGATTATGGACTCCAAATCAAGTCTGCCCAAGTTGGAATCCAACATCTATCACTCACTGGACAACACTGGGCAGGGTTGCAGCACTCTGTGCAACACTGGGCAAGCAGCTTAACCTCTTTTAGCCTCAGTGTGCTTATCTATAAAACTGACATAACGATTGCATTTACCTCAGAGAGTTATTAGGACAATTAAATGTGTTACTGTAAGTTAAGTGCTTGATATAGTGCCTGGGACATAAGATGCATATTAAGTTTCAGTTATTATGATTATCATTTCATACTGGCTAAGAAATCAGAAAACACAGATTATAGTCCTATTTCATTCATTCATGCTTGAATAAAGGGTCTTTTGACTCATTTGAGTCTTTATACAAGTCACTCATCAACCTTCCTGGGCCTCTGTTTCCTCCCCCATGAATTTGAGGAATAAACTTCACAATTTCAAAGATTCTACCTGGTTCTAAAATTCCAAATTTATTAAAGAATTTTTCTTTTTAATTTGGAAACACCCATACGGTCCCCTCATTCTACTCTGTACATGTATGTGTGTTCTAAGTCACTTCAGTCATGTTGGATTCTTTGTGACCCTGCAGACTGTATCCCTCTGTCCATGGGGTTCTCCAGGCAAGAATACTGGAGTGGGTTGCCATGTCCTCCTCCAGGGGATCTTTCCAACTGAGGGATCGAACTTGAGTCTCTTATGTCCCCTGCATTGGCAGGCAGGTTATTTACCACTAGCGCCACCTGGGAAGCCTGGGAATGTCCTTTTATTCTACTCTGTTCACTTCAGCCCCAACCTGAGTTCCTATGGAATACATTGTTTCTATCTGCCGTCCAACCTTTACTATATTTCTACAAGTGAGTGTGTGTTCTTCATACTGTCCTCCCAGGACAGACAATAATGACTAGAGACAAAGGGCCATTCTTTCCTCTTTGCACATGATAAATATTGATTCTTCATTCCATCGTAATGCATGTATTGAGTAAGTGCCAAGAACTGTTTCAGCTAGACATTGAGGAAAAAAGTAAATATTATCTGATTCTTGATCTCAAAGAATTCATTATGGTAGACAAACCAATGAAATGTAATTACAATATGGTGTGATAAATGGAAAAAAGGATGGAGTGATCAAATATGCTTGAATGGCTCACAGAAAATTAATGTCTAAAAGACACGTGAACTGGATCTTAAAAGATGAATAGCAGTTCCTTAGATGGAACTTAAAATTAAATAAAACAGTCCCCTCATTATAATACATCTCATGCATATACGATAGAGCTATTGTATCAAATTTTGATGTAGTATTATACTGAAGCTGACAAAGCTATGGTTTCCTTGAAGCAAGTGGGCATCAATTATCTGAAGTAGAAATCTGTCTTCAGATATCTTTTTCTTTCCCACCATGACCAATTCATCAGAAGCATGTATCATGATTAGCACTAAGATCTTGCTATCTGATTACCACTGTCCTAAAGAATCAGGACTTTGTAGAAATGGCTGGTACCAGGGCTGAGGCAGGAAAAGTACTGGATAAGTCTAGAATGTCTTACTGTGCACTAAAATAAGCAAACTCAAAAAATAATGGGGATTAACAAAGAAACATGAAAGTCAGCTTGAAAGAATTCCAAATAGTCAAATCCAGAACAACTTAGGCATCTAAATAATTTATCAGGCATTAAAATCGATAGTAATATATTTTAACACTTTAAACAAAATATGAATCCATAACATAAATTAATGAATAAACTGAAAGTTTGATGAGGAATAGGGGCATTGAACCATGAAGAAAGCTGAACGCCAAAGAATTGATGCTTTCAAATTTTGATGCTGGAGAAGACTCTTGAGAGCCCCTTGGACTGCAGGGAGATCAAACCAGTCAATCCTAAAGAAAATCAACCCTGAATATTCACTGGAAGGACTGATGCTGAAGCTGAAGCTCCAGTACTTTGGCTACCTGATGCAAAGAGCCAACTCATGGCAGAAGACCCAGATGCTGGGAAAGATTGAGAGCAGGAGGAGAAGGATGAGATGGTGGGTGGCATGGCCAACTCAATGGACATGAGTTTGAGCAAACTGTGGGAGATAGTGAAGGACAGGGAAGCCTGGTATGCTGCAGTCCATGGGGGTCACAGAGTCAGACATGACTTAGTGACTGAAAAAAAAAAGGTATTTAGAGAGTGGCACAACTTAATTACAAAAAGGAAAAATGTAACTTTACAGTGGAAAGGAAAGTCTTCACAGACACCTCTTTTATCAAATGGTCCAGTTTAACCTACCAGCAATGGAACAAATTAAGATTTGGGACCAAATGATAGCATGCAATGAAAACACCATAATGTTACTTCTATCATATTCCCGACAAAGATGTATAACCTAAAGCTAGTCATGAGGAAACATCAGACAAGCCAAAAAAGGGAGACATCTATAAAATAACTGGCTTGTATTCTTCACATGTATCAAAGTATTGAAAGTCAAGGAAAAAACTGAAGAACTATTCCCAACTGAAGGAGTCTAAGGAGTTATGACAACTCAGTTAAACAAGCGGTTCTGTGCTGGATCCTGCAAAGTCACTACTGGAACAACTGGCAAAGCCTACAAGGATGTGAGGATTAGGCAGCAGATTAGATAGGGATAACCAGTGCCAATGTTAGTTCTTTGACTTTGTTGACTGTATTGTGGGTATATAGGACATTGCCCTTGTATGTAAAAAACACATACCACAGTTTTGGGAAATAACGGGAAAACATCAGCAACTTACTCTCAAATGGTTGAAGGAAACAAAGCTATTTGCCTTATATTTTTACTTCCCTGGTGGCTCAGATCGTAAAGCGTCTGCTTACAATGCAGGAGACCGGGGTTCAATCCCTGGGTTGGGAAGATCTCCTGGAGAAGGAAATGGCAACCCGCTCCAGTATTCTTGCCTGGAAAACCCCATAGACGGAGGAGACTGGTAGGCTGCAGTCCATGCGGTCGCAAAGAGTTGGACACAACTGAGCGACTTCACTTTCACTTTGAACTGTTTTGGAAATTTGAGCTTGTTCACAAATTTTTTAAAATAAAACAATAACAATGATGATTATGATGGTATTCTACAGTCTAAAACTTATCTGACTTTTTATTGCTTATCTGACTTTTAGGAAAAAAGATAAGAATCCTTAAAGTGAACTATAAGACTTTGCATGATCATCCTGTCGCCTGTTGACTCTTCTTTAGGCTCACTGCATTATCTTCTTCCTGTTCCTCAAACAAACCATGGACTTTTGAGGTACAAGTTCATGCTCTTGTCTTCCCTCTGCCTAAAACATTCTCTAATTCATTGCCCATATACATTAAATTTCTTTTTTATCGTCTTTATTTTGGTAATACCCTTACAAAACTTTTGCCTCTCCAAGGTCAGTTTTCCATTATTTATTCTCACAGTGCTGTGCATTTTCCCTTCATAATTACAGACTTCCTTGAATAAAAGATTAATGTGTCTTCCATTATCCTACCTTTCTGGGGTAGAGTTATACCTTTGCTCATCATGTTATCCCAAGGACCTAGCCCAAAGGACAAACAATACTAATGAATAAATGAACTGTTTAAGATCAATCCATTCATTTGGGCCCTTAAATCTCTCCTATGTCTCCTTCTCTTTTCTCTCTTTTTTGGCTTCCTCTCTTTTTTGGCTCCTAACCAGATTTAACCATGTTGAAGTCTTTTCAAACCTACAGCATTTCCTCTCTTGAATCCACATCCTCCTTGAATTGCAGTAAGTCTACGTGTTTCTCTTTTCACTCAAACTTTCAGTAGATTTCTGTAGATTTACAATTTCCATTTCTTCAGCTCCCATCCAATCTCCAGGCCACTGCAACCTGAATTCCACCCTATCACCCACTAAAATTGTACTTTCTGTGGTGGCTATACGGAGAAGGGGATGGCACCCCACTCCAGTACTCTTGCCTGGAAAATCCCATGGATGGAGGAGCTTGGTGAGCTGCAGTCCATGGGGTCACGAAGAGTTGGACACAACTGAGCGACTTCACTTTCACTTTTCACTTTCATGCATTGGAGAAGGAAATGGCAACCCACTCCAGTGTTCTTGCCTGGAGAATCCCAAGGATGGGGGAGCCTGGTGGGCTGCCGCCTAAGGGGTCGCACAGAGTCGGACACGACTGAAGCGACTTAGCAGCAGCAGCAGCAGTGGTGGTGGCTATAACCTCCAAACAACTAGACCCAATTAACAAGTTTTAGTCACTATCTTACCTTAATTTTTCTCACTAACTTCCTTGATGTTTAGTTCATTTTGAATATCTCTATCTCATTTTTGACTCTTTAATGAGCTCTTCTTTTTCAGATTACTCCACAAATAAATTTGTTTATTCAAAAATATATTTATTTAGTACCTACCACAGGCCAGGAACAACTGGGGATACAATAGTGATTAAACAAAAATCCCTTTCTTTGTGGGACTACATTCTTCTGTTTTTTTAATTAAATTTAATTTAATTTATTTAATTTAATTAATAAATTTAATTAATTTAATTAAATAAAATTCACTTGCAGTATTATATTAGTTTCAGGTGTACAACACAGGGACTTCCCAGATGGCACAGTGGTAAAAAAAAACCACCTGCTCATGCAGAAGACACAGGAGATGTGGGTTCGTTCCCTGGGTCAAGGATATCCCCTGGAGGAGAAAATGGCAACCCGCTCCAGTATTCTTGCCAGAAAAACCCCATGGACAGAGGAGTCTGGCGGGCTATAGACCATGGGGTTGCAAAGCATCAGGCGCAGCTGAGCACACACACCTGTGCAACATAACATTTGACATTTGTATATATTGTGAAATTATCTCCATAATAAGAATTTCATAAAATTTGATCCTTGTGATAAGAGCTTTAGCAACTTTCAAATATGCAAAACAGTGTTACTCACTATAGTCACCCTGCTGTACTTAACATCCCTGGAACTTATTTCATAACTGGAGGTTTGTAACCTTTTGCCCCTTTCCCCCATTTCACCCTCCTCCCCTCAGCCTCAGCCAACCACACATGTATTCTCTATATCTATGAGCTTGGTCTTTTGTTTTGGGTTTTTTTTAGAATGCACATATAAGTGAAATCACACTCTGCAAGCTCATTACTCTTAACATAATACCCTCAAAGATCATTCATTTGTCTCAAGTGGCAATATCTCATTCTTTTTATGGCTGAATAATATTCCACTACATATATATATTTTTTTTTTCCTTATCTATTCACCCTCCAGTGAACATTTAGGCTGTCTCCACATCTTTGCTATGGTGAATAATGTTCCAGTGAACATACTGATGCATATTTTATTTATAATTAGTGTTTTCATCTTCTTCTGATAAATACCCAGAGGTAGACTTGCTAGATTTGTGATAATTCTATTTTTAGCTTTTTGAGGCACCTCCATACTGATTTCCACAGTGGCTACACCAATGTAGATTCTCACCAACAGTGCACAAGGGCTCCCTTTTCTCCATGTCCACTCCGGCATTTATCTCTATAACAATAGCCATTCTAACAGGTGTGAAGTGGCATTTCATTGTAGTTTTGATTTGCATTTCCGTGATGATTATGTAATAGGGAAGAAACTGTGTATTCCATTACAAGTTAATCACGAAAGGGATGGTGCCTAAAAACTTGTTTTTTTTTTTGCTTATAAAGAACCTTCACTGTGAAAAGTTTAGGATACAGTCTTTTTTTTTTTTTACTTTTTTTTTTTTTTTTTAATTTTATTTAACTTTACAATATTGTATTGGTTTTGCCATATATCAAAATGAATCTGCCACAGGTATACATGGGAACCCTGCCTCCCAAATAATGAGCATTAAGCTACAATTCCTTTGTATAGCTCACAGCAAACATCCTGACCAGGCCCACCTGTGAATGTCTACAGGCAGGACAAAATTAACACAACCCCTCTGGAGGTTGACCTGAACCAGGAAACATTTGACTTTACTCCTTCCACTTTTAGTATAAAAGAAGCCTAAATTCTAACTCAGGTAAAATGGATTTTTAGGACACAAATCTGCCATTTTCTCAGTCTGATGGTTTTCTGAATAAAATTGCTAAAAATGTGGTCTCTAAATTTATTGGCATGCTGTGCAGGAAGCAGTAAGTATGACCTGGACTCAATAACAATTAATGAGTCTGAGCATCTTTTCACGTACCTATTGGACATCTGTACTTAGGAAAAAATGTCTATTCAGATCCTCTGCCCATCTTTTAATTGGATATTTTTAAAATTTGTTTTGTGAGGTTTTTTTTGTTATTCAGTTACCCAGAGGGATGGTATGGGGAGGGAGGAGGGAGGAGGGTTCAGGATGGGGAACACATGTATAATTTTTTTAATTAAAATTGAATAAAAAAAAAAAAAAGAAGAGAAAAAATAATAAAATGAAATAAATTAAAAATAAATAAATAAATAAATAAAATAAAAATAAAAAAATAAATGTTTTATCAAATACATGATTTTCAAAATTTTTCTTTCATTCCATGGATTGCCTTATAATTTTGTTATTTCATTGACTGTAAGACATTCTTGATGTTAGAGTTTCCCAAGATTTTATCCTTGGTCCACAACTTTGCTTATTCTGCATACTTTTTCTGAGTAATCTTATTCATGCTCATGGGTCCAACTACCACAGATTAGTTGATAATCTCCTGTTTTCTTCTCTAGTCTAGACACTTTACATGAATTTTATACTCTGTGTCTTTATTTGGACATGATATCAGATCAGATAAGATCAGATCAGTCGCTCAGTTGTGTCCGACTCTTTGTGACCCCATGAATCGCAGCACGCCAGGCCTCCCTGTCCATCACCAACTCCCAGAGTTCACTCAGACTCACGTCCATTCGAGTCAGTGATGCCATCCAGCCATCTCATCCTCTGGCGTCCCCTTCTCCTCCTGCCCCAATCTCTCCCAGCATCAGAGTCTTTTCCAATGAGTCAACTCTTCGCATGAGGTGGCCAAAGTACTGGAGTTTCAGCTTTAGCATCATTCCTTCCAAAGAAATCCCAGGGCTGATCTCCTTCAGAATGGACTGATTGGATCTCCTTGCAGTCCAAGGGACTCTCAAGAGTCTTCTCCAACACCACAGTTCAAAGCCAATTCTTTGGCACTCAGCCTTCTTCACAATCCAACTCTCACATCCATACATGACCACAGGAAAAACCATAGCCTTGACTAGACGAACCTTTGTTGGCAAAGTAATGTCTCTGCTTTTGAATATGCTATCTAGGTTGGTCATAACTTTCCTTCCAAGGAGTAAGCATCTTTTAATTTTATGGCTGCAATCACCATCTGTAGTGATTTTGGATCCCAGCAAAATAAAGTCTGACACTGTTTCCACTGTTTCCCCATCTATTTCCCATGAAGTGGTGGGACCAGATGCCATGATCTTCGTTTTCTGAATGTTGAGCTTTAAGCCAACTTTTTCACTCTCCACTTTCACTTTCATCAAGAAGCTTTTGAGTTCCTCTTCACTTTCTGCCATAAGGGTGGTGTCATCTGCATATCTGAGGTTATTGATATTTCTCCCGGCAATCTTGATTCCAGCTTGTGCTTCTTCCAGCCCAGCGTTTCTCATGATGTACTCTGCATATAAGTTAAATAAACAGGGTGACAATATACAGCCTTGACGAACTCCTTTTCCTATTTGCAACCAGTCTGTTGTTCCATGTCCAGTTCTAACTGTTGCTTCCTGACCTGCATACAGATTTCTCAAGAGGCAGGTCAGGTGGTCTGGTATGCCCATGTCTTTCAGAATTTTCCACAGTTTATTGTGATCCACACATCAAAGGCTTTGGCATAGTCAATAAAGCAGAAATAGATGTTTTTCTGGAACTCTCTTGCTTTTTCTATGATCCAGCAGATGTTGGCAATTTGATCTCTGGTTCCTCTGCCTTTTCTAAAACCAGCTTGAACATCAGGAAGTTCATGGTTCACATATTGCTGAAGCCTGGCTTGGAGAATTTTAAGCATTACTTTACTAGCATGTGAGATGAGTGCAATTGCTCGGTAATTTGAGCATTCTTTGGCATTGCCTTTCTTTGGGATTGGACTGAAAACTGACCTTTTCCAGTCCTGTGGCCACTGCTGAGTTTTCCAAACTTGCTGGCATATTGAGTGCAGCACTTTCACAGCATCATCTTTCAGGATTTGGAATAGCTCAACTGGAATTCCATCATCTCCACTAGCTTTGTTCGTAGTGATGCTTTCTAAGGCCCACTTGACTTCACATTCCCGGATGTCTGGCTCTAGGTCAGTGATCACACCATCGTGATTATCTGGGTCGTGAAGATCTTTTTTGTACAGCTCTTCTGTGTATCCTTGCCATCTCTTCTTAATATCTTCTGCTTCTGTTAGATCCATACCATTTCTGTCCTTTATGGAGCTCATCTTTGCATGAAATGTTCCTTTGGTATCTCTGATTTTCTTGAAGAGATCCCTGGTCTTTCCCATTCTGTTGTTTTCCTCTATTTCTTTGCATTGATCGCTGAAGAAGGCTTTCTTATCTCTTCTTGCTATTCTTTGGAACTCTGCATTCAGATGTTTATATCTTTCCTTTTCTCCTTTGCTTTTCACTTCTCTTCTTTTCACAGCTATTTGTAAGGCCTCCCCAGACAGCCATTTTGCTTTTTTGCATTTCTTTTCCATGGGGATGGTCTTGATCCCTGTCTCCTGTACAATGTCACAAACCTCATTCCACAGTTCATCAGGCACTCTATCTATCAGATCTAGGCCCTTAAATCTGTTTCTTACTTCCACTGTCTGTGTCTTTATTTGAACATGATATAGGAAATGTGAAATAGATATATCCAAATCAGAAACCTTTATCTTTTCCCTAAATAGATCTTCATTCAGTGAGTGGTACTCATCCACCTAAAGCAGAAGTTAACCTTAGAGCTTTTCTTTATCTCCTACATCCCACTATTACCATTCTTGGCAAATTTACTTTTCTGTTTTCCATTTCTCCAGTAGCTACCAGAATGATCTAAAATACAATCTCAGTCCCTTACTTAAAAGCTTTTAGTAGCTTTCTTATTACCTGAAAGGTAGTCTATGTCTTCATCATGGCATAAAACCCACTGTAATGTGGTCCCTGCTTTATTCTCCAGTTTTCCTTTTTGCTTTTCAATTTACTCTAAAGATTTTGGCGGCTCACAGTGTGCCATAATGATTAACATTACAGTCTCTGGAGCAAGGCTGCTCAGGTATGAACCCCAGCTCTGTCAGATATTTACCTTGTTTTCCTCAACTGTGAACTGGATATAATAATAGTCCCTATCATATCAGAGAACTTGGAGGACTGAATTACATGTGTTCTTAGACCAGTTCATGGCACTCATTAGCTACTATTACATGAGGCTACTTCTAATATTTCTGCCTTTGCTCTGGCTACTTTCTCTTCTTTCTGGTCAGGTATTAGTTTAGCTATGGATCCTACATGCTCATCATTTTTTAACAAGCTGACATTTGATTTACTACACATGAAAATATTACCACTCATATTAAGGTTGCTGTCCTAAGTAGGCATTCTTTTCATTAGGATGTTTTTTCTTTTGATGGCTGCAAATGCATCTACTTCAACTGTTCTAGTTATATTGTGTGTGCGCTCAGTGTTCTCAGTTCAGTTCAGTCGCTCAGTCGTGTCCGACTCTTTGTGACCCCATGAATCGCAGCACGCCAGGCCTCCCTGTCCATCACCAACTCCCGGAGTTCACCCAGACTCACGTCCATCGAGTCAGTGATGCCATCCAGCCATACTTCAACTGTTCTAGTTATATTGTGTGTGCGCTCAGTGTTCTCAGTCACGTCCAATTCTTTGTGACCCCATGGACTGTAGCTCGCCAGGCTCCCCTGTCCATGGGATTTACCATTCAAGAATACTGGAGTGGGTCGCCATTTTTACTCCATGGGATCTTCCCCACCCAGGGATTGAACGTGTGTCTGTTACCTCTTCTGCACTAGCAGGCTGATTTACCACTCCGGGAAGCCTAGTTATAATGCTGTAGATCAAAATGCAGTTTATACACCATATCATTTAGATGTAAATGGTGGGAGAGAGGAGTATGCACAACTCCCCAGTTTCCAGCTTGAATGACCAGGAAGTCGGGCAAAACAATAGAACACTCACGTTTGTCGCCTACACACACACTCATAACTATTTTTATTGCTTCCAAATTGCCTACTGCCTCTTCACTGTAGACTGACACTGCTATCAATGTCACTACAGTTTAGTTTCCCTTTTCCTTCAAAATTTCCCCTTTCTGGCCCACTCACCCACCAAACAGAAAAGTACTGTTATGGGTCTGCCTTTCCCTTTAAGAACAGGGTCAGCGAGAAACTGCACGCCAAAACCAGCCCTCCGAATAGTTGCCGTAACCACAGCAACGGGAGCAGGAAGGGGCGGGCTACGTCGTCCTGCGTCCGGTCCGCGGCGCGCACCCGCCGCAATGGTGCGGGTGCGCGGGCTTCGTGGTTACAGCGTGTTCTTCAGCTCCGGGTTGAAGCCGGAGCCGGACCCGGAGCCGGATTCCGCGCCGAGGGCCACGTCAACCTAAACCTACACCGCCCTCCCCACCCTGTTCGGCCCGCAGGTCCTTAGGCGAATCCTCCCAAGCTGCGGCCTCCACGCCTTTCCCACAATGCACCGCGCCAGGCCCCGCCCCGCCTCGCCTAGGAGACCGCCGCGCGAGGAGCAGACCCGAGCCGGCTGCGCTGGTAGCTGCCGGTGTGGCTGGTCCAACCCCATCACAGGCGCGGCGGCCCAGCGGTCAGAGAGTACGTGCTTCCCTCCGGAACGCATAGGTTGTGTTTGGCGGTGTGGGGTCCAACCCCGGGGATTGAGGATGGGGAAGTAGCTGCAGGAGACGACCCCGCAACACCGAGGTGGGCTTGGATCCGGGGCCGGGGCTTTACTGGAGCTAGTAGCGGCCTGGGCTCTCCGGGACAGGCGAAATGGCCTGTACGCTGGAATTCTCCCCCCCGCTCTTCGCTCTTGTGGCTGGATTTTTGTGTTCTCTCTCCCAGTCGTCTTTCCCCCTGCTAGCTACACCATCCTTTCTTCAGCGATTCCTGCTCAGCGGTTGCCGGCTTTTTGCTCCAGTTTCTCCCTTTAGCCTCAGTTATCCAGGTTTCTGTCTCACTAACCCTGTCTGAGGTCTCACACACCAGCAACCCTTGACTCCCAGTGACTCCCATCTTTTCCCACTCGCCGCAACCCATTCTGGAGTGGTGGCAGCAAGGAGTTCGTGTTGAATTTACCTGCAGCTTCCACCTGTTCCGCACCTCGGCGCGTAGCAAGTCAGGCACGCCCACGCCTACTTTGAGCACCAGCGCTGGGCAGGGAACAAATAGCGCTTATCAAGTGGTGTTTGCTAATATGATCTCTTTTATTCTAAATGTTTTCTAGTCTGGATGTTTATTAATCTACATCGCTCTATTTTACAAAGGTTTTTTTGGTGACGTGAGAAGGAAGGATTAGAAATGAATCGAAAACCGTTCACAGGTGAGAAAAAAGTTAAAATAGGCATTTAGGATTAAATGACGAAAGGAGGAACTGAGAATGCTTAGAAAAGTTAGGTTTTTCGAAACATTATGAGATCTTTGGAACTAAAGTATATACAAATTTGCATGTGATTTGATTTTATTTTTATCCTGCCCAGGTTAGCGTGTCTGAATGACTGATTGCTTCTCTTTTTTCCTATTTTTATTTATGCCAAATGTAAACTTTGTAGTGAAATTACACATAACTTGCAGTTATTATTCTGCTCGTTATATAAAATAGTAACTGCTTAGATAGAAGAAAAGCACCTTCTGAGAAAATTCAGAAGAAAAAACGGGCGACTTTGTACGTTATCTGTTACAGTGATAGAAATTCACTGCCGTTTTTGCTTCGGTTTTGTGAAAAATAACGGACTCTTTGGAAGGATCTGGTGCTGCTTTCTTGTACCCCCAAAGAATATTTCCTACAAGTGATATTTGGAAATGAAAACTGGATAGGCGTAAATGGGTGGAGAAATAACCAAAAAGGAAGCAGATCAAAAGGGCCGGTCTTAAACTGGGTAGAAGGAAGGAAGTAGCTCCTCACCTCCTGTTCACCACCACCGCCCCCCCCGCCCCGCCCCTGTTGTGATGCTTAGAATTGCTGCATTTGTTTGTAAAATGTTCTAGACGGCTGCAGCCGCACTAGCTCCCTTTTTTTTAACCTTTATCTAGTGCTGTCTTGACACGAATGATCGCATGAATCTGGCTACCTAGATAATGGAAGGAAGGAAGCGGGCCCCCAAAGAACAGAGCCTGAGGCACTCACCCTGATTTGCCATTTACTGGAGATTATATTACTGGTCATATTATTTAGTAAATAGTGCTGTTGATGGGTTGGGGGTTTTTTTGTTTGTTTTTAATGTAATTTACCTGATTTTTTCTCTTTAGATTAACATTTGGGGAGACAATTTATGATGCCTGTTTCACTTTTGGAGTAATGTGGACAGAAGTTCTCAAATTTGCATATTACATCAACTGGAACCAGTGGCATTATCTTAATGTTTATTTAAATCAGAACTTGTACAAGAAAAACAATGGGAGTCTGGTTAAATAAAGATGACTATGTCAGAGACTTGAAAAGGGTCATGCTCTTTTTTCTAGTAATGTATATGGCCATTTTAGTGGGTACAGATCAGGATTTTTACAGTTTACTTGGAGTATCCAAAACTGCAAGCAGTAGAGAAATAAGACAAGCTTTCAAGAAATTGGCATTGAAGCTACATCCTGATAAAAACCCGGTAGGTAAAAATTTCTTTTTAACCATCTGATTAATGTGTTTTAAATTAGTGCTCAGAATTCTTAAGAGCAATCACTACTAGTCAAAAATCATAATTCAAATCTGTACTAAAAACAGAGGAAGCTAAATATTCTAAATTTAGAGGAGTTAAAGGAATATCAGTATCAAAATGCAGTTCTCTCGATTTGAAAACTAATTTCCAGCAGTTCTGTTACAGATGTTAATCATAAAGCAGAAGTAGTTTTCTTTGTAAAGCAGGTTAAAATCAAGTATTTTAGAACAGTAAGAAAAAGTATTTGCTTAGAACATATAGATGGTATGTCTTGCTAAAAACAGCAGCAATAGCTATTAATAGCATGCTTCCACTTTTTTCTCCTATGTACAAATCTAAAACCAGAGTCAGAAAGTATTACAAAGTAAAACTTGGCAGCCAAGTCCAGTTAATGCCAATCATAAATATTTGGTTATGTATTCCATAATGTAATCTTTCAAAACTTTTAATTCTTAAGATATTTTTATAATTTATCTCATTTTGTCTTTTTCTTAATGAGATTTGATAATCATCAAGAAGAAAGATTTAACTATAATTTTCTAGATAAAGTTTTTATTGTTAACTTCAGTAACTATTTTTAAAATTATTTTTACTTATTTTTATTTTTGGCCACACCACTCTGCTTGCAGGATCTTCCCTGACCAGGGATTGAACCCAGGCCACCACAATGAAAGGAATCCTAACCGCTAGGCCACCGGGGAAGTCCCTAGATAGAATTTTAAGTAGGATTATTTTATTTCCATCACATAAAGCCAAGCAATAGAATTGGTATTGCTCTAAAACTCTTGTTAATTGGTAATCTTTTCCTGAGATCAACATTCTGTTGTGTATAGGATTTTCATTTTTTCAAATTTTTCTTTAAATTTTCAAATGTCATTACCTGAAAATTTAAAGTGGAGCTGGTGTAATAATAATAGAAATAAATAAACAATAAATGTCATGTGCATAAGTCATCGAGAAACCACACCCCATGCCCCACCCCATCCGTTGAAAATTTATCTTCCTTGGGAAGGGTCCCAGGTGCCAGAATGGTTGGGGCTTGCTGATTTAAATGAAAGCATTCTTCGAAAAGCAGTTCTATGAGAAACACTGACAGATGAAACATATCAGTCCAGTTTTGAGTTATTATTCTGGTATTAGTTCTTATGTCATTATATGATAGATTGTGTTACATACTTTTTTTTAGATTTTGCCTCAAATAGGTAACCTAAAATTTTCTTTGTGATTGTTTTAGAGGTCACACATAATATTTACAATATTGTTTCCAAGGGTTCATTAGTCTGTTTTTTCTGTTGCATCTATTAGAGGTCATAATTTTATGACCACCTCTGATCAGCCTCTTGAGGCATTAATTCTCATTTCTCTGTTACTTTTCTTAATTTTTTGTAGTTTTTTAAAAATACTTTTTTTACTTTTTAATTTCAATGTGTGATGCCCATTTCATATTAAACTACTCCTCATCTTGGTATCTACTCTCAAAGAATTCTCAGAATTAAATCAGTTGATTGTGTATCTGAAACAAATATTATATCTAATGTTTTTAATAGAATAACCCAAATGCACATAGTGATTTTTTGAAAGTAAATAGAGCATATGAAGTACTCAAAGATGAAGATCTGCGGAAAAAATACGACAAATATGGAGAAAAGGGACTTGCAGATAATCAAGGAGGCCAGTATGAAAGCTGGAATTACTACCGTTATGATTTTGGTAAGATGATAGATATTCCTTATGAAGTTATTTTTTATTCAAGTAAATTAGAAATTAATTTTGTTTCACCAGTTAGCTTATTTATGTAATTAATGTGCATCCCCTAGACCCTCTTTTTAATGCAACATGGGAGTGGAATTCAAGAGGAAAGTCAAGTAGTATGTAGATCCATGAGTAAATATGGAGGTGTTTTGGTCATAATCTTGTTAAATACTTAAAACGATTGCATTTAATTTTTAAAAATATTTGTATTAGAAGTTAACTATTGAAGCCTTCTAGTATTTTTAGAGCAGCATATTTTCCAGGAAAGATTGAAGTTTCCTTTAATAGTGGTCACGTCAGTAGAAATACCATCCTTCTTGGTGATGAATGATGGCTTGAGGTGTGACAGGAATGAGAGGGCAAGAGCAGGGAGAGTGAACAAGTAAAAGGGATGGAGGGCGGGGAAAGTAAACGCAGGTGTCAAGCCAAGAGGGAGCGTTCTGATACCCAGTGGTCATTTATTAGCCTCAAATGCAGGCTGAGAACTCAAGTATGCTTTTATCTTAGACTCAATAAAATATTTTCAGTTTACATCTGCAGTATTTATTTCTTGAAACTGACTTTTCAATATAATATTTTCAGGTATATTCCCTATCGTTTGATAGTCTATAACAAGTGTTACAAGTCAGTATTTCATAGGCTACGTCAGTATTTCACAGGCTAAGTCTGGCCTGCCACCTGGTTTTGTGAAGTTTTATTGGAATGCAGTTTTGCTCATCTATGTACATATTATTTTTCACACTTCAGGGCAGAGTTGCATAGTTGTGACAAATCATATGTCTCAGAAAATCAAATACTAACCTCTGTATATATCTGTCACTTAATATTTATTCATTGATATCTTACATAGTAATGAGAAACTTACATTGGTGTTATTATAATAAATAAATTTTATATTTAAGTTTGCTTCTACCTCTGCAAATACTCTAATTATATAAGACATTTAGTGATACAAAACATTTTTAAATGATAGCACATTAAAAAGAAAAACATGCAGTCTGAAGGTGAATGAGATCTGAAAGTAATATACTATTCCAATTTCCTGGTTTGGATATTGTACTAAAATTACATGGTATGTCACCATTAGGGGAAGCTGGGTAAATGGGAGTCCGAACTATTTTTACAACTTAATAAAAGTCTATAATTATTTTCAAATAAAAGCTTCTTCAAAAAAACATAATAAAACTTTTCTGTGGAGATGAACTTGTGTGACTGTTAGGAGCCACACCCGCAACACAGGCACCTGTGACATATCAGGAAATGTCTTTTGATCACTCTTTAATAAATGTATCACCGCTGTTACTATTTACTCTTTGCTTTACTCCTAGAAAAGTAGAATAGATTCTTAGTGTTGCATATTCTTCAACTTGAGATTTAGAATAATCTTGATTTTTGATGATTGAAAGAAAATGACATTTTTAATGTGCTTATTTATATGATGAAGTTTTAATTTTATAATTTTATTTACTTCTAAAATTAGGTATTTATGATGATGATCCTGAAATCATAACATTGGATAGAAGAGAATTTGGTAAGTTTGTGCATTTATGATTTTCCAAAACTAGTTTAAGACCAGTCTCTTTAACTAAAATTCCCTCAAAGACAAATGTATTTAGAATTTAGAAGTTTTTCTAATTTTAGCAAGGTAAATGGTATATGCTGCTGCTAAGTCGCGTCGGTCGTGTCTGACTCTGTGCGACCCCATAGACGGCAGCCCACCAGGCTCCCCCGTCCCTGGGATTCTCCAGGCAAGAACACTGGAGTGGGTTGCCATTTCCTTCTCCAATGCAGGAAAGTGAAAAGTGAAAGTGAAGTCGCTCAGTCCTGTCCGACTCTTCATGACCCCATGGACTGTAGCCTACCAGGCTCCTCCATCCATGGGATTTTCCAGGCAAGAGTACTGGAGTGGGTTGCCATTGCCTTCTCCAAAATGGTATATATTGTATTTTAAATAATGTTTTATAATCATCATCGAGATTTTAACATAGTTTCTTTTATTGTAGATTTTAGCATATCATCAACTTTCCTTCTATTATGTTAATGAATGTTTCAAACATTCCTGTGTATTAGCTACTATTATTCCTCTTATTTGGCAGCTGAAACCATAGAAGTGCTAGCAACATCCTCAACATTCTATACTTGTGTTTGTGTATAATTGACATATTTGAGATAATGAACCAGTATCTATTCTATTTTTCTATATTTTTTCACATCATTAAAAAAAACTTGCAGAAATACTTCTGGTTTTGTGTTTCAGAGTTTTAAATAAGTATGTGGTCATTTTTGCAAGTAGATTTACTTTAATCTGTGATTTGTGTGAAAATGGATATAAAAATATACTTCTGTACTTTGCAGTGTACTTTAGAAAACGTTCAGTATTCTTAATACTTTCAAACTAGTACACTTTTAGTAAAATATTCTACTTTAAAACTATATTTTACCTTAAATCATATTTCAATTTTATTTTGCTTTGTTACAGTTTCATTTAATTAACTAAAATGACTTACTAGGTGCAAAATGTATATGTAATTTCTCATTTTAATAATGTGTTAAAACCAGTGGGTTTTGTACAGTTCCTTCTAAGCAAAGGTTGCATCATATTCGTATTTTCTACAACATAGTGAGTTCAGGTCTACGAGATAGCTATTCAGTACATTATTTTGTTTAAAGTCTTGTAGTGAATACCTGAATAAGTTCTAAGGAACATTAAATAATATCTTCTCTATAAAAAAAAATGAAAGAAAATTTTATTTGTATTATTGGTAGACAGAATTGATACTCATATCACATGCTGGCAGAATCATAACTTACTGGCAGGTAGTTGTATGAACCTATTGCTTTTTATGTCGTTATTGTCTCATCTGCTAGTCTATCAGTAAGTATTTTGTCCTATGGGACAGAAAATTTGGAATTAGAGATAGAGGAACCGAACAAAACCTGCAAGCTGATTAAATCATGAATTTACCCAGAATGAAAGACTTTCCTGATGGCTGTATCATACATGGGTTCAGACTTTTTCAGATTAGTCATTACAGAGAAAAGGTTAAGAACTGCTAATAGTTCATGTAGAACTCCAAATAGTAGTTAAAAATAGATTACAGTCACAAAATCTTAGAGACAGTTATTCAGAAATAATTAAATGACTTCGACAGGTTCAGTGCAAAGTGGCCAATATTCCATTTGAACTCAAATACTACCCTGTGTGTGACTAGACTAAGACAGGGTGATCCCAGAGTTTCAGTTGAAGAAGCCAAGGGAGGAGGAAAAGGATGGATAGTCCTTATCAGTTTGTGCTTATGTAAATATCACATTAGCCTACTTGGTGTGGGTCTCTTCCTATTACCAGTAGTTTCTATTGGTTTGGTTTACCTAATTTATCTTTTGTGTAACTAATAATTATGAGGTTATTTTTAAGGTATTTTGTGTTCCTTTGCTCCAGAGAGAAATTCTGTTTTCTTTTGACTAAAGTCACTAACAACCTTAGATCAGTTTTTTCCAGGGATTGAAATAATTGGAAAGCTGAGCTTTGGACTTATACAAGACTAGTCTCTTTTCAGTTCACCTTTATATATAGAACCCTCTCTACGTGTGCCCTGAACTTCATTCTTCTGTCTCTTGTCTCATGAATCTATTGAAAGCTGCATAGTTTCTTGCCTGTCAAGAGGTGGCAAACATTAACCCCCTGATTTCTACCTCCTCCTGTTCCTAGGGGTCCCGTAATTCTTCAACTGCATTGGTAACTCTGATGCTTTCAACAGAAGTCTTCTGTATTTTGTCCAATTCTGCAATTGTGGTGGGAGAGTTAATCCAAATTACCTCAGTTCAGTTCAGTTGCTCAGTCGTGTCTGACTCTTTGCGACCCCATGGACTGCAGCACACCAGGCCTCCCTGTCCACCAACTCCTGGGGTTTACTCAAACTCATGTCCATTGAGTTGGTAATGCCATCCAACCATCTCATCCTCTGTTGTCCCCTTCTCCCACCTTCTATCTTTCCCAGCCTCAGGGTCTTTTCAAAAGAGTCAGTTCTTCACATCAGGTGGCCAAAGTATTGGAGTTTCAGCTTCAGTCCTTTCAATGAATATCAGGACTGATTTCCTTTAGGATGGACTGGTTTGATCTCCTTGCAGTCCAAGGGACTCGCAAGAGTCTTCTCCAAGACCACAGTTCAAAAGCATCAATTCTTCGAATTACATAGTTCACTTTTATCAGGAGTAGAATTCAACTGTAATACAGAAAAGAAAATGTGATTAATACACTTGACTTTGAAGTTCTTATCCTTCCCATTAAACGTGATTTGTATTATCTTTTTATAAGTCACAGAAACGTTACTAAAAACAAGTTCTAGATAGTATCTGCAAAAACAGAGAATATCCTGCACTTAACACCAGTTATTTGGAGTAGTTACCCACACAATACATGCATTCTTTTGAAGACAAACTCAAGAAATGAAAGAGGAACTCAAAGCACTTCAGCTTTTTTTTTAAACATTTTTCTGGGGCTAACAGAAGCTGTTAGCTATAATTGTATAAATGTTAACAAACATTAGCTGTATAGTTTAGAAATTGAAAATCACATTTTGAAATATACTTCTTTTCTGGGTCACTGAGTTGTACAAAAACATCTCATTGCGCTTTGATAATAGAATTTTACAGATATTGTCAACAATAGTGGGAACTGGGCAAATTAGAAGTACTCTATGAAAACAAAGTACCAAGGTGGAAAACAAATTTCTTGTAATGAGAACTCTCAGGATTTCTTTTAACAACTTTTATATGTAATATACAGCATTGTTGATTATATTGTACATTACATCCCTAGTAGTTATTTGTCTTATAACTCAAAGTTTGTTTCTTTGGACCACCTTCATCCAGTTACCCCTTTCCCCCACCTCTGCCTCTGCTAACCACAAATCTGATCTCTTTTTCTGTGAGGTTGTTTTTGAAGTATAATGACCTACAACACTATATTAGCTCTTGTTACACAGCATAGAGATTTGTCATTTCTATGCATTTCAAAATGATTGCTATGGTAAGTCTAATTACAATATGTCACCATACACAGAAACTGTATAGTTACTGAGGATACTCCTCACACTACATAGCAGTCTGTATATGTGTGTATGATTATTTTAATTTTCTGATCTCATAGGTTCAAACTCATTATAACAACCCTGCATTTTACTCCTCCCACCACGACATTCACAGATTTTAACATCATATTTTACATATTTTTGTATGTTTCTTAATTACTTATTGTGGATATAGATGATTTTTCTATTTTGTCTTTTAACCTTCCTACTAGCTTTATACATGACAGATTTACTACCTTTATTGTATATTTGGCTTTAACAGTGAGATTCTTTCCTTCTGTAATTTTCATGTTTGTAGTTGTAGCCTTTTCTTTTTTCACTTAGATAAATCCCCTGTGGCTGACTCATGTTAGTATATCGCAGAGGCCAACACCATATTGTAAAGCAATTATCCTCCAATAAAAGAAAAGTTAAAAAAAAAATAATAAAATTAAAAAAAAAGAAGTCCCTATTTAAAAAAAAGAAGTCCCATATTTCTTGGAAATATGGTTTCATGGTGATGAACTCTTAGCTTTTGCTTCTCTGTAAAACTTTCAATCTGTCCTTCAAATCTTAATGACAGCCTTGCTGGGTATTCTTAGCTGTAGGTTTTCCTTCTCATCACTTTAAAGATGTTCAAAGAACTTAGGAGAAGATTGAATGAACAGAGTGAGAAGTTAGAAGTTTTTGAATAAAGAGTTAGAAAACATAAAGAGCAACTAAACAGAGGTGAGGAATGCAATAACTTAAGTAAAAAATACATTGAAAGAGGTCAACAAGTAGATTATATGATACAGAGGAAGACAGTGGAAACCACTGAAACTGAACAGGAAAATGAACACAGAATAGAAATGAGGACAGTGTAAGAAACCCCTGGGATGTCATCGTCCATACTGACACTTGCATTATAGAGATCCCAGAAGAATGGGGCCGAGAACATGTACGATTTTACCTCTGTTCCTACCAGTTGGTGGTCCAAGGCAGCATGGCAGTTATTTTGACAACCTAGATAGAGTGGTCTATTCATCAGACTTTATAAACTTTGCCAAAGAACAGCCAATAAAATCCTAATGTACACACTTTGCCTATAATTTTTCCCACAGATTCATGTGTTTTGGCATTGAAATGTAGGTGAACATTACTGCACACACTACTAATTAAACTGAATCAGTTATATGTATTTCGAATAGTGTGTGTGTTTTGATGTCTTAGTATGATTTATTATGACTTTTGGATTTTTTCTTTTAAAATTGCTGATTTTAGTGTGGAATTATATAGAAACTCTAGCCAAAAGCAAATTGTCTTAAACTTTTTGTCTTGAATGTTAGAGCACATCCTTACAATCATAAAATTTTTAAATGAATGGATTTTGTTTGTATCAGGTCCTTTATAGGTTAGATTATAACATGTAATGTAATTGTGGAGTAGATATTATGTAGTGTTTGGTCTATTATTTTAGCAAATATATATTCATGTTTTGAATTGTTAAAAGCCTTGATCTAATACTTCAGATAACGCAGTTTTCCAAGGAAAATGTCTTATTAAGAGCAAAAAGTGAAAGTGAAGGTAGCTGAGTCATGTCTGACTCTTTGCAACCCCGTGGACTATACAGTCCCTGGAATTCTCCAGGCCAGAATACTGGAGTGGGTAGCCTTTCACTTCTCCAGGGCATCTTCCCAACCCAGGGATTGAACCCAGCTCTCCTGCATTGCAGGCTGATTCTTTATCAACTGAGTCACAAGGGAAGCCCCTATTAAGAGCAAAGGTTAGATTTAATCTCCACAGTCCTTACTGTCATGTAAGTCCCTTACCACATTCTTTTGTAATTGGAGTAGCTGTCAGAATTTGACTGTATGCTTAACCGGTGCTGCAGATAGAACAGCCTTAAACCCCAGTCTCTGTGGTCCTTTCTCCATTTCTGTCATCCACACAACCTTTCATGTGCAGTTTGACTGTTGCTTCCTTAGGTTGCTTCCTTTATTTTTACAGCTTCTTGGTGACATAGATCATGCAGTTCAAGACTACATCTTATTGAAGTAGAGCTTGGAAGAAGTTTTTTGTTGTTTTTTTGTTTAAAGGTGGTGTTTGACAGTTGAAATAGTATGTTTTCTTCTTTTAAAAATGTATAGAAAAAGATAAAGGCAATTTGAGAGATATGACTCATTTTTTTCATTTTGATCTCAAGGAAAATTGTGAACTAAAACATGTACAAACCTTTAGTAAATAATTATAAGTTGTTTGGTTTATGTATTTTTAGATGCTGCTGTTAATTCTGGAGAACTGTGGTTTGTGAACTTTTACTCCCCAGGGTGTTCACACTGCCATGATTTAGCTCCCACAGTAAGTATTTTTTACATCCTGATTATTAAAATTTTACTATTTACAGTGTATCTATTATTTGAGTGTTTTTAAAAATATGTTAGGATTTAACAATCAGAAATAGCTATCATATTTTTTCACAT
Source organism: Bos mutus (assembly GCF_027580195.1). Taxonomy (NCBI): domain Eukaryota; kingdom Metazoa; phylum Chordata; class Mammalia; order Artiodactyla; family Bovidae; genus Bos; species Bos mutus. The sequence goes on from NC_091618.1 coordinate 122,154,229, forward strand.
GTTTATGGTTTTATTTCATGAATATATTCTCCTTTAAGGAAGTATAGTTTGAAGAATGTTCAAGGAAACGTAAATTATTTTATCAGAGAACTACTTTTTTTTCCCTCATAGTGGAGAGACTTTGCAAAAGAAGTAGATGGATTGCTTCGAATTGGAGCAGTTAACTGTGGCGATGATAGAATGCTTTGCCGAATGAAAGGAGTCAACAGTTATCCCAGCCTTTTCATTTTTAGGTCTGGAATGGTAAGATATAAAATTGGCTTTTTTTTTTTTTTTGATGGAACATTATAACAAGAGGAATACTAGAGAAAACACAATATGTGAATTTGTAGACTCTTTTGGTTTTTCTTATTTTAGGTGCTAACTATGCTCTAGTCATAATAAACATTTTTGATTATACTGTAAATACTTTTAGATGCCATTACTTTAACAAAATGAAATGTTTGCCAATTTCAGTTTCCATCTTAAGGAATATAATGATAACCAATATGCATGTTGTACTTTATAATTTACAAAGTATTTTACAGGTGTTTTCTCTCATTGAATATAAAATTCTAATTTCCCTTTCTTTCCCCAGTGTTAAGTGATAAATCTGAAACTAAAACAATTATAAATAATATTATTCACATATCTGATAGGGAATCTGTGCAATCAAGATTCTTAGCATGTCATTTAGAAAAACACTTTACCATTGAAAGACATATCTTACTTATTCAGAATAATGGAGAATCAAGGTATTTGTTTGAGTCTTAAAAAGTAAAAGATGTTTCTCTTTTTATAAATGAAAATATAGGCTGCAGTGAAATACCATGGTGACAGATCAAAGGAAAGTTTAATGAATTTCGCCATGCAGCATGTTAGAAGCACAGTGACAGAATTATGGACAGGTAATTTTGTCTTCATAATTTGCTTAATTTTCAAGGATACTTTGAATTGGTATTTCAGATTTTTCAGTAGTAATATCAGTGTTCTGATCATATTATCTTTTCCATGCTTCTTAGAAAGGAATTATGTCATTTGTTCTGAACTCTGCTAAATAATAGGCCTTTCATAAATTTAACTTATACAGAAATGAAAACAAGTTTGATGTAGGATATGGATATGAGATGGGGCTAGGTGAAAAGGCAACTTTGAAAGTGCAACTGAATATTTAGTAAAACAAGTGTTTTATTGATTTCGTAAGTATACTATATCAGGTGTAAATTTATGCCTATTCAATTTAATTTTGAAGTTTAAGAACTCTTCTAATCTCAGGCATTTAATTCATCAAGTGGCTTTAGAGGAGTTATGTAATTACTCTGTACTACCCATGAAATGATAGTATTCACTTCTAAAGTGAAAGTGAAGTTGCTCAGTTGTGTCCGACTCTTTGCGACCCCATGGACTGTAGCCTACCAGGCTCCTCCGTCCATGGGATTTTCCAGGCAAGAATACTGGAGTGGGTTGCCATTTCCTCTCCAGGGATCTTCCCGACCCAGGGATCGAACCCAGGTCTCCCACATTGTAGGCAGACGCTTTACCATCTGAGCCACCAGGGAAGCCCTAAAGGGATGCTCATATCATTCAATGAACCCAGTTATGTCTCCAAAGCTGTTAAGTACTAGGGCTGTAGCCATAAACTGTATAATCTTTGCCTTCTGGGACCCCATTATTAAACCATTAAAATACAGAGTAGTGACTACTATGATAGAGGTAAGCTTAGGGAAGCATGAAGGATATGAAGGAATTCAGGTGGGGAAAGGAGGAAGGGTTAGGAAATTCTTCCTGAATGAAATCAGATCCAATCTGTCTTGAAAATGAAGAGGAATCCTTAAAAGGTCACCGTATTTGGAAGCTGGCAATATTTCATGAATCTGACAAAAGATGGGTAAAGAGTAGAGTGGTTTGGGGAAGGAATGACCAACTGAATGGGTAGACAAAGCTCAGATCACAAGGGGCCTAACTTGCCAATTTGAGTTTCTTTCTTAATAATGAATTTAGATTTTATATGATTGGGAAAAAAAAAAGTCAGGGTAGGAATTTGACATGCTCAAGAGGATTTTTAGGAATCCTGAAAACTACTCGAGTAGATTGGAAATGGGTGAGATTAGATGGGAAATCCCATTTAGAAAATGGTTTCCATTGTGGAGTAGTAAGTGATCAGAAATTTTCTTTATTTTCTTTTAAGGAAATTTTGTTAACTCCATACAAACTGCATTTGCTGCTGGTATTGGCTGGCTGATCACTTTTTGTTCCGAAGGAAGCGGTAATATTATTTGTTGTTTTGTTATGATGAAGAGACCATGACATTTGATTTTTAGGTGACAGTCTTTTTTTTTCCCATAGCTTTATTGAGATATAATTGACATAGAACATTGTGTAACTTTAAGGTGTACAATTTGTTGATCTGAAACACTTACATGTTAGAAGATGATGACCACCATAATACTAGCTAACACCTCTATCTTGTCACATAATTACCACTTCCTTCTTGTCATGAGAACATTTAGGATCTGCTCTTTGAACAAGTTTCAAGGATTTAATACAGTATTATTAGATATAATCACTATATGCTGTATATTAGGTCCTCAGAAGCTACTAGTCTTATAATCGGAAGTATGTACTCTTAGACTAGGTGAAAATCTTAAGTATGCTACTATAATTGATTATTGTCTATTTTCAGAGTACAATTTATACTTTTTAATTTAATGTTACAATTTTTATTTAATGAATATCTTTATTATTTTACACATACGGCTGTATAATTATTAATTGCTTTTTTTAAGTTGAAGTATGTATTTACAATATTGTGTTGGTTTCAGGTGTACAGCATTCAGTTTGCTTTTTTGTGGGATACCTTCCATTATAGGTTATTACAAGATATTGGGTAAAATTCCCTGTAGTTATACAGTAAATCCTTCATATCAATTTTATGTGTAATAGTTTGTATCTGTTCATCCCACATCCCAAATTTGTCCCTTCCCTCGTCTCTCTCCCTTCTGGTGACCGTTAGTTTGTTTTCTATGTCCAAGTTTGGTTCTGTTTTGTATATAGATTGATTTGTATTATTTTTTAGATTTCACATATAAATATCATATATTTGTCTGACTTCACAAAGTATAATATTCTCTAGGTCCATTCATGTTTCTGCAGATGGCACCATTTCATTCTTTTTATGGCCAAGTACTACTCCTTGTATCCATACCACATCTTCTTAAGCTAGTTGTCTGTTAATGGACGCTTGGTTTATTTCCGTATCTTGGCTATTGTAAATAGTTCTGCTTGAACACACAGGTGCATATATCTTTTCAAATTAAGAGTTTTTGTCATTTCTGGATATACTCAAGAGTGGAATTGCTGGATTATACAGTAGATCTATTTTTAGTTTTTTTGAGGAACTGCCATACTATTTTCCATTGTGGCAGTACCAGTTTATATTCCCACCAACAATTTGGTGGGGTTCCTTTTCTCCACACTTTCCAGCATTTATTTGTAAACTTTTTGATAATAGTCATACTTACTGGTGTCAGATGAACCTCCTTGTGGTTTTGATTTGCATTTCTGTAATAAGTAGCCATGTTGAGCATCTTTTCATGTGCTGGATATCTGTGTATATGTCTTCTTTGGAGAAATGTTTGTTTAGGTCTTACGCCTTTTTTCTTTTTTTTGGCTGCACGACACAGCATGTGGGATCTTAGTTCCCCAGCCAGGGATCAAACTCGTGACCCCTGCATTGTAAGTGTGGATTCTTAACCTCTAGACAGTCAAGGAAGTCCCTGCCAATTCTTTGATTGGGTCGTTTGTTTTTTCATTATTTCTGTCATGTGAGCTATTTAGTATTTTAGTTATTAACCCCTTTCGGTCACATCATTTGCAGATATTTTCTCCTGTTTCTTAAGTTGTCTTTTCATTTTACTGATGACTTCTTTGCTGTGCATACTTAGAAAACCAAGCTTGTAGGTTTGGTTAGGTCCCAGTTCTTTACTTCTGCTTGTTTATTGTGTTTGCCCTGGGAGACTGATCTAAGAAAATACTGCTATAATTTATGTCTGAGAATGTTTTGCCTGTGTTTTCTTCTAAGAGTTTTATGATGTCATGTCTTATATTTAGGTCTTTAAAGCTTTTTTTTTTAATTGAAGTATAGTTGTTTTACAGTGTTGTGTTAACTACTGCCGTAATTAAGTGATTGAGTATACATGTGTATGCATCCTTTTTCTCTGTTCCTTTCCATTATGGTTTATCATAGGATACTGAATACAGTGCTCTGTGCTGTACAATAGCACCTTGCTGTTCATTCATTCTGTGTAACCCCAACCTCCTACTCTGTCCCTCTTCCCAAACTCTCTCCTCCTTGGCAGCCACCAGTATGCTCTCTATATCCGTGACCCTATTGCATAGATAGATTCATTTGTGTCATATTTTAGATTTCACATAAAAGCCATATCGTACGCTGTCTTCCTCTTTCTTCTGAGTGACTTCACTTGGTATGATGATCTCTGTTTGCATCCATGTTACTGCACATGGCATTATGTCGTTCTTTTTTATGGCTGAATGGTGTTCCATTGTGTATACATACCACATCTTTATCCGTTCATCTGCTAATGGATGTTTCGGTTGATTCCATATCTTGGCTGTTGTAAATAATGCTGCTCTGAACACAGGGCTGCACGCATCTTTTGGGATTGGAGTTTTGTCTGGATATATGCCTAGGGATGGTATTACTGGTCATATGGTAATACTAGTTTTCGTTTTTTGAGGAAGCTCCATAATGTTCTCTATAATGGCAGTGCCAACTGACATTCCACCAGTAATGTCAGAGGTCCCCTTTAATCCACTCCCTTTCCAGCATTTGGTATTTGTAGACTTTTTAATGATGGTCATTCTGACTGGAAGTGGTACCTCACTGCAGTTATCATTTCCATTTCTCTAATAGTTAACAATATTGAGCATCTTTTCATGTGTCTATTGGCCATTGGTATTTCTTCTTTGAAGAAATGTGTATTTTATGTCTTCTGGTCGTTTCTTGATTGGGTTGACTTTTTGCTGTTGGGTTTTATGAACTATTTGTACATTTTGGAAATTAAGCCCTGGTTGGCTGCGCTGTTTGAGGATATTTTCTCCCATTCTGTAGGTTGTCTTTTTGTTTTGTTTGTGGTTTCTTTAGCTGTGCAAAAGCTTTTAAGTTTCATTAGGTCCCATTTGTTTACTTTTGTTTTTTTTCTTATTGTCTCGGGAGACTGACCTAAGAAAACATTGGTATGATTTATGTCAGTGAATGTTTTGCCTGTGATTTCTTCTAGGAGTTTTATGGTGTTACATCTTCTATTTAAGTCTTGAAGCTGTTTTGTTTATTTCCGTATATGGTGACAGGGTGTGTTCCAGCTTCATTGATTTACCTATGGCTCTCCAGCATTTCCAACACCACTTGAGGAAGAGATCATCTTTTCCCCATTGTATATTCTTGCCTCCTTTGTTGAAAGTTAATTGACCGTAGGTGTGTGAGTTTCTTTCTGGGCTCTCTATTCTGTCCCATTGATCCATATATCTGTTTTTGTACCAATACCACACTCTTGATTACTGTAGCTTTGTAGCATTGTCTGAAGTTTGGTAGGATGATGCCTCCTGCTTTATTTTTCTTTAGGATTGGTCTGAACAATTCCTTGTCTGATTGCTGTGGCTAGGACCTCCAATACTTGAATAGAAGCGATGAGAGTGCGCATGCTCATCTTGTTCCCGAATTTAGAGGGAAGGCTTTCAGTTTTTCACTGTTGAGTATTATGTTTTTGCCTGTGGCTTTGTTGTAAATGACCTTTATTTTGTTGTAATGTGTTCCCTTTACATACACTTTTATGAAAGTTTTTATCATGAATGGCTGTTGAATTTTGTGAAATGATTTTTCTGCATCTATTGAGATGATCATGTGATCATATGGTTTTTGTCTTTTTTGTTAATATCACATTGATTGCTTTGCATATGTGAAAACATTCTTGTGACTCTGAAATGAATCCAACTTGATCATGGTATATGATGCTTTTTCAGTGTTGTTGGATTCAGTTTGCTAATCTTTTGTTGAGGATTTTTGCGCCTATATTCAGCAAAGATTAGTTCAGTTTAGTTCAGTTACTCAGTCGTGTCCAACTCTTTGCAACCCCATGAACCACAGCACGCCAGGCCTCCCTGTCCATCACCAGTTCCCGGAGTTTACCCAGACTCATGTCCATTGAGTTGGTGATGCCATCCAACCATCTCATCTTCTGTCATCCCCTTCTCCTCCTGCCCTCAATCTTTCCCAGCATCAGGGTCTTTTCAAAAGAGTCAGCTCTTCGCATCAGGTAGCCAAAGTGTTGGAGTTTCAGCTTCAACATCAGTCCTTCCAAAGAAAACCCAGGACTGATCTCCTTTGGGATGGATTGGTTGGATCTTCTTGCAGTCCAAGGGACTCTCAACACCACAGTTCAGAAGCATCAATTCTTTGGCGCTCAGCTTTCTTTATAGCCCAACTCTCACATCCATTAATGACTACTGGAAAAACCACAGCTTTGACTAGACAGACCTTTGTTGGCAAAGTAATGTCTCTGGTTTTTAATATACTATCTAGGTTGGTCATAGCTTTTCTTCCAAGGAGCAAGCATCTTTTAATTTCGTGGCTTCAGTCACCATCTGCAGTGATTTTGGAGCACTGTTGCAGTTGTTTCCCCATCTGTTTGCCATGAAGTGATGGGGCTGGATGCCATGATCTTAGTTTTCTCAATGTTGAGTTTTAAGCCAGCTTTTTCACTCTCCTCTTTCACTTTTATCAAGAAGGCTCTTCAGTTCCTCTTTGCTTTCTGCCATAAGGGTGAAGAGAGAGTGAAGAAGCTATTTAAGATTGTACTGTATTTTAAGAATTTGCCATATGTGTTAATCAGATAGGTCCATTACATTTTATTACCCCAAATTATGAGATTCCTTGGTTCAAAGGGGCTGTTGATAGGAGGAGCTATTTTAGAATAAGATCTTAAAGAGGTGCTTGAGAAGGAATGCCTTCTTTTTTCCTTGCCTAGAAATCCTGAGACACTAAGGGGAGAGAAGAGTAGAGGGAGGAAAGGGAGGGGAAGGGAAGGGAGGGAGAAGAGGTCAGGAGGAGGGAGAAGAATGAGACATTGACCTCTGTGTCTACCTAGTGATAAAAGTCTCAGTATTTACCAGCACAGCCCAGTTAATTGCCTTAGAATCAACATCATGGTTTGCAGCAAATGAAAGTATAGATTTAATACTTAATAGCTGAAATTTCCTCATAAGTTTCTTTTCCCTCCCCAGATTGTTTGACCTCACAGACACGTCTCAGGTTAAGTGGTATGTTGGTAAGCATCAATTATTTTGCAAAACTGTATCACCATGTTAAGAAACACATTTAAAAACTGATTCCAGGTATTTTCTTTGCTGGTTTCTTGAACATTTAACTCCCTTGTTTGTAATCTTCCTTGTTTTCTGATCAATATATTCATAGTTATAAGTAGTTATAAGCGTCTTTCTGATTGGCTGTGTTCAGTATATTTTAACATGTAGTGCTTTCATTCACTCCTAAATATTCCATAATTATGAGTTCCTCTTTAACCAGAGAGTTAGTGTTTTTGTCATTTCCAAACCTTAATTTTTTGTTGTTTTGTTATTTTACTTACTTAGCTCTCATCATTATGGTCAGGGAGTACAGTCTTGTGTGTTGATACTTTAACACTATTAAAACTGTCCTTGTGTGTTGGGAGTTTGCCAAGATTTTGTTTGTTTTGCAAAGATTGTTAGTGTTCTATGTATGCTTTAAAATGTTTCCTATGTGAGGTGTAATTTTTATATCTATTTGATCAAATTTATTAATCATATTATTCAAATCTGCATCATTTTTTGTGTTCTTTTTAAAAGTTTAATTTTTATGGTAGTGCAGTTGTATTTTTGCGAACTATAAATCCTTTTTAACTTTTTTTTTCAACTTACAATATTATTTTTTCTTTTCATTTTAGGATGGTCTTGTTAATGTGGGATGGGTGGACTGTGCCACCCAGGACAACCTTTGTAAAAGTTTGGATATTACAACAAGTACGACTGCCTATTTTCCTCCTGGAGCCACTTTAAATAACAAAGAGAAAAGCGGTATTTTGGTATGAATCCCTTTAATTTCTTTACATATAAATACATAACACATGTATTCAAATATATCATTTTGTAAACAATGAGCAAAAAAAAAAAAAAATGAACCAGTTTATATCATCCAATTATGGAACGCTTAATTTATTTAGAACAAATACTTAATATTTGGGATTCTGTTTAATACTTCAGTTTAAAAAGTTAAACTGTAAGGATTATTTTTAAACTGCACTTTTAACAATCCCAAAGGTAAGGAATACATTCTTGGGTTAAATGAATATTTATTGGTTTCCATTTATTTCTATATTTTCTAATGTTAAAATATAGATTATTGGTAGGTTTAGCTGGAATCTGGTATCTGGTTTTTTTAAAGCCTCCTGTTTGACTCTGATATAAACTTAGTTTGATGATCTACTAGTCTGGTTCACCTTCCTAATTTTATAAATGAAGAAGCTGAGGTTCAAGTAGCTGTCAAGGAGCTGAAACAAATACTGGGATATCAGACAGGTCTCTAGAGAACCCATCCACAAAAAAAGATTCTAATATAAGACAAACTACCTGTAGTTTTCTGTTTTTATTTTTCTTTTTTTGATATTGACATAGATTACATGTATTCATTATAGAAATTCATATTTGATATATAAATGTGTAAAGAAAGATTTGAAATTCATTAAAACTAAATCACCCATAGGCAAGCACCATCAAGTCTTGGTACATGCCCTTCCAGCTCTCTGCTTATATGTGTGTGAAATTATGACTTCATGCAGGCAACTCACCAGTTTTGCCTTTGGCCCAGGCCTCTGCCCTCCACTATAGACGTGGTTATTCTCCAGCCTGTTCAGTGTCTCCCCTGGGATATTAATTAATTTTTCAAATTTAGATGTCTGTAACTATATTCCTGATATTTCCCCATACATCTGTTCTCCCTAGTTTTTTCCCCATCTCAGTTAATGAAAGCTTCATCTTTTATGATTAAGGCCAAATACCTTAGAGTCATTCTTGATCCCTCTTTTTCTCATACCTTACAACCTATACCCTATTCATCAGGAAAATAGTTGGATCTCTTTAAAATCTTTCATAATCCACCTCATTGTACTTATCACCTTATATATTTATTCTTTCCTTATTTTTCTCTTGCAGTAAATTTTAAGTTTGAATTTTTCACTGACATATCCTAAGGGCCTAGAAGAGTATCTGGCACATAAGTACTACATATAGTGCCAGAATCCTGGAGTGGGTAGCCTTTCCATTCTCCCGGGGATCTTCCCAATCCAGGGATCGAACCCAGGTCTCCCACACTGCAGGCGGACTCTTTACCAGCTGAGCCACAAGGGAAGCCCATTTAGTGCCTGCTTAAGTGCTTTATACTGTGTGTGTATGTGTGTGTGTCCCTGAATAGTAGTATATACAATAATTCCTGTGAATGTGTGCATCAACAATCCTAGAAACTAATTCATTGACTAAATGTAACAATGAGTTTAACCAGTCCTCTCTGGATAGATACTGAAATTTCTACTTTTTCATGATTACAAGCAGTGTTATAATGTACTGTCTTGCTCACCTTTGTGCAATTCTTCCATTATCTATTTAGAATGAGATGGCTGTAGCAATTGCAAAGTCAATTCATGTTGCCAGATTTCCCAGAAAACCTGGGTTTATTTTACACTGCCATTAGCTCATGAGGATTACCTGTACTCTGGTTAACACTAAACATAGGCTCTTGCCTTCAGTACAACAATCTCATTTTTCAGTGAGATCTTGGGACTTTTTGGTTAAAACAGCAAGCTCAGAAATGATCTCAGTTAACATAAGTAGGTGATATTAGAAGTGTGATAACACAGGGTGATGAATTAAAGTCCTTGTCCCTCCTGAAAGCATTCAAGTTTTTAAAAAATGTAAAACACTATGCTAGCTAAATACGTTTGGCAGGTGAAATTTAGAGGCTGCACAATACCCTTGTAAATAAAACTACCAAATTTTACTCTAAAACAGGTTTGTAATGAAGTTCTAGTGAATTTATAAATTACATAAAATTTTTGATGAATGTGAGTAAAGTGAATGAGCTTTATAGTACTGAAACATGAAAAGTTTTCTGTTTTGACCTTTTAAGCCCTTTGGTAACAAATTATTTCATATATTTTTGAGAGTATGCTACAGATTTTTTTTTTAAGCAGAAAAACTGAGTTTTCTATTCTTACAGACACTGTTTCTATCCATTTGATTGTGTTCTTATGTTGAACATAATTAAACTGAATACAGTAATAGTTTCTACAGGTTTTTAATAGAGTTTTATCTTTGAGGTAATATTTGAATTGTCAAGAAAATAGTTTAAAGATAGACAGTAAACTGATCAACCCCTGTATACATTTTCTTGGTGTATCTGTTGCTACACTTATGGTAATAGCAGCTGCTTCCATGAGAATTAGACTGGCAAAGAGAGTTCCATGAAAAAAATATGCTGAGGATAAAATATGGACAGAAATAGACAGTTGTTAGAATTGAGATGTGTCTATTTCAGTTGTTTGTGTTTTAAATAAGAGACCTAGATCTAAAGTGTAATTAATTTTAAAATACATATTTTACATATATACATTTTACCCTGCAAAACTCCTCAGTGGTTTGGTTCAGGGACTTTATTTCTAAAAACCTCTATAATAAACAAGGTCCGTTCCAGTTTTCCTGTAAGTTTTTCTTAATTCCTTCCATTCAGTTCAGTTCAGTTGTCGCCAGTCATGTCTGAATCTTTGCGACCCCATGAACCGCAGCACACCAGGCCTCCCTGTTCATCACCAGCTCCTGGAGTCCACCCAAACTCCTGTCCATTGAGTTGATGATGCCATCCAGCCATCTCGTCCTCTCTTGTCCCCTTCTCCTCCTGCCCTCAATCTTTTCCAACATAAGGGTCTTTTCTAATGAGTCAGCTCTTCGTATCAGGTGGCCAAGTATTAGAGTTTCAGCTTCAACATCAGTCCTTCCAAACACCCAGGACTGATCTCCTTTGGGATGGACTGGTTGGATCTCCTTGCAGTCCAAGGAACTCTCTAGTCTTCTCCAGTACCACAGTTCAAAAGCATCAATTCTTCTGTGCTCAGCTTTCTTTATAGTCCAACTCTCACATCCATACATGACTACTGGAAAAACCATAGCTTTGACTAGATGGATCTTTGTTGGCAAAGTAATGTCTCTGCTTTTTAATATGCTGTCTAGGTTGGTCATAACTTTTCTTCCAAGGAGTAAGTGTCTTTTAATTTCATGGCTACAGTCACCATCTGCAGTGATTTCAGAGCCCCCCCCAAAAAAGTGAGCCACTGTTTCCCCATCTATTTGCCATGAAGTGATGGGACTGGATGCCATGATGGTAGTTTTCTGAATGTTGAGCTTTAAGCCAGCTTTTTCACTCTCCTCTTTCACTTTTAGTTCTTCTGCACTTTCTGCCATTATTAATTGGGATATGAAGCATCTTGCTGCTACTGCTGCTACTTACTTGCTTCAGTCATGTCCAACTCTGTGCAACCTTATGGACTGTAGCCTGCCAGGCTCCTCTGTCCATGGAATTCTCCAGGCAAGAGTACTGGAATGGGTTGCTTTGCCCTCCTCCTGGGGATCTTCCCAACCCAGGGATCAAACCCTGGTCTTCTGCATTGCAGGCAGATTCTTTAACACTCAGCCACCAGGGAAGCCCATAAAGTATCTTATTAGATCGTCAAATATTCTATTGTTTTAACAATTTTTAGAAAATTATTAAATTTCTAACAATGTTTAGAAAATTCTAAAGCACTGGCATTCTGTAAAACATGGTTAGCATTAAAATTAGATTGAATATGATAACAGCTTTTCCCGCCAGTGAGCCAGAGGTCACTCAAGGTTATTTTGAGGACCATCATAGAATACCCAGCACAGTTAACAGAAAATTCCAGGTAAGAAAACACCTAATAATGAAATTTATTTTGCATCACTATTTTTAAAGAACAACCCAGTTATATAACTCTTTAATAATTGCCAAAATATGATACACTGTCTTTTTTTGAAAAGGAAAACATTTAGGATAAATAGCTTGAAAACTGTATTACTTCTTTGGTTTTTTTCTTAAAAAGTTCTTTCTCTGAAAACTGAAAAACTAAGACACTGAAATACTCAAATGTTGATTTAAAAAATAACAATATGATTCTCTTATTTTAGTTTCTTAATTCATTGGATGCTAAAGAAATTTATTTGGAAATAATGCATAATCTTCCAGATTTTGAACTCCTTTCAGCAAATTCACTACAGGTAATTTTTTTTTTAATAATAGTAACAAATATTGATAAATTTTATCAGTTGATTCCAGGTTAAACTCTAATGCCAGATTTGCTGGGATTGCAACTTGAGAGTGGATCTATAGCTTTGTGTAACTAGTCCTGAAGGCAAGTTCAGGAGGAGCACCAGAAAAGACAAGATACTGATCGCAAAGCAGCTTTGAATCTGTGTGGGGGCTCTGTGTTCCTCCCTACAGAACAGTTTGTGTTGTTCACTGAGAATTACAGAGCAGCTTCAGAAGCATTCAGTTTGTAGTAGAATCAATTAGTTTCTTCTACTTATTGATCCCAGAGTTTTATAAGTCTATATCCCTTTGAAACTTTATGTTAAATCTGAAAGCAATCTGGCTTCCCCACCTTTCATCTTTTTAGCTCTGTGTCATTAAAACTGTGTTTTTCTTAGCACAGTCATCTACCTTAAGATTTTATGATTTAGTGGCTCTTTTCTTTCTGTAATACTGTATAATTGGTTTATATAGCATTATTCCAAATAAACTACAAAATAAGAATATGACTGGGTCTGAATTTTAGACAGTATTTTGAAGTAATGGGTAGGATAGTTAAAATTAAGTCAAAGAAAGAAAGACTGGCACTCTTAGGATTTTGCATCTCTGATGTTTCTTTCCCTTTATCATTTTCTTTTTTAATCACTTTTAAGGATCGTTTAGCTCATCATCGGTGGCTCTTATTTTTTCAATTTGGACAAAATGAAAATTCAAATGATCCTGAGTTGAAGAAACTAAAAACTCTACTTAAAAATGAACATATTCAAGTAAGAAAAATTTATTCTGCCTACCCTTCTGCTTTTGTGCTGTCTTAATTTAGTACATAAAGTTATGTTTTAAATAACATTAAAGATGTTTAGTTGAATTCTAAATTTAGAAACCCCTAAATGCTTTTGTTCTTCTATTTTGTTTTTTTCTACTGAAAATTAAAATGATATCTGAAAAAGTTAAACCTTCATTACTCTTGAGCAGTTGGTATGTGATAAATCTATATGATACAGTTTTTCTGGAATGCAGAAAACTATAGCTTTTTTTAAGTACTTGTTTCTTTATATTAGTAATTCATGTTCATTATTTTTAATTATGATATTATAAATAAGTACAAAAATGAGTTAGAGATTTCTAAAAATTATATATATTTTCACCACTGTTAAGAATTTACTGTTAAAACTGTTGAGGCTTTGTAAACGTGGGTATGTGTTGGCACATATGTATACATGCGCACCTCTGTGCATATTGTACACATGTAAATTTATGTGTATGCTTTTATTCTCTTCTGTAAAATTTTCCATTTAGTGATTAAAACTTTTCTGCATACCAGTGTAGTATATATTGATACGTATATTTTTGTGTATGTATATGTATCAGCATCCAAAGACTAAGCAGCCTCTCCCTGTATGGCTACACTATGGTTGTTTAACCTATTCTCTCTTACTGGTAACTTTAAGTTGTTTCCATTTTTATATCAAAAAAGATACACTGGAAAAATGCACTATGAGGAATTTTTTGAACCAAGGTTATATTTTCTTAAAAGTTTTTTATCCTCATTATCAGAGCCTTCCTTCTTACTGACAGCTTGAGAGTGAGTCATTTCCTCTCTACACCAGAGCCAGCCCTGGTATTACCATTCTTTATAATCAGCACTGTTTGGATAGGCCAAAATTGATATGTTAATACTACTAATTTTTATTTATTTGCTTTCTACTTTATTTTCTATGTATGTCTCTGCCCCATTTTCTTTCTCCTGATGGGATGTTTATCTTTTATTTCTTAATAGGAATCCTCTATCTTAAATGCTGCAAATATTTTTTCTTGGTTTATCATCTGCCTGCTGGGTTTGTTCCCACACTGTATGAAATCTCTCTGCTTCTGCAGTCTTAAAACGTTCTTTCTCTCCCCCTTGTCAAGATAATATAAATATCCTCTAAGTTTTTAGAAGGTTGGGCTTCATAAACAACTTAATATTTTCTTGGTAATTTCCACTCAGGTTTTTGAGATCTCCAAGAGACATTATTTATACTAAATGTAGTTTCAGTGTTAAATGTAAATTAATGATTCCTGTTTCTTATTTTCATGGTCCATTAACTTGTTTAGAAGCTGTGTTGTTTTTATAGAAATTTCATTTTCGGATTATCCTTATGAATATTTAATTGAATGAATAAGATTCTATTTTCAACATATTGAACTTCTCTTTCCTTTAGATTGGCAAGTTTGACTGTTCCTCTGCACCAGACGTCTGTAGTAACTTCTATGTTTTTCAGCCATGTCTAGCAGTATTTAAAGGACAGGGAACCAAAGAATTTGAAATTCATCATGGTAAGAAGGGGAAAAAATGGTTAAAAAATTTCTTCATTTTTTAATTTTACTTTTTACCTTGTTTTATATGGACATGATTATTATAAAATAACTTTGCTTTCATTTATTAGTAAACGTTTCTTAAAGGGAAAGATATTTTGAATTATATATAGTTATTTTATCTTCTTTATTCTTTTTAAAATAAATCCCTTTCTTCTACCTAATATTTTGATCAGTGTTTCAGTACAAACTCTAGTGACTTGTCAGGCTAGTAATAAAGAATTTAAGGGTCTTGCTGGTTGACAAAAATAAGCAACACCTATTGTTTCCATTTCAGTGTACCTAATGTAGCATCTCAACCATTATGGGCAATTTCTAGATAGTCTATTAGATGTTTTTCCAACACTTGATAACCAAACATCTCCGTTAACTGCTTTGTTAGTTTTCTTGAATTTAGAATTTGTATTTCTGCATTTCAGCTTGTTCAGGACGGTAGCCCTGCATCATGTAGGTACAGTTCCAGTTCCTGAAGTTTGGTATACATCATTGTCTCTGTCCTGAAAAAGGTCAAGTGTAGCAAAAGATAGACACAAACTACCAACATTAACAGTTAGTAAATAACAGATATTGATACTATGCCTGTAGGGTGACAAGCATTCTTATAGGTGTTAGGAATGCAAAATTGTAAGATATGAACTCTGCTCTCAGGAAGTTTAAAATATCATCTAGTGTGGGGGCTGCTGAGAAAAGGGAGATTTTTAGGAAAATATGAAGGACATTGTAATAGTCATTATAAATTATGAGATCAAATAAAGAGACTTTGCATCAGGAGGTGATATTTGAATTAAGGTGACATTTGAACACTCAGTTTCCCCAGGCAAATACAAGAAAACAAGTGAAGTCCCCTAGACTGAAGGAACTATGTGAGCAAAGACGACAAGATAAATTTAACAGTAACTACTGTTTATTCAGTGTTTTTTATAAATGAGATGTTTTCCTAAAGGTATTTGCATATTGTGCATATCCATTTATATCTTCACAGCAAGGCAGAAAACAGGCTCAGAAGGATAAAATAACTGGTGCAGGTAGATGTTGTGTCCAAGTATGTCTGACTCCGAAGCCTAGATGTATAGCTGCACTAAACTATGCAAACCATATTATCTAGTGCGGGGGGTGGTGAGAAAAGGGAGATTTTTAGGAAAATATGAAGGACATTGTAATAGTCATTATAAATTATGAGATCAAATAAAGAGACTTTGCATCAGGAGGTGATATTTGAATTAAGGTGACATTTGAACACTCAGTTTCCCCAGGCAGTAGATGATACAGTTTTTCCAGCACTTTTATCCTCGTAAAAGTGCTGGCAATGACCTAAGGTTTCATAGTGTTCTGTTCTTTTCCGCCTGTGAAATATTTCTCAGATTCCTTCTCTAGTCTATGCTTGCTGCCTTATTTCAGGTCCATCATCTCCATCTTGTCTAATATCCTCCAGTATAATTATCTGCCTCATAGCATTTTTTGTTTACAGTTGTTTGTTTTCTTGGCAGATTTATTACCATAGAATACCTGGAATTACCATAGAATACCTTCATATGTCACTTTTCTGCCTTGAGTCTTCTGATCTCGTTAGGAATAAACTTCAGATTCCCTAGCATAGGAGCAATGACTTTGTCTCAGTCACCACTGTGTTTCCAGCACCCAGAATGGCGGTGCATAACAGGAGTTCAGTAAACAGTTGTTAAAAGTTAACCTGCCTCTGCCTGGTTTTCCAACCTCATCTCCCACCTCTGCCGCTGCAAATAATTCTAGCTCCAGCTACTTGTGAATCATTGAAAATACCATGTTCTTTCACTCCGTGCCTGACACAGATTTTTTCTTCCTCCTGCAATGTAATCATTACCTCTTGGCCCTCAAAATATTTAGCAAACTCCAAGTCACCCTTCAAAACTTTACTTAAAGCATTTTCTCCCTTGCTGCTGCTGCTAAGTCGCTTCAGTCGTGTCAGACTCTGTGCGACCCCATAGATGGCAGCCCACCAGGCTCCCCCGTCCCTGGGATTCTCCAGGCAAGAACACTGGAGTGGGTTGCCATTTCCTTCTCCAATGCATGAAAGTGAAAAGTGAAAATGAAGTCGCTCAGTCGTGTCCGACTCTTCGTGACCCCATGGACTGCAGCCCTCCAGGCTCCGCCGTCCATGGGATTTGCCGGGCAAGAGTACTGGAGTGGGGTACCATTGCCTTTCTCCCTTGGAATATACCATAAATACCCAAGTACTTCCTTTTGTGTGTTATCACTAACTACAGCATAACTTGTATTATTTCTTTGGATTTAAATAGATTATTTATGTGCCAGGTGCAATATTAGAGAGTAGGCAAAGAATAGGTACTATCCTTATCTGTATCTTAAAGAACATTATGAAGTAGAGAAAACAGACAAGTAGATGGGCAACTTTTTGAATGTCTGACGTGAGTATTAATCTATTTTCGAGGAGTAAATTACCCCCAAAACTTAGCAGTTGATTTATTTTTTTGTTCATACTAGAACATGCAAAACGTTTTTTCTTTTTTTTTAATTTATTAATTTTAATTGGAGGCTAAATTACTTTACAGTATCATAGTGGTTTTGCCATACATCAACATGAATCAGCCACAGGCTCACATGTGTTCCCTTCCAGAACCCACCTCCCACCTCCTTCCCCATCCCATCCCCCAGGGTCATCCCTGTACACCAGCCCTGAGCACCTTGTCTCATGCCTCGACCCTGGACCAGCAATCCACTTCATGTATGATAATATACACATTTCAGCGCTACCCTCTCAAATCATCCCACCCTCGCCTTCTCCCACAGAGTCCAAAAGACTGTTCTTTACATCTGTGTCTCTTTTTCTGTCTCACATATAGGGTCATTGTTAACCATCTTTCTAAATTCCATATATATGTGTTAGTATACTGTACTGATGTTTTTCTTTCTGGCTTACTTCACTCTGTATAATAGGCTCCAGTTTCATCCACCTCATGAGAACTGATTCAAATGCATTCTTTTTAATGGCTGAGTAATACTCCATTGTGTATATGTACCACAGCTTTCTTATCCATTCATCTGCTGATGGACATCTAGGCTGCTTCCATCTCCTGGCTATTATAAACAGTGCTGCGATGAACATTGGGGTACATGTGTTTCTTTCAATTCTGGTTTCCTCAGTGTGTATGCCCAGCAGTGGGATTGCTGGGTCGTATGGCAGTTCTATTTCCAGTTTTTTAAGGAATCTCCACACTGTTCTCCATAGTGGCTGTACTAGTTTGCATTCCCACCAACAGTGTAAGAGGGTTCCCTTTTCTCCACATCCTCTCCAGCATTTATTGCTTATAGACTTTTGGATCGCAGCCATTCTTACTGGCGTGAGATGGTACCTCATTGTGGTTTTGATTTGCATTTCTCTGATAATGAGTGATGTTGAGCATCTTTTTATGTGTTTGTTAGCCATCTGTATGTCTTCTTTGGAGAAATGTCTGTTTAGTTCTTTGGCCCATTTTTTGATTGGGTCATTTATTTTTCTGGAATTGAGCTGCAGGAGCTGCTTGTATATTTTTGAGATGAATTCTTTGTCAGTTGCTTCGTTTGCTATTATCTTCTCCCATTCTGAAGGCTGTCTTTTCACCTTGCTTATAATTTCCTTTGTTGTGCAAAAGCTTTTAAGTTTAATTAGGTCCCATTTATTTATTTTTGCTTTTATTTCCATTACTGTGGGAGGTGGGCCATAGAGTATCCTGCTGTGATTTATGTCAGAAAGTGTTTTGCCTATGTTTTCCTCTAGGAGTTTTATAGTTTCTGGTCTTACGTTTAGATCTTTAATCCATTTTGAGTTTATTTTTGTGTATGGTGTTAGAAAGTGTTCTAGTTTCATTCTTTTATAAGTGAAAAGTTTTCCCAACACAACTTGTTAAAGAGATTGTCTTTTCTCCATTGTATAAACTAAGCAGTTTAAAACAATGAACACTTACTAACTCAACACAGTTTCTAGTGTTCAGGAAGCTGAAAACAGCTTAGCTGAGTGGTTCTGGCTTGGGTTTTTTCATGAGGTTGCAATCCCAGTGAGTAAGGACTATAGTCATCTGAAGATTGGACTGTGTGGCTGGCAGATTTGGCTCCAGACTGACTCATGGCATAGCCAGGAGGCCTCGGTTCCTCACCAGGTGACCTTTCTGTGGGGCTGCTTACTTATCCCAGAATGAATGATCAGAGAGACACACATACAGAAGCAATGATATCTTTTATAATCTGATCTCAGACAGTATAAACCAGCACACTCACCATATTCTATTGATTTTATACACCAGCCCTGGTACAACAGTTGTATGGGTCATTGAAGGCGATCTTGGAGATATCTACCCTAATATGAGCATGGGTTACACTTAGGAAGAATACATAGATGGAGTAATTTTCTGAGGTTAGAGAAAGCAGTCTCTTAATTGAGATCTAAGTAAAAATAATGGTTATACAAATAAAGAGGTGTTAAATACGTTCCAAGCACAGGAACCGTTAAGTGTATTCTGGGACTCTGAAATAAGAGAGAGCCTTATTCATTTTTAGAAGGCAAGAATTTTAGGATAATTGGAATGTGGAGTGTGGAAAGGAATGAGACTTAAGGCTGGAAATGGCACTGGGGTCCCAATAGTGTGTTTCATCTGTCAGGTAATAAAGTAGTTTGGACTCTATCCTGGCAACAGAGCAAAGGCTTTCATGGGTTTAAGCAGAGGTGTGCCTTAACTAGTTCTACATTTTAGAAAGTTAACTGGATGCCTAGAATTGGAGGGAGGGAAAGCAAGTAGAAGTCTGATGTAGTCATTTATGTAAGACAAGATTGGTAATGTAGATGAGAAGTAGACAGTTTTTAAATGAATGCAAAATCAGTATAACTTGATGATTGTGTTTAAATGTAGGGAGATAAGAAAAGGAAACTCAAGTTTCTGACTTGGCAACTGAGTGACTGACTGCACCATTCTGTAAGAAAGAGAGCACTGGGGGAGAAGGTGACATGAAGTACACACCCCTGGTTCACAGTTGAATATAGGCCTGGGCTCAGGAGAAGAGTTTGGGCTAAAACTCTTTCATTGGTAATTGAAGTCTTGGGTGAGGATGACCTTGTCCAAAAGTGAATACAGAGACAAGATTGGGGTCCTGTGAATCATTTTTAAGACTGTCAAAGAAAGAAGAATTTATGAAGCAATTCAAGCAGCAGTAGTTAAAGAGTGAGGAAAGAGCAGGACAATGTGGTATCATTTATCACCGTTTAAATATTTATGAAATGTTTCTTTTCTATTGGCCTATGAACTCCTTAAAGAGAAAGTGTGTATCTCTTATTTTGCATGTGCTATGGCATTTAAAACAGGACCTGACACATAATAGGTGCTTTACTTAATATTAACTATTGAGTGAATAAATCAGAGGGCACATGGGAAAATGGATTATGTTGTGGTCCTAAGAAAGCTAGTATTTGCGAAGCCAAGGAGTATACTCTTTAAGCAGTGGCCTTTAAGCAAGGGGACCACATGATCAGATTAATGTTTTTGTAACTTGCCTCTGGTAGCAGTGTAGAAAATGAATTAGTTAAGGAAGGCAGAATAGAAAGACCAGCTTGGTTATTTCAGTAGGCTAGACTACATTTAGGCAGTAGCCTAAATCGGGGTTGGAGATGGTAAGAGATAGAATGGTTGGAGCTGTGATACAGGCAAAGAGAGAAAGCAAGAATCACTCTAGGAAATCTTTTTAGCACCTAGTGGATGATTACACTATTGTCAAGGTAGGAAAGGTGAGAAAAGGAGCAAGTTTAGGGAAGAAGAACTCAACTTTGATTTGTGTATATTTTGTTTGAAATGTCCATATGACATCCAGGTAAATATTTCCACTGGGTAACTCAGGTCTTGAATTCATAAGAGAAGTCTAGGTTGAAGAAACCGACTTCAGAGTTAGGCCATAACAGTAGTTCAGGCAAGCAAAAAGAACTCCAAGAACGTTGGGAGGAAATAATTCTCCTACTGAGGATGAAGGAAATTTTCAAAGAGGTCTTGACGTTTTATCTGATCCTGCAAGAAGCAGAGTGTAAAGCAAAGGTTTCTCTGGCAGAGCAAACTTAACGTAGTATACAGAACACTAAAACCTCCACCAAATCAATTTGTTCATAAGTTTATCTTCTCTTCAATATTTCAAGTATAAAAGCTTTGAAATGTTTCTATGGATAAAAAGACAAAGTGTAGATTTTAATTTTTCTCTTTTTTCTCTGTTTCAAAGGAAAGAAGATTCTATATGACATACTTGCCTTTGCCAAGGAAAGTGTCAATTCTCATGTTACCACACTTGGACCTCAAAATTTTCCTGCCAATGAAAAAGAACCATGGCTAGTTGATTTTTTTGCCCCTGTAAGTTATATTTATCTGTCATATTTAAACATTTTCAGGTTTTCTCTTGTTATGACCAAAAAAAAAAAAAAAGCATTTTCTAGATAACCTTGAACAATGAATATTAGAATCATGTTACTCAATTTGGCTGCTGTTACATACTGTTTTTAAGAAAGGCTGACATACTTGCCCTTCCAAGGACTGAGTATATAAATGCTTAAGATTTGTAACAGTAATAAATATTGTTTATCTTAGCATATTGCTTGTTGCAAAAAAATGTGGTTTTTTTGGTTTCATTTGGCTTGGTGCTTATGAATATTTTTTCTTCAATAGTGGTGTCCACCATGTCGAGCTTTATTGCCAGAGCTGCGAAAAGCATCAAAGCATCTTTATGGTCAGCTTAAGTTTGGTACATTAGACTGTACAGTTCATGAAGGACTCTGTAACATGGTAAGGCAAAGTATAAATATTTCTTCTAATGTTTTCGTAAAATGTTTCAGCAACCTCACACTAAAGCAATAAAATAACTTTCAAAAGTACATCTAACATTTAGAGTAGTAACATATTACTTAAATAATTTCATCAAAATGATATAAAATTATGATTGGATTAAACATAAATATTTAAGGTTTTTTTTTTAATTTAATATTACCTTTTTCAATCTATGGGCGTGTCTGGTCACTCAGATGGTAATCTGCCTGCAATGCAGGAGACCCGGGTTTGAACCTTGGGTCAGGAAGATGCCCTAGAGAAGGGTGTGGCTACCCACTCCAGTATTCTTGTCTGTGGACAGAGGAGCCTGGCGGATTGCAGTCAATGGGGTTGCAAAGAGTCGGACAGGACTGAGCAACTAACACTTTCACTATGCTTTCTTTTTGGCAACCCATAGTTTTTATTCTTTGTCTTCTAAATGTAGTTTATAGAAATTAAGCAGGCTTTTTTAAACCTTTATTTACATAACATACTTTCTTAGGTTAATAAATGTTTACTGTTCAGTTTAGGAAGAAATAGAAATTATAAAATATTTTTGGGGGGGGAATCCTAAATCAAATCAAGCCTACAGATATTAGTGTATAGGAAATCCAGTTACAGGACATAGTAAGTGATATGCGGGTATGCATACAATCTTCAAATCCCAGCATGTAGAGAACTTTTTGGGACAAATAGCAGTTCACTGGACATACACATTGAAAGAAGGAAAAAAGATATTAAAAGGACTGATAAGACTGTCGTTCAAATACAGTGTTCAGGCCTTGTATTCAAACAAACCAACTCAAAAAAATATAATTGGAGAAACTTGAGCACTGAATTTCTGATGATTTTCAGTAATTATCATGATGAAGGTATACAGATAGCCAACAGGTCTATGGAAAGTTGTTCAGCTCTGGTTATTAGAGAAATGTAAATCACCACAGTATCACCTCACATTATTTAGGATGGCTGTCACCCAAACATCTACAAATAGTAAACCCTGAAGACGGTATAGAGAAAAATGAGCCCTCCTACACTGTTGATGGGAATATAAATTGGTACAGCCACTATGGAGAATATGAAGGATCCTTAAAAAACTAACAATAGAGCTACCATATGATCCAGCGATCCTAACCCTGGGTATATATCCAAAAAAAACAAACTCTAATTTGAAGAGATACAGTTCATAGAAGCACTATTTACAATAGCCATGATACGGAAACAACCCAAGTGGCTATCAGCAGACAATTGGCTTAAGATGTGTGTGTTGGGGGCGGGGTGGGGGGGGCGGTGTTGTGTGTACACAAAGGATATTACTTGGCCAAAGAATGTTATACTTAGTGAAGTAAGTCAGACAGAGAAAGCCAAGTATTATACGATATCACTTATATGTGGAATCTTAAAAATTACACAAATCAGCCTGTATACAAAACAGAGACATGCTCACAAACAAAACAAACATTGTTAGCAAAGCCTGAGGTGATGAGTTACAAGTATGAGATTAATAGATACACACTACTACACATAAAATAAGCAACAAAGACAGTGTACAGCACAGGGAATTATATTCAATATGTGGTAATAACCTATAGTGGAAAATAATCTGAAATATATATATATATAACTAAATCATCTTGCTGTAGAACTGAAGCCTACCCAATGTTGTAAATCAACTATATTTCAATTTTTTTAGGAAGTAATGTGTTTTAAAACCATAATAGAAATAAATGTAGGGTGAAATCTTTATGCATCTATGTGAGGAATAATTCATTCCACAGAGATGCTCATGCCTGCCAGTGCACACATCCACTGAGGATAAAAGTTATGAATGATTTTAGCTTCACTGAATGTTAAACTATTGCCAAAGAAAGAGACGTTATAAAGTCGAAACAACAGACTGAGGAAGTATTTGCAGCACATACAACTGACAAAGCCTTACTGTCCAGAATGTTTAAAGACTACAGATCAGTTTTTTAAAATAGCAAAAGAATGAGGTTTAGACATTTTATAAAGGCAGAAATTCGATAAATGTGAAAAACGTTCAACTTTACTGGTCCTCAAGAAAGTACAAATTATTACGATGGTCGTATACCCTCCCTCCGTCAAATTAAAAAAATTTAGCTGACCAGTGTAGTAGCAAGTACATGAATAAATAAATTATCCAGTCATACAGTAGAATAATCATAGAGGATTTAAAACTAGATCTGTCTTTACCAGCATGTTTGGTAAATCTCAAGACTATAATGAAAAAAGCAGATTGTAGAATAGTATACAGAGTGTGATAAAATTATAGAAAGTTCATAAGTGCTCGGACATTACAGTATACTGTTTAGGAATACACATGCATGTAGCAAAAGTGTAAAACATCAGTGGATTGGATACATGCTTATTTCAGGATATTGGTTACTCCTAGCATCAGGAAGGGAAGGAAATGGGATCAAAAAGGAGAACCTCCTAAAATCTGCCAGAACAGCAGAAAAGTTAATTGTCCTTAAATGTAGCGTTAGAGATATGTATTTGTTAGATGAGTCTCTCTCTATATCATGTTTGAAATTTCATTAAAATAAGTTTAAAAAATGAAATAAGTAGGGCCTTTGGTTTTAAATGTCTTGTATGGGACTTCAAAAAGTTGCTACGCAAAAATGAAGAATTGTGTTCAACAGTAATTTGAATTCCTATAGTTCTTCTACTTTTCATCTCAGTTTTTAATTTTCTGTAGATAATTAAGCAGAGTGTAGATATTTAAACCTGGAAATATCAAATATCAAGGTATCAAATTCACCTGGAATAGAGGCCAGGATTCCTTACTCACTAATTGGTTAACCTTCACCAAGTCCCTGAGCCTCTCAGTACCTCAGTTTCCTCATCTATAAAGTTGATTCAGTAATTTTAGCTTCCAAATAGACTTGTTGTGAGGAACAGATGAGAAACTACATTTCAGTGCTAAAAAGGTGCTCAACACATAGTAAGGACTTGTCAAATGTTAGATAAATGTTTTTTCCATCTAATGGGTTATTTGTGCTCATTTACAAAAGTTTGATAAATATTTCCATTGCTTTTTCTAAAATTATTTTTGAAGTTCAGTTTGCTAATGAGTGCTTGTCAGCATTGAGGATTCATATAGTTCAGCTACAGCAAATTTAGAGATAGGGATCTGTTTATAACCTTTTAAAAAATAAAAAGCTTGAGAAGTGCTTCCTGAATTAGTGCTCATGTTAATTCTGAGGAAGGAAATTATAGTGGTTTATGTATGTATGTGTATATATATACACACACACATGCCATAAAAGCTGTTTTGTGCAAAGAATAAAAAGTGACCTCATTTTTAGCACATGATTCATAATTCTCTAATCTAAAAATGGCTGTGTGCACGTGGATTATTAGTTTATTTCCTTATTCTTGCTATGTTTATGTCCTTGATTTTCTTCCACTTCTGAACAAATTGGAGTGTTTATTATGGTTTAAAAAAAAATAATAAAACACTCAAACTAGACCCCAGTCTGCTCTTATCCCATCCATCCTGGTTCAGGCGAGTAGGAGAGGACTGCACTCATAAATGCCCGTGCTCGGACCAGGGCCAGAAGGTGCGGAAGGTGATGGTGCAGCCCATCAATCTCATCTTCAGATACTTGCAAAATAGATCGCGGATTCAGGTGTGGCTTTATGAGCAAGTGAATATGCAGATAGAGGGCTGTATCATTGGTTTTGATGAGTATATGAACCTCGTATTAGATGACGCAGAAGAGATTCATTCTAAAACAAAGTCAAGAAAACAACTGGGTCGGATCATGCTAAAAGTAGATAACATTACTCTGCTCCAAAGTGTCTCCAACTAGAAGTGACAGATGAAGTGAGAAATTGTTTGGCAATACCGTTGGTTTTTTTAGGTGTCCTTTGTTAGAGATGTAGTTCTAAAACATGTATTCATATTGTTCTGCTCACCCTTATGTTATTACCAGATGACAATAAATGCTGTGGGACTGTTTTTATCAAAAAAAATAAATAAATAAATGCCCGTGCTCACTTCTCAGTGTTTCGGTGCCTATGGATTTTATGGCAAATGGAGTAAGTGTACATAAGAATCAGCTGCTGAGGATACAGCAGTAAATCTATTTCCTTTGTTAAATTTGGCTAGGCTAAAATTTTTCAGTCATCAGTTAGGCATTGAGTCTTTTAAAATCTTGTTGCTGTTACTTAAGGCAAGCTGGTTATAAATTTGAAGCAAATAGGTAAAATATGTAGAATCTTATGTTTAATTTGTATTTTCATTCCTAACAGTATAACATTCAGGCTTATCCAACAACAGTGGTATTCAACCAGTCCAACATTCATGAATATGAAGGACATCACTCTGCTGAACAGATCTTGGAGTTCGTAGAGGTATTTTAAGTTATAGCCTATATAGCTATAAATCCTTCCATGTGTGTATATACTTCATATGAGTATTTAGTAATGTTTAATAATAGGATTTGTTATTTTTGTGCCAAAAACATCTTCTGACAAAATTATTTTTTAACTTTTCTACTCTTTTATTAATAGACTTATTCTCAGAGTTCATAGCTAGTGTGTGCTTTGTTTGTTACCTAGTATGGTGCCTTGTACTTGGTGGACACAATTAAATACGTGAAATTAAAACTTCTACATAAAGCCTTGTCACCCCTCTCCCCGCCCCCGTTTTCTCTAGTTTTCTCTAATCTACCACAGATTATTTCTTTTTGGTCCCATATAGATTAGATAGCAGTGAATCCCATTCTTGGATAGTTCCAAGAAATATGTGGCTAAGGACAGTCTTACCTCAGCCACCAATGGAAGGATTCTGCAGGCCTCAGCAGCTTATGCCAAGCCTGCTGCGTTCTTAGCCCAGAAGTGCTCTACTGGAGCATCTACCCACCTTTTTTTTTAATCACTACAAATCTTAATTGACTAAAATAGTTAACAGGGGACTCCTAAAAAAATGAACAGTCGTAGCTTATTATCTATGCAGTTGCCCTCCCAGCCTCTGTCCTACTCTTCTCTTCCTCCTCCTGAAAAATAATAGCTTTTTGTTTTGTGTTGTCTGTCTCCCCAGGGGAAGCTAACATGATTAGTATTACCCAGTCATGATAGACTGAAGCTTGTTATTAACAAAACAGCATTTGAAACAAGTGATCTGAGGTTGTGCAGTATCTCAAGTGGGAATGTCAGAAAAACAGGATAGTAGGCTTTCCATTAATAATTAAAGGGTCCTTTCCAAACCAGTTATTGGTTCCAAAAAGAACTATGTGGCCTATGTAGACATCTGGGCAGCTCTTGAATCTCTTGCCTCATCTACCCACAACCTTAAAGTTGCCACTTTTCTCTGCCTAAGATGGTTTTAGTGATACATAGAGATAAGAAAATATTCCTTGATTTAATAAGACTGATGGGCAGAATCCAAACTTAAAAAGTAAATTAAGGATCATTTCTTCCTTTTTTAAAATAATCCACTATAGATTCTCTTTAAATATCCTAATGTATCCTTTGATCATTCAAAAGCAGAAACTTTTCCAAGTGACATATACCAACAATTTGCCCAAGACTATGTGAACTACTCTTTTTTATATCTGTTACAATGAATGGTATATTCTCTTTAGGATCTTATGAATCCTTCAGTGATCTCTTTGACACCTACCACTTTCAACGAACTGGTTAAACAAAGAAAGCATGATGAAGTCTGGATGGTTGATTTCTATTCTCCATGGTGTCATCCATGTCAAGTCTTAATGCCAGAATGGAAAAGAATGGCCCGGGTATAGTAAAAGAATTTATTGTCCAAGTCTTAACATTTACTAAGAATGTTTATTTAACAATTACTTTGAAACTGAGATGAATGAACCTACCTCCAGATTGTCACTTAATAAGAGTTTTGATCGTTTTTTATATAACGATTAGATTTCAACTCTACTTCTCTCTGGTGCTGAATAGTATACAATAATGACCCTTTTTTCTGTGTCACTTGGTTTGACCAAATTTCTGCCAACATCAACACAAAGATCCTCTTTGTTTCATATTAATATTTTTTCTACCTCTTCATTGTTAGAGCTTAGAAATACAGTTTCTTCACAGTATTATAAGATAATAAAGAAAAAAATGGCCTTGATCAATGAAATAGTTAGATTTTTAAGTTTCCTACAGAGCATTATAAATCATGAAAGATTGGAAACAAATTATTTAAATATCAGAATGGAAAATGCAATTACTATTTTATTTATAACGTAAAAAATGAATAAACCTAAGAGTTAACATTCTTTCTAGTATTTAAATTCATAATAATATAATTTTCCACTCTTTTCAATAAAATTTTTAAATTCGGGCATGACTCAGTATGCTATCTGCAATCCACATTTCCATTTTAAAAAGTAATTTTAAAGTACTGTTGCAAAGAAATTCATTAGTTCTTGGTTTCTGACACATCAAATTTTAGATATATGTAATTTTCCCCATGTAATAGATGAATGAAATCAGTTATTTAGTTTACAATAATTTTAGTAAGTTTTTGACTACAAAATTAGATTTCCAATTCATTACTGTAAATGTTCTATTATGTTTTAAGCCCTTAACCATTTGTATTTGGCAAAAATCACTGGTAGATAATATAGTAACCATCTAACGGTAACTACTTCTCTATTGTAAACATAAAAAATTGTTATGGAGCATCTACTACATCCTATGCTGGAGAATGCTTAATCTAATGTCTGGCCCCGAACTCTCATTAGACATCTCTCAGAGGTCACAGTTTCCAACCCAAGTTGAGTCTCGAAATTGAAGCCAACATGTTTAAAGTCGAATTTGCCGTTTGTCCTCAAAACTAAGTCTCTTTTTCTAACTTATTCATCTCTATCAAAGTTACTATTCTCTTAATTACCCAGACTTGAAACCTGAAGGGGATTCACTCACCTTTGATTCATTCCTTCTAAAAAATTGCAATCAAATGGACATGACATAAAATTCATTTTCCCAGTTTTCAAGTGTATAACTCAGTAATTTTCAGTATATTTGCAGTGTTGTATAACCATTACCACTAATTCCAGAACATTTCCATCTCCCTAAAAAGAAACCCCATACTTTTCAATACCCTCTTCTCCCTGCTGCTGCTAAGTCACTTCAGTGGTGTCCGACTCTGTGCGACCCCAGAGAAGGCAGCCCACCAGGCTCCCCCGTCCCTGGGATTCTCCAGGCAATAACACTGGAATGGGCTGCCATTTCCTTCTCCAATGCATGAAAGTGAAAAGTGAAAGGGAAGTCGCTCAGTCGTGTAAAAAAAAAAAAAAAAAAAAATTGTTATGGAGGTAATTTAATTCTAATTACTTTGATCTATTCATTTTTTTTTCTTTTATAGACATTAATTGGACTGGTCAATGTGGGCAGTATAGACTGCCAACAGTATCATTCTTTTTGTGCCCAAGAAAATGTTCGGAGATACCCTGAGATAAGATTTTTTCCCCAAAAATCAAATAAAGCTTATGAATATCAGTAAGTATTCTCTAAAATTTGAAGGCATTTATATAATCATTTATTTTTATACAGTTAAAATTTTAAAGTTAGGCTAACTAAATAAAAGTTAAACCACTCAGTATTTTGGGAGAACCCACACCTTATTTAAAATAGTGTGGGAATGAGGAATTTACAAAGCGAAAAGTGGACTGCCTGGGCACACCGATTGTGAAGCTGACAGTCTGGTATAGAAGGAAATGAGAGGAGGAACATTTATTAAGCCCCTCTTTGGTTTCAGGTACTGTACTAGAGACTTTTTGCTCACATTATTTCCACTTGTCTTCACACATACTCTTGAGAAGTAAGAATTATTACCCTTCCTTACTATTACAGATAAATAAACTGTTTCACAGACCTTGGATAACTTTCCCAAGTCACACATCTGCGAAGGTTTGAGGTTGGGCTTTGAGCTCAGATCGGTGTCACCCATGCTGTTTCGACAACACCATATGGCATTTCAAGTAGGAAACTCAAATACAAGACAGAATATAATAAATATTATTAAAAAGTAGAAATGAACCATGGATTTCAGAGAGAAGGATCACAACCATGAGAGGAAATCACGAGGCTGCATTTATGCTGTCCCTGTTGACATGTGTCTTAAAAAGTGGATAGGAATTTGATGGACTATAATAACCAGGGTAAAGGTTTCAGAACCAAAGCCTTGGAGATTTTGAGTTTTGCCATTACCGTAGGTCTTTGGGAGATGTCCAGCAGACATCTAAACATTTAGGTCTGTTTTGAGCATACTCACACACAAAAACGTCGAGACTAGAAAAAATATGTTTGGAAAGCAATGTAAGCCTTGTAAGCTTAGTATTTGTGGCTAAGGTATATCTGAGAAAAGAGGTGCCAGATAAAGTCAGTCAACTGAACTTTTAAATTGCTACAAAGGAAATGTTTTCTGAACATACCCAATAATAGAAATAACGGTTTACAACTTACATATTTTTCTTCTTTCAGTAGTTACAATGGTTGGAATAGAGATGCTTATTCTCTAAGAATCTGGGGTCTAGGGTGAGTAATTAAATTATGTATAATTGTATAAATTATATTCAATGCTCTTTACCTTCCTCTTATGTCTGTGGCTAAATTTACTCAGTTAAGGTTCTAGCACTTTTCTCCTAAGTAACACTTACTTAGGAAAGTTCTAGCACTTAGGAAGGACTAATTTACCAAGATAAGGTTATGCTTTATTATATTGTCTTTCTTTGAAGTCTATTTTTAACTTATAAAGATTTGCAATAGTCTGTTCTAGATGTTTGCTTTGACTTGTATAATAAATAATTTTGATCCCTTGTCACAGATTTTTACCTCAAGCATCTATAGATCTAACACCTCAGACTTTCAATGAAAAGGTTTTACAAGGGAAAAACCATTGGGTGGTTGATTTCTATGCTCCTTGGTGTGGACCTTGCCAGAACTTTGCTCCAGAGTTTGAGCTCTTGGCTAGGGTAAGTCTTATCTATCTACTGAAATAAGTTGTAGTCACACTCATGTTTTAATAATTAGATAAGATTTTGTAAATAATAATTTTTTCCTTAAAAGTTTCCTCTGAATTTAAAAACTCTGTTCCATTTCTGTGATTTTGATCTTCGCAGTAGGTTCTTGCTTCTTCACTAAAGCTTGTAACTACCTACCTACCTATCTTGATTGAAAACATCTACTTAACAACCAAAATAAGCCGGAAACCTCACTTCTTCCCTTGTTCTTTATTTTCTTCCTGCTGCCCTCCAGGCAGTCACTAGGTCCTGTCACTAGATCCTCTCAGTTCAGTCTCCTAAACTTCTTTGAAATCTGTCATCCCTCTGCTAGCCTGTTGGTCACGCCTTCATCATCTAGACTTAGTTATATGCGCCTCTTAACTAGTCTCATACTGCCAGTCTTCCCTCTTCAGTTCCACTGTAATGATCTTTCTGAAATATTGCCTTCTCTAGCTTTCTGTTAACCACATTTCTTGACATGCGTTCTTGATTACAGCTGTCTAATCTGACCCTCCTGACCTCTTTAGCTTTTTCCCTCTCCCTGACAGTATACTGCAGGCACGACAACGTACTCCAGGTTCTCTGAACAAGTGCTTTTACGTACATGCTGTTCCCTCTCTAAAATGCGTTTTCCTTACTTTGGCCATCTGGATTGTTTTTTTGTCCCTAATCTACAAAACCCAGCTCCAGTGGGATTTCTGTATTCTCTCCCCTTCCCAGTACCCCTTCAGGATGCTTACACATTGTATGTTAACTATATCTGTCTCCTCCAGAAACTGTGAGCTTCTTGAAAGCAGTATATGTACCTATCTGTATATCCCCGGTGTCTTAACTCGATGAACACTTACAAAATGAAAGTAAACGCGGTTTATTTTGGTGTTTCTGTCATAAGTCCTAAATTGTTAGCTTCCCCACCTCTGTACTCAAGGAATTTTGCCTTTGGCTACAGAACATTCATTAGAATGAGAAAGCCAGCACTAGTTCCACCAGCCTGAAACGGAAGCTGAGCATCCAGAGAGATTTCAAACTCCTGTGGAGCCGTAAGAGATAGTTTTAGTTATTCACTGGTTTTTGAAATAAAAGGTTATTCTTTTTTTTTTTTCTACATATTATATCTTTTTTTCCTCTTATGCTTCTTTTTCTCCAGTAATCCTAACAAAAATGTTTTATTCCCTTATCTCTTAAGTACTAAAAAACTTAATTTAGCTATTTTGTAATGCAGCTGTATCTTGAATATAGCAGAAATTATTTAAAAGGTCATTCAGCAAATCCTGAGCACCAAGTAAAAAACACTATGCCAAACATTAGGGCTGAAAAAAATGGAAAGATGAATATTGCATGTTTTTTAAATGAGATTTTAATCTATTGGGAAGGTAAAATGCAAATATATATAAATCAGTAGAATCTTTAGTGAAATTAGAGCAAAACAGGAGTATGGGGAGCAGGTCAGAGTCATACCAGGAGACAAAAGGCTCCCCGGAAAAGGTAGTGTTTGAGATGAGAATTGCAGTATGGCTAGGACGGTGGCCCTTGGAAGGGTTGACTCAGGGGTGCTCTAAACAGAGAAACAGAATTTGCAGAGATGCAGGGCACACAGACAGCGGAGCAGGCTCAGGCTTTTCCTCTGTTGGTCCAGTGTCACCAGAGGATAAAGATAAAAGGGGCGTGGCCAAAACTGAGGCTCTTGGCCAGGCAAGGACAAGATGGTTTGGTCAGCTTGCCTGCACTCACACTGTACACTTTTCCTCGCTGCTCATACTGCTCAGAATGTATTCTATAGACGCATGGGAGGAGAGCTGTTGGATTTGTCAGGATCCACTTTATATTGTAAAAGGATCACACTGAACAGACTGAACCTGGCCGTCAAGACGAGAGAAAGATCAGAGCACCAAAACCAGTATAGTGTCCTTCTGTAACTGAGAGTACAAGCCAGCTAGATTTCTCTGACCTTCACTATGAGCGAGAGAGAGAGAGTGTGTGTGTGTGTGTGTGTGCACACGCGTGCTTCTGCATGCAGCCTTGCTGGTGCCCTAGCACAAGTTAGTCTGCCTTTAGTACCCCAACCTTGGGGGCAAAATTACAGGTAGCTGGGGTATTTTAATTGTCCTGAAGTGAGAGGTGATAACCTGAACCAGGATCATGGCAGTGGTCATACAAAGAATGAAACAAATATGAGAGATAAGAATGACTAGGATTTAGTTAGTGTTTATTTGTGATAAGTGTAGGAGAAAAAGGAGTCTAGCGTGGCCCTAGTTTCTGGCCTGAATTAAGTGAACAGTAGGACAGAAGGGCTGATAGGTTAAGGGAGAAAGGAGTCATTTTAGAAATGGTATCTTGAAGGTGCTTTAGCTGAGACAGGCCAGTACATAGTTGACTGCAATCAAGGGAATGTTGGGGTTCAGCAGCATATAGATGTATAAAATCTCCCTGGGAGATTGTTCACAGTGGGAAAAAATGCTGATGAAATACGGAACTCTGGTTGGACATTTCGAGGGGCAGATGTAGGAGGAGTGCCCCTTGCTGGAAATGAAGAACAGTAACCAGAGGAATCGGGTAGCCAAGAGACTAGTGATAAGTGCCAGGAAAGAAAAGAGGAGAGAAAGGAGTGGTCAGTCATGTCAGATAGTCACTAAGAAGACTGAAAAGTGTTCATTGAGTTTGGTCAAGTAGAAGTCATTGGTGAACTTACAGCAGTTTCAGCAGAGGGAGCAATGAGAACAGAAGCTAGCTAAAATGTGTTGATAGTAAGTAGATGATGGGGAAGTGGTCAAGGAATAAATTTGAAAAAGAAGCAGGGTGGTGATTAGAGGAATCAGTGCCATTAAGGAAGGGATTCTTTTTTGGTCATATGTATATATGCTAAACAACAGCAACAGTATATGCTCACGAGTGAGTAAGAGCTCTGATGGGGAGGGACCAGAGAATGTTGAAGATAGTCAGCCTTCCATGGGAGGAAGTTGCTCACCTCAGCAGATGAGACTGGAGATAGGAGGAACAGAAAGACAGAATCTCAGACGTTTGTGGGTGACAGGAAGAAGGTGAGGTCCTTCAGGGTAAAGCTTCTCAATTTTCTTGATAAGGCAAAGGAGAGTTTATTTGCTATTGGAGGGGCCGTGCTAGGTAAATAAGAGTTCAGAGCTAGTAAGAATTTGGAAGCAGTCTTGCTTAAATGGAAAAGATTAAAACTATGTTGTTTTGGTTTGGGGTTTTTTAAGTAACAAATCCTTGCATTTATAAATATTTAGAATTTTTAGTATCATATTGCTCTGTGGTTGCCAGAGTAGTAGATACCAAAGAAAATAACAACAAAAGCATATTATTCTTTTTTCAGACACTTAAAGGAAAAGTAAAAGCTGGAAAAGTAGACTGTCAGGCTTATGCTCAAACTTGCCAGAAAGCTGGTATCAGAGCCTATCCGACTGTGAGATTGTATCCTTATGAAAGGGCAAAGGTATGTACATGCCTTCCTCTGTGTCCCTTTTCTTTAGCAGGTAAAGCGTTTCTAGTTTCTTTCCTTTTGTCGTTTCTCACTGTGTCGCGTGCCACTGAAACAGCTGCTTTTCACATACACACGAAGTGATTTTAAAATTTTGTTCTGCCTCACAGTTGATATGATGGTCTCCAGGGCCTTAAAATTTCTGAACTCGTGAATAGGGAACTACTAAATACACATACCAAAACACTAACAGTGGTTTTGTGTGGGTGGTAGAATTCAAGGTAATTGTTTTCTGTGAAGTTTTGTGTTTCCTATTTTTATAGAATTAACATATATTACCTTTATGATTAGTTCTTCCAGGAAAGAAAAAGAAAAAAAGAGAATACTGTCATAACTGAAATAGCCTTAGTACCTGAAAATTTATCTTGAGGAATATGCATTAATGGTTTAGACTATTAAAGTTAGGGTTTTGTGATTCATTCATAATTTCTTTTTTTGGGCCACTGACACTGGTTTTTAACTTTCTTTTTAAAGACAGTTTAACCCATTAGACCTAGCACACAGTTTGAAGTTCCACCAGGAAGAAGGAAACTGGTGGCTCCAGATCCAAGTCTTTATGGTCACTATTACAAAAGTGTATACCTTTTAGCCAGTGTAACTGCTAACCGAAAGGATTCACGACCTTTGCCATCTTCCTAAGTAAAAGACTAAGACATTTTTGACAATAAAGCTGTGATAGACAAGTATTTGTTATGCATACATTTTCTGGTAAAACATTGAGATAAATAATTTCAAATGTTTTGATACATAACTTTTGAGAAAGTATATCAGATTAAGATCTTGTGCAATTTATTTGTGATTATAATACATTTTGAAATAGAGCTAAAGAAACTAGATGATGAATTTCAGAATTCTAGACTTGTCAGACACCTACATTTTTCAGTGAAGGATTCTTATTTATGATGAAGGTATCTCTCTCTCAACAAAGTCTGGGGTAAGCAGAACTCAGAGTAAAGGAACTTTATACCAAAGCCTGACTCTTCATTCCTCTGGCTTCTGAGTTCTCAGAACACCTTGAGAATTAGATATATAAATAGGTGTCTTATTCAGGTAGAATGATGTTAGGGAAATATCAGTATAATGAGCAGTCACAGAATTAACCAAGCCATACAGGGAACTGTTTGAAAACATGATGTCACCATATGTCCGAATGGAAAGGCAGGGGTAGAATCCAGAAGTCCAGCAGACAAGGCCACAGCAGAATAAAGATCAAAGTGAGAAGTACCAACCAGGTGAGCAGCTATTCACAGAAACAGAATCCTAGCACACAGTTTGAAGTTCCACCAGGAAGAAGGAAACTGGTGGCTCCAGATCCAAAATAACCAGACCTGGATGTATTGACCTGACCCTTCCCCCTGCTTTTCAGCCACCTTCCTGCCATAGGCAGATGAGAACCAGGAAATACATGGCTTTGCGTGGTTGTAATTGGTCAAAGTTTTGTCTGTGCCAACCAGTGACTTTAGAATGTTTTGAGTCCTCTGGGGACATCTTTTCTTATACAGTTTAGATGTCTTGATACATTTGGAGTTAGCAATGCATTTTAACCAATTAATTACATGTTCCCATAACAGTATTGTTAGTATTTATTTCTGGTAAGTTATTGGTTGATTGCTTTTGCCAGCAGCATTTCCTTGAAGAAGTTTTAAGTTTTAAACATTTAATCAAGTTTCTTAGGTGGAAATGTCAGTTTTGTTTAGATACTTAAAAGGTTATAAGAAGAGTATTTTCAATTTTAGAGAAATACTTGGGGAGAGCAAATAGACTCCAGAGATGCAAAAGAGATTGCTACCTTAATATATGAAAAATTGGAAAAGCTCCAAAATCATGAGAAAAGAGATAAGGTAAGGACTAAATCTAGAACTGACTTTGACAGATATTATTTAAATGTATTCTTACTGTACAGTATATGTATCAAACAGTAAAGCAAAGCTTCAAAAAACAGTAAGGTGGTTAGAAACTTTTTCTTTGGAAACTATGAAAATCAGAATGTAGCTTCTGAAATGCTTAGAAATGTGGACAAGTGAAGCTGTTTAACAGAAAAATAGTAACTATGGTCATAAATTTTGGTCAAATGTAAAAGCATTGATTTGAGCCTTAAAACACCTCTTGGAGAGCAAGTTTTCTTTTGTTCTTGGTATGGTCAGGATATATTAGGAGCCGTATTCATCTTGACCTGCCCCACCCCCTTGAATTACTAATCTATCAAGAAGCGGTACAACCTCTTTCTTGCTCTTCTAAAGAGGGCTATTCATGTTTTCCTTTTTTAAAATCAGTATCAGTGTAAGACACTTAGAAACCGACCAGCAAGTTTACAAATGGTAGAATCCTTTCTGAATGGAATTTAATACATTCACGTATAAGGTTTCTTGGATTCTTTCCCCTGTAAGGTGAAAGGACGAAAGAAGAGCACAGCTTCTAGAGGGCCAGAGAATCTGGCTTTACAGAGCCATGTTAGAACGATACCCTCATATACAAAGCTTTACAGCCTACTTCAAGAATTCTATTTTATCCAAATCTAAAAGATAGAAATGAAAGTTTTTTTTTTCATTTTTTGTGAACAATTTTTTCTGACATTTTGGATATGTTAGTTTTCTCACAATGTTTTATCTTTAGAATTCTGACTTTTAGCTCCTTAGACATTTGAAATCAAACATTATTAGTCAAAAGTAGAATAACTGAAATTAAGTTAAAGAGCGTGCCAAAGGATGACTTTGAAAGTGGTAAGTTATAATTGTATTACATGCCATGGGCAGGTGAGAATTGTGAGATATCCTTTTCCCACTGTTAGACAAGGAATACTTCCATGTGATCTATAAAATAAGAATATTAAGTAATTATTTTTGAAAAAGTAAAACTTAGGTCAGTTAATTATTTTTACCTTTTAACATTAGATGTTTAAGAGAAAAGAATTCAATCACTTTTACATTATTATTGTAGGACGAACTTTAATGACGTTGAAAATGAAGAAAAAATTGAAAAGAAATCGACAGATGACATCAGAAGATACCTTTTCAGAAAGTTAATTATATTCCTGATGGGAATAAATGAACCTTATCTTGGACTTAATATTGCACTGCCTGAATCTGTACAACATTGATATAAATGAAAGGTCTGCAGACTTTTCTATAAACGGCCAGATCATAAATATTTTAGGCTCTGTAGACCATGTATGGTTTTTTGTTACATATTCTCTGGTTTGGTTTTGGTTACAACCCCTTAAAAAATGTAAAAACCATTCTCGACTCAGGGCTGTGTACAAATAGGCCACAAGCCACATTCAGCCTGTGGGCCACAGATTGCTGACTCCCAGAAAGGTGTTTAGGCTGGCTGGCCTAAGAGATAAAAGTGTATTTTATCACTTAACGTTTTGGGGCTGGCCTGTAAGGAGAACTTGGTTTTTAGTCACCTGTTCTAAAAAATCTCTGAGATTGATGCTCTGACCATGTATTATTTCATTTAAAAAAACATTCAAAATGTGGGAAAACCATCTTTCTAATGGTTGAAGAATTGGTTGTAATTTTTCACATATGACAAAAAATTTTCTAACAGTAAACAAATCCTATTGACTTATACAGTATTCATAAATATCTGAGGGGGTGGAATATATATAGTAATTAACTGGGCATTGTAAACTATCTCAAGTATTTCTGTTTTAAAGATAAGTGTTCATTTATTTTTTGAGCTGCTTTCATAATAGTTTTTCCCTGTGATGGTAATTGATTTTTTGAAGCATCTTTCTAATAATTCATTTTTAGCTCCTGGGCTTTGATGCGTGTCTTCCATTTACAATTGCCTTTTTTCCTTCATAGTTGTGGTTTTTCATTCTTCAAAACTTTATTGGTCAAGAAGGAAAAATTTTGTTTGTTTCACTATAGCTCCTTATGATACTGTGGTTATTTCAATTATTTACTGTTGGAGGCTGCCATTTTCAGGTAAATATTGGCATAATAACTGAAGTTATTTCTGTAAGAAAATCAAATATAAAAATCTAAGAATGGGATCTTTTCATTTCTTAGTTGTTCAGAGTCAAAGAATCTGATTACTTTTTCCTTACACGTTAACAAAACATTGTAACATGTAGTTATTTAGTTATATTGCAGAGTATATGGAATGGTAAAAATCCCAGTTAATCAAGAGGTCAACAAATTATTTAAAAAACTTAAAATTTCCCCAAAACCTATTTGAATTATGCTTTATTATATTGGGAGTTTTGGGTGTTTTTTTTTTTAATATCACTTTACCCCATTCCCCAAAATGTCCTCATAAAGGTTTAATTTACAAGTGCAACTTATCCAAAAAGTGATCAGGTTTTTTTTTTTCATCAAGTCTAACCTTATTCTTCATATTCTCTCCCATATAATTTCTCATGTATCTTTTAACTTCTCTTGAATTCCACTTTATATGTGTAAGCACATACAGGACAGTCACTTCTAACCTTAATCTTACATCAGCTTTTTTTTTAACTTATGATTAGTAATGGCAAGTGTATTTCATTTATTAAATTTACAAACACTAGAAGATTTTCAAAAATTGACTTGTTTCTACAAGAATTCCAAAATGGAATACCTAGAGAAGTTTTTTTAATATTTACTGAACTTGTACAAGTACCATGCTGGACACTGAGGAGTGTGCAAAAGTAAACTAATCACAAGACTTAGCCCTGTCTCCTTAGTGTCTGTCCATTCACAGTTCTGACACAGAATCCATAAACAAGCTTATAGGTACCTGTAGTATTATCTATATAAGGAATTCCAGACTGACTTGTTGAGAAACATCTTTTAGGCAGTAAATGAAATAGTAAATATTATCTACCCCATAATTAGGCCTAAGTGCGTGCCTGTGGAATTAATTAGCTGAAAAGCCAGGGCTACCTGGGAGACATATTAAGTAATATGTATCATAAAAGTAACATACATCAGAATTTTCTGCAATCATATCAGTATCATTCGGTATTTAAAGACAGTGGTTTTAATTGCAAGTGCACAACGATGACATTCAAATTCATGAATTGTTCCATATTTTGGGGCTTCCCAGGTGGCGCTAGTGGTAAAGAACCCACCTGCCAGTGCAGGAGATGTAAGAGACACAGGTTCAATCCCTGGGTTGGGAAGGTCCCCTGGAGAAGAAAATGATAACCCACTCTAGTATTCTTGCTTGGAGAATCCCATGGAAGAGGAACCTGGCAGGCTACAGTCCGTGGGGTCACACAGAGTCAGGCACCACTGAAGTGACTTAAGTATAAATTATTGATCATATATAAAAATATTGAGTCCTTCTTTATATATATGTTTAACACGCGATTTGCATTTAGGTCACGAAGAGTCAGACACGACTGGGTGACTCAACAACAATTGACCTTTCAATAACACAGGTTCAGTCACATGCAGATCTTTTTTAATAAATAGGTTCTACAGTACATAATCCATGGTTGGCTAAATCCACAAATGCAGAATTTCAGATACATAGTGCCAACTCTGAAGTTATACATGGGTTTTTGACTCTGCTGGAGCTTGGCACCC
Source organism: Bos mutus (assembly GCF_027580195.1). NCBI lineage: Eukaryota > Metazoa > Chordata > Mammalia > Artiodactyla > Bovidae > Bos > Bos mutus. The sequence continues at coordinate 122,193,801 of NC_091618.1, forward strand.
TCACCCCCACATTATTCAAGGGACAGCTCTACTATCATCCAGTCTCCTTGATGGGTATATCTTGTGAGCAGTAACTCACCAGAATAATGGATGGAAGCTGATGTCAAACAGGGCCGTATCAATAATAAATCCCAAAATGTGGTGTCTTGATCATTTGGTTGCATTATCTTGTCACGAGTGGATGATTTAGCAGCCTGCTCTGAAAATTCATAATCATATTTGAAACAATCTGTTCTGCTCTAAATTAATTTACCTAAGATTCAAAAGTGGATGAGTAAAATAGCTCAGTAGAAAAAATAAGTCCAACAGAAGGATCCTGGTATGTCGAGAAACTTGTTCCATCAAGGGCTCCTGAGACAACTGCACATTTAACAGCACCCAAGGATTAGTCATCATGACCAGACACAGTAGGAAAGAGGAAAACCCAGAAACATGCTCTTCATCAGTCCACCCTCTGGGCCAACAAGTCTGTTAAGAGTCTGTGCTAATGTTCACCAAAAATATTATTATATGTTATTTAACTACTGATGAACAATTCATTAAATAACTTCTATTCCAAACATTTTGAGGAGGTAAAGGATTTTTTTTTGTTTTTAAAATCAGCAGGTTCCAGTACAAGATGACTCCCAAATTCACCTCCTCCCATGGACAAATTAAATAACAGTTACATACAGAACAGTTCTCTCTGAAAGAAATCCAGAGTCTAGCTGAGTAACTTTTTACACATCAGGTGGATGAGCAAAAGCCCACATTGGAATGGGTAGGAGAAGCTGAAGACATGGTCTCACCATAAATCCCACCTGACACAGTGACCCAACCAGGGGGATCTCAGGACTACAAGTTTCTCCTAAGGATCAAAAGGTTTGGACCCCACAGCTGGTGCTGCAGCTTTTAAGACTTGTAGAGATGGGCCCCTAAAACAATGTAGCTTTGAAAGCCAGCAAGGGTTTCTCTCAGACCCGCGAGCCAGTGCAATCTGAGCAGCAGTTCCTCACAGGCTTGTATGGACTCACTGAGGCTAATCCCCCAAGGTTTAGCCCAAAGGAAATATCCTGAAGCTGCCCAGTCTTAATGTAAAACAGGCCTATTTGCTTATCTTAAATGCTTTAGCCTGAAGAACAGGCTTCTTAGGGCTCACTTCGTTACTCTCCAGAGACCGTGGATGGTGCAGGCATGTGCTGTCCCTCTACCTCACACCAGATCACCAGAACTTCCTGGGAAGGAGCTTGTGCAAACATCTGGTGCCCCAGCTATTGTGGTTGCCACCCATGGGACTGATCACCTGGCTGTGGGGGCAGCAGTGCTTGTGGATCCTGTAGGACTGTAGCAAACAGTCCATAATGTGCTGTCCCTTCAAGCCTCAGTGCAAAGAGAGCAAAGACCGCCTCCCAATCGTCCCATAAAAGTGGTCTGTTTGTATACTCTACAGTCCGCTGCCAGAGAATACAGTTTCCAACCAGCCTGCATCCAAGTGCTGAATAAGACCCTCCCCTTTGGGACACTGACAGGTCTTGGTACACCACTACTCAGAGCCACTGAGAAAAGTCTGCTTCAATGATCACAAAGGTATTAGAGCCAAGGGCTAGGGCATGGTTAAACGATAACGTTATCTATACAAAAGTACTCCTTTAAAACTGGGAGAGGTTGTTTTACCTAATGCAGAGAAACCAACACAGAGTTAAGGAAAATGAAGAAAAGAAGGACTATGTTCCAAACAAAGGACACGAGAAAACTTCAGAAAGAGATCTTAATGAAATAAATGCTAACTATTACCATAAAGGTACTCCCTGACATGTGAACAAAGTGAGAATGTCAGCACAGAAATAGAAAATGTAGCAAATAAAAATTACACAATTGAGGAATACAATCACTGAAAAATTCAACAGAGGGATCAACAGTGGACTAAGAAAAATGGTTACGTGGAGTCAAAGACCAGATGGTGGAATTCAATCAGAGTGGCAAAAATAAAAGAATTAAGAGAGAAGATAGCTTATAGGACACCATCAAGCAACCCAGAGGTTGCACTACAGGGGTCCCAGAAAGGAAAGGGAGAAGGGGACAAAATTTTGAAGAAACGATTGTAAGCTTTACTAACCTGGGAAAAGAAAGACACCCAGATCCAGGAAGCTCAAAGTTCTAAATACGATCTAAGAGACCCATACTAAGAAAAGTTATCATTAAATTGCAAAAGACAGAATCTTAAAAACAGCAAGAGGAAAAAAAAATTCCTACAAAGGAACCCCACTAAAACTATAAATGGATTTTTCAGTAGAAACTTTGCAGGCCAGGTGGGAGTGACATGGTGTATTCAACATGCTGAAAGGAAAAAAAAATGGCAAAAGTTGTCCTTCAGAATTGAAGAGTTTTCTTGAAAAGCAAAAGCTAAGGACATCACCACCACTGGATATGCCTCATAACAAATGTTAAAGGAGCTCTTTAAGCCGAACTAAAATGGCAGTAGAGCTTCCTAGGTGGCACAGTGGAAAGAATCTGCCTGCTGATGCAAGAGACGCAAGATTGATACCTGGGTCAGGAAGATCCCCTGGAAAAGGAAATGGCAACCCACTATAGTATTCTTACCTGGAAAATCCTATGAACAGAGGAGCCTGGTGGGCTATAATCCATGGGGTCACAAAGAGTCAGACATGACTGAACATGCACAAAATGGCATTGATTAGTAAGAGGAAAACATGAAAATATAAATCTCACTGGTAAAGGTAAATATATAGTTAATTTGGAATACTCTAACACTGGTGAATTTATCATTTACAAATCTAGTTGTGAAGGTTAAAAGTAACCATAATGAACTAGAATAATTTCCTAATGGATATACAAGATAAAAAGATGTAATTTGTAACAAGACCCAACTATATGCTACTGATGAGACTCATTTCAGCCTTAAGGACACAGGTAGTCTCAAACTTCAGTTCAGTCGCTCAGTCGTGTCCGACTCTTTGCGACCCCATGAATCGCAGCACGCCAGGCCTCCCTGTCCATCACCAACTCCCAGGGTTCACCCAAACTCATGTGCATCAAGTCGATGATGTCATCCAGCCATCTTATCCTTTGTCATCCCCTTCTCCTCCTAACCCCCAATCCCTCCCAGCATCAGGGTCTTTTCCAATGAGTCAACTCTTTGCATGAGGTGGCCAAAGTATTGGAGTTTCAGCCTCAGCATCAGTCCTTCCAATGAACACCCAGGACTGGTCTCCTTTAGGATGGACTGGTTCTGGTTGGATCTCCTTGCAGTCCAAGGGAGTCTCAAGAGTCTTCCAACACCATAGTTCAAAAGCATCAATTCTTCTGCGCTCACCTTTCTTCACAGTCCAACTCGCACATCCATGCATGACCACTGGAAAAACCATAGCCTTGACTAGACAGACCTTTGTTGGCAAAGTAATGTCTCTGCTTTTTAATATGTTGTCTAGGTTGGTCATAACTTTCCTTCCAAGGAGTCTTTTAATTTCATGGCTGCAATCACCATCTGCAGAGATTTTGGAGCCCCAAAAAATAAAAGTCTGACACTGTTTCCCCATCTATTTCCCATGAAGTCATGGGCCCAGATGCCATGATCTTAGTTTTCTGAATGTTGAGCTTTAAGCCAACTTTTTCACTCTCCTCTTTCACGTTCATCAAGAGGCTTTTCAGTTCCTCTTCATTTTCTGCCATAAAGTGGTATCATCTGCATATCTGAGGTTATTGATATTTCTCCCGGCAATCTTGATTCCAGCTGTGCTTCTTCCAGCCCAGCATTTCTCATGATGTACTCTGCATAGAAGTTAAATAAGCAGGGTGACAATATACAGCCTTGACATACTCTTCCTATTTGGAACCAGTCTGTTGTTCCATGTTCAGTTCTAACTGTTGCTTCCTGACCTGCATACAGGTTCCTCAATCCCAGGTGGTCTGGGATTCCCATCTCTTTCAGAATTTTCCAGAGTTTATTGTGATCCACACAGTTAAAGGCTTTGGCATAGTCAATAAAGCAGAAATAGATGTTTTTCTGGAACCATTGCTTTTTCGATGATCCAGCAGATGTTGGCAATTTGATCTCTGGTTCCTCTGCCTTTTCTAAAACCAGCTTGAACATCTGGAAGTTCACAGTTCATGTATTGCTGAAGCCTGGCTTGGAGGATTTTGAGCATTACTTTACAAACCTAAGGGATAGGAAAACATTTCATGTGATCATTGGGCTTTTAAACAACACGTTAGGGTAGATGGAGTTAACGTTTCATCCAAAAGCAGAAAAATACATTCTTTTCAAATGCACATAGAACATTATCCAGGGTAGATCATATGTTAGGCCATGAAAACAAGGCTTTGTAAATTTAAGAAGTTTGAAATCATATCAAGCATTTTCTCTGACCAAAATGGTAGGAAACTAGAGCCCAAGTATAAAAGGAAGACTGGAAAATTCTCAAATATGTGGAGATTAAACAACATTTTCCTGAACAGCAAATGGGTCAAAGAAGAAATCAAAAGGAAAATCAAAACTTGAGACAAATGAAAATGGAACTGCAAAATACCAAAAGTCATGGGATGCTGCAAAAGCAGTTCTAAGAAGCAAACAGTGATAAAAAGCCTACAGGAAAAGAAAACAGGAAACAAAATTCTCAAACACCCTAATTTACATCTAAAGGAACTAGAAAAACAAGAACAAAGTCCAAGAGTAGTAGGAAGAAAATAATAAATATCAGAACAGAAATAAATGAAATGGAGACTAAAAAGACAACAGAAACTGAGATGGTTTGTTGGAAAGACAAAATTGATAAAACTTTAAATTGAATAAGTGAGAAAAAAGGATAATTCCTAGAACATACAATTTAGTAAGATAGAGGAAATCTGAACAGACCCATTACACGTAAGGAGGTTGACTCAGAAATCTGAAACTTTTCAGCAAACAAAAGTCCAAGACCAGATGACAACCTTTCTCAAACCCTTCCGAAAAATAGAAGAGGGAAACTTCCAAACTCAGTTTAGGAGTTTAGTGTTACCCGATACAAAAACCAGTCAAGGAAAGGAAGGTTACAAGCCAATATAAGAAAAGAAAATTACAGGCCAATATCCTTAATGAAGAGAAATGCAAAAATCCTCAAAAGATTATCAAGCCTAATTCAAAAATACAGTAAAATGAGCAAATACCATGATCAAGTGGGATATATTCCAGAGATGCAAGGATGGCCCAACATCTGCAAATCATCTACAAATCACATTTTAAAACATGAAATATAAAAATGATCATCTGAATAGATGCAGAAAAGGCATTTGATCAAATTCAACATCTATTCTTAATTAAAAAACTCTTTAAGAAAGTAGGTATCAAAGGAATAGTACCTCAGCATGACAAAGGCTATGTATGACAAGCTAACAGCATACTCAATGGTGAAAAGTTTAAAGCTTTTTCTCTAAGATCAAGATCATGATAAAGATGCTCACCCTTGCCATTTTTATCTAGCACAGCACTGGAAGCTCTAGCCAAAGCCATTAGGCAAGAATGTTATATACAGGAAACCCTGACAACTCTACCAAAAAAAAAAAAAAAACCTGTTAGAACTAATAAATTAGTAAAATTGAAGGATACAAAATGAATACACAAAAGTCAGTTCCATTTCTACACAGTAATAAACTGTCAGAGAAGTTAAGAAAACAATCCCATTTACAATTGCATCAAAAAAGGGTATCTAGGAATAAATTTAACCAAGAAGGTGAAAGACCTGTACACTAACAACTATATTGAAAAAAACTGAAAAGTCTCAGATAAATGGGAAGACATTTCATGCTCATGGATGGAAGAATATTGTTAAGATGTCCATACTATGCAGAGCAATCTGTAGACTCTGCAATATCAAAATTCCAATGACATTTTCCAGAGCAATACAACCAGTTTTAAAATTTGTTCAGTTTAGTCACTCAGTTGTGTCTGACTCTTTGCGACGCCATGGACTGCAGCACACCAGGCCTCCCTGTCCATCACCAACTCCCAGAGTTTACTCAAACTCATGTCGATTGAGTTGGTGATGCCATCCATCTCATCCTCTGTCATCCCCTTCTCCTGTCCTCAATCTTTCCCAGCATCAGGGTCTTTTCAGATGAGTCAGCTCTTTGCATCAGAAGGCCAAAGTATTGGAGTTTCAGCTTCAACATCAGTCCTTCCAACGAACACCCAGGACTGATCTCCTTTAGGATGGACTCGTTGGATCTCCTTGCAGTCCAAGGGACTCTCAAGAGTTCAAATGCATCAATTCTTCAGTGCTCAGCTTTCTTTACCTTCCAACTCTCACATTCATACATGACCACTGGAAAAACCACAGCCTTGATTAGACAGACTTGTGTTGGCAAAGTAATGTCTCTGCTTTTTAATATGCTGTCTAGGTTGGTCATAATTTTCCTTCCAAGGAGCAAGCGTCTTTTAATTTCATGGCTTCAGTCACCATCTGCACTGATTTTGGAGCCCCCAAAAATAAAGTCAGCCACTATTTCCACTGTTTCTCCATCTAGTTGCCATGAAGTGATGGGACCAGATGCCATGATCTTAGTTTTCTGAATGTTGAGCTTTAAGCCAACCTTTTCACTCTCCTCTTTCACCTTCATCAAGAGATTTTTAGTTCCTGTTCACTTTCTGCCATAAGGGTGGTGTCATCTGCATATCTGAGGTTATTGATATTTCTCCCGGCAATCTTGATTCCAGTTTGTGCTTCAATCAGCCCAGTGTTTCTCACAATGTACTTTGCATATAAGTCAAATAACCAGGATGACAACATACAGCCTTGACATACTCCTTTCCTATTTGGAACCAGTCTGTTGTTCCATGTCCAGTTCTAACTGTTGCTTCCTGACCTGCATACAGATTTCTCAAGAGGTAGGTCAGGTGGTCTGGTATTCCCATCTCTTTGAGAATTGTCCAGAGTTTATTGTGATCCACACAATCAAAGGCTTTGGCATACTCAATAAAGCAGAAATAGATGTTTGTCTGGAAGTCTTGCTTTTTTGATGATCCAGCAGATGTTGGCAATTTGATCTCTGGTTCCTCTGCCTTTTCTAAAACTAGCTTGAACATCTGGAGGTTCACGGTTCACTTATTCCTGAAGCCTGGCTTGGAGGATTTTGAGCATTACTTTACTAGCATGTGAGATGAGTGCAATTGTGTAGTAGTTTGAGCATTCTTTGGCATTGCCTTTCTTTGGGATTGGAATGAAAACTGACCCTTTCCAGTCCTGTGGCCACTGCTGAGTTTTCCAAATTTGCTGGCATATTGAATGCAGCACTTTCAGAGCATCATCTTTTAGGATTTGAAATAGCTCAACTGGAATTCCATCACATCCACTAGTTTTGTTCATAGTGATGCTTTCTAAGGCCCACTTGACTTCACATTCCAGGGTGTCTGGCTCTAGGTGAGTGACCATGCCATCGTGATTATCTGGGTTGTGAAGATCTATTTTGTATAGTTCTTCTGTGTATTCATGCCACCTCTTAATATCTTCTGCTTCTGTTAGGTCCATACCATTTCTGTCCTTTATTGAGCCCATCTTTATATGAAATGTTCCTTTGGTATCTCTAATTTTCTTGAAGAGATCTCTAGTCTTTCCCATTCTATTGTTTTCTTCTATTTCTTGGCATTGATCGCTGAGGAACCTTTCTTATCTCTCCTTGCTATTCTTTGGAACTCTGCATTCAAATGGGTATATCTTTTCTTTTCACCTTTGCTTTTTGCTTCTCTTTTCAGAGCTATTTGTAAGGCCTCCTCAGACAGCTATTTTGCTTTTTTGCATTTCTTTTTGTTGGGGATGGTCTTGATCCCTGTCTCCTGTACAATGTCACGAACCTCCATCCACAGTTCATCAGGCACTCTATCAGATCTAGTCTTTGAGTCTATTTCTCACTTCCACTGTATAATCATAAGGGATTTGATTTAGGTCATACCTGAATGGTCTAGTGGTTTTCCCCACTTTCTTCAATTTAAGTCTGATTTTGGCAGTAAGGAGTTCATGATCTGAGCCACAGTCAGCTCCTGGTCTTGTTTTTGCTGACTGTATAAAGCTTCTCCATCTTTGGCTGCTAAGAATATAATCAGTCTTGATTTCGGTGTTGACCATCTGGTGATGTCCACGTGTAGAGTCTTCTTGTGTTGTTGGAAGAGGATGTTTGCTATGACCAGTGCATTCTCTTGGCAAAATTCTATTAGCCTTTGTCCTGCTTCATTCTGTCCTCCAAGGCCAAATTTGCCTGTTACTCCAGTTGTTTCTTGACTTCCTACTTTTGCATTCCAGTCCCCTATAATGAAAAGGACATCTTTTTCAGGTGTTAGTTCTAAAAGGTCATGTAGGTCTTCATAGAACCGTTCAGCTTCTTCAGTGTTACTGGTTGGGGCACAGACTTGGATTACTGTGATATTGAATGGTTTACCTTGGAATTGAACAGAGATCATTCTGTCATTTTTGAGATTGCATCCAAGTACTGCATTTTGGACTCTCTTGTTGACTGTGATGGCTTCTCCATGTCTTCTAAGGGATTCCTGCCTGCAGTAGTAGATATAATTGTCATCTGAGTTAAATTTATCCATTCCAGTCCGTTTGAGTTCATTGATGCCTAGAATGTCGACATTCACTCTTGCCATCTCCTGTTTGACCACTTCCAGTTTGCCTTGATTCATGGACCTAACATTCCAGGTTCCTAAGCAATATTGCTCTTTACAGCATCGGACCTTGCTTCTATCACCAGTCACATCCACAACTGGGTGTTGTTTTTGCTTTGGCTCCATCCCTTCATTATGGAGTTACTTCTCCACTGATCTCCAGTAGTATATTGGGCACCTACCAACCTGGGGAGTTCATCTTTCAGTGTCCTATCTTTTTGCCTTTTCATACTGTTCATGGGGTTCTCAAGGCAGGAATACTGAAGTGGTTTGCCATTCCCTTCTCCAGTGGACCACATTCTGTCAGAACTCTCCACCATGACCCGTCCGTCTTGGCACCCTACATGGCATGGCATAGTTTCATTGAGTTAGACAAGGCTGTGGTCCATGTGATCAGATTGGTTAGTTTTCTGTGATTGTGGTTTGTCTCTCTGCCCTCTGATGCCCTCTCTCAGCACCTACTGTCTTACTTGGGTTTCTCTTACCTTGGACGTGGGGTCTCTCTTCATGGCTGCTCCAGCAAAGCGCAGCCGCTGCTCCTTACCTTGGACGTGGGGTATTTCCTCCCTGCTGCCACTCCTGACCTTGGACATGGGGTTGCTCCTCTTGGCTGCTCCCTGCTCCAGCGCCTATGGAATGCTATAAAATGTCAAGAAATCATATTATCTGATAAGGGGTTAATATTAAAAATATATCAAGAACTCATATAATTCAAGAGCCAAAAAAAAAAAGATTTTTTTAAATGACCAAAGAATCTGTATAGACATATTTCCAAAGAAAATATAAGACTGACCTTAACAAGTACATAAAAAGGTGCTCAGCATCACTAACATGAGGGAAATGCAAATCAAAACGGCAGTGAGATAATAGCCGTTTAATAGATGTGAGATGATATCAAAGACAAAAAAATACAAGTGCTGATGAGGGGGTAGGAAAACGGAAGCCTCATCCACTGATGGCAGAAATGAACACTGGCACAGGCACTATGGAAAGTGGTATGGAGATTCCTAAAAATTAAAAACAGAATTACTCTATGATTCAGAATCCTACCTCTGTGTATTTATCTGAAGGAAATAAAAACACTTAGCTCAAAAAGATATCTGCACCCCATATTCATTGCAGCATGCATTATTTATATTAGATATAAAATGGAAGTATCATTCTATATTGTTAAATTTGCTAAAGTTCATTTGCCAGTAATTCAACTGTGATAAGAATTGTTGGCTAGAAGTTGTATTCATTTTATGCCTCAAAAGTATTAGCAGATGATAAATTTATTTAGCAACTTTTATAATGCTTAGAGGGTGTCATAGATATTATGGAAATTTTTAGAAGGTAGTCATTTTTATTTTACACGTAAGATAGCTTTACTTATCAAGAAAGCACCTTTTCATTTGAAAGGTGCCTTCTCAAAGAATTTTTATGACTTCATAATCAAATTCCTTATGATTATATAGTGGAGGTGATAAATAGATTCAAGGGACTAGATCTGGTAGACAGAGTGCCTGAAGAACTATGGACAGAGGTTCGTAACATTGTACTGGAAGTAGTGACCAAAACCATCCCCAAGAAGAAGAAATGCAAGAAGGCAAAGTGGTTGTCTGAGCTGGCCTTACAAATAGCTGAGAAAAGAAGAGAAGAGAAAGGCAGAGGAGAAAGGGAAAGATATACCAAACTGAATGAAGAGTTCCAGAGAATAGCAAGGAGAGGTAAGAAGGCCTTCTTAAGTGAACAATGCAAAGAATAGAGGGAAACAATAGAATGGGAAAGACTAGAGATCTCTTTCAGAAAACTGGAGATATAAAGGAAACATTTCATGCAAAGATGGGCACAATAAATAAAGGACAAAAATAACAAGGACCTCACAGAAGCAGAAGAGATTAAGAAGAGGTGGCAAGAATACTCAGAACTGTACAAAAAAGCTCTTAATGACCCAGATAACCATTGATGGTGTGATCACTCACCTAGAGCCTGACATCCTGGAGTATGAAGTCAAGTGGGCCTTAGGAAGCATCACTATGAACAAAGCTAGTGGAGGTGATGGAATTCTACCTGAGCAATTTCAAATCCCAAAAGGTGATGATGTTAAAGTGCTGCACTCAATATGCCAGCAGATTTGGAAAACTCAGCAGTGGCCACAGGTCTGGAAAAGGTCAGTTTTCATTCCAATCCCAAAGAAAGGCAATGCCAAAGAATGTTCAAATTACCGTACAACTGTACTCATTTTACATGCTAGCGGGCTTCCCTGGTAACTCAGCTGGTGAAGAATCTGCCTGCAATGCAGGAGACCCAGGTTTGATTCCTGGGTCAGGAAGATCCCATGGAGAAGGGATAGGCTACCCACTCCAGTATTCTTGGGCTTCCCTGGTGGTTCAGTCAGTAGAGAATCTGTCTGTAACTGGGGAGACCTGGGTTTGATCCCTGGGTTGGGAAGATCCCCTGGAGGAGGGCATCACAAACCACTCCAGTATTCTTGCCTGGAGAATCTCCATAGACAGGGGAGTCGGGTGGGCTATAGTCCCTGATGTCACAAAGAGTCAGACATGACTGAGCGACTAAGCACAGCATAGCACTTGCTAGAAAGAATATGCTCAAAATCCTTCAAGCTAGGCTTCAGCAGTACGTGAGCCGAGAACTTTCAGATGTACAAACTGGATTTAGAAAAGGCAGAGGAACCAGAGATCAAATTGCCAACATCCATTGGATCATATAAAAGGCAAGGGAATTTTTAAAAAAAATCTTCTGCTTCATTGATTATGCTAAAGACTTTGTGTGGATCACAACAAACTGGGAAATTCTTAAAGAGATGGGAATACCAGACCACCTTACCTGCCTCCTGAGAAACCTATGTGCAGGACAAGAAGCAAGAGAACTGGACTTGGGACAACGGATTGGTGCAAAACTGGGAAAGGAGTACATCAAAGCTGTATATTGTCACTATGTTTATTTAACTTATATACGGAGTACCTCATACGAAATGCTGGGTTGGATGATTCACAAGCTGGAGTCTAGACTGCCAGGAGAAATATCAAGAACCTCAGATATGCAGATGACACCACTTTAATGGCAGAAAGTGAAGAGGAACTAAAGAGCCTCTCAATGAAGGTGAAAGAGGAGAGTGAAAAGCTGGCTTAAAACTCACCATTCAAAAAATGAAGAGCATGGCATCAGATCCCATCATTTCATGGCACATAGATGGGGAAAAAGTAGACAGTGCCAGATTTCATTTTGGGGGGCTGCAAAATCACTGTAGACGGTGACTGCAGCCACAAAATTAAAAGACACTTGCTCCTCGGAAGAGAAGCTATGACAAACTTAGTGTATTAAAAAGCAGAGACATCACTTTACCAACAAAGACCCATTTGGTCAAAGCTATAGTTTTTCCAGTGGTCATGTATGGATGTGAGAGTTGGGCCATAAAGAAAGCTGAGTGCTGAAAAAGTGATGCTTTCAAACTATGGTGCTGAAAAACACTCAAGAGTCCCTTGGACAGCAGGGAGATCAAACCAGTCAACCCTAAAGGAGTCAACCCTAAATATTCATTGGAAGTACTGGTGCTGAAGCCGAAGTTCTGATACTTTGGCCACCTGACACAAAGAACTGACTCACTGGAAAAGACCCTGATGATGCTGGGAAAGGTTGAGAGCAAGAGGAGAAGGGGGTGACAGAGAATGAGATGGTTCGATAGCGTCACTGACTCAATGGACGTAAGTTTGAGCAAACTCCAGGAGATAGTGAAGGACAGGGAAGCCAGGAGTGCTGCAGTTCACGGGGTCGCAAAGAGTCGGACACAACTTAGCAACCAAACAACAACTTCTTTGTCTCTGTTAAGTCCCTGATAGACTTCCCTGAAAGAACTTAATCAGAAATAACATCAGGCACCAGTAGATGGCAGTGAGAAATAAGCAGAGACATTCTGAGTATTTCATTACTCAGAAAATTCTGTTCTACTCCAGTATGGAAAGAGAATTCACACAGTCTATTTTATCTTTGTTTTACACCAAAAATCCTGAATATGAGTCACATACGTTTGACTATGAGAAATTGCAAAGAAACTTACACTACTTTGCATCTAAAAGTTTATAATATAGAAATACTCAAACGTGTATGATATGAAAGAATAAGTTTTAAGATGGTCATATAGGCACATATACTATAGACAAACATATATACATATACTGAGGCTCAGTGATTCTGATTCATGAAATATGGTGCCTAAATAACAGTGTACATGGATTACTTTTAAGAAATCACAAAACATTAAAATTAGACTAATACCTTAATTTTTAAAATATTAATTAGTTTTCTGGCCACACCTTGCAGCATGTAGGATCTCAGTTCCCCAACCAAGAGTCGAACCTGCTCCCCTTGTCTTGGAAATGCAGAGTCTTACCCACTGGACCACCAGGGAGGTCAATACCTTAATTTTTTTTAATTCAAAGCCTCTTCAGGATTTTTGATGTTTTAATACTGCTTTAATTCATGAAATAAGAGGCTCAATGTTTGGATAAAAACAGCTGCTCTTTGGTCTAAGAAATGTGTTTCCTGGATTCTACTTTTGGTTTAACTACTTACTACAAGTTTGGACAAACTGCTTTCTCTCTCTGCACCCTGATCAACTCCTTTGCTAAATGGTAAAACTCTCTCTTCTATCTACCTCATCAGGTAGTTGTGTAGACAAAATGAGATAACATGTTTTTTAAAAAACTATGCAGGCAACAGAAATTAAGAATGTGAGAAATTTTGTAGAACAAATGACATGGTTTCTTTTAAAAGAATAGCAAGAAATATATAGAAGGAAGAGTAATCTATAGATTAAAAGAGGTGTTGGAGAGGGGCTTTTGAGTCATTAGCCAAAGGCAATGTGTGGACTTTATTTAGATTTTGATTTGAAAAAAGAGGCTGCAAAATAATTTATGAAACAGTGGGGGATTATCTAGAACATTGAGTAGATATTTGATATTAACTAAGTATTCTTCCATGAGAGAGAATTATTGTTTTCAGGTATGCTAATGGTATCTACTCTTGCTTGGAAAATCCCATGGACGGAGGAGCCTGTTAGGCTGCAATCCATGGGGTCACTATGGAGAAGGCAATGGCACCCCACTCCAGTACTCTTGCCTGGAAAATCCCATGGATGGATGAGCTTGGTGGGCTGCAGTCCATGGGGTGGCTAAGAGTCGAACATGACTGAGCGACTTCACTTTCACTTCTCACTTTCATGCATTGGAGAAGGAAATGGCAACCCACTCCAGTGTTCTTGCTTGGAGAATCCCAGGGATGGGGGAGCCTGGTGGGCTGCCGTCTATGGGGTCACACAGAGTCAGACACGACTGAAGTGACTTAGCAACAATGGTATCTACAAACTAATAAGTCCAGGATTTTCTTGAAAATAATTCAGTGACTAGGATGTGGGGGAAAACAAAACAAAACCAAAGGCAAGGGGATTAATAATCCAGAGGCTGAAAGTGATTTTCAAATAAAACAAGATTGGGATATAGTATTAAGAATTGGAGCTGAATAATATATAAATAGAAATTGAATTAATATTTAATTAATTAAATTTGAAAAGTTCTATAATAAAGTTTTTAAATAACTAAGTTTAATTTTGCAAGAGCAAAATACTGTCTTTATAACTACGATATTATTGAAATCTTATGCAGAACCCCAAGTGACAAATTTATAATCATTTGTTTGTCAGATACAAATCAGTTTGCTGTCTTAGGGAAAGTAGGAAAATTACTCGGAGAAGGCAATGGCAAACCACTCCAGTACTCCTGCCTGGAAAATCCCATGGGCAGAGGAGCCTGGTAGGCTGCCGTCTATGGGGTCACTAAGAGTCGTACACGACTGAGCAACTTCACTTTCACCTTTCGCTTTCATGCATTGGAGAAGGAAATGGCAACCCACTCCAGTACTCTTGCCTGGAGAATCCCAGGGATGAGGCAGCCTGGTGGGCTGCCGTCTATGGGGTCACACACAGTCGGACACGACTGAAGCGACTTAGGAGTAGCAGCAGTAGCAGGAAAATTACTACAGGATAAAGATGGAGTTGGTTGGCACCAAGTAGGACTATTTTGAAAGAGAATATGTGCATTTCATTTTCCTTTCATTATTCCCTCCCAGCTTGGAACCTACGAGCCATTTCACTATTTAGAGCCTATGTCATGGGCCCAAGTTGTCAGAATGCCTGAAAATTATGGTGCTGTTTCCTTGCCCAGGTCATAAGACTGAATTCTCAAACAGAAAGAATTGACTAGAGATTGTCTAGTCAAACTAGAATAATGATACACAGAAGTCTCACCATCTTCTGCAAGGGTGACCTGAAGGGGCAGGGTACATCATTTCCCTAAACAGCCCATCTCTGCTGTTCCCAAGGGTCATTTCCATGGCTGGCAGCACCTAGCCTTTGCCCTTGATGGATACCACAGCTTTGAATTGCCAACCATCAGTGGCTCATCCTCTCAGGGGTGATCTTTCCTGAACTGAATCTCATTCCTGCCCTGGATCAACTGATCTTTTTCTCTCTCTGCAGCCCACCAGTTCCCTGCTATTCTCTCAGTACTGCTTCTATGCAAAAACTTGTGTTTATGAGAAACTAGACTTTTTCCTTGTAAGAGAGTTTTGTGCGTTGTGCAGCATCTACTCAAATGATTCTCACACCTTTGAATAATATTATTCATCTAAGAACATGGTATATCAAAGGCAATAAGCAATAAACTACTGTATAATTAACATGTGAAATGTTAATTCAAATGGATTCTCTTCTGGAATATACAAGCGGTAATTGGATAATGATCACCTATCTCCTCTTGCAATACAAAAAAACATTAAACTGGAGTGGTACTTAGTAGGTGGTACGAACATGATAAAGTTCAATTTGAAACAAAATTATCTCAAAAAACTCATTCGTTGAAAAAAACACTGGCCGGGACAAACTAAGGAGCAGATTCACCTTAAGCATAGTGTTAAGTGTTTCCTACAACTGCAGTCCTATATCCAAATCTGTCGCAGCCCCAACAGCTACATGAACACCATGGGGGATGATCCACAGTCACAGTGTTACCGCTTTTGTATTCAGTCCAGCTCCAGCAAGGGATACATCACCCACTGGTTTGGGGTGGGGGTGGTGGGCTCTGGTTCTTAAGGCTCTAGAAATTGGGGAAGGAAATATCTACTTTATCTACTGTTTGACCGGGTGTTTTGATTTCCAAATAGTTTTCGAGTTCTGCTGTTCAAGAAGTTCAGACAAACCCATGGTGTACTACCAAACAGTCCATGAGTTAGAACAAAAATTTCCCTGTGAATGCGACAGACTCTAGATTTAGGCCTTTTCCTTGGTGGCTCAGGGGTAGAGAATCTACCTGCAATGTGGAAGACCCAGGTTCAATCCCTGAGTTGGGAGGATCCCCTGGAGAAGGAAATAGCAACCCTCTCCAGTATTCTTGCCTGGGAAATCCCATGGACAGAGGAGCCTGGTGGGCTATAGTCCATGGGGCTGCAAAGAATCGCACATGACTGAGCGACTAACACTTTCACTTTTCATTTTCATGCAAGACCACTACTGAAGGCTTACATGCTTGGTCTTGCCAATTGAAAAAGTCAAAGAGATCTAATGTAGTCCAAATGGGTATAGGAATGATGGTAGTCATATAAGATTTAATAGTCAAAGAGCGCCTAGGAGTTAGATGCCTCTATGTTGAAGTTAGATTAATAGAAAAATAAGACACAATCTTTTACTATAATCTCAGATCTAAGTATTTTAAATATTTTCAAGGGCCATTATTTGGGGAAAATGAGAGAAAACTAGATAAAGTTAAGAAAAGATAAATAAGAAGTGTTTAAAGTCACAATATATCTAGGAAGGATGGAAAGTTAAAATATTATCTCAGAAGGAAAAATGTTAACAATGGATAGTATAAGTCCTTCTGCAAGTAATGGTTTGGGGCTTCCCGGGCAATGTTAGTGGTAAAGAAACCTGCCTGCCAATGCAGGAGATGTAAAAGATGTGGATTAGATCCCTGGGTGAGGAAGATCCCCTGAAAGAGGGCATGGCAACCCACTCCAGTATTCTTGCCTGAAGAATCCCATGGACAGAGGAACCTGGCGGGCTATAGTCCATAGGGTCGGGAAGAGTCAGACATGACTGAGAAACTTAGCACACACATGCAAGTTATGGTTAGGCATAGAGTCAGTCCTGTGTTCTTTAGTCCTAAAGGAGAAGGAAAAGAAAGAAAGAAAGTGAAGTCACTCAGTCGTGTCCGACTCTTTGTTCCCTACCAGGCTCCTCCGTCCATGGGATTTTCCAGCCAAGAGTACTGGAGTGGGTTGCCATTTCCTTCTCCAAGGAGAAGGAAGGCAAGCCATTAATAGTTCCTGAGCACAAGGGACTTTGATTTATCTTAGGAGAAAACTAGATAACTTTCTTCTTGGGAAAATGCAAGAATAGAATATTTAGAAGTCCTCTAAAATGCCCTTGCATTCTGAGACTTTGTGATCACTTACATTTAGTGACTATTTTTCACTAGAACACAGAGATGAGAAGTACTGTCAACTATTTTTTATTTAAAGAAGTATCTACTAACTATGGCAAGAATATCAAGTATGTCTAGGTTTTATCTGTGGAGAGAAAGAGGTTTCAAATTACTAAAGGTCATTTTGTGTCATCCTTACAATTCTTGATTCCTTTAAATTTTTTAATCATGGTTAAATACACGTAACATAAAGTTTACCAATCATTTTAAGTGTAGAGTTCAACAGTATTAAGTACATTCATATGGTTGTGAAAACAACATGTGAAATTTGAGAAGTTTGCAAAATGTTCAGTATATATTTTGGCCTTATAGAATTGAACAATACTTAGATGTGTTTAAATATGCTATGCAAAATATCGAATATATAAACAAGGTCCTATTATATATAACACAGGGAACTATATTCAGTATCCTGTAGTAAACTATAATGGAAAAGAATATGAAAAAGAATAAATACACATATATATTTGAACCACTTTGCTGTATACCAGAAACACATCATTGTATATAACTATACATCAGTAAAAAAATAAAGTGTCAATTATAAAAGTATCATCTAATAAAGCATGTTTTCTCTTTTCTTAAATTACAACAGTAACAATTATGCCTTCCAGCACTAAAATCAAATAACTTTACTTGCTCAATACATCAATTACAAAATAACTTTAGTTGCTTAATATCTCAATTACATTGCCAGCTAAGCTGACTTGCTTTTTGACATTGTCTTTGCTTTATTCTCTATCTTACTTCTTCCAAGTAACTGTATCCCTCCTCCCCTTCTGTCTATCTTTAATCTTTGTCCCTTGTTCACTATTTAACTTTTATGACTCATTTTCAAATAAGTATTTTTACTGTTCTTCATTTGGGATAAAATGTACACTGTATAAATATAGTGGATAAATACCACACACAGATATACCCTACAAGAAATGTGTTCCCTCAGAAGTAGGCCAATGCATCCATTACAGAATCAAGCCATAAAAACTGAATCCAAGCAGTAATTCTCCAATTTAAATTAAAAAAAAAAAAAAAACTCTAGGGCCTAGTTTTTAGTCCTCCTGAATCATAACTAGTTGGCAACAAAAGTTGGCATTTCTTGGTGTGAATAAGCCTTAACATAAGAACTCCTCACCAAGTCTCAAGAGTTAGAATTTGAGAGAGAAATGTATTCAGGTGGCCATGTATACACAGTATTTTTAAAAACCATTTTGGCCAAATTAGTATCAAGTGAGTTGCTTCCAAGTGAAATTTTAAAAGCGCATAAACTCTTCAACTGTAAAAGTTCAGCCTGGCTAAAAGTCATTGTGTATTGTGATATCATGCAGGGGGAAATAGACTTGAGCATGATGATCAAATAGCTGTTAACAGAATATTGGCCCAAACTGCTCCAATTCCATGTCTCATCCTGAAGATCCTCTTCATACTGGCCTCTTCCATGAGATTTTCCTTGACGCGTGGGACCTGGCTCCATCTATGACTACTATAATCTCCTGTCTCTTCTTTTCTGCTTAATAAATCCAGCATCCAGGCATACATATTATACACAGAGTTTTGAGACACTCAAATATAATGTGGATAAGACCCTTCAAAAACAGGAATATAATCATTATAAGATGCAGTAAGACTTGTAGTTAGACTTCATAGAGTCATGTTTCAATTAATTGCAACATGGGTATAAAGTAAATGTTCAACAGTCAGAAGTGCCTCTCATATTTCAACAGTGGATGCTTGAAGTTTTTGTAAATTGTATTTTATATTTGACTAATTTGAAATTCACATCATCAATACTTAAACTCTAAACAGTATTCTGGAGAATCAGAAAACTGGACTCTAACACTCGCTGTGGAAATTTAGGTCTCATAGCTTGTCTGTTTCCTGGCCCTAGGCTGCATGAACCCTGAAGCTAGGACTGTACCTTATTTACTTCTGAGCCCATGGATTCAGCGTTCAACACATTTTTGGAGAATAAATGAAGGAAAGAAAAAATAGGTACACAAGTCCACTTTTAAGCAATTCTCACAAATGTATATAAACCACCAATGAACAATTGTTCTTTAAATGATGTGCTGTGATCTTTCAGTTTTCATTAGAATTAAATGCATCATCTGAAGTATATGCTTTTGAAGGAGGTTATCTATGGGTAGAGCACATCAGAAGTGAGAAGAGCTAAAGCAGAGGCTCTAACACATGCTGGAAACGTTCAAGCAACAATAGGGAGTCTACTGTGGCTGCAGTGGAGTGAGGTACTGGAGAGCAGTTAGGTTTGGGGAGGAACTGAGAATGGGGAGCCAGACCATAGAGGGCCTTTCATACTTCATGCTCAGTCATGTCCGACTCTGCAACACTTTGGACTGTAGCCCACCAGGCTCCCATGAGGGAGAGAGAGACGGGCTGTCTCTTATAGTAGCATCTGAACTGATAAATGTAGGAGTGCTTAAATCGTAAAAATCAACACCTTGCAACAATACTAGTTAAGATTGGTTCAGGAAGTCATCAAGTGATACTAAAAATCAGGGGGAAATTTCACGAGGAACAGGAGTATTTCCATGGTCTCAAAGTCTCTCTCCACAAATTATTAGTTCAAAGTATGGGGTAGGAAGACCAGGCCACACACTCACCTGGTGATTATGCTAACAACACAGAGAGGAGAGAGAAAGTGCCTGCAGGTAAGATGCTCTAGGAAGGAAATATTATGTTTATGTTATTCCAGCTGGGTATGCACAGCCTGAGTAATGGGGAAACATTAGGGAAACCTAAACTGAGAAACACTCACAAGTCTTAATATCAGACTTACCTGGTGGTCTAGTGGTTAACAATCCACCTACCAATGCAGGGGACACGTGTTCGAGTCCCAGTTCGGGAGGGTCCCACATGCTGCAGGGCAAGTAAGCCCACACACCACAACTACTGCAGCCTGCCAGCCCTAGAGTCTGAGCTCCGGAACAGGAGAAAGCACCGCGGTGAGAAGCCCACTTACAGCAAGTACAGAGTAGCCCTCTCCGCTGCAGCTAGAGAACACCCGCGTGCAGCAGTGAAGACCCAGCACAGTCCAAAGTAAATAATTAAATAGTATTTCTAAGTCTCAGTATCAAGGGAAATTTTTGAAAACACACTTCGCCAAAGAAGATATACATGTAACAAATGCACCAAACGTGCTCAGCATAGTCATTAGGGAAACGCCTAAAACAACAATGAGATACTTCTACACACTTAATGAGAATCACTAAAATTAAAAAGACTGACCATTCTAAGTGTTCACTAGAAACTGGAGGATCTGATCCACTGCTGTAGGAAGAGAAATGGTACAATCACTGGAAAATTCAGCACTTTCTTAAGAAATCAAACAAGCACCTACTGTATAATTCACCTATTTCCTTATAGGTCTTTATCTTTATGTCCCTATGTCCATATGGACATAAAAATATGTCCATAGAAGACCTGTACATGAATGTTCATAGTTTCATATATGTAATTTCCAAAAACTGGAAACAATCCAAATGTCCACCAACAGGTAAATGGATAAACAATCTATAGCATATCCAGGCAAAGGAACACGTCAACAATAAAAAGAATGGAATATTGATGTATGCACCAACATGGATGAATCTCACAAAGTTATGCTGAAAGAAATAGTACACACTTTATACTTCCACTTACATGACTCCAAAATATAAACTAATCTGGTTCAGTTCAGTTCAGTTGCTCAGTCATGTCCGACTCTGGGCGACCCCATAGACGGCAGCCCACCAGGCTCCCTTGTCCCTGGGATTCTCCAGGCAAGAACACTGGAGTGGGTTGCCATTTCCTTTTCCAATGCATGAAAGTGAGAAGTGAAAGTGAAGGCCCTCAGTCGTGTCTGACTCTTCACAATCCCATGGACTGCAGCCTACCAGGCTCCTACGTCCATGGGATTTTCCAGGCAAGAGTACTGGAGTGGGGTGCCATCTACTTCCACTTACATGACTCTAAAATATAAACTAATCTGGTTCAGTTCAGTTCAGTCGCTCAGTCGTGTCCAACCCTGTGCGACCCCATAGACGGCAGCCCACCAGGCTCCCCCATCCCTGGGATTCTCCAGGCAAGAACACTGGGGTGGGGTGCCATCTACTTCCACTTACATGACTCTAAAATATAAACTAATCTGGTTCAGTTCAGTTCAGTTCAGTCGCTCAGTCGTGTCCGACTCTCTGTGACCCCATGAATCGCGGCACTCCAGGCCTCCCTGTCCATCACCAACTCCCGGAGTAGAAAGCAAATTAGTGGTTGTGTCAGGAATGGAGGAGATGGATGGCTGGAGAGAGAAATTCCAACGGGACATGTGGAAACTCATATGTATTTCAAAACCTATCAAATTGTACAACTTATGTACAGTTTACTGAGTGGCAATTTTCTCGCTAATAAAATTTTTTAAAATGTAAAAATGTGTTTACATTGTAAAAGAGAAAGGCTGAGGAATCATTTCAGAATGGAGGAGATTAAGAGGAGTAATAAGTCAGTACTTGATCTTGAACTGAATCTTGCACTTAAAGAGAACAAATGCTCTAAATCAGGGGTCCCCAACCTCTGGGATCTAATGCCCGATGGTCTGTGGTGGAGCTGCTGTAATATATATATTATATTTATATATATAGATATATAATATATAGATATAAAGTGCACAGTAAGTGTAATGTCCTTGAATCATCCTGAAACCAGCCTCCCTCCCTGTCCATGGAAAATTTGTCTCCCACAAAACCCATTCCTGGTGCCAAAAAGTTTGGGAACTGCTGCTCTAAGGAACATTATAGGGACAATTGATGAAGTTGTAATATGAACTATAGATAAGATAAAATATTGAGCAGATGTTAAGTTTCCTGAATTTGAGAGTTATACTGTGGTTTTGTAAAAGAATATTCAGCTTGTATTTAGGAAATACACACAAGTTTCTAAGGGTAAAGTGCCATGATGTATTGAAAGTACTCTCAAATGGTCAAAAAAGTTAATCATATGTCTATATCTATATCTATCTGTGTATATAAAGTGAGCTGATGATAAAGTAAATGTGGCAGAATATTTTTTTAAATTATAAGTCTGAGTAAAAGGTAAAAACAACAGAAAATTTAAGTGGTAACTTTTGGTGAGTGAAACAGGAGAGGAGAGGGCTGCTATAAATGATGATTGGTTTTCTGGTTAAGTTTCTTTATACTATTTTATTTCTAAAATTACATTTATATTTTTATTTCTTCAGTTTTAAGTTTAAATTTTTTAGGAGTCCTTTACTGAGATTTTTTTTTTTTTTAATCACTAAGGTATGCATTTGGTTACACCTGCTGTAAGAAATCCATATTGAAATTCCCTGTAGGGATCAAAAAGTTCCCCACAGAGTCGTCTTGGCTCCATGTATTTTGGGGGTGACCAAGGCCCCAGATTCTATCTCATTGAATACGGTGCTATACAGACTGAAAGAAAAAAAAGAGAAGTAGCTCAGTCATTTCTGACTCTTCTGTGATCCCATGGACTGTAGCCTACCAGGCTCCTCCATCCATGGAATTTTCCAGGCAGGAGTACTGGAGTGGGTTGCCATTGCCTTCTCCAGGGGATCTTCCCAACCCAGGGCTGGAACCTGGGTCTCCTGCATTGAGGGCAGATGCTTTACCATCTGAGCCACCAGGGATAAGTTATACATACAGACGGGGTGGCCCTCTATTCAAAGAGTCTCCTTGCATTCCCTCAGCTTTTACAAGTAAAGCTATCCTTTGCCCAGCTCAGTTGGCCACTAAAGTTAAAGCTCTGTACTTAACCAACAGCACAGAAAGGCTGCACTCCAGGTACCGGTCAGGAAATAACCTCAAACTTGCTACCACTCAAAGTTTTACAAAAGCTCAATTGAAAGGAATAATAATTATGGACAGTGGTCTGCAGAATCTACAGTCCATTCTTCCCTCTAAATAGCCTAAAATATTTTCCTAAATTAAGCCAGACCAGCAGAGATCCACAAACCTGGCCACATCTTCAGAAATCCCCCACCCTTGCAGAATTACCTTTTACTTAACTTGGCTTTGGGGTTGATTATACATTACGACATAGTGAAGGATGTTGTAAAAAACAGACCTATGAAAACCCGACGGCCTAACTGGAGAATAGTGTCCACTTCATCACATAGTGACTTCTCTGTGAGCGTTTACAAGAGAATTTTCTTCCTGGTCTCCCAACCAGAAATAATTATGCTACTCTTTGAGTAACTAGCTTGTTTTTTATCTCCTAAACACTGTGAATCATGTACTGATCGTTTTTCCTTCTCGATTTTGTCTGCCAAAAATCTTAGAGGTAAATTTGTGGTCAGCCTCTAGCAGGACGGTGGGACCTTACAATTTCTACTTTGTGCATTAATCTTATTTCCAGCTTTATTGTTGAATCAGTAAGGCATGATGGAACCAGAGTACCCAGCTTTAAGGCCCAGAGTTCTACCCCTTACCATTTGTATGGTGTCTATCACTTCTCCATGCCTCAGTTACCTCATTGGTAAAATACCGAGAATAACAGCACTGATCTTGTGAGGATGTAGTCAGGTGGGCCCATGTATGCAAAGTGCTTAGAACAGTGCCTACCTTCCCCCCAGAAAATGGTATACGTTTGTGCATGTGTGTGTGTGTGTGTGTGTGTGTGTTAGTCACTCAGTCACGTCTGACTCTTTACACGTTTAGACATTATTATTTTTATATCATCTGACCTGTTCTCACTTTTCCATTGTATTGATTTCCTCTCCCACCAATTTTTAATGTAATCTTTTTTCTTAGTGTAGATGTATGTATGTGTGTGTGTTGGAGAAGGCAATGGCACCCCACTCCAGTACTCTTGCCTGGAAAATCCCATGGACAGAGGAGCCTGGTAGGCTGCAGTCCATGGGGTTGCTTAGAGTCGGACATGACTGAGTGACTTCACTTTCACTTTTCGCTTTCATGCATTGGAGAAGGAAATGACAACCAACTCCAGTGTTCTTGCCTGGAGAATCCCAGAGACAGGGCAGCCTGGTGGGCTGCTGTCTATGGGGTCGCACAGGGTCGGACACGACTAAAGTGACTTAGCAGCAGCAGCAGCATGTGTGTGTGTGTGTGTGTGTGTGTGTGTATGTAAACCACTTAAAATGTTTCCTGGACCAAGACTGGGTGTAAAAAAATAAAAATAAAAATGCATAAAGCAACTGAGAATAAATTAGAAATAACCAATTTGAAAATATTGATTTTTATAAAAATAAACTCACACAATAGCTACAATATGGATTATCATCTAGATGGACTTTAACCTGGCCCTCAAACCTTTTGGAAACCACCAGAAATCTGATTACACTCTGATTTGCTCCTAATTACAGTTTGTCTTGATGATGGGTTTCTATGAGAAAAGGCTCACCTTTCATACCACATAACCGTTCAAAGTTTGTCATTGGGAAGCTACACGAACTCAATCAATGGACAAACCTGCAGGAAAGGGGTTTCTCTGCCTTATCCTTGATTTGATGAGGGTTTGGGACTCTAAAGAAGCATCTCTCCGATGCTCTGCTAACAAGGCAAGGCCTCTTTTCGCATGTGTGTGTGGAGATCATTTATTCAGATAAAATGAAAGTTAGATACCTGACATAGATGGGGAACACATGTACACCCGTGGCCGATTCATGTCAATGTATGCCAAAACCAATACAGTATTGTAAAGCAATTAGCCTCCAATTAAAATAAATTTATATTAAAAAAAGATACCTGACATAAAGAAAGATGTGGGACAGAAAAGGATGTTTAAAAGCCCTGAAAGGTTTTACTTCTGCACTGAATATACTTCAGTTAAAATAAAATGCTGTTTTATTTCTCCACAATTTAAATTGCACAACTGATGTACATTATACAAAATCTGTTTCTCATCCACTTTTCTCACTCTCCATCTCTGATGACAGTTGTTGGGAAAACTGGCCCTGGGCATAGGTCAGGGATCATCAAAAAGGATCCCTTGCTGGGCAAAAATACTTTCTTCAAACTTTTAGTTGCAATGACTTACAGCTTTGTTCCTTTGGCTAAATCACAGTAAGGTTTCTCCTTTTGTAATGAAAGTAACCCCTAGGGGATATATTAAGCTGTCTCGACCACCTTGAGATAACACTATTGAATTTTTAACTAAAAGCAAGTTTTAATAAAGGAAGGGACTTAGTCAACAAATATTTACTCAGCACCCACTTTGGGCTCAACAGGCATGGGAGGCACACTTCTGCAGTATTCCCTCATGGAACATCGTAATGAAGGGAGGCCAGGAATGACCAATATGCCAGGTAATAAGGTCAAGAAGAAACCATATTGCTAGAGAAGGACACTGTTTGATGGGGGTTGGGAGGAGCAACACTACTCAGACAGGGTGGTCCAGGAAGGCCTCACTGATGAGACAAGAGAGAACACACAAGTTCTGTGGTCAGCAGATGTGTGCTTGGGTGTTGCTTAGTCGCTCAGTGGTGTCTGATTTTTTGCAGCCCCATGGATTGTGCCTGCCAGGCTCCTCTGTCCATGGGGATTCTCCAGGCAAGAATACTGCAGTGGGTTGCCATGCCCTCCTCCAGGGGATCTTCCCAATCCAGGGATTGAACCCAGGTGTTCCACATTGTAGGTGGATTCTTTGCCATCTGAGCCATCAGGGAAACATATGGTCAGCAGATGGATTACAACTCAGGTGAGAAAGAAAAACCTCTCAGAAAAAGGAACAGGGAGTCCTGGAGTCACTTTGCTGGTTGTTGAACAGCAGTCAGGTTCTGAGTCCTTATCTTGGCTCTGTGGACTCCCTGCCCTGCCTAATCTCATCTTTCAGAAGAGGGTAATAATGTTTGCCCTGTCTGTACCTTGGAGCTACTGGTGTTTGAGTTAATATTTAGAGACTATTTTGAGCCCTACAGGCAAGAAACATTAGGAAAACACAAGGTATGTTGTTTTCCTTGTATTTTTCTCCTATTTCTTTCAGTTCTGATTGGTTTTTTGTCTGGTTTTTGATGTTGTTGTTTTTAAATAAACAAAGAGGGCTGGTGGCCTATTCCTCCTCTCTGTGAGCCAGCACCATAGAACACCATACATTCTTCATCTTTCAAGAGCAGTCCTGAGATCATCCTCTATACTCTAGAGTCAAGGTAAACAAGAAACCAGAAAAGAACCTGTTCTTCCCTTTAAGATAAACAAACTCTCTCAGCCAATCATTGCTAGACATGGTTATAGGGGTTAATGCTTACAGGAAAGCTCCCTTGAAGAATTTATTTATAGAGAAAAGCAAAAAAGCAAAGGATGCCCCCAAGTCCTTGAGGTAGGAAGAGAGCTGTGCAAATAAAATCCCTAGCAGCAGCTTGCTTGTTTAATGTGTCAACTGTTCTGGAGAAGTGAACAGAACCCTGCAAGACATAATTTACTTTTTCTGGGTCTGTAAAGTTCAACTGAACTCTTTTCGAAGCCCTCAGATTGCATTCTAACTTTCTTCCATTTTCTCTTACCCAAAACAGTAGAATGAGGTAAACCTGGAGGAAACAGAATGATAGAGGAAGGGGGAAATTAGGAAAACTTTGAGTCAAGTACTGAAATTGGGGACAGCAAACGTCCATAAAAAATATTTGGAGTTTAAGTCTTTAAATACTTAGAATGGGACTTTAGAAACAAGTTTTTATTACAGAAAAGCCAAGCATGTATGAAAATAGAGAAAGCCATCTAATGAGCAGCTAATTGCAACTTCACCAATTTTTAGCCCATCACTGTGTTCCATCTAGGCCCCAACTCAACTCCCTGTGCCTCCGTGAATTATTTTTAAGCAAACCCCAGATTGTTGCCTCACTTCATTAGTAAATTCTGTCAAATCTCATTTTTCTGGTTGGTTATTTTCTATAAATTCATCACAAACTGAATTAGCAAATACTAATCCACTACTCATGGGCGAGAAAAAGGGTTAGTTTCCTATGAGCCGCTGGTCACATTGTGAGCAACTAGTCAATACATAGCTTTTCTTATGTGTGTCAGTTTAAAGACACTTGAAGTATAACGCTGATTTATTAACACCGAACTCAAGGTCAACAACATCATAACTCATAACTGTAAGTGGTCTACCTAATGCAAGTTTTTCTTCTCTGTAACATTGCATCACAGTCTTCTTATATTGATAGCTAGAAACGTTGCACAGCACTTCAGCACTACACTCAGAGGCCAAAAAAACCAGCAGGAAGCACAAAAATGTGAAAAACATGGCACTAAGCACACGGTGAGGTCACTTGTTTACAAGTGAGAACTATGTGAGAACTGAAACCAGGAGGCTGAAGGCCGCTTTGTTCAGCCTCATCTGCAACGTGTGCATTGGGCAACTCCAGTTTCGTGCTGCTCTACATGTGTCTGCAAATGGCCGCAGAAGCATCATGACTACTGACTTAGGGGTTGCAAATACATTTTCATGTATCCACAAAAAATGAGAATTGATTATATTTTGACATGTATCTGAGGTACAGATTGTTTTTATTAACATAACCACAGTAGCATTTTTTACTTCACATGAGCAATAAAAATAAGTATTTTAAAATGATATTTCTCATTCATTAGTGACATTCAATAATGCCACTCATTCAATCATGACAATTAAATAATATCACTCATTAATTCAAATATTTATTGTCTACTGCATGTTTTATAATTGGATGAGATGAAGATAAAATTAGAGCAATAATTATAAAATGTCCCATCTCAAATATGATAGTAATTTCAAATATTTCATATCATTTTTTAAATTTTCTAATGTGTTTTTGAGGGCAAGATTTCCTGTCATCATGTGATTCCATCCAGTATCATAATATAATATTACTAGGGAAACATACTTTAATTCCTCACATCCTTAGCAAACCAGCCACTATACTTTTCACTTGCATATTTCTGTCTTTTGTATTGCTATATAAAAACTACACTAATGAGATGTTTTAGTTGTTTAATGTCTCATTAGTAAATGTCCGCTCTTACTGAGATCCTGACTTACAAAAGCAATTATAGTTTTCAAAGGTGGCAAAATACAAGAGTTCCAGCAATATGATTTATCCAGGATAATTACTTAAGATATGCCAGTAAAGCACTTCAATATGACAAAAAGGGGTGGGGCTGGATGGACTGGGAATTTGAGGTTAGCGGATGCAAATCATTACATATAAACAGGGTAGAAATAAGATCCTACTGTATAGCACAGGGAGCTATATTTAATATCCTGGGATAAACCATAATGGAAAAGAACCTAAAAAATAATGTGTACATGTGTATAACTGAGTCACCTTGCTGTACAGCAGAAATTAACATAACACTGTGAATCAACTATGCTTCAGTTTTAAAATAAATTAAAAATAAAATATGAGGAGAGAAAGTTTTCTGTTGATCTTTATGGCACTCCTCATAAAGCACCCTGGATCCAGTTTTTAGGTTATCAGTGTATGAGTGGCTAGATCTGTACAAAGACAGTGGGAAACATGGTAAGTGGTACATACACCAAGACTGTTTCTTTTTTCCATTGTCAAATTTCCCTTAAGCCTAGTGCCAGAAACACTTCAGTGTCATGAAACAGTCACCCTTTTTTGATGTTTCAAGTATTGGAAACAAAAACGATATTCTTTTCTAAACAGTGAAAATTACAGTCCTCAATCTAAACTCTCAATTTCAAACAACAATGACTATTGTGATGAAAACTATATAATTTCAAGTAAGCACATTTAGCCTATTGTTCCTATTTAGTCACAGGAAAACTACACTATGGGACTGCCATTTGGGGGCATGTTAGTGGTTTTGTGTTCTAGATTCAAAAGAACTAGAGATTTGAAAATTGAGCAAGCCAGGAAATTAAAGTTCAGATGTGAATAATTCTAAGCTAAAACAATAGTTATCAGGTTGATAACAGAAGTTTAATAATATTTCCCCAGTATGAGCAGATTTTTCTTTGTGTTGTTAGCTGCAATACATATTTCAGAAGAATCATTTCAACTGGCTTAAGATACAATAAAACCTTGATTAAGCTCCAAATTGACTCAAAGTTCTTATTAAATAGAAAGTTCTTGCTCTTAACCTTTATTTTAAAAAATTAAATAAGGTTAAGAAGTTTCCAGTCTGATATATAAAAAGTTTAGAAGTTACTACCCTAACAACAAAGAAAAAACTGAGCAAACTGAAAAATCTGGGTGGAGCACAGAGGATTTTTATGCAGCAAAAATACTCAGTATGATATTGTAATAATAGATACATGACATTATATATTTGTTCAAAGTCATAAATATACAACACCAAGAGTAAACCCTCATGTAAATTACAGTCTTTGGAGAGTTATGATGTGTCAATGCAGGTCACCATTTATAACAAATGTTTCACTTTGATGGGGAACGTTGACAATGGGGAGAGTCTATGCACCTGCATGGGTAGAGTATACAGGAATCTCTATAACCTCCTCTCAATTTTGCTATGAACCTCAAACTGCTCTTTAAAAAATCAACTCTTCTTAGATCCATAAGGAAGTGTTGATCACAGGGACAATCACTGTCCCCCAAATTCAAGAGACCAACAAGTGAGTGCAGGGAATCAACAACTTACCAGGCCAGAAACCTACAAACAAAGCCCCCATGAGAACCCATGCAGGAGTAGCAGAACCTGAACTATAACTGATGAACTGCTAGATGCTGCTGCTGCTGCTGCTAAGTCGCTTCAGTCGTGTCTGACTCTTAGCGACCCCATAGACAGCAGCCCACCAGGCCCCTCCGTCCCTGGGATTCTCCAGGCAAGAACACAGGAGTGGGTTGCCATTTCCTCCTCCAATGCATGAAAGTGAAAAGTGAAAGTGAAGTCGCTCAGTCGTGTCTGACTCTTAGCGACCCCATGGACTGCAGCCTACCAGGCTCCTCTGTCCATGGGATTTTCCAGGCAAGAGTCAAAGAGAAAATCTCCACTCCAAGGGGATCCAATCTTTAAAGGGCCTCACACTTTTGTGTTTTATCTCCTGAAACTCTACTAAGTTCTCACAGTGAGTATCAGAGAAAAATCTCTTCATGCTTCCAGCAGGGGGAGGAAAAAGAAATCATTTTGAAATACAGTAGAACATCCTGTTCTTAACAAGACCCGCCCTCAGGAGAAACAATTTAAACAGAGCCTAACCTGCTAAAATTTTGTCAGAATCTAACTGACTTGGGGGAAGGGAAACAGCCAACTCCAGCCACAAAAGGCAGAAAAAGAACAGAAGACAAATATATATACATATAATATTATACATATACATATGTTATATCATATATGTATATACACATACACATATATATAGTGAAACGATTACAATGTCCTGGAGACATTGAGTGCTTTCCAGGTAGTAAAGAATTCAGTGGTAAAGAATCCACCTGCCAATGTAGGAGACATGAATTCAATCCCTAGGTCAGGAAGACCCCCTGTAGGAGGAAATGGCGAATCACTCCAGTATTCTCGCCTCGGAAAACTCCATGCACAGAGGAGCCTGGTGGGCTACAGTTCATGGGATCGCAAAGAGTTGGACACTCCTGAGCGATTAAGGACACACGCACAGAGACCTTGAAAGGATAAAAAAGAGTACTGTGAACAACCGTATGCCCGCAAATTTGATAACCTATATGAGGGGAACCATTCCTTGAAAGACACAATCAAGTAGGAAGTGCCAAGTCTGGATAGGTTCACTGGTGAATTCTATCAAACATTTAAGGAAGAAATTATACCAATTCTCTACAGTCTCTCTCAGAAGACAGAAACAGAGAAAATACTAACTCATTCTATGAAGCATTACCATAATACCAAAACCAGACAAAAATGTGATATGAAAACTACAAACCAACATTTCTCATGAACATAAATATAAACATCCTCAATAAAATATTAGAAAATCAAATTCAACAATTTAGAAAAAGAATTACATAACCAAGTGTGATTTATTCCAGGTAGGTTCATTTAACATTCAAAATCAGATAAGTAAAGTTAAAGAGTATAAGCGTGAGGAGTAAAAGGGAAAACTAAAAAGTGAAAGTACAAAGTAGACGCTAAAGGTGAAAGTAAAAGATGAAAGTGAAGAGAATAAAAAGTAAAAGTAAAAGTTTAAAGTAAAAGTAGAAATAAAAAGAAAAAGTGAAGTAGAAGCAAGGTGAAAACGAAAACTAAGCATGATAGGTTAAAAATAAAAGTGAAAAGCAGGAGTGAAAGTAAAACGTGAAAGTGGTTGTTTAAAAGGAAAGTAGAAAGTACGAGTGAGAAAGTGAAAGCAAAAAGTGAAAGCTCCTTAAAAGTAAAAAGCTACCTAGAAGTTAAAAGTTAGAAGTAAAAAATGCGATCCATCACATCAGTTTGTTGTTAAGAAAAATTACATGATCATATCAATGGAAACAGAAACAAAAATTTAGCCAACACCCATAATAATGAAAATTCTCAGTAAACTAGGAATCATGGTGAACTTCCTCAGAGAGTATACATACACACACACCCCTGCACAAAAAGCCCTATGGCTAACATTACATGTAACGATGAGAAACTTGATGCTTTCCTATTAAGATCAGGACTAAGACATGGATGCTCCCTCTCAAGACTGCTTTTCAACATTGCAGTGGAAATCCTAGCTAATGGAATATGAAAAGGATATTGGGAAGGGAGAAATAAAACTTTGTTTGTAGGTAACATTCTTCAGAATAATCCCAAAGAGTCAACAGCATCAGAAAACCTTTGTCAGGAAACTCTTATAAGCAATTATCATAAAGTTACAGGATACGAAGTTAATATACAAAAGTCAATCACTTTCCTATACAGATTATACCTCGTTTTATTGCATTTTGCAGAAATCACAGTTTTAATTGAAAGTTTGCGGTTTTTAAAAATACTCTATTGCTAAAGAAATGTCAGTTTCTGGAGAATATTACATAAACTTAGTTGATAAAACAGCAACAGGGTTTGAGAGGACTGATTTCAATTTCAAAAGTTCTGCTGTTTGTAGGTAAACAGATAATCAAAAGCAGTAAAGGCTACAGAGAAACCATTTGTGCAAAGAAAAGCGTCATCAATCGATACAGCAGACTTTCCTGTTCCTTTAAGAAATTTTCACAGCCACTCCAGCCTTTAGCAATCACGACCCTAGTCAGTCAGCATCCATCAACTTGGAGCCAAGACCTTCCATCAGCAAAAAGCTTACAACTCACTACAGAGCTCAGCATTTTTAAACTAAGGTATGTACATTTTTTGGATATAATGCTATGTTACACAGTTAATAGACTACAGTACAGTATACACATAGCCTTTATAAGCACTTGGAAACCAAAAACTTATGTAACTCTATTGCATATTCAGTTTATTGCAGTGGTTTGGAATTGAACCTGCAGTGTCTCTGAGATATGTATGTCAGCAATGAACAAGTGGAATTTGAATTAAAAAATGCAACACCATTTATATTAGCACCCCTCCAAATGAAATACTTAGGTAGAAATCTAACAAAGTACATACAAGATCTCTAAGAAGAAAATGGCAAAACTCTGAAAAACTACCAAACTGTAAAATTCCCCTCTTTTGTGTCCTGTCTACCTGTCCAACTTTACCTTCACTCTGTTTGATCCTTTCCACCTTCATTCTCACCCACGTACTATACATTCTGGCCATGTGCAACTAATGCCCCGTCCTGAAAGTGTGTATCATGTTTTACGTGTCTATGCCTTTGCACACACTATTCTAATAAGCTCTCACCAATAATGACTATTATGACATAAGTATGCTAGTTGCTCAGTCGTGTCCAACTCTTTGTGACACCATGGACTGTAGCCTACCAGGCTCTTTTGTCTCTGTGGAATTCTCCAGCAAGAATAGTGGAGTGGATTGCCATTCTCTTCTCCAGGGGATCTTCCTGACCCAGGAATCAAACCTGGATCTTCTGCATTGCAGGCAGATTCTTTACTGTCTGAGCCACCAGGGAAGCCTGTCATAAAGGACTGTAGAAATATTAATACATCCACTTAATGAAGAATAAAAATACAGAAGCTTAATGAAAAATAATACAAGAAATAAAGTATATCAGGTCAGTGTGAAGTGGTCACTCTCAAAGGCAGGGCACCCTGCATTGTGAAACTGCTCTCGTCAGAGTCATTGTCAGACTTCATCCTAACATCCTTTTCTGCTCTCCATTTGCTTGATCTCTCAGTGACACTGATCACTGTCCAGTAAAGCAAACTCCTCTCTTAGCTTCAACGACACTACATTCTCCTGGTCCCCTTCCTCACTCGTCTGCTCAACTAATCTGCTTATTTCTCTTCTGCTTGACCTCTGAACACTAGTGTATTAGTGTAACCCAGGACTCCATCCTCAGTCCCCCTGCCCTCTGCTTTCCTCTACCCACATTCACTTGTTGGACAATCTTATGTGTTCCCATGGCATTAGAGACCATCTATCTGTCAAAGACTCCCACATTTAGGTCACCAGCTCTGACTTCTTTTCTAGACTCCAGTTTCCTTTATCCACCTTGACATTTTCTTTTCAGATTTTAAAGGCATCTCAAACTACATAATCAAAACAAAGCTTTCTATTGACCTTCCCCCCAAATTTCCGTCCCTTCCCTGTCTTTTCATCTCAGTGAAATGGCTCCACAGTTGCTCATACCAAAAATCTAGAAATAGTCTTTAATGCCTTTGTTTGCCTTCCCTTTTATACCCAATTCATCAGGAAGTCTACTGATGCCACTTCCAAAATACATCCTGACTTTTCCTCCTTTACCTCCCCTGGAACTGCTTTATTTCCAGGTTTTAGCATCTCCTGCCTAGATAGCCTAACAGCCTCCTAGCTGGACGCTGTGTCTGTATTCTTGCTCTTCCAAAATTTATTTATAGAGTAGTAGAACCCACTCCAGTGTTCTTACCTGGAGAATCCCAGGGACAGGGGAGCCTGGTGGGCTGCTGTCTATGGGGTTGCACAGAGTGGGACACGACTGAAGTGACTTAGCAGCAGAAGTGATCTTTACAAAGTATAAATTAAAAGTCACTCTCTGGCTGCAGAATCCCTCAATGGCACCCCATTTTACTTAGAATAAAATGAAACCTTTCCCATGATCTACATCAGTGTTGGTGATGACACTCCTGCTAATTTCTCAAGCTCGTCTGGCACTGCGCCCCCATCTTGTCTCATACCCTCCAGCCACACTGGTCTTTGTTCGGTCCTATGAACTCCTCAATCATTTTCCACATTTGCACGTTCTGTTTCCTCTGCCTAGAATACTCTGTCCTCCAGATATCTGTGTGATTGGCTCCCTAAAGTCATTTAGATCTCAATTTGAATATTGTCTAAAAAAGCCAGTCTTGAAAATCTTGCTGCTCTTATTTACAAGAGTAAGTCTTGTTTAGGTGATTGTGTGTATGGCGATTCTCTAAAAGAGGGAACACACGAGGAGGATACAGTTTTGCAAAAAAAAAAAAAAGTTCAATTCAGAACCTTTTGAGTTTGAGATGGGATGCCACCTGACATTCGACTGGATAGGAAAGAGATACAATTGAACATGTGGTTATCAGTGCATAGGGGGCAACAGAAGGCAGGAGAGTAGGAGGGTTTGTCTCAGGAAATTAGAAATGTCATAAAGGGACTGGTTGGAGAACATTATGAAATGACACCCATTTATAGGAAAGGGTACCAAAGGGCCTAGGGGATAAGAAGGAACAAGAAAACCAGTGAAAAAGGAGACAAGAAGGCGAAGGAGAAAGATGTTTCCAGAAGAATTAAGTGATAAACGCCTATAAGAAATGGAAAGTGTAAATAAAAGGAAAAGGAGTCTATTGTCTGGAACTGATTGGTGATTGAAGGCCTGGGCTGGAGCTTCAAGCTGAATTGCAATAGTTGGAGATGAAGAGGACAGGTGATGATTCTCGCCTGCTGCTTTACCAAATGTCTGTCTCCTTCACCAGATTTAAAGCTCTAACCCTACCCTCAAAAGCACTTCCCCAGTGGGTGAATGAAAGGAGAGGCTAGGGAAGGAGGACAGGGAAAGACAGTTCAGTTCAGTCACTCAGTCACGTCCGACTCTTTGTGACCCCATAGACTGTAGTTCGTCAGGCTTTCCTGTCCATCGCCAACTCCTGGAGCTTGTTCAAACTCATGTCCATTTAGGCGGTGATGCCATTCAACCATCTCATCCTCTGTCGCCCTCTTCTCCTCCTGCCCCCAATCCCTCCCAGCATCAGGGTCTTTTCCAATGAGTCAACTCTTCGCATGAGGTGGCCAAAGTACTGGAGTTTCAGCTTTAGCATCATTCCTTCCAAAGAACACCCAGGGCTGATCTCCTTTAGAATGGACTGGTTGGATCTCCTTGCAGTCCAAGGGACTCTCAAGAGTCTTCTCCAACACCACAGTTCTCTGCATATAAGTTAAATAAGCAAGGTGACAATATACAGCCTTGACGTACTCCTTTTCCTATTTGGAACCAGTCCATTTTTCTGTGTCCAGGTCTAACTGTTGCTTCTTGACCTGCATACAGATTTCTCAGGAGGCAGGTCAAGTGGTCTGGTATTCCCATCTCTTTCAGAATTTTCCACAGTTTGTTGTGATCCACACAGTCAAAGGCTTTGGCATAGTCAATAAAGCAGAAGTAGGTGTTTTTCTGGAATTCTCTTGCTTTTTCTATGATCCAACGGATGTTGGCAATTTGATCTCTGGTTGCTCCGCCTTCTCTAAATCCAGCTTGAACATCTGGAAGTTCACTGTTCACATACTGTTAAAGCCTGGCTTGGAGAATTTTGAGCATTACTTTACTAGCGTGTAAGATGAGTGCAATTGTGCGGTAGTTTGAACATTCTTTGGCATTGCCCTTCTTTGGGATTGGAATGAAAACTGACTTATTCCAGTCCTGTGGCTACTGCTGTGTTTTCCAGATTTGCTGGCATATTGAATGCAGTACTTTCACAGCATCATCTTTTAGGCTTTGAAATAGTTCAACTGGAATGCCATCACCTCCACGAGCTTTGTTCATAGTGATGCTTCCTAAGGCCCACTTGACTTCACACTCCAGGATGTATGGCTCTAGGTGAGTGATCAAACCATTGTGGTTATCTGGGTCTTGAAGACTTTTTTTTTAATAGCTCTTTTGTGTATTCTTGACACCTCTTCTTAATATCTTCTGCTTCTGTTAGGTCCATACCATTTCTGTCCTTTATTGTGCCCATCTTTGCATGAAAGGCTCCCTTGACATCTCTAATTTTCTTGAAGAGATCTCTAGTCTTTTCCATTCTATTTCTTTGCATTGATCACTGAAGAAGGCTTTTTTCTCTCTCCTTGCTATTCTGTGGAACTCTGCATTCAGGCGGGTATATCTTTCCTTTTCTCCTTTGCCTTTAGTTTCTTTTCTTTTCTCAGCTACTTGTAAGGTCTCCTTAGACAACCATTTGCCTGTTTGCATTTCTTTTTCTTGGAGATGTTCTAGGTCACTGCCTCCTGTGTAATACCATGAACCTCTGTCTGTAGGTCTTCAGGCACTCTATCAGATCAAATTGCTTGAATCTATTTGTCACTTCCACTGTATAATCATAAGGGATTTGATTTAGGTCATACCTGAATGGTCTAGTGGTTTTCCCCACTTTCTTCAAAAAGGAGATAAATGGATAGATAAGGAGAAAAATAGAAAGTAGAGAAAGGAAGGGACAGAAGAGAAAGCCAAGCAAGGAAAGATGCAGCAGTGGGTTCAGTTCAGTTGCTCAGTCGTGTCCAACTCCTTGCGACCACATGAATTGCAGCACTCCAGGCCTCCTTGTCCATCAACAACTCCCAGAATTTACTCAAACTCATGTCCATCCAACCATCTCATCCTCTGTCATCCCCTTCTCTTCCTGTCTTCAATCTTTCCCAGCATCAGTCTTCTCAAATGAGTCAGCTCTTCGCATCAGGTGGCCAAAGTATTGGAGCCTCAACTTCAGCATCAGTCCTTCCAATGAATATTCAGGACTGATTTCTTTTAGGATGGACTGATTGGATCTCCTTGCAGTCCAAGGGACTCTCAAGAGTCTTCTCCAACACCACAGTTCAAAAGCATTAATTCTTCAGCCCTCAACTTTCTTTACAGTCCAACTCTCATATCCATACACGACTACTGGGAAAACCATAGCCTTGACTAGATGGTGGGTAGATGGGATCTAATTGCTTAAGATTAGAACTTACTGAGCACATTTATATGTGGAGGCAAAAATAACCCAATTGGGAGAGCTTTGGGACACTGGAAGGAGAAACCACGGTGAGAGGGTAGAAGGGCTCAGAAACTAGCGAAAGGATGAATCTTATATCGATAATACAATGAAAACTAAGTGTTTGTAAGACTGGCAGAATATCATTGATAAGCCACAGATAATCTGTAAAGGGTGATTTTTAATTATTTTATAATACTAGTTTCTTACTGATTTAATCACACAGTTATGAGAAATAGCTAATATTTATCAATATACCTGATTTTAAATTCCTGATGAAATTCTTAACAACTCAGTTGTCACTTGTTCTTATTCCATCAGAATTTTAATTTTTAGAAAAACTTTCTACTTTATCTATAAAATATATTACCTTTGAAAGTGAGACAGGAATAAAACCAGGAATAAAGAAGAAGTATGCTTAATTTTCACATAAAATAAATGTCTGAATCTTAAACCCTCTTAAAAGAAATTGTTCTGCTATGCAGTTTCAAAACTAACAGAGGGCAACAGAAGAAACTAGGAAATTAGGTTCATTGTTTGTTACAAAAAAAAAATTCCAGTCTAAGTCTTCCTCTATTTTAGTACATGTCCTCTGAGGAATGTAAACTTCTCCCCACCTCCAGAAAAAAAAAAAAAAAAAGAAAACTTAACAGTTACTAAACTCTACTCCAGCATTGTGCTAATGTAGCCAAATTTCTTGTTTACTGAAACTGAACTGTCCTAACATTTGTCCTGTATGTTCCTACCTAGTGGACAAGTACTGATTTCTTTGTGCTTTATAAAATCTTATTTTGGCCTCACCTGTAACCCAAGGAAAAGAAATCTGAATTTTACCTAATTTCAATCTTAGTTAAGGACTGGCAAAAAATACAAATTTGTTTTACACTTCAAGAACTAGGTGCCTAACTAAGCCCTAACATAGGATTCTTCATCTCTTTCATAGGGTATTTTCTCAGGGCCTCAGAGATCTCCGATTTGTAAGAAAACAGTGAGACTCACGAAGTCAGTGACTTGACCTCCTGCCACTAGTTATCAACAAAGTTAGAGCTAGATCTCAGGTGTTCTGAGTCTAAGCACACTTTATTTCCCACTGCTTGTGGGTGCCCTTTTAAAGTACTTGTAAATATACATGGCTAAAATATTGTGTTTCCAAGGGACAGTGTATCCCAGCTGATTCTTCTGAAATAAATTCTGAATTTCACTTTTTCTTCATTTCAATCTTAGCTACTTTCACTAATCCAGAAGATGGCATCCTGTTAGTTGATAACCAGAGCCCACGCTCCCATTTTGCTTTAGGGTCTTTTTATTGCTCCTTAATGTCTCCTGCAGTGAGCATGGACTCTATGAATGAAGGGGAGTCTGCCTTGGTCTGCTAAATTTACAGAGCTAGTAAATCTAAAAGAAAACTTTTAGAAACAAATGGCTTATTAGTATTTGCGGCTGGTTTTTGTTTTGTGTGTAGATTACTGTCACATGAGCAATTAAGAGTTCTGTGTGGGCATCGTCACCCACTCCACCAGCACCCAGAGCACACACCTCTTCCACCACCCTCAGGATTTCTCAGGCCTAATACATCTTGTCCCAGAGCTGTGTCCACCCTCACAGCTCCCCAGGGGCAGCCTGCCTCTGCTTTGGACACTTGCCTCCACCAAAGCACCCTGCCAATAGGGGCTCTCCTGGGTACCTTGTCAATCCCACTCCCGCCCCACCCCCAGAAACACACACAGCTGAAGTGCAGGGGCTTTTACACTCTAGAATCTCTCTTTCCCAGTGGGAGCCATGGAATACACTTTTCCACCTTCTGCTCCACACCCATTTTATAGCCCTGAACATAGTCTCTCCTGGACTCAGGCAAATGCCTTTTTCTTTAAGCCCCCAAAACACAGTTTTTTGGGTCTTTAAGTCCCAATTGCTTCTAATTCTTGTTTCTTTACAGAGTTGAAGTTAGGTTGCTATGGTTCTCCTAAAGAGGAGAATGAAGGGTTAAAAATAGGGGATGTAATGCTT
This sequence comes from Bos mutus, assembly GCF_027580195.1. NCBI lineage: Eukaryota > Metazoa > Chordata > Mammalia > Artiodactyla > Bovidae > Bos > Bos mutus. Next base: position 122,233,162 of record NC_091618.1, read on the forward strand.
ACAGGCTTCCCAGGCGGCACTAGTGGTAAAGAACCCGCCTGCCAATGAGGAGACCTAAGAAATGTGGGCTTGATCCCTGGGTTCAGAAGATCCCCTGGAGGAGAGCATGGTAACCCACTCCAGTGTTCTTGCCTGGAGAATCCCATGGACAGAGGAGCCTGGAGGGCGACAGTCCACAGGGTCGAAAAGAGCTGGACACAACTGAAGTGACTTAGCACACATGCATGCACACAAGGCTTATAAAAGCCTGACATGCACGGTTCATCGCAGAGACGCGGCACTGGCGAGATGTGACACAACCAAAAACCGTCCTTCGCTTACATTTCTCATCATACGGAGGGAAAAATAGAGATTTTGACAACGATTCTTTAAAATTTCCTTTCAATCTTCTTATATGTATTAAGGCTTCCCTAGTCTGCTCTCCTCAAACTTCTTGGGCAAAACTTCTCTGCCTAGCCCAGACTTTAAAAGTTCAAACCTTCCCATCTTCAGTTTTGGTAACACACATCTTAACCTTTTTCTTAAAGTCCCTTCCCTCTACTTCCTGTCCTTTGGCACCAACTCTGCGCTCCTCCTCCACATCTTCCCCCTCAACAACAGAAGCACTGCCGAAAGCTTTCCAGGAGTGAAAGTACCTTAGGATACGCAGGATCTCCTTGAGGGCTGTAGTTCTCAAAGTGTTGTCCTTGGGACGGCATCAACAAGCACCGGAACTTGAGGGAGCCAGAAACGCTCAGATCCCACCGAGACCTACTTAAAAACTCTGGGGGTTAAGGCCCAGTGAGTGAGTTTCACGAACCCTCCAGGTGTTTCTAATGTGAGCTAAGCCGTTCAGGGTCTAATAGCAACCATAGTCAGGTGGCTGTCATTCAACATAGTGAGTGTAGATCAGAACTCCAGGGGAGCGTTCAAGTCCAACCCCCAGAGACCAGTTTCAATTGGACTACGATGTGGTTCAGAGTTTCTAGGCCATTTTACTGTTTGGCCAGGATGCTGTAACACTGCAGCATCCTCAAATAAGAACCAACTAGGGAAACAATTTTTTTTTAATACTTTGGAGAGTTTCCGGGGTGGGGGAGAAAAGGGTTGGTGGTGGTTTCCTGGTTTACATTCAAAATACTTAGCTGTCTTTATAACCTCAACTCTAAAGTAGTTGCTGAGTATGGAGCAAGACTGCATGTCCAATTTTTAAAATTTTACTTCAATAAAAAAAACATAAACGATCGTTAGAGTTTCTGAGCCCATGTGGTAGAACTGCTTTAAATAAGCAGAACTATTCTGAGCATCATGGGCACCTACACTGGCAACAGAGCACTTGCGGTTCCTTGATGGCTGGCTGGGTGCCCTCCCCCTTAACAAATTTAGCAACCCTTCAGGTCGGTGCCCTGGGCAGCTGGCCTTCTCCCTCACTCTTCTCAGCCCCCTGATCCTTTGGAACACAACTACAATTCTGCTAATGTCTTCAGACAAAGGCATCATTTTATTCAGCTTTTATTAATAGCAGCAAGTGTTAGAGACTTTGTAGACTGAACCCCGTGGGGGAAAAAGTTAGAGACTGGGTGTGGATTTAAGCATTATGCCACCTCATCAGGCCATTTTTCCACTTTCTTTTCATAAGGACCAAAATAGACAATGGAAAAAAATGCCAATTGCGATTTTCCAAATGGGAATGAGACATTGCTTTGGGAGTTCACTAGTGAAGTTTATGTTTCGATAAAATAACACAATTGCACAAATCCTACCTTTTCTGGTTTCATCTGCCTCTATTGCTGTCAACTGATTTGACATGGGGTCCTTTTTCCTTCAATTTAAGTAATCACCTGGCATTGTAGTTAGTAGTAGTATAACCTTTTTGTTGCAAGGAACATAAAACTTGACCAACATATTCAGTTTTAGTATTTTCATTTTGGTTGCATGAATTATCTTGATTAGAATATCAATTACAACACATCCCAAAATCCTGTGTGTTATCTGGTTACCCCACAAAAAATGATCGAGCTGCAGTTCAGGGAGAATCACTAAAAGCACATGTCATTTACAGGGAACTTGACTGCCAGCCTCGCTCTGTGCCCGGTGACAATAAAACATTTACAATATCTATTCTGTGCGTGCAGTAGAGGCTCAATGAGCATAAAGGAAACACATAAGAGGAGCACTGTGGTTATCCTCCGAGGAAAAGCACATCTGTTCTTTTGCTCACAATATTCTAAACAGTGCTGGGAATGGATACTCACTGCAAAAACTACCTGCTGAGAATTCCATAAAGTCTTGGACCTTGTCTTTGAAATCATTTGCAAAACTCCAGGAAAACAAAAGTTGGAAGAAACGCTGTAGGGAGATAGAACTTGAACTCTGAGCTCACCCTCCTGACCAGACAGATTATACTGCCCTATCGTTACGACCTACTCCAAAGATAACCAGTGTATTAAGATCCCCAAGGATGTTTATCACCAAAACACATGTAGTACGAGAATGAATTTCTTGGCGTAAGTTGTAAAAGTGAAAGGTGAAAGGTGTTGGGCTTTCAGATCCCCCTTTTTTCACTATTTTCTGGGTACTTTACAATTTTTGATGCTTTAAATGTATCTTTTTTTCCCTCTGCGTCTTTCTCAAATCATATGCAGACTGCCAACTATACTTTCTAAATCAGTTGTTGTCATTCAGTTGCTAAGTCGTATCAGACTCTTAAAGACCCCAGGGACTGCAGCATGCCAGGCCTCCCTGTCCTTCGCTACCTCCTGGAGTTTACTCAAACTCATGTTTTCAATCAATACATTTGGCTTAATACAAATGGGAACAGAAAAAAGATATTTTGATGTTCTAGCATTTCTTTAACCTCAGATTTTTTTTTTTTTAGGCAATTATAATCATCTATGGTAACTTTGAGTCCTGCTTTACTCATTTAAATTATATCATAAGAATTTACTGCATTATTAAACACTCTTGCAAAAATGTTTGAATAATTGGTAGTATTCTCTCAGGCAAGTAAATCTTTTAACCAATCCTCTGTCATGTGACAGACATAAAGCTAAATTAAAGTTACCATAACTCTTACCTTAGCTCTAGACATCTAGAAACTAATCAGCAGGTACTGGTCTCAGAGTTGGTACCTAAAAGGGTATTGCAATCAGTAAATTATATAGCCTGTCACACTTGATCAATTTTTACCATATTAACAGTGATTACATGTTTCTCGTCTTTCACTGGGAAATCAAATAATTGACCACAGCTGGCAGCATTTTATTTTACATGGAACACCGCAGCTGGAGGAATGCCAGCCTGGCCTTGAACAGGGCTTTAATTGATGCAAACATTTCGGGGCAGTGTCTTGTGTTGGCTGAATTTTTTTTCTTTGCTAACCTTCTACATTGGTTTCTGAATATTTTCAAAAGTACACACTAGAGTTACACAGCCTTCACCGAGGCCTAAGGAAAACCCAGGAGCCCAACAAGCTTTACCCCCAAAATGCAAAACAGCCCTCTGACCATGCCAGATATGTCATGCTGCTGCTGCTAAGTTGCTTCAGTCGTGTCCGACTCTGTGAGACCCCATAGAAGGCAGCCCACCAGGCTCTGCTGTCCCTGGGATTTTCCAGGCAAGAACATTGGAGTGGGTTGCCATTTCCTTCTCCAATGCATGAAAGTGAAAAGTGAAAGTGAAGTCACTCAGTCGAGTCCGACTCTTAGCGACTCCATGGACTACAGCCTACCAGGCTCCTCCATCCATGGGATTTTCCAGGCAAGAGGACTGGAGTGGGGTGCCTTTGCCTTCTCCAAGATATGTCATGCTGCTGCTGCTGCTGCTGCTAAGTCGCTTCAGTCGTGTCCTACTCTGTGCGACCCCATAGACGGCAGCCCACCAGGCTTCCCTGTCCCTGGGATTCTCCAGGCAAGAACACTGGAGTGGGTTGCCATCTCCTTCTCCAATGCATGAAAGTGAAAAGTGAAAGTGAAGTCGCTCAGTCGTGTCCAACTCTAGTGACCCCATGGACTGCAGCCCACCAGGCTCCTCCGTCCATGGGATTTTTTAGGCAAAAGTACTGGAGTGGGGTGCCATTGCCTTCTCCGAGATATGTCATAGGTACTTCTAAACAGCAGTGTTTGGAAACTCATGGGATTCCCTCAGGTTTTACAGCTGCTTCATGTCGGTAAGTAGGAATAGTAACTTCAGAGGATATATTCTGGATACCAGTAATTCTTGCCACAGGATTTTTATAAGCAAGAATGAAATAAAAACTTTTCCTACCATTTAGGTTTATAAACTCTTCCTAATATGCACCATGTTTTACCTGAAACAATTCATTAAACAAAGAAAGGTTCTATGAGTAAGACGGTGAGAGAGAGAGATGCAGATTATCAGTATCATATTTATTCATTCATCAGAATATTAATATGTAGTTGCAGCCATTTTGTTATCAGAAAGAAATAACAAATTTATTCTGCCCACATAATCCACAGAATTTGGATCAACATGTTATATAATTTAGACTTTAATTTTCCTAAAGTTGATTTGAAGGAGGAAACAGACAGAACAGGCTCCATCTTGAAAGCAGGACTCCATCATGGGCCGGACTTAGGTGGACTTTGAGCTAGATGCCCAGTATCTATGGAAACGACACACCAACTGGAAAACCAGCCCCCCCCTGGGTGGAAGAGCCCCAGGGCTCATACCTACACTCTCTGTTGCCTAAAAGAATACTCTAATTATCTGTGTAACCAAATAGAATCATAAATTCTATTATGCTTATTGGGGGTATGACCACAGGCCTATTGATAATTGTCCCCTGTTAACTACCTAGGCTTAAAGCATATGAATCACGGGTTAACTTTGATTGTATCTTTCTTTTCCTTTGTTCAGACTAGTTTCAGGGAATTTGGGGAGGTGGGTTTGGGCACGTACACTTAGGGTATATAAGTTTTCAGAAAAACTGGTCAGGGTCCTTGGCTAAGAAGAGACTCTGCCTTGGGCCCGAGGGTGCAATAAACTGCACTCCACTCTCTGCATTGTCCTTAGAGTGAGTTTGTTTCCCAGAAGGCGTGGCTACAACAGATTGACTGGACACTGTAAGAAAAAAACAGATCATAGGAAACATTCTCCAGGACATATCCTTGATTTACTAAAAATAGAGGCAGAAGCAAAGAACCCAATCTTATTACAGCTGTTTTTTACTTCACAGAACAAAGAATGCTGGTGTCTACAGTAAAGGCACAGTTGAGGAAACAAAAATAACCCTTAAAAAATTAAATTACTATAATATATCATCCTCGAATCTTTAAAACATAATTAAGGATAAGTTTGAACGAGCCGATGAAACTATTTTTACTTCTAATAAATAGCTATACACACACATTTACACTCCCACAGACTCTAGCCTTGTATGTTAATTTTAAAACTTTGATAAGTCAGCATTTTAAAGCTTGTATATACTTTCATTGTGTGTACATTAACATAACAATGATTGTAAAATATTTACTTTTAATTTTTTTTTTTTTACTTTTAATTTTAAATGTAGGGTTAAAATGTTTTTTCATGGGGTAACGATTTTGCAGCTTGTCTACTTTTAGCAGCTTTCAAGTTTTTACTTCAGTATTTTCAAAATCTTACATTTAAGAAAATTGTTGACTGGTATCTTTAAATATTTCTCCAGGTCCTGTGGGCCAGTTTTCACGGCCTCTCCTGGGTGAACAAGGTTGAGTGGTTATCTCTCACTGTAACACACACTCTACCCCCAGCAAACAGCTTTAGAGGTCAAATATAAGTCTTATAGGTGTTCTAGTCCAGGGATTATATCGATAACACCTCAAACCAAGATGCCTTAGGAGTTTAGAACAGTTTATAAATCACTTTCAGTGATAACACACATGTCAAAATTGTAACTGGTGAGTAACAAGAGAACGACTTCACAAGATTTTAGAAACTAGCAACTTAAATTTGGAGAAGGAAATGGCAACCCACTCCAATGTTCTTGCCTGGAGAATCCCAGGGATGGGGGAGCCCGTTGGGTTGCCGTCTCTGGGGTCGCACAGAGTCGGACACGACTGAAGCGACTTAGCAGCAGCAGCAGCAGCAACTTAAATTTACATAACCATGGCACATCTACTTGCCAACAAATGTAAAGTTTATTTTATTTTATTTCTATCTCAGCCTAGGAGTCTGCAGTCCCTGCTTCCACTGGCGTCAAATGGAGCTGCTGTGTTCATAAAGTGTCTTTTGTATCATCACGTGTGGGAACTTAGCAACCTTTTCACCAACACAATTAGAAATAACAAAGAAGCACGCATTCATTCAGTATAAATTCTGAGCATTAATAGTTGGCCCAGGTCTGGTAGAGTTATTAGACTGGTTCATATCTGGTTCACTGTGTTTCCATCTTGGTAAAATAAGCATTCAGCGAGGGTTCCCATGCTTGAGGCTAGACACCAGTTTATGGGGCAAAAGGCAACGGGACAATTTAACTTTTAGTTCAGTGTTTTCCCATTAATTGGGCCACACATTCTTACAAGCACCATTGCACACAGTTTGGTTCTGAGAAGATTTGCAGGCGTTTTGTGCGTCTTTTGTTAGTTCCAACATACAGTTTATCCTTGACTTAGCAGCCTCCAGTTACACAAGAGTTTTCTTAATTGCTTTTCATGCACAGTTGGGAGAAACAGCAGGCAGCCTCTAAGTGAAAGTTTTGTGGCCCTGAAATGGCAGCTTGAAGTGCCTCTTTTCCTGTGTTTATTATTGACAATTCAATTAGCATGCCAAAGCAGCTGCAGCCTGCAGAAGGCAGGGTCAACTGAACCGCACAACGACTCATTTTATTAATACACAAAACAGAGCGGCAAACCTGGCTGCCGTGTATTTTTGTCATGTACTTACTGAAGAACACAACAGACAGGGGCAAGTCTAGCCAGTTTTCCCAAATTTTAATCTATGGAAAGTCACATATTTAAGCTCATTTTTCCCCATTAGTGGCTGATTAAAGTCATCCATTTTCTTACTCTTCAAGCTTTAACAAAAACCATACCATACTTGGCAACAATGAGATAAAGACCTCATATTCACTCAGGGTTTTCTTTTAATAAAAAGTGATTTTTTTTTTTTTTTTTAACCAAAGGCAAACAGAGTAAGTATCATATAAGGGCTTCCCAGGTGGCTCAGTGGTAAGGAATCTGCTTTCAATGCAGGAGAAGTGGGAGACATGGGTTCAATTCCTGGGTAAGGAAGATCTTCTGGAGAAGGAAATGGCAACCCACTCCAGTTTTCTTCCCTGCAAAATCCTATGGACAGAGGAGCCTGGGGGACTACAGGCCTTGGGGTTGCAAAAGAGTCGGACATGACTTAGCGACAAAACTAGGGTATTTTATGAACAACACATCCAGCAATGATATTTTGGGGTATCCATTGAAAGTGAAAGTTGCTCAGTTGTGTTCTACTCTTTTCGACCCCATGGACTGTAGCCTGCCAGACTCCTCTGTCCGTGGAATTCTCCAGGCCAGAATATTGGAGTGGGTAGCCATCCCCTTCTCCAAGGGATCTTCCCAAACCAGGGACTGAACCCAGGTCTCCCGCATTGCAAGTGGATTCTTTATCATCTGAGCCACCAGGGAAGCCCAAGAATACAGGAGTGGGTGGCCTATCCCTTCTCCAGTAGATCTTGCCAACCCAGGGGTAGCCAGAAGCATACAGAATTGTTTGCTTGTAGTAGTAGTCCAGTGTAGCTGGTGAAACAACCCAAACAGTGCCAACAGCTACATGTAGGCAGGTCAGCTGAGAGGACTCCAGGGGCAGAGTGGGAGATGCTCCTGGGTGCAGTCTGGCTCTGGGAGTGCATCTGGGGCAGTTTCCAGATGCTTCATGTTCTACTGGTGCAGCCACTCTCCAGAAGCCATGTAACACTGGTTCCCCGGGATGCCTGGTAGGGCTCGGAGGTGATGGCTGCATCTCCAGGAGTCGGTGCTGAGATTGGCTCCAGCAGCAGGAATGACCCTCAGGTCCTTGACATGTCACAGCCAGAAGGTGGGAAGGGTTACTTTTCAGAGTTCACACTTGGTGGCATCGGCTTTCCACATACTAACACTCATGTTTTTCAAGCTAACACTTCAGTTATCTTATTTTTTGACTGTGGTGCACAGCTTGTAGTATCTTTACTCCCCAACCAGGGATTAAACCTGTGCCCCCTGCAATGGAAGTTTGGAGTCCTACCCATAGGACTGCCAGGGAATTCCTGCTAACACTTAATTCTGATGCCTTAGTTTGACTTTGGACATAACTCTTGGCTGATGGCTAACAGAGAGTCTGAGCTGGAGGCAGAGACCTCACAAGGAAACAGCATAGGCTGTTCTACTTGCTGTTTACATACCAAAAATTCTGCAATGGGCAGAATTTCAGACTACATTACTTTTCTTTCCAGCACCATCAGCAAGGTCTCCTGAATCATTCCATTCTAATTCTTGCGTCGCTTTGCCTCTTTTCCTACCTTTATCGGAAATGTTTTTATCATACCTACTTTGCACTTCTTCAGGGTTTAACACTGCAATGTAAGCAATCCCAAAAGTATTCATTTCACCCCTACTGGTCTTACGTTGTCTTTCCTGTCAGGCTCATTTGTCTTCTGCTACCTTCTCATGCCTTCCTTTTTTCCCCCCAGATTAGACTTCTTGTCAAATTAGGCTTCTCTGAAGCCTAGACACTAGGCTTCAATATAAGTATTTCAGAAATTGTGTGTGTGAGGATAGTGAAGGGCAGAAGTCCCATAATGACAAGATATAAAAACTCCTAGATCACCAACTCTCATCAAAAAACAGAGAAGAATCTAAAGAAAGGGGCTCTGAAATAAGATAGAAACTCATTTATACAGAATCCGTCTTGGAAGATTTCATATAGAGTTGAATGCTACATTGACTGCCACTCTTCACATTACATAGTTAGAGATGTCAGTCCTTAAGAAACTTATTTTGCAGCCTAATGATCTCCTTCCTGAATTCCAAGGTTATTTCAATACCTCTATTTTCTAAAAGCCTAATTAATGAATATGAGAATAATTATAATTTAAGAATTATATGACTATTTAAGAATAATATGACTTTCATTGCATTTGCAACTACCCAGTTATGTTTATTGCTTTATATTCCCTAAGGAAAGGGTAAGAATTTTCTTAAGGCCAGCACAGCAACTACTCTCTGCTTACAGTGTTTTCTCTTCCCAGCTCTTTGGAATTGTCTCTCATGCTGTATATACCACACACAAATATGGATTTTTTAGGATCCTAAGCCCTCAGATTGTGTTTAATTACAGTTAACCTTAGAATTTTCAGTTATACTTGGAAGAAATTAGAGAACCAGATTAACCAATACTTCTCTTCACTGCTTTTTTTTTTTTTTTGCAAAAATGTGTTTCTAACTCTAGGAAAACATCTCCTAATGAAACCTCCTAAAGTCAAGGTCTTAAGCCACAGGCAAACACAATGTTGGCCACATTTCATGTGAGCTCTCAAAGGCTGGTCTGTTCATTGATTGGAATGATTCAGTAGCGGTCATGTAATTGTTTCCCACAGGCCACTAAGAAATGTAAACGAACTCCGATAACAAAGTTAAAGTCTGATTTATGAAGATGGTATACATGTTTCACATACCTAATTCATTCCTGGGCACTCGAGTGGGATTAAGTAACGCAGAATCATGTCTAACTCCGTAATCCTGCTCTTACATCACCTTCAAAGAGATGTCAGCATTGCCATATTCACATATATAAAGCCCTAGCCATTATATTAATAAGTGCCTTCCTAGATATTCCTAACACAACTTGGGGTTATTGCAACCTTCTGGCAATATTTCTGCCCCACCTCCAATATCTATTAGGTCATCTCTTCTCTTTTATCTTCCCAGCTCCCTACAATCCAACCCATCAGCTATGATTTCAAAATCTGATACGTATCCTAAATCTTTCCACTTCCCTCCATAACCACTACAATCACCAGTCTAATCTAAACCACCATCTCACCTGGAATATTGCCACAGTCTCCTTTCTTTAATCATGCTCCCAACCTTATATCAATTCTGAGAAATCTTTTACAAATATAAATCTGATTGTGTCATTTGCCTCCCAGAACACTCCAGTGGTTTTCCGTATCACTTTGACATAAACCAGACTCCCTCCTGTGACCCCCATGACCCCCAGGGTTTGCCTCTGCTACTTTCTCCAAATTTGCCTCCTCCCACTCTCTCCATTCTCCATTCTCCTCCCTCCACACTTCCTCCAAGTGGTTGGGCAATTTCCAGCTTCAAGATTTTCAAATGGCCCTTCAACCCAACAGAACCACTACCCTCACATCAAGCACAGCAATCTCCTTATCCTAATGGAATCAACCAAAATGTCTGTTCTTCAGAGAAACCTTCCCTAACCACCAGGCATGAATTCAGGTGTTGCAAGCTCTGAAGCTTATGTAATTTGGGAGAAATTTTTTTAAGGAAAAATTGTAAATCTTAAATTTGTAAATCTTATTAAAAAACACATGATCACAGGGCTCCGTGGCTGGAACAAGTGAAGGACTCTAAATTAAGATCATTACCTTCACCATGATTCTTACTCCATGACTACCCTTGTTAAGTGGGTCCTCTCCACCCTACCCTCACCTCCAGCCCATGGCCTGTATTAGCAAATCCTCTTTACCCTTCTTACCACTTCTCACAATTTGTCAGGTGTCTTGTCTGCCTCCAGTATCAGACTGCGCATTCCAGCAGGGTGGGTACCTTGCAAAAACTCCTACCGCAAACGTTGCATCAACGTGCCATTGAATGAGTGGGTGACAAAATGTCCTTTAACAATTAACAATGCTAGCTAAATGTAGGAGAAGGCAATGGCAACCCACTGCAGTACTCTTGCCTGGAAAATCCCATGGATGGATGAGCCTGGTGGGTTGCCATCTATGGGGTTGCTAGAGTCAGACACGACTGAGCGACTTCACTTTCACTTTTCACTTTCATGCATTGGAGAAGGAAATGGCAACACACTCCAGTGTTCTTGCCTGAGAATCCCAGGGACGGGGAAGCCTGATGGGCTGCCGTCTATGGGGTCACACAGAGTTGGACACGACTGAAGCGACTTAGCAGCAGCAGCAGCAGCAGCTAAATGTAAAGAACTAATTTAAATCTGCACCTGATCAAAGCAGGCTTGTTTTCTGTCCCTCTCTCCCATGATAAGAAGAACCTTACAATATGTCATAATTCCTGGTGTGGAGGAAACAATTGCTATGTCCTCTCTATCTACTTCAAGCCTCAAGAATTTTTTTTTGTTTGTTTAATATTCTTTTTTAATTTATTTATTGAAGGATAATTGTTTTACAGAATTTTGTTGTTTTCTGTCAAACCTCAACATGAATCAGCCATAGGTGTGTGTATATATATGTATATATGTATATATATATCTCCTCCTTTTGAACCTCCCTCCCATCTTCCGCCCCATCCCAACCCTCTAGATTGCCTCAGAGCCCCTGTTTGAGTTTCCTGAGCCATACAGCAAATTCCCACTGGCTATCTATTTTACATACGGTAATGTAAGTTTCCATGTTACTCTTTCCGTACATCTCACCCTCTCCTCCCCTCTCCCCATGTCCATAAGTCTATTATTTATGTCTGTTTCTCCATTGCTGACCTGTAAATAAATTCTTCAGTACCATTTTTCTAGATTCCATATATATGCACCAGAATACGATATTTAGCTTTCTCTTTCTGACTCACTTCACTCTGTATAATAGGTTCTAAGTTCATCCACCTCATCAGAACTGACTTAAACACGTTCCTTTTTATGGCTGAGTAATATTCCATCCTGTATATGTACCACAACTTTATCTATTCATCTGTTAATGGACATCTAGGTTGCGTCCATGTTCTAGCTGTTATAAATAGTGTTGTAATGAACAATGGGATATATGTGTCTTTTTCAACCCTGGTTTCTGCAGATACATGCCTAGGAGTGGTATTGCTGGATCATATGGTGGTTTTATTCCTAGTTTTTAAAGGAATTTCCGTCTTAAAAAACCGTCTTCCATACGGCTGTATCAATTTACACTCCCACCAACAGTGCAAGAGCGTTCCCTTTTCTCCACACCCTCTCCAGCATTCATTGTTTGTAGACTTTTTGATGCTGGCCATTCTGACCAGTGTAAGGTGATATCTCATTGTAGTTTTGATTTGCATTTTTCTAATAATGAGCGATTTTGAGCATCTTTCCATGTGTTTGTTAGCCATCTGTATGTCTTTTTTGGAGAAATGTCTGTTTAGGTCTTTTTCCCACTTTTTAATTGAGTGTTTGTTTTTCTGGCATTGAGCTGTATGAGCTGTTTATATATTTTGGAAATTAATCCTTTTCCAGTTGTTTGATTTGCTATTATTTGCTCCCTTTCTGAGGGTTGTCTTTTCACCTTGCGTATAGTTTCCTTTGCTGTGCAAAAGCTTTTAAATTTAATCAGGTCCCACTTGTTTACTTTTGCTTTTATTTCCATTACTCTAGGAGGTGGGTCATAGATGATCTTGCTTTGATTTATGTCATCGAGTGTTCTGCCTATGTTTTCCTCTAAGAGTTTTACAGCTTCTGGTCTTACATTTAGGTCTTTAATCCATTTTGAGTTTATTTTTGTGAACAGTGTTAGGAAGTTTCTAATTTCATTCTTTTACTGTCCAGTTTTTCCAGCTGTATATTGTCACCCTGCTTATTTAACTTATATGCAGAGTACATCATGAGAAATGCTGGGCTGGAAGAAGCACAAGCTGGAATCAAGATTGCCGGGAGAAATATCAATAACCTCAGATATGCAGATGACACCAGCCTTATGACAGAAAGTGAAGAGGAACTAACAAGCCTCTTGATGAAAGTGAAAGAGGAGAGTGAAAAAGTTGGCTTAAAGCTCAACATTCAGAAAAGGAAGATCATGGCATCTGGTCCCATCACTTCATGGGAGATAGATGGGGAAACAGTGGAAACAGTGTCAGACTTTATTTTTTGGGTTCCAAAATCACTGCTGATGGTGACTGCAGCCATGAAATTAAAAGACTCTTACTCCTTGGAAGGAAGGTTATGACCAACCTAGATAGCATATTCAAAAGCAGAGACATTACTTTGCCAACAAAGGTCCGTCTAGTCAAAGCTATGGTTTTTCCAGTGGTCATGTATGGATGTGAGAGTTGGGCTGTGAAGAAACCTGAGTGCCAAAGAATTGATGCCTTTGAACTGTGGTGTTGGAGAAGACTCTTGAGAGTCCCTTGGACTGCAAGGAGCTCCAACCAATCTATTCTAAAGGAGATCAGTCCTGGGTGTTCTTTGGAAGGAATGGTGCTAAAGCTGAAACTCCAGTACTTTGGCCACCTCATTCGAAGAGTTGACTCATTGGAAAAGACTCTGATGCTGGGAGGGATTGGGGGCAGGAGGAGAAGGGGACAACAGAGGATGAGATGGCTGGATGACATCACTGATTCGATGGATGTGAGTTTGAGTGAAGTCCAGGAGTTGGTGATAGATAGGGAGGCCTGGCGTGCTGCAATTAATGGGGTCGCAAAGAGTCAGAGACGACTCAGTGACTGAACTGAACTGAACTGACCTTTCCAAACACCACTTATTGAAGAGGCTGTCTTTGCCCCATTGTATGTTCTTGCCTCCTTTGTCAAAAGTAAGGTACCCATAGGTGCATGCATTTATTTCTGGGTTTTCTATCTTGTTCCACTGGTCTATATTTCTGTTTTTGTGCCTGTACCATACTGTCTTGATGACTGTAGCTTTGTACTATAATCTGAAGTCAGTAAGGTTGATTCCTCCAGCTCCATTCTTCTTTCATAAGACTGCTTTGGCTATTCCGGGTCTTTTGTGTTTCCATATGAATCGTGAAATTTTTTATTCAAGTTCTGTGAAAAACGCCATTGGTAATTTGATAGGGACTGTATTGAATCTGTAGATTGCATTTGGTAGTATAGTCATTTCCACAATATTGATTCCTCCTACTCAGGAACATGGAATATCTCTCTATCTCTTTATGTTGTCTTTGATTTCTTTCATTATTGTCATAATTTTCTGTGTACAGTTCTTTTGTCTCCTTAGTTAAGTTTATTCCTAGATATTTAATTCTTTTTCTTGCACTGGTGAATGGGATTGATTCATTAATTTCTCTTTCTGATATTTCATTGTTAGTATATAAAAATACAAGTGATTTCTATGTATTGATTTTGTATCCTGCAACTTTGCTAAATTCACGGATTAGCCCTAGTAGTTTTCTGATACTACCTTTAGGGTTTTCTATGTACAGGGTCATGTCATCTGTGAACAATGAGAGCTTTACTTCTTTTCCAATCTGGACTCCTTTTATTTCTTTTTCTTCTCTGATTGCTGTAGCTAGGACTTCCAGAACTATGTTGAATAATAGTGGTGAAAGTGGATACCCTTGTCTTGTTCCTGATCTTAATCTTTCAATTTTTCACCATTGAGAATAATGTTTGCTGTAGGCTTATCATATATGGCCTTTACTATGTTGTGGTAGGTTCCTTCTATGCCCATTTTTTGAAGCGTTTTAATCATAAACGGCTGCTAAATTTTGCCAAAGACTTTTTCTGCATCCATTGAGATCATATGGTTTTTATCTTTCAATTTGTTAATATGGTGTATCACATTGATTTATTTGCATATATTGAAGAATCCCTACATTCCTAGAATAAACCCAAACTTGATCATAGTGTATGAGCTTTTTGATGTGTTGCTGAATTCTGTTTGCTAAAATTTTGTTGAGGAGTTTTGCATCTATGTTCCTTAGTGATATTGGCCTGTGGTTTACCTTTTTTGTGTCATCTTTGTCCAGTTTTGGTATCAGGGTGATGGTGGCCTTGTAGAATGAGTTTGGAAGTGTTCCTTCCTCTGCAATTTTTTGAAAGAATTTTAGAAGGATAGGCATTAGCTCTTCTCTAAATATTTGATAGAATTCTCCTGTGAAGCCATCTGGTCCTGGGCTTTTGTTTTTTGGGGAGATTTTTTATCACAACTTCAATTTCAGTGCTTGTAATTGGGTTGTTCATAATTTTTGTTTCTTCCTGGTTCAGTCTTGGAAGATAGAACTTTTCTAAGCATCTGTCCATTTCTTCCAGGTCATCCATTTTATTGCCATATAGGTGTTCATAATAGTCTCTTATAATCCTTTGTATTTCTGCACTGTCTGTTGTAACCTCTCCTTTTTCATTTCTAATGTCGTTGATTTGATTCTTCCCTCTTTTTTTTCTTGATGAGTCTGGCTAAAGGCTTGTCAATTTCGTTTATCTTCTCGAAGATCCAGCTTTTAGTTTACTATCTTTACTATTGTTTCTTTCATTTCTTTTTCATTTATTTCTGCTTGGATCTTAATGATTTCTTTCCTTCTCCTAATTTGTTTTTGTTTTTGTTGTTGTTGTTGTTCTGCTTTTCCCAGTTGTTTTAGGTATAAAGTTAGGTTGTCTATTCGATGTTTCTCTTATTTCTTGAGGTAGGATTGTATTGCTATAAACTTCCCTCTTAGAACTGCTTTTGCTGCATCCCATAGGTTTTGAGTTGTCATTTTTTTCATTGTCATTTGTTTCTAGAAATTTTTTTTGATTTCCCTTTTAATTTCTTCAGTCACCTGTTGGTTATTTAGAAATGTGTTGTTTAATCTCCATGTGTTTGTGTTTCTTACAGGTTTTTTTTCTTGTAATTGATATCTAGTCTCATAGCATTGATGGACTTCCCTGGTGGCTCAGACGGTAAAGCGTCTGTCTACAATGCGGGAGACCTGGGTTCCATCACTGGGTCGGGAAGATCTGCTGGAGAAGGAAATGGCAATCCACTCCAGTACTATCGCCTGGAAAATCCCATGGACAGAGGAGCCTGGTAGGCTAAACAGTCCATGGGGTCGCAAAGAATCAGACACGATTGAGCGACTTCACTTTCACTTTCACTCATAGCTTTGTGGTCAGAGAAGATGCTTGATATGATTTCAATTTTCTTAAATTTACTGAGGTTTGATTTGTGACCCAAGATGGGGTCTATCCTGGAGAATATTCCATGTACACTTGAGAAGAAAGTGTATTCTTCTGCATTTGGATGGAATGTCCTGAAGCTATGAATGAAATCCATCTCATCTAATGTGTCATTTAACATTTGTGTTGCCTTATGAATTTTCTGTTTTGATGATCTGTCCACTGGTGTGAGTGGGGTGGTAAAGTCTCTTACTACTATTGTGTTACTGTCAATTTCTCCTTTTACATCTGTTAGTGTTTGTCTTATGTATGGAGTTGCTCCTCTGTTGGGGGCATAGATATTTACAATTGTTATGTCTTCCTCTTGGATTGATCCCTTGATCGTTATGTAGTGTCCTTCCTTATCTCTTGTAATATTCTTTAAAAATATGGACCGCTTCATGAACTTGCATGTTATCCTTGCCCAGGGGCCATGCTAATCTTCTCTGTATTGTTCCAATTTTAGTATATATGCTGCCCATCCAAGCACAAGCCTGAGGAATTTTTAAGGCCACCTAATTTCCAGAGATAAAAAATCAATTGTCCAAGAGGGTGGGCCTGTTTACACGGATCAGAATCACCATCCTCTGTGTTTTAGGGGGAGGATCTGCATCAACATGGCTGTGGTGATGCTAGTCAGGGGCCAGGGCTGCAGCCTCTGTGGAGCCCTGGGTTCTCAGCAGTCTAGGCCTCTCCTCTCTGGACGCTTTGTGCACCCGTTGCCTCATCATATTCCCATTTTTGTTTGCGAGCCTGTCCATATCACTGGAAGAATCATTAAATGACTTCCAGCATACTCTTTTTGAATTGCAGAAATAATAAACCACTTTTTAAAAATGGTTTAAGTTTGGTTTTATCTGGACTAGACAAGGATGATTGCTCTCAAGTTTAGAATGCTACAAAAATCTTGTCTGCCTTCTATTGAAAATTCTTTAAAAAAGCATAAGTTGCACAAATTCAGAAATGAACTTGGGGTTCTTCTATATTTATATGAACAAACTGTATTTCAGTTGTCAAGTGGCTTAGGATCTTTGCTATTCATTTATTTGTGGCAGATTAAACTAGTCGCCGGAGTATATATTCTATGGTTAAATTAACCTGAACTAGGTTAATTACGGTAGCAATTGAACCTCCATCCGATACCTTGCAGATTGGACCTTGGTGTGACCATATTCCACTGTAAGCTACGGCTTACCAAACACAAACTTCTGACTGGGAGCAGTTTCAGAATCAATTTAAATTCAAATAAAAAGGCACTCCAGTGAGAGGCACATTAAGATGTTTAAATTATGGGGCATGTGGGATTCATCAAGCAAGGGAAGCTGTTGTAAATCAAGCTTATGGTGAATGGGTTAAACACACAAGGGGGTTTTAATGCATGAGCAACACTTCCTAGTATCTTTTTCTAGTTTGAGCAACTTAAATGGAAATGTTAAGGAAATAGCAAGGAGTAAGTAAGGTTTATACCAACTACCAACCATCATATTTATAGTTTTTCACTATTACTGTCACACCAGCTTTAAAAATAAGGAATAATTAGCCCTAGAAACACATTTCAATACATGGAACTAGAATGAACTGGAGGGAGGGCCGGAGAGAAATGAGACCGGCAGTTTGAGGGACTTTTAAAAAGAATTGCCCTTTGTTCTTGCTTCTTTTGTAGATTCTGCCATTTTGTATTATATGTGGATTTTCCCTGCTGGATTATCCTATTCCACTTCTTACCTTCATTTCCTAGCCCTAAGCCTTGCAACAAAATCTGTGTTTGTTGAATGGGTGTGCAGTGAACGAAGTGGCACCCTCGGTCTGGATATCTGAGCACTCATTCATGCAGGACTTTATTCCTAAAGAATGTGCCTTTGCAGGAACAACAACAAAAAAATATTATTGGATGGTCAAATGGATCCTATGAATAACTGTTTAAAGCCAGGAGACAGACACCTCCCTTTCATGGCTCTCCCCTTTCACTCCTCTTTTCTTTATGCTAGGTACTATGTATTCTCTGGCAGCTTCTAGGGCCTCTTTCAGCCCTAGCTACTTAATTAATACTAAGGATATATTAGTTAGTACTTAATTAATATTAGTTATTAATACTAATTAATATATTAGTTAGTACTTAATACTAAGGATATATTTCCTAAGCCCTTGCATTTTAAGCAGATTCCTAAAGAGAATAATGTTCAACACATAAACCGAACTTCTAATGGTAAAATTTTAAGCAAAGTTCTCCTTAAGCACAAATCTAACTTTTCTTAGTAGTTAATTTCTCTATGCTACCAAAACCATCTATTTAATTAAATCCAACAAATGATGGAATAATTCCCACTAGGTGGGGAGCATTTGATTAGATCCACAAAGACAGGCAAACTATAGCCCAAAGGCTAAATCCAGCCTACCTCCTGTCTTTGTAAATAAAGTTTTATTGGAACAGAGCTCACTCATGTATGTAATGTTAGTGTTTGCTTTTGAACCTCAGTAGCAGAGCTTGCAACAGAGACTACATGACCCACAAAGTCTTAAGTATTTACCATGAAACTCCTGGGTTAGCTTGTTCCCTTTTTAGCTGGCTCTTGGGTTATCTTCTATTTTTCCAGTATGTACTAGTCCAAGTCCTTGTGAGTTATCCTTATTTCCAAGTTTCAATAAAAGCTGCCTCTGTTTTGAGAACCCTCAGTGTGTAGCCTGGAATGCAGAGACTGCACTTTTGAAACATAAACACTTTGTCTTGATATAATTTTAGTATTTCTGGAACTCCCCAGGAAACAAAAAACACCAAGAAGCTCCTCTGACAGAATTCAGCTCATACTGAGAACACGTATCTTTGCCAGAGGTCTCCCCTTGCTCACCTAAACCATGAACAATAACTTTTTTGGAGAGCCAAACTTTTACCAATAATTAAGAGAAAACTGTTTGACCTGCTTTGTCCCTTGATGTGAAGTAATTTCTTACTTCATGCTTGTAATGGACAATAGTAAAGTATAAAAGCCCAATTCCACTTTAGCATTGAAAGATTAAGTGAATTAGTTTAGAAGCTGACATCTCCATTGGGATAACCAGCACAAAGATAGAAGTTTTCTATAGGTTTACCGTCCTCTGTATTTAAAAGTGATTGAAAAAGTATTTTGGTTGGTTTCCAAAATTAATCATGTTTGAAATACCAGTGATAACATTTGTAGAATTGAGTACTATGTTATTTTTACAAAATCTTATCTTTTAAAAAACTGAGTAAGTATTCATCTTGTCTCCTGATCATGTTACTTTCTAAGCACATCTGCCTGGCTGGAGGGGGAAAAAGAAGACCATTTCAATTCTCTTCAACTTGAGGATGAGTTGCAGGGGGTGGGGGCGAGGTTTGAGTCTGGCATCTTAAAGATGGAGGAGAGAGCAGGGCAGGGGATAGGATCTCTTGGAAGCCACTTTTCTTCTCTGGTTAAGCACTCGGGAGAGCCCTGTTTGAGGACTGAGTACCTCACAGAGAGTATTCAGAAGTAAAAGGTGAAACAGTTCTGACACTTCCCATGCTCTAGGCACTGCCCAACAGGCTCCAGCCAGCTCAGCTCACCTGATCTTAGAACGTGGAGCGTGCACTAAACAGCCAGTCAGTTACAAAGACAGAATTTGAATCCAGCTGCCCTAGCAAACCTCTTTTCAAGGTATGGTAAGGGGGCCATTTTGAATGACGCAGTGTCTCCAAGGAGAAAGCAGCGTGGGCAGCTCTAGCTCCAGGCTGATGGCTCTGGGTGTTTACAGCGTCAGGAAGCACATTTCTTTTTGTTTCTAACTGGAGGGTAATTGCTTTACGACACTGTGTCAGTCTCTGCCATGCGTGCGTGCTCAGCCACTTCGGTCGTGTCCGACTCTCTGTGATCCTATGGACCACAGTCTGCCAGGCTCCTCTGTCCGTGGGACTCTCCAGGCTAGAAGACTGGGGTGTGTTGCCATGCCCTCCTCCAGGGGATCTTCCCAACCCAGGGATCAAACCTGTGTATCTCATGTCTCCTTCATTGGCAGGTGGGTTCTTTACCACTGGGCCACCTGGCAAGCCCGTTTCTCCCATACACCAACATAAATCAGCCATTACACGGGTTCCCCCACCGCCACCCCACCCACCTAGGTGGTCACAGAGCACCGGATCTGAGCTCCCTGCATCACACAGCTAATTCCCACTGGCTATCACTTTTACATATGGTAATAAGTATGTTTCAGTGTTACTCTTTATTTTTTTTTATTAGCAATTGCAATGGTGAAAAACATATAACTGGGGAATAAGAATAAGATGGTCTGAGCCCCAGCTCTGCTACTTACATAACTCTGAAGTTCTAAATTCTTGCTTTCTCTGTAAAATGGAAATAACAATTCCTCCTTCACAGATTTGCAAGGATTACGTGAGGTAATATACATGCCAGTGTTGTGTAGAGTGCTCGAGCCACTACCAGGCATTATTACCCTAAAGAGGAAAATTATCAAAAGTAAAACTATACTGTTTTTGGTAATATTAGTACAGCTGGCAACCATATTTTAAAATCCTATCGGTTGGATTTCAATAACAGTATTAGAAATCTCTGCTTTACCTCATTTTCACCCAGGTTTCTGAAAGTTTTTATGATTAAAATATTAAAATTCTGTCTAAATAAATACCACTCTTGAAATACTTTTCAGTAATTTTACTTGTTGAAAGATAATAGCAAATAATGTCTTGCAGAAGACAGTAAGTAGTGCTATTTACTCGCAGTGATTATAATTTTTGTATTTGCTTTCTTAATCTATAGCAGATGTGGAATGACATGGCTTTGTCCCACCCCACCCCCAAATGCTCAGTACAACATATGGCACTGAATCAGATTACACTCTGGTTGAGACACAGTGAAATACTCACATATCCATGAAGAGAATCCAAGTTTGCTGTTATCTTAATTTTGTTAGTTTATTCAGCCTGCATCTAAAACATCATTTTGATGTTATTATTTGGCTAGGAAAACCAAAATCCTAAAGGTGAACAAGATTTTCCAAAGAAGTATTATATTAAATTTGTAAATCTCAAGGTTACTGACAAGGAAACGTGTGTATTAAAATTTTAGTGGCTTTGAAAGTTAATACCTGTCAGAAAAGCCCATGGAGGGGCATTAATTAAATGTATTTCTGATACGGCAATTAGAGAGTAGAAATGATTTTGCAATCTGATTAGAAATGTGACCATTAAGATAAAAAATCATGACACCTTCAAAAGAGGCCTATCCATAATTTATTAATGGAGACATTGCAACTACCAAACTGCAAAAGCAAATGTGTTTTATTCTTGGACCTTATACCATTAAAAACCGTAACTGGCAGAGCCCCACACTGATGAGCCAAATGGAAAGTGGAAAAAAAACACCGCTGAATCCTAAATTCTGGTCCTCTTTTGCTTATAAATATCATACTTGTATATGTATTGAGCATAAATTGTATCAAATCTCTACACAAATATTATTTCCTTCTCCCCAGAAAAAGAAAACTGAAGGAGCTGGAAACATCTGTGGCTTTCACTGAACATCAAAAGATTTTGCTACTTAAATTCCTCTTCCTAAGGTTTGGAAGAGCTGATGACATTCTGCGGATCTGAGAAACCAATTCCTTTGAATCTCCTGCAGTGATTGCTTGCCCTTCTCCCCATCGGTAACATGAAAAAGGCAGGAGACAAACAGCAGAATGCAGAAGCGTTGTTTTCCAGTCCTCAGTCCTTGAAGCTCAAGTTGAAGTCAGAATGAACACTGAGGTGCAGTACTTCCTCTGCAGGACTTCACTACCATCGATGACACCCAAACTCCCCTTTTTGGGCTACAACATCAGCATCTGGAAACAGATGACCTGTCTTAGCCACCTGAGAATAAAACCCAACAGGCAGGTGGTGACAATACCTCAAAGCGACCATATGGCAGCTCAAAGACTAGGTGGCCTTGCTGTAGCAAAGGTGAGAACTCCTTCTGGGATCATGGAGAGTGTTGGGGTCTGGGAGTTAGTCAGAAGGCAGGGGCGTTCTCTTCCTTTCCAAAGAGAGTATTTGGATGCACTGTTATCTACTATTTTAGGAAACTTGTTCAGGAATGAATTGCATTCTTGCAGGTTTGTTTTTATAGAAGGAAACAAAACCATTTGCTTCCTAAGTGTTTCCAGCACCCCACAACTTAGAAATTTGGTTCTACTAATACCAACTATATAAACTTAAGAGAATGAGACTTTCAGATTTGGGGCACAGGCTCTAAAGAACCCTACTGGAGGAAGAAGTAAGAGCATCATTTCTTCCCCATGGTCCCTGCGGGATCCCACTGCACCTTGGGTAATGAGAGTGAGCATTTGTTTCAAAAGTCAGAATCACCTCTCTCCTGACAACCATAATTCCTTTTATTAAGCATATTTTACTGAGCATTAAACAGCACAAATCCAAATGATAAAGTGCAGGCCAGTGCACAGGCCTGTCATTCAGTTCAGCTTGAGTGTGAGTGTATGGGGACACACACACATTAATACACACACCCAGAATCTTGCACATTTTACCATCTTTTGACTATAGCATTTTATAGAGCTACATATCTTAAAAATAACAGCCTGGTGCACATGCATATATGCTTGCTTTCCCTGGTCAAATGCAGCAAGGGAGATTTATTTTAAAAGAAGAAAAAAAAGACACCAATGCGTTCATCTAAAAGGAAGCAAATTAAACAGAGCTATGCTGATAACACCTGATGTCTGGTCACAATCCACTGCTCTAATGCTGATCAATATATTCACAGACAAACAAATGTATCGTCAAAAGAAAAATGCTGCTGTTAACACCCCAACAGCTACTAGCTTCAGTTGTGCTTCTCAGTCAGGCAAAATGCTCTATCCCCAGCTCCTAATGCTATTTATTTTGCTTCCTGCCAATCTTGCAAATAATTCATCTCATGTGTCATTTCCTCATAAATGCTTCCTGGTGCTTGATTGCTCTGCCTGTTGGCATTTGATTTCAAACTGTCATTTTACCTTTATAAACATTTAGAACTTTCTAAGCGTGAGGAGAATGCCAAAAGGCATGCAAGAATGAGGCTGTAATTAGATCAGCAAAGTATGCTTTACAGCCTATCTAGCTTTCTCTGTATACCAGAAATCTCTCTTTGCATCCAACATTGCATTCCCAATCTGGGTGCAGAACAGCAAATTAACATTTACTCCAGCAAAGAGGCCCTGGTATCAACATGTTTAATTTATTATTATTGCAAAGAACAGTTTTCCCATGATTAGTGAAATAGAATACATATAATATATTTAAGGATCTGTACTCAGACCACAAAAAAGGGAATGGGGGAAGGAGAAAAGCAGAAAACAAAAGAAAAAATAGAAGTAATATCAGTTACCACCTGATTTTTGTGGCTAAAAAATAGACTATGACGTGCAATAGTGCAATTTTCCTTTGCTAGTCCAGCAATGCAAGTCTTAATAGGAAGTCCACTGAGGATTTTCTGCATTTCAGGATTTAGTTGCGTGCTTGCCAGGAGTTAGAATTCCTGCCAGGCTTCTGACTCTGAGTGGAATCACTATGGCTAGAATCACTTGAATTCAGTCCAAGATGACGGAGCTTCATATCCCACCGCTGTGAAATTTAAAACAGAGAACAGTCACAAGCACATATTACCAGGGCCATCATTTCTATTATTCTAACAACTAGGACTGCAAAATCAGATCTCAAAAGCATTTTACTACTTTTCCAAAAGTATAATCTATATCCCAGGGGTAGCAATGAGGTGGAAGCTATGTAAATGTCCTACTTTAATTTGAAAAACTGGCCACCTATAATATATCAGTAATGGTTTCATATCAAATTTCAAACTTAAAATCTCCATGTCAGTAAATGGTGACACAAATAAACATTGATATCTGTGGGTATTTCCTGAGGTAACGTACACAAGTCTGGTACTTCATGGGTGATCAACAAATATGAGATTTCCATAGAGAATTTGAAGAAAGTGCTATTTTTTATTTTCTTCTCTTGTGACACATAAGAGCACAGCCTTTTAAACCTAAGTGATTTGAGCAGTGAAAAAAATGAAAGTGGGAAGAGAGGATGGGGAATTTTAAAAATATCTTTCCAAGTCACATCTACCAAGTACAACAAAACAGAACACATTTCTGCCCTCATTCTAAGTTTTATAAAGGACCACATCACAAATGGCTTTAATAACTACAATCAAGTTTAGTAATATTTCATATTGACAACTTCAATAATGTTCACATGTAATTTAATAAATTAAAAGGAAGTTATATTATGGATATTATAGGTAGTAAATAAGAATAAGAGTTATATATGAAATTCCTAGTACATAACAAATTCTCAATTTTCAATTACTTTCAGTAATTCTTCATTTTAGCACATTTTTACTCCACAATCTTATTGGGTTTCCACATTTTTTAAAAAAAAGTCTGATTTTCAACTCCCCAAGGCAAGTGAAACATCTTGATTGGAACAACATAAAAGAGACTTAGGTTAATTTTTTTTTTTTTTTGCATGGCAAGACCATAAAAAAAAATTTTATTGCTCTTGATCTATCCCAGAGAGCAAAAAAAAAAAAAAAAAAATCAGCTGAGAAGGACAATTCTTATTTGGAAAAAAAACAATATCCTCCATAAAATTCTTCTTTACATCCTCAAAATTGACTGGAAAACCACAGTAAGAATTAAAAATTACTCCAGTTATTTCTTCCCATCAGCAACCAGATGAAACTATAAGTGATTTCACAATAATAACTGAGAGCTCCCTGTAGAAACCCATGAAAAAAAAAATGCTTGCCCAACTAAGGAACAGGACCAGCAAGCCATGATGTCCTGTATCTTTACGTGATGATAATTGTTTTGGTACCAAAAGAGAAGCAGCAAGCCATGTTACATGCTTTGCAGCAATGATGCTGAAAGCTTTTCCAACTGGTACAGGAATTTAGGACAAATTCCTACCTGCATTAGCAAGCAGAAAACCGAATTAAAAGGACAGTAAGAGATTCCCACATACTAAAGAAGAGCCATTTTTAACAGACACCAAACAAATTGAAAAGAGACACAAATAGAGAATTCTCATAAGTAAACTTGAAATACATCACACTTTTGACATAATACTGAGGGGAATAAAAGAGCGTATTAGAGGGTTTTTTCTCCCTGCAAAATAATGCCCTCTGTATTTTTGTAGGTCACTTAAACTGAAATGTGTCTGCTGTGTCAAGCGCCAGATGTATAAGATAAACTGCCCAGGGGTGTTTAACTTACCCCATAAATGTTTCCCAAGCCTTCAAACTCACAGAAGGAAGAGGATGTATTATGTCTAGTACAATTCCTACTCTCCCCTCCCCATCCTGCACACGTGCACACACACACACCCTTGCACACACACCCTTTTTGATTCTTTATCCCTCTGAATACTTCCCCCACATTCCTTTTGTTGAAACAGATTTACTTAGTAAAAGGAAATGATACCTTCTGATATATATGGTGGTTTATATGTATAATGATAATAAGGTGGTTTACTGTATTTTTTTTAAATGCATCACTTGCAGAATCTAAGAGTCATTGGTTTTAAAATAAAGCTACATTACTGCTCTAAGAACCTAATTTGGTCAGATCTCTTATATACAGATGACTGTGGCTACACTTTGTACATAGGAACTGGTGTCTATACATTGGGACAATATCCACAGTTTTCTGCTCATGCTTTATTCTTTCCATCTTCTCTGAGTCACAGAACTGCAATTGTTCAAGGAATCAACATATCCAGCTAAAAAATAAAACAATACCCTATATTTTCCAGCTTCTCTTGCAGCTAGAGATGGACCCAGTCCTAAGTAATACGTGGTTGGGTAGGATGCTTGGAATCTCTTTTTACCTCCTTTTCTTTTTCCCTGAAATGTAGGTATGATGTAGAGGTGCGGCAGCCATGCTGTGACCTCCAGCTAAACTTGATGGTGGAAGCAATATCTTTAAAAATGACAATATCTTCTAGCTTATTTAAGAATAAGCTAGAAGGAGCCTGGAGCTCTACTGAGAATATGAAGCCACAGGAACAAGGCTGGACTAACTACAGCTAGATTTCCCACTGTGAGAAGTCAGGTATCCGTAGCTAGATCTCTGACACACATACAGAGAATGTGCTCCTTAAATGAAACAGACATTACAAAGTTGGGTTTAAAAAAAAAAAAAAAAAAATATATATATTTAATATTCCAAAACCCGACTTTGTAATGTCTGTAATACACACACACACACACACACACACACACACATCAGGGTTTAATATTTTTCATGTAGTTGAAGGTAGTTATTTTGTTTAAATGACAAATGGCTGGCTTTCTACTTTAATTTTCTGCATATCACTTTCAATATAAAATTCAGGCTGGAACTTCCCTGGTGATCCACTGGATAAGAATCTACCTTCCAATGCAGGTTTGATCCCTACTCAAGCAACTAAGATCCCCATTAGGCAACTAAGACCCAATGCAGCCAAATAAACAAATAAATAAATTACAATAATAAAATAAAATTTAGGCTTACCTTAACTTTTTTACCAAGTCGATCCTTCCATTTCTCAGCAATAGAACCTTCCACCAACAGTAATCTGTATTTTAAAGAAGCAGTCATTTTTGAAAAATTAAAACATATTACTGAAAAATACAAGGAATCATTGTCAAGAAACACATACTGTTTATACTAGAAAGGGACAGCCATGTTTTAGAACAGTAATTCTCAACTATTGGGAGTCATGGACCTGTTTAAGAACAAACAAAATTATGATCCCTCTCCCCAGGAAAATGCACACCTAGCAATTTCCCACATATACTTTCCTATCTAATACATGAATTGAAGGCTCCAACTAAAACTGATCTTTAATTCCCCAGAAGGTAGACAGATCCCAAAGAGCAACCCCAGAGTCAGATCTCTATAGAAATGCAGTAAGAATAGGATGTGCATAGAAATTATTCTGAATTCTTAAGGAGTGAATTACCTGGAGCGCTCTTCATCTTCGTAGCCCATGATGAGATACTCCTCATTAACGTTAAGTGGAGGACACAGGCAGCCAGAGCTGGTATAAAGGTTCACAGTTTCCCTTGGAATGTTTACCAGAGAAGCCTTTAAAATCTCCTTCACCTCCACTACTGCAGTCACATCATGACACTTGGTCTTTATTTCTTTAACTTTAGCCCGAATGACTGGATAAAAAAACAATAAAGCCGATATGGCAATATGACACACTATAGGTGCCCCAGTCAAAAAAGACAAGTAGACTTCTTTCTAGTCAATTCGTATCCATTTGATGTTCAATGAATGGAGAGAAAAAATAAAGCAGATATAGTCTCCTTAGACAGTAGTGAGTAACACACTCTACAGCACACCTGCCCCCTTAATATTCACCCCGATCCCCTGCAAATTTGCATGTACATTTATATTTGTGTGTGTATTTCATGAGAACTGTTTAGATATGTACAGTTTCAATTGTGCCAAGAGGAATTTAAACCATGTTAGTTTCACTACATGTAAAGACCCACCACCTAAATATGCTTTGTTTCACTGTCGGCATTTTTTCCATCAGGTCTATTAATAGATTTTCTAACCAGTTAGGGTTTTCTTTAGTGTCATAAAGCTGTCCTGTTCTATGATGTTCTCAGGCTAGTTCTGCAATCTTTCCACCCTTTCATCTTAGCTCACTGTTCAGACATCAGCTCCTTTCTTCCTTTGTTTCAGTACAGACTATCTTTCATACTCTTGTTTATGTATACAGCATTTTCTGCTTGAATAAAAACTGTCCCACTCATGTGCTATGAAATACGGTCTAACACATCAATTGCATTAATCTACTGTCTCAGTGGGTATTCTGGCAGCCAGTTTATCTCTTAACGTTGGGCTTGACTTCTCAAAATAAAGACAAAACTGCTTTAAAAAGAATATATTCAGTTGCAAATTCAAAACATTTGACTCAGAATCTAGAAAGTACTGTTTTGCTTCTTTTCTGTATTTCTCTCCTTTGGAAGAGCCAAATTCTTTAGATTCCTACTTCGGGTAAATGAGCTTTTTACTTTTTTTCCTAAGGGGATTTTGAAAAGGCCTAGGAAGAAGCAAAAAATGTCAATTAGTAAGAAGCCAACAGCTTTTGCCCAGGCAGCCTCATTGCTCTAGTTCAATATCCATGGACTTTATACAGAAGAAAACACAACATATCCAAATGAATGTACTTTTTAAAAGCCTCTTAGGCACATATCTGCCAACCACTTTCATCTGAGTTCCTTCCCACATATTTTAGGGGTTTTGGACTACAAAGGAAAAAGTAATCCATGAAAATATAAAGCCAGCTAATAAACCATTGCCCTCCATCAATGCCCCAATTCCATACAGAAATTTATTCAATAACATTCCACCAGTACAACACACATACAATAAGAATTAAGCTACTAATTCTAAAAACTTTAGAACAAAACCTCAATTTTGCTTCACAGGTATTTCAATCTTCAGAGAATTAGTTGTCTCAAGTATGAGGGCTTATAGCAAACAAAATGTAACTGCCAGCCTCTCTGCTTGGTGTGATTTCTGAGTGAAGGGGTCTTTTTTTATGAGTGTTCTATTCTTATTTTAACAAAAGATAAGGTTGCCCTTTTTGAAATGTCATTTGGGAGAACCAGATGATAGATTCACAGCCCCGGCTAGCACACATTTTTGTGTGTCCTGGCTTATGTGAATGTGCTTCATAGCATTCATCAGCTATTAGAGATTAGTGAGCTGTGCAAACGTTCTCAAACTAATGATTTATTTACCCAGTGCGTCTACTATTTTCATTAGAAATTTTTAGCACATGTACCCACTCCAAAGTAAATACCTCTCTACAAGGCTTACTTTATTATTCAAGTAATTTTGTCAAAGCTCAAGAGCTTTTACCTGAATTAATCTGAATGAAGCAGAGGTTTCATCTGAATTATCAATTTGCTCCCACCTCCAGTTTGTTTTCTCAATAGACACATGTAGATATTTAAGAAAGATAAAGATCAACATATTTTAAAGTTTAAAATATATTTTCAGGAGTTTTCCTTCTCTTTTATAATTTTAGTGCCTGTCTTCCTCAAAGAAGCTCTGAGTAAGACTTAGAGAAGTGAAAATTCTTAAATTATGGGAAATCTAGTTATTGTTTAACCATGAGAAAGAAATTATCTTTTTTCCACTACCTGTGATCTGTATCCTATTTCTGTTATAATACTCACTCGGCTACCTTGTTGGAAGATTTTCTCTTCCTATGACTTGTAACCATTAGTAACCATTTTATCTTTTAACAAAAATAGTAACACTAACCATTGCAGCTCTAAGACTGGATAAAGTAAAAATTAATAATAAGTAAAACAAATACAAACTAAGTAAAATTTCCCAATATAAAATTTTTCATGTTTTTGTCTTTAACACAACTCTTCATTAACTTAAAAGTTCATATAGCATTTTTCAATCTTACAAAGTTAATCTAAAAATTAAAAGTTTCCTTTCCTTGTTATATTTCACATCAATTTATAGAGGATAGAGTCCTCAGATCAGCAGCCAGGCATCTGATTTCTTACATTTCCACCTTAGAAAGTGTGTCTACCATTGGCTAAGAGAAACTATAGATTCCTCTAAAGATAATTAGTAAACAAAAAATAAAAATTGAATCCATTGAAGAAAAATTTGAGGAACTAGGTATATTTATTTTAAAGAGATTTAACTACACTGAATTTTTTACTTGATATCTTTCAATATACAGTATTTTCAAAGATATCAAAGGTTACTCTTACAGAGATTTATCCATTTCTCTCCTTCCAATTCCCAAATAATAGAAAAGGAGGAATAATTCTGTTGTGTGTGTGCTATATTCTCTAAAGTAAACTGAATAATAAAGCCTTCATTTTAGTAATGAAGGCACTTTATAAATCCATTTAATTGCCATGTTTATTCACTTACTCAACACTGACAGTCTTTGGCAGAGATAGTAACATGAACTGTATTAATCTCATAAATGCCAGAGTGGAAGAATCATAATAAAATGCCAACAGAATACAGCAAATACTGATTTGTTGCTTATTTTATCAACTAGAAAACTCTATTAATTGACCCTTCTAAGTATAACAGTGATTGATATTTGTGACTCTGAAGCATTCGAATATCCAAGAGTACATTCTGAATAATTAAAGGAAGGATAACTTAGGTTCAGTAATCACTGATAAAATAGGGATAATAGAACATTTCATGGTGCAGTTGAGAAAATCACCTAAGGCAGTGTATGGAAACCACCTAACACATTACCTGGCACAGAGACAGAAGCTTTTCCTCCTCCAGTTAAATTTGTCAGCTACATTTAGATTGGTAGCTCTTCAGTTAATACTTTGCTTATCAGAACAGCACATGTCTAGGTCAGGCTAGATAACAAAACATTTCCTTGAATACTTTTTCAAAGAACACAACATTTCATTGAATACTAACAAACTCCGTGTTACTTTCCAACTCTGTCAATGTTTACCATGAGATAGAATGTTTGGAAAAATCCAGTTTGACTCTTTTAACCACTCCTTATGCATTGAAGTGCTCAGTTTACCCCCCGAGTGTTGACCCCAATGAGTCACAACCCATGACCCACTACAGCTCCATATCCTTGCCGGCCGATCAAAGAGGGAAGAGCCCCTCTCAACTGCCTGTGTATGTCACTGCATGGTTCTAAGACGCCAGCTGTGCTGCCTGAAACGCATCCCCCAAATCAAGCATTTGTTAAGAATAGTGCCCGCATGAGACATTTCAATTGTTTAGAACAGAGAGATTATGCTCTTAAAAGCTGTCCTTGTTTGTTTTTAAGCCTTATTCATAAGTTGTTCTATCAATCTACACATACACACAAACCCTTTTGGAACCTAGCAGTTCGTAAGTCGATCACAGAGTTATCCTTACCGTAGTTGTAATTGTTTCGGAAATAGGTCTTCTGTGTAGCTCTGACTGGTTTACATTTGCAGCGTTCTAAAAAACATAACATTTTATCTATTATGAGCAAAAGTTCAACATTAGCTCTCTTTTGTTTATGCACATTTTTTGGTAAGATCAGACCCAAATCTAGTAGCAAAGGAAGCTCATATTCTTTGTGTCTGGTCCTTTTCTCCTGAAACTACATTCACATTTGTTCTGTCTACAGAGCTGCCTATTCAATGTCAAAGGTCCCAATCCTGAGGAAACCCTGTTCACCACCATGCATGAAGAGAGCATGCCCCCAGAACCCTGAAAGAGACACACTCAGCGCTTCAGGCAGCTGAATGAGTGCCACCCGAGAGGCAAGTCATGCTTAAGCTCAGTAACTAGTTACCCCTGCTCAAGGCCACCTGCCCTCACAGACATTTTACAGACTATGCAACGCACCTCCAAATATTAGCTTTTGGATCTAAAATCAACACAATAAGATAAGCACATATTATTATAACCCAGTGGACTTTTTCAAGTTCTTAAGAGGCATGACCTCCTTCTTTTTTGGATCTAATTTTTTTAAATTTGAATTGAAGTATACATGATTTACATTATTATAATAGTTTCAGGTGTACAACAGAGTGATTCTCATGAGCACTTTCTATAGGCAGAATAACTGGTATTAAACTCAATGGTAGTTTTATGTTTACAGGAGGAAGTTACTGTATACATATTTTGAAATAAGATGCTCTGTGTTTTTTAAATATCTGGTGAGTAGTGACCAGAACATTTTCTATCTAATATAATACAACCATATGTAATAAACGTTTTAATTATCTCAAAGTGTTTCATATATAGGATAAATCATTTAACATCTTAGAGAGTAGATTACTACATTGTTTATGATAGATTACTTGGCTAAGAAATACACCTCATGTATACATCATAACCATAATAAAATCTTAGTCATTAAAGTGAACATAAAAATTGAAAATAATACACAATTACCTGAGAAAGCATTTGTTTATGTAAAGATTTCTGGGCACATGAATCACAGAAAAGAAGCCAACAAAAATTTTTTTGTTTAAAAGTGTTTTATGTTAGCATGGAGACCAGTAAAAAGCAGAAGTTTTTGTTGACAATTTGACATTTTTTTTTAATTTTAAACTTTACATAATTGTATTAGTTTTGCCAAATATCAAAATGAATCCGCCACAGGTATACATGTGTTCTCCATCCTGAACCCTCCTCCCTCCTCCCTCCCCATACCATCCCTCTGGGTGTTTTCTAAGTGTGTGTGTGTCTGTGTGTGTGTTAGTGACTCAGTCACATCCAACTTTTTGTGACCCTAGGACTGTAGCCCCACCAGGCTCCTCTGTCCATGGGATTCTTCAGGCAAGAATACTGGAGTGTGTGGCCATTCCCTTCTCCAGGGGATCTTCGTGATTCAGGGATCGGACCCATGTCTCCTACACTGCAGGCAGATTCTTTACCATCTGAGCCACCAGGGAAGCCCTTCCTTATCATAAATGTTATTTCCAGCTGAACTCACGGATAATGTGCTTTGAAGTAGCAGTCCTTAGGAGAACAGCACCTCACTACCCTCTTTTCAGCTCTGCTGCTACTGCTGCTAAATCGATTCAGTCGTGTCCGACTCTATTCGACCCCAAAAACGGCAGCCCACCAGGCTCCCCCGTCCCTGGGATTCTCCAGGCAAGAACACTGGAGTGGGTTGCCATTTCCTCCTCCAATGCATGAAAGTGAAAAGTGAAAGTGAAGTCGCTCAGTCATGTCCGACTCTTCGCAACCCCATGGACTGCAGCCTACCAGGCTCCTCTGTCCATGGGATTTTCCAGGCAAGAGTACTGGAGTGGGGTGCCATTGCCTTCTCCACTTTTCAGCTCTAGAGATAAGCATCTCTCCTGGGGACAAGCACGGGTCTCCAAAGCAGGAGCAGCAGCTCCGCTGTTCTCACCCAGGAGAGAGCTGAGGGTGTCCTCAGAGCTACACACAGCAGCGCTCTGATTCTGCAGATAATTTTTAACACTGTTTATGTGGAATAACGATCTCAATAGACAATAGGTCATATCAGTGCTGGTTGCTATTTGAAGAAGATTCCTCAAAAAATGACGTTTTTATTAACAAAGCCTTTGTATTCCCATTTAAAACAAACTGAAAAGTTATCTAGTTCTACCGTACAGTTGCTTTCTTTTGTACCAAAATGTTACATATTTTTAAAAGAGGGATTCTTAAGATGAGACTATTTCCAAAGAAATAAATGCTATGGTCTTTGACTTACAAATTATCCTCACCTACATATAGATATGGATTTGTGCTTTTCTATCTCTTTAAAAATAGATACTACTCACTAAAAATAGTGAGAAGGAGAAGATTGGAGAAGGCAATGACACCCTACTCCAGTACTCTTGCCTGGAAAATCCCATGGACGGAGGAGCCTGGTAGGCTGCAGTCCACGGGGTCGCTAAGAATCGGACACGATTCAGCGACTTCACTTTCACTTTTTGCTTTCATGCACTGGAGGAGGAAATGGCAACCCATTCCAGTGCTCTTGCCTGGAGAATCCCAGGGACGGGGGAGCCTGGTGGGCTGCCGTCTATGGGGTCGCACAGAGTCGGACACGACTGAAACAACTTAGCAGTAGCAGCACTAAAAATAATACATGAAGATAAATTATCTACATATTTGTAATTCTTCAGAAATCTGCACATGTTCTAATAAAAAATTCTTGGCAAAAATACACCAACTGCCCATTAAATAGATTTAGAAAAATACACCAACTATTACTGGATTGATTCTAATATGATTACTTGAAGCATAAACAATGGATTCCACAAAACTTCCAGGTAGAGATTTTTTCCAAAATATTATATCGTAAAATAACTTAGGAAGTTTTCAAGTAGATATTTGCACAACCATATGTACAACTATATATACTAGCTAGACTCCTAATAGCTAATGACCTAATATATCCATTATATTCTTTGGACTGAATTCTGTTCCTCCCACTGCACTTGTTTCTCCTGCTGGCCTCAGAGGTAGAAATGCCATGCTGTGTACTTAAGGCCTTTCCTGTGTGCCTATCCCTAGCTCTTGCTAGAAGCAAATATCCGTCTAGTTGAAGTATCTAGTAGTTCAATAAAACAGCAGAGTAAAAAGGAGGATGGAATTTTATATCCACAAGGCTCAAATACAGAAGAACTTTCTTTCACTTATTTATGCTGACTCAACCCAAACATATTCATATCTGAGGGTATTCATGAAAAGTATATCTTACATCAACAGTTCTGGAGGATTATCTTTCTTGTAAAGTATTTCTATTCACATCTACATATATATCCCTGAAAGCCCAAGAATTGGGAAATGGCAAAAAAAAAAAAAAAAAAATGGAGGCATATGCTGCATGTATTAGCCACCCTAAATCAGACTGCAACAGTGTCTTTTTGTTTACTGCCAAGAGCTGATATCTGATTTGTATTGGGCCAGCAGCATCACCATCATATGTACTTTAATTCACCAATAATCTTGCCAGTAGTCTTCCTCCCCCAGCTTCCACATGGCACAACGTCTAAGTTTTGTTCTGCTGTCGTGGCAAAGTAAAATCTATTTTTTACTGAGCTTCGCACAAAGACCAATAGGTCTCGATTGGCTTGCATTCCACTGTTGAGAAGAAAAACATATAAAGGAACTGCTTTGGTGCTCTTATCTAAGGAAAAATACGGAAAATTTAAAGAGGCTGGCTGCGACAAAATAAAGTGGCAAGAGTTCTTCAAGCGGGGAAGGTTTTATATTAGCAATTCATTGCCTCCAGTCTAGGATTAAATACAACTCCCTTGAGTCACATAACAGCATGTGGTCCTATATCCCACAGCATCCTTGGAGCGGGACCAGGAAACTCTCGTGGGCAGCTCTTCCTCAGTCCTCTAGCTGGGTTCTCTCAGCTACTCTTCTAGAATCAATGATTGCCTACTTCTCTGCTACTGAAACTGAAAGCTGTTCATTATCCTAGTATGAACATGAGTTTACCCCACTAGAGTGAATGTGAGTCTGTAAAATTAATATGCCCAGTGCTGCATACACTTTGGTCTGCAATTCTGGGGGGCTGCCCTACTGTGTGTGCACTGCAGTGCTTGAGCTGGAACAGCCACACTCTCTCAACACTGGGGCTTCTTAGAGACAGTTCTGAGTAGAAGTCACCACATCCTTCTTTATTCATTTGTTTACACATAAAAATCAGCTCACCTATTGAAAACACACAAGGATAACTGTCTTTTTTTAAAGGGTTCTATAATTTTACAAGATCTAAAAGTTATAAGTATCTGACAATTTTGAAATTTGATGCCCACTGGACCTCCACTATTTAGAGCAACCTTGTTTGAGTTCAAGCTTAAGTGTGATACAACTTTCTAACTAATCCTGACCTTTGTTTGAAACTGACTTCTCTTGGGTCTCCTCCAGAGCTGTAAGACTATAATTAACTTTAGCAGATTCCAAAACCCCTATAACTTTTCATGTCCCATGACTTCGGAATACTAGTTAGTGAATATTTTTCTACTGTTTTTGGAAAAGGTCTTAGATCTGTGCTCAAGATTTATTTTTAAAAAGTAGGGGAAAAAAAGAAAATATAATTCTATTTGTGTTACAATTTCTATTATAACTCTTAATATTGGTTCTTTCTAATTGGGTCAGAGTTTAAATAATTTTAATTTGGTCGAAATGAAATATATGTTTTGTATTTGATCCTGAAAGCCCACTTCGCTCCATTTTAAGACACATAGGAGCAGACCACAACAATTTTTAAAAACAGATGTAAAAAATTAAATATTATGATGGTTAACTCTGACTTCTTTACTGAGATCCAGATCTATACTTTCCATTGCCTATAAATGGTATCTATGAGCATGGCTTAAATAATTTAAACATATGTCAATATCTATCACATTATAGAACTGCCTTTCTTCTACAGAAAGAGTGTTTTCTGACTCTACTACCCTGGGATAACTATGTTTCTCTAAATATGAGATGGGAAAGGAAAAGAGAATTAACATTTGTTGAATGTTTTGAGTCACTTACATAATTCATTCATTCTACAAATATTTCCTGCACGTCTCTTACATGCCAAGCTCTGTGCCAGGCATATAGGACACCTGATGAGCGACACAGACAATTCAGAACAGGATACAGACATTGAACAAATAATCACACACAAAATAATCTATGTTCATGTATAATACATGTTATGAAAGCAAAGTACAATGTGTCATCAGAACATACAACTTGATGACCTGCACTAGTCTGGTCTTCAAAGTCCTCTAAGGAAATGGCATTAAAGCTTGAAACCTGAAAGATCAGCTGTTATCCTGGTAGGAACTGCATCTTTATGTATAAGATAGTGAAGAAGTCATAAAGCAGACTGGGAAGGAGCATCCAGAAATGAGGAAGAAACACAAGAGAGTGTAGTAAAAAAAACCTGAAAGAAGATGGTGTTTCAAGAAAAAGGTGAGCTCTCTTTGAGGAGTTCAAATGACTTAAGAGAAAAGGAGGTCTATCAATTTCGGTTGGCAAGGGAACTTCCCTGACAGTCCAGTGGTTAAGACTCTGTACTTTCACTGCAGGAGGCATGGGTTTGATCCTTGGTCAAGGAACTAAGATCATTTAGCATGACATGGCCAAAAATAAAATTAGTTGGCAAGGAAAAGATGGGTGAAAATCAGAGGAACACTCCATCCACTGCATAAGAAGAAAAAGGAGAAAGGGGTACTAATGTTGACAGCTTATAAATCTGTTGGTAAGGTGATAAAAATTCCTTCTGATAGCTTTTACTTTCTCATTAAAGGATGAAATTATCAGCTGCAGGAAATGAGGGGCTAAAAGAAGCAGGGTATGGAAGAGTAAGGACAGAAGTCAAAGTATAAAACAGTTACTGAGTGGAAGGCAAACTTTCTAGAGATACAAGGTAGTACTGCTAGGCAATGCTGATTATGTATTTGAATTTTATCTTGAATTTAAAGTAAAGCCAGTCACCCCAGCTAAGTAATTTTCTCCAGCAACAAGAGTTGAGAATTTGTCAGGTGACTATGGCAGAAGAAAA
This sequence comes from Bos mutus, assembly GCF_027580195.1. Taxonomy (NCBI): domain Eukaryota; kingdom Metazoa; phylum Chordata; class Mammalia; order Artiodactyla; family Bovidae; genus Bos; species Bos mutus. The sequence goes on from NC_091618.1 coordinate 122,270,206, forward strand.
GATTGGCAAATGAACTGAAGGTATTTTCAAGGGAAGGAGTATTACAATAGATCATGAAATCTCAGGTAGGCAAGGAGGTTAGGGTTGAACAATATTAGTAAGTGGTATATGATGAATAGGCAGTCCCAGGGGAGCAAAATTATAGCAATGATGACACTAGAGCAAATCTGCTGGGATGAAAAGAGATGGCAGGCAAAGAAGGGTGTACTTGAAATTAGGATTACAGAGCTGGCACTATTGCTAGATGGCAAGGTGCAGAATGTGCCCCTGGAACTAGATGGCTGGGGCAGAACAAACAGGTTAGTGAAGTAAAGAAGTCAGTGCACTAAATGAGTGATCTTTATCATCAAAGTCATCAAAATGGCAACAGAGATGGGTGCATTATGGAACATGTACAGATAGAGCTTAATGGAGGATAGGCAATTTATCACTAGACCTTCCAGAAATCAGCTTCACTACCCTTCTAAAAACAGATAGTGAAACATGTCTGGATTCTAGCCCTAGGACTACATTCTCTCTTCCCAAAATTATAAGTCATGAAATGGATACTTTATTGAAAATCTAAAGGATATTATTATTCCTAGTGCATTAAAAAAAAAAAAACAGACAAGAAAACAGAACCCTAGTGTCCTGATTTCAATGATGAAAAAACACTTTTATTTTTAAATATTTGTTTATTTTATTTATTTATTTGGCTGTACCAGGTCTTAGCTGTGGAACAAGGGGTCTTCAGTCTTCGTGGAAGCATACAGGATCTTTAGTTGTGGTATGTGAACTCTTAGTTGGTGCATGTGGGATTCAGTTCCCTGATCAGGGATTGAACCTGGGAATCTCAGCCACTGAACCACCAAGGAAGTCCAGAAAAATTTTTAAAAGAACAACAATGCATCTCTTACAGAATCAGGAACCATGCTGATCTACACCATTAAGTAGGTCTATACCATTGAGGCAGAGTTCAGAAAATGCCTTGATAAAAGGATGGACTTTTATGATCAGACACAGCTGGATGTGAATGTAGGCTCCATGCCTTACTATTCATGTAACTTTTAATATCTAAAAACTGGTATCTTTTTAGATACCAGATCAGCACAATTACTGAGAGAATTCAATAATAAACATAAAATACCTTTCACAGTACCTAGCACACAATGGGGAGAAGGCAACAGCACCCCACTCCAGTACTCTTGCCTGGAGAATCCCATGGATGGAGAGACTGGTGGGCTGTAGTCCAAGGGGTCGTGAAGAGTGGGACATGACTGAGCGACTTCACTTTCACTTTTGACTTTCATGCATTGGAGAAGGAAATGGCAACCCACTCCAGTGTTCTTGCCTGGAGAATCCCAGGGATGGAGGAGCCTGGTAGACTGCAGTCCATGGGGTCGCTGAGGGTCGGACACGACTGAAAGCCTTCACTTTCACTTTTCACTTTCACGCATTGGAAAAGCAAATGGCAACCCACTCCAGTGTTCTTGCCTGGAGAATCCCAGGGATGAGGGAGCCTGGTGGGCTGCCGTCTATGGGGTCACACAGAGTCGGATACGACTGAAGCGACTTAGCAGCAGCAGCAGCAGCAGCACACAATGGCCCATAAACGTCAGATTTAATTTTGCCTAAGATTCACTGGGAATCCCAATCCTTCATTTGTAAAGACCATTTAATGAGTAAGAGAAGCAATATTTTCCCAAGGCTGCTTGCCACCTGCAAGAACTGTGGTACCTACCATAAGTAGGCAAAATAATAGGATTTTTTTTAAAGTGCCTGACTCTGCTATTTTACTTCAAGTTCACAAAGCTAATTTCTGTCCTGATGTAGGAAGTCCATTTGAACTATTATGTACATTTCCAAAATTTGAAGAATCAAAGTTAGCAAGCCAGAATGATCATATATGTGGCCATTATATTAATAATAAGCATTAGTGCAAGTTCAGTTCAGTTCAGTCACTCAGTCGTGTCCGACTCTTTGTGACCCCATGAATCGCAGTATGCCAGGCCTCCCTGTCCATCACCAACTCCCGGAATTCACCCAGACTCATGCCCATAGAGTCAGTGATGCCATCCAGCCATCTCATCCTCTGTCGTCCCCTTCTCCTCCTGCCCCCAATCCCTCCCAGCATCAGAGTTTTTTCCAATGAGTCAATTCGTCGCATGAGGTGGCCAAAGTACTGGAGTTTCAGCTTTAGCATCATTCCTTCCAAAGAAATCCCAGGGTTGATCTCCTTCAGAATGGACTGGTTGGATCTCCTTGTAGTCCAAGGGACTCTCAAGAGTCTTCTCCAACACCACAGTTCAAAAGCATCAATTCTTCGGCAAGAGAGTATGGTAAATTGATTAAGGACTGCTGCTGCTGCTACGTTGCTTCAGTCGTGTCCGACTCTGTGCGACCCCATAGACTGCAGCCCACCAGGCTCCTCCGTCCATTGGATTTTCCAGGCAAGAGTACTGGAGTGGGGTGCCATTGCTTTCTCCGTGATTAAGGACATATGAGTTTAAATCTCAGCTCTGTCCCTCTTTGCTTATGTTGCCTTGGGCAAGTTACAATACCCATTCCCAAACCAACACTGGCTACCCCATCAGGTTATTATAAGAATTTAAACAGTAATTCACATAAAGAATTTGGTGCACAGCCTGGTATTTAATCACTCATTGAATGCTAGCTAGTAGTACTAGTTATATATAAACAAGCAAAAAGTTCAGAAAATACTTTATGCAAATTTAAGAGCAGTTTATGAAACAGAAGAGAAAATTTTCCAACAAAAAAAAATCTGTGAGTTTGAGGATAAAAATCTGCCAAATTTTTCCTGGAGATACAAAGTTAATTTAGATTATTATATTTAGTTTGGGGGGAACTGCATAAAAAATAGAATTTAGAAATCATATTGGTATTATGCTCACACAAAGGCAAACTATTCCACAATAAAATGATGCACATAACTAAATGGGTAAATCTCAAAAGCATTATACAAAAACAAGAGCAGCCAGTCACAAAGAGTATGTGCGGTATGATTCCACCTGCATGAAGCTGAAGAACAAACATTAATCCATGGTAATCAAAATCAGACCTGTGCTCAACTCATGGTGGGGTGGGTGACTGAGTTGGCACAAGGGAATTCTCAAGGGAGATGGAAATGTTCTTTATCTTGATCTGGGTGATAGAGACACAGGTATATATATTTGTGAAAGTTCAATATGCCATACACTTAAGAATTCTGCATTTTACTGTAAGTAAATTAACATATGAATTCCTTTCATTTTTCCATAAATTGAAGTGTGTCATGACTTAGCAGCTGTTCATTACGTGTTTAATATTTATTTCCTAAACATATACATTAGGCAAAGAATATATTAGATTTTATTCTGGATTAGAGCTGTATATGGAAAATGCAATTAAGTCAATTGGTGAACTCAGGTAATATAATAAAGCTTTAAAAAGCAAAACTAACATTTGCTCAATTTAGCTGAAAAAACAAACCTCAAATATTGCAATAAAGGTCTCAATTCATAGTAATTTGCACTTTGTAAAAGGGAATTGCTTAAGATTGAGGGAACTAACGTTATATTAAAAAGAAAAGGAAATTTAGTTTTATTTCTTTAGTATTTCTATCTTTGGAAATTTTTAAATAAACTGCCTTTCAGAAGGTTTCTGGATCCAAGAGTCATTCGGGATACACAAAATGTAGAGAACCAATGCAACATGCCTGTTTTCTCTTGTGAGATCTGAAATGCTAGTTTTATGCTGTACAGGTACTCTAAAGTAGTCAATTAAGAAGGAATTCCCTAGTGGTCCAGTGGTTAGGACATCAAGTTTTCACTACTGAAGCCCAGGTTCAATCTCTGGTCAGGGAACTAAGATCCCTGCAAGTCATACGGCATGGCCCAAAACAGCAAAGGTCAATTAAGAGAAAAGCAAAGTAGGTCTTACAGGACACCATGCATCTACCCGATGCCAGCCACACAGAAAAGAGGTGGGAGAAAAGTGCAATCAGCTGTTCACTCCTTCACTCCCTCCCTGTTCGTGGCATTGAGTATGCCAGTACAAGGGTGGTCATCACATCTGTGATGAATGGTTGGGGCGGATGGACTAAAGAGTTTATTGGTAGATGGACGATGAAGTTTAAGTGTTGAGGATCTGGGAAAACAATGGTGCCACATATTAAAACAAAAGTTGCAAGGGGTAAAATTTTAATGAAAAGAAAATTATTGAATACATACCCTTTGAAGTACAAACAGATTGCCCAGGTAGAAATGTTTACTGGAGGTGAAACATGTAGCATCCAGCCTATGTCGCTGGATGACTTCCAAGAGGAAGAACTCATTGTAAGGAGCAGAGGCCAAGCCTAGAACCTTGGGGAACGCCCACAGCTAGGGGACAGGAAGAGAAGAACTAGGACAATTCGGGTAATAGCCCAGGGAGAAGGATTCTTAGGAATGAGTATTCATCCAAAGTGTCCAATACTGAAAACAGTGAAAAAAGCATATATTTGTAAGTAAGTAAATAAGCGTTATTTGCTCAGTCATGCCCGACTCTTTGCGACCCATGGGCTACAGCCTATCAGGCTCCTCTCTCCATGAGATTTTCCAGGCAAGGATACTGGAGTGGGTTGCCATTGCCTTCTCCAGGGGATCTTCCCAACCCAGGGATCAAACCCGGGTCTCCTGCACTGCAGGCAGATTCTTTACTGACTGAGCTACAGGTAAGCTACTATGTAATTACAAAATACTATTTTTATCTATCCTAATTTTATTTTCAAATAAAGGGTCGAAGTTACCACAAATTAATTCAGACTTTATAGTGAACAAACATTGCACCAAAGGACAAAAAAAATTGGAATCCTTCCCCAGGTTAGTAGGAAATAAATTGAAAAATACCCTGATGCTGGGAAAGACTGAGGGTAGGAGGAGAAGTGGGCAACAGAGGATGAGATGGTTAGATGGCATCACTGACTCAATAAACATGGGTTTGAGCAAACTCAGGGAGATAGTAAAGGACAGGGAAGTCTGGCATGCTGCAGTCCATGGGGTCACAAAGAGTCAGACACTTAGAAACTGAACAAAAACAAATTTGGAGAAGGAAAGAGAGAGAATGGGTCCATACTCCCCAAGCTAGGCATTGGTTAGCTCAGTAGGAGGAGGTTGGCTGTTGCAGGGCAGAGGGTGGGAGGTCAGGGCGGGGTGATGGCCAGGGCAGCCCTAGCAGGTCCAGGAAGTCAGGTATCGCTAGTTACTCAGCTCCTTAGAAGCACCTCTAAGGTGCTTCTGAAGCACCTTTGAAAAACTACCAGAAAGGCGTTAGCTAAAACTGCAAGAGTATCCAACTCGTGTGTGTGTGTGTGTGTGTGTGTGTGTGTGTGGTGTATGTGTGTATGTGTGTGTGTGTGTTAGTCGCTCGGTGGTGTCCAACTCTTCGCAACCCCATGCACTGTAGCCCGCCAGGCTCCTCTGTCCACGGAAGTCCCGAGGCAAGAATACTGGAGTGAGTTTTCATTCCCTTCTCCAGAGGATCTTCCCAACAGGGATCGAATCTAGGTCTCCTGCATTGCAGGCAGATTCTATACTGTCTGAGCCACTAGGAAAGCCCAGCAGATATTACTCATGTTTCCCTAATTTGAAAATATACCAGAAATAAATATCAGAACTCAGCAATCAAAATTATCTGATTTTATATTTAAACACAGACCCAGAATAACAGGTTAAGTAATTTGGTCATGCTCATACACTTAATTAGTGTCAAAATTTACTAATTATCATCACCTCATTGGGAAAATGTAGTTTTCAAATACAAAAGTCCATAAATTGGTCACCATCACCAAGTGGAAAACTGGGGCAAGGGAGGGGGATTCTTTTTCAGAACGGTTTTAATAAACAATTTATCTTTTCACTGCACCATTTGAATACCTGCCTTAATTTTCTGGGTTGATTTGACCAGACCAAGTGACTCAGCAGAATAGAACTAAAATTGTTTTTCTCCATATTCCATGTTATGAAAACTAGAGAGAATGCACCCCTTATTATGATAGTGGATTTACAAGAGCAAAATACACTCATAAACTGGAAGCTGCTCAGACAGTCATTATCTCCAAAAAAAAGAAGACTGCTAGGCTTTGAGGCAAAGGATAAATTAACTGGAGTGAAAGAATTGCTTTTCCAAATTCCAGACGTAAACAGCTTGACACTTTTGAAAGAGGGGTTATGAGGGTTACAGTGTTTTTGTGTCTTCCTCATGTCTTTTATCATAATCAACTTCAGCTGTTACATGACTCCAAAGTATGACATTTTGAGTGTGAACAGATTTTATTTTCTTCCTGGAACATGTGACTCTGTCAGTGTGTTTCTCCACAAGCAAGTGAGCTTGGTTTTGCCTGTCTCCTTGTTTTTATCACTCCCATTATACCAGGGAACAGGAAAACATTCCTCTTTTATAAAGAGGAACATAAACACTGAACACAGGAACAACATATTCACTCTCGCTTTTACACATTGAACTATATTTGTACTTAATTCATAGTGTCATTAATGTCTTCTCTCTTTCACACAGTGAAGTGCTATACTATTCTAACCATAAGTTCTAGACAAATTGATAGAGCATGCACGTACTTGGCCTGAAATTTTGACTCACTGAGTGCTCCATGTACAACACAAATGAGCTTTTCAGTTTGTTTCGAGCAACCGTAACAGGAGTAATCCTCAAAATAGCACCACTGTCGGACACCAGGGATTTCCAGCTGATTTTACGACACTATAAACACTCTCAGTTGCATTCAAAAGCAACATAATTCTAAATAAAGCATTTTAATTCACTTTTGTTTTTAAAAGCTAACTGTTTGAGGTACCTTTGATGCACACTGCCTTATGTCAAATACTTGTCACTCTGATAAGATACAGTGGAAATCAACAGTGAAACTGCTCCAGTCTAATGAAAATTGATGCTTCAAACTTATTTACAACTTAATAAAGATTCCACTTCCATATATGACAACTTACAGACCAAATCAGTACAAATTACTATTTCAAGAAAGTAAAAAAGAACTAGTTGTAGTTACAATGCTTTTGCATTGTAGAATGCAAAATGCTTTTGCAGAAACAAACGCAACATTAGTCATACTTGCTTTAAAAAAAAAAAGGAGAAGGAAAAAACCTAGAAATGATGCAAATTTCCAGGACCCTTAGAATGAATAAATGAAGAGTGGCATATTCGTATGATAGAATACTATACAGTAATTAAAAACTTCTGCTATAGACAGCATAATGAGTATTATGAGGAAGGCACACACACAGACACACTTCTATATGTATATAATGATGCCTCTCATCAAAGTTGAAATCAGACAAAATTATTCTTGCTGCTAGAACTTCTGCCAGAGGTTACCTCTGGGAAGAAAGGTGGGATCAGTGACTTGGAGGTAGCACAAGGAAGTGTTTCTGGTGATGGTACCCATCTTGATCTGTGCAGTGGCCACATAAGAGTGTTTACTTTGTGAAAATGCACTGGGATGCATGCTTAGGATTTGTTCCTCTTCTGCACATATGCTATACTCCATTTAAGGGTTTATTTTATGGAAAGATGGAGTAAGTAGACTCCATCCCATCTCTCCCACTGAACGCAGTTATAAAACAGAATTTGAGAAGTAGCTCCTCAAGGACTCTGAAAAGTAAACAGGAGTAGAAAGTTTGAGAAAGAAGCCCAGCACCATCAAACCGATGGTGCATTTGCCATTCTTTCCACTTCTAGTACCTTCCCGCCTGGTTTCAACACAGCCTGGAAGTAGATATCATGCAGACAGTCCTCTAGAAAAAGCCCTCCGGTTCTAACTCAGGAAGTGGGAAGGGGTCTCCTAACACTCCAGTGCTTCCATCCCATCTGTGAAGCAATCCTGGGTCAGTGGTGGCAGCAGCAGCTGCTGCAAGGGAGGTCCTCAGACGCCTAGAACGCTGCCGGAGGAGAGCCCTCCTTTCCGACTGGGGCGAGCCCCAGCGCTCTGTCCTCACTGGGCCCCCGATACGCAAGAAGTCACAGGAAGTACATCACAGAGTGGGATACACAAAGCCCCAGCCTTCTGGCCAAAGATCCAAAAGGGGGAGCCCCCCAAAATTGAAGAGTACTGAGACAATTATGGAGAGGGAGGAGCTTGGGAAATGATCCCATGGAAATATTTATGAACTGCTGGGCTCACTCCTGGGTATGCTGACTCTGACACTAAAAAGTATACAATGGACTTTGAAAACTGATCTATGGTACAAATCACTGCCCTGATCTCACACTGGCCACTGAATAGTCCGCACACATGGGATAGGCCTGAAAGGCACCACAAATGCCTTTGCAAACCAGTCTTCAGAAGACTAGTCAGAATTTGCAGCCTAAATCGAGTTAGGTTGACTGCCGCCAGAACAAAAAAAATAGCATCATTCTCCATATGATCTTAAAGACCCAAAGTCTTAGGACATAATATTCAAAATGTCCAGGATATAAGAAAAAACTATTCTGCATATAAAGAACCAGGAAAATCTCAGTTTGTATGGGGAAAAAAAATCAGATGACACAAATGTTGAAATTATCCAACAATGACTTTAGGCAGTTTTCTAAAAATTCTCCGAAAAGTAAATGGTGAATACCCTTGCAATGAAGCAGATGATAGAAAGACTCAAAGAAACTCAAGATATCATAAAGAATCAAGAGAAAAATCTTAATTTAAAAAATTATAATAACTGACAATTTAAAATACACTGGATGAGTTCAGCAACAAAATGGAGATAACAAGGAAGAAGTCAATAAACCTGAAGGAATACAAACAGAAATTATCCAACCTAAAGAATAGAGGAAGACTGGAGGAAAATGAACAGAACCTCTGGGACCTATGGGAAATACCAAAAGATCTAAAATTCATATAACCATATACTCACAAGTAAAGAGAATGTGTTATAAAAGTAAATATTTGAAAAAAATAACTGCTGGAAGTTTCCCAAATTTGAGAAAAGGTATAAACTTACAGATACAAGAAGTTAGGTTAACCCTGAATAGTATAAACCCAAAGAAATCAACGTCTAAATATACTGTAATCAAACTGCTGAAAACTAAAGACAAAGAAAAAATTATTGAAAGCAGCCAGAAATCTGATGCATTACTTACAGGAGAACAATGATTTCAATGACAACCAATTTCCCATGAGAAACAGTGAGGACAGAAATAATTGAAATAGTATAAATGAATTCTATATCCAGTGAAAATATCCTTCAGGAATGCATATGAGATAAAGACATTTTTATATGAAAGAAAACTGATAGAACTGGCTGCCAGCAGAACTGCTCTAAGTATAAAGGAAGTTCTTCAGACATAAGGAAAATGATACCAGAACGAAGCCTAGGACATCAGGAAAGAAGGTGGAACAATAGAAATTATAAACATCTGTATAAATACAGTAGGCCATTTTTCTCCTCTTGAGCTATTTAGACATATTTATGTTTGAAACAGACATTAATGGTTGTAAGAGAAAGCATAACATTGTCCTATGGAAAGATATATATCACACAGACACATACGTGGGTGTGTTTGTGTGTGTGTATACACTCACACTCACAAGGGTGAGAGAGAAGGATGGAGAGATGCATTCCAATAACCCAAGAGAAAGCTAGGAAATAGGAAACAGGAATGAAAAAGGGAGCGAACATAAAACAAATAAAATAAAGGCACTAAACGCAAACATATTAGTAATTACAGCAGATGTAAATAATCTAAACATACTAATCAAAAGGCAAAGATTGACAGAATGGATAGAAAACCAACACCAACCTAAAAACCAATTACATTACGTCTAGAGGAAATTTATTTAAAACAGAATGATACAGATATGTTAGAAGAAAAAGAATAGAAAAAGATATACCTTGCAAACATTGACCAAAAGAAAAGTGGAGTGGCTATATTAACACAAAACAAAATAGACTTAGAAAAGAGAAAAATTACCAAAGATAAAGAGGAGCAGTACATCATTGGGTCAATTCACCAATAAGACATAAAAATAGTAAATGTATACACACAAAATAGTATCACATTTGACTTCATGGAACAAAACTGACAGACTGAAAAGAGAAATAGAAAAATTTACAATATTTGGAAACGTAAACACTTCTCTTACAGTGATCAACAGACGTAGTAGACAAAAAACTAACAAGAATCAAATAATCTACTTGACATTTAAAGAACATTCCACCCAACAATTGCAGAATACATACTTCCCAAGTACTCATGAAGCATTCACCAAGATAGAGCATATACTGGGCCATATGATAAACCCTAACAAATTAAACAACTAAAATCATACAAATTATATTCTTTGACTATAATGGAATTTAGAATACAAATTAATAACATAAGAACAGAAAAAACTCCAAACAGCACCAGATTTAACAATACAATCCTAAATAATGCATGAGTCACAGAGGTAGTCTAAATGGAAATTATAAAACATTTTGAACTGAAGAAAAACCAAAATAAAACCTTTCAAAATTTGTGAAATGCAGCTAGAGCCATTCTTAGATGCAGAGCAACTGGAACGCTTAAGTGTTGCTAGTGCAACAGTGAACAGTCATTTTGGAAACAGTTTGGCAGTTCTTTTATAAAGTTCAACATACCCTTACCATTTAACCCAATAATCCTATTCATAGATATTTACCCTAAAGAAATGAAAACTTATATTTACACAAAAACCTATACACAAATGTTTATAATAGCTCTATCTATGATTGCCAAAAGCTAGAAACAACCCAAATATCCTTTAAGACATAAATGGACAAGCAAATGGTAATATATCCAAGGAATAAAACGTTTAGCAGCAAAATGGAATGGACTACTGATACATGCAAAAACTTAGATAAATCTCAAAGATATTTTGCTGTGTGAAAGAGGCCAATGTCCAAAAGTTACATACTCTATCATTCCATGCACACTACAATCTCAAAAAAAAACACAAAAGCATAGCAATGAAAAACAAAAGCATAGCAATGAAAAACAGATTAGTGATTGCCAGAGGTTAAGGGTGGGAGAAGCTTGTAATCATAAAGGAATAGGATGAGCTGAATTGAGTTTTTTGTTTTGTTTTTGTTTTGAAGTTATGGAACTGTTCTGTATCCTGATTGTGCTGGTGGTTACACAAATTTAAATATGTGTTAAAATTCAAAGAACTGTATACCGAAATAAAAGATCAAATTTTATCATTAATTTAAAAAATAAAATTAACACAAACAAAGGAACGTTTTTATAAGTTTACATTTAATATGTGGGGCACTATACAGTCCATGGAATTCTCCAGGCCAGAATACTGGAGTGAGTATCCTTTCCCTTCTCCAGCAGATCTTCCCAATCCAGGAATAGAACCAGGGTCTCTTGCATTGCAGATGGATTCTTTACCAACTGAGCTAATAGGGAAGCCCATGCAGGGCACAAACGTCCCCAAATGAGGTTTAAATATCTAGGTAACATCAAGACTAGTCTGCTGACCACAAGCGAAAACCAGATATCTTTCTGGTATACTCACCACTGCTTGCTCCTCTACAGTTTCCATTACTGGAATCCATAGGAAAATCTGAAAGGAGATGATAGAGTACAGTAAGAGTCATACCATTCATTATTATTTCAAGAATTCTCATACTAAAATCTAATTCAGTCACAAGCTGATTTGGATAACAACCCAGGTGTCTCAAAGAAATGGATTCCTATTCGCGTCGTGAGGTTGACACTATCTTTTGTAGGTCAAATAAGGACAAGATGCATTCTTTCATGTGATTGAAAGCTGATATACTCTTGAATCCTTGTCAACTGTGGATACATTTCTGGATTTAATAAAGTTTTTGAGTTTCATGAAAATTTCCAACAATTAAGCATATACTAGGTACTCACCCAACACTTTTCGTGATGGCTACAATAACTAAATACACCTTTTCAATAATAGATGTATCACACTTTACTGGCATACATTTTAATTCTTAGTGCTTAAGGAAAATGTGCAGAAAGTGTTCCTGTGCTCCTGGTTAAGCGCACACTAAACGGGTGTTTAGCAGAAAGGAAGTCTACCATCAAGGGACTACTCAAGCCAGTGCAATTAATAGACATAATAATAATTGGAAATTTGCCATTGACTCTTTTTAAGATCCCCAAATCCCAGAAAATGGTAACATGATTAATGGTAATGAAAATGGTGATTATGTTAAGTTCTTCTTTGTTCTAGTTAAGAAAGCAGCCTCTAATGAATAATACTGACTGCCCCAACAAAGCATTATGCTGTACATAATTATATGTTCTTAATCACATATAAGTGAGTACAATTCAGTACACTTACACCAGCATTTTCCATTTGCATTAATACCTTGTGTTAAATGAGTTTAATGCCTCTGTTTATCCTAGTAGAAAATAATGTTCTTCCTCTGTCCTTTTTCTTCATAGGTCATATCATGAATAAATGAAACCAGAAGGTATAACACCAGTTTAAAACAACAACACTCAAAACTACAATTAATGGATTACTTTCCCAGGCTTAGTAATCATCAGCTGGTATTTTAAAATCTATATCCTAGGGAGTTCCCTGGTGACCTAGTGGTTAGGATTCTGGGCTTTCATTCCTGTGGTCAGGGTTCAACCCCTGGTAGGAGAACTGATATCCTGAAAGCTGTGCAGCGTGGCCAAAAACGAAAAAGAAAAAAATAAGAAAAGGACATCCCTGGTGGTCCAGTGGTTCAGAGTCCGCCTGCCAATGCAGAGGACAAGGGTTCAATCTCTGGTCCAGAAAGATTCTACACGCTGGGGGGCAACTAAGCCTGTGCACCACAGCTACTGGAGTGGACATGCTCAAGAGTCCACGCGCTGTATCTACTGAGCTGGGGCGCCCAGAGCCCACACTCCAAAATAAGAGAGACCACCGCAGTGAGAGGCCCACGCACGGCAACTAGAGCGCAGCCTCCCTGGACACAACTAAAGAAAGCCCACATGCAGCAGCAGAGGCCTAGTTCAGCCCAAAATTAACAATAAATAAAAAATAAGGAAAAAGCTATATCCTAGGAAAATGTGCACATGATTTATACAAAGATGACCTCGCTGTGAATTAAAAAAGTATACTGACCCACATGTAAAGTAATTGTTTAATGTCAACAGGTTCAAATAAAACTGAAAAAATTCTTCTCTCAGAAAATGAAAACCCCTTTAAAGCAGCTGATCCTAGGCGTTTGGTTTTCTTCTTTCATTCTTATTCATAGGAAAATGTTTCTACATTTTTTTAAAGTGCTTAGACATCAGCTGTTAGAATTAGAAGAGAGAAAGCCAAAGTTTTCTGATTCTAAATAATCCAAAAAAAGCCTGTTTTCAGAAAGTTAAACTTAGGAATTCTAACAAATTATCCTAAATTAAAATAGTAGGTATTACTAGCAGGTTTTAATGCCCCACGGATTTCAAGTAGGTGTCATAGAGGTTTCCAGAAGAAGAGTTCTAAGCAGGAGCTGGGGAAAAAAGAGAGGGTTTTCCAAATAGAAAATAGCACATGCCAGAGTCTGGGGTGAGAAACCAAAGCACTCGTGGAGTGGAGGGACCTACAAGTCTTCCAATGGGGCTAATAGAGCAAAGTAGACAGAAAGGAAACTAGAGGGGTAAGAAGGCATGAAATCATGAAAGCTAGTGGCAGATACCAGAAAATTTTAAACAATAGATTTGTATTTCAGAATGATCACCCTATTGGAACATGGAGGGGCCATACTGGAGGTCAGCAAGCCCATTATCATTCTAGCTCCACAATCCATGGAAGAAATGGTGAGGTCCAAACAAAGAAAGTAGCATTAGAGAAGAAGGGGAGGGAATTGTATTCAGAGTTGACCTAAAGCACCTGATACCGACTGAATGTGGGGGATAAAGAAAAGGTGGAAGCAAGGCTGCCTTCAGACCTGGAATATGGGTGGGTGTGCCCCTTAACAATATAGAAAATACTAGAAGAGAACAGACCTATGAAGGTAAGGAAATGAGTTCACTCTGGGGACTGCAGAGACGGAGGAGCTCAGGGATAGACAGGAGCGTACAGAATGTGTGTTCTCTCCTATCTCAGAAGTGCAGAGAAGTACTAATCTCTTATCCCTTGGAATTCATTGTCCAGAGTTGCCTTCCATTCTCTAAAGCCACATATAAATCAAAATACAATGAAAACAAAAGGGTTACTATAACTGAAATCTGATGGTCAAAGTGAAAGTCGCTCAGTTGTGTCCACCTCTTTGCAACCCCATGGACTATACAGTCCATGGAATTCTCCAAGCCAAGATACTGGAGTGGGTAGCCTTTCCCTTTTCTAGGGGATCTTCCAAACCCAGGGACTGAACCCAGGTCTCCTGCATTGCAGGTGGATTCTTTACCAGCTGAGCTACATGGGAAGCCCAAGAATACTGGAGTGGGTAGCCTATCCCTTCTCCAGCGGATCTTCCCAACCCATGAATTGAACCAGGGTCTCCTGCTTCACAGGCAGATTCTTTACCAACTAAGCTATCAGGGAAGCCCTTCTGATGGTCAAAAGACACCGATTCTCTGTACAGTTAACATCACCTGTTTCTTCATAAGAGAGGAAGTATAACTTAGAACAGGTCCTGGTTTGAATCTTCTATTAATAGTTTTATGGACTTGAATCACTTAGCTTCTCTATATCCCTCAGCTTCCCTTTCTGCAGATAGGAGTAATAGTACCTACCATGTAGTTATTACGAGAATTAAAGAAATTAATATGCATCACATACTAAGCAGCACATGCCACATACTAAGTATTGTTAGTTCTTATTCTCTGGCCAGTAATGATTCCTGGTCTGAGAATGATGTCTTCCCAATCACACTGCTGTTGTCTTACCCTTTATCATTCACTTCATATAGCTATTTCTTTTGCTCTTCACAGTCTCTATGTTAATGCCACACGACTTGCTCAAGGTATAACTTTTTTTTTTTTTTGCTGCACCATGCAACATATGGGATCTTTGTTCCCTGACCAGGGATCGAACCCACGCCCTCTGCAGTGGAAGCACATAGTCTTAACCACAGGACCACCAGGGGAAGTCCCTCAAAGTATACCATTAATGGCAAATCTGGGATTCCAACTAAGGGCCAAAACTCTAAAACTGGTTTTCTTTAAACTGAAGACATACGGCCAATTTTTAATCATTCAAAACTCTCTATCTATATGGTGGTAATTGGTCTCCTCTTTCCATACACCTAGTAGGAGAAAGGACAAATATAACTTAGTCAATTTTGCTATGTGTAGCAAGCAACTATTTAGAATTTTGTGGAAACAAGATAGAAAAGAATTATTAATATACAATTTGGAGACTACCTAAGATCCCATTACCACTGATAACTGTGTTAGCTATAAACATAATTTAATATCATTATATTCTAAGGTACTCCTTCCTAGCCCCATCCAGAGTGCCTTTCAAAACTTCACACAATGAAGTCTTACCCTAAAATTTCCATTTCCCCTTTCCATTCCATTTTCCTCCTCATATCACACTAAATAATTCTCCCTTCTTGCTATTTGGCCCCTCAAATATTTGTAGACCAGGGCTAAAGAAAAGGCTGCCTGTTCCCCAGAAAGTGGAGAAATGATTAAACAGCAGTGCATGCATGTGAAAGCTGGCGCAGCTCTGCCAGGCGAGAGAGGGCTGGGAGAAATGTGCTGCTCAAGAGCTGGGTGACAAAAAAGCAGCAGTGACTGAGGAGCGATTATAGAGCCCTTGGCATGGCAACCCAGGGGGCAGTATAATTGCGGTGAAATATCATACCATACATTTTCTTAAACACTCAATGTCTTCATTTCTGAGATAAACTGTTTGTAATTAACAGACATCCGTCAAGCTCATTCTTTATTCCTATTGCTCCCAAAGGGATTTGTTCTTGAGCCCGAGGTCCAGGTCAATTCGTGTAAAATGAAATACTAAGTTTATATTCAGAAGAAATAAGACTGGCCTACCCAGGGTGTTCTCAGTATGAAGCTTGTTTCCCAGAGTTGAACTGACAAAAGCTCTAAGCTCTATCTGCATTTACCAACAGACTAGGTTTGTCCAAATAAACAAAAAAATAAATCTTAATACCAATGATAATAATGGTAAAATAGCAATAGCAACAGCAGCAATTTGTTGAGGACTAACTATGCATGAGATACTACAGATGCTGTTTAACTCCATCTTCACCATCTCCATGGGATGTAGGCAGTATGTCCCCATGTCACAGATTAGAAAACTCTGCATTGGAGAGGCTATACAACTGCCCTATAGTAATAGCTGATATGAGGCAGAGTCAAGATTCAACATCTGGTCTTTCCCACTCCATGCCCACACCCTTTATTCATCATACAATATTAAATATTTGACTATTAACTGGGTGAATGACTAAACTGAATTGAAATCACAGATAAAGCAGGTGTACATGCAGTCACAGGTCTACAATAAATACAAAATGTAGAAAAAATAAATTTAATGTGAATTTATTAGTAATCATCAAGAGGATAGGATATATTCTGTATAAAAACCTGCTTGCCCTTAGTACTTCAAAACAAAAAGTAGACTGAAGCAATATCCCATTCAATAAAATTCTGCTTTGTAAAATGTCCTTAAACTTGTTGGTGGAGTCATAATACCCTACAAGGGAACAGATTTGTGTAAATGGTAGGATTTGAAAATCCTCTTGACATTGAAGGTATGTAAAAGGTGGTTCTATTTTATTCAGGGAGACCTCATTTTTATATTCTGCTAGATTCTAGGCATAAGACATAGGAACTCTGTTTATACTTAGAGGAAGGAAAAAAAAAATCCTGCTTCATGAACTATCATATCCCACTGAAGCAAGGCGCATATTGCATCGTAAATTAAACTGGCCACATGTGGTAGTTCTTAAGTAATTCCAGGTGCCTGATAGTTTGACCCAGCATAGGGAATGTAATTTTCAGCAAGCTGCAGCCTTGGAAGCCAGGGGACCCTTCAGGCTAGAATCCACCACTCCGTTCCCTGCCCCCTCCCCTTCAGCTCCCTCCTGCCACCACAGTCTCTGATTCACATTGGGGGATAGGGGAAGGAGAAGGGAGAACATCACCAACAAACGGTTCCAACTGCCACCTACCCCTACTTCTTTTTCTAGCAAGGGCAACTGTCAGCAAAGCACATTACAGCCTTTTAAAGCAGCTTAGTAATCAGGTCCCATGGACTGACAAATTGTTTCCATGCATGTCTTATTCGAGTGCTTCAATGAGGCAATTGTTCTACATTTGGTCCACGATGATAGGTAATTCAGGGACACTTGAGGAAACTGCTCCCTATCCATACTGACCATGGCTTTTGAGAGCCACTAACTTTGCCAAACCTCTCTCAGTTGAGGTCCATCTCTAGGAGAGGTTTCAGAGCAGGAGGAGGAATGCATTTCAGTGTGAACCGTGGCCACCGCATTCCTAGCCCTTGGCCTGAGAGGAGTGTTTGCATTTAACTGATCTAAGTGCCTGACAGACCAGGGCAGCTCTTTCCCAGCATCTGTACAGCCTATAACATTAATGAGTATAAAAGCTCAAGTGCTCTTTTAGCCCAAAGATAAATAAGAAACACATTTCTTTGTGATTTGTTTAATCAGTTGTTGATTATTAAAATCAAGACAATAGGTATAGTCTAAGGTGATAAATTGAGGTGACCATCAAAAAAATCTGGAAATCTTTCTTTTCAGTTTGGTTTTGCAGCTATTTGTACTAGTACTTTTCCCCTCCCTAGTCCTCTATGTTAAGTGGGTCACTGTGCACAGAAAGCATTTCTTCCAAATCAATTCCTTGACCAAGAACTGTTCACCTAGGAATGGACTAAGGACATGAGCTTAGGCTGAACAAGTTGAGAGGCAAAAGAAGAAAAAGTTGATGCCCAAGAAATGAACAGAGAAGGAGGTACCTAAGGGCAGAGTTGATCTGGGGAGGGTGTGAAAGAGGACCAGTCATAAAAGATGGGGTTTATTTAAAGTATGTGAAGGGTGAAGTTTTCGAGTTTCGGGTAATTGGTAGGAATGACATTGAGTTAGAATTAAATGGACCATAATGAACTAGGTTTAGTTGGACTCTTAAGAGTTATGACTGTCCTAATTAGATCAAACACTAGTGAGAAAACAACTCGTGATTGATTCCATTTAACACAGAACTGTAATAAAGTTTTACAGTAGGGGAAGATTGAAAGGAATCTGTGGTTGATGCACACACAGAAAGGTACTGAAGACAAATTATTTGCAGAGCATAAGAGTGGGATAAGGGGTGAGATTAAAAATAACATTACATGAGTGTATGATGATAACATGCCTTAAATATAACTCCTTTCATCCATATGTCATTTACAAAATGACTTGAAGGCATGTGGGAATGTGAAAAGAGCCCAGCAATTTCACTTCACCAGCTTTGTGGCTGGAGCAAGTCTCAGAAGCTAATTAGCAGTGCATAGCAATGTTTCACAGCTATTTCAGTCTGGAATGGAAGAACAATTTATCTCATTGAAAGGAGGGGAAAATTTAAGGTGAAGGTAATTGCTCAAATTGGATGTTGAGCAAACACATACCACTAACACCTGTGGGTTGGGGTAAGGTTACTGAAATTATCTTGGCATTTTTAATGATAAGAAGAAAACGGTGCTTCAGTTTTCTGTTTTCACCATACAGTCTTTACAAGTAGCTAAACACGAGGGATAGAGAAAACTGATGGCTGAGAACGCACAAACGTTCAGTGATTATAAACAAATAGCACCCTATATGTGGTTACTAGGACATGTAAAGAGCGGAAGTGAAGGGGCAGTGTTGAGCAGAAGTGTGATGGGAGTGGAATGAACTTGAGTGTTTTAGAAAGACAGATCGCCTGTACGAATAGACTTCATCGGTTTAGAAGGGAGGTGAGAAGAGAGAAAAAAAGGCACCGTGTTCGATAGAGGCGTAATTAAGACAGAGATTAAGCGAAGTGATCCGAATCCACAGAACCAGAGTAAATGGGAGTAACAAGGACTCCAAGAAGTGAGCGGTTGGAAGGCAGGGGAGTCGGGGCAGGCTGGGCAGTGTCGGACTCACCGGCTCCGTCGGCAGTGACGATGGCCTCCGGAGAGATGCACACGCCGCGGTCATAAACTGGCAGCTCCTCGCAGGCCAGGCTTTCCGGCCACGAGTGGCGGTACTTGATGAGGATGGGCTCACAGCCCTGCCGGGCCCGCTCGCACACAGACTTGCAGGGCTTGATGGGCTCGTGCTGGAAGTCAATGGTGCAGATGGGCGCGTACATAGCACAGAGGAAGAAGAGCAGATCCGGGCTGCAGTGGGTGCCCAGCAGACCTTCGAACTGCTCGATGGCCAGGATGGCGTTGGCCTGGGTGCTGTGGTGCAGGTGGTTGGGCATCTTAGTCATGTTCCAGGGCAGGGACTTGCACAGGGGAATGCGAACGGGCTCACAGGCGGCCGCCCGCGCTCCGGGCACGCGGAGCAGGCAGAGCGCAGCCAGGGCGAGTAGCCCGGCCGGCAGCAGCAGCATCCCGCCTCGGCTCCCGCAGACCATGATCTCGGCAGGATGGGGCACGGTGCAGCAGTGGGGAGAACGCCGAGAGGCCCGCTCCGCCGTTTCCTCCTCCCCGCCCTGGAAGTGGACACAATGATATGGGAGCTTCTCCTCCCCCGGCAATCTCACAGCTTCCTTGGATCAAATTCCCTCAGTGGGGTCCCAAAAGCTGCGCCGAGCGCCAGCCGCCGCCGCCCCTGCCGCTCCTGCCTCTCCGGCTGCTCTTTCCCGACGTCTAAGACTTCTGGGGCCGCGGCATCTATTTCATTCCTCGCTCCCTCTGGCAGAAGCGTCCGACTTCGCAGATGAGACGAAAACAAGAGGAACCGAGGGAGAAAAAAAAAAAAAGTAGAATTCAGCTGAGGTAGTTGGAGCTCTGGGGTGTCACGTCCCCTGGATTACAAAAAGGTGCTAAAAGAAGCATGAAGGTCTCCCAAGTGAGGAGGAGAACGGGGCGGGGGGGTGCAGGAGGGGGTAACGAGAGGGCAAAGACTCCTAAGGGAGGACTAGGGTGCAGTAAGAGTTTGCAAGTCTGGTAGGCTGAGCAAAAAGACCCAGCTGCGGGTCTTTGGTGTGAGCTGCGGCTGCTGCAGCGACCGCCGCTGGCAGGAGGGGACCCGTCCGAGGAGCCGCGACGGGAGGTCTGCGCTTCGGATCCGCTGCTCTAGGTTTTCCAGCCTCCGGGAGCGAGAGGCAGCCCCGCCCCCGTGTGGTCCCAGACCTCCAAGCGCCCGCTCCCCTTCCCGGGAAGGGGTCTGTGGTTTTGAGGCGAAGGAAGGAGAAGCCTGCAAAAGCAGAGAGGATGCGATAACCCGAGACAGAGCGGACTGGAGACGACCCACACCAGGGAGCACCGCACCCCGCTATCCCCGGCTCCAAAGGAGAGCCCCCAGCCTCTCACTGAAGAGCCCACCCCAAATCTCCACGAAGGAGTGCCCCCAGTTCCCTACTTGGGAACCCACCCTAGCCCCACGCTCCCTGGAGGTATTCCCTTTAAGCAACCTCTAGCCTCGCCTCTGTGATTACCGGCTCTGCAGAAAGACCTGAGGGGGAAGACTTAAGCAACGTCTCTTGAAAAATGTCCAAGTCGCAGAAAACAGGGACCCCTGCAGCGATGATGGAGCCTTATCAATCCAGAACTCCTGACTGCAGAGGTCTGCATTTTCAATAACTAGGTGGTGGCGGGGTGTGGGGGACCGGGGTAGGGGGGGTGTGGGCGGAAATCGCCTTTCATAAAAAGAGAAGAAACGCTGTACATAATTACAAATAGGCCACGAGAAGCAAGTAACAGGTCTTTTTTTCTTTTAATTTTTTTCTTTTGCACTGCAGAATTAAAACTTTTGAGTTTTGCATTTTAAGCTTCAAAGTGAAAACTGCTTTAAAGTACTTGGGCTTCCCTCACGCACCCACCCCTGATTTTACTAAAATAAAATGGCACTTATTAACTCTTCTACCAGTAAATTCACCTCACACTTGAGACAAACGTGTAGGAAAATTAGACCACACTGGTAATGATAATGATGATAAGGATAACAACAATATCCTTTCCATCCAAATGAGCTCAATCCAGAAAAGAAAATGGAAAACAGATCCCCTCCTGGTCTGCTCCTTCCACTAATGAGCTTCCTCTTTCCCTCCCTCTCCCCGCTTCCTCCCTTTTCAGGGCATATTGTAAATAGAATGACCTGCAGAGGCCCTCCTACCCTGCCCTTTCAATGGGAAATCACTGAGCAAAAAGATTGCAGAATGTCAGAAAACACAGCCTTCATTGAGAAGAGAAGGAAACAAACCCTAAAACAAAACAGGAAGTCACCTTTGCTCTGCATCACTGAAACATTTGGAGGCTTTAATCCGGCCATTTCTCACAGTAATAAGCAGACAAAAGATGCTTCCACTTTAGAGAACCCAGTGAGATGGTTTCCATTCCCCAGCTTTGACATGACAGCACTTATAAAATGTCAGTGCTAACTTGAATTTATGGAATTTTATCTCTAAAATGACCATAAACAGCCATTTGGGACTGCAGTAAATTATTTCAGAAGGAAGTTTCTTCCATTTAGGAGAAGAAAAAAAAAAAAAAACAGATGTTAGATAGGGAGACATTTAAGTGAGTATACAAACTTTGCCTGGTCTACAATTATTTTGTATCATTTAACAAAAGTAAGCCAAAAATTATATAAATAAATTAGATGAAAAAAGATTTAGCAAGTAACGTTTAGGGGAAGAAACAAAAACAGTCAATATTAGAGCATTTGTGGGCTCTGTAAAGAAAATGTAGGTGGGATTTTCAATAGTTTAGAAGGGAGGAGTAGATATAATAGATTGATAAATATATTTTTCTATTCATCTTATATCTTAATAGCATGAGAAAAAGAATGAGCCAGTTTAATGGTTCTACAATTATCTGAAATAAAGTGTGTTTTCCTCCTCTTGCACAAAAGTAAAATATCTCCTTTGTCTAACATGTACCCTCACAACATTTTTCTAATCCAAATTTGTCTTTGTCAAAATCTAAAATAAATTTCACTGCTTCCTAGAAGCCTTTTAAAAAAATTTTTTTAAAGTATAGTTGATTTACAATGTTGCGTTACTTTCTGCTATACAGCAAAGAGATTCATATATATGTATATCTTCTTTCCTATTCTTTTTCATTATGGTTTGTTACAGGATATTGAATGTGGTTCCCTGTGCTATTCAGTAGGACCTTGTTGTTTACACATCCTGTATACAATTGTTTACATCTGCTAATCCCAATCCATTCCTCCCCCAGCTCCATCCCCTTGACAATTACAAGTCTGTTCTCTATGGTTTTGAGTCTGTTTCATAAGTAAGTTCATTTGTGTCATATTTTAGTTTCTACGTATGTGATATCATGTAGTATTTGTCTTTTTCTTTCTGATTTACTTAGTAAGGTAATCTCTAAGTCCATCCATGTTGCTGCAAATGGCAATATTTCGGGCAATGTTGCATTCTTTTTTATGGTTAAGTAGTATTCCATTATATATGTATATATATATATATTATATTATATGTATTATATATAAAAATCCCAAAGAAAAGATGCTAACATCTTTATATATGCCTACATTCTGAAGGAGATCAGCCCTGGGATTTCTTTGGAGGGACTGATGCTGAAGCTGAAGCTCCAGTACTTTGGCCACCTCATGCGAAGAGTTGACTCATTGGAAAAGACTCTGATGCTGGGAGGGATTGGGGGAAGGAGGAGAAGGGGATGACAGAGGATAAGGTGGCTGGATGGCATCACTGACTCGATGGACGTGAGTCTGAGTGAACTCCGGGAGTTGGTAATGGACAGGGAGGCCTGGCGTGCTGCGATTCATGGGGTCGCAAAGAGTCAGACACGACTGAGCAACTGAATTGAACTGACTGAACTGGCCTTCAAAAGCTTTTTTGAGTACCCTGCCTGGTTCTGTTCATTTTTCTAGTTAGTTCTCCTTGAACATCATTCTTATTTATTTTTTTTTTTTTTGCAAATTATTCTTTAGCACTTGCCAATTTATTGCTTCAAAAAATTTTATTCATTATTCCATCTGGGTGTGCTCTGTCTTCCTAAATAGTAGGTATTTCTTTTTTAAGGAGAGATTTCATCTTCTATTTCTTTAGAAATAGTCATTTAAGAAATGTTGGTTGATGGAACTTAGAATGCAATATTTTAAATATTAACTTCTCTTATAGAGAAGTACAGTACAAACTGAGTAAATTACAATAGCCAAGTTTGAAAAGTAGGCAGTGGGAACATGAAAGAAACAAGTGAGACATGGCATAATTTCCGCTAGTGGATGAGCTGACCCACCAAAGCTGAGTGCCTTCAAATTGGCCCACACTAGAGCCAACTCATTGGAAAAAGACCCTGATGCTGGAAAAGACTGAGGGTAGGAGGAGAAGGGGGTGACAGAGGATGAGGTGGTTGGATGGCATCATTGATGTGAGTTTGAGCAAACTCTAGGAGATAGTGAAGGACAGGGAAGCCTGGCATGCTGCAGTTCATGGGATCACAAAGAGTCGGACACGACTGAGTGACTGAACAACAACAACAAGAGAAAATTAAAGGAAGGCTGAAACCTGGTGCCCTGGAGGAAACAGGTCTTAGGTAATTTGTTTCTCTCAGATTCTATTTTACACTGTTTTATTTAACCAGCGTTTAACTGAGAGAACACTGATCTTTGTGTAAAACTGCTCCTGGGCTTGTACATGAAAGACAGCTTGAGGTATTTCTCCCTATCTGGTGAAGAAATTTCAAGGTAGATAATCTGTAGGCCACACAGAAGAAGCTGGAGAATTGTAACTTTTAAGTGATATTTTGATGGGCATAGCTATAGGGATCTTTAACAACTCACATTTTAAAACTAAGGATAAAAATCACTTTTATGCAGTGGATTTTATATTTGAGGAAGTCATTAAGATGGTAAATGCAACTTGTTGATACCAATACCTTGCTGAAAAAGATCTTATGAAAACCAGATTCTAGGACTTGAAGGACTCCCCAAGGCTCATCCAGGGGTCTCTTCCAGGGATGAGGGCACTTCAGAGTAACCTCGTGGCACCTGGCTCTTGCAGCCTCCTCGAACCTAGTTCAGCCTGTGGATCAATTCAGGGCTCAATGACTGCTTAGAAACTATATTCAGGCACAGTTACAGCCAATCATTCTTAAAATGCCTCCGGCACCACGGTAATGCCATTCCATTTAACTTCCTGACAAGGGTTCCTGTGGAGACATCAGAAAAAGATCTTGTTAGAAGTTATCACTGTGAAATAGTCATTTTTCAAAAATTTAAGTTTGACCAATTAAAACAATTTTTGCAATATCTTGTTTTGTCAGTCATTTAAATGTTAACATTATTTTCATCTGTTAAATACACGTTAAACTTATCCCAGGAGCAGTCTGCAAGGCTGTCCACAGCTGTCCTGTTAAGGAAAAGTGTGGGGCTGACGTGTGGAGTAACTAACAACTAGGGCAGCTCAGACACTGAGCAGTCAGAATGACTGCAACCATTCTCATTCTGTGTGAGCTGAGCAAGGGGACTAGTCTTTATTAAGTACTTACTATGAGTGAGGCATGTAAACCACACCATGCTTTGCTGGAGGTGTAGGTTCCATAGATGAAGAAACTGAGGCTCAGAGGAATGAAGGAATTTCCCAAAGCTTCCACAGCTGGCTAAGGGCCTGTTGGAAGCGGGACTTGAGTCCATGCTCTTCACAAGTTCAACAATCCAGCTTCTTCCTGGGCAGAAAGGAGCTGGGAAATGGGAAAGATAGACAGGACTCTCTGTGAGCCTGGGTCTCTGTTTGAACCCAGCCATATTGGTTGTCCACCCCTGGCTTTGCTGCCCAGGAATAGAATGCAAAGCCTTGAGCTCCAAACAGGGAGAACTTCCTGCTTTATGGCCTCTACCTGAGCTATTCTGCAGACCTTGTAATTCCTTTTTGGGAAGATCTGACCTTTCTCAAACTGTAATGTGCAACAGAATCCCCTACAGGGCTTCTGAACACACAGACTGCTGAGCCCCATTCAGAGTTTCTCACCTGGTAGTTCTGGGGTAAGGCTTGAGAATTTGCATTTCTAACGAGTTCCCAAGTGATGCCGATTACTGCTGTCCAGGAACAGTGAATATCACCGTTTTAATTAGGTATTAGCTCTGATTTACCTTTAGCAAACTTTACATGCTAAAGAGATTTCATGATTTTTATCTCCTGGTTGTCTTCTGTCACAAAGACTTTGAAACAAAATTTCTATAAAGCAGCCTAACAGCTAATGACACTCTGAAGAGAGGTAGAGGGTAGAGAGGACTCGATGCCTCAGTTAGTTATTCAAAGGTTGTCCTCAGAGCCCCAGTGAGGCCTGACAATGAAATCAGCTGGCTTTCTGACCCTAATATACTTTTCTAAAGGAAAATAGCACCATTCCATTCCGATTGCAACAAAAGAACCATAGATCCAGCTTCAAAGAAGTTCCAGAAGGAACCATAGTATCTCAGTAAATGAATGAAGCTCAGCAACATCACCCACCCACCTGCTCCTCCTCCTTAACCTCCCAGCCCTTCCTATCTCACTTGAAGGGAAAACTCAGAGATAAAATCATTTATGTAAAGTCATGAACTCAGTTACTGGTGGTTAAATGTGCCTGGTTCAATATTCTTTCTCTTTACACCATCCTCTTCTCTGTTGAAAGTGTGTATGTGTTTCATTCATTTAAAAACACCAAGTGCCTATATAAAGTATATCAGTTTACACAATCCCTTAAAATCTTACAAACCTTGCAAACAGCTTAAAAGGATTTGGGAATCCAGAAGAGACGGTATGGGACACCTCCAAGGAAACCTCCTTGCCCTCCCTGTGCCTACTGTCAGTTGAAATCCAAATGATCCTGGATTTCTTTCTAATCTCCCTTCGACAATATCTAACTGCAGATGATTTCTAGAATACCTTTTCTATCATTTTACTCTAGAATAGACACACATGTTTTGCTACATCTTTCATCTTATTCTATCTGTAGACGTCTTGAATTACTCTTCAGCTCCCTCTTTATGGTGATGGAGAAGTCAAGTAGCACACACGTCATTGCAACCTTATTTATAAAACAACTGAGCAACTGACTGTATCCATCAAGGCCACATTAGAAAATGGCATTAAAATGATCCCCACAAGATTAGAAATCGTGCAAAAAAAAAAAAACAATAAGAAGCAATAACCCAGGAATTCCTTCACAGTCCAGTGGTTAGGACTTCACTTTCACTGCTGAGGGCAAAGGTTCAAATCCTGGTCAGATAATCCTGCGAGTCCTCTGTCATCTATGATTTGTTCAATGTGAGCTGTACATATCATATTTAAGCTGGAAGATGACTCAGTTTCTTCCATAGGTATATAAATAATGAGAACATGATTCTGCCAACTTGGCAACTGTATCAATTAACTAAAGCCAAATAATTTTTTAAAAAATATTTTTTTTAGTTTTGAAGAATAAATGCTCATCAGAATTTCAGAAATAGGTGCTGAAAGATTTATACAGAGATAGGGACATAAAATCAGCCATTCTTTCCCTTGGCCTGATAAAGGTAAAAACCTGACGATCGATTCAGATCATCCAGATACTTCTAAGCTTAGACATTTGGTAAATCCTTCATCTCTCTTGATAGACATTCAGAGTTTGACTAGTTTTTACTAGTAATTGTCAAACAAAAACAATTTAATTCTTAAAATATTTTGTAAGAGTGAGAAATAGTGTCCCTTTTCTTAGATTTCCTTTCTTCTCAATTTTGAAACTAAAACCATTTAAATTGTGTAAGCTTTGAATGAAAACAAATTCTAGGTGTTTAAGAGGATCTTGTAGTAGAGTGCCCACTGGAGTCCATTTATACTGTTTTATAAACAACATAAATGGTCTGATGGTTTTGACTATGATGATACTGATGGTGATTAACAATGACAACGTAGCTATCAAGGTCTAGAATATTGTGTCTAATTGGACCAAAGTAAACAGGATAAAGAGGAAACAATGAAACTTCTATTTGGCAGTGATGAGGAGGTAGAATATCATCTCTAAAGTTTAAAAGAATATTGTTATCCTGGAAAAGGTCATTCATCCATTCATTCATTGAACACATATTGCTGCCTTCTAAGTGCTGGTTTTTAGCTGTAGAGATGACATGATAAACAAAGCAAAGTCTTGGCCATCATAAAATGTACAGGGTTACAAGTTTTCTCTACAAAATGGAAAGAACTATATAATGGTTGGTCCTATATCATAACTGAGGAAAGACTAAGTTATAACATTATAAAGAAGATTTACACTAGATCTGAAGGATATTCTGGGTTGAGGTTGATAAAGTCCTGAAATTGGTCCCTTAGTGCAGAAAGAGAGAACACCTTCTTCTTCCAGGGGTTTAGATGACACCACCTTATAAGCTCAACCACAAACATCACCGTTTTCTTCAGATGGGCCCCAAACTTGAAGAGGAAGGAGGAGGCCTGGGAGGTGAGGCTTGGATACAAACGGCAGGTGGAAAATGAGTTAAGTTG
Source organism: Bos mutus (assembly GCF_027580195.1). NCBI lineage: Eukaryota > Metazoa > Chordata > Mammalia > Artiodactyla > Bovidae > Bos > Bos mutus. The sequence continues at coordinate 122,297,785 of NC_091618.1, forward strand.
GCATTTTTGATAGTACCTGTAAACTTCTCTCGAAAAACTGCTTACATTTCCCTAACATATTTTCTGCTTGGTATATGATCATGGGTGACCTCGGCCTGCAATGGCTTGGAGTGGTGCTTGGGTTCCCAGTCAAAGACTGAAGCTGAGTGATGGTGGTGAGAGCACCAGATCCCAGCCACTAGACCAATGGTCAGTGACCAAGGCGCTGGCCCTTTGGTTTTGCAGAAAAGAATTCCCATAAGATGGAAAGTAGTGAAACAAGTAAAGTATTCATTAAGAGGAAAAAGAGTACAATATGTGTGGATAGACAGGCAGACTCAGAGGGAGAGTCCCCAAGTTGCACCCTCGTGGAAGTCTGAATTACTTTTAGAAGGTATTTCTTCCAAGTCTCCTTTGGACAATCATTTTGATTTGCCTGTTTTACAGTCCATAGTTGCTATATCTCAGTGTCTTCCCATGTATGTGCACACAACTCTTAGTCAACATGGATTTTACTGAAAAGGTTTATGGGTAGAACATCCCTTGACATCAACCTGCTTTGGCCTCCAAGGAGTCTTTCTGTGCGGGTGTGGTCGGGAAGGTCTCCTGACTTGGAGAATGAGAACTATATGGTCTGGGCAGGGCCCAGCCTCCTCTCTTAATTGTCCTGCTATTCTTGTCTTCTAATTTCAGTCCACAGGGAATATCCAACCGCTTTATCCTGAGGGGGTGGGGCATCTACCTCCTACCTCAGTATATATTTATTTAGTCACTTTTTATATAATAAGAGCCTAAGTTGTGTACATTTGAAATGATTCTTTGTCATATAGGTAACATGTTTCATTTTACCAAATTATAGGTCTGTGTTGTTTTCGCTTCTTTCCCCACATCATCCATGGATATTCTTTTTACAGAAGATCGCATTTCCTCTTCTTGGTATAAAAAATTTTAACTAGAAGTATCTGTAAGACCATAATTGCCAGGGTGGTACACGCCTCAAGGAACTCTGTCACGCAGCACCACATCAGTCACTCAGTGGGTGCTGCTTAGTGTTAAAAATATCATTTATGGTGAAAGGTTAGGTGGGGAACTTTGCATGCTTTACATCTGCTATGCATTTTGTTTGAGAGATCATTTTTTCTCTGAAGAATGTGGTCAAGCCAACAACAGGCTAAGATTTTCCCTAAAGTATTTGCTGCTGCTGCGAAGTCACTTCAGTCGTGTCCAACTCGAAGAACCAAGAAAACCATAAAATTGTAACACTTGATTTATAGTAAGACTATGACTAAGGCAATCAAAAAACTACTTTACATAGAAAAGTTCAATCACATTTAGAAAGAGAAAAGTATCCAAATAGACAGTCAGTCCATGGTTTCTATCTAGCTATTGCTGCCTCCAGGGAAATAACAATGTGTGGGTTTTCTTTATGAATGAACTTATTCTAAACAGTTTAGGATGTAGGTATTCACACATTCCATGTTTTCAACTCTCCTGACTATAGAGAACTAAGGTTTGTGTCTTTTCATATATAGATCTCAAAATAGACAAAGTATATGTTTCATTGTTGCATTTATAAATGGGGCTTTCCTGGTGGCTCAGTGGTAAAGAATCCACCTGCCAATGCAGGAGACGTGGGTTGAGAAGATTCCCTGGAGAAGGAAATGGCAACCTGGTCCAGCCTGGGAAATCCCATGGACAGAGGAGCCTGGAGGGGTTCAGTTCATGGGGCCACAAAGAGTTGGACATGACTTAGTGACTAACGAACAACATAACAAATAGTATATATCCCTAAGGCCATGCTACATGATTGAAATAAATTATTAAGACAAAAAAATATTTGATAGCTGCCCCTGGAGCCCCCCTCCACCCCAGGCAGGGAAGAAGAACAAAGGAAATGAAAAGAGGTGCAGCGAAGACAGGCTGGAAAGATCCTAGGGATCAACTTCATGCTAGTGGGGAAACAAGAAGATAATTCCTCGAAGGGGGGAACTGTCCTCCTCCCCAGGACTGAAAACAGGAGGAATCTGACCAGAAGAGCCACTTTCCTGGTGACCTTGAGTGCAGAAAGCTTCTGGGCTTTTCCTTCTGCTTTGGAAATCTTCAAACCCTCTGATGACCAATCTGGTCACTTCTAGAGTGGTACAGCCAGTGCAGGGAAGGCCTACAATGGCCCAGCACTCCTATGACTGAGGATTTAATTCTTATTAGTCCTGCAATCAAAAGTTATATATAAAGTCATGTTCTCCAGTCAACTTTGTTGGTAATCATATCCATCAGTTTCTCTTCTGATGCTCTGTAAGTTTTTTTTTTCTAATTGAAATCCTAATTTGGATTGGTAAGAGAGGGCTTTGTGTACTAACCCCCTTCAAGATTTCCCCGGTGTCTAGTTTCATCCCGCTAGTTCCTCTATAATAGGGACAGGAATGACACCTCTGTGCAGTGCCCCAGCAGTACATCCCCACAAGGGATACAACCCCAAAAAGATGATTCCACATCAAAGTCCTACTCTTATTAATAACATTGTTTATTTTTATAAAAATTATTACAAAGAACAAATAGGTCACAGATGGTAAGTATAAAGTACTATTTACCAGAACTTCAACTCTCACCATTTAAATTTTTCTGTTTATTATATTGCCTGTTCTTTGCCTATCTATAAAGAAAAATGCCCTGGAGATCAAGTACTACAGAAATATAAGATGGAATAGACGGTGTGCTGAATAACCCTTTCCCTACCCCTGGAAAAAGCCTAGGACTAAAACTGCTTTTGACATACTGTATGTTTTTACAAGGCCAAAATTGTGTTACACCTTTTTTATGATATGAGTACTGTTCAGGAATCCGATCTATACTGTGGCTAAAGCCATAAAATATTATAAGATTCTGGGGTAAGATCCATGAAAACCGCTGAGCTTCTGTGTAAATCTGCTTGTAATTCAGCATATATCCCACCAGGTTTATCATTTACTGTCACTAAGACTCTTTTATTTGCCACTCCCCACTAATAAAAGTAATGAATTCCAAGCATGATCATATGGGCCTGTGAACTAAGGCTCAACTCAAGACATAATGGTTCCAAGATATTAATGCCTGAGAGGTAACAGTTCCTATACATTTTCACTATTAATTAGTTTATAAATTGTTTATAAAAAATGCACATCTGTTGAATTCTTAGCTCCCCCAAATCTTTTTTTTTTTAGAGAATGTCCACCCATAGATACTTATTTACTAGTTAACAATAGAGTGTAATTCCAAAGGAAAGGGTAAGCAGTGCTAAGATATTACAAAATCCTTTATCATGTGGACTGATACTTTGGTTGTCTAATCATTAATATTAGATTGTGTTAGGTTAAATGTATCCTTTAAAAAAATTTCAGGTGACCACTACAAAAACAGCAGAAGAATATATAACTTTCAAACTAAGGGAGGAGAAAATACAAGAGAAGCAGAGATGAAAAGGAAACTAAAAACTTCAAAATGTATCTCTGTACTTGAAAGCAGACATGGTCTGAAATTATTTACATTTGCAAATATTCCAGAGGACACATAACTCTTCCAAATTGTGACCCTCAAGCCCCACTTTCTTGCCAGACCCAGGGTTCTTCTCTCTCCCCCCTTCTCTTTTTTCTCTCACCAAGTATATGTAAGTAAACATACACAAATATAGGTATATCTTTATATTTCTTTTTATATTCTCTATTTATTTTAGATCAATTTTATGTATATATTTTAAGCCCTTAGATTGAATCTACATGTTAATAAACAAATTTGACTAATGAAGATAAAAATAATATATTTGAATTTTTACTTATCTGGCTGTCTAGGGGTAGTGTTGCTGCTGCTGCTGCTGCTAAGTCGCTTCAGTCGTGTCCGACTCTGTGCGACCCCATAGACGGAAGCCCACCAGGCTCCCCCGTCCCTGGGATTCTCCAGGCAAAAACACTGGAGTGGGTTGCCATTTCCTTCTCCAATGCGTGAAAGTGAAAAGTGAAAGGGAAGTCGCTCAGTCGTGTCCAACTCTTAGCGACCCCATGGACTGCAGCCTACCAGGCTCCTCCATCCATGGGATTTTCCAGGCAGGAGAACTAGAGTGGGGTGCTGTTGCCTTCTCTGAGGGGTGGTGTTAGGGCTTTTTAAATCAATTTTTCAATGATAAACCGACTCTCAACTAAATTTATATAGCTTAAATCGTTCCAGTAGCTCCAAAGTATATACTAATTTTTTCACTGACAATGATAATTTAGGGGAGAAGGAAGAAGTGGAAAAAATATGTCATTGAGACCTGCAGATAAACTATCCAGGGTTGCAATCAGTTGCACTAACAGAGTGTAAGAAACTTCCATGCCAACTTCATCAGCCATTTATCAACACCACCTCTTTCCCTCTTTCTAGTCCTGATGAGATGTCTCTGATTTGACAAGTCAAGTACCATAAAAATGGAAGTAGATTCCGTGTCTCATTATTGTGGCCTCTAGAGAAGATGAGACAGTGTCTACTTGTGAATAATGCCATCAACTGTGGCTAAGAGCTGCCTAGAGCCTTTATCTTGGCAGCAAGACAGGAGGCTTGCAATTGGATTAAAAATGAACAAAATACAACTCTTTATTCCATTCTGTTTTTAAAAACAGGATTTTTAACATGTAATTTATACAGCTCTTCAAATCAACAACCAATTTTAAGTCCATTTGGTTTAAAGTAAACTAATTAGAAAAATTTTAAAGAGTTAGACTTTCCATTACAGTTTGATTAATATGCCAACCTAAAATTGAAGCCTTTAAAATAACTTATTCACATTAAACATTTTATAGAAACCCATAAAATGTTACATTGACGTGAGAATTCTCCTGGACTGACATTTTGTTTTAAGATGGCATACTGAACTACAAATTTAAGTTACTTTATGTATTTGATGATATTTGGTAGACCCATATTAGGGAGTCTTTTTCAGACAGACATGAACCATCAAATGACTAAGCTTAAACAAAACACTTATATTGCTACCATTTAAAGGTTCCTTAGTGTAATGTTTTGAAAATGACCCAGAAATCTCAATTAAAAAAAAAAAAAAAAGAATGAGCTTTTGCTAAAGTCAGTGTGGCTGCACTTACCTAGTCCTAAATGGACAATACAAGAATTATGGTCCTAAGTGTTAAGAAAGCAAACAAAAAACATTTTAGATGAAGTATGCCAAAAGTTCTGGAGCTCATTTATTTCCTTTTGGCTTTGTTGGGTGTCAAAGAAATAATGTGAACACTGAAACTTATGAAATGGTCACAGTGTTTATCTTTTTTTATTAGAGCAATTACAGCACTTAAAATACATTCTGAAGTTCAACGTGCTCGTCCCAAAATAAGGCTTTCAGAAGAAAATCTGATGTTGCTAATCATGGAATCAAAATGCTTTGACTAGAAAAGTCTTAAAACCACCTATCCCACCAAATAAATGTCTTATGTCTCTTTCCCACTCAATGGAAAACATCCCTTGTTATGGGAATAAAATTATAAAACTAAGCAAGTTTAGCACTAGATTTTTCTGCAGGCTGGTAACTTTCAGCATGAGCACAAGGGCGGTTTCAGCCCTGAGACTGACTGCAACAAAAAGAACAACTTGGCTTTATTCAACAGAATATCTGCTCATTACTTTCTCCTCTGAGGCACACAGGTGCGGGGAGTGGCTGAATTAAACTGAACCCCTGTTTAAGGTTATGAGAGTGGATGTGATGGGGCACACACTCAAGTGAGGTTTTTTCCTACCAGAAAATATTCCAACTATAAGATAAATGATGTGAGCACAAGACAGGGGCCTGCAGAGAAGTAAGGCAATTATGCTCCATCCATCGTGTGTCCTCAGCTCGCTATCTCCCAGAATAGATGTTCAATAAATGTAGGTTGTGAGGGTGAGTACATAAAATAAATAAGTAAAACAAAGAATATGTGTCATTTTATCTAGTTTAACAACCTTTTTTTTCTTCAAAACTGTTTCAATATAAAAAAGAAAGCTTTTTTTTTTTAAATTAAGAACACATTTTCCTACTGAGGTTAAACTTAACACTAGTAGGGAGTGAGGGGATGAAATAAAACAGTCCTTCAGCATCACCTTCTGTGCCTCTCATCCTGAACTTAAGGGAAGACCCAGGAATTCAGTGGTGCTACACAGCTTCCACATCCACCATCAGAAGCTTCCCAGAGTCCTGATGTCCAGTTCCCCCCAAATCCCTCTTTAAAGTGGCATAGGTCCGTCTAGTTAAGGCTATGGTTTTTCCAGTGATCATGTATGGATGTGAGAAGTGGACTGTGAAGAAAGCTGAGTGCTGAAGAATTGATTTTGAACTGTGGTGTTGGAGAAGACTCTTGAGAGTCCCTTGGACTTCAAGGAGATCCAATCAGTCCATTCTAAAGGAGATCAGCTCTGGATGTTCTTTGGAAGGAATGACACTGAAGCTGAAACTCCAATACTTTGGCCACCTCATGCGAAGAGTTGACTCATTGGAAAAGACCCTGATGCTGGGAGGGATTGGGGGCAGGAGGAGAGGGGGATGACAGATGGCTGGATGGCATCACCGACTCGATGGACATGAGTTTGGGTGAACTCCAGGAGTTGGTGATGGACAGGGAGGCCTGGCGTACTGCAGTTCATGGGGTCGCAAAGAGTCAGATATGACTGAGCAACTGAACTGAACTGAAGAAGTGAGCTGGAGCTGAGGCTTACCCTTGGAAGTTTTTGTCATAACACTTTTAGTCTGGGATAGCCAGACCCTTGACATTCTCCCATCAGTCAAGCTGTGCTCCCATCACCAACCACCACCACCCCAAGACTCCCTTGATCCTGGTCTCTTCATGTCCCTTACACAGAACTTGTCCCACTCCTTCATCCAAGCCAACACACAGCTCTTTCTCAATACATATTCTCTGCTCCAGGAAGGCAGTTGGATAAGGATGACCTTCATGAACTTTTCCCCAATCTTGGCAACCAGTGACTATACTTACGTACGACTCCATCACTTAATCAGATTATCCCTTGTTATAGAGGCATGTAATAGCTTGTGATGCCTCAAGGTTGAGGGCCATATAGTATCTCTTCATGTACCCCATTATACCTTGTATTGTGCTGGCCCCATAGTAGATGATTAGTATTCATAATCTAAATAAGAATAGAATGTTTTTCTACTAGCTTCTCTATTTGAGGCATGCTAATCCAGAGCAAAGCCCTTTCTGGACCAACGTGTGATAGTAGTACAGTCAGAGGTGTTCCTTGTTATGTGAATGTCAGTTAAGAAATTTCTCCACTCAGCAAATTTACTGCTCTCTTGGACAGGCAAAGAGGTGAGACGTTAACTTGCTCTGCACAGCACTGCGATGGCAGATCCAGTTCACATGATCGACATCATAGAAGAGGTATATGGTCATGGAAGTGATGATAGTGGTATGAGTGAGGTGATGGCGACAGATTGTTTGGACACCCAGGAGAGTCTTGGTGTATTTTCTATTTGAGAGATGATCCTTGAAATCCTCATCTCCTTCATTTCCTAATGTTGGAGGACCTCAGGACTCAGTCCTTGACCCCCGTATTTCCTCTGTATTTAACTCCCTTGGCAGTTTCATGCAATCTCACAACTTCTGTGTTCCATCTAGAAACTGATGACTCTCAGATTTATGTCTCTTAGCTCAGACTTTGACCCTGAAATGTACTCAACATTTCTACTTCGATATCTAGTAAACACCTCAAATTTGGCATGCCCCAAATTGTGCTCTGATGTTTTGCCACTACCATGCCAAAAAAGAAAGGAAAGAATAAAAAAAGTTTAAAACCTGGCCTACTTGCGATCTTTTCAATTTCAGTTAATGATAGCTCCATCCTACCACGGGTTCAAGACAAAATCCTAGGGGTCATTTTACCTTGTGTCTCTACCGTCAAAATAATATATAAAGAACCAGACCACGTCTCATCACCTCAACTGTTAGAACAGCGGAACAAGTCTATGATCACAACAGCCTTGTGACCAGTCCCACTGCTTCCACTCTGTCCCTTCCAGTCTAATCACAACACAGCAGTGAAAGCAACCCTTTATAAATATAAGTTGGATTATGTTACACTTCCTTCATTTGTACTTAAAGTAAACATCAAAATCTTTCCAGCAGTCCCCAAGACCAGCTGAATCTACTTTCCCCTTTCCTCTCTGACTTCATCTCCTACTGTTTTTTCTCTCCTTCACTCCACTCCACCACATACATTCCCTTGAACATTCTCCTGAACATACTGGGAACGGAAATGCTCCTGACTCGTGGATTTTGCCCTTGCTGATTCCTCGGTCTGGAGTACTCTTTCTCCAGATGTCTACATGACTCAGTCCTGTACCTCCTTCAAGTTTTTGCCTACATGTGAACTCAAGGAAGACTTCCCTGATGACCCTATTTAAAAAGATAAATGCCCAATCCTGTGTCTCTCTTTATCCCCCCTTTTCCACTGCTTTCTTTTTCTCCCTAACTCAGCACCTTGTTAATATTCTCTCTATATATTTACATTATTATCTATCTTCTTCCCCTAGAAGGTAAGCTCAACACAGGTAGTGATCTGACTATTTCTTGTAGGACCTACAATGGGCACCTAGAAGGCACTCAAAAAATATTTGTTGCGTGAATTAGTGAATGAGTGACTGTGAAGAAGTCTTTATTGATTGTTATAGAAAGGAATGGTAACACTGAGAAGTTATTTACTATGGTACCCTCACCAAATATGAACACTAGCAAGGCACACTGGTTTGAGTTCCATGTCATACCAACATAATGACCTTGTGTGAGTCATTGAACTTCTCTAAGCCTGAATATCCTGATCTGTAAAATGGTCATAATAGTTCCTTCTCCTCTGACATCAAAAGGCAGTTTTAGGATAAAATAACATCTACAAAAACATCCAAGTCTCTGTAGGAACAAGTTGGAAAGGATAAAATGAGGATAAAAGGATAAAATGAGGACGAAAGGATAAAATGGAAAGGATAAAATATTTTCCCCTGGAGAGCAGAATTAAATGTGTGTGCAAGCAGGAGGAGGAATTTAGCTGCTTACCTTATACCATGATGATACAAAGATGGGATAAATAGTGTTTACATAATATTCTCATCATTTTTCAAATAAAATTTTTAATAAGCAAAGTACTTGTTTCTACAGCTCTTTAAGCACTCTTAGCAATGCTTCATAAGCGAGTCTAGGGGAAGCAGTATCCTATGTCTGAGTAGTTGGAGTGGGTGTGGGGACAGAATATTTCAGATGCTGTGGCCAGGACACATGAAACCACATGTCCTTTTCACTGATAATATAAAGACAGAGCTCCAGGAAATAAGCCCCAAGTCTAAACACCTTCAGAAAAGAGTATTCCACAACCTCTCTCAAAGATGCCTGAGTCTGCGTCCATGATTTACATAATCTCATGTCCTGGAATTATCTGCTCATCTCCACGGCCTCTTTACATGCCTGTGCCTGTGATTTCCTTTGCCCAACAGACTCCAGGGACCCAGCCACCATCCCTAACCTGTCTCTTGGTCCCAAGCTCAATTTTCCTTACTGCTTCTAGATATAAGCTGTCCAGTTCATTTCATTTAAAATTGTAAAATGAACGTTTGACAGGGATTAAGAGGAATAACAAAAATAGGCAACATCAGAGGTTACAAAGTTGGCAACTGCTAAGAGTCATGCTCCCAGGTTTATGCTTACCAACTTACTTCTGGAATAGAAGCCTAAGTGCCTAAAATCTTAGCCTTTCATTTTAATATTTCTGGGGTTGGAGCTTACCAAATTGCCTATTTCCCCCATTCATCAATAGAGGAGGCCAGCAATACACTGTAACCTTGAGTAAGTGTGTCAACCCTTCTCAGCCTCATTCTCCCTCTTATCAACAGGAATGTTAACAGTATTTGGCTTCATGAGGTTGCTGTGAGGTTTAAATGAGATAAATGTGTAAACAATTAGAACAGTGCCTGGTCTGATCAACGTTAGCTATTATGATAATCACTAATTTTGTCTGAGAAAGTACCTCTCCTCATCCTAAAAATGCCCCGCCCCTTTGTTAGGTGGGCACATTACCTGTCCAAGTATCTCTCTTTTAATGATACCTGCTCTTCCCACATATAACACGGACATTTCCCCCACCTGCCCCATTCTGAACTCAATACTGGTATTTTCTCATCAAAGGAAATAAGTAATTAATAACTGCCCATTCTTTTCTGTGTAAGAGATAATCTTCATAGAAACTTATGGAACTAACAATAGATTTTTATGTGTAATAATAGTTCCACTGCTTGTCAATGAGGTGATTTCTGGCTTTGGATGAATCACCTTGGCCAGCAGTACCTTCATGACCAAGGAGATCACCTTCATGTTTCCTACAAAGGGTGTGTGGAGGGATTGGCACAGCTAAATTGGAAATTCTCTCTCCAAGACTTTCTGCTGTTTGTTTCTCCTGGACTGGAAAGGGTAAACGGGTCTGTGATCTGTGCCTCGTCTAGGTGGAGCCCAGGGATTCCTGTTACCCTCCCTGGTTTGGGATTCCTGAAAAGTGAGGTCAGCTCAGCCCTTTCTGTGAGTCTTTCAGCCACAAGTTAGCATGCTGGGTGAAGAGAACTGTTTATTTTAAATATGGGAAACAAAGATAAAGTGATGTCTTTATGAAAAAACTGAATTTGTTCATTGGACAAATATTCATAAAGTATCTACTCTATTGTAGGCACTGCTCTAGTCCAGGAGTTTACAGAGATGAACAGATCAGACAGGACAGCTGGATTCTGTGGCCCTTGGAATCCAATGAAGCAATGCCATAATTAGAAAATGTCCGGCAAAAATACAAACTTTAAGTTACAAATTGAGTAAATCATAGGGCTATAACGTACAACACGGTACTACAGTTAATGACAATGTATCACACATTTGAAAGTTGCTAGGAGAACGTTTCTCATTACAAGAAAAAGAATCTTGACTATATTGGGTGACAGATGTTAACTACATATTGTGGTGATCACTGTGCAATACATACAAATATCAAATCACTATGCTGTACACCTGAAACTAACACGTTATATGTCAATTACATCTCAAAAAACAAAAGAAAGTAACCAGATATCTGATCCCCTTCCATTCCCAGACCCTACTCTCACCACTGTGAATACTGAGTAAATTCATAGCAGGCTCCAGAATCCCACTCCCCCACAACATACTTCTTTCTCTTCCTTCTTCCTTGTTTCCCTCCTTTTCTTTCTTCCCTTCTTTCCTTCCTTCTATATTTTCTCCTTGACTTTCCTCCTCACCAGTGCCATTTGTTATTCTATCATACGAAACACCACACAAATAACTCACTCCTCATTCTACACTTTTTTCCCCCAGTTCAGTCGCTCAGTTATGTCTGACTCTTTGCGACCCCATGGACTGCAGCATGCCAGGCTTTCCTGTCCATCACCAACTCCCAGAGTTTACTCAAACTCATGTCCATTTAGTAGGTGATGCCATCCAACCATATCATCCTCCGTCCTTCTCCTCCTGCCTTCAACCTTTCCCAGCATCAGGGTCTTTTCCAATGAGTCAGTTCTTCACAGTAGGTGGCCAAAGTATTGGAGTTTGAACTTCAGCATCAGTCCTTCCACTGAATATTCAGGACTGATTTCCTTTAAGAATGACTGGTTTGATCTCCTTGCAGTCCAAGGGACGCTCAAGAGTCTTCTCCAACAGCACAGTTCAAAAGCATCAATTCTTTGGCACTCAGCTTTCTTTTTGATCCAATTCTCACGTCCCTACATGACTACTGGAAAAACCAGTAGTCAAAGTAGTCAGCTTTGACTAGACGGATGTTTGTTGCCAAAGTAACGTCTCTGCTTTTTAATATGCTGTCTAGGTTGGTCATAGCTTTTCTTCCAAGGAGAAAGTCTCTTTTAATTTCATGGCTAAAGTCACCATCTGCAGTGATTTTGGAGGCCAAGAAAATAAAGCCTGTCACTGTTTCAATTATTTCCCCATCTATTTGCCATGAAGTGATGGGACTGGATGCCATGATCTTAGTTTTTTGAATGCTGAGTTTTAAGCCAGTTTTTCCACTCTCCTCTTTCACCTTCATCAAGAGGCTCTTTATTTCTTCTTCACTTTCTGCCATAAGGGTGGTGTCATCTACATGTCTGGGGTTATTGATATTTATCCTGGAAATCTTGATTCCAGCTTGTGCTTCATCCAGCCTAGCATTTCACATGATGTACTCTGCGTATAAAATTAAATAAGCAGGGTGATAGCATACAACGTTGACATACTCTTCCCAATTTTGAACCAGTCTCTTGTTCCATGTCCAGTTCTAACTATTGCTTCTTGACCTGCATACAGGTTTCTCAGGAGAAAGGTAATGTGGTCTGGTATTCCCATCTCTCCAAGAATTTTCCAGTTTGTTGTGATCCACATAGTCAAAGGCTTTTGCGTAGTCAATGAAGCAGATGTTTTTCTGGAATTCTCTTGGTTTTTCAATGATCCAACGGATGTTGGCAATTTGATCTCTGTTTCCTCTGCCTTTTCTAAATCCAGCTTGAACATCTGGAAGTTCTCAGTTCACGTATTGTTGAAGCCTAGCTTGGAGAATTTTGAACATTACTTTGCTAGCATGTGAGATGAGTGCAACTGTGCAGTAATTTGAACATTCTTTGGCAATATCTCAGGCAATATCATGGATATCTCAGGAAATGTCAGGAAAAGCAGAATATGTGTTAAATTCCTGGTTTTTGCAGATGATAAAGATTAATCCTTGGATTCTAAGAATTATGTAAATGTCCTCTTTCAAATAAAATGCCCTAAACTGTATTAGGCCTGAGGCTGGTAGGAGACTTACAAGGTTTTTAAAATGCCAAATGCATCCAAAGCTGTCCAAAGGAGGCTCAGCTAGACACAAGGATGAAAAGAGTACCACCCTCACCCCGCCTCCTCAACACCCACCCACCCCTGCGCTGCACATCGCATACAGACATGCTCGTCCACACAGACGCATGCCCCCAGACACGCACACACACTGCAAATCTTGCAGACCACTTGCTCCCATGCAGGTCTCTTCAGCTCCTGTGCAGCTGGGAGCTGAGCTGCAGCAAGGCATCTGCAGAACGCCCTCTGCAGATGGGCTCAGCTGGTGCAGACGGGTGGTCTCTGCATCGTCATCATCACCTCTTCCTCTCCTTCTATGAGAGAACCATTAAATTAAAACCTCCAAGCTACCTTAAAAAAATTGCTGGCTCTTCTTAAAAGTACTTTTCTTCCTTGGAATTGAATATATATTCAATATTGTTCCATCTATTCATATTTTTTATACAATAGGTTTCACATATTTATTGCTGAACCAACCTATTAGCGCAGAGGCATAAATTAAAAAAAATATTTTCCCGATAAAATATGTCCAACTGTACTGGTAACGGCATTTTTTTAGCTTGATAGGGTAAAATGCTAGTGACCTTGATACAGCATAAATGTGAGTCTCGGATGTACAATTCCTTATAGATTCAGCCTGGTTCTTCATCGGTGTCTCCTCTTGGGGATTCACCTGACTGTGTTATGAATTTTCATATAAAGTTTGAGGAGAATGAAATGATTCTGCTTTTGTTTCTTGGCCAGAAATCACCTGACTCTGAAAGTTTTGTAAAAGAGACAGCGAGGAAAAGAGTCAATCATGATGGTGGAGAAAGGAGTCAATCAGTCGATATTTATTACATCCACTACATGAAAGTCTCTGTGTCAGATCAGAATGTGTCAGACACAATCTTGCCATCAAAGAGTGTACACTCTCGTACAAAGATAGGAAACACACTATTGGGTCAACAAATATACTGAATACTTAGTAGGTATAAGAAACAGGGATGAATTTGACCTTGATATACAATATATCTGGAGCCTACCTTCTTAAACAAACTTATTCTATATGCTTAAAATATATAAGCTGTAGGCGAAAAAACTGCCAATGCATTTATCTTAACAGCTAGCTGCAGAATTCTCCTTAGAAAGGAAACTATCTCAGTTTAGGAAATGTTTTCACAGCCACCTCAGATGAATGCCAGAGCTAAAGGTCAGCAGCTGCCAAGACAACAAACATAAATGGGGGTGCAGAAGAAAGAAGATAAAGAAGGGAGAGGACGGCCAGGCCACATGGCAGCTGGGCAGATAACAATAACAGTGATGACAATAGTAAGAGTGGAAGCAGTAGCTCACCACTTCCCGCCAGGCATTGTTCTAAGTGTTTTTCATGGTTAATCTCATTCGGCCCTCACCACAATCCTATGATTTAGATATTACTATTTATCATCATTTTACAGAAACTAAAGCCGATTTTTCAAAAACGACCAAGGAACTTTCAAAATGAAGAGTATCCAACAATTCATTTGTAAGTTAACTTGTCTATAATATAAATCCCTTTACCAGAAACTTCAGTCAAGCTTTCCACATACAAATAAATATCTTTTGTGAGTAATTTTTGTGTGTGCATGCAAAGTAAAAAAAAAAAAAAACACTGGGTAGCAGGATGAAAGTGTCACAAAACATGGACGCTTTCATGGGATGGTGAGTCCCTAAAACATAATTTGACAGAAGCTTGAGACTGGAGCCATAGGGCACCATGACCATAAGCTCCTTGGTAATTTGTGGGGAAACACTGGATTTTCTGCAGTCAGTGGAATGGTGTTTAACTGTAAGATGGCAAAGTAACTCCCAGTAACACCTAGTGGAGTCAACATACTTAATAGAGTCCCAAATGATTGTTTATCTCACCTCCTAAAAAATGTTTTTCTGTATGCCAAAGTCTGTGCTAAATGCTGGAGCTACATTATCTTATTTAATTCTAAGACACAGCGTTTTAAGTCAGTCCCCTAGCAAGGAACTGGTGAATAGTAGGTTTGGATTTGGATGCGGGGCTTTCAGACCCCTGACCCAGTCCATTTAATATCACTAATTCTAGGACAGTATTCTCTTTTTACACCTACAGCTGAAGGATGATGCTGCGGGCAAAAGGCTACTAAGGATTCCTTCCATTATACATTTTGTTGTTGTTTGGTTGCTAAGTCGTGTCCGACTCTTTATGACCCCACGGGCTGCAGCATGCCAGGCTTCCCTGCCTTCACCGTCTCTGAGTTTGCTCAGACTCATGTCCATTGAGTTAGTGATGCTGTCTATTCATTTATTATATTTATTATACTTTTACCTGTTTGAGAGAAACACACAGGAATGTTCCATTGGAGATAAAGTGAGTTAGTAGAAGGAATCACAATTAGAAGCATATTCCCTCTTTCTCCTCCACTGGAAAAGACTATGGAAAGCTCGATAACCTAAAATAAAGAATGACATGAAAAAAGCAAGAAAAGATTAAAATATATAGAAAAGGGGAAATAGAAGAAGGAAGTCAGAGATGAGGATCAAAGAAGACAAACTGAATAGAGGTAAGTGCATATGCAAAAATGGCAGGTCTTCACCAGGGGACACCTATCTCCACCCAGATTGTGCCTACCCCTACCGTTAAATGATTCCTTCCCATATTGAATTTTTATGTGTTTTTGTTGAGATTCTATATCAATCAAATGCAGATTATTCCATTTTACAGTAACTCCTAGAGTAAATCTATCCTTCAGTACACAGCATTTATACTATGTATTTTATATAGCAGCCCTTTAGAGATAGTTCTTCTCAGTTTGTGAAGGTACTCTTAAATACCAGAAGTTAATATTTGAAAATGCAACAAAATTAGGATTGAGTAAATTCTGATATATTGTAGACTTCGCAAAACTTTCAAGCTATTTTCCAAATATTTTGTGTTCAGTTCAATGCATTTTCTAATCAGTATAATTTTCTTAACTCAGTGGGTATTGTCAGAAATTTAATCTATTTTTTAATTAATTTATACTCACCAATTTGACTTAAGGGGTATTTTTATATCTAGGAATTTATTTTAGTTTCTTTTTACAGGTCTCTTAAAAGCCTATTTTGTCCTGAAGTTGCCCTGAACTAAATTAGAATCCATTTTGAAACTCTGAACTGAAAAAATGTATTACTACTACAAAATGAACCATGACATTCAACTAAAATAACAGTTCTTTGAATATACAGTTAACTGAAATTCTGGCAATATAGCTAAAATGAAAGAAATATAACTGGGAAGTCAGCTGATCAGGAGTCAATTCATGGTCTTTGCTTGACCTACCCTTAGTTCCTACTTCAGTCAAATATTGAATGTTTTTCACTAAAATAAGTATAAGAACCCTTTTCACTCCCTTGCCTAAGTAGAAGACATTGTTAAGTGGATGTCTGTGATACTTTGAGCTGTTCAGACAAGAACACCTCGCAAGAGTTTTAGAGCAATGTTCAGTAATAAGGCGTGGAAGCAGGCCCTTTCAAATCCTGCAGGTGGAAGCAGAAATAGGAAGAGACCATTTGCGGACAGTGTTGCTGAAAGCCTTACAATGTTGGCTCACTTCTGCAGATGGGCCTTAATAAAACAACAGGGGATTGGTAAAAGTATGGCACATGGGATACTATGAATTGAACCATTCAAAATGATTTAGTAGACTACACAGTAGTGGTGGAAAATGACATGGAAAAATGCTCATGATATGTTAAGTTTTAAAAAGTTATCGAACAGTGAGTATTGTGATATCAAGTAAGTACATATGGATACTGAAATAATTAGATCAAGAGATCAATGGATCAACGGATGTATGGGGTAGATGTAGATATAATATAGATATAGAAATGCATACAGCTCTAAAACATATACACATGTGTATGTATATTATATATATAGATATCTTTTTTATCTGTATCTAGATAAAATGTTAATGATAAAAATGTAAAATAAATGTTAATTCCATATTAATAAACATGGAATTTAGGGTGATTTAACATTTGTGTTTTTTCCTTGTCTGTATTTTTCCTGAATAAATATGGATTTTCTTCAGTAAATATTATTTCCTTCAATAAACAAGTATTACTTTATAACATGTAAAAATTATTTAAGTGGAATACACTAGAAGAAAAATCATATATTAACCAATTAACAGACTGTACCATACTTATTCTAAAAGAAAAAAATTGTGCATATTTTTATGTGTTTACACTTTCCAAGCCCAACTTGCATTAATGTAGTCTCATGCCCCTTTTGGCTTTGCTGCAGGCAGAGTAGATCTCCTGTGCCTTAGGGCCTGGTGACATGGGAACCAAGTCACAGCCACCATCCCAGGCCTTGGATAGGGAAGACCTGCACTAGCAGCTTTTGACCTCCTAGGACCTCCTGAGGAATCAGACTTTTCATACAAATGTGCACCTCTCATGAGCTGAAAGATGATAAAAGGGGCATTTAGTGGTGGCTTTATGTACTCTAAATTCACCTGGGAGACATCTTTAGATTTTTGAAACAAAGATGACCCTAATTCTACCCTCTACCTTTACATGGCAAGCAAAATGGGGTCAAGCTGTCCACCTAAGTACTGATGACGGGAGCACAGGCAAAACTCGTTTTACCATCCAATTCCTCCTTGTTTTGTCCACCTAAGACTGCCTCCTCAGTTGGAGGAAAAGTGGTTATCTCCACCAGGAAATAATACATTAAGAGTCGAGCTTTCCTAGTATAATATCCTCTCTGTAGAGTGCTGGCTCTTAAGAATGCTGTAAAGAAATAAATAGGAAAGTGTTATTTTTCAGCTATAGAAGACTGGGATTCAGCCTGATAACGACAGAAGGCCTAGGTGTTATGCACAAAATAATACAGGAATCATTACTGAATTTTTGTGTTAGCATTTAAGCTACGGTATACTCTAGACAACAGCACATAGAGCAGAAATGCAGATATCCTAAAGGGTCAGTGTAAAGGTCTCAGGCAAGGGGTTCTTTATTATTGTTTAATTTTCTTGAGTGTGATTTGTAGGTTTTCCCCCTATTTTTACGGGGCCTTCCCTAATTTATTCATAATGCATACAGTCATGAGGTAGCATCCCTTCGACACTCTGCAGAAAAGCATTTTACTTAAGTCCGAACCGATTAGCTAACAGTCCTGTAGCTTCTGGGCTTTATAGTCTGTTCTCTGATTCACAAAATCCCTTGCTAGAATTGTACAACACTCAGAGCAAGGATCATGAATGAAAACAGATGCAGATTGTTAAAATGTTTGAATTTGTGTTTCAACACATCTGATACTGAAATTCTGATTTTTCACTTGCACAACTCATTTCAACTACATCCACCCTTGTTTAGGTCCAAAATCACTGTGGACCATGATTGCAGCCATGAAATTAAAAGACACTTGTTCCTTGGAAGAAAAACTATGACAAATCTAGACAGCGTTTTAATAAGCAGAGACAGCACTTTGCTGACAAAGGTCCATATAGCAAAGCTATGGTCTTGCCAGTAGTCATGTACAGATGTGAGAGTTAGACCATAAAGAAGGCTGAACACCAAAGAATCTATGCTTTCTAACTGTGATGCTGGAGAAGACTCTTGAGAGTCCCTTGGACTGCAAGGAGATCAAACCAGTCAATCCTAAAGGAAATCAGTCCTGAACATTCACTGGAAGGACTGATGCTGAAGTTGAGGCTCCAATACTTTGGCCGCCTGATGTAAAGAGATGACTGTTTGGAAAAGACCCTGAGAAAGATTGAGGGCAGGAGGAAACGGGGGCAACGGAGAATAAGATGATTGGATGGCATCACCAACTCAATGAACATGAATTTGAGCAAACTCTAGGAGATAGTAAAGGACAGGGAAGCCTGATGTGCTGCAGTCATAAAGAGTCAGACACGACTTAGCAACCAAACAACAACAACTTGCTTAGGTCATAGGTTGGAGGTGCAAAATCAGGCGGGACTGGCACTACAGGTATCCTGAATCTGAACTGCGTAGACTGACTTGAACAAAAAGAGTTTGGTTCAAACCCACATATATGGTAACTCCAATACAGGGTTTTCAAATGAATTGGACTCAAGAAATATAATAGTTTATTTTTGTCTTTCTTTTTTCAAGGTTAGTTTTCCAGGGATAGTAATTAAAGAATAACTATGTTGAAATTCTTTTGAATGAGCTAAAAGAAAGACAAGGGGTAGTATTCCTTCAGGCTCATAAATAATAATTCCTTGAAAAAATATATTGAGCCAATAAACCATATTCCCTTCCCTTGACATAGTCCCTAGTTTTCAAGTCACCTAACTCTTTTCTATTCAAACTAAGAAAATGTAGTGTATCTTTTTTGGTATAATTTGCTCATGGGAAATCCTGTTACATATAACCTTTCACAAACTCAGTGTTAAATGCCTCTTTTCTCTTCATTTCAATATCTCACAGTTGATTGTGTGTTAACTACAGTGCAGACACAGGCTGCTGTTACAAAGAGGTGACAAATATACAAAACAGGGTATTATTCAGCAGAGGCTATTTGGTAATATGTAACTTACAAGGTAATTTATTTGTTGCCCCCAACAAAGTTACATGATTATTGCAAACATCATAAACTACGTTCAATTCCAGTCATACAAGGAGGATTTATAGGATGTTTCCTGTTTCAGCTGAGATCTTATTATAGCTCCCACAGGTAGTCAAAATGCCAGAGAATTATAACTTCCTTCAGTAATTGCTCAAACTTGAATGTAGCCAATACGGAAGGAAATAGGAACGGGCCATAAGTCTATTGTATCCTCTGGGTGTTTGAGAATCTCTGGTTTGTATTTCTAAATTGATATATAATCATTTTGGGTTTTTTTAAGATTAATTTTAAGTTTTTCCCCTAAGGAAATAAATCAACTAGCTTGTTAAATTTTACACAGTATACTGAACTATATCATCAAAGCTAGATTTAGGCCCTGTCCTCAGCAATCTACATTTGTTTCTTAAATAAATAATAATAAGAATCATTTTCCCAAGCACTTCAGTCTAATGTTACAGCTGTATCTGGTTACTCTTTGGATGGGAAATAGGCTGGTTACTTTTCTTCTTGGCCTTCAAGCCTTGCTCCTGAATCCTTTCCACACACTCGACTCTTATTTCAAAGAGAAACCCCACTGGGAGGCTGGAAGACCTGACTGAGAGAAAAGGAAGTTATGCTAATCTCCTACCCCAAAGACACCAGAGAGCATTTCAAATACTTGCAGCTTAGGAGGAAAAAAAGTTTTCATTCTAGATCAATTCAAAGTTAGGTTATCACAATTGGAAGCTTTCAGCCTATGCCACCTCCTGTCCCCCCCTCCTCTAGCCTTCCTTCCTCACCAGTTCCTTCCTTAGACCAAGAAACAGAGCTGCTGGCTGAGGAGCAGAGCCAGACAGAATGAAGCTGAGGAGCTCAGAGTGGGCATGGGAAGATGCAGAAAAGAGGAACCAGCTGCTGCAGAGAGAAATGGAGGAGTTTTTTGTTTTGTTTTTTTTTTTCAACCATGGGACGCTTGACTGTTGGGGCAAAAGGTGCCAGAGCACCGAAGTACAGGAGTGGGCAGAGTTTGCTTTTGCTGCGTGCTTGCCCTCCTCAACCTCCCACAGCCTCAGGAGGAGCCAGAGGCTCTGCAGCTGGACCTGGGCCTCAGTGGGGCTGGAGATCCAGCACAGGCTGGAGAGAGCAGTCCTGACACCCTATCAGAAGCCTGAGCTCCACAGGAGCTGGAGCTGCTCAGGATCTGGAGGCTGCCCCCACCATGCAGGGTGTGGCAGGTATCAGAGTGGACAGCCCCATGACCACCAAAACAGATGGCACCTGGGATCTGAGTAGCCCACCAGGAATTTTCTGTATCCTTTATTAAATTTGCTCTCAAAGCACTAAAAAATGAGAGAGAGTGCCCCACGAGAGTTGGGCCTGTGTGGACTGAAGACCCAGACGGCTGTGTCCCTGACTACAGCACAGCCAGGACTGCATATCTGGAGGGACAATGACCCTGAAGTGTTGGGGCCACAGCTTGTCTGTGTAGCCCCTGTGACATTCAGGAGTACTTTGCTTCTCAGATGTGAAAGATTCCAGAAAAGGGGAGCAGGGAGCTCTGGGTGTTGTAGCCACACGTTCCGGGAAACAAACTCACTCAGAAGGACAATGCAGATAGTGGAGTGCAGTTTATTACACCGGCGGGCCCAAGGCAGAGTCTCCTCTTAGCCAAGGACCCCGACCAGCATTTGTGAACATCTTTTATACCCCATGTGTACGTGCCGAACCCAACACCCCAAATTCCTTGAGACTTACATAAACCAAGGAAAATACAATCCCAATAACCCCATCATTCACGTGCTATGTGCTCATGTGCTCAAACAGTCAAACAATTAGCCAATAATCAATAAATCCGAGGTTACACTCCGACAGATACAGAAAAATTTATGGCCTGTCTGGAGGAAGGGGTGATTAGCGTATGTTTTCTCTTAGGCAATGAGTCACCTAGATACGATCTTCAAGGTTCCCCTGTCTGGAGGGGGTCTTATCCTTCTGTTGTTGTTTTCATAGGCACTAAACACAGAGTTCAGAGTCCATTGGAAAGGTGGCCGAGCATGATCAGCATGAACAGGCCTAAGATGGAGTCCAGGCCCTATGAATTCCTTCTTCATGGGAAATAAAACTTTTTTTTTTTTTTTTTATGTTTAGTCATTTGCTGAGAGTGAAATAACAGACTTTCACCTTTGTTAGCTGAGGAGTTTCTAAAGGAGACATCTTTCTAGAAGAAATGGTGCATATTAAATCTTTCAAGAAGAAATAGAGTCCAATGCAAGTATTCATTTAAGAAATACTTTATATGTCATATGGTGTAATCATTCTTAACCTCTACCCCAGCCTTTTTGAAAATCTGATGAACAATACGAATTAATTCTCTAGGAAAAAGCATACACACGTGTAAGTACAGGGCCTTTGTCACAAACTCTCTGAAGTGACGGCCAGAAAGATTTTACCAAAACAGTGATGCAGAAAGCCCCACCCTCCATTCCCCAATAAAGATCAGCAGTTAGCCAGCTCTCTGGGAACAGAAACAGCTCTGGAGAGCACTGGAGTCCATTCAGCAAGGTAGGAGAGCAAAAATTCGAGAATAACCTCACAAGGGAAGGAAGGAAGCTTCATTTTGCCTGCATTATCCCATTCCTCAAGATAACATTACTCAGAGCCAGATGAGAACTTCTAGAAAGAAAAGAGGACAACCAGAAACAGTTCCCCTCACCAGGAAAGGAAGAGTGGAGAGAGTGAGCCGCCACCTCCCCCAGCCTTCGGGGTACCTTATGAAGGTCCCATTTCAGTTTCACCCCCACCCAGAGACTGACAAAGCTGAGACACATACAGACAGTTAGGAACAAGGAAGAAAAGCAGTCATGGTTTAAAGTGACTGTACTGGTGGCCGGCCCAGGCCTCTGTGGCTACATGAGTGCAAGATGCCAGCCTAGACCCCACAGCTTACATCCTCTTCCTAGAGTGTACTTCATAAAGCCACTCCAGCTTTGTATTTGAACACCACTAGCCTGACACCTGTCACCAGTGTCCACCGGTATCCACGTCCGATGGGGGACAATACAGCCACTGATGGGCATGCTGACATGGATGAAGAGGTGACTAGTTATTTAAATGTAGAGACATCTATGAAAGCCTATATGGGATCATAAAGAACCAGGGAGTCATGAGTCCACCAAAGGAACACAGTAGGCCATCAGTAACAAACCCCAATGTGATGGAGATACAAGAATTGCCCAATAAACAACTCAAAATAATCGTTCTAAAGATGCTCAGAGAACTATAAAGAACACAGATGTGTAATTCAACAAAATTAGGAAAACAACAGAAAAATAAAATGAGAAGTTCAACAGAAAGATAGAAAACATAAAAATGAACCAAACAGAAATTGTGGAGCTGGAGAATACACTGAGCAAACTGAAGAATCCAATAGACAAATACATAGAGAGGAAACCCCAAGAGACTAAGAGCAGATTTCTCAGTACAGATCTGACAGACCCGGAGAGAATGAAATCCTGTATACGAAGTACTAGAAGAAAGAAACTGCCAATCGAGAATAACTGACCCAGCAAAACTGCCCTTCAGAAATGAAGTTTCTTCGCCACCATGCCTACTTTACAAAATATGCTGAAAGGAACTCTTCAAGCTGAAATGAAAGGGTGATAATTAGTGACATGAAACATATGAAAATATGTATATACCACATTGGTTAAATTACACATATAGTCAAATTCAGAATACTCTAATACTATAACAGTATGTTAACTACTTTAATAGAAAAGATACTGGACAAACATATTTTTAAAAAGCTATACTTACAGTAATTTCTTAATGGATATACAATATAAAAAGATGTAAGTTGTGACATCAAAAACCTAAAAGGGGGGGGTAAAAGGGTTTTTGTAGGTGATTGAAGTTAAACTGGTATCTATGTAGACTACTATATGTACAAGATGGTCTATGTCAGCCTCATGGTAGCCACAAAGCAAAAACCTACAGCATATTCATAAAAGATAAAGGGAGTGATTTTTCCTAGTAGCCTAGTGATTAGGATACTGAGCTTTCACTGCCATGGCCCAAGTTCAATCCCTAGTTGGGGAACTGAGATACTTTGAGCCACATGGCATGATAGGTGCATGACTACTGGTTCAATCTTCTTAGCCATTGTGGATCTGTTTAGTTTATCTTTTTTTTATAAGTCAGTCTTGATAGGCATATATTTCTAAAAATCTATGCATTTCTTCTAGGTTAGCCAATTTGTTGGCATATAACTATTCACAGTAATCTCTGGTGTATATGTATAAAGGAATATTATTCAGCCACAAGAAAGAAATGCTGCCATTTGTGACAACATGGATGAAGCTTGAGAGCATTATGCTAAGCAAAACACATCAGAAAAAGAAAGACAAATACTGTATGATATCACTTACATGTGGAATCTAACAAAGCTAAAGGCATAGACACAGAGATTAGAATAGTGATTACCAGGCAATGATGGGGACAGGGCAAAGGGGAGATATTGATCAAAGGGTACAAACTTCCACTTATAAGATGAATAAATTCTTGGAATCTAATGATTAATTATATTGTATTATGTAGTTGAAAGTTGCTAAGAGAGTAGATCTTAAATGTTCTCACCACAAAAAAAGAAATGATAATTATGGGACATGATGGTGGTGATAGCTAATATTCTGGTGGTAATCATTTTGCAGTATATACATTTGCAACATTTAAGTGTATCAAACCAATACTTCTTACACCTGAAACTTACATAATGTTATATGTCACTATACTCAATAAAGATGGGGGGAAAACACGTTATTGAATTAAAAAACATATTTCAGGGGAAACCTTCCCTCATGTACTCTTTTATTACTGCCTGGATAAATTTGAGACAGTTATACTTTTTTCAGTTTAAGTTTTCATAATTGTATTAGAAAGAAATAATTTGTACCCTTTCTGACAACCCACTTGAAGATGACTCTTGCATTATTTATGCATTTTTCACAACAAGACTTTTCATGTATTTGAATTCTAATAGCTGGAAAAGAAAATGAAAACAAATCAGCAAATGTACTTAGCCCTTGAAAGTTTGAGACATCTGAGTAGTTACAGTATCAAATATATCATGAACAATTCCTTTTATTAAAAAAAACCTGCTAAAACTCAAAGGGTTGAAGTATTCTCAACACAGAATCAACTGGAAAAGAAAATGTAGACCACTTTTAAATATCTTTGATGTTGCCAAACCAGGGGGATTTTTTGATATGAGAAAAATATGCATTTGCTTTTAAGGCAACATACTGCCTATTATGCATTAATGAACTGACTTCAGCAAAGACTATCTTATCTGTTGCTTAAAACTGACCACTATAAACAGCCACTAGAGTGCTCTTTGCTACTGCCAAAAAAGATGTCCAAATATTTTCAGCTAAAATGCCAGCAGAGATCAAAGAGGTTTCACACTAGTTCTCCACATGCCAATGAGATACAAATGCCATCTTTTAGCACATTATAACAATTCTGTCAGCAAATTTGCCAGCAAATTTGGAAAACTCAGCAGTGGCCACAGGACTGGAAAAGTCAGTTCTTATTCCAATCCCAAAGAAAGGCAATGCCAAAGAATGCTCAAACTACCGCACAATTGCACTCATCTCACATGCTAGTAAAGTAATGCTCAAAATTCTCCAAGCCAGGCTTCAGCAATACGTGAACCATGAACTTCCAGTTGTTCAAGCTGGTTTTAGAAAAGGCAGAGGAATCAGAGACCAAATTGCCAACATTTGCTGGATCATCGAAAATGCAAGAGAGTTCCAGAAAAACATCTATTTCTGCTTTATTGACTATGCCAAAGTGAAGAGGAACTAAAAAGCCTCTTGATGAAAGTTAAAGTGGAGAGTGAAAAAGTTGGCTTAAAGCTCAACATTCAGAAAACGAAGATCATGGCATCCAGTCCCATCACTTCATGGGAAATAGATGGGGAAACAGTGGAAACAGTGTCAGACTTTATTTTTGGGGGCTCTAAAATCACTGCAGATGGTGACTGCAGCCATGAAATTAAAAGACGCTTACTCCTTGGAAGGAAAGTTATGACCAACCTAGATAGCATATTCAAAAGCAGAGACATTACTTTGTCAACAAAGGTCCGTCTAGTCAAGGCTATGGTTTTTCCAGTGGTCATGTATGGATGTGAGAGTTGGACTGTGAAGAAGGCTGAGCACCGAAGAACTGATGCTTTTGAACTGTGGTGCTGGAGAAGACTCTAGAGAGTCCCTTGGACTGCAAGGAGATCCAACCAGTCCATTCTGAAGGAGATCAGCCCTGGGATTTCTTTGGAGGAAATGATGCTAAAGCTGAAACTCCAGTACTTTGGCCACCTCATGAGAAGAGTTGACTCATTGGAAAAGACTCTGATGCTGGGAGGGATTGGGGGCAGGAGGAGAAGGGGACGACAGAGGATGAGATGGCTGGATGGCATCACTGACTCGATGGATGTGAGTCTGGGTGAACTCCGGGAGTTGGTGATGGACAGGGAGGCCTGGCGTGCTCAGATTCATGGGGTCGCAAAGAGTCCGACATGACTGAGCTACTGAGCTGAACTGAACAATTCTGTTGTACAATATTCTTTTTCAATGATCTGTAAAAACTTATGCATTTGTTGTTGTTTAGTTGCTAAGTTGTGTCCGACTTTGTGACTCCATGAACTGCAGCCTGCCAGACTTCCCTGTCCTTCAGTATCTCCCAGAGTTTGCTCAACTCAACCATCTCATCCTCTGTTGCTTGCTTCTGCTCCTGCCCTCAATCTTTTCCAGCTTCAGGGTCTTTTCCAATTAGTCAGCTCTTTTCATCAGGCAGCCAAAGTACTGGAGTTTCAGCTTCAGCATCAGTCCTTCCAATGAATATTCAGGACTGATTTCCTTTAGGATTGACTGGTTTGATCTTCTTGTAGTCCAAGGGACTCTCAAGAGTCTTCTCCAGTACCACAGTTCAAAAGCATCAATTCTTTGGCATTCAGCCTTCTTTATGGTCCAACTCTCACATCCATATATGACTACTGGAAAAACCACAGGTTTGATTATGTAGACCTTTGTCAGCAAAGTGCTGTCTCTGCTTTTTAAAATGCTGTCTAGGTTTTCACAGCTTTTTTTCCAAAGAGAAAGCATATTTTAATTTTGTGGATGCAGCTATCGTACCTAGTGATTTTGGAACCCAAGGAAATAAAATCAGTCACTGTTTCCACTTTTTTCCCCATCTATTTCCCATGAAGTGATAGGACTGGATGCCATGATCTTAGTTCTTGAATGTTGAGTTTTTAGCCAGCTTTTTCACTCTCCTCTTTCACCTTCATCAAGAGACTCCTCTTCAGTTGCTCTTCACTTTCTGCCATAAGGGTGGTATCATTTGAATACTGAGATTGCTGATATTTCTTCTGGCAATCTTGATTCCAGCTTGAGCTTCACCCAGCCTGGCATTTCACATGATGTACTTGGCAAAGAAGTTAAATAAGCAAGGTGACAATATACAGCCTTCCATATTCCTTTCCCAATTTTGAACCAGGCCATTGTTCCATGTATGATTCTAATTGGTGCTTCTTGACTTGCATACAGATTTCTCAGGAGGCAGGTGGAGATGGTCTGGTATGCCCATATCTTTAAGAATTTTCCACAAATTGTTGTGATCCACAAAGCTTTGTGTAGTCAATGAAGCAGAAGTAGATGCTTTTTTCTGGAATTCCCTCACTTTCTTCATGATCCAATGAATGATGGCAATTTGATCTTTGCTTCCTCTGCCTTTTCTAAATCCAGCTTGTACATCTAGTAGTTCTCAGTTCACGTAGGGCTGAAGCCTAGCTTGAAGGATTTTGAGCATTACCTTGCTTGTATGTGAATTGAGCACAATTGTGCACTAGTTTGAACATTCTTTGGCATTGCTCTTCTGTGAGATTGGAATGAAAACTGACCTTTTCCAGTTCTGTGGCCATTGCTGAGTTTTCCAAATTTTGAGTACAGCACTTTATCAGCACCATCTTTTAGGATTTGAAATAGCTCAGCTGGAATTCTGTCACCTCCCCTAGCTTTGTTGGTAGTAATGCTTTCTAAGGCCCATTTCACTTCACACTCCAGGATGTTTGGCTGTAGGTGAGTGACTACATCATAACAGTTCTCTTGGTCATTAAGACCTTTTTTGTGTAGTTCTTCCGTGTATTCTTGCCACCTCTTCTTAACCTTTTCTGCTTATGTTAGGTCCTTTCAGTTTCTGTCCTATATCGTGCTCATTTTTGCATGAAATGTTCCCTTGGTATCTCAATCTTCTTGAAGAGATCTCTAGTCTTTCCCATTCATTTGTTTTCCTCTATTTCTTTGCATTGTTCACTTATGAAGGCTTTCTTATCTCTCATTGCTATTCTCTGGAACTCTGCCTTCAGTGGGGTATATCTTTCCCTTTGTCCTTTGCCTTTCTCTTCTCTTCTTTTCCTGGCTATTTGTAAGGACTCCTCAGACAATCACTTTGCCTTCCTGCTTTCTTTTCCTTGGGGATAGTTTTGGTCACTGCCTCCTGTACAATGCTATGAACTTCTGTCCATAGTTCTTTAGGCACTCTATCAGATCTAGTCCCTTGAATCTATTCATCACCCCCACTGTATTATCATAAGAGCTTTGATTTAGGTTATACCTGTACCTGAATGACCTAGTGGTTTTCCTATTTTTTTTTTTTTTTTTCCAATTTAAGCCTGAATTTTGCAATAAGGAGTTCATGATCTGAGCCACAGTTAGCTTCAGGTCTTGTTTTTGCTGACTGTATCAAGTTTCTCCATCTTCAGCTACAAAGAATATAATCAACCTGATTTTGGTATTGACCTTCTGGTGATGTCCATGTCTAGAGTTGTTTCTTGTGTTGTTGAGAGAGGATATTTGTTATGACCAGTGCATTCTTTTGGCAAAACTGTTAACCTTTGCCTTGCTTACTTTTATACTCCAGGCCAAACTTGCCTGTTACTCCAGATATCTCTTGACTTTTACATTCCAATCCTAAAATGTTCACTCTTGCCATCTCCTGTTTGACCATGTCCAGTTTACCTTGATTCATGCACTTAATATTACAGGTTCCTATGCAATAAATTTCTTTACAGCATCGGACATTTAATTTCACCACTAGACACATTCACAATTGGGCATTGTTTCCACTTTGGCCCAGTCTCTTCCTTCTTTCTGGAGCTATTTCTCTGTTCTTCCCCAGTAGCATATTGGACACCTATCGACCTGGGTGACTCATCTTTCCGTGTCATATCTTTTTGCCTTTTCTACTGTTCATAGGGTTCTCGAGGCAAGAACACTGGGGTGGTTTGTCACTCCCTTCTCCATTTGTCAGAACTCCCCACTATGCTCTGTCCATCTTGGGTGGCCCTGCATGGCACGGCTCATGTATTTGAGGGAGATACTATTTTTTTGGCATAACACAGAAAATATGAATTAGGAAAGCTACATTTAGTAAGTTCAGTGATTTATTGTTACAAGTTAATACACTTTTTTCCCATTGTATGGAGTTACAAATTCTTGGCCAATTATCCAGAATACAGATGAAACCTGAATGTTACAGTGTAACTTGATAAAATACTTATCACTCCTTAGTCACTTGAATAAATAATAAATATTCTAACAGTTATAGTGAAGGAGGAAACAGATAGAACAGGCTCCATCTTGAAAGCAGGACTCCATCTTGGGCTGGACTTGGGTGGACTTTGAGCTAGATGCCCAGTATCTATGGAAACAACATACCAACTGGAAAACCAGGCCTCCCGGATGGAAGAGTTCCAGGGCTCATACCTAGACTCTCTGTTAACTAAAAGAATACCCTAATTATCTGTGTAACTGAATAGAATCATAAAGTCTATTATGCTTATTGGGGTATGACCACAGGCCTATTGATAATTTTCCACTGTTGACTACCTAGGCTTAAGGCATATGAATCACGAGTTAACTTTGATTGTATCTCTCTTTTCCTTTGTTCAGACTAGTTTCAAGGAATTGGGGGAGGTGGGTTAGGGCATGTACACTTAGGGTATATAAGGTTTTCAGAAAGACTGGTCAGAGTCCTTGGCTAAGAGGAGACTCTGCCTTGGGCCCGCTGGTGTAATAAACTGCACTCCACTATCTGTATTGTTCTTCTGAGTTTGTTTCCCGGAATACGTGGCTACAACATTTGGTGCATGGGCCGGGAAACTCCTCACTTTGCGGAGACAAGTCCCATTTGGGACTACTCCGAGGCCTTGCAGCTCGAATCTTCTAGAGGGGGGAAGGCGCCTCGCCCTTCTGGAAGGATTCTGCTTCTCAATGCCTGGACCTTTCATGTTAGCAGGTAGTGGACGGCAGCAGGGAACTGAGCGCTCAGGTGAGGAGGAACCCACCCAGCAGGGTGGAAAAGGGGGCCTGATAACCCCCCTGGGAGGGATTAGAAGGGGCACAGACCCACAGGAGCCTGGAATAGGCAGGTGGCAATGATTGCTTGGTACACAGGTTGACGAGTGTGTTAGGGCTTAGGAAGGAAATTTGTGAAGGTCATTTAGGAGGTGGTGTCCACGCTGTCTTGGGGAAAATTATTACCAAGCAATTGCCAGAGGATTTTAGGAGAAGAAACTTGGTTTTAGTGTGCTCGTATTCTGTCCTCCCCAAGGAGGTGTCCCATCTGCTATGAAATTCTTGACCCCCTCGGAATTGTCAGGCTAGAAGGAGGGGGATACATAAGTGAATACGAATTGGCTTTTCCAGAGATGGCCTGGGACGTGGGATATTTAACCCATCTGTATTTTCATTCACACCTGATCAAGCTCACCAAGGCAGAATGGACTTTAAAAGTTAAAGGAGAAACAGTCTTGGATCACGTGTTCTGGTTCGGCTGTGCTGACCAGCAGGTGAAGACACACCGATCCCCCTTCTCCCTCTGGGATCTGGCAGGTAAGGCTCTTCTCACCCCAATTAGGAAGGAGGCAGAATGGCAATTTAAGTGTCATTGAGTGGAAATATCAGAAGTACATAGGGTACTGAGAACTTCGTAGACAGAACGAAAAGAAAAAGTAGAAGAAGGTCCGAGAAGGTAAGCAAGATGGGGGGAAGTGAATCTAAGGCAACTATATTGGAGTGCATGATTAAAAATTTAAAGAAGAGTGGATCACAATAGACTGTGGAAAATTCTGAAAGAGATGGGAATACCAGACCACCTGACCCGGCTCTTGAGAAATCTGTATACAGGTCAGGAAGCAACAGTTAGAACTGGACATGGAACAATAGACTGGTTCCAAATAGGAAAAGGAGTACGTCAAGGCTGAATATTGTCAGCCTGCTTATTTGACTTCTATGCAGAGTACATCATGAGAAACGCTGGACTGGAAGAAGCACAGGCTGGAATCAAGATTGCCAGGAGAAATATCAATAACCTCAGCTATGCAGATGACACCACCCTTATGGCAGAAAGTGAAGAGGAACTAAAAAGCCTCTTGATGAACGTGAAAGTGGAGAGTGAAAAAGTTGGCTTAAAGCTCAACATTCAGAAAATGAAGATCATGGCATCTGGTCCCATCACTTCATGGGAAATAGATGGGGAAACAGTGGAAACAGTGTCAGACTTTATTTTGGGGGGCTCTAAAATCACTGCAGATGGTGATTGCAGCCATGAAATTAAAAGACGCTTACTCCTTGGAAGGAAAGTTATGACCAACCTAGATAGCATATTGAAAAGCAGAGACATTACTTTGCCAACAAAGGTCCATCTAGTCAAGACTATGGTTTTTCCTGTGGTCATGTATGGATATGAGAGTTGGACTCTGAAGAAGGCTGAGCACTGAAGAATTGATGCTTTTGAACTGTGGTGTTGGAGAAGACTCTTGAGAGTCACTTGGATTGCAAGGAGATCCAACCAGTCCATTCTGACGGAGATCAGCCCTGGGATTTCTTTGGAAGGAATGATGCTAAAGCTGAAACTCCAGTACTTTGGCCACCTCATGCAAAGAACTGACTCATTGGAAAAGACTCTGATGCTGGGAGGGATTGGGGGCAGGAGGAGAAGGGGACAACAGAGGATGAGATGGCTGGATGGCATCACTGACTCGATGGACATGAGTCTGAGTGAACTCCGGGAGTTGGTGATGGACAGGGAGGCCTGGCGTGCTGAGATTTATAGGGTCGCAGAGTCAGACACGACTGAGCGACTGAACTGAACTGAACTGAATCGAATGGGGTGAAGATGATGCCTAACCGCGTCCACATACTTTGTGAGGTCGAATGGCCCCCTGTGGGATTAGGATGGTGACCAGAGGACACCATGAACTTAAAAAGAGTGGACGCAGTCTATACAGTAGTCACAGGAGAGCCAGGACACCTGGATCAACATCCATATATTCACTCAAGCTAGGGTTAGCTCAAGACCCTCCTACTTGGACAAGGTTCTGTACCCAGAAAGGAAAGGGAAAAATATTAATGGCAAAAAAACTGACTCATGATAAAACAGAAAATTCTATAGGATTTGGACGGGGATGACCTGACTCCTCCCCCATACTGGATAATGACGCGCCTGCCTCCCAGTGCTCCACCAGGACCGGAGGCCGCCTTAATGCCCGATCCAGGGTAATGTGAAGTTCCTGCAGCAGCCACTGCTCTTCCACCAGCTCTCCCGGAGTTTGTAGAGCCGCCATTTCGGCAGGCTCCAATCCCAGCAATGGAGACCTCTGGTCAATGCCCCCAGAATTCCACCTCAGCTGGACTGCCTAGATTTTATCCACCTCTCCGGGTGAGTACTGATGGGAAGGGGGAAGAAATCACAGCAATTAGACAGAGGCTGCGCTCCGCCAGGGAACAGGGGGAAAGAACCCCACTACAGATGCCCCTCAGAGAGCTACAACAGCCTCCGGTTCAGGATGCATGGGGCACTACCGCCCGCCCCCTGTAGCCTATTATCAGCCATTTTTCTCTACGGATATTAAACTGGCAGAGACACGCTCCACCGTACTCGGGGGTGTTCCCCGCCCCACCCCCTAGGAATACAGGTAATTTTTAAGGTGTCTCCTCCTTCTCACATGCAGAGAGATTTAAACTCATTATGAAGGTTCATCCTGTGTAAACTTTTCATGAACTTTCACCTCAATGGAACAATAAGGTTAATATAGGAAGCAAAGCAAAATTCCTACCAGAGATTTACATAGCGTAGCCTGAGGGACTCAGAAGCTGTTCTTAAAACACCACAACTATCTTCCTACTGTCACATTGTGCAGAATCAATGTGCAGACTGTTTTTCCAGAAGAGAATATATTGAGTTGTGTGGTCTTTCAGATGGAAGTCATGGTATTGCCAGCAACCATTGGACTTAGGCTCTGATATGACAAGAATAGCAGAACTCACTGGAGAGGTCAGCAGCTGCTTCCTCTAAACACTTTCTGGGTGCTGTGACCTCCGGCAGCAGAGGCATTTATTCTTCAAGGGTATTTGGCTGTCTTGGAAGCAAACAAGCCTGGTCGGTCCTCACTGTGTGATCAGTTGCCAAGGGAATTAATTGCCAGTGCAATCTTGAGACTAGATGTGAAATTACACTGATAGGATAACATTTCAAGGTCTACTAATCCTTGTGCATAGTGACATGAGAAGACCATCAGACCAGCTTGAGTATGGGAGGTATTTCTGAAAAGGGATAAGATTACAATTAAGTGTCTCAAAGCTCCTGCCTCTTTTATGAAGTACTGACTCTAGCTAGAGGTCAGTCACCACTTGAAAGGATCATGTCTCTATTTCAGGACAGTGACCTGAGCAGTCACTCTGTAATTTCTCTGATGGTCCCTCTTCTTTGTCCTTGGTGTGTGCGTGGTAAGTCACTTCAGTCATGTCCGACTTTGTATGACCCCAGGACTATAGCCCACCAGACTGCTCTGTCCATGGGATTCTCCAGGCCAGAATACTGGAGTGGGTTGCCATGCCCTCCTCTGGGGGATCTTCTGACCCAGGGATTGAACCCGTGTTTCTTACGTCTCCTGCACTGGCAGGAAGGTTCTCTACCACAAGCTCCACCTGGGTAACCCCTTTGTCCTTGGAATTTTACTTAATTTCTAAATTAAAAAAAAATTTTTTTTCCTATAACATGGAACACCTTTTTGATATTCTGCCAGTGCTCCCACTCTTATGCCTATTTATATAAGAAGCTCAGATTCCTTCTCCCCCAGATACTCTGGACAGGTGAATCACCTCATTAGGAGAAATCACAGAAACCACTTTATGTGTCACCATTGAGCTCTCTCTGCTCTGGGTGCTAGAAACCCCCACCTACTGTAACTAATAATGCTGTGCTCCTCCATAAGAATCAAGAGGAAAAGAACTACTTGCACCCATCATAAAGCAGAGTATCATTAGCAATGGAGTTCTGTAGTATCTGTCTAGCCATCAGTCTTTTCTATCTGACAGCATATTTTCTGAAGGCTAGGCATGGTTGGGGGTATGACTAAACTGAAAGATGAAATAAACATGGACCTGACCTTAAGGCTTTCCCAGAATTGAAGAAGACACAGGCATGCAACAGATACAATGTGATTCAGTAAGTAATAAAGTAAGTAAACAATAAAGGCACCTACAAGGTTAAAAAGAGAGGATGACATGCTAAGGAAAGGGAGGTGATGAATTTAAGAGACAGACATAGGAAACAACATGAAGAAAAATAGAGGCTTTCAATGAGCAGTTGTTGAAATTGTTCTAGATGTTGCAATGATATTTGAAAATACAAGCTTTACATCTGTTGTGTGTAGTATACAAAAATACAGTATAAAGTATTACAGTATAGAGCAGATTAAGAAAATTTTTTTTCGCATTTAAGACAACGTAGTGACTTTCAAACCGGAGCTAGAATTTAGCCTGACACAAAAACATCCATTCTCATGAATGGAAATTGTGACGTTATACTACTCCTAAAAAAGTGAACTCTCAGAAGGCAATT
This sequence comes from Bos mutus, assembly GCF_027580195.1. NCBI lineage: Eukaryota > Metazoa > Chordata > Mammalia > Artiodactyla > Bovidae > Bos > Bos mutus. Next base: position 122,332,156 of record NC_091618.1, read on the forward strand.
TCATAAGAAGCAAAACCAAATAGCCTAATAATATCAGAGAAATAACCACTATTAACTGAATTCCTGTGTGGCAGGCTCCAATGTCATTGATTTGTATACATAATCTTGTTTAACTCTCACAACAGCTCTTACAATAGTTACTAACCCCATTCTACATTTAAGGATACAAAATCAGAAGAGTCAAGCAATTCATCTATAAGTGAGAGTTGGATTCAAATCCCAGATTAATTTGATGACATGGTATCACACTTCACACATCAACCCCTAAAACCCTACCAAGAACCAGTGAATGCTCATTATGATTAAGACTACATGAAGCAGTATCACACAGCACAAAGAGCACGGTGCCAAGAATCAAGAAGACAGTATCCTAGTTCCAGTCTTTTTCTATGCAACTTTGGTATACTTAACCCTTGAGTAGTTTGAAGTAGCTAATTTCTAAGGCTCTATCTAGGTAAAAAGACTAAAATTCTCCTTTATTATAACCACTGCCATATTTTTCATTCAAGTATTATGTTAGCTATTATTTTGAAGATAAGGTCATCTTTCATACATGCAGAATCATTTAATTAGTCACGTTTACAGGGTTCCCTACACTAAGTGTAATACTAGACTAAATGCTGACTATTCCAAGGTAGGATCTCATGTCAATAGCTGGGTTAGCATCACAAATTCACTAAAATATAATTTCTCTTAACATAGAAAGTATAAATACTACATGAGTTTGAGCCTCAAAATGAAAATGAGTATTTTCAAAATTGGTAAATATGACGTACTATCTATTACATATTGGAGAGGCAGGGGAGCATGAAAACAGACTAGGAAAGAAATTAGGGTTGGTAGAGATTAAACTATGAAGGATCAGAAAGAAAGTGTAGAGGTAAACTCTGTCATGAAGGACAGAAAATGCCAGGAAGAACAAGCTCACTGTTCTTTACCCAGAAAAACGGTTTTCACTGTTTTGGCAAAGTGCACAATATAGTAGAAGTAGAGGCAAGAACTGATGCCTTTGATTGTGGTGCTGGAGAAGACTCTTGAGAGTCCCTTGGACAGCAAGTTAATCCTAAAGGAAATCAACCCTGAATATTCATTTGAAGCACTGATGCTGAAGCTGAAGCTCCGATACTCTGGCCACCTGATGTGAAGAGCTGACTCACTGAAAAAGATCCTGATGCTGGGAAAGACTGAAGGCAGGAAGAGAAGGGGAAGACATAGGACGAGATGATTGGATGGCATCACTGACTCAGTGGACATGAGTTGGAGCAAACTCTGGGAGATGGTGAAGGACAGGGAAGCCTGGTGTGCTGCAGTCCATGGGGTTGCAGAGTCAGACAAGACTGAGCGACTGAGTAACAAATAGGAGAGAAATCCAACAGCCATCACTAAATAATTTTAATTATTAGTGCTGTCACCCAAATAATTTTGTGACACCGGGGCCAGGGATTTAAAGCTGTGAGACAGCTTTCTATTTGTTTATGAAAATTCAGAAAATAATCTCTACTGAGTAATTTGGTTTGGAGATCAAATGAGATAACTAAAGAACATGAAAACGCCTAGCATTGAGAGTGACACAATGTAAGCACTGAGTAAGGGTTATTCTTCTGCTCCTTGAGCTGCAGTTAAATTAGTGAAGCTTTAAATACTTTTGGATTAAAAAAAAAACACAAAAGCCCACTCATATATCAGAGACAATGCAAAGATAAGAGTACAGCTCTGGGCCAGATTTAAATCCTGGCCGTGCTACTTCCTTGCAGTGTGAGTCGGTCAGGTTACTTACCTTCCCTGAGCTTCTGTATCCACACTGGTAAATGAGAATAATCATCACGTAGGGATACTGTGAAAACAAAATGAGTGATACTTAGAGGTTTAAATTAGATAAAACTTATACTGCAGTATCTGGTAAACAGGGATCTCTCAGCAAACATTAGCTCTCGATTACCCTAGCCAAAATTTTCAGTTTGGACAAAGCCCCTTTTAACAGTTAAGGTCAAATTTTCTCTTGGCTCCCACCTCAAGTTTTGCCAGCTGGGCCTTGCTTCAGCTGCACACAAGGACCCTTGTACATTTATGATTGAAGGTAAGAACTAGGAATGAACTAAGTTCAGCTTCTGCCTCAGAACTTTTACCTTATCTGCTCCACATTCAGCCTTGGCAAGGTGTAACACCTGAACGCCTACTTCAGTGTGTGCTTTCTGGCACCCAGAGCTTGTGTACAATCAATGACTATGTAATTAATTACACAAGGTTATGGTCATACTTAATTAGCATGGCATCTCGATTTATAATTAATCATTGAATGTTCTCTTTCAAATAAAAACTTTAGATGTAACTTGGAGTGAAAATCTCCCCGTGTGCTTTACATGTTGAATTCTATCCATCAGTTTAAGCATGAATTTGCATTTAGAATGCAAGTATTTCTTACTTGATACTTGCTGTAAGGATCCTCTTTCTACTGCAGAGAAGATGCTGAAATTGGTATGAATGTGCACGCAACTAAAAATGATATGTAACTTGAAATTCCAAAGCCATATTTTTATCTTGACAGCCAGTCACATCGCTTCATTGCCACATTGCTAGAACCTACATTTACTGACAATTGTTTTCTCAATCAAATGTGTGATGCAAAAAAGCTATGCAAAAAACATTAGAAAAAATAAACATGGCACCATATTTCAGGTTTGTTTTTGAAAATGTTATCCAATAGTGCACAGTTCCAGTCTGTGAGAATAATAAAATTTTATCATCACCACTGATCCCCAAAACTTTAAATCCAGGAGATAAAGAGGAACTGTTGTTAACTAACTAATGGAGTTAATGATGTGATAGCAACTTAATCATGAGTTGGTCTCTGCTGTATACCTGACAGTAACTATTTAATACCTTAAATAATTAGTTTAACATGAGGCTGGGAGCAATTGGGCAGTTGACAAAACTGAGAAATAAATGATTCTGAACTACAATTTTTTTTCTTTAAAAAAAAATTATTTCCAATTGAGAGATAATTACAATATTGTGTTGATTTCTGCCATACATGGATGGCATATCTATGGATCAGCCATAAGGTATACATCTGTCCCCTCCCTCTTGAGCCTTCCTCTCACCTCCACCCCATCCCACCCCTCCAGGTTGTCACAGAGCTCTGTGACACCTGCTCTGTAGTATTAAAAACTTTGCAATTTCCCCATGACATTTCCATTTTTATGAATCATATCATTAGGAGGGCTTCATTGTCCTATTAATTTGAGAGTGCAGGAGCTGCCTGGATTTTGAAGCTTTGGAAACAAGAGCTGTGGTTAAACGTGAGCTTCTAGCAGGTTTCAGGATATAATAAAGAGTGATGACACAGATTCCAGCTGCCGGATCCTGGAGATGCTGTGGGACCCTTAGGGACTGAGAAGAGGTAGGTGAGAAGCAAAGCATGCAGGAGAACGAGGAAGATATAAACATTGGACGGTAAAGCAAAGTAGATGGTTTAATTTTTTTTTTTTTTCCTTTTCTTTAAGGGGCAAAGTGAAGCAATTAGGAGAGTCTGGAATATGCCCCTGAGTGCTAATCTTGACAAACTTATGAGATCAGGTCAGATTTATTGATGGTGCCCATCAGCTTTCCATAAGCCATTTAAAAAGTAATACATTGTCAAAATATGTTTAAAATCCTCAGGTTGTTGGTTCTGTAGCTTAAACTGTGAAAGGAAGAAGCTGAGTAAATGGATAACTAATAATTGAAATAGCTTGAAGAAGAAAAAAGGCCCAGATTTTATATCTCTGAAATAGGATCCCATTAATGTGAATGCAATTTGCTTTTTCTCAATCTGATGATGACTTTGTTTCTATAGACCAGTTTCCAGAATGTACTGTCTGTAGCCTTGATTACCACCTAAGTTGCTACTCTGAATCTTTCCTATATAGAAATTTGATAGTCAAGAATGTTCAAAGTCATGGACTTCCCTGGTGATTCAGGGATTACGACTCCTTGCTTCTCCTGCAGGGGACATGTGTTCCATTGCTGGTTAGGAAACTAAGATCCCACATGCAGCATGGCATGGCCAAAAAAAAAAAAAAAAGACAGTTCAAAATCAAATCTTTCTCTGTGACCATTGGATACTGCCCCCTGCAAACTACCTTGCATAGTTCTTCTGCTGGGCTCCCATAGCTATTGTGAATATAAATACAGTTGACCCTTGAACAACACGGGTCCACTTGTAAACTGATTTTTTTCAGTAAATGCATTACTGCAGTACTACATGATCCAAGGTACGTTGAACTGGTGGATGAGGAACCACTGCTTTGAAGGACAGATTATAATGCTGTATAGATTTTCAGTTGTGCAGGGGTTGGCATCCCTAATCCCTGCATTGTTCAAGGGTCGACTATAGACACATTTTTTAAAATATAAATATTTAATTGGAGGTTAATTACAACATTGTATTGGTTTTGCCATAAATCAACATGAATCTGCCACGGTATACACGTGTTTCCCATCCTGAACCCCCCTCCCATCTCCCTCCCTGTACCATCCCCCTAGGTAATCTCAGTGCACCAGCCCTAAGCATCCAGTATCATGCATCGAACCTGGACTGGTGATTCGTTTCATATATGATATTATGAATGTTTCAATGCCATTCTCCCAAATCATCCCACCCTCTCCCTCTCCCACAGAGTCCAAAAGACTGTTCTATACATCTGTGTCTCTTTTGCTCTCTCGTATACAGGGTTGTCATTACCATCTTTCTAAATTCCATATATATGCGTTAGTATACTGTATTGGTGTTTTTCTTTCTGGCTTACTTTGTATAATAGGCTCCAGTTTCATCCACCTCATTAGAACTGATTCAAATGGATTCTTTTTAATGGCTGAGTAAAATTCCATTGTGTATATGTACCCCAGCTTTCTTATCCATTCGTCTGCTGATGGGCATCTAGGTTGCTTCCATGTCCTGGCTATTATACACAGTGCTGCGATGAACATTGGGGTACACCTGTCTCTTTCAATTCTGGTTTCCTCAGTGTGTATGACCGACAGTGGGATTGCTAGGTCATAAGGCAGTTCTAGTTCCAGTTTTTTAAGGAATCTCCAAACTGTTCTCCATAGTGGCTGTACTAGTTTGCATTCCCACCAACAGTGTAAGAGGGTTCCCTTTTCTCCACACCCTCTCCAGCATTTATTGCTTGTATACTTTTGGATCGCAGCCATTCTGACTGGCGTGAAATGGTACCTTATTGTGGTTTTGATTTGCATTTCTCTGATAATGAGTGATGTTGAGCATCTTTTCATGTGTTTGTTAGCCATCTGTATGTCTTCTTTGGAGAAATGTCTATCTAGTTCTTTGGCCCTTTTTTGATTGGGTTGTTTATTTTTCTGGAATTGAGCTGCAGGAGTTGCTTGTATATTTTTGAGATTAGTTGTTTGTCAGTTGCTTCATTTGCTATTATTTTCTCCCATTCTGAAGGCTGTCTTTTCACCTTGCTTATAGTTTGTTGTGCAAAAGCTTTTAATTTTAATTAGGTCCCATTTGTTTATTTTTGATTTCCAATATTCTGGGAGGTGGGTCATAGAGGATCCTGCTGTGATTTCTGTCGGGTTGCATTCCTATACACTAATAATGAGAAAATGGAAAGAGAAATTAAGGAAACAATTCCATTCACCATTGCAACGAGAAGAATAAAATACTTAGGAATATATCTACCTAAAGAAACTAAAGACCTATATATAGAAAACTATAAAACACTGGTGAAAGAAATCAAAGAGGACACTAACAGATGGAGAAATATACCATGTTCATGGGTCGGAAGAATCATTATAGTGAAAATCAGTACACTACCCAAAGCAATCTATAGATTCAGTGCAATCCCTATCAAGCTACCAGTGGTATTTTTCACAGAGCTAGAACAAATACTTTCACAATTTGTATGGAAATACAAAAAACCTCGAATAGCCAAAGCAATCTTGAGAAAGAAGAATGGAACTGGGGGAATCTACCTGCCTGACTTCAGGCTCTACTACAAAGCCACAGTCATCAAGACAGTATGGTACTGACACAAAGACAGAAATATAGATCAATGGAACAAAATAGAAAGCCCAGAGATAAATCCATGCACCTATGGACACTGTATCTTTGACAAAGGAGGCAAGAATATACAATGGATTAAAGACAATCTCTTTTAACAAGTGGTGCTGGGAAAACCAGTCAACCACTTGTAAAAGAATGAAACTAGAACACTTTCTAACACCATACACAAAAATAAACTCAAATGGATTAAAGATCTAAACATAAGACCAGGAACTATAAAACTCCTAAAGGTGAACTACAATTTTTAAATACAATTTATATAACAAAAAGAATTTTGGAGTAAAATTTAGTCATGTATTTTAGAACTTACATCCTATGATGGGTATTTTTTAACGTTCAGATCAGATCAAATCAGTCGCTCAGTCGTGTCTGACTCTTTGCGACCCCATGAATCGCAGCACGCCAGGCCTCCCTGTCCATCACCAACTCCCGGAGTTCACTCAGACTCACGTCCATTGAGTCAGTGATGCCATCCAGCCATCTCATCCTTTGTCGTCCCCTTCTCCTATTGCCCCCAATCCCTCCCAGCATCAGAGTCTTTGCCAAATCAGAGGGCAGACACACTGAAACCATAATCACAGAAAACTAGTCAATCTAATCACACGGACCACAGCCTTGTCTAACTCAGTGAAACTAAGCCATGCCGTGTGGGTCCACCCAAGATGGGCGGGTCATGGTGGAGAGTTCTGACAGAATGTGGTCCACTGGAGAAGGGAATGGCAAACCACTTCAGTAGTGTTGCCTTGAGAACCCCATGAACAGTATGAAAAGGCAAAATGATAGGATACTGAAAGAGGAACTCCCCAGGTCGATAAGTGCCCAATATGCTACTGGAAATCAGTGGAGAAATAACTCTAGACTAAAGAATGAAGGGATGGAGCCAAAGCAAAAACAATACCTAGTTGTGGATGTGACTGGTGATAGAAGTAAGGTCTGATGCTGTAAAGAGCAATATTGCATAGGAACCTGGAATGTTAGGTCCATGAATCAAGGCAAATTGGAAGTGATCAAACAGGAGATGGCAAGAGTGAATGTCAATATTCTAGCAATCAGCAAACTCAAATGGACTGGAATGGGTGAATTTAACTCAGATGACCGTTATATCCACTACTGTGGGCAGGAATCCCTTAGAAGAAATGGAGTAGCCATCATGGTCAACAAGAGTCCAAAATGCAGTACTTGGATGCAATCTCAAAAATGACAGAATGATCTCTGTTCGTTTCCAAGGCAAACCATTCAATATCACAGTAATCCAAGTCTATGTCCCAACCAGTAATGCTGAAGAAGCTGAAGTTGAACGGTTCTATGAAGACCTACAAGACCTTTTAGAACTAAGACCCAAAAAAGATGTCCTTTTCATTATAGGGGACTGGAATGCAAAAGTAGGAAGTCAAGACACACCTGGGTAACAGGCAAATTTGGCCTTGGAATATGGGATGAAGCAGGGCAAAGTCTAATAGAATTTTGCCAAGAAAATGCACTGGTCATAGCAAACACCCTCTTCCAACAACACAAGAGAAGACTCTCCACATGGACATCACCAGATGGTCAACACCGAAATCAGATGGATTATATTCTTTGCAGCCAAAGATGGAGAAGCTCTATCAGTTCAGTTCAGTTCAGTAGCTCAGTCATGTCCGACTCTTTGTGACCCCATGAATCACAGCACGCCAGGCCTCCCTGTCCATCACCAACTCCCGGAGTTCACTCAGACTCATGTGCATCGAGTCAGTGATGCATGCCATCCAGCCATCTCATCCTCTGATGTCCCCTTCTCCTCCTGACCCTAATCCCTCCCAGCATCAGAGTCTTTTCCAATGAGTCAACTCTTCACATGAGGTGGCCCAAGTCCTGGAGTCTCAGCTCTAGCATAATTCCTTCCAAAGAAATCCCAGGGCTGATCTCCTTTAAAATGGACTGGTTGGATCTCCTTGCAATCCAAGGGACTCTCAAGAGTCTTCTCCAACACCACAGTTCAAAAGCATCATTTCTTCGGCACTCAGCTTTGTTCACAGTTCAACTCTCACATCCATACATGACCACTGGAAAAACCATAGCCTTGACTAAACGGACCTTTGTTGGCAAAGTAACGTTTCTGCTTTTGAATATGCTATCTAGGTTGGTCATAACTTTCCTTCCAAGGAGTAAGCATATTTTAATTTCATGGCTGCAATCACCAAAGGCAGTGATTTTGGAGCCCCCCCAAAATAAAGTCTGACACTGTTTCCCCATCTATTTCCCATGAAGTGATGGGACCAGATGCCATGATCTTCGTTTTCTGAGTGTTGGGCTTTAAGCCAACTTTTTCACTCTCCACTTTCACGTTCATCAAGAGGCTTTTTAGTTCCTGTTCACTTTCTGCCATAAGGGTGGTGTCATCTGCGTATCAGAGGTTATTGATATTTCTCCCGGAAATCTTGATTCCAGCTAGTGTTTCTTCCAGTCCAGCGTTTCTCATTATGTACTCTGCATAGAAGTCAAATAAGCAGGCTGACAATATACAGCCTTGACATACTCCTTTTCCTATTTGGAACCAGCCTGTCGTTCCATGTCCAGTTCTAACTGTTCCTTCCTTATCTGCATACAGATTTCTCAAGAGGCAGGTCAGGTGGTCTGGTACAGTCAGCAAAAACAAGACCGGGAGCTGACTGTGGCTCAGATCATGAACTCCTCTTTGCCAAATTCAGACTTAAATTGAACAAAGTACGGAAAACCACTAGACCATTCAGGTATGACCTAAATCAAATTCCTTATGATTATACAGTGGAAGTGAGAAATAGATTTAAAGGACTAGATCTGATAGAGTGCCTGATGAACTATGACGGAGGTTAGTGACACTGTACAGGAGACAGGGATCAAGACCATCCCCATGGAAAAGAAATGCAAAAAAGCAAAATGGCCATCTGAGGAGGCCTTACAAATAGCTGTGAAAAGAAGACAAGCAAAAAGCAAAGGAGAAAAGGAAAGATATAAGCATCTGAATGCAGAGTTCCAAAGAATAGCAAGGAGTGATAAGAAAGCCTTCCTCAGCGATCAATGCAAAGAAATAGAGGAAAACAACAGAATGGGAAAGACTAGAGATCTCTTCAAGAAAATCAGAGATACCAAGGGAACAGTTCATGCAAAGATGGGCTCGATAAAGGACAGTAATGGTATGGACCTAACAGAAGCAGAAGATATTAAGAAGAGGTGGCAAGAATACACAGGAGAACTGTACAAAAAAGATCTTCACGACCCAGATAATCATGATGGTATGATCACTCAGCTAGAGCCAGACATCCTGGAATGTGAAGTCAAGAGGGCCTTAGAAAGCATCACTATGAACAAAGCTAGTAGAAGTGACTGAATTCCAGTTGAACTATTTCAAATCCTGAAGATGATGCTGTGAAAGTGCTACACTCTATATGCCAGCAAATTTGGAAAACTCAGCAGTGGCCACAGGACTCGAAAAGGTCAGTTTTTCATTCCAATCCCAAAGAAAGGCAATGCCAAAGAATGCTCAAACTACTGCACAATTGCACTCATCTCACACGCTAGTAAAGTAATGCTCAAAATTCTCCAAGCCAGGCTTTAGCAATACGTGAACCGTGAACTTCCAGATGTTCAAGCTGGATTTAGAAAAGGCAGAGGACCAGAGATCAAATTGCCAACATCCGCTGGATCATGGAAAAAGGAAGAGAGTTCCAGAAAAACATCTAATTCTGCTTTATTGACTATGCCAAAGCCTTTGACTGTGTGATCGCAATAAACTGTGGAAAATTCTGAAAGAGATGGGAATACCAGACCACCTGACCTGCCTCTTGAGAAATCTGTATGCAGGTCAGGAAGCAACAGTTAGAAGTGGACATGGAACAACAGACAGGTTGCAAATAGGAAAAGGAGGCTGTATAATGTCACCCTGCTTATTTAACTTATATGCAGAGTACATCATGAGAAATGCTGGGCTGGAAGAAGCACAAGCAGAAATCAAGATTGCCAGGAGAAATATCAATAACCTCGGATATGCAGATGACACCACCCTTATGGCAGAAAGTGAAGAGGAACTAAAAAGCCTCTTGATGAATGTGAAAGAGGAGAGTGAAAAATTTGGCTTAAAGCTCAACATTCAGAAAATGAAGATCATGGCACCTGGTCCCATCACTTCATAGGAAATAGATGGGCAAACAGTGGAAACAGTGTCAGACTTTTTTGGGGGGGGTGCTCCAAAATCACTGCAGATGGTGATTGCAGCCATGAAATTAAAATATGCTTACTCCTTGGAAGGAAAGTTATGACCAACCTAGATAGCATATTCAAAAGCAGAGACATTACTTTGCCAACAAAGGTCCGTCTAGTCAAGGCCATGGTTTTTCCAGTGGTTATGTATGGGTGTGAGAGTTGGACTGTGAAAAAAGCTGAGTGCTGAAGAATTGATGCTTTTGAACTGTGCATATAAATAAGTCAATAAATATTTTTCAATAGGACCAAATAACTCAAAAATCATTTCTCACTAAAGATTAAAACATTTAAGATTTCAAACTGATTCTTTTCCCCAAAGAGGGAGAAAGAGGTCATAGTGTACCTTTAGAAAAAAGAAAGCAAGGTGTCTGTTTTGAAATTCAGGGCAAGACAACAAATGAAATGATGGTTCATGCTCAAGTGACTATAAAAAAGGGATGAAGAACATACATGAGTTACACTACTTTAAGGATTATTCATTCACAAGTCTTTACAAATAACACAGGTGAAGTCTCCCAGAGGCAAGTCATTGTAATAGAAAGGTGTACATGATTTCATGCACATTAACTAGCAGATTATAGTTCACTGTCTGATAGAACTTGAGCCTGGCTTAGAAAACCTGATGGTATATAACAGACTTTATCATTCTCATATCAATGACACAGCATTTGTAAGTTCAGTTCATTTCCTTCTTTATAACCTACTTGTCTTGATCGGATCTGTAAACTCTTAATATACAATCAAAGAACAAAGCAAGACAGGCAGACCAGAGAAAGGAAAAGCTCTAGCTAGCCAAATTAGGCTCTGTCAAGCTCACCTTATGAAATACTAATTTGTATACTTCTACTTCTCATGTATGCCAAGTTTGTTTTTGCCTTCTGGGGCTTTACCTTCACTGTTCCGTCCATTTCTGGTTTCTTTTCATCCTTCAGGTCTTATAGAGGCCTTCCCAGATGACACTTTCCAAAGTGGTGCCCCCAAGCAGCTCTTTGATTCCTCAGCCCATCATCCCGTATATTTCCCTATCACCATCAGAAGTTTCCTCCTTTTCTGTCCATCATCGTTAAGATGAGAACTTAAGTGTAAAGTGGAAACTTCTTTATTTTGCTATTATACCCAGGAATCAATATATATTTGCTGAATGAATTAATTAGCAGAAAAGAAGAAAATGATTAGGAAGACTGCCAATGACTAACTGGAGAATCCAGGATGGAAGTCATGGGAAGCCTGTGTGTCAAGTTCCATGGTTACCTCTTGTAAAGAAAAGGAAGGGAAAATTAAGAGATAAGTTGAATAAACAAAAGGAATAGGAGTCTAACAGAAAGGAACACCTTATTTTAACTCTAAGGTTCTGTTTTAATGTGAAAAGTATTAGTTGCTCAGTCACATCCAACTTTCTGCAACCCAGGCCCGCCAAGCCCCTCAAGCCCCTCTTTCATTGAGTCACAGTCAGACATGACTGAGCAACTAACACTTTCACTTTTCACTGTTGTAATAACTGAGGAAACACAGGCTTGGTAAGGGATTGCTACTTTAAACTACACTGATCTCATCTGGCCAATACCTGGGCTTCCCTGGTAGTGCAGCTGGTAAAGAATCCGCCTGCAACGCAGGAGACCTTGGTTTGATTCCTGGGTCGAGAAGACCCCGTGGAGAAGGGATAGGCTACCCACTCCAGGATTCTTGGGCTTCTCTGGTGGTTCAGATGGTAAAGAATCCAACCCGCAATGAGGAGAGCCTGGTTTGATCCCTGAGTTGGGAACATCGCCTAGAGGAGGGCATGGCAATCCACTCCAGTATTCTTGCTTGGAGAATCCCCATGGACAGAGGAGCCTGGTGGGCTACAGTCCATGGGGCCATAGAGTCAGACATGACTGAGCGACTAAGCACACCAAGCACAGCATCAGCCAATATTTACTCAACTGCATCAGACTCTCACAACTATCACCATAGCACTGTGCCAATTACAACCCATAAAGCCAGGTTCTGACTTAATTTTCTGGACTCAATCTTCCCTTAACTCTAAGTTCCCAACTGTTTTTTCTCCTGAATAAACACCAGAGCCCTAGTCCTATGGTAGTGAGAATCTACTATTTTGCTATTTGGGGTGGGGGAGGCGGTGGTTTAAGAAACTGGCGACACTAGCACAATAGAACAAACAGTTGATTAAATTATGACTTAAACCAGTACAAAGTTCACTCTAAGGTCCTGGAAGGCAGGGGTAATCTCTTTCATCGTCAACAGTTCAGACACGTGCTCTCAAACCGACTGAATAGAGGACACTTTGTGCTCAGAAATCCTGCATTAGCTCTATCTAAAAAATAGTAATTACAGTAAATAAAGAGAAGATGGATTAATGACAGCTAAGGAGTGATTTCCTTTCTTAATTACATTTAATATATGATGTAGATTTCTATTTCCTCTGAATATTTAATAACAAAATGGCCACTTTACCTAGGTTCCAAAGTATTCCGTAAAAAGGGAACTTTCCAAAAAATGAAGTCTGTGCTGGAATGAATGATAGAAACACAAATTTAGCAAGCACATTAAAATATAAAGAGCTTTACAAGTTAACTTTACAGGATGTGATTTAATTGGCTATTTTATTGGTAATTTGAAAGGTCAGTATTAATTATATCAATTTAGGGGGAAAGTGTTTTTTCTTTAAAGTATGTATACCAGGCTATCAGTATGAAAGGCAAGGAAAGCCTTACAGCTTTTCACCTTTTGATTGGTAGATTTTTTTTTTTTAATTTATTTTAATTGGAGGCTAATTACTTTACAATATTGCAGTGGTTTTTGCCATACATTGACATGAATCAGTCATTGATTGGTAGATGTTTTTACTTGAGAACATAAAGTTTTCAAAATGACATATCTGAGAAATGAGGTTAAAATTTTTAGATAGTTTCCTACATATAGAGTACCTTTTGGAATTAGCTTACTGAGTAACTTAAAATGCACCTGTTTAACAGTTTAAATTTAGAATTAAGGAATTAGTGTCCTAGCATAATTTCAATCTACTCTGTAGTTTATATACTTAAATTGGATATATTTTCATTTTTTAAAATTTATTTTTATTTATTTGGCTGTGCCAGGTCTGATCTTCAATCTTCATTGCAGCGTATGGTAGTTGCGTCATGTGGGATCTAGTTCTCTGACCAGGGTTTGAATCCCAGGCCTCCTGCATTGCAGCCTGGAGTCTTAATCACTGGACCACCAGGGAAGTCCCTTCATTCTTTAACAGGTATATACCCTTTTATAGCAATGTTGTTCGGATTTGAAAATAATGCTTTATACTCCTAAAGGTCAATTAAAATTCAGTAATCAGAGTAGCTGTATACTAACATTAATTATTATGCACTATATTTTAATAGTCATATCACTATACTTAATATTGTTTGGGGGGGTGTTTTCAATTCTAAATACAGGAACATAAATAACACGCAAACGTGTCCCATTAGCATTTTTAAAAAATCTTTGGACCATTCCACTTGAAAATGAGTAATCCATTAAATAAAAACAACAAATAAACTTAAAAAAGATATTCCACTTTACTAATAAGCAAAGATATGCAAATTAAAACATTTATGTTTCATCTTTTAAAGAGGCAAAGATGCATCAACAACAGTAAAATTGGTATATATCAACAGTTTACCACAGGAGGAAATTGTACTCAAATACACAACTGTAAGAGTAAAACTGATATAATCTCATTGGAGGGAAATTTAATATGTTTAAAATGTATACACCCTTCCACCAAGCAATTTTACTTGTAAGAAATTATGCTATTTTTAAGGAGATAAAAGCCCAAGTTCACCAAGATATTATTTATAATACAGGAATACTTCCTTTTATTGCGCTTTCCTTTATTGCACTTTGCAGATACTGCATTTTTTATAAATTGAATGTTGGTAGTAACTCTGCGTTATCAGATGATGGCTAGCATGATTTTAACAATGAAACATTTTAAATTAATGTATGTGTTTTTTTAGACATACTATTATTTCACAGTTAACACACTACAGTGTAGTGTAAACATAACTTTTATATGCACTGGAAAATAAAAAAATTCATGTGACTCGTTTTATTGTGATACCCACTTTACTACAGAGGCCTGGAACTGAATCAACAATATCTCCAAGGTATGCCTGTAATGAACAAGAAGAAATCTGCCTAAATGTTCATCCAAAAGAAACTTTTAAACTAGTTATGGTATACAAGGAGGCATTAAAAAGAATATCAAATAGCAGACTTTTTCTACTTGAGTGAAATAAATAGATTACAGGCAAGTATATATGTTATGATTACATTACTGTAGAGAAAACAACAAAAACAGTATGTTGCAGTATAAATTCAGAAGAAAATGAGAAAAGTTAAGACAAACAAGATGTTAAAAATAGGAGTTGTCAATCTACTTTTAACTTTATTTAAAAATTTGTTTGGGGGGAGGAGCAGAAAGACTCTCTGCAAAGAACAATCCCGTAGTACACCAGTTAGTCAGTCAGTTTAGGAATATGAGAAAAAAACTGGGGCAAGATAAACTTGACAGGACTATGAAAGAGTGACTTTTCTCTTCACCTGAAGAGGGGTAAATAATGTCTTCACCCTTCCACATACTACCCCAATGGAAGTGTATATATTCAAAATGCCTGCTTTACCTTCGAGGATATTACTACTGACAAGTTATTACCGCTCTAGGATCCTAGTATTTCAGAGCAAACAGCATTTAATCTTACTTTCAACTGTTTACTGTGTATTTAGGTTATTTCAAATCTAAAACTATGTCATTAAAAAATTCCTGACCACTGGAAATTTTCAACAGATAGTGACAACTATTCCCTGCTTTAAATATAAACTGGAGAAACCATACACAAAATAGAAATATAGTCTTGTGGCACTTCAATTTCATTCCAGTATCTGAACTACAAAAAAATTATAACTAAGTTCACAGTAGCTTTCTTTTATCTTAACACAAGTTACCAGTGTATATATAAGAAGCTGTGAACAACAGAAGCTCTATGATATCCAGATACACAGCTCATGAGAAAAAGTCTTTACAATGCTAGTCAAAGAGCAAAACATCCACTTAGTTTTCAAATTAAATGAGGTGCTCTGCCTTCCATGCCAGCTGCCAAGCAATAGTCTCTTTATGTGTTTCTCATTCATTACTGACTGATATAGCAGTTCTCAACATTTTCATTAGTTCTGTGATCATTCCGTGTTTTTCCCCTAATCTTTCAAATAAATCTGTCCATTTTCTTACTGATAAAAATTAGCAAGCTAATGGCACACAAGTTTCCTTTTAGCGCTTAACTTTTAAAAAGTGTTATGCAACTTTATTTTCTAATTTTAATATTTTTTCTAGTGGAATATGTTTCAAAACATTTAAGCAAATCTTATAATAGGTGACCTAGTATCAATGTGCTACTTAGATATACCTAAAATAAACTAAAGTTTATTTTAAACTAAGTTTAAACAAAAAAACTTCCATTTTACTGAATAAATTTCTGAGGATCCCAAAAAGAAATCATTCAAAATGTGATAGTCTAGTGTTTATTTTGTTACGGCAGGTACACTTGAATTTCAAAAATTTAAAACATATAAAAAGTGGTTAGGGACTAACATTTGTATCAACAGTTGATAAATGTCTAAGATTGTTTATTATACAGCAGGGTACAATGGTAGTGCTAACGCCAACAGGGCACTGTGGAAATTAGTCTAAAAATTATTATTAGGCTTTATACAAGCAACATCATTTGCTGCTGTTTTAGAATTTGGGGACACAGTCTGCTTCTAATGCTAAGCAGTCCATGAACACTTTTAATGTTATACAGTGTTATAGTAATTAGTTTGGCAAATGTTTCAAAATAAAGTAGAAATGTATTCATAACATCACAGAAATGCACATCCAGTTTTGTTTTCAATAAGAACCATAATAGGTACAGGTCAAAACTCTTCCCTATATGAAATAATTTACACACGATGAATGCTATAATATCACTATCTAAAATAATCACTAAATACAATTATTTTTCAGAAATAAACAAGCAAAGGTTTTTTTCATTATCAAATATCAAAAACATAGAGAATGTATGTTTTTCAAACAAATGATATTCTAAAATTATTGGAATAATTTCAATGAATTCCGTAAATGTGCGACCTAAATCAACCAAGTATACTGAAGTACAACCATATTAAGAAATTGATGATCAGAAAATACAACCATATGAAATAAATTTATAATCCACAAAACTGTTTTTCAGGTCTTAAGGTCAAACAGTTCCACAGTTTACAGATAAAACAGAGGCAACAAAAATGCGTGCTTGTCTTCAATAAGTAGTTATTTTATGCAGAGGATGTAACACTTTGCTTGTAGACAGCATGGTATGCATTTCTCAGCAAGACATAGGGAAAACAAGATTCCAAAAGATCCATTGTCAGGAATGGGGATTCCTGCACAATCTGAAAAATTCCAAAAATGTATTAATTCAAGTTATTTATAATGGAAACATTTACTGACAATGAGTAAAGAATAATTTTATATTGCTCTTACTGGGAACACATAAATTTTTACTTTTACTTTTAAAGTACTTTACTTTTACTTTAAAATCTGAAATGTAAATGTGCCATAGTGCATGCATTAAAACATTTTAAATCACTACTTCTCAATTAAATCAGTTAATCAACAGGAAATACCAAGCACTTGTATTGCCCTCAACAATATACCATTTATTTAAAATATGGTCCATATCATCAAGTCTAATTGGTAACACAACACTAAGCTAAAAAGCCAAATCAAACCTCAGACCATCTATGATTAAGTGGAAAGCTGTTAAATTCTAGAGTTTTCAAAAGACAAGAAAAATCAATGTAGGCTAAAGTAATCAGTCTATCTAAAAAGGGATCTGAGCTACAAGTACGTGGAATCATTATTAGGCTGCTGTGGAACCATTGTTAAGCTAGACACAGACCTCTGCAGATAAAGGAAAGTATTCTAAGTGAGGAAACAATCACACTACAGAAACAAGCACAGCTGGCTTCATGGCAGTAAAGAGAAGGAATTGACTAGGCACAGAAGGTTGTAAGAAATGTTATTAGATGGGTGAGATGGAGTCAGAAAATAGAACATTCAGAAAACTAGGAAGAGATGAAACTAGGAAGACTTGGAAAATATAAAGCCTGAGTGTTTCCCAATAGGTTGAAAAACTATTTATAAAAGAACACTCTACAGGTAATGGTGATTCATTCTGTTGTTTTCTGAGATCCTTACCACATGGCAGTCTTTTCAGCGATTATTAGAAAGTGTGTGGCTTGGGTGGAGTGACTATAAATTGTCAAAAAAGTACATCAACTCTTATTACTATTTAATGACTAAAATACCAAGAAAATACTATCAGGAGTGACTGGAACCTTTTTGTGATTAACAAAAATTAAAATAAGACTTACCATATCTAGCAGTAAATAAACAGATTCTCTATTTCGTGTAGTTGTTTTATCTGTCTCCTGGCCAATTTTCAGTAGACTGGAGGATGCAAGCTTAAAAGTATACATACATTTTAAGTAAATAAGTTTTTTTAAAATAAAACTTTCACTATATATTTATAGTGAAAACTTTCACAGTATATTTATCTTCAGTACGCTTCAACTTGCAACACATTTCAATAACAAGGTGAGCTTAGGTTCCATACTTTCAAGCAACAATTTAAGAGCTATTAAGGTATAAACAGACACAAAGATAATAAATGATACTGAAAAATTATTAGAATGATTTCCAATAATAATTATTGGAATAATAAATATTTGGTTAATCAAATATTTTTACTGGTCTTTAAAACTGATTTTTTTTTAGAACAAGTTAAAAAAAAAATAACCACAACAATTTAAATTCCTTTTTCTCTTCCCAACATCTGTATTAACTGTATTTCTTAATTTCTAAATAAGAAAATTTCACACTGAGTTTGAGTTAATACTACTACAGTGAGATTGACATTAGGTCTTGAATGAAGGAAATAAAATGAAAAAGAAAAATTTTAACTCTTAATACTGTTTTCTTTGAAATAGATGTTATTTTATTCTCCAATTAGTACTACATTTGCTTTAAAAATTAAAAAAAGAATTTTTAAAAGCTAACAGGATTTGTAACTTGAAAAGATGCAAATATTCTAGTGCTCTTATATCATAAGTGCGTCTTTTAAGTAAAATATGAAAAGGTATGCTGATACAGGAAAGAAAGAGCTACACTACCACAGAAACTAAGAGCAATACTTCATGAGGCTAGAGTCAGCATTACTACTTTCTTTTGGCAGTGAGTAGTATTCTTACTTTTGAGTTTGTCTCCATTCACAGACTTTCTCCAAATAAATGGAAATAAATAAAATATATCCTTTTAGAGGGAACATTCATCCTTTGCCTCTATCTTTCTTTGTTTTGTTTTGTTCTCTTTCAAACACTAGGCAAAATTCTAGAGCAGTCCAAACATCAGCTCAGAAAAAAAAAGTCATATTGCAGAGCTCTAGAAACAAGAGACTGCTAAGCCAAAGGGGAAAAATGCTAAGCTAACTGCTCCTTGATTTTAATACCCTATCTTTACCTGTTTCTTCTTCCAAAAATAAATAAAGAGAATTTACTTTGTTACACCCCAAAGTTGTGATTTTTAATTTTCTCTAAAAAAAAAAAAATGTCATGAATTTTGCTTGATTATACATACCGCCAAAAATTCTTTAAGCCGATCTTCAATGCTTCCTTTGTGAATTGTAAACAAAGCTGCAGCGATCTGGTTGATGGCTTTGGCCAAGCAATGTATGTTGTTGCAGTGCCCTGAGAAAGTGCATATAGGGTTTGTGGTTTCTGTGTGACTCCAAAATATCAAATCTCTAATGACTTTATAATCTACATAAATAGTGGCATGATTAAAAACAGTTGGAGCATAACCTGCCTTGCCCTCTCTTCACTTTCATGAGAACTAGTGCTTTTAAAAACAGTGTAGAAGAGAGCAACAACCATTGCTGTATTAAACAGGCACATTTTCAAAAACCCCTAAAAGAAACCATACATCAGTTTTACACTGTTTTGGAAACTTATTAAGTGCTTAGCTGCTTTAAGAACATTTCCCCATTCAATCCTTAAAATAATCCTAAGAGTTGGATAGTCCCTTCACTATCCCCTGCCACATACACATGCAGGCACCCATAGGCTCACATGTATACACTTCATATGTGTATGTGAAACTGGGCTTAGAAAAAGAAAAATTCAGTCTTTTAAGATCACACATCTAGTAAGTAGCAAAACTTAATCCACTTTTTATTGTGTTAAAAAAAATGCACAATTACTTGAAAAGTACCTACTATATCAAAACTCATAACTCTCCTAATGACAAAACAAACTACTATTACCTTCTATAGCAGGGCTATACTGAGACATCACATTACTGGCCAGTGTGGGCAAAGAAACGGCCACAAACACCATGAGGAGGCAGGCAATTTTATATTCTTCTTCTGGACTTATGTTTTCTAAGGCAGAAAAATTACAAATAACATCAAGGTATTTCTTTCAAGATTAGTTAAGAGTTGATGATCTAAATCAGAAAAAGCACATTTTAATTTTTATGTATTTTACTCTCTATAGAGCTGATTATGATTTTGTTACAAGAAATATAGAATGCATAGAAATAATACACAATAGTATCAGCCATTATCAAGCTGTTAAGCATATTTCAAGGACATCTAAAAAAACAGTAATGCAAAATTTCCTTTTTCTTTTTTAAATTGTAAGGTTACAGGACTAAAAATATATTTAGAATAACTGGAATCCTAAAATCTTCTACTTGATAACTAATAATAAATTATTTAATAGGAAAACTCTATGTTTCAGTATAGAAAATTTATCTCCTAACTTACTGTGCCAAATCATCCAAAAAACTTCATTTTTTTTCTAAAAGATATACATGTGATCTGATATTTACTATTAAAAAGATATAAATGTGTAAAAAAAAAACTGGATTTCTAACTTCTTCATTTTAGAAGACAGGAGGAACCAGTCATAAATGAATATAAGTAACACTGTCCTAACGTTTTAATTATTTATTGTAAAATAATTTATCTAAAACATTTATTGTATCCATATACTAAAATCTGTGTGTTATCCAGGTACTTCACTTATCTGGCACCTGAGAGTCACTCCACTAACTATATATAATTAAGAATTTAACATAAGACAAGAGTCAGAATATATTTGAAAAATCTAGCTGATTATGACTATTCACAATAGCCAAAACATGATATCGATCCAAATGTCCATCAACAGATGAGTGGATAAAGATATCCATCAATAGATGAAGGGAATACTACTCAGCCATAAAAAAGAACAAAACAATGCCAATTGCAGCAACATGGATGCAACTAGAAATTATCATACTAAATGAAGGAAGTCAGAAAGAGAAAGACAAACATCATATGATATCATGTGGAATATATACCATATAATATATGTGGAATCTAAAACATGGGATGGGCTTCCCTCGTGGCTCAATGGTAAAGAATCTGCCTGCAATGCAAGAAACCCAGGTTCGATCCTGGGGTCAGGAAGATCCCCTGGAGAAGGAAATGGCAACCCACTCCAGTATTCTTGCTGGAGAATTCCATGGACAGAGGAGCCTGACAGGCTACATACAGTTCATGGGGTCTCAAAAAATCAGACATGACTGGGCAACTAACACTTTCACTTTCAAACAACAAGGTCTTACCATAGCACAGGGAATTATATTCAATATCCTGTGATGAATCACAATGGAAAAGAATATTTATGTGTATAACTGAGTCAGCTTGCTGTACAGCAGACTGGCACAACACCGTAAATCAATTATATACACTTTAATAAAAATTTTTTTAAACCTGGATGATTATAAAAAATACAGCCCTGGTAAATCAAGCTAGTTTCAATAATTATCCATGTGACTATAATTAACATATTGCATAAGTGATGAAACAAAACTAATGTCAAATCAAAAAAGAACTGATGAACTTAGTCAAACACCATGTTACATCCAAGGAAGTAGGGGAAGGCATTTTAGTACCAGAAACAGATGAAACATTTTACTTTGTGGAAAAAACTAGAATTCTGAGTAAGACATTTTAAAGGGCTGATCTTAAAATATTTTAAATATTTACATAATAATGCACAGACTTTCTATGGTAAGTAGCTCTAGTCCAATTAAAATAGGATATACTTTCATATTTTTTATACATTTAAAAAATTTACATATTACGGTTTCTTTTTTTGGCTATGCCACAGCTTGTAGGATCTTAGTTCCTAACCACTGGACTGTCAGGGAACTCCCAAGACACCCTTTTCTAGACAACAATGTTTCTATTAGATGATTTCCATCAGCAGACACTTATTTTCCCATCTGAAAAATATCCTTCCCTTGATTTTACTCTTGCCTCTAGCTACTACAGTTTTATTTCTTTGCTCCCCTTTATACAGTAAAACTCTTGCAAGAGAGTTGTTTTATACTCATTATTTCTAATTTCTTTTCTCCTATTTTCTCTTCAGCCCTCTTTAGTGAGCTTTTTGCCTTTAGGACTCCACTGACACTGCTCTTGTCACACCTATTAATTCTACACAGCTGGCCATTTCCTTTCCACTCAAATGGAAGTGATTCTTTCCTGGTTTGTCTTCTCCTTCACACGCCCTTCCTTCTCAGTTTTTCTTTTGGTAGTTCCTCCTCTTCTCCCTGAACTCTTAAACATGAAGGTGGCCCAGGACTCAGACTCTGATCCTCTTCACCTCTGCATACTAAATAGGCTTAATAACCTTATCCAGTCTTAATACTTAAATATCTAATCTCTGTGATGACGGTGCTATAACATAAGCTCCAGTAGACAAGGATCTTGGTATTTTCTGCACTGATATATTCCAACTACCAAAAAAATACACAAAAAAACTCACTGATATAAAGCAGACACTTGAACAGATAAGTATTACATCTATATTTGTGTTGCCCAGGTTATTTAATAAGACCACTACATAATTACTAATGTATTTTACCTGATTTTTGTGACGAAAGAGCTACCACCAAGGCAGGATCAATCTCACAAGGCAATCCAGCAGCTGATGATAATTCATACACATTCATTGCAACCTAAAAAATATAAAAACTAGAGTAAGAAACATACCAACAAATTTCTGAGAAATCTCACTTTAGTAAGAAAAAATACAGAATGTTTAAATTCGAGTTGCCTATAAGAACACTCAATTCAGTCAGTTCCGTTGCTCAGTCATGTCCAGCTCTTTGCTATCCCATGACTCCCAGCACGCCAGGCCTCCATGTCCATCACCAACTCCCAGAGTTCACTCAAACTCATGTCCATCGAGTCAGTGATGCCATCCAGCCATCTCATCCTCTGTCGTCTCCTTCTCCTCCTGACCCCAATCCCTCCCAGCATGAGTCTTTTCCAGTGAGTCAACTCTTCACATGAGGTGGGCAAAGTATTGGAGTTTCAGATTTAGCATCAGTCCTTTCAATGAACACCCAGGACTGATCTGCTTTAGAACAGACTGGTTGGATCTCCTTGCAGTCCAAGGGACTCTCAAGAGTCTTCTCCAACACCACAGTTCAAAAGTATCAATTCTTTGACACTCAGCTTTCTTCACAGTCCAACTCTCACATCCATACATGACCACTGGAAAAACCATAGCCTTGACTAGACGGATCTTTGTTGGCAAAGTAATGTTTCTGCTTTTGAATATGCTATCTAGGTTGGTCATAACCTTCCTTCCAAGGAGCAAGCGTCTTTCAATTTCATGGCTGCAAACACCATCTGTAGTGATTTTGGAGCCCCCCAAAATAAACTCTGACATTGCTTCCCCATCTATTTCCCATGAAGTGATGGGACCAGATGCCATGATCTTTCTTTTCTGAATGTTGAGCTTTAGGCCAACTTTTTCACTCTCCTCTTTCACTTTCATCAAGAGGCGCGTTAGTTCCTCTTCACTTTCTGCCCTAAGGGTGGTGTCATCTGCATATCTGAGGTTATTGATATTTCTTCTGGCAATCTTGATTCCAGCTTGTGCTTCTTCCAGCCCAGTGTTTCTCATGATGTACTCTGCATAGAAGTTAAATAAGCAGGGTGACAATATACAGCCTTGACGTACTCCTTTTCCTATTTGGAACCAGTCTGTTGTTCCATGTCCAGTTCTAACTGTTGCTTCCTGACCTGCATACAGGTTTCTCAAGAGGCAGGTCAGGTGGTCTGGTATTCCCATCTCTTTCAGAATTTTCCACAGTTTATTGTGATCCACACAGTCAAAGGCTTTGGCATAGTCAATAAAGCGGAAATAGATGTTTTTCTGGAACTCTCTTCCTTTTTCCATAATCCAGCGGATGTTGGCAATTTGATCTCTGGTTCCTCTGCCTTTTCTAAAACCAGCTTGAACATCTGGAAGTTCACGGTTCACATACTGCTGAAGCCTGGCTTGGAGAATTACTTTACTAGCGTGTGAGATGAGTGCAATGGTGTGGTAGTTTGAGCATTCTTTGGCATTGCCTTTCTTTGGGATTGGAATGAAAACTGACCTTTTCCAGTCCTGTGGCCACTGCTGAGTTTTCCAAATTTGCTGGCATATTGAGTGCAGCACTTTCACAGCATCATCTTCCAGGATTTGAAATAGTTCAACTGGAATTCAATCACCTCCACTAGCTTTGTTCATAGTGATGCTTTCTAAGGCCCACTTGACTTCACATTCCAGGATGTCTGGCTCTAGCTGAGTGATCACACCATCGTGATTATCTTGGTCATGAAGATCTTTTTTGTACAGTTCTCCTGTGTATTCTTGCCACCTCTTCTTAATATCTCCAGCTTCTGTTAAGTCCCTACCATTTCTGTCCTTTATTGAGCCCATCTTTGCATGAAATGTTCCCTTGGTATCTCTAATTTTCTTGAAGAGATCTCTAGTCTTTCCCATTCTGTTGTTTTCCTCTCTTTCTTTGCATTGATTGCTGAGGAAGGCTTTCTTATCTCTCCTTGCTATTCTTTGGAACTCTGCATTCAGATGCTTGTATCTTTCCTTTTCTCCTTTGCTTTTTGCTTCTCTTCTTTTCACAGCTATTTGTAAGGCCTCCTCAGACAGCCATTTTACTTTTTTGCATTTCTTTTCCATGGGGATGCTCTTGATCTCTGTCTCCTGTACAATGTTATGAACCTCTAGAGAATTTCAAAAACTTGGCTGAAGAAGGAACTATACAGTACAACGAACTACAGTGAACAGCTGACTTAGTACTGTGTATGTGTTGCTGATTATAACTTTATACTATCAGGCCAAACAAAACTTGTGTATTTGCAGTGACAAATTCCAATAGAATCATTCTAAACCTATTATTTTTCTTGGAAACATAGGTGTAAGAGCAAGATCAAGCCAAAAGGTATGAGGAAAAAAAAATGAATCAAAATTAATGACCTTATGTTTATGTCCATACTTTAAAAATTACCATAGTTCAGTGCCTAATCATGTTGTATATCTAAATACAGTAAATTCTTTATTAAAATAATTTTTAAAGAAGTACTAATTTAAAACCGTATAAAGCAAGTTCTAATGACTAGTGTTTTTTGGTATCACATATGGATCTCAAGGATATTCTGACTGCTCAACATTTCAGTTCAGAAACTACCTAAACAGGATCGCTTTTGATATTACAACAGCTTTACAATCTAATATAAATTTAACTGTAAAAACCCAGCTATAATACAAGGTTGAATATATTTAATTTTACAATGAACAAACAAAAAGTTCTCTGATAATACTAAAAGGAAGAAAAGGAAGAAATGAATACTTGGGGATTCAGGAATATTTCTTAGGAAATGGCAATTGAATCAGGCTTTAAGATAAATAGATTTCAAAAGGCAGAAATATAAAAAGCCAGGATTTTCATGAAGAATAATTACAGAGCAAATCAGAAAATGTGAGAAGGTACACAGCAAAATTTGGTCATCTTACAGGATCCGGATGAGAAGAGGGGAAAAGTAACAAAGTGAGGCGAGCAAGAGAAGGATGGAACAAGTGATAAAAGCCTCAAAAATAAATTTGAGAAAACAGCTGAACACCAGACAAAAAGTTTAGAAATAACTTTTTAAAGTCAAGGCTTTTCAAACTACACAAAACAAAATAATCTTTCTGAAACATGAAGATAATAATCTTTAAGAAATAGTAATCTTTAAGAATAATAATCTTTAAGAAACATGAAAATTTAGAAAATATGGATAAAATAGCTCACTTACTAGATGTGTGTGCATGCATGCGTCCTGAGTCCCCTCAGTTGTGTCCAATTCTTTGTGACCCTATAGACCATAGCCCACCAGGGTTCTCTATCCATAGGCTTCTCCAAGCAAGAATACTAGAATGGGTTGTCATGCTCTAGTCCAGGGGATCTTCCCAACCCAGGACTGAACCTGTGTTTCTTAGGTGGATTCTTCACACTAGCGCCACCTGGGAAGCCTGTTCTAGATGTGTAACCACTGGTAAATACTTGCTGTGATTCAGTCAGTGGCTGTATTTCGCTGCCAATAAATCTTCAAAATGAAGACTCATAAGGTTACTAACCTTTCTATTTAAAACAGGATATTAATTTAAAAATTATAACCCATAATTAACATCCTTTTATAAGACTTTTTAACATCAATTTTAAAAAGCTGAACTTAGCTTTATTTAAAACACAACAACTCTCATTTCATTGGTTTTTTCATTCTGCTTATGACCATGTATTGGAAAAGGAAATGGCAACCTACTCCAGTACTCTTGTCTGGAAAATCCCACGGACTGAGGAGCCTGGTAGGCTACAGTCCGTGGGGTGGCAAAGAGTCAGACATGACTGAGTGACTTCACTTCACTATGACCATGTATAAATAGCTATCAGTTTAAGGAAAAGGTGACTGACCTGCATCACCAAGAACGGCCTGGAGAGCATCAACCTGGGCCTCTGGTGATGACGGACAGTGAGAAGGTCCGGTGAGGCCAGCAGCATCTGTCTGTCCCGCCTGCCCAGTTTGCCCTCCGGCCATGGACGCGGTGGGGCGATGACCGGAAGCCCCTGGCTCCCTTCCCCTCCCCACTTCTTGTGTGTGTGTGTGTGTGGGGGGGGTGTCCACCTCTGCAACCCCTGCCCCTCTCCTGGACAGTCTGCCAACCACCCACTCCTCCCGGAGGAGGGACTGAGCTACTGTGCACCTGGAAGTGGGGGTTGGGATGGGGGTGAGCAATCCCTCCAGCCCTGGGGAGCTCATGAAAATGTGTGCCTTCACTTAAGCTTTCATTTGAATACTGTGATCTGGTTTTTATTTCAAAATATAAAAAAGCAAACCCAACTACAATAGCCTTTTCACCCTTCTTACACTTTGTAACCTATCCCAGTCTTGCCTCATCGCTCCTCTGACAGCACTCTGTTACTCATTCTCATTTCATTCATATTGTCTGTTTTTGTTTTTTTTTTTTAAGAAACTTGACATCAACTTGTCTATCTTTTTCTACTGAGTATATATATTATATAAATTATACATACACACATACACATGTGTCAGGCTAACTCGTTTTAGTTTATTTTTTTCTCTGAAGCCCTGGAGTTCTACAAGAGAGATATTTTGAGACTGAAACACTTGTGTGCCTGGACTAGGAAGATGCCCATTGGGTTTGTATTTCTTTTTCATTTTGGCTTCTTCCCAAACCCCATCCATCCGGTGTTTCCCACTTCACATTTCTGGCTCTTATTTTTCTTTTTCTCCTTGTTTCTAAGCATTTGAAGACCCAACCGTGCTCCTAAATCTTGACTTAATTTATATAGCACAAATGTGTGGGAGACATGAGAGTTGGACTGTGGTGGTTTTTTTTTTTTTTTGGGTCTGTCTTGAGATGCAGATTGTGTCCTGAAAATGATGATTATATATGCAAAGCCTCCGCCCTGCCCTCCCTCTCTTCCACACTTCCCCACGAAAAAGTCACAGTGAGGCTTCCTGTAGGGAGCAGAGGAGCTGGAGCTGGCTTATAGAGGCCTGGGGCCCTGGTGTGAAGAGGAGGAGACTGAAATTCATGTCTTATGGCTATTCTGTTAATAAAACAGGTGTTGGTGGGTTTTTTAAAATTCTGTTTCTAAATAGAGGATTATACGCCTTTCTTTATTTTGATGGGGGTTGGGACTTGTGGCTTTAAAAAAAAAAAATCACTTCTGAGTAGGATGTATATTTTTCTGTTGGGGTTTTTTGTTTGTTTTTTTTTTTAGAATCCTCCACAGCAACATGTGAGACCATGGAGTTAAAGAAACCCAGAGACCTTAATCAATTAATTGTACTGTTTGTGAATTTGTATAAATAATAACAAAGATCCTCTTAAAACATTTACATTCTTATAGTAAAAGGTTAAACTGATATTTATATAATAAAAGAGGAAATATGACGTATGTTTTTTGAAAAGAAAAAAAAGGTGACTGATATTAACCCATTTTACATTGCTAGAGGTGATCAAGGAAGACCGACTTTCAAAATGCCTATATAGTATTTTGGTGCTGAGCTTTCAAAGACGCATTTTCAAAGGCAAAAATGTTAACACATTACTCTAAACTTTATAATAGCTTAGGATTTACTAAATTTCACTTCATATATAAGTTAAATATGCCATTTTAGAAACCGTAAAATACAAATAGAAGTTTTACTACCTTCATATCAGTTTCCCTTGGAATGTGATCCTTGAAATCTTCAATTGAACTGACAAGAAAAGGAATGTGGTAGGATAAGACCTAGGCAGGAAAACAAGCAATTATTTCTTAAAGGCAATCTCTAAATTTATGAAATGTTACCACTCAACTACTTTCAGCTTTCAAACAATTATTTTACTGTCTATTTTCAGATGATTTTCTAATGTACCCATTAATGGAATGCATTTGATGGCAAATTGAGTATAGTCAAAATGGAAAATGCGTTAATGAAGAAAAAGTTGGAAAAGTAGCATAATATCCAGGCAAGTTGTATCTCCTGAATTATATCACCAAAACAAAAAATAGTAACTACGATTTCTATATGCTTTATTTCACATAAACTATGAAAACTGGCATTTTAGTTATAATACTGCCAACTATAAATGGTAAAAGTTACTTTTAATTTCTGGGAAATTAAAAAGGACTATTTGGCTATAGAATATGTACTTAAAATGGCTTCTTACGTCTCTGAGTGCTTCCTGTGCCAGTGATCGGAAGGATAAAATTACACCAATTATTGTCATCCTCTTCAAGACACTGTCAACAGCTAAGTGTGAAGGAAGGAGAAAAGAGAAGAGAGTGAATTGGATTCTTTCTTAACCTTGGAAAAACTCTTTGTCATAAAACCCCATGACAAAAGGCACAATTAAAAACAATTTGATTACAACAAATGATTAAAAAGGCAAAGGTATTGAAAGTTGATATTAAAACTAAGGAAATTACTGTTTACTTTCAGTGGAGTACACTGTTCTTTAAAATGGCTTAGATGGTTCATCAGAATCTTGAAATAATCCTGTAAGTAGCCTCCTGTATAATCCTATCACAGTAATCGTAGAGGTGGGAGGGAGGAGAAGAAAGACTAGGGAAAGAAAAAGCTGCTGATCAGAGTGGATCCTTAAAATCAAATGGCCCTGGAACTAGGAGATGCTACATGTTGAGGTCCAGAGTCCAGAAACAAAAAATAATTATGTAGATCATAAGCAATAAGACCAGGTTTCTGAAGACTATGAATGGATTTGATCATTTACATTTTGGTTAGAGAACATTATTCTGAAGTTTATTACCATTATATTCAAAATTAAAACTTGGTTAAATAAAATCAAGGGAAATTAGGATTAGAAGGATAAATACCTTCATTTTTAAAAAGCCAACATTTATTGAATTACTCCTCATACACAAGGCACTATACTATGTAATAAGAAAGCAGATACAAGTAGAACAATAACCTAGACCTTAAGTAACAATTTAAAGGCACTGTCAAGAAAACTAAGAAAACAGAATCCTATTTATATGAAACATATATACACACACACATATTTGTATATATATAACAAATTGCTAGACAGATGTATAGAGAAACTGTTAACTGCAGTTATACTTTTGAGCAGTAGGAATGAATTATTTTGTTTTGACTTCCTACCTCCTGTGGGGTTTGTTTAAATCTTTACCATAAGCATCTTTTATTACTACACATGAAAAAGCATAAAATAAACCAAAATGTGATGACAATCAAAATAGCAGTGTTAACAAAACAATGTAAGTCACAAATACAAATTCCACATGAGCAAAGTCCTATTAATCTTTTTATCTATAGGACTCAGCAGAGTGCCTAAGACCCAGAACACAAGAGGATGTTTAATGAAATAATTAGTCAAGAAATGAGACTAGGAAGTTGTTACTATCCAGAAAAGATGAAAGAAAGAGAGTAAAAGAAAAGATTCTCTAAGAATATGTCATCCAATTTATGGGCATTCAGGAGGAGTGAGAACAAAGGGGCATGCCAGTCTTAAAAAACAGGACAGGAAACCCAGAAAAAAGAATACAGAGAATAAGGCGAGCAATCAGAAAATAAGTAGTGTGATACAATCATATACTTCCCAAAGGATGTTACCCAGAATTTAACAAAGTTTGCAAAGACTGCATCTATAAATTCCTCTTAAATATGCACAATAACATATTAAAAGTTCTGAGAAACTTCACAGTAAGAAATCTTGTTTAATTTAGTTTCAATAAATAAAATAAATTTGTTCAAGTCACACAGAAATTCTGAAAAATTCAAAAGTTAATTGCAGACTGCTTCCCAATTCAGAGCTTTTTTGGTGGGGGGGGGCCACAGTGTGTGGCTCGTGAGATCTTAGTTCCTCCACCAAGAACTGAACCAGGGCCACAGTGGTGAAAGGACCTAACCACTAGACCACCAGGGAACTTCCCAGAGCTACTTTTAATAAATTACATAGCTTTCTCTTTTTAAGGGTATTTAAAAGAATATGTTAGCTGACTATGAAAATCAAACTGCTACAAAAGTACATCAATTTAGCACAAAGGTAAAAACGAGATTAGAGACAGAAGAGTATTCTGGAAAATAGTTCAACTCAAAGAGTAGCTTTCTCTATCCCCTAAGTAGATCACTCTTTAGCAGGCCTTTTATTTTTCCAAATCACAAAAAATATTTTGTTTCATTTCAACAAATAGGAGAGTTAAAAGTAATAGTAAACATGAATTGGACCTGCAGTGGGTTAGTTGCCTCTAACCAGATGATATAGTCAGAATGTTGTTTATTAGTATGAAATTCAGGCCAGTAAGGCCAGTTGGGTAGTCAAATGAGTATTTAAAAAACAAAGAAACATGAAAAATAAAAATAATAAGGATAAAGTAAAGCATACTAGAAAATATAAGTATAGAGTAGACCAATGAAGAAAAGAGATCAGATAGGGATTTAAATAATAGTATTCATTCACACTCCTCTTCTGTATAATGCTACCAAGTCAATCTTTTTTGTTTTAAAATTTTCATTTCCTAAAGTTCCCAAGAGTAAACCTGACTTTTCCTCCTTTCAGTGTACAGCTCTAGGAAAAACTTTTAACATGTGTAGATCTACTTATCATCATCACCACAGTGGCAACGTTTCATCACCTCCAAAACTTCTTTTGCTGCTTTCCCTCTAAAGCTACAGCAAAGGCTGATCTGCTGTAAAAGGCAACCTGAAATGTAGTTTAGTGGGACGTTTTTTTGCTTTTATTTACTTTTGGCTGCTCTGGGTTTTCATTATCGTGCATGGACTTTATATCTAGTTGCGACGAGTGGTGGCAACTCTTTGCTGAGGTGCTTGGGCTTCTCATTGCCGTGGTTTCTTTTGTTGGGAAGCACTCGCTCCAGGCATGCGGGCTTCAGAAGTTACAGAGTGTGGGCTTAGGAGTTGTGGCTCACAGGCTCCAGCGCACTGGCTCAATAGCTGCAGTGTATGGGCCTAGTTGCTCTATGGTATGTGGGCCCTTCCTCCCAGACCAGGGATCAAACCATGTCCCTGCATTGGCAGGTAGATTCTTAAATCACTGGACCACCAGGGAAGTTCCTGTAGTTTAGTTTTATATTAATTTTAATTAAATAAGTTTGTATTTTTAAAAGCAAGATAAGCTAGCCTAAAAAAGTGATTCTCTAAGTCATTTTATAGTTTTATAAAATTTGATATAGCTGCAAAACACTTAAAAGAAAAATATCAAAGGGGAAGTACATAAACTCTATCCATGTCTTTAATTTACTTCAGGATTATCTTTTATTTGGGAAAATAAACTCTCTGGTTTTCTCAAATATAGAAAGTATTTTATTCAGGATTTCACTAAGTCTTTAAAGTTGGAAAGGCTTTTAAATTGAATCAATAGGAAGTGTGACTTTTAGTTTTTAATTATAACTCTGAGTTCAAGGACAAAAAGCAGATGAAATTAACTGAAGTGGATCTAAAATAGTTAACTGGATAAACATACTTTAATAAACACTTAAGATTCACTGTTATTTCACAATATATCTCGAACAAAGAATCAGTATCAGGAAGATATGTAAAAAAAAATTTTAAGTTGGAGGCTCAGGTTTTCATGCAATGAATCCTAGGTTAGCAATACAAAGGAACAAGTTACTGATTCACATAACAAAGAGAGGTGAATCTCAACAAAATACACAAAAGAGTATACACTGTTTATACAACAGAACAGGCAATCTTAATTTATCATTTCTATGGTGATAGAAATGAGATCAGTCATTGTCAAGGGGTATGAAACTGACTACAAGGAATCATGAGTTTTCTGAGGTGAAGAGACTGTTCTTCCATGGGGCTGCAAAGAGTTGGACATGACTCAGCGACTGAACTGACTGACTGACAGACTGACGTACATCTTGACTGTGGTAATGGTTATGTGGATGTATGGCGGTGGTGGTTTAGTTGCTAAGTCGTGTCCAACTCCTGCAACCTTATGGACTGTAGTCTGCCAGGCTCCACTGTCCATGTGGATTCTCTAGGCAAGAATACTGGAGTGGGTTGCCAGTTCCTTCTCCAGGGGATCTTCTCAATCCAGGAATTGAACCCAGATCTCCTGCATTGCAGGTAGATTCTTTACCAACTGAGCTATGAGGGAAGCCCATGTGGATGTATACATCTGTCAAAAACCATCACACTCGTTCACTAAAATGCACATTTTACTTATACAAGCTATATCTCAATAATGCTGATTTTTAGAAAGTTACAGACCCAAAAGTTCAATCTCCTTTGGTCTAAATTAATGTAGATTAACTTATTTAATGGGTTCATGAGTTAACTGATAATGATATCAAATATTTAATATGTGATACTAAGAGTATGGTAAAAAAAAATTATGAAACAGATAAGCCATTCACTTAAAAGATCCTTTCACTGCTAAAATGTTCTAGTGAAGAATGCTTTTCATAACTTACTACTTGTATTTACATCTGAGCAAAAACTAATAAAGACTGAGTTTCAGGATCTTCTTAATTCTTATAAAAAGCATGAGTTACCCACACGATAATCTTTTAAAGAGGGCAGCCATCTGGTCGGGTTTGTCAAAGCTGGTCCGCATTTGTGTTAGCACATCAACATTCTCCACCACAAGTTTCTGAGAAAAAAAAAAAAAAAACAAGAAAAGAAAGATCTTGGGTCAGGCACAGACTTCCTTATGGTTGATGAGACAAGAACATGCTTGGTAATTACAACTGGCAAGTAGAAAAAACGATACAGAAAATCCAGATGCTCTATGCTTTGTTTTTGTTATTTTCATTAAAATAATCTTAAAATTAAATAAAATTAATGTTTTCCTTCAGCTTGCAAATTCAAAAGGGAGGAGTTCAGGAAAAAGCAATAAAGATAAGGAGTAGGATAAAGGATTATCTTATGCTTAGACACAGTACAGCACCTACAATAAAAAGCAGACACCAAAGTGGATATAGAAAGCAATAAATTCCAACCAAAACAAAAAGAACTTGCTAAAGTTAAAGCTGGCTAAAGATAGCCTAGAGCTCATCACTGGATGATATACATAAAAACAGAGGGAGAAAACCATAGGGGTAGGGTACCACTTCATAAAAATTATAAACAGAGCAAAGTTTCCCAGCACTAAACAGAAATGTCAACATCTACCTCCTCTTCCAAGACCACTGAGAAACGGGAAGAGAGGGAAGGGAGTGAAGGATAGTTAATTAAGAAAAGTACAACTCATTAAAGAATTCTTTTCTTAAAAGCAGTACTGGAAAAAGTAATTTCATTTAAAAATTATAACTAAAAAATATAATTAACTTTATTCTGGCAGAAATAATGGATCTGTATATTTGGAAAGCCTGGATATGTCAACTCAGCAGGTCTAGGTTTGGAGATGTTGCAAGCATACTGTTAAAATGCCACAGGAATTGTGTTAAAAACCAATGGCCGATGATAAGAGATTTAAGGGAAGCATAAAAAGACTATATGGAAAATCTATAAAAATAATTTTTCTTATACCAGTATGAATTTTATGTTACACTTTGGATTATTTTTGCTTTTACTCATATTCAGATGATCAGTTCCAGTCACAACTGTTTGCTAAATTCAACCTCTACAGTGTCTAATTAGAGACACTGCCTGCTCTCTCTGAGGCCAATTCAATACTTGTCTCATCAGTCAATACACACTCAAATATATGCCCAAGCTCGACAGTGTTCATACATCTTGAACATAATATCATGTATCAGTGAATCACAGACAGCATTGAGTTTTAAATGCACCATTATTTTATGTGTCATTAAGAAAAAAACTCTAATAATTAAACTGACACAATATTTTCTAATCATATAAGACACATATAATTTCAGAAATACTAATATAGGGTAATTTTGTTTCAGAATCAATAAAACAAAATAGTATATATTTAAATAGATACGGTGATCATTTTTAACTTCCTCTACTAGGCAATTTACAAACAATCCCATTTACCCTGATCCAAATGAGGAAGGTGACAGTCCACAATTTCACAACTGAGAAAACTAAGGCTCAGAGAGGTTAGGTAACTTGCCCAAAGTTACAGATATTAAACAGTGGAATTTGAATTCAGGTATGTCTGATTTTAAAATCCATGTTCTTAAACTCTAAAGAAATGGTTGTTGATCTTCAGCGTGCATCAGAATGATCTGGAGGACTTGCTGGGCTCCAACCCCACAGGTCCTAATTTAGCAGGTCTTAGGAAGAACCAAAAATTGTGCGTTTTTAATTAAGATTCAAAGCAAGGCTGCCTCTGCTGATCTGGATACCATACTTTAAAAACAATCAGCATAAAGTATTTAATTGCACATTACTCTTGAAAAGCTAATGATGTCTCTTCCTGACAAAGTATAGTTTATATAAATTTCTTCTCTCTCTCAATTGCATCCTGAAACAGAGTTTTCTATATATTTAAAGCCATGATGAATGATTATCTCTGACAAAGGGCCCCAAAGCTGGAAAACTAATACTAGGAATTGTAACTAAATGATATGGAACAACCTGAGATTAATCAAGTGAAACAAATCAAGACTACTAAAAAAAAAATGCTGGTTTTCTGTTCTAAAGTGTTGAATTCTTGGCACAATTCATATTTAAATTTCTTACTTCATTTGAAAAAAAACACCTTCTAGGACTCTGAAGAACTACAGAAGAAATGATCTGTAAAATGTCAAAACAATTCTTCTAGCAGGACTGGAAGAAGAAATTGACTTGATGGGCACAACTCCAAACACCCCAAGAATTTTAGTAGGAATGCAGACTGGTTTTCTTCTACAGAAAGTAATAAATGCGTTTTATCATTAGTACACATGCATAGTGTTGACTATGTCTCTGACATGATTTATTCACAACCATTAAATATAGAGGGGCTTCCCTGGTGGCTCAGCTGGTAAAGAATCCACCTGCAATGTGGGAGCCCTGGGTTGGAAAGATCTCCTGGAGAAGGGAACGGCTACCCACGTTAGTATTCTAGCGAAGAATTCCATGGACTGTATAGTCCATGGGGTCGCAGAGTCAGACATGACTGAGCGACTTCACATTAAATACAAAGAAACTTTTCCTTAAATTTATTTTATTGGCCCACAAACTTATTCTGAAACAAAAAGGTCCTCAGCTAAAACAGAAACTAAAAGTCAATTAATGTACACTTAAAGATAAAAAGAAGATGCAGCCACATAATATTTATGTCAGTTTAAATATAAAAAAAAAGAAAATTAAAGCTAAAAAGTTACAGAACTATCTTAAAAATATTACAATCTCCCAAAACAATGTACTCATTAATTTCAAAAAAGATTAAAATGCTATATTGGCACCAATATGCTTTAACATGCAGAGTGTGAGTTAACAATCTTTTCCAAAGAATATTTGATAATATCAGAAAGTAATGTAAATATTCATACTCTTTGATTCACTATCTGTAATTTTTCCTATAAAAATGTTCAAACAAGTATGTAAACCTCATGAAATGCTGATTAAATGTAGAAAAATCTCTATATATGTCTAAACTCTGCTTCTTCCAAAAATCCACTGAAATGAGGAAAAAAATTAAAAAGGCATAAATCTACAATAACAAAGGAAACAATAGAGGAAACAAGACCTAATGAGACAGCCCAACAAATTTCTAGAAGACGAAACCTGGAGCAAAGAATATGTAGAGGTGAGAAATTTGAGTAGTTAAGTTCTTTTAAGGGAGATAAAGCACAGAAGGCAAGTAATGGAAGCCTTGGAACCCAGGGAGGGCTCAGAAATTGTAGGCAGTGGCATAGAAAGGAAGACTTCGATTTGATAACAAGAGGGTCATTATATGCCTGTCTGGGGCATCTTCCACACCCAACTTCTCAAGTGATGCTGACAAGAGGACGCTACATTCAGGAATATCAGGTAAAGAAGGTGAAAGACAAATTAAGCAGGATTCCTTTCCACTCCCACTTTGGGTAGGCTTTGTCTTGGGTTTTGATTATAGAGCTCCTTGCTCCACAAGACCACCAAGACTACAGCTGGATCTTACAAATCTTACTTCTAAATTAGCAAATGTCTTCACATCAAAAGTGGCTTCCAGGGGCACTTCCCTGGTGGTGTAGTGATAAGGATCCCAGCTTCTACTGCAGGGGGCACAAGTTGGATCCCTAGTTGGGGAACTAAGGTCTAGAAATAAACACCTCACTGTCTTTTTAGCTCTTCTTTAGAAGATGCCTGTCTTCCTTCCTTTCTTCCTATCTCTATCTAGCTCCATTTTTAAAAAAAAAGTTGTCCTTAAGGTAAGAACTGACCTAAATAATCTAGCCTACCTGTACTGGAAGCAAAAATCTGTGTTATTTCTATTAATATAATTTTATAAACTCAGTATTCTAAGCAAAGTAATTTTACAGGACACTGAAAATGCAAAATAAAATTAGAATCAGCACTGATAAACAAGTACGAGGAGATTTATCTCAATAAAATACAACAGTGTAAAACAAACTGAACTTGTCTATATGAAACACCATTATATTATGACCATAATATTTCTTATAGAATAAAATATAAGAATACACACTAAGTAGGCCTCAGTACACCGAGGCTGAGAAAACAAAGTTATGAATAATACCTCCAGTTCTTAATAATACACAAGTGGTTACATTCACAGAAATCTGAATTACAACTTGGGATTGGTAAGAATGATCTCTAAGAAAACCACTGTAAAGTGCTGTGCAATTCCAGATAACTAAATCCTTAGGACTAGCTTTGTTTTGCAGAAATCTAAATGATAACGGGCACAATGCTGGAAATGTAAAGCTTTCATATTTATGGCTGACCACATTAAGAACGCTTCTGAAAAATGCTTAACTAAATCATGATTTAGTGCTGAGAAGCAAAAAAATAAAAATATAAAGCTCCTAAACAGCAAAACATAACCATGTAGTTTTTCTAAAAGTCTTACAATTAATAAAATATGCAAGGTTTTATGAAGGTAAACTGAAAACTTATGTCAAGTAAGGAAAATCACAAAGAAGATTACTAAAATCAGAAGTTTTAAAGAAAAAAAGTTTTAGTATTATAAACCATCTTGGTTTTGGGGTATATTACATTTAATGAGAAACCCAAGTTAACTCACACTGATATATCTCCAAAGATAATAAATCTAAACTCTTACCCAAAAAGTTTCTTTTGACTAGCTTTTAAACTCAGGTTTAATACTATCAAATATCTGAAAAAGAACCCAGCCAAGAAATAACACTCGAGTCAGAAAACCCATAGTATTCAAAAAGAAGTCAACATTATTTATAGTATTATTACATCAACTTTAAATTTTAATATCTAAGAAAATACTGTCACTCAGAGATATAAAAGAGAAATGTTAAAACATCAGCTTTTACCATTTATTTTAAAGAATAAGAATATACTTGATAACATTAACAATTAAGGACATAGCTAAGACAGTTAAGTTTATAAAAAGATTACTAAGAGACCATGAGAAAAATCTGAACTCAAAAAAGATCCAAAAATAATGAACAATAACAAGAAAAATTATGAAAATAATAAAGGTCTAAAAAACAGTATCATACAAAATATAAGATGTGGAAAACCAAATAAACAAAAGGGACCTAATTAAACTTAAAAGCTTTTGCAGGGCAAAGGAAACTATTAATAAACAAGATTAAAAGACAACCCTCAGAATGGGTGGAAATGGGAGAAAAAACCCTGCAAATAAAACAACTGACAAAAGATTCATCTCCAAAATATATAAGCAGCTCATACAGCTCAATATCAGAAAAACAAACAGCCCAATCAAAAAATGGGCAGAAGACCTTAACAGACTTTTCTCTGACATACAGATGGCCAATAAACCATCTGTATGTCTTGTATATACTAAGATTAACAGATGCTCAACGTGACTCATTTTTAGAGAATACAAATCAAAACGACAATGAGGTATCACCTCACACCAGTCAGAATGGCCATCATCAAAAAATCTATGAATAATAAATGCTGGAGAGATGTGGAGAAAAGGGAACCCTCCTACACCATTGGTGGGAATGTTACACTGATACAGCCATTATGGAGAATAGCATGGAGATTCCTTAAAAACAAACAAACAGGAATAAATCTACTATGATCCAGCAATCCCACCACTGGGCATATACCCTGAGAAAATCACAATTCTGAAGACACATGTACTCCAATGTTCACTGCAGCACTATTTACAGAATAGCCAGGACATGGATGCAACCTAGATGTCCATCAACAGATGAATAGATAACGAGGTAGTACATACATCCAACGGAATATTACTCAGCCATAAAAAAGAATGCATTTGAGTCATATCCAGTGAGGCAGATGAACCTAGCATCTATTATACAGAGTGAAGTAAGTCATAAAGAGAAAAACAAATATTGTATATTAATGCACAAATAGGGAATCTAGAAAAGTGGTTTTGATGAACCTATTTGCAGGTAAGGAATGGAGACTCAGATGTAGAGAAGGGACTTGAGGATGAGAGTCCGCAAG
Organism: Bos mutus; assembly: GCF_027580195.1. Taxonomy (NCBI): domain Eukaryota; kingdom Metazoa; phylum Chordata; class Mammalia; order Artiodactyla; family Bovidae; genus Bos; species Bos mutus. Next base: position 122,370,964 of record NC_091618.1, read on the forward strand.
GAGAGAGTAGGATGAATGGAGAAAGTAGCTACATACATACACTGTCATTTACTAAACAGATAGCTGGTGAGAAGTTGCTAAGAACACAGGGAGCCCAGCCTGGCACTTTGTGATGACCCAGAGGATGGGATGGTAGGAGGAGAGGAAGGCTTAAAAGAGGGGGTGTATGTATAATTAAGGCTGATTTGTGTCCTTGTACAGCAGAAACCAACACAACATTATAAACCAATTTTCCTTCAAATAAAAAATAAATTAAAAAAAAAGTCAATCTGAAAGGACAACATACATTTGTTATGGCTTCCCTGGTAGCTCAGCTGGTTAACAATCTGCCTGGAATGCAGGAGACCCCAGTTTGATTTCTGGGTCAGGAAGATCCCCTGGAGAAGGGATCAGCTACCCACTCCAGTATTCCCGGGCTTTCCTGGTGGCTCAGATGGTCCCCTGCAAAGCGGGGGCCTGGGTTTGATCCTTGGGTCGGGAAGATCCCCTGGAGAAGGGAACAGCTACCCATTCCAGTATTCTTGCCTAGAGAATCCCATGGACAGAGGAGCCTGGTGGGCTATAGTCCATGGGGTTGCAAAGAGTTGGACACCAATGAGTGACTTTCATGTCATACATTTGTTAAAACCCACAAGATGCACAAATCAAGAAAGAACCCTAATGTAAATTTGGGACTTCAGGTGATGATAGTATGTCAATGTAGGTTCACTGATGATGACAATATGTACCCACTCTGATAGAGGATGTTGATAACGGCGAAGGTTATGCACATGTGAAGCAGGGCATGTATGGAAAATCTCTGCACCTTCTGTTCAATTTTGCTGTGAACATAAAATGTTCTAAAAATAAAGTCTATCTTATAAAAGGTCCATCTAGTCAAAGCTATGGTTTTTCCAGGAGTTATGTATGGAAGTGAGAGTTGGACCATAAAGAAGGCTGAGCACTGAAGAACTGATGCTTTCGAACTGTGGTGCTGGAGAAGACTCTTGAGAGTCCCGCGGACTGCAAGGAGATCAAACCAGTCCATCCTAAAGGAGATCACCCTGAAAATATACACTGGAAGGACTGATGCTGAAGCTGAAGCTCCAAACTTTGGCCACCTGATATGAAGAATCGACTCACTGGAAAAGACCCTGATGCTGGGAAAGACTGAAGGCAGGAGGAGAAGGGGTGAGATGTTGAGATGGCATCACCGACACAATGGACATGAGTTTGCGTAAACTCTGGGAGATAGTGAAGGACAGCGAAGCCTGGCGTGCTGCAGTTCATGGGGTCGCAAGGAGACAGACACAACTTAGTGACTGAACAACAACCTTGTAAAAAAACACAGATGTGGAAGCCATGGTTCAAGTTACTGTAGGAAAACAAAAGAGGGGAGTGAAGGGGAGGGGGGAGGAAGGAGGAGGAAGAAGGGTTAAGAGAAAGGGAAAAAAAAAAGGTATCTGATTCCAAGTTGAAAACAGCATGGTATTATAGCTACATAAAGTGCTGATGCTACACATTATCTAGTAAGTACAGTGTCCAGGGTAAGTAAGTGCACTCTCACTAATCAGATCTGTAGTTGAAGTTTATTCTCAGTTCTAGGCATTATTCTCTATAAGCAACACCAACAAGAGAATTTGTGACAAAAGAGAGTGAGACTAGAAGAGAAATGCAATATATTAAAAACTGCTTTAAACATGTGAAGGGTCATCTTATTACAGGCAGTCTCTACCTCTTGAGTTAACAGTAAGGGCCAATCAAAAATTACTATTTAGATATGAAAGTGAAAGTGAAGTCGCTCAGTTTTGTCCAACTCTTTGCAACCCCATAGACTGTAGCCTACCAGGCTCCTCCGTCCATGGGATTTTCCAGACAAGAGTACTGGAGTGGGGTGCCACTGCCTTCTCCAGGGGATCTTCCCCACCCAGGGATTGAACCCAGGTCTCCCTCATTGTAGGCAGATGCTTTACCAGCTGAGCCACCAGGGAAGTTTAGATATAAACATAAATAGAAATATAGAGTAATTGATGAGATTGCCTCATTTTCAAGATCAACTCACCCACCTAGAAAAATGTATGTTTCTGCACTAGCTAAGAGTAGGTTAGGTGATTGTTAAGATCTCTTTCATGTTTTGAGACAGTGGAGCACAGTACTAGTATAAGCTCTGGAGTCAGGGCGACTCTACATATAGATCAAATTTATTTAGTTATATATTAAGCATGTCAGCTTGGACAAGTTAATCTTTCTTGGTTTTACTTTTCTAATCTATAAAATAGGGACAATACCAGTTTTAAGGATTTAAAGGAGTTAATAAAATACATGTAAAGAGCTTAGAAAAGTCCTAGAATACAGTAAAAAATCAGGAAAGCTACCTGTTTTTATTTTTGAACCCAACAAATATTTACCAAGCACCTCTATCTGCTGGACATTAATTTAGCACCAAGGTTTTAAGAGAGTTTCTAATTAAGTTTTTATTCTAGTGAAAGTGACATAAGATGCATGACATGAAAGGTCACAAATAAAGCTAGATTAAAAGAACAGAAAGTAATGGTTGTTATTTTTAAAAAGTGTGGTCAAGAAAGGATATTCTGATAACTGAAAAATATATGAATGTTACATAGATACATAGATACATAAGACAGTATCTCAGGGAACAGTACTTTGAGATGACACAACAGCAAGTAGGCCAGCTGGGATGAAGAGTGAAAAAATGTGAGAAAAAGTGGAAGGCCAGATCCTCTTGGCACCTGACAACACTGTTAAGGACATCAGATGCCTTCAACTCTCACAGGTATGTATAGGCCAATTTTTATTATCACATCATACTGCTTAACCTGCCACATTAAATGGCAGAGAAACAATAAAAACACTAACAGTTCTGGAAGTGTCTGAAACAAACAACAGTTAGCAAAAGCTAAATAACTGGACCATAATTCTGCGATGATCTCATCCTGAGAGGAGCAGAAGAAAGTAGACTGGGATGACAGATGTGCTGCCAGAGAACAGGAGGATGGAAAAGAGATCATGAATTTACAGAGGGATTAGTCTAATAAGTAAGAATTACACTGTTTGTAAAGCAAGCAAAGCACCAAAACTAGAAGTGCAATGTTTGTGTATTTAAAACTATATAAGGTATGATATCTGTGCATTTAAAATCCACATTATAAAATAACTAAAGGCTGATTTCTAGCCAAGAATTGCAGATCTTTCTTTTAAAGAAGTGTGAGAGGATAATGACATGATGAATACTAAAATATTTACTCAGTTCTTATTGTAAGTCAGGGACTATGCTGAGTACCTAAGCAGCTGAAACTTATCACTTAAAGTGATTCTCAACCCAAAGTCAAAGCTCTTAAGTGACAGGACCAAAATCCATGATAGCCTGACTTGAAAGATTGCGTTCTTAACCACTGAGTAATACTGCCTCTCCTTTTAGTTATACTGAGTCTTGCTCCCTACTCACTCAGCAAAACATTAATCTTGCAGGAATTGACTTCACCTGTCTATCTGCCCAATTTTCAGTAAATCAGATGACCTCATTTAGACTTCTCGGGTGCTACACCTGAAATGCCAGCTACTTATTAATCCTATACACCATATTCTTAAGTAATTTAAAATAGAAGGCACAAGTAACCACCAAAAAACTTTCACAAAGAAAAAGCCGTATTTTTAAACGTGTCTTTCCTATTTTGTCTGTAAATTCAAAAATTTTGGTGGCACAAATTTAAATTCTTTAAAAAACTAGATAGCTGTTATATAGACTCATTCAGTATAAATCACTTTAGCCCTGATATCTTTTTACAAGACTTCTAGAATTACTTAAAACATTGCTTCAGCTCTTTCACATGTTTATTAAAATGCTATGCACATTTTTCATCCAGTTTAAAAGGCACAAGATAATTTAAAAGACTGGCTAATAATAATAATAAAAAAACAAACAAACAGTGGGAGGTGGGAGGGAAGTTCAAGAGGGAGGGGACAAAGGTATACCTATGAATGATTCATGTTGATGTGTGGCAGAAACCAACACAGTATTATAAAGCAATTATCCTCCAATTAAAAATAAATAAGTTTTTAAAAAGAAAAAAAAAACAATAAACCTAACAATGTTTATATTGGAATCTGTGGAAAGTAATACATTCAAACTACAAATTTAAACAGATGACTGGCTGGAACTTTGAACATGGTTATTGGAAGAAAGGCATCACAATACAACAGAATGAAGACGACTAACAGTCAAGAAATTTGAGTTTCAGTCTCCTTTAGCCAGTCAATTCACCTCCCTAGGCTTTCTGCTTTATCATTTGTAAAACAGAAGCAAATGAAGATGCTACTGAAAGAACTTGCTAGCTCTGTAATTTTGCATAATTTATAAATTTCATATAAATTCATATAGTTTCATTTCATGACAACTTTATGTCAGGTTAAAATAATTAACACTCTAGGTTTGTTTGTTCACATTTTTGAAATATTTTAAAGCTCAAATCAATAAAAACTGTATTACCTTAAGTTCAGCAACTTGTGATGAAATATGCCACATAAGACTTTCACTTAGGAACTTCATACCATATGGGCCAAGCAGCTCCGATAATGATCTCATTTCTGAAAGGAAATGGAATTAATTTTATACTTTGACAAAAAAAAAAAATTTAAGAAGCAAATTATTAATTGAAAACTCTAAGAAAAGTCTCTAAAATAAGAAAGAACATAAAGGCCTAGGTAAGTCTAAAATTAATTTTTGATTATCCATATAATTGAATGAAAATAGTCATAATGGAATCAAAACCCAAAAGAATCAAGGTTTCTTCATTCTCTAAAATATGCCAGAGTATTATTCACCTGATATGTCAGAATATTCCTCTGCATTAAATGTTAATTCATTTTCCGTAGGTAAGTTCACAAATGCTTTCATTGCAGGGAAATAAGCTATATGACCATTGCTGACTTGTCTTAACAAAGTTTCCAAATACCTAAGGAGAAGAGTAAATTTGCAACTGGAGAATTTAATTAAAAATTTATTAAGGTATACATTACTGCATATAATTTTAAAGTTAACTAATAACATGAACAAGCATTAATCCATTTAAAAAACTTTTGTAAGTCATTCATTACAAAGAAACTTTTTATCATTCCAAATTTCTGAATATGTTTCTTACCAATTTGTGTACAGACTTGTAATGGTTGGTTCTCCATGACTGTCTAAATGTTGTGTTTGTTGAAGAAGAACATTATTAAATACTCTTGTAATATCAATTTGCACATAGTTTTCTATTGACTGGAGTACAGTCATGTATGCTCTTACACTTGTTAGAAGCTCTGATGGTTTTGCAATTTCCTGTGTGGCTTGATTATACATAGTCATTCCAACAATTGACCTGGAGCGGGGATGGTAGAAAAAATTAAAAAGCTCTAATTCTTGTATTTCTGTAAATAGGCCATTCAATCTACAATTCATGAAATTACTACTATCATTAACTTCCAAAGCAACAACTTTAAAAAAGAATATACCTAGTAGACATACAGGAATGAAATGGGGATGCAAGTGATTAAAAAAATACTAAGGGCATCAGCAATAAAAATGATTTAAGAAGAAAGAGGGTTTTAAATATTCCTTTAACATGATATGTGGTCTCCAGCAAGTAAATGGACTATTCAAGTCTACAGCTTGAATTCCTTTAGCACTGTTACACATCAGTAGTTTTTAGGTCTTAAATATATTACCTACAGTCTTCATATTTAAAAACCCTGCTATGCAGTTATCACCATCATTTCATACAGGAAAGAACAAACCTGAGGTGCAGAACTCAAGTAAACTGATCAAGGTCACTTTGGAAGTGCATGCATGCGTGTGTGCCAAGTCGCTTCAGTTGTGTCTGCCTCTTTGCCACCCTATGGACAGCAGCCCGCCAGGCTCCTCTGTCCGTGGGATTCTCCAGGCAACAATACTGGAAGTGGGTTGCCATGCTCTCCTCCAGGGGATCTTCCTGACCCCAGGGTCCGAACCTGTGTTTCCTGTGGTTCCTTCACTGCAGGTGGATTCTTTACTGCTGAGCTACCAGGGAAACCCTAAAATTCCCTAATCATTAGATTTATAAAGATCTTAGACTTGAATCTGTAAGGATAAATTCATAAAGACAACAGACAAACCCCATGACTAGTAACAGTCCCAGAAGAACAACTCAAGATGAAAACTGCTGTCCTTGTACACAGCCACTAAGTCTTTACGATTGTATGCAAGTGATCAGCAAAAATCAACTAATACTCACAAGCTATTTGTTCTGGCATAAAAATATTTCCCAGGTAAACAAGTATACAGCCTTGCCTTGAACCTGATCACTAAGTAGATGTTTGATAAAAAGAACATCTGCTTCTCTGTGGATTAACGGACCAACTGTTTACAGAAGGAAAACAAGGGAGCTGTAAACTGAACCCTACCTTCCATACAACACTGTACCAATCCACCGAGCCGAGAGTGCTAAGTATCAGAAGCGTAATGTCCTATGGTCTAAATGCTGAAGCAGTTTTGGTTTCACTGTCAGGATGCCTTCCTTACTAAAGAAGAGCAAGAGACTCTGCTCAACACCAGACTGATGCTCAACACCAAGCAACTGATGACTTGACACTCAATTTACTGCCTATTTACATATTCTATTTTCTTCTATAGTTGTTGCAGCCCTGAGTTTTATACAGTTTTATTATTACTCATATTTCTTCACACAATATTACACATAAGGCACAAATACTTGTTAGTGACCACAACCTTTAGCCAAACCTTTTGAAAGTCCTTTGGCAAAATTTCTTTCATAAATTGCTCTAAGGCCTTTAAGAAAAATGTATTGAATCAATCAATATTTTCTTTAATAAATAAATGTGTAACTTTACAAAAAGGTGAAGCAACATTTACAAAATTTCTGACTTGTTACATAAAATATCAAGAAACATAACTTATTAAACTAATTAGAATTGAGTGCCTCATGGGTCTAGAATTCTGTTGGCATAACAGCATACTTTGGAGTTCACAAGAGTTTCATGTTCATCCAACCCTGAGGTTTTCACACATTTGACTGTGACCTGCTATACGATATGTGTCTAACATCACCAACTCAGTACACACAAATATATACCTAACTGAAAAGTTCTGTGAAACACTATTTCTACTTACTACATGCAATGCACTGAGTTTTCCCCCTATTTCTGCTTCCTTCTTTCCTTTCCTCCCTTTTTTCTTTCTTTAAATGTTCACTACAACTTTCTAAACTGATTCCATGATCCTACTGGGCTGCCACCTGCCAGCTGATGTATACCAATTTGCTCCAATCTTCTCCTTTTTCTTAGCATATTAAAAAGCAGAGACACTGCTTTGCCAACAAAGGTCCACATAGTCAAAGATATGGTTTTTCCAGTAGTCATGTATGGATGTGAGAGTTGGACCATAAAGAAGGCTGAAAGTGAAAATCGCTCAGTCATGTCCGACTATTTGCAATCCCATAGACTATACAGTCCATGGAATTCTCCAGGCCAGAATACTGGAGTGAGTAGCAGTTACCTTCTCCAGGGGATCTTCCCAACCCAGGGATCGAACCCAGGTCTCCCTCACTGCAGGCGGATTCTTTACCAGCTGAGCCATAAAGGAAGCAAAGAGGGCTAAGCGCCAAAGAATTGATGCTTTTGAACTGCAGTGCTGGAGAAGACTCTTGAGAGTCCTTGGACTGCAAGGAGATCAAACCAGTCAATCCTGAAAGAAATCAACCCTGAATATTCACTGGAAGGACTGATGCTAGAGCTGAAGCTCAAGAAGCTCTAATACTTTGGCCACCTAATGTGAAGAGCTGACTCATTAGACAAGACCTTGACACTGGTAAAGACTGAAGGCAGGAGGAGAAGGGGACGACAAAGGATGAGATGGTTGGATGACATCACCGTCTCGATGGATGAGAGTTTGAGCAAGCTCAGAGAGTTTGGTGATGGACAGGGAAGCCTGGTGTGCTACACTCCATGGGGTCGCAAAGATTTGGACGCGACTGAGCGACTGAACTGAACTGAACTGAACTGTCCTTTTTCTTATAGGGAAGTTAAGGCTCACAAAGATTAACTAGCCTCTCCGGTGTTACAACGAGTTAATAAGTGTGGGATAAGACTGGGTAATTTAAGTAATTCCCAGTTCACTATTCTTCATACTTACCAGTTATTTTTTTCATACTACAATTTTACTAATTTATATACCATTTCTACTAATGCTTTCCCTCATAAAAGTAAAGACTGCATAGATATGAAGAATAAATAAAACAAACTCATTAATCTAACCAACAAACAAAAAACAGTTTATATTCTTTCTTACTTAGTAAAGCGGATTTCCAGATGAGAAGTCAAATATTCTCGTGGGGTAAAGGTATGTTCCCAAACCACCATGTTTGGTACATAATTTATAGAGAAACACAACTCGGAAAGTGCAGTGTGCAACTTATCAAGGCTGAAAAATATTAATAAACAGTAAAGAAAAAAATTAACATCTCATAATAGCAATATGAAGTTAATTTCATATCAGAATAGTAATGGCAAAATTCAACTTTTCCTCTCTTAAACTGACATGTTCAATATATAACAAGATGCCAAAATAGTGTCAGACATCTAATTTCAAATAAACTGAAAATTACAGATTGCTTATAGTATACCCCCTCCAAATTTTTAGACAGATTCTTGGCCTTCAATATTCAACATATTAAAAAAATGACATCTATTACATGTATTTTCTTCAAAAATCCAAAATAAGTACTTTTGGATTAAATAAGCACTAACTGGCTAATCAAGTTCACAAATGTCAAAAAACATTAACAACTGGGAAATGAAGAATTTACAATTACTAGCATTTCCTCAGTACTAATGCCATACAAAAATGGAAAAAAAAAAACCAAAAAACCTCTTCTACCTGTAACAAAAAGATACAGTAATAGTGGATGGCTTACTTGGTCACGACCAGCCTGTTTTTCCTCATGCTTTCAACTCCTGGTTTTTCCCTTTCAGGTTCCCCTTTCTTACCAGTCTGTTTCTTTGACTTCTTATTCACTGCTTGACTGATGGTTTTGGCACAATGCTTGGGCAATAACTAAATTTAAAAATAAATGAAATCATACATACCAGTTACTCCGAAAACATTAACTACTGAAACAAACCTTAGCTAAACCCAGACTATGCGGCAAATATACTAGCACTAAGAACAGAGGTAATAAGTGAGATGCAGCATTTACCTAGCCAGCTTGGAGAGCCCATTCAGCTTGGAAAACACAGAAACAGGGAAATCTTGTGTGAAGAGACATTTCATAGAGGTAGTTATATCAAAGCTACAGTTCAAGGACAAATTAAAAAAATACCAGGCAAGCGAGGAATAACATTTTACTGAAAGGAAAATGGCCTATGAAGACCAAAACTATGATAGAACACAATGTGCTCCGAACCTCATCAGAATGACTCAGTAGTGGAGCATAAAATGCTGGGGAGAGATGTTCGAGCTACCTTGGGAAGGGACTTGAATGCCAAGCTAGAGGCTGGATTTAAAACCATAACCCTAAAGACAGTGGGACATTTCTTAAAAACCTAACAACAGAGCTTCATAATAAGAGGTAATGAGATTTACTGAGAATTTGAGGATAAGATTAAAAACGGGGAAAAAAAAAAAAAAACCCAGCTAAGAGATGGTTTTCTTGCCTTCAAGACAATTTTCCCATCTGTAAGGAAACATTTAAATTATTACCTGGTCACTAAGAGTACACTGTTCTGTGCAAATATCAGTGATGAGATTTCGAGCTTGTTTGGCCATTTCATCAAGGAACATATTACATAAGGAAAGACTGCGATCTCCAATATGATGTCTCTGTTAAAGAAAAATAGTAACAAAAACAATAAAAATTATAACAAAGTAATTTGAATTAACAAATCTAGACAAACCTAGAAAGCATATTAAAAAGCAGAGACATTACTTTGCCAACAAAGGTCCATGTAGTCAAAGCTATGGTTTTTCCAGCAGGCATGTATGGATGTGAGAGTTGGACCATAAAAAAAGCTGAGTGCCGAAGAACTGATGCTTTTGAACTGTGGTGTTGGAAAAGACCTTGAGAGTCCAGTCAGTCCTAAAGGAAATCAGTCCTGAATATTCACTGGAAGGACTGATGCTGAAGCTGAAACTCCAATCCTTTGGCCACCTGATGCAAAGAACTGACTCACTGGAAAAGATCCTGATGCTGCGTAAGACTGAAGGCAGGAGAAGGGGACAACAGAGGATGAGATGGTTTGATGGCATCATGGACTCGATGGACATGAGTTTGAGCAAGCTCCAGGAGTTGGTGATGGATAGGGAAGCCTGACGTGCTGCAGTCCATGCAGTCACAAAGAGTCGGACACAACTGAGCGACTGAACTAATTTGAATTAAAAGTTTTTAAATAAACATAGAAAATAAGGTTCAAGTCTATCCTACATAAGAAGTGAAGATGGGAGATGTTATAGATCTCTTTTATCTCTTATAAAAACTAACCTACCATAGACATTTGGATTTTGTTTAACCAAATTCCGACTCCTGAAAGATAATACATCCCTTCTTCCTGAAAAAAAGGACTTGAACTAGCATTGCTTCAAACTTACTAATTTATTTAAAATGCAGATCTGACTTCACTACTTCTCTTCAATGGCTCAAAAATGCTGAGACTGGAAAGCAAAACAACTAGAGTATAACTCGGGCTCTGTGCTGCGAACAGGATAATGGCAGATGCAGAGACCACATAGGAGGCAGTAACAATCATCCAGGCAAAAGATAATGGGGCTTCTTCAAAGGTAAGAAGAGGCAGGAGTCTGAATACTTATGTAAGAGTAGAGCCAAAAACAGAAAAGGTTTCAAGTTGGGGTAGATGTGGAAAAATTAATGATTCTATTCTGGACATGTTACACTTCAGATGGCTAAAAATACCTAGGTTGCAGTACAGAGAAAATCTAACTTGAAAGGAAAGATCTGGGCTGCAGATATAGATTTAGGAGCCATTAGCATAAACAAGGGAGAAGGCAATGGCACCCCACTCCAGTGCTCTTGCCTGGAAAATCCCATGGATGGAGCAGCCTGGTAGGCTGCAGTCCATGGGGTCGCTGAGGGTCAGACACGACTGAGCGACTTCACTTTCACTTTTCACTTTCATGCATTGGAGAAGGAAATGGCAACCCACTCCAGTACTCTTGCCTGGAGAATCCCAGGGACGGGGGAGCCTGGTGGGCTGCCGTCTATAGGGTCGCACAGAGTCGGACACGACTGAAGCAACTTAGCAGTAACAATTCGTAAAGATAATAATAATGCTACTGCTCTTTGTAAGTTTCTTTTCTATAAGTTCTGTAGTTCTAAGTAAAAGGATTCAACACTATTTTTTTTTTTTGAGGGGTGCAGAAATTTATTAGAATCCAAGACATGTCCTTTGGGGTTTATACATGTCATAATCATTTTTTTTTCATTTCTTATATGATATTATACATGTTTCAATGCCATTCTCCCAAATCATCCCACCCTCTCCCTCCTGCAGAGTCCAAAAGACTGTTCTATACATCTGTCTCTCTTTTGCTCTCTCACATACAGGGTTATCGTTACCGTCTTTCTAAATTCCATATATATGCATTAGTATACTGTATTGGTGTTTTTCTTTCTGGCTTACTTCACTCTGTATAATAGGCTCCAGTTTCATCCACCTCATTAATACTACTTAATTTTAATATATACTTACTATACTCACTAAGAGTTATTTTTCTTCTTGGACAATTAGAAGAAATACTGAGAGTACATTTTTGATAGATACTTGGTATGTGCAAAACTACAGAGTACTTTAATTACTCAGTAACTGTGTGTGCCAGTATGTGAATTCTTACAAACACCGGCAAATCTCAATTTTACTTACTGTATCTATTATATTAACAAGTCAGTGAAATTCTTCTTTGAAATGCTTATATTTAGCCAGCAATGTCTCCATTCAATTTGCAAGTATTTTCAATGAGCATTTCAGAGGAAAACTAAGCATATAAAAATCACTCATTATACGTAACTTTACCATAATATTAATGCCTGACTCACTATTTATTTTAATAAAGGTTAATTTCAAGTGGCTTTATGCCTGGGAAATCCCATGGACAGAGAAGCCTGACGGGCCACAGTCAATGGGGTATCAAAAGAATCAGACACGACTGAATGACTAAATAACAAGTGATTTTGTGATGTGTTCTTAGAAACATGTATCTGTATTTATCCAATCATTTAAATAAATATTACATCATATGCCTAATCAAGCATTCTTCTGACTGCACAGAGATACATTAGGTGGGCAAGTAGGTTAGGTAATTATGACTTTGTGAGTCTTTGTGAAATTTGGTCAGCTGTATGCTTGGAGTAGCTTATTCTGCATACTATATTAATCCCAATACTACTCTGAAATTACCTCTTCTGGACACAGTTCATGTGTGCAACTCATAAAATGAGTGCAAAGTAGTGGAAATGCAATTGAGTATCTTGATTGAGAGGGTAACTCCAAACACTGCTGAAACATCTTCTCAAAAGCACGACTATAAAAACTATAAGGAAACAAATTAAAAATCAGAATCATAATTTTTATAGTTAGAGTTAGTTTAATTTGATTCAAGTAAATGAAAATTACCAACTGTAGCATTTATTCTCGTAGGAAAAGTTATTTTTCCAAAGAGTTCTCTTACATATTAATAACCATTTCAGAGTTATAAAATATTATTTCTATAACATTAACGCATTTAAAAATAAAAGTTAAAGAGAAAATAAACCATATCTATGGCATTTGAATATATACCACTCGAACCTTACAGCATCAAAAGTCATCAAAGCTGAGTCACTATCAACTGTAAGAAATACCATTATTTTATGTACCACTAAGAAAAACATTGTCAATTAAACAATAATACACCATCAACTTTAAATTATTTCCAGATTGAAGAGATGTTAAATCTAAAAGAATATGAGGTGATAAAATATAGATTTAATACACTTCGAATAATAAAACAAACAGAAGTAGTAAACATGTCTTTATTTTGGATGTGACAAAGTAAGAATGTGGTTAAGACCAAGTATGAATATAAATTAATTAAATGACTGAAAATTTGCAAGTTTTAAACATTATTCAAAGTGCCTTATTTCCAGGAAAGAGAAGAGGAATTTATTTTTTTCTTTTTGAAGTTAATTTATTTGGCTGTACTGGTTCTTAGCTGCAGCACGCAGGATCTCTGGTCTTCACTGCAGTATGTGGGATCTAGTTCCCTGGCCAGGGATAGAACCTGGGTCCCCTGCACTGGGGGTAAGCAGTCCTAACCAATTGACAACCAAAGAAGTCCCCAGAAGAGGAATTTCTAATTGCTGTATCCTTCTTTTACAATATACAGCTCAAAAATACCTAAACATAAAATGTTACATTTTCTTTTCAAGGTAGCCTCTGGGTCAGACAATAGGATAGGGTTCCAAATCTTAAAACTCTTACAAACTTGTTACATAATAACTATATTTCCTGAGCTCCTTTAAGAGATCCTTGTCTTCCCTGCCAAGTAATTTGGATTTTTTCTGCAAAACTGCTAATTAAAGCCCCACTACAAACTGCAAAAATCAGGGTTTTTTGTTTTGTTTTTTTTTTTTGGTTTTCTCCCCAAAACAAAATTATTCACAAGCTTTTCAAAATGATCTCTATTCAATACAGAGAAACTACTACCACTATCCACTGAGAGTATTTCAGCATTTTAGAATTAAAGGAACCTACCTACCACGCTATTCTCATCAGCTTCCCTAAAGGAAAAAAGATCAAGAAGCAGAAACAGAGTGGACACTGTACAGCTTTGAAATCAGAATACTTAAGTTTGAGTCCTGACACCACTGTTTATTAATTTTATCACAATCAAGTTCACTTATTCATTGAAATACTTATTAAGCACTTACTCTGTTAAGACACTAAGGAAACAAAAACTTGACCTCCTTCAAGAACCACATAATGTGGGGAGAAAAGGAGGAGCTGCAGACTACTAAGAATAACAAAAGAACTTAGAAGCAAAGGAGAGTGGAGCACAGTGGAGGGGACTGTCACCACATTATCACAATATTAATATCTAACAATACTACAGAGGGAAACCACATGGTATTTAATTGCCAACATTTGCTCTAGTTGACCCCAGTCCAAATTTTTTTTCCTTTAATGACACAATTTGAAGAGATTGTTTTTCACTTCTTCAAAGAAAGCATAAAAAACAAATTCACATCAGTAAAAGGTGCTCCTATAGAGAATTAAAAACAGACATAAAACCCCAACATAGTAAACCTCACTACTGGCAGGTTGTTCTCTATTCCCTTGATTCTTAGAATCTCTTAGTAAACTGTCTTAAGCACCACACTAACGTAATCAAGAAACACATCTTTGGATAATAAAAATTTCAAATTCTAATTTAAAGAAAATTACAACATACCAAAATATGGACAGATCTGATGTTTCCACCAACATTTCCACCAAGGAATCTACCATTTTTGTGTGAAAAATTATTGTATTCATCATCTTTCCAAGTTCTCTGTGATCTGAAAGGCTAAGTGAAGCCTTAGAGACACTAGTATATGCCTGAAAAAGTAAAGAAAGAAACAAATGTAGTTTAGGTAATGACTTCAGGTATAGACCAAGTCTACAGGAAAAAAGAAAAAATACCCACTATTGAAGAATATTTAAAGTTTATTAAGAACATCATCTTTTAAAAACTGTCTACCGTGATTCAAACTTAAAATTCCTATCAAGAATTTCTTTATTACAGTAAACTGAAATACTATTCTTAAAACAGAATCTAATACATGGGTCATTCAGCTTGAACTCCTAAAGCAAGTGAAGCTACATATCAAAGATACAAAACAATGAATTGTCACATGGTGTCCCTACCAAGAGAAGTTTTCGACTTAGTTCAAGATAAAACACATATTCAAAACAGTAAGATGAAACTTAAGTACTGCACATGTTGACTCAGGAAGGTTTTTGATTATACTGAATCATTAAAAACTGGAGAGCATAACACACCGTACTAATTGACGAACTCTAGAGAAGCATTCTGAAGGTGGTAAAATTAGTGTTAAGTTGATAAAAAAGGCGACAGGTCTTAACCAAAACCATCAGGACAGGTTGTGAGGGAAAGAAATTCCACTAAGAGGTACCAACGCACTGAAAACAAAACCTGCCCTTGGGTGGTGGACATTTCACAAGCAAGGAAAACAATACGAGGGATGCCTACAGAATAAACATCATATATCATGCTGAAGAATTTGAACTTTTTGATAAATCACCAAAGAGTCTGTGTGATGGATAATAACTGCTTAGAAAGATTGTTCTATGCTGAGGTGGAAACAGAGAGGAGTGGAGAGGGAACAGGAGGCAGAGCTTCTTAGGAGGCAGTGGTGGTAACAATCCAGACAGGATAATGAGATGGTCCAGGGTGGTAAAGCTCAAAAGTGTTTAATCAGGGGAATGACTAGACATGGTAGGCAACACAAGAATTATGGTTGATGACCACGGTCCTGGCTTTTGGGAGGCATTCTTTCATGAATCTCACGTGTACTTACACACCTTGCTGGATACGCCAAGAAAGCACAGCCCAGACCACTCACTATCTCAGCCATTTCTCCAGGCCTTACAGCTACCAAACTTGAGAAAGAAAGTAATGTGTCCCTCTGGAACAAAGAGCAAATATGCTTCCTGTTGATGATGAAACAGAGGGTTCCTCAAACTCAGTCCTCCTTAGCTTAAGACGTGCCCAATGCATACACAGCATTCATCTGGGTCTCTCTGCACTACCCCCAAAAGACATGAAAGCAAGGGAAAAATAATGTATATATCTGGATGCTCATGGCACTTCCTGTGCAGTGAATTAAGTTCTCTGTCTCTAATCCAGGAGCCCCATGTCTTCTGCTAGTACCCATGAAACAGTAAAAGACTAAACAATTATTGCCTTTTAAGTAAGATAAAAATCAAATCTCAGTCTCTCCAGTGGGAAAAGGTCACTACACAGATGAGGTTACCATTCACTAAGGCAGGCGCATCACAAAGCAGAGCTCTATAATTTGATGTTTGTGTCTTCTACCAGAAAAAGGGAGAAAATGAAGAATGTGATGGCAATACAGTAATGGCAAGATGTATTCTGGACATTCATCACAAACTAAGTCTAACGGAAGTATAATTTACCTTTCATCAGTTTTAAAGTACAAAGAGGAACCAGTAGTGGCCATGAGTTCAATAAAGACTTCCACTAGCTGAGAATAATTTTAAAAATTCTGAATTAAAGTACTGTGAAAATAAATTCAGATGAAATGGATGGTGACAAAATGAGACAATTTAATTAAAAACTCATTTGAAATGCTTGACAACAGTGGAAGAAGAAACACACGTCATTTAAAAAAAAAAAAAACTGGTTTAAATACAAGTCTAAAATATGAACTACCCAAGTAAATTAGAAGGCAAAGAGAATCAGTGACTGAAGATACTTAAGAGACTAATGGAACAAACAGCAGAATGAGATCCTAATTTAGGAAGAGAAAAAATGGCAGAGAATACATGTAGAGAGGGAGAACTCTTCTTTTAAGACTCCAAAGACCCCAGTGACGGTAACAAAGCGTACTATCACATTCCCTTAAAGGCTTATTCTTCTAGCCCTGCCCTACTCAAGAAGTGATACAGAGCTCTACATCTCTCTCTGGCCATATACTTACACCTAGTAACTCTTATCCTTCTACCAGATCACTGATCAAACTCAGATCATTCATATCTTTTGTGAAGATATTTTTCTTCCTGTAGTAATATTTTACATTAAGAAGGCTCTTTTCTTGCCCTTTCCTGTGTAAGTGATTCTCCTACTCCAACTTGACCCATCTTTCAATGCGTGGGTAACAAGCTGTTTTCTCTACAAAGCCATTACTAGTAATTCCACTTGAAAAAACAACTTTCTCCTTCCTAAGAAAACTGTAATCAATTGATAAGCATACTCTGTCACTGTACTGATAATCATACTCTGTCATTCTAACTTAAGCTTTTAAACTATTTAATTTTCCCTCTCTTTTATGCCTTGTCTCCAAAGCCAGATGTATAAAATATCCAAATGAGGATTATACTCAACTATGTAAGTTGTCAGTATTTTATCTCCCACATCCTGTAGCCTAGTCTGTGATCTTGAAACCCTAACAGTTGACTTGCTGTTAGTCATCTATGCAAACATCCTAGTTTCTGGACACTGCCTTCTACCTTGCATTTGTGTCCTCTTTTCCTAGTTAAGGCTTAGTTTTATGTCCCATTACTTTCATCCTTGGTATGTTTTGACCTATTCTCACTATAAAGTGAGAGTCTAATACACAACAGAAAGGAGTTGAGTGACTATTTGTCCTAATCATGGTTGAGAGCAATGCTATGCATTGAACTGTCATTCCCAAAAAGATATGTTGAAAGCATAATCCTTAATACTTCAGAATGTAACTTTATTTGGAAGTAGGGTCTTAACAGACATAAGTTAAAATTAGATCATTAAAATGGACTCTAATCCAGTATGAACAGTGTCTTTATAAAAAGAAGACATTTGGACAAAGAGATAAACAAAGAAGGAAGATGATGTGAAGAGAGAGAGCGATGTCATTAGAGCATTCTATCTATAGGCTACGGGAAAACAAAACATTCTCACAAAGGGATATATCAACTCTATACCCCTAATGCTCACTCTAAAGCTTCAAACATTGCTGTATGACTGCAATAGACAACGGTAAAATTCTCAAGTGAATTTTTCAAATGAGTAAGTCTAATAATTCTGGAAGTATTCAATAAGGGTTATTTGAAAGTCATCTAAATCTGTAAAATTCTCTGAACATAAATGTTGGTTTAGGAACTCCCACAAACTGAGAGTAAGAGGCTGAAAACAGTTCAAACTTTGTGACGATGACTTTCAAATTTTTTAATGTGTATGTATCCTTTGGCACAGTAATTCTATTTTCAGTCATTTAATAAGCATGACTTACATACTGTTTCGTGTTTTTTTTTGAACAAGAAAATGTTAATTTCTAAACTTTATTTTTAACTAGAAGAAAATAATGTATAATATATCTCAAGTATCTCAAGTATTCTTCCCTGATCTCCCACTAATCAGCTCTGCGATTTCAGGGAAGTTACTTAAAACATTACTAATTATCAACTCATATCTGTTACAATGGCTATTATAAAAAAGGTAATATATAAAGACAGTTGGTGAAGATGTGGAGAAAAGGAAATCTTGTTTATCAATGGTGGGAACGGAAATGGGTGCAGCCACTGTGGAAAACAGTACAGAGGTTCCTCAAAAACTATGAACAGAACTACCATATGCTCCAGCAATTCCACATCTGGTATTCATCTGAAGAAAAGGAAAACACTAACGCAAAAAGACATCTATATCCCTTTGTTCACTGCAGCATTATTTACAATAGTCACAACATGGAAACTACCCAAGCGTCCACTGGTGGATGAATGAATAAAAAAATTATGGGGTACACACACACACACACACACACACACACACACACACATAACTAGAAATATTATTCAGCCATGAAAAGAGAAAGGAAATCTTGCTATTTGTGACAATATAGATGGGCCTTGAAGGTATTGTGCCTAATGAAAGAAGTCAGAGAAAGGCAAATATCATATGATCTCTCACTTACATGTGGAATCTAAAATGACAAAAACAAACCAAAATGAACAGAAGAAAAATCCAAACTCACATATACAGACAACAGATTGGTGTTTCCCAGAGGCAGGGAGTCAGGGGTACATGAAATGGGTACAGCAGTCATAAGATACAAACCTCCAGTTACAAAATAAATATATGCATCCTGAAGAGCAAAGTCAAATGGGCCTTAGGAAGCATTACTATGAACAAAGCTAGTGGACCTGATGGAATTCCAGCTGAGCTATTTCAAATCCTAAAAGATGATGCTGTGAAAGTGCTGCACTCAATATGCCAGCAAATTTGGAATACTCAGCAATGGCCACAGGACTGGAAAAGGTCAGTTTTCATTCCAATACCAAAGAATGTTCAAACTACTGCATAATTGTACTCATTTCACACACTAGCAAGGTCATGCTCAAAATCCTCCAAGCTAGGCTTCAACAGTACTTAAATCAATGTACAAGCTCAATTTAGAAAAGGCAGAGGAGCCAGAGATCAAAGTGCCAACATCTGCTGGATCACAGAAAAAGCAAGAGAATTCCAGGAAAACATCCACTTCTGCTTTATTGACTATGCCAAAGCCTTTGACTGTGTGGATCACAACAAACTGTGGAAAATTCTTCAAGAGATGGGACTACCAAACCACCTTACCTGCCACCTGAGAAACCTGTATGTAGGTCAAGAAGCAACAGTTAGAACCAGACATGGAACAACAGACTGGTTCCAAATTGGGAAAGGAGTACCTCAAGGCTATACATTGTCACCCTGCTTATTTAACTTATATGCAGACTACATCATGTGAAATGCTAGGCTGGATTGAACCACAAGCTGGAATCAGGATTGCGGGGAGAAATATCAATAACCTCAGAAATGCAGATAACACCAACCTTATGGCAAAAAGCAAAAATGAACTAAAGAGCTTCTTCATGAACGTGAATGAGGACAGTGAAAAACCTGGCTTAAAATTTAACATTCAATAAACTAAGATCATGGTATCCAGTCCCATCACTTCATGGCAAATAGACAGGGAAACAATGGAAGCAGTGAGGGACTTTATTATTTTGGGCTCCAAAATCACTGCAGATGGTGACTGAAGCCATGAAATTAAAAGATGCTTACTCCTTGGAAGAAAAGCTAGACAGCCTATTAAAAAGAAGAGACATTACTTTGTTGACAAAAATCCATCTAGTCAAAGCTATGGTTTTTCCAGTAGTCATGTACAGATGTGATGAGTTGGACCAGAAAGAAGGCTGAGAACTGAAGAATTGACGCTTACAATCTGTGCTATTGGAGAAGATTCTTGACAGTCCCTTGGACTGCAAGGAAATCGAACCCAGTCAATGCTAAAGGAAATCAACCCTGAATATTCATTTGAAGGACTTACGCTGAAGCTTCAATACTTTGGCCACCGGATGCAAAGAGCTGACACACTGGAAAAGATCCTGATGCTGGGAAAGATTGAAGGCAGGAGGAAAAGGGGATGACAGAGGATGAGACGGTTGGATGGCATCACCGATTCAATGGACATGAGTTTGAGCAAGCTTTAGGAGATGGTGAAGGACAGGGAAGCCCGGTTTGCTGCAACAGCAAAGTGTTGGACACAACTGAGCAACTGAACAACATGGGCTTCCCTGTTATGATAAAGACACTACCTGCAATGCAGGAGACTGGGGTTCAATTCTTGGGTCAGGAAAATCCCTTGGAAAAGACAATGGCTATCCACTCCAATATTCTTGCCTGGAAAATCCCACGGACAGAGGAGCCTGTTGGACTGCAGTCCATGTCAGGCATAACTGAGTGACTAACACTTTCACTGTCTTTCATGTGATATATAGGATGGTGACTATAATTATAATTAATAACACTGTATTATATATTTGAAAATTGTAAAGCGAGTAAATCTTAAAAATTCTCATCACAAGAAAAAAATAAACTTGTAACTACATATGGTGATGAATATTTACTAGATTTATTGTTGATCATTTCAAAATACACATATATACTGAAATCATTGCTGCATACCTGAAACTAACATAATGTTAAATGTCAATAATATCTCCATTAAAAAAAGGTTTTTCCTTGACGTAAAGACTATGTTAGTTATAACAATACAAAAGAAGTCTTTTCAATAGGTATACAAGGAATATTTTTTCATATTAAGTTATGCTCTCATGTTAACTGAGGTATTCAATAACAAACAGAACGACAACGAAAATTAATGTTATTCTTACCTGTAATCGAAACCAATCTAATCTCATTCCTCTGAAATCAAATACTTCCCCATCTTCAACTACAGTAACAGAAAAAAGATTACAAACCTAATTAATATTTTCCAATAACTTAAATCACACTTTAAAATTTAAGGGCTAGGACAATTCCACTTCTGGATGTATATACAAAAGAATACACCCATGTTCTTGTGTACACCAATGTTTACAGCAGCATTATTCACAACAGCCAAAAGGCAGAAGTAACTAAAAAGTCCATCAACAGTGGATAAACAAAATATCATATATACACACAGTGGTATATTATTCAGCCTGAAAAAGGGAGCAAATATTGTAGCATGGATGTCATGTCATGGATAACATGTTGAGGGAATGCTAAGTGAAATAAGGTAGTGATAGAAAGACAAATATTGTACAATTCACTTATGTGAAGTACCTAGAATAGTCGAACTCATAGAAACAAAGTAGAATAGTGGTTCCAGGGGCTGGGTGAAAGGAAAACGGGGAGTTGTTATTCTATAGCTACATTTTCAATTTCGCGGGATGAGAAGTTCTGAATATTTATTGCACAACTATGTCAATACACTTAACTCTACTCAACTGTACACTTTTAAGTACTTAAATGTAGTTAGAAATGGTAATGTGGTAAATTCTATTTTACGACAATTTAAAAATGATAGCTAAGAGTGAAATAATTCTCATATCCTATAAAGGTGATGAGGCAGCTGTGCTAAGAGAAGGGTAGTGTACAGATTTCTCTCTAAACCCCGTGATTCTCATTTTGCTTACATGTCAACTCAAAAGTACCTAAAACAGAGCATGAGGAATCCTGTGAATAGAAACTTTGGAAAGCATGCTGAAGTCCCACAAAGTAACTTTATTTTAACCAAATATCATCAGGCACGTTTATAGCAGATTCATTATATAAGTATGTTTAACTTAATTTATCAATTTATAAGTTTATCAAGTTATCAATTTATCAAGTTATAAGTTTATCAATATTGTTTGATAAAACAAATTTATTACTCAGAAATTTTGAAGGTTTCTGATAGTTTTTATTTAAAGAATATAAAACTAAAATATCCAGTCTACTGGAATGGAGGAGTATTCAACTAATGGAAAGGCAGTCTATGATATGACACCAACTTTTGAGATTGACAGATCTGAACTTAAGTTCCTATTCTAGAACTTAGTATCTGTTAAAAAGTGTGGGCAAACCATGTTGAATTAAGGTTAACCTTAAGCCTTAAGGCTTAAGTTTCCAAATGTGTTAAAAGTAATTAACAACTTTTTAACATTGATGAAGATTGAATAAGATAATATATATATAGTGCTTGCCCAGATTAATCATTTCATTGATCACTGTCATAGGTAATGCCTGGACCGTAATATAAACTTTATTATGATATAGGGTGCTCATTTTTCTTTTTTATAATTACAAAATACCTTTTGCCTCAAAAATACCATTTTGCCTCCAGCTGAATATGAAGAAATGTCAAGCTATACTTCTTGTGAATATCACCACACATCCATCTTTGAAACCTTTGCTTCAGAGCAAAGTTAAAACAAAAGAGAAGAGATTAAATATGCTCCAAAGTAGGATAAGTAATACTATAAAAACTAACTGCTAAGTCCTCTCCTCGTTAACAGAATTTGAAAACCTAATGGCAAGAAAATACATTTCAATTTAAAAGACTTATTACCTTGTTTTACACTTAGAGAAGTCATAGTGTTAACAAAAGAGGACATGATGATTGATTCATCTTCAGGGCAAACAGAAAGATTCTGGAAAAAAAAAAGTGATAAAAATAATGATTAAAAACATCTAGTTGGGAAAAAATTCACAGGTCCATCAACTAGTAGGTGGATAAACTGATACATCCATAGTTAGAATTTTTTTAAGCAATAAATAAAACTGGAATGTTTATACATACAGTAACATGGATGAACTCAAAAACATGCTAACTAAAACAAATGAAAAACAAGGATGATTTCATTCACATGAAAAAAAAATTTTTTTTCAAGGCAAAAGTGACAAAAAAGCAGACAACAGGTTGTTGAGGATCTAGAGAGGGAATCAACTGCAAACGTGCACAAGAAAATTTTTAAATGTTGGAAATGTTCTTTATCTTGACTGGTGGTGGTGACATGAATGTATACAGCTGTCCAAATTAAAACAGTACACTTAGAACAAGTGATTTTTATCATGTATAAATTTTACCTCAACAAAAGTAGCACCAAAAAAAGCCCTCTGAAAATGGCTTAAAAAGTGAGTATTTAATAAACTATATCTGAAGTAGATGCTAAATGATAAACTTTTTAAAAAAGTATATGCTTATTAGCTCACAAAAACCATAGTTTTCACAACATTAAGACCTGTACAACCATGTAAATGCACACAGAGTTCTATACTGTACAATTAAAAAGTTAAAATGACAACTTTAATGTTACATACATCTTTACCACAATTTTAAAATTTAAATTTAAGTTACCATTTTAGCCAATATTACAATGAACTATTTTCACAAGTTATCTTAGTTTTAAATTTAAATCCTAGCAAATGGTTAAAAAACTATGCATGTAAATACTGTACTTGCGGGTGGTAAAAAGCTCAGGCATTTAACACATTTAAATAGTGTTATTTGAATGTGTTATTACACATGTACTCATGAACGGTGCGATACTGATCAAGTCACATAGGGTCTTTTTTCTTCACTATACCTACCCTCAGAGCTGGTAATATACTATGGATAAATGTCCATTATTAATACTAGTATCAGTATTGCTGTTGCTACTATTACTGTATCAGAAAAATAAGAAATTAATTTTCTCAGTTCAGTTCACTCAGTCGTGTCCGACTCTTTGCGACCCCATGAATCACAGCACGCCAGGCCTCCCTGTCCATCACCAACTCCCAGAGTTCACTCAGACTCATGTCCATCGAGTTGGTGATCCCATCCAGCCATCTCATCCTCTGTCGTCTCCTTCTCCTCCTGACCCCAATCCCTCCCAGCATCAGGGTCTTTTCCAATGAGTCAACTCTTCGCATGATGTGGCCAAAGTATTGGAGTTTCAGATTTAGCATTAGTCCTTCCAATGAACACCCAGGACTGATCTCCTTTACAATGAACTGGTTGGACCTCCTTGCAGTCCAAGGGACTCTCAAGAGTCTTCTCCAACACCACAGTTCAAAAGCATCAATTCTTCGGCGCTCAGCTTTCTTCACAGTCCAACTCTCACATCCATACATGACCACTGGAAAAACCATAGCCTTGACTAGACGGACCTTTGTTGGCAAAGTAATATCTCTGCTTTTTAATATAACTAGGTTGGTCATAACTTTCCTTCCAAGGAGTAAGCATCTTTTAATTTCATGGCTGCAATCACCATCTGCAGTGATTTCGGAGCCCAGAAAAATAAAGTCTGATGCTGTTTCCACTGTTTCCCCATCTATTTCCCATGAAGTGATGGGACCAGATGCCATGATCTTAGTTTTCTGAATGTTGAGCTTTAAGCCAACTTTTTCACTCTCTACTTTCACTTTCATCAAGAGGCTTTTTTTTTCAGTTCCTCTTCACTTTCTGCCATAAGGGTGGTGTCATCTGCATAGCTGAGGTTATTGATATTTCTCCTGGCAAGCTTGATTCCAGCTTGTGCTTCTTCCAGTCAAGCATTTCTCATGATGTACTCTGCATGTAAGTTAAATAAGTAGGGTGACAATATACAGCCTTGACGTACTCCTTTTCCTATTTGGAACCAGTCTGTTGTTCCACATCCAGTTCGAACTGTTGCTTTCTGACCTGCATACAGGTTTCTCAAGAGGCAGGTCAGGTGGTCTGGTATTCCCATCTCTTTCAGAATTTTCCACAGTTTATTCTGATCCACACAGTCAAAGGCTTTGGCATAGTCAATAAAGCAGAAATAGATGGTTTTTCTGGAACTCTCTTGCTTTTTCCATGACCCAGCAGATGTTGGCATCTCTAGTTCCTCTGCCTTTTCTAAAATTTTCTAAAATTTTCTCAGTATTGCTAAAATAATATAAGACACAAAAAGACATGGAGTAGCTTAAAATTTTTAATACTTTAACACAATCTATAAAATTAATAAATATCCAGTTAGTCATAGCAAACTTCAAATGCCACAAAGCCAGGAGTTGACTTACTTTTTAGACTGTGACAGCACAGTAGCCTTTGATTTATCTGGTATGTATGCTATGCTAAGTCACTTCAGTCGTGTCCGACTCTGTGCGACTCCATGGACAGCAGCCCACCAGGCTTCCCCGTCCCCAGGGTTCTCCAGGCAAGAACACTGGAGTGGGTTGCCATTTCCTTCTCCAATGCATGAAAGTGAAAAGTGAAAGTGAAGTCGCTCAGTCGTGTCCGACTCTTATCGACCCCATGGACTGCAGCCTACCAGGCTCCTCCGTCCATGGGATTTTCCAAGCAAGAGTACTGGAGTGGGGTGCCATTGCCTTAATAACATTTTTTAAAAAATTAAAAACTGCATTGCTGTCCACCTGAAACTACCACATGTTAACTGGCTATACTGTGATATAAAATAAAAAGTTTTTAAAAAACAACTGCAGCAAAGCAGTAACACTTTGCTTTGGATAAAAGCAGCTTTTCTATTCCTTCTTTTAACAGACATTCTAGAAAGGAAGCGTATGAGCTCCATCTAGTGGATAAAAGAAGAAATAAACTAGGATAGTAAACTGTAAGCTGTTTATAACTGAGGGTAAACAATTACATGAACAGTTTTCTTCCTATTTGCATTTTTAGGTAGGTTTGAAAGAAAATGAGGATTTCAAAGTATGGTTATTTCTGGGGAAAATCAATAGTTTTAGATTCAGTTCACTCACTCAGTTGTTTCTGACACTTTGTGACCCCATGGACTGCAGCACGCCAGGTGTTCCTGTCCATCACCAACTCATGGAGCTTACTCAAATTCATGTCCATTGAGTCGGTGATGCCACCCAACCATCTCATCCTCTGTCGTCCCCTTCTCCTCCTGCCTTCAATTTTTCCCAGCATCAGGGTCTTTTCCAATGAGTCAGTTCTTCGCATCAGGTGGCCAAAGGATTGGAGTTTCAGCTTCAGCATTAGTCCTTCCAATGAATATCAGGACTGATTTCCTTTAGGATGGACTGGTTTGATCTCCTTGCTGTCCAAGGGACTCTCAAGAGTCTTTTGCTCTTTTGCTGTCTCTGACTTTTCATGTGGCCCCCAGTAATTTCTCATCCACACTAAGCCATGGTGATTTTCCTAAATATTAAATCTGATTTATGACTAACCTTCTCTTTTGCAAGATCCTCTATAATTTGGTTACTGTACACCTCCACCCACCAAGATAAAGAATTATTCTCTGCATGTGTTCACTTTAAGCTTTATACACCCTTAAGCATAATGCCCATCACACTGGAATACAACTAAATGTTTTCTTTGCTCTAGATAATGATCCCCTTGGCAAAATATGACCGTTTACTTATTTACAGTTGTGACTTCACCATGAGACACAAGATTACTTTTGTAAATGTTTACTGAGCAAATAAATCAATTATTGGAAAGGAGGGAAATAAGAAACAAAAGGGAGAATGCTTTCAGTTTTTTACCTGCACAAGCTCATTGAGGACAACAGCATCAAAGCCAGAAAGGTACTGCACGTAATATCTCTGCATTACAGGTCCGTATTTCCTTACATGTGCTCTAAGCTCTTCCATATAAAATATTAATTCAGCAATGTGCCTTTTTTATTTAAGAAAAAACATTTCAAAAATTAAATTCACTTACTATCAAGGAAAATATGAATTGCCTTTGATATTGCTACATCAAGTTTTTTCCTTATAAAAAGCATTGTTAAATATTTAGTGTCAACTACTTTCTTTTTTATATTATCTCATATACAAAAAGAAACTATGGAAAGCAAAAAAGCAAGAATAAAAAACTGATAAAGGAAAATACAAAATAAAAATAAAATTAAGACATTTCATAAATGTATCATTAAAAAGTCATAAATAAAAGAAGGTTAGAGTATTAGGAAAAAGTAAGATTTTTGTGTATGCTATTATTTCTCTGATTCATTTAACTTCTGTTGAGGGACTGTGGACTAAAATAAGAAAAAATATATTACAAATGACACAGCTGTAACTCCGTTAGGATTATTATTCAAATTTTTGTGTAATAAATAATTCTGAAACATGAATCCTATAGGAAATACTATAGTACAAAAACACACCTCTGCAACAACCTAGAGTTCTAGTGATAAAACATTTCAGCTTTAATTCAAAGCTAAAGTTGACTTTGCATTCTAATTCATATCACCTAACAATGTATTTTAAATATTCCCTCCATTATGACAAATATGAAAAGCCTTCAAGTTTTTCAAAATAATTTTACTTTAGTCCCTAAATTCCATAGCCCATAAAGCAAATATACAAAACATATATTTTTTTAATGTTGCTAACTTACTTATCTATAAAGTCATCTGCACTCTTCTTTGGCATGTTATCTGCATGACGAAGTAGCCAGATAATTTCATCACGGGCAAAGGATAATGCCATAAAAACAAAAAGTGCCTGATAAGAAAAAAAAAATTTTTAATTTTAATGTGGCACATTTGTTGTAGCCGAAACAAGAATTAAATCAATTACCTTAGGACCCAGCAAGCCAGGCTGATCAGAGAGGACAGTAGCCAATTCTTTCAGTGCAGACCTTAAAAACTTGCGTCTTTCTCTGTGCATTGAACCACTATAGGAAAAGACAACCACCATTAGAGTTTATCTGTTTCTACTAAACTTATTACTGGCAATTAATTAACATCATTTCAGAGTCAACTTCCAAACTTTTCTTAGGAAACAGAAACCCTTAAAAATATCTTCTATGTGTTTGTCATTAAATGACTCTTCAATCTCATCTTTATCCTTGCCTTTCTTGTGCTGCTATGGTAACTTTTTTCACTTCTACCTCTTAATTAAGATCCTACTCAAACTTCAAGACCAACTCTTCAAAAAGTATTTCCCAATATAGAGATGTCTAATCCTGAAGAATTTCTGCCAGTTAAGTACCATATAGCCTAGAACTCTATAAAATGGACTGTGAAATCCTTAAAAATAAGCACTTTTTTTATTGTATACATTTTTGTCACTCCCATGTAGAATCAATAAATATACCTTAATAAATAAGTGATTATCTATATCCTCATTTATTAAGTATATTGCTATTAAATATATCATTGTTTAGTCACTTAGGCATGTCTGACTCCTTTTGCAACCCTATGGACTTAAAACTGACTAAATCAAAGCTATATTCATTAAGGTACTGGGATGAAATCTATTTGGTGCTATTGTTCAAAAAGAAAGATGAGGAAAGGATAATCATAAATATTCATGTAATGGGTATCTTAAAAATAAAATACAAATTAGAAAAAATTTATTCTCACAAATTAACAACAACAAAAAAAAATCAAAGAATATTCCAAATATTCCAACTCCTCATACTGTTCAAAATATAAATCATTCCAAAAAAGTTTTAAACTTTAGATAGTTACAAAAAAATGACACCCCACAAACAGATGGGGAAAAAATGGAAACAGTGTCAGACTTTATTTTCTTGGGCTCCAAAATCACTGCAGTTTGTGAATGAAGCCATGGAATTAAAAGACGCTTGCTCCTTCCAAGAAAAGCTATGACCACCCTAGACAGCATATTATAAAAGCACAGACATCACTTTGCCAACAAATGTCCGTATAGTCAAACGTATGGTTTTTTCAGGAATCACGTACGGATATGAGAGTTGGACCATAAAGAAGGCAAAGTGCCGAAGTATCGATGCTTTCAAACTGTGGTGCTGGAGAAGACTCTTGAGAACCCCTTGGACTACAAGGAGATCCAACCAGTCCATCCTAAAGGAAATCAACCCTGAACAGTCATTGGAAGGACTGATGCTGAAGCTCTTATAGTACTTTGACCACTGGATGCTAAGAGCCAACTCATTGGAAAAGACCCTGATGTTGGCAAAGATTGAGGGCAGGAGCAGAAGAGGGTGACAGAGGATGAGATGGTTGGAAGTCATCATCAACTCAATGGACATGAGTCTGAGCCAACTCCAGGAGATAGTGAAGGACAGGGAAGCCTGGCTGTGCTGCAGTCCACGGGGTAAAAAAAGAGTTGGACACGACCGACAGACTGAACAACACATCTATTATATGCCAAAATCCTAAGGAAAAGAAATATGCAACACGAGAAATTTAACTCTTGACACCACAGATTAATTTTGAAGACACACTAAAATCCAACCTTTACCTATGTGACCTTAGGTTCTAGTTCTCTTAAGCTCCAGACTCTCATCAAGAAACAGGGATGAGGACACCTGACTCAAGATGTATCTTTCATGATATCTAACACACAGTACTTTCACAATGTTAGCATAATTCTAATGACAAGCTCTCTACTTACTGAAAATAATAAACTCATCTGGTGTAGTATCTAAATAGTAAGTGGGTAATGTTTCGATTATTTTACTATACAGGGTTGCTGCAAGGAGTATTACCATCAAGAGAAGATATAAACACTATGTTAATGAATGATAAGAATTACTACTGCTCACTACTTATAACTGTTTTATATAATGCAGGGGAAAAAGACCTTTATAAAAGATAGCTGTGACACCATATATCTGCCAAGGGTTTAACATATGAATAAGCAGGCCTGGAATGGAATTCTAACCCACTCCAAAGCATGTTATTTGTACTAGAGACTGACTTTATAATAATATAAGCACTTTATTTGGGTGAAAAACATGCATGAGGAAATAATAAACTATCAGTTCAGTTCAGTTAGCAATAAATAAAGATGATTTAAATTCCTAATATCTATGTTACAGCCTAAGCCTAAATTCTAAAATTTCTTGTAGTTTTATATTTTCACCTATGACTGTGGTGTTATCTTTTCTCTGCCTTGTAGAAATACTGATGGATCAGACAGTGTTATCTGTACTGACCTAGACTTACTAAAGAAGATATTCTATACAAGTATACCATGTAACAATTAAATGAATTACCAAATTATTTCTTGAGAAAATTGAAAAGTTGTTCAAACATTTTAAATACACTAATATCTAAAGTTATCTACATTTTCTAATAAAATATATTTACTAATATTTGGGAAAGGTATGGGATTACATACTTTGAAAAATAAACACCATTGGGGGGAGTGCACATGAAATAGTACAAAAATCATCATAACTTGCCAAGTATTGGTACCAGAACATAGGAGCAATAAGAGAAAGGAATGACACCAAAATAAATCCCTCTGTATGGTATTCCTTAAGAGCATGTTAACACTTAAAAAATATTAAAAATCTGTCCATACTCATACCAAGATGACTATATACAGTTATAAACATGTTTCTCATTGATTGAAAGTCCTCTACTTCTACTGCCACATCTCACACACCATTAATCTGCACTCACTTCAGCAAAATAATGCTTTAAGAAAGGAATTCTTGATCAAAAGTTTCACAGATAAGTTAAAACCACTTACGCATGTGACACAGCTGCCTCTTTGCATTCTCTTATGTCATTAATACGCTTATTATACCTATGAGCCAAAAAAAAAAAAATTGGAAGTTTTGGTCAATAACAGTAAAAACAAGTTAGTCAAATACTAGTCAACTAAAAATGTCTTATTATCAACAAGAAAAACTGGCTCTCAAACTGGAAATACATGGAAGAAGTCTACCCACATCATTTTGAGCACCTTAAATACCCCATTGGCTCTTCCTAAAATAATACATCTTGTATTACATTAAAATTCAGTAATAAAATTAAATTCACAAAGCAGACTTTTATTTTCTTAAATCTCCAATAGGGACACTAAATTATACTTCTAAAATAATGAACAGTGATTTCCAAAAACTGCAAGTGCTGAAAAAGCTATTACTTTTGGCTTTTTACGCTACCTCATAAGCATAAAAAAATTTCTCAAGGCACATATACTAGGAACAGAAATTTTGTGGTGGTCCAGAAAACTGGAGCAGGGAAGCATTTGATTACTTTAAATTATTTTAAGGGATACACCTACAGATGATTATTACTCACCATTTTTTTTAAAAAGCACATTTTTTTCAAATTAAAAAAACATTTAAAATAGAAGACACTGAATACAAGCATCAAATAGTCTAAAGGTGCCATCTATAAAATAAACTCTAATAAATATATGCTAATTTCCTGGCTACTAAATACATAAAAATTCAAAATTCCTAAAATGTTAAAGAAAAATTATCTTCCTAACCACTTATACCAAGAACTTCAATTTCTAAATTAAGTATGCTAAGATTTGTGTATTCTTTAAGCAAATGCCATAATTCTGTAACCACTGACCTGTATAAATTACTTATGGTCTGACTTGTTAATTACTATAATTCACATTTTAAATTGGATCACTCATTCACGATTTAAAAAAAAATTAAAACTTTTCAACTTTAAATACAGAAATTCTTAAATGGTAAATTTAACACAGAAAAAGCACAGCAAAGGAATTTCAAGAGGTCCAGTGGTTAGTACTTGGTGCTTTCACTGTGGTGGGTCTCAGTTCAATCCCCGGTCTAGGAACTAAGATCCCACAAGTCATGTGGAGTGGCCAGGAGAAAAAAAAAAAAGGTATAATGAAAAGACAATTGGTTTCATGAAGCCATTAAACTTATCTGTACCATATATACCTTAGGCTCACTCAATATTCAGAAACTCTCTGGTTCTGTTTACATATATTTAAATATAATTCCGCAGAGAGGATGTCAATATGCTAAGACATAAGTTTCAGGATTTTTGTTCTGAATCACTTTGAAAATGACAAAGCTCACAACTAGGATATTTCCAGGTACTCCACCATCTAAAATAAAAAGTAAACTAAGAGCTGAAAAATACAGAGGGTACTGTTTCTAACACTATGGCTGAGAGCCTACCTGCATGAGAATGTCAGAATCCCTTATGGCGACAGAAATCAAAACAGAGACCACCTGTGTAGGCTAGGGGAAAATGGACCAGGGGCAGCAGTACTGACCAGAAAGAGGCACAGGAGAATTTTCTGGGGACAATGGAAATATTCTGTATCTTGATCTAAGTGGTCACCAGCAGTATTCGTACACAAAATTATTGAGTTGTTCATTTAAAATTTATGCATTTTTCTGTCTGTAAATTTACCTCAATAAACTACTGGGGGGAGGCGGTGGGAGAAAAGGGCAGATTTCTTTACCTCTCCAAAATATAGATACAGGGGATTTAGGAGGTTAGGCGTGATGCCCAGGAACCTGGATTTTAATTCACATCCCAGGGTACTTCATATGCATACTAAAATCTGAGATGGTATACTGGCTTACACTGTCAGTACTAGACATATCTTTACATTTTAATAACTAATAGATTTTTTAAAATCTGAATTTCATTTAGGACATTATTGAATCGGATATGAAATAAATGTAGGGGAATTTCACTTCCATGAAGCTGACAAACCCAACCCAATTATTCAATATTTTTAGGTCCAATAGATCCCAAGATATTTTAGATACTCCTAATTTCAAAAGATTTTATAAAGGCTACCAAGTGTGAGTTCAACTTGTTTTTATATACTGGCTACAGAACCAAAAGTGGGAAAAAAAGCAAGCATTAAAAATTCCAAGGGAACAAATTTAAGAATTATTTGTGTTACAAGGAATGAGTATAAATGAGTCAGTTGGAATACTTCCTCATTATAAGGAAACATGATTTCCTTTTTGCAGTGGTCTGACTTCTGCAATGGCTATAAATAATTAATGAAGTATTTTTGATTGATTCATACACTTTTTTAAATGCACTGCATTCTAAAATACATTTCTAAAAACTTCATAATTCCTAAAATGTACATTGTGCTTTCAGTCATATTTATGTCTAAAACCATATAACGATACACAAAAGAGATCATATCTTCTTTCTCCTAGAATACAAATTTTGAAACAGCAGAAACACTAGATATTTCAGTCTGTGAAGTAACCTGTAAAAAACATCAGGATCATTGTTAAAAAATACTTGGTTTGACTGACAAGTTGGTACAGATTGTATCTTCTCGCATAATGTGAGTCTTCTCTACCCTAGAATATCAACACATATTCCACTCACTACTTTTCTCCAAAAAAGACAAAATAATTGAAAATGACATACCCTCGAATGTTTACAAATAAGTCTTCTGCAGCTTTATGAATGTGGAAAACTTCATCTCGAAAAAGAGAGAGGCAAGAGCTACTTTGAAGAGCTAGCTTCCAAAGGTTCAGTGCTGTTGCATCAGTATTTAGGATCCCATGGCACAAAATAAAGCCAACTTGAAACAAAAGGAAAAGAAATAGAAAATAAAAAGTTTTCCTAAGTTAGGTTATTTGAGTTTACAGGGTAGCTTTTTAAAAATAAGAAACATAAATACAGTCACTTAAACTGAGGCTTTTAAGTGACAGGTAATAATACATATACATACAAGATGGCAACAATATTTCTCTTTTTCAATAATTTTCTGTACTTTGTGGCACCCCACTCCAGTACTCTTGCCTGGAAAATCCCATGGATGAAGGAGCCTGGTGCGCTGCAGTCCATGGGGTCCCTAGGAGTCGGACACGACTGAGCGACTTCATTTTCACTTTTCACTTTCATGCATTGGAGAAGGAAATGGCAACCCACTCCAGTGTTCTTGTCTGGAGAATCCCAGCGACGGGGGAGCCTGGTGGGTTGCCATCTACGGAGTCCCACAGAGTCCGACACGACTGTAGTGACTTAGTAGTAGTAGTACTTTGCAAAACCAGTGCTTTTAACTGACTTTAACAAATGAGTAAAAGGTATTTTAAGCTAGAGATCAGAAGCTACCAATTTACATATATACAATTATCCTTACAGTTGTTACAGTAACTGAAAAAAAAACCTACTCTTCTAAGTCATTACAGGAAATGAAATAGCATGTCACAATTTCACAGCAAATTATAGTTTGTACTAATTTAGTCTTCTGACATATATTATCTGATAAGATTACCACATAGAGTGGAAAGACCAGTGGTATCCTTCTTTTACAACTGAAGAAATGAGGGTCAGTGACTTGCCTACAGTCACACTAATAAAGTACTAGAACCAGACTTTTCCTCAAGTAGTTGCCCTTAAAGGCCAATATTCTTTCAGTATGTTCCATGGCTCTCTATTCTATAAATTTAAGTACCTTACCTTCGGTCATCTGATTTAGAAATTCTTCAAAAATGTGTAATCCTGTATGTTTACTGAGGTCTTCCCTGACCCTCTATTAGAGGCCATAAAACCTCATCTTTCATTCCTAGAAAGTGAAAGTCGCTCAGTCCTGTCCGACTCTTTGTAACCCCATGGACTGTCCATGGAATTCTCCAGGCCAGAATACCAGAGTGGGTAGATTCTACCTACTAGAGTGAGTAGAAGATTCCCTTCTCCAGGGGATCTTCCCAACCCAGGGAGCAAACCCACGTCTCCTGCATTGCAGGCAGATTCTTCACCAGCTTAGCCACAAGAGAAGCCCAAGAATACTGGAGTGGGTAGCCTATCCCTTCTCCAGCGGATCTTCCCGACCCAGAAATTGAACCGGGGTCTCCTGCCTTGCAGGCAGATTCTTTACCAACTGAGCTATGAGGAAAGCCATAAAACCTCATCTTTCATTCCTAGAACATGTACTCAATGCTTATTATAAACTAGGTATCATGCTGGGCCAGTTAAAAACAATTCTATTTTCTGTAAGATTTCCCTCTGATTCTCAACAGTCATTTCAATCTTTAAACTTTTCAATCACTAACATTTAACTTGCCCTGCATCTTTTATTCTTAAATATTCCTTTCAAAGGGCCACTACACAGGCAAACTAACTCTTTAGGTAGGCATATATTGTAGGATTATACATACAGAAGTACATTTATTAATAACTTCCTTAAAAATCCCTGAAATATATTAAGATGTTTTTTATACTTAGGGTCCCTAAATGCAAATCTAATTATTTGATCTGGTACATAACCAAAGAAACAAAACACCTTTATGGAAATTTTTACAATCCTCAAGAGAAGTTCTGTGAAAATTTTTGCCTCATGCACTGATACATGATACTCGAATCCCTTTACTAAAATGAGATTTCACTTAGTGTCTTGTACCTCAATTTATACTTAGACTCATAACACTTCTGTTGATAATAAAAGTTTCTCCGAGAATATTATCAGTGTCATTATGGGTCATTGTAAACTTTACTTACATAAGACATGGGTTATATTATAAAGTATATTCATTTATTATAAGGTCAATAAAAGGTAAATTAAAATAGCCCAAGATTAGGAAGATAGTCTATTAACTAAACCACACATTAACCTCCTTTCCCCACTAAGTTCTTGGCAAAAGGACGGGAAAAAAAAATTTTTTTTCAGTCATAAAAATGTAGGAAATAAGACAAAATCAATACTAAACAAGAAAGTTGGAGAAAATCTTTGAAGAGAGAAAGACTGTACTATCAATTTAAAAAGAGATCTTCCATAAGGAGTCATCTGGGTACAGTCAATAAAGTAAGAACAAATCCTGAAAAGAGTACCAGGATAAGTTACTGTATAAAGTTACTGTGTTAGTCACTCAGTCATGTCTGACTGTTTATGATCCCATGAACTCCAGCCCGCCAGACTCCTCTGTCCATGGAATTCTCCAGGCAAGAACACTGGAATGAGTAGCCATTCCCTTGTTCAGGGCATCTTCCTAACCCAGGAATCGAACCCAGGTTTCCTGCACTGTAGGCAGATTTTTTACTGTCTGAGCCACCAGGGAAGCCCCAAGTTACTGTGAAATCGCATTCAAAGGAGCTGGATCCTCAACATTCCAGACCCTCAACATCCCTCATGCTACGTGCTAAGTCACTTTAGTAGTGTTTGACTCTGTGACTCTGAGGACTGTAGCCCGCCAGGCTCCTCTGTCCAAGGGATTCTCCAGGCAATAATACTGGAGTGGATTGCCATGCTCTCCAGGGGATTTTCCCAATCCAGGGATTAAACCTCTTATGTCCCCTGCATTAGCAGACGGGTTCTTTACCACTAGCACCACCTGGGAACCCCCAACAACCCTTAGCCCCAGGCTAGAATCTAGACCAGTGATTCTCAAACTTTGGCTTCCTATCAGAATCACTGGGAAGGCTTATTAAATCACAGGTTGCTGGGATCCATTCAGAGTTTTTCATCAGAAGTCCTAGGATGGAAATCAATATTCTGCATATCTAATAAGTTTCAAGGTGATACTACTACTCTTTCAACTAACCTACAGCAAAGCTGTAAAGAAAATAGACTATCTTTTATAGAAAGTTCTAGTGCAGGAATTGGTGTCAAAAACAGAAAAGTAAAAAAAAGTGGGAGGGAGAGAGAAGTGCAAAGTTTGATGTAACTCTATTAAATTCTACTCAAGGCTCAAATAAATGAAAGCAGCAAAACTGAGCAAACTGTCTTGACTTTTGGCAGTTGCAGCTCTCCCGAATTAGTTTGCCTTTTCCATGCCCAGGCATCCTCCATTAGGGTATTCTGCCTTCTGACTTCACCTCACTGCTCATTACACAAAGCCTTGCATTCATTACTCCCATTTAAGTAGTGGGACTGGGCTTCCCTGGTGGTTCTGATGGTAAAGAATCTGCTTGCAGTGCAGGAGACCTGGATTCAATCCCGGGTCGGGAAGATCCCTTGGAGAAGGAATGGCTACCCACTCCAGTATTCTTGCCTGGAGAATTCCATAGACAGAAGAGCCTGATGGGCTACAGTCCATGGGGTTGCAAAGACTCAGACAAGACTAAGCGACTAACACTTTGAACACTTTCAAGGTAGAGACTGGATAGAAATAGTTCTATATAACATCAGAGGTCACTCAAGCCACCTAACTACTAATCACATGGGTTCTTCATCCATATATCCATAAACATAAAACAATCAAGGATCACCATGCTTTTGAGCAAAATTAATACTCCGAAAGCTGTCTTTTTAAATCCACAAAAGCATAAAAACCTTAACAATCATTACAGAAAAAAATATAAGGATCACAAACCTGATCAATGTAAAAGTTATAATTAATAAAAATGGCTAAGGACAGGCAACGTGTGTTAAATTCTTCCTCTTTCATACTAGTAACAGCATTACTCAAACCGCCAGTGCATGAGATTAAGTATAGAACTCAGAGTATTTAGAAACTTTCATTTAGAAAAATTTTCACTGATAGCAACTTAGGGGTAGAAACCTAGTAACAATCAAATTGTTAGATTAAATATTTAATTGTTAGATTAACACTTAAATATTGAATCTAATAATTAAAATGTAGGCTTTTATTTCATTTTTGCTTATTATTTTATTTCTGATAATTCCACTAATTCAGTTTCAATGTATTTTATAAAAAAGTACCAGTCCAAAAATCACTAAAAAAGAAAAATTGGTCATTCACCAGTTTTAGAAACAGTATAATAAAAAGTCATCAAATAATGCCTAAATGTTAATAAATTAAGAAACAAGAACTATAAGAACTAAAAAGTACAAACTGCTCAAAATTATTCCCCTCTGCAAGTGGACCTGGGGGTGGTAGAAAAAATTATAGTAGTTTTCATTTATACGGTATCTGTGTGTCTATTTCTCTCATAGTTTGTGAACTCTGTAGGCATGCAAACAAGTAATTTTATTTCCCATGCAAACATATGAGATGTCTATTATATGTACTAAAATAATTTAAAAACAAAAACAACTGAATAAATGCAGTACCAAGAAAATGATTAAAAATAAAAATTTACTTTTGATGGCCTTGTTGAGAGGCAATATAATGTAGACCACGAGCCTTGAAGGTCCTCTGTCTTTGTCACTTACTTGTCATGTGGACTAAACTTTAATTCCTCATCTATCAACTAGACCAACCTACTCTAACCAGATCAATACAAGGACTGGATGATGCACACAGAAGGCTTAGCACAGTGCTTGGTATTAAAGCAATCCATGTACTGTTATTTCTCTCTAAAACTTAAATCTGAGGAGCAGTCATAAAACTAACCAATTTTACTTACAGATAATCCATTTTTCCATGGCATCCAAAGAGAGATATTCACAAGGCATCTTAAAAAAGAAAATATAAATTTGTGATTTAACGGAAAAAATTCTGCACTGAGTCACTCCTCCTCTTCCTTCTAAGAAGTCTGACTACTCAATTCTTGGTTCAAATACCACCACAACATAGTTGAAAAACTGGATGCAAGTTTTATAACCTATATTTATACCCGCAGTCCATAAAAGACAATGAAAGCGGTGCCTCTTTCTCAGATGTATAGAACAGTCTTTTGGAAGAGTTTAAGTTTGAATGAAAAACACAGGGTTTCCATCAATTCGAGAAGATCATAGCTACGTGGAGAAGGGAGTGTGTGCCTTGGGGTGCGGGCAGGGGGACTGTAATTAAAGACAAGGGCCAGACAGATACATGGGTAAGTTGGAATAAACATAATTTGGAAGCTTCCAAACCAGAAAAAAAAAAAGAAAGCTGTGCCTCTTTCAAATTCACACACACTGAAACTTCTCTTTAAAAAACACGGTTGCTAAATTGTTTTCAATTTAGTAAATAACTACTTCCAAATTTCCCAAGTTTACTGCAGAGTTTGCAGTATTTCAAAGGATAAAATTTTATTAAAAAAAAAAAAGTATGTGCCTGGATGCTCACTATATCACCCAAGTCAGTAATTATGTGTGTTTATTCTCCATATGCATAACATCTCTGTTTATATACACAGAAAAAAGACTGAAAAGAAACTTAACAGAATACAATAGTGACTTTCTCTAGTAAGTCTGTAAGATTTGGGGTGATTTTTGTTTTCTTCTAATTTTCTGAATCTTCCAAATTGTCTACCATAAGAAAACAAAGCAAATTTTTAAGCCTTAAAAGAACTCATACTGCTAACTGTACTCGGCATCAGCATTTAGAAATTAAAAAACTGTGAATAGTACAATGTAAATAATGAGCATTTTACAATAAACTTCACTGACAGGCTAATACTAATTAGAAGAAAAAGTGCAACAGCATTGCTTGATTTAAAAAAAAAAAATTTTACTCTTTTCATTCAAAAAAGAAAGTACAGAACCATACAGTGTCAGACTGTGCGGGATTAAGCATTGTGCTGGGGGCACTGATGAGACTCAGCAACTGGGCATTTCTCCACTGGTCAGCTGAAAGGTTCCTTCGAGGATACACCATCTGAAGAGAAATTAGTGCATCTGAAAGAGACTAATTAAAACAGAAAAACAGAAAGTTGAAGAATGAGTTGGTTTTTTTACTTTCCATTTAATTTCCAGCTACAAGTGCTGTGTGTTTCTAACTGTACCATCATAAAACAAGAGCCTAATTATAAGTATGCCCCATATGACACTTGAGGTGGGTTCCAGTTATGCTCTAGATTTTTGTTTTTAATTTCATGAAAGTTACATAGATTCTGCATTCCTCAGCTAAAGCTTAGCTCAGCAAATCACGTTACTTTCTTAAAGGTGAAAATGTAGGGCAATCGTGTGATCTTTACTTTAAAAATGACACAGAGTCTAGCGTCACCCTTTTGTGTATCACTTTCTACTCCAATAGTGCTCACTGCAAGAAAAAGTGGTACTTAAGGTTATATGACTAAGTGTTAACAGAGCTCAACATGTTTCATATTTCTTCAAAGAATGCCTTCTAAAAATGATCCACTGTACTTTATCTCAATAAATTATTTCTATTTGCCATTTAGTCTATTAATGATTTCATCTCATTTGCTTCTTGCTTGCTTTTAACTCTTTTGCTAGTCACTCCTGGTTCCTAAAAATTCTGTACAGAGTGGTCCTTTAATCTGGCTATGCATAAATTGCCAGGAGAGTTTGTTCAGAAAAAGAAAATCCAGGGCTCTGCCTGAGCCAGAACGTCTGGGAGTAAAACCTAGGAACTGTTTTTATCACTGCACCAAGTGATTTTGAATAATTTTTTAAATTAATTTGAACAAATCCTAGTAAATATATGGTGGTCTTTCTTGGGCTTCCCTGGTAGCTCAGTTGGTAAAGAATCCGCCTGCAACGCAGGAGACCTGGGTTCAATTCCTGGGTTGGGAAGATCCCCTGGAGAAGGGATAGGCTACTCACTCCAGTATTCTAGCCTGGAGAATTCCATGGACCAAGGAGCCTGAAAGGCTACAGTCCATGGGGTCGCAAAGAGTCAGACACAACTGAGTGACTTTCTATTAACATCAAAGCCCTGAGATATCATAGAATATTGGAAAAATCAAGATTAGGAAAATACTGATCTAATCCAAATAGACAATTCTCCTCAAGTAATTATTAACAGTCTAGTATGTGCTAATGGCTATGGAGAACTTAGAGATATATGAGGTGAAAGTGAAGGTGTTGCTCAGTTGTGCCTGACGCTTTGTGATCCTGTGGACTGTAGCCCACCAGGCTCCTCGGTCCATGGAATTCTCTTGGCAAGAATAATGGAGAGGGTATCCACTCCCTTCTCCAGGAGATATTCCAGATCCAGGGATTGAACCTGGGTCTCCTGCATTGCATGCAGATTCTTTACCATCTGAGCCACCAGGGAAGCCCTAAATAAAGATATAACAGCCTTTAAAATAAATGTTTATCATTTAACTGGGAAAAGAGCCAAATTTGAAGTGGGTAACTAAAAGCAAAGCTATATCTGATTGGCAGAAAGTTAGAAACAGATCCAGAGAAAAAACAAGAGATGAGTAGCTGAGGTAAAAGCACTAACAAAATCAAAGAGACAGGTGGTGATGATCTGTTTAGCACTTTGAAAAACCTGACACTTCCATCTACAATGCTGATTTTTACTTCAAAATTGGTATCATCTACTAGACTCTTTCAAGCTAATGGTACAACTAACTCTAAGACATTAAATCTACATAAATTTGTGGGTATAATATAGCTCTGCAGAGAAATTAAACTGGAAATGCATCTTTAGAATTTTCATGGGAGTAAGAAAACTGAAGGAAAATTCTTGCTGCTAACTGTATGTCAAAAAAATAAAGCACAGATTCATATAAAACACTGTATTATTAAAACCTAACTCCCATCATTCAAAGGGAACAATGAACCAAGATTCTAATACCTCAGCCCTCGTTTTGCCACAACTGCTGCCAAATGGCTTACTTCATCACACCACTTCCAGTCCTCAATTTCCTTATCTTTATGAGGATACCTATAAACTTCCTTGACATGCTAAGGAACTAGCCCTCCCTCAGAGAAGCCATTATAATGGCATGACCCTAAACCAAAAATATTTCATTAAGAACTATTTTTTAATATATCATAAAAGACAGACATTTCAAATTATCACAAACTCCTGCAATTTTTTCTCATTACGAGGCTATATTCTAATAACATAACTAAGACTTATCAAATACTATGTGTGGAAACACTTTGCACAAAATAACTCATTTAGTACTCATAACAGCCATATAGAGTAGGACTACTATTACTGCATTTTTATAGATAAGAAAACTGAGATACAGTGAAGTTGGTTAAGTAATCTGCCCAATAATACACAGTAACTGTCAGAGTTGGGATTAGAACGAAGCAGTCTGATATGAGTCTAGTAGACATTCTCAGGTACTAAACTTCACTAACTCTATATCCTATAGAGAACCAAAATGGATCAATATATTCCAGACTTTCCATTCATGATTCTGGATATAATTAAGGAGTTCTCTGGTTCACAATTAGATAAAACCATACATAACTATAAATCATATCTCATTAAGATTTTCTTTCTTAGAAGCAGTTTATCACTCTATCCACCCTAAAGCTCTCATATGCCTATTGAAGCACCCCTAAAACCCAGCTCTTACCTTGCTATGGGGCACAAATTCTTCCATCATTTTCTTTAAAGGGTTTTCATAATCCACAATCATCTGACCAAGGCGTGGGTATTCTCGGTCACTTAAAACAGACACATAAATATCACTGAATTGTAAGCCATCAAATTGAGAACTTCACACAGATTTCTTTAATGCAGGTATACCTTGCCCCATGGGTCATCTCATGAGCATAGTTGTATAATCCAATGATTGCCTTCCTTTCTTCAATTCGAGACAGCAGTATCATTAGTGTTGTATATGTTATGATCAAATCTAAGTAGTTCTTTGTTAAATCAAAGTTTACAGTCTAAGAGAAAAAAACATTAAATTCAACTTTTTATTTCACAAACTTTTAAGCACACACAAAAGAATCTTCATGGCAGCTACTGGAAGCTAATAATTTTCTGTAGTTATTTATTTTATCCCCATTTCTGAAATTCTACCTAATTCCTTTCACCAAAAACATGTCTAAACTTTGGGAGTTACAGATAATAGTTTTGTGCTTGTAACACAATTTTACAAAGAGTTGGTGATCACCCTATTCAAACTGCTAACAATTTAAAAGAATAGCCAAAACCAGAATAATAAGCATGGAAGCAATTCTCACTAAGTAAGAAAAAAGGAGTATTAAGTTAATGAATAGGTTCACCATTAACTCAGTGATGTTTTTCACTGATTTCTTATATCTAGAAACTGTCTTATTAAGAAAGATTTTATCAAGTATGCCTTTTATGGAGAAAAAATTATTTGTGTAACCTTTTAAAATTGAGCCTATTAAAATAAAATACTAAAATTAACAACTATTTCCCAATATGTACAAGATTTATATTCAATGACAATCAAATAAGTAAGTAAAAAGAGAGATACAGTATAACTCCTTACCTTAAAAAATAAAGCCAAATTCAATGCTGAAATTTTATATACTAATTATATAAATTATCTCTAAAGAAAAGCATTTGATCCCCTTAGTTCTACTACTATAAGCAGAGAGAAGAATTAGAAATTTTTCTGAAAATTATACGTACAATGTCAAAGAAGACTTGGCAAACATCAATAGTATTCAGCAATTCACAAACATGGTCCTGAAAACAAAAGTTTATTTTAATCTTTTACTTATATGACTACTACTAAATTCAGAAAAAACATACTTTATTATCCACAAGTGACAGAACAATTTATACAATTAACAAATACCAATTTATCTCTGAAATATTAAACTGTATGTATTAAAATACATACCTTAAATTCCATAACATCTACAAATGTGAAGTAATATAATGCCAGATTTTTCAGAATCTCTGATTTTTCTTTCTGCAGTTGTGCAAGCTGTTGCTGTGAAAACAAAATTAGAATGCACTGTTTACTGTGAACAAAATTATTACGTTTAATACAAACTATCTTCTTTTATGATTGCTATATGAAAGCACAAGCTTTTAGAAGAATATTTCTAGATGATTAAGGCTCTTTTAAAAAACCAAAATACTTGAAACAGCAACTTCTAAATAGTGGCCAGCAACTGACAGTGTGAGGCTATAAAACGAATCAAAGCGGATTAGTACCAAACTGCACTACTATTAAGAAAAACTGGAAAGTGTTAGGAAAAAAATAACTATCAAATGAACTCTTAAAAAAAAACTGAAAGCAACTCATAAGCGTGATCACATTACTAAAAGTGGGAGAAAAGAAGGTGAAAAATATTATAACTTACACTACAAAAAACAATATGCTTTATAAATTCGGAACTTACCAAAAAGAACATCCAGGCAAAGCCACGTTACGCATGCAAAATAAAATGTAGATACAAACATAAAATACAGTAACGGTTCCCTGACCAGATCCACAAAACACAATAATACATTAAAGAAAAGCAAAAATCACAACAACAAAAAAGAAATGAGAAAGAAGCGAAACTAGAGTTAAGACGCATAAACATATGAAGAGGGAAATGTGAATACAAAAGACAAACATTATTTCAATCAACTGTATTATTAAATTTACAAAAGTCCTAAGTTTTCTTTTAAAACAACTATTAATATAACTTCTGATAGAATCCAGCCATACTGGACATGTATGCAGTAAACCATAAGTCTGCCAAACTTCAACACAATCATCTAGAACTATCTGATATTCTGAATGTAGCCTACAGAATAGAAATGTCCACATCATGTAGAAACTTGTTAGAAGAGGAGGATCTCAGCCTCACCGCAAATCAGAATCTGCCATTTAACAATATACCCAGGTGATCTGAATGCATGTTAAATATAATTTACCTAGGACATGAGAAAACCAGAAAATACGAGAAAATGGCTCAAAATATCAAACTGGCTATCAAAGGCCATCCAGTTTTAAGACCCTCCTGCAGTTCTTACTGACACCTAACACAGGAGAGTTGGGGGTAGGGGTGCCTCTACACATTATGATAAGTCAGAAAATTCTTAACAGTAAGCATAACATCAAAGGATTAAAAATACACCTATTAAAAGGCTATTTACAGTAGCAAGCACAGCGTTCTGGTAGACTCTACTACTATACAGTATCCTAAATACTGCAGTCCCTGCTGCTGCTGCTGCTGCTGCTAAGTCGCTGCAGTCGTGTCCGACTCTGTGAGGACATTTTTAAAAAAGTATAAACAAAGTTTATACTTCGTTATACTCTACTTCCCCTTAAAACCAGGCAAACTGAGGTATATACTTACAGTGATGTGTGTAACTGTTCTAGCTTTAGCTGTGTTACTAGTTGATTTTATTTTGAACAATATTATCTGTTTCAAAACAATTCTATATTTACATGCACACTTTTGGAGACGGCAATGGCACCCCACTCCAGTACTCTTGCCTGGAAAATCCCATGGACGGAGGAGCCTGGTAGGCTGCAGACCATGGGGTTGCGAAGAGTCGGACACGACTGAGCGACTTCACTTTCACTTTTCCCTTTCATGCATTGGAGAAGGAAATGGCAACCCAGTCCAGTGTTCTTGCCTGGAGAATCCCAGGGACTGGGGAGCCTGGTGGGCCGCCGTCTATGGGGTACCACAGAGTCGGACATGACTGAAGCGACTTAGCACCAGTGGCAGCATGCACACTTTTAATCATTACCACTCACAACATCAAGCAGATACTTATTTTAAAATGATTCTATTCCCTC
Organism: Bos mutus; assembly: GCF_027580195.1. Lineage (NCBI taxonomy): Eukaryota > Metazoa > Chordata > Mammalia > Artiodactyla > Bovidae > Bos > Bos mutus. The sequence goes on from NC_091618.1 coordinate 122,415,937, forward strand.
AGATGATACTACCTTTACCTTGTTCAACAACATTTAACATTTATAATTGATATCAATCCTTTTCCCTGCTTTTCAGTACTTTAAATTTTAATTTTGAAATGTAACAGGTGAAAGTAAACTCCTAACAGGATAAAAAGCAAAAATATAACTTGGTTGCTGCTGGGTTTATATTTATAGTGCCTCCTTTCAATTTCGGTGTCTAGTTTGAACAAAAAATGACAGATTACCATCTTATTATGGGCCCTAATGATCTTTTATACAAATTCTCATTTCGCATATTAAGAAGCTAATGCCCACAGAACTTAAAAGAGTCTTCCCCAAAGTTTTATACCTAGTTAATATGAATGGGCCAGGATTAAAATTTCACATCCATACTCCTAATAAAGTGTTCTTCCTACCATTTCACACGGAGGTGGGGGGATTTCATCCCCACTCCCATCTTCTTTTTTAACAGTAAAATCTCATCATGGTCTCAATTTCTCATTACAATGTATTTCCCCAAAATGGTATATAACTACCCTCTACTGTATATTGTCACCCTGTTTATTTAACTTACATGAAGAGTACATCATGTGAAATGCCAGGCTGGATGAATCACAAGCTGGAATCAAGATTATGGGGGAAATACCAACCTCAGAAATGCAGATACTTACTCTAATGGCAGAAAGAGAAGAACTAAAGAGCCTCTTGATGAGGGAGAAAGAGGAGAGTGAAAAAGCTGGCTTAAAACTCAACATTCAAAAAGCTAAGATCACGGCACTCAGTGCCATCATTTCATGGCAAATAGAAGGGGAAAAAGTAGAAACAGTGACAGAATTTCTCTCCTTGCGCTCCAAAATCAATGCAGATGGTGACTGCAGCCATGAAATTAAAAGATGCTTGCTTCTCAGAAGGAAAGCTATGACAAACTTAGGCAGAATATTAAAAAGCAAAGACATCACATTGCTGACAAAGGTCCATATAGTCAAAGCTATGGTTTTTCTAGTAGTCTGACAATGGTCCGTATAGTCAAAGCTATGGTCCAATGTCTGTATGGACATGAGAGGTGGACCATTAATGAAGGCTGAGTGCCGAAGAATTGATGTTTTCCAATTGTGGTGCTGGAGAAGACTCTTGAGAGTCCTTGGACTCCAAGGAGATCAAACCAGTCCATCCTAAGGGAAACCAACCCTGAGTATTCATTGGAAGGACTGATGCTGAAGTTGAAGCTCCAATACTTTGGCCATCTGATGTGATGAGCCAACTCATTGGAAAAGACCCTGACACTGGGAAAGACTGAGGGAAGGAGAAGAAGGGGGCGACAGAGGATGAGATGGTTGGATGGCATCACTGATTCAATGGACGAGTCTGAGCAAACTCAGAGATTCTGAAGGACAAGGAAGCCTGGGATGCTGCAGTTGATGGGTAGCAAAGAGTTGGACATGACTTAGCGACTGAACAACATCAACAAAGCCTCTACACTGGTTAAAACAAATTTACTGAACTAATTATATATGAATTCAAAATAATTATTCAAGTTTTTAAAGCTCTACATACCTTTGTCTAAATATACCTTCCAATCTAAATTTCCCCTACATCTATTCACAGACTATACTAAGTAGCTAAAACAAACTATCCACTATTGTATATACACATCTCACATTTTCTCTACTGTTTCCTCTATGGATATGTCCAAATTCCTCTACTTATACATGTCCAAATCTCACTACTCCTAAATTACTCAATTCAAATGTTAACCCCATTTTCAAGAAACCATCCCTGACTGAACTGCTTCCCTTGATGCAAATAACACCTCCCTCTTCTAAATGTGCACAGTTTCTAATAATTATCACTTTCTACCTTGTATCATAGTTCTCTCCAGCACTGTGAGGCAGTGTGTCAAACTCCACAGCCTGTATCATACAGCTGTGCACAAAAATATCCAACATAAAATCTATCAAATGAGTGATTAGAACAAACTGAAAAGACCATTATTTGCTGTATAACTCAGGGAACTCAAAGCAGGCCTCTGTATCAACCTACAAGGGTGGGATGCAGAGGGAGACAGAAGTGAGGGTCAAGAGGGAGGGGACATATGTATACCCATGGCTGATTCATGTTGCTGTTTGACAGAAACCAACACAATTCTATAAAGTAATTATCCTTCAATTAAAAAAATAAATTAAAAATTAAAAAGAAAAAGACCTTTATATGGCAGTGTCAGATAACATTTTAGTTAAGTTAACACTAGCCAGCCCACCTCTTATTGTGAAATCATGGCTAAATAACTTAACCTCTCACAGTCTAATACCCTCAATATTAAAATGGGAGCTGATGTGGGCAGTTTAGCCAAGACAATGTACAGGGCACCCAGAAGCTGCTCATTAATTCGTAAGTGAATAACAGAAGACACTCACAAACCACTTCTTCAAAATGAGCAAAAAATAAAGCTATTTAAAATAATCTCAATACTACTCATAGTATCCTAAAAAGAGCTGATATTAACTGAGCATGCTCTCTTTCGCAGGTAGTTCCAAAAAGTGTGCAAGTATTTTACATGATCCTCTCAACATCTCTATAAAAAGTTACAATTATGTTCCCTATTTATCAAAAATAAATTCCATAAAGTTCTACGTGAAAAATCAACTATAACAACAAAGAATAAAAGTGTCTACAACTCTTGAGCTTCAACTGCAAAAAATATTCCATTTTCATTTTTAAAGTGAAAGAGAGCAGACACTACCAAAAAGTATTTACCTTCTAGGTTCAACATCCAGAACAAGTCCTCTACCTCCTATCTCATTATTTCATAGTAAATAAAAAGTAGGAAATGGTTTAAGAATATAATCAGTAATAGACCATAGAAAAGTACAATTTTGAGAAGGTAAGATTCTATTTGCTAACACTTTAAAAGCATATCATGGATACATGGGTTAAATATATTACCAAAATATCTGTACAGTGCTTTCATTAAAGTTTTTAACTGTGGACCATTATTCTTAAAATTCAAAGTAAAAACAAAATAAACAGGATAAACAGCCATGCAGATCACAAAATAAGATCATATCTCTTCAATGAAAAATACTGGTAATTAATCTTTGTACAATGAAAAAGCATTTTCTACACAAAATATAAGTATCTTAAAAACTGATTGAGGGACTCCCCTGGTGGCGCAGAATCTACCTGTCAATGCAAGTAGATCCCTGGTCTGCAGATTCCACATGCCACAGACCAACAAGGCCCATGCATGTAGAGCTGGTGCTCGCAACAAGAGAAGCCCTGAGAGAAGAGGCCTGTGCACCGCAACGAAGACCCAGTGCAACCACAAATAAATAATTTTTTAAACTGATTGAAATTTAGTATTTACTAACTTTTATTCTTTCAGAGAAAAGATACTAACAAATTACGATAAGGAACCAATGACAAAGACAGCTAACTCACAGACTTTCAATATAAAGGAAAGTGACTCAAGTTCTTTATTCACCTATGTCAATTATTCTTTCATCATCTAAACTGCTTATGCATAATAAACAGCTTTTCTTGACCTAAAATATACTAAAGTATTTTATTCCTCTTAAAAAAACAACCAAGTACAGAAGTTTGGTTGTTCAATTTCTTAGTAGATATTCTAAACCAGGTTTTTTAAAATAAGAATGCAGAGAGACTATTTGGTAAACCTCCTTTAAGGAACGGTCCTGCCACCACTCTGTAATCAACACTCATAGCACAGCAGCCTCCTGCCTGGTCTCTGTATTCTGTTCTTGCCTCTTCAGTCTTCTCCACATAGCAACAGGAGAGTGGACATTTCAAGGCAACACACTACCCTGAAGAGAGGATCCCAATGAAGGAGAAGGAGACGACAGAGGATGAGATGTTTGGATGGCATCACTGACTCAACGGACATTAGTTTGAGCAACTAATGGAGTCCGTGGGGTCGCAAAGAGCTGGGCACGACATAGCAACTGAACAACAGCAATACAAGATATTAACAATGGGTAAAGAGTATAACGTGAATTCATTATACTATTTTTGTTCAAGTCTAATATTATTTCAAAATAAAGAGCTTTAAAAAAATTCTAATAGTCTCTCATCATACTTAAAATACAAAGTCCTTATCAATGTCTCAATAAAATCTAAATAGGACCCCTGCCAGTCTCCACAACTTCATCTCCCCTCACACTCCTCCAGATTCTCTCAGTAGCTGTCATACCAGTCCACATGCTGTGCTCATCAAATAAATTCACCAAGGCTGGCCCCACCCCACACCTTTGCACTTGCTCGTTACCATGTCTGGAATGTTCTTCACTTCTCATAGCTCAATCTTTCACTTCAGAGAATCCATTGTGGAGCACTTATCTAAGATAATCTTCTCACTCACGTTACTCTCTTAATTCCTTATCCTGCTTTCTATTTCTTCCTACTACTTATCTCCAAATACAAGTACCTATTTATTCACTTTAGTTCTTTGTTGTCTCACATCCCAACTTGAATTGAAATTCCACAGAGGCAAGGTTGTTTTATTTCATGCTGTTATCTCCAAGGTCTAGAGTATTAGAACGTAGCAGATATCCTTTAAATAAATAAATAAATGATCAAGTTTCTCCACAGAAAAATCACGAAATCAATTTTTACACTGCAGTGCTAACTATAAATGAATGCAATATCAGTATCAATTCACGTCTCATGAGTTCATGTATCCTAATACAGAGTGGTGATTTAATCCCCTGAATAAATCTCTGTTGGGTAAAATACTTCATTATGTCCTTACAGGATAAAAAATGAGAAACATCTAAAGAGAATTACATACTCATATCAAATATACATAAATCTCCTAAGAGTACATGAAAATCCAAATAAACACCAAGATTAGTCATTTCTTAAAAAGGTTCATGGGACCTTATCAAACTTTCCTTTTATCATATACAAATAATTCTACTGGCATTCACTATTTCAGAAATGCATTTTTCTGAGCAAAAGGTAGTAAGTAAATTCTAGGGAAAGTTTTCCTAACACACCTAATAAAAATGCATGATTGACTGTTTAATATTTGTTACTAAACAATCTTCATAACTGCTTTTCAAGGTTCATTTTTTTAAATTATGGTAAAACACAGCATGAAATACATCACTAAGGTCATATTTGATAAGTGTGTAGTTCATTTGCATCGTTGTGCAGCCATCACCCTCATCTACCTCCAGAATTTTTGTCATCTTCCCAATCAAGGCACATTCTTACCATTTTCCAGATATAGAAACAGACTAGAAAAGGGTAATACGTTAATACAGATAATCAAATTTCAAAGTTCAACATACCTCTTCAATACACTTCAAAATTCAAGTTGCCATACAATGACAAAAGGAGTATAGGAATAAGTAAAGCTAATGCTATTTTCTTCTCAGAAAATACTTCTATTTAATTGTAGTTTCATCAATCTCACAGATTGAACTTCTAAGAGCTCTAATTCAACCTGTTCATTTTATACATTAAAGCAACATTTTTCAAGTATATATTGGCATTTGTTCAATTCTGAAAAGCAGAGTTTTGTTTTTTAAAGAACCGAAACACCAAAAAACTTAAAGGTTGTATCCATGCCTCTTTGCAATAGAACTTTCCTGTTCCTCTCATCATGAGTCTATTTTCCCACCCTTACCATCTCAGGGAGCCTTGAGACTTGCTTTGACGAATGGAAAACAAGGAAAATGATACTCTTATAACTTACAAAGCCTTATAGCTTCATATTTTGTTCTTTTTTAGGACACTGTCCTGAAGTGTCATGAGCAAGCTTGAAATATCGTATCCCACCGAAAGAGAGGTTCAACATGCTGCTATCCCAACAGGCCCCATGCCTCAGCCACCCACCAGATGAATTCAGCTGTGACCTAAGACTGGTGAGACCTGCAGAGGAACTGCCTGACCAACCTCAGAATAAGAAATAAGTTGTTGCTGTTTTAAGTCTATTAAGATTTCAGGTGGTCTGTTATATAGCACTAGGTAGGGAAACAAGACTAATATAAAGTTTAATAAAAGAAATTAAAATAGTCTTTATTTCACTACCTGAGCAACGATAACTTGCACCAGGAAAAATCTTGGAAATCTAAGATTTCTGGTTACAAGATGGTTGAAATAACGCAAACTGATGAAACTAATTTTAAGTATTAGAAAAGCACTAATTATATACCCCAGTATAGTGTGGTCAGTCAGGTCTAACATCTTTATAAAAGATATCACACTGTGTTAAGGACAATACAATTCACCTCAATTCAGTTCAGTTTCTCCGTCGTATCCAACTCTTTGCAACCCCATGAACCACAGCACCCCAGGCCTCCCTGTCCATCACCAACTCCTGGAATTTACCCAAACTCATGTCTATTGAGTCGGTGATGCCATCCAACCATCTCATCCTCTGTCGTCCCCTTCTCCTCCTGCCTTCAATCTTTTGCAACATCAGGGTCTTTTCAAATAAGTCAGTTCTTCACATTAGGTGGCCAAAGTATTGGAGTTTCAGCCTCAGCATCAGTCCTTCCAGTGAACAGCCAGGACTGATCTCCTTTAGGATGGACTGGTTGGATCTCCTTGCAGTCTAAGGGACTCTCAAGAGTCTTCACCCAGTTCAAAAGCATCAATTCTTCTGCGCTCAGCCCTCTTTATAGTCCAACTCTCACATCCATACATGGCCACTGGAAAAAAACACAGCCTTGACTAGATGGACCTTTAATGACAAGATAATGTCTCTGCTTTTGAATATGCTGTCTAGGTTGGTCATAACTTTCCTTCCAAGGAGTAAGCGTCTTTTAATTTCATGGCTGCAATCACCATCTGCAGTGATTTTGGAGCCCAGAAAAATAGTCTGACACTGTTTCCACTGTTTCCCCATCTAACTGCCACGAAGTGATGGGACCAGATGCCATGATCTTCGTTTTCTGAATGCTGAGCTTTAAGCCAACTTTTTCACACTCCTCTTTCATGTTCATCAAGAGGCCCTTTAGTTCTTCTTCACTTTCTGCCATAATGGTGGTGTCATCTGCATATCTGAGGTTTTGATATTTCTCCCGGCAATCTTGATTCCAGCTTGTGCTTCATCCAGGCCAGCATGTCTCATGATGTACTCTGCATAGAAGTTAAATAAGCAGGGTGACAATATACAGCCTCAATGGATGTACTCCTTTTCCTATTTGGAACCAGTCTGTTGGTCCATGTCCAGTTCTAACTGTTGCTTCCTGACCTGCATACAGGTTTCTCAAGAGGCAGATCAGGTGGTCTGGTATTCCCGTTACTTTCAGAATTTTCCACAATTTATAGTGATCCACACAAAGGTTTTGGCATAGTCAATAAAGGAGAAATAGATATTTTTCTGGAACTCTCTTGCTTTTTCCATGATCCAGTGGATGTTGGCAATTTGATCTCTGGTTCCTCTGCCTTTTCTAAAACAAGCTCAAACATCTGGAAGTTCACGGTTCACGTATTGCTGAAGCTTGGCTTGGAAAATTTTGAGGATTACTTCACTAGCATGTGAGATGAGTGCAACTGTACGGTAGTTTGAGCATTCTTTGGCATTTCCTTTCTTTGGGACTGGAATGAAAACTGACCTTTTCCAGTCCTGTGGCCACTGCTGAGTTTTCCAAATTTGCTGGCATATTGAGTGTAGCACTTTCATAGCATCATCTTTTAGGATTTGAAATAGCTCAACTGGAATTCCATCACCTCCACTAGCTTTGTTCATAGTGATGCTTCCTAAGGCCCACTTGACTTCACATTCCAGGATGTCTGGCTCTAGCTGAGTGATCACACCATCATGATTATCTGGGTCATGAAGATCTTTTTTGTATAGTTCTTCTGTGTATTCTTGCCACCTCTTCTTAATTCTTCTGCTTCTATTAGGTCTATACCATTTCTGTCCTTTATTGAGCCCATCTTTGCATGAAATGTTCCCTTGGTACCTCTAATTTTCTTGAAGAGATTTCTAGTCTTTCCTATTCTAAAGGCAGCATTTTCCATTATGAATGAAAATGTAAATGAAGCTAATCCCTTTACACTCAATTTTAATAACAGTCTTTAAAAGTTTTTCAAATATGTGATTAGCTTGTTTTCATAACCTAGGTATAGAGAAATAAGTTAGGCTTTTCTTACTCGTTAGACATCATAATTGTAACTGATAATTATACTGCACTTTTATGTCAAGACAGCCTCATGTGCTGTTGACATATGCAAGGCAGCATGACCACATTACAGAGTCCTCGCCAGCCATACTTTTCACTTTTTAAAGTTTTTATTTCTTTTCCTATCAATTATCATTTACTCCTGATGAAAGTACCTTTTAACATCAATGCTTTGGAAAATATATTTTTCACAACTTTACCTAGGTAAACTCAACAAGCTTGGGCACAGGGAGAACCGAAAAGCTTATTTCTGAATAAACTTCACTTTTTATAAACTACTATTTCTGGTTACTCAAAATAATTTTTTTTTACAGGTTTACTGAGGTATAATTTATATATCGTAAATTCATCTACCAATTAAATAACTGAAAATTAAATAATTGTAGTAAATTCATAAAGAGTTGTACAACCACCAACCCTACCCAGTTTTAGAACATTTACATTATCCCAAAAAATTCTCTTGTGCCCATTTTCAGTTAATACCATTCTCGCCTCCAGTCCTAATACTGATCTGCTTTCTGCCTCAATAAACTTGCTTTTTCCAGACATACCCTATAAAATGAAATCATATATAAACTTTTTACAACCAGCTTCTTTCATTTAGCCTAATGTTTCTGCAGTTCATCCATGCTATAACATGTGTTGGTAGCTTGTTCCTTTTAATTGCTAAATAGTGATCCATTAAATGCATATACCAATTTAGTTTATTCATCAATTGTTGGGCATTTGAATTACTTTCATTTTTAAGCTATTTTGAACAATGAATGCCGCTATAAACATAGCCATGTGTGGACATGTAAAGTACTTTCATTTTTCTTGACAGATTCCTAGAAGTGGTATTGCTTCCTTCTGAGTTCTCAAGTGCAACTCAGAGAGGCATGTGATAAGAAAAGTAACCTCTAGATAAGAGTCAAGTTGCTGCAATTATATACTATGTATTTATTCAGCAAATACCCCAACCTGACACTGTATTGTCAGACACTGTTGGAGGAGCTGGGGATAAAACTATGAATAAAATGCTGACCCTGGCCCTAAATGAACATACAATCTAGTGAGGAATATTTATGTAGGTTTACAGGTAACTCTTCCTTTTTTTAAGGTATATACAGTTTTAAAATCTGGTTATACCACAACTAACTTACAGGTGCAAGGTTCAAAGCTGGTGAAAATTTGTGATGATTAATTCCCACTTTCCCTTCAAGACAGAGACTCTCATCAACTTGTAATAACGTAAAAGAAGTTTAAAGGAAAAAACAACCCATACACAAAATGCTATGAGAAAGACTACAACAAGAAAGGTCAGAGCTTCAAAGGGTAGTAAAGATGATGAGCAAGATGGAGAAAATTAAAGAGGGCCTTACCCTCAAGGATTATTTTTGTTACTTGATTACATGATGACGGAGAGTGGAGGCTCATATTAGACTGCCTCAATCAGGAGGCCTGTAAAGAGGAATAAAGTTGATGCTTAAGCTGCCTTGCATTCTTTCTGACCTTCCTGGACATCTGATGTTCTTGGGAGATTTTGGAGTTAGGGTGAAGTGGTGTCAATGAGAGAATAATTCCCACTTGATACCTGATCTTTTAATACCCACTTTCTAATACCACCCTAATACCCACTTAATACCCTGAAAGTGAAAGTCACTCAGTGGTGTCTGACTCTTTGTGACCCCGTGGACTATACAGTCCACGGAATTCTCTAGGCCAGAATACTGGAGTGGATAGCCTTTCTCTTCTCCAGGGGATCTTCCCAACCCAGGGATTGAACCAGGTCTCGCACATTGCAGGAAGATGTTTTACCAACTGAGCCACAAGGAAAGCCCAGGCAGGGTAGGGTACCCTACCTTCATCAATTCTTTGAACTCAGAGGGAGCTCCTACCCACACACTCTACTACTCTTTCTTGAAAACATACCATCTCATGTTCAGTCTCCCCTTTTATCTATCTTAAGATCAACCGGCCCATCATTATATTACTCCCTTGTAACTCTCTGCCTCTGTCATACTTGCCAGATAAAACCCACAATAGGAGAAAGCCTATACCTATGCTCTGACTCCATCTCAACCTGAATTCACTATCACCAACCCTAAATGAGTTGCAACATTATGCCATTTTCACCATTAATTCCCTCTCCCAACTCTCCTCAGTGATTATGCGACTCCTCCTCTCTCTCAATAATGCCTCTTCATCTTGATTTTTAGGTTAATGCTTGCCTAGATGGCAATCCACTCCAGTACTCTTGCCTGGAAAATCCCATGGATGGAGGAGTCTGGTTGGCTGCAGTCCATGGGGTCGCTAAGAGTCGGATACGACTAAGTGTCTTCACTTTCACTTTTCACTTTCATGCACTGGAGAAGGAAATGGCAATCCACTCCAGTATTCTTGCCTGGAGAATCCCAGGGACGGGGGAGCCTGGTGGGCTGCCATCTATGGGGTCGCACAGAGTTGGACACGACTAAAGCAACTCAGCAGCAGCAGCAGCAAGCCGGACCTTATATATATAGCTGGCTACTCAACATCTCCATTCAGACTTCTAGTAGGTCTCTCAAACTTAACATATCTAATTTTGAGCTACTGAGTACTATCCCTTCTATAATCGAACCCTAAATAATCTTATTTCATCATCCCAGTAAATCCTGATATTTCCTAATCGAAAAACTTTAGGTCTTAAATTTCTCACTGTTTTATATACCCCATACCAAATCCATCAGCAAATACTGTAGGCTCTGTCTTCAAAACATCCAGAATATGAACATTTCTCACCTTTACCACCCTAGGCCATGCCACACTCAGCTCTTTCAATGACTACAAATTGCCTAATCAGCTTCTCTGTTTCTACCTCTGTTTTTTCTCCAGACTATTTCTCAATCCAGCAACCACAGTGACCATAGGTATATCACTTCATTCCTCTATTACTCTTCTACAATAATATCTCAACTCAAGAGTAACTAACCAAAGTCCTTACTATGTTTGAGAAAGCCCTTTATGATCTGCCTACCCCTTCAACCATCGTCTTTATCTCCTACCACTATCTCCCAGCTCCTTCCCCAGGGGGCACTCTGGCTTACCTCCGTTCCCTGAACAAGCCAGGTATGCTTCCACCTGAGCTTCTGCCAGTGCTGCTCGCTAAACACAGAAGGCTCCTCCCCCAGCTCACCTCACATCCTCCTAACTTTAAATCTCCGCCCTGCTGTCTCCTCAGTAAGGCCTTTCTCAGGTCAAGTCAATTAGCATATCCCCATTATCACTCTGGAGAACGCAATGGCACCCCACTCCAGTACTCTTGCCTGGAAGATCCCATGGACGGAGGAGCCTGGTTACAGTCCATGGGGTCGCTAAGAGTTGGACACAACTGAGCGACTTCACTTTGACTTTTCACTTTCATGCACTGGAGAAGGAAATGGCAACCCACTCCAGTATTCTTGCCTAGAGAATCCCAGGGATGGGGGAGCCTGCTGAGTTGCCAGCTATGGGGTCGCACAGAGTCACACACGACTGAAGCGACTTAGCAGCAGCAGCAGCAGCAGCACTGCCACTCTTCGTTCTTTTTAGAACGCATCTCTACCTGGCAGTATATTCCTATTCTAACCGATCTCTGTCCAGAAGAGTATAACCTACAAGACCAGTGATATGATTTATTTGCTGCTGGATTCCCTCTCCCAGAATAGGACTCAGCTAATAGAAGGCACTCAGTAAATGTTTTAAATAAATAAAACTATGGGAACACATATAAGCGGTACTTAACCTAATTAGAAAGGGTTAGAAAAAGCTTCTCCGAAATGGTGACATTTAAGGATAGACCTGAAAGACAAGTAGAATTAGCCTAGTCAAAGAATATGGTAGAGAAAGATTTTTCTAGATAATAAAAATAACAAAAGGCTAGAGGCAAGAGAAAGAATGACCATTTGTGCCATCAAAGTGTACAAATACCTCTCCCCAAATAAAATACTGCTTTAAAAATAGTCTATTCCCCCAATGAGGAAAATGAGGGCTAACACAGTATACTATCCCATATATTCCTGGCCAAAGACCACTAGGGTATGTATTTAAAACAGTATTAGCCAAGATGAGTGCTAAGAAGAACAAAAGTAAAACAAATATTTTGCAACATCTGTTATTTATTTCCTTATAGTTCCTTTTGCTATCTTTGATTTTAGAGCTTGGCAAATAATTTGATTTGACAAAAGGTAAAACTGGACTGGCCGTGAAAAACAATAATCAGATACCATGTCAAAGGTACTCAAAGGATACCAGGTTAAAAGTGGCCAAAGGCCCTTTCAAAGAAATGACTCAAGAAAACAAAACTAAAGATCAACAATACCACTAGGTTTGGTAACATACTTTGCTGTTTGAAGGAAATCATAATCATCATTGCAGTCAAAGGGATTAGCTAACAACATCTGGAAGATGGCTGAAAAACTGACAAGATATAACTTTAGGAAATTTTAAGAAAATGAATAAATAATTGCAAATGGCAGGAATGCATCTCCTTGGGGACTATGCTATGAAACCCCAAGACAAGGCTCACTGGCCCTTTTATCTGCCGAATAACTGACAGCATCCTTATTATTGTAGTTTAGTATAATTAGAACATACAATGCACAAGACACAAAATAAGGTGATTTTAAAACATATGTGTTTTGGGATCACAAGAACCACCCTTGGGAATATGACAAAAGCTGAAAAATACACTGACACATCAACTCTGTACACAATTTCAGGGGATTCCCAAACTCTATCAAATTCAGTGTGAAAGTTCAATCAGTCAGCTCAGTTGCTCAGTCGTCTCTGACTCTTTGCGACCCCATGGACTGCAGCACGCCAGGCTTCCCAGTCCATCACCAACTCCCCAGAGTTTGCTCAAACTCATGTCCATCGAGTCAGTAATGCCATTCAACCATCTCATCCTCTGTCGTCCCCTTCTCCTCCCACCTTCAATCTTTCCCAGATTCAGGGTCTTTTTCAAGAGTCAGTTCTTCGCATCAGGTGGCCAAAATACTTGGAATTTCAGCTTCAACATCAGTCCTTCCAATGAATATTCAGGACTGACTGCCTTTAGGACTGACTGGTTGGATCTCCTTGCAGTCCAAGAGACTCTCAAGAGTCTTCTCCAACACCACAGTTCAAAACCATCAATTCCTTGGCGCTCAGCTTTCTTTATAGTCCATCTCTCACATCCACACATGACTACTGGAAAAACCATAGCTCTGACTAGACAGACCTTTGTCAGCAAAGTAATGTCTCTGCTTTTTAATACACTGTCTAGGTTGGTCATAGCTTTTCTTCCAAGGAGCAAGCATCTTTTAATTTCGTGGCAGCAGTCACCATCTGCAGTGATTTTGGAGCCCCCCAAAAATAACGTCTCTCACTGTTTTGTTTCCCTATCTACTTGCCATGAAGTGATGGGACCGGATTCCATGATCTTCATTTTCTGAATGTTGAGTTTTAAGCCAGCTTTTTCACTCTCCTCTTTCACTTTCATCAAGAGGTTCTTTAGTTCTTCTTCACTTTCTGCCATAAGGATAATGTCATCTGCATATCTGAGGTTATTGATATTTCTCCCCACAACCTTGATTGCAGCTTGTGCTTCATCCAGCCCAGCATTTCTCATGATGTACTCTGCATATAAGTTAAATAAGCAGGGTGACAATATACAGCCTTGACGTACTCCTTTCCCAATTTGGAACCAGTCTGTCGTTCCATGTCCAGTTCTAACTGTTGCTTCTTGACCTGCACACAGATTTCTCAGGAGGCAGGTAAGGTGGTTTGGTATTCCCATCTCTTGAAGACTTTTCCAAAGTTTGTTGTGATCTACACAGTCAAAGGCTTTGTGAGAACCAATACACTTGGGATAATAAAGAGAAATATATCCCGGGATGAAAGCTATGCAGCAGGCTTATGAAAATTGTCCAGAGGAAAGTTGGAAGGCAGAGGGTTATAGGAGAGTGGGCTCCAGAAAAAAAGGAAAGCTTATAGAAAGGTGGCATGAATTTTAGACTGGATAAATTTTAATATTCTATAAAGAAAACTAATTCAGGAAAGTAATAATATTTATTTATGGAACAAATTTAACTGTGAAATAGTTCTGGAAGACAGAATCCATTTCATTTTGATAATAAATATATATATAAATACATGTCATATAAACATATTATATTATTTGGACTTCTAAGAAAGTCCAAAGTGTGATTATGGAGTGAAGCAACGCAAATCAAACATTCAGGTCTTTGCCAATTATTTTAACTTTTAGAATCAGCATATAATTTAATCTCAGAACACTATATGATTACAGGACCAAAGGACAGCATTAACAATTCTGGAAACATGAAAGTAAAAATGACCAAGGTTGATGTTATAAATATAGAGAAATACACTATTTAAAGTTTAAAAAGGAAGTAACCAACAAAATAAAAATATTAACCAAAAAAAAAAAAAAAAAACCATCAAACATCAGGAAGAGGGGAGAGGATAGAGGAGGGGAGGAAACAATGAGCTAAACCCTCATATTTTATAGCAAAGAATTAACAGATGCTATCTAAAGTTGGCAAATAAATATGTAAAAGAATGAGCATATTTCTTATAGTTCTGAAGGTAACCTCCAGATATACTAAAAATATATTCCCTGAGAAATATGAGCAGGATAGGAAAGACTGGAATAGGATTACATACCCTCACATTTCATCCTAAATTCTTCTAGACTATTTAATTATGATATATTCATGTTAGCGTGGTAAAAATTAAAAGAAAAAAAAAAAAGCCAGTTTAGGTAGGTCTTTAGTGCTGATGCAATTCCTGCCAGCACTTGACCTATTTCAAATAGTTTTTAAATATATCAAAGCAAGGTTTACTTGTTTTTTCTATTGAGGGGTTCACTCTTTTATTAATTTTCTTTCTTATTTAAGCTAGAAATTACATGTGGAAGAGATATTAATTGAATGTTGATCACACTTTTAAAAAAGAATATAGACACAAGTTAGTTCTCATTGTATTAAAATTTCTTGAATTTTAGTCAAAATCAAGCATTTCTTTTAAGTTTCCATGAGGATACACACATACTTCTTTAAAAAAGTATACATCATCAAAACTGTTACATTACTTTTACTGTAAGATGATTCCTTCTATAATCAAAGTATTATTTGCTAGCCTACTACATCCAAGTCGACAGAGATTGAAAGATGGGTGCACGGAAAACAGGAGTGAGGTTTCACAAATAAAGAGATTACTTTTGTTTTGCTTCCCCTAGTGGAGGCTGGAAGAAAGGAAGGAGGGGAGTAACAGGAGGGACTGGGAGGCGTGAAAAGCCTTGATGGGACCATTACAGCACTTCACTTGTCAGAGCAGGATTCACAGATCTGAAAGGATACATTCAGAAGACATTAAAAGACAGTATTAAAAGTGACAAACCCTCAATGACCAGTGTAACATTTTGTAAAAGTTAGAGGGGTTTCTGAAGATTCTAGGTTTAGGTAACCAAGTGAATTGTAATGATTCAAAACAAAGAATACAGAAAAGACACAGAATGCAGGATAACCATGTGTTCAACACTGGACACAAAGTGTGATGTTCAGGTTGTGGAGCTGTCCAAAGTGTAACTATACACAGTATATTACTAGATAGTATAGTATCTAGCGTATTACTTAGTTGATGATATACTATTTAGATGAAGCCATGGAAGTAAAATGTTTTCTTACATACATATATTGCAGGAAGTGAAAAAAAAGGTCATTGAGAAATATCTACATGAAAACAGCTGGTAGAAAAAAAAGTGAAGCAGACCTAAAAGTTAGAGACGTAATATAAATAAAAGCTTCCATTTTTCAAAAGCAATGTGTTACACAAGTCTGCTGAGTGGTAAAACCAAAACTCAAATTTTGGTTTGTTGTCCATCCCTTTAACCAATATAGTATCACCATGATGGCAGCCATGACAAGACAAGTAATGCCCATTTTAGAGACTAACTAGGAATAAGCAAGTTTCCTTACCCTTTCCTTCTAACTCCGGACTAAACCACAGTGCATGTGTCAAGAGCCTCCCCATACCCCCAAAACACATTTATGCTTTTAAGAAGCTGGGGCTTCACTAAAAAGTACAATTATTTTTATAGCTAATAATATAAAGTGTTTTAAAGTGCTGGTAAATTTGGATCTTGACATAGTTATAGACAATATTTGAATAAATGAAAGCTAGCTAAGTTAAAGCTTATCAATCAGGTTCATTTACTCATCGTTATTTACTGTCTCTCATGAGCCAAGCACTAGGGATAAAATGGTGTCTAAAAACAAGCTTTAACGCTGTGTCTCTGAACAAACTGTGATGAAATTATGACACTTTTAGAGTTGCTCTGTCTTGTCTTGAGTGACTTTGTAAGCTACTTAATTAAAAATGTTTGTTACATATAATAGCATCTTGTAATACTGTGCTCCAAGAAAGAGGAAATAAACAATAAGTATAACACAAATATTCCTCTAAGTTTGAAAGCTTAACTTCAAATTATTTCAATAATGGCCTATACCTAAGTCCAGAATCCCTGTATTATTGTACCACCCCACTCACTAATAATGTCTTCATTCTTAGGGAGTTAAGACCTAACTGAACATACATAAGACAGTAATTTATATCATTTTCTCCTTAATTTGGGAATCAAATCCAAAGTTTTATACTAAATGTACAATAAATAAGAAAATTCCTTAATGATACTTTTGAGCCAGATATTTTTACAGTTTTAAACTAGCTTTTAGATGTAAATACAGCATAGGAAGAAAGGGGGGAATTGTTTTTAGAAGTTTAGGAAAAAAATTTCTTAAAAGTTTTAATATACACCTGAACATTAGCTTTAAGAATTTCTTGGGCAAAACAACTTTTACCTATTGATAAAATAAGGAGTTTCTACTCTTTTCTTCATCCAGGGAAATAACAGATTTCCCTCTATATGTTCATAAGAAATCTATGAGAAACAAACCATAAATCCATTTGACAGTTATACTTTCAAAATAATGGAAGATATGATATAGACAAATAACCTCTCAGCTCAGAAATGTTTTCCTTATCTAAATTAAATAAGAAAATCTATAAAGCCTATTAAAATATATAGCCAGGGGCTTCCCTGGTGGTCAAGTGGTTATGAATCTGCCTGCCAATGAAGGGCACATGGGTTTGATCCCTGGTCCGGGAAGATTCCACATGCGAAGGAGCAAGTAAGCCCATGCGTTCCAACTACTGAGTCCACTTGCCCTAGAACCCATGAGCCACAACAGAAGAAATCACCAGGTGAGAGGCCCGCCTGCTGCAGCTAGAGAGTGGCCTCTGCTCGCAGCAACCACAGAAAGCTCACTCACAGTAGCCAAGGCCTGGCTCAGCCAAAAATAAATAAATAAATCTTAATTAAACACACACACACACACACACACTGTTCAGTCGTAAGTCGTGTCTGACTCTTTGTGACCCCATGGGCCCTCCAGGCTCCTCTGTCCATGAGGTTCTCCAGGCAAGAATACTGGAGTGGGTTGCCATGTCCTTCTCCACACATATATATTTTATATATATAGCCCGGCATATATTAGACACTCAATTAAGTAGCTGCTATAATAAAACTGGCTTTTATTTATATGAATTTTATTTAATTGACTGCTTTGAAGCACATAGGGCATTTAATTCAACACCACGATCCAGGAAAAAAAATCACATTCCTTGGTATGGACTCTCCCTACGTCCAAAATTGGGGGTGGGATAGAATTTGTAAATTTACAACTGGTCACAACTACACAAGACAGTAAAAGTGACTCAACAGATTCAACATCATCACTACTGAAGCCATGTTAGGAACCAATCCTATTAGTTGGCACTGCCCTCCTTCACTGTATACGAGATATCTGTGTGCTCCCAGTTTCTACTGGATTTAAAAGTATGGGAGCTGGCACAAGAGCAGATACCTGAGAAACAATAAAAAAAAAATCAACAATTTTTCGCTGCAAAATAAGACTGGCTTTTTTGTAAGGATCATTTTAGAAACTTGAAAGCAAAAACTTTGCTGAATTTTCTACTGAAACAATCTTTCTGTGACTGCCTTTTCTGAAATTGAGGACAAGTGGTGCTTGTGTAACATGCATGAAAACAGAAATACTGCTCATCAGTAATTCTCCTTGATCCCTGAGATAATACAAGCATGTTCTATAGCACATATCTCTACAATGGCCCAAAGACCAGGAATAAGAAGAGAAAAAAGGCAACTGTGATGTCAATACCATTTCTTCAGTGTATTTAGCCAGAAATCGGTAAGCTCCGATCATCCCAGACACTACTGTCATTCCCTGTCCTTATACTTCTATTAACCACTTCTCTAGAATTAAAAAATTACAAGATGAAATCCCTCATTTCCTAACCCAAACTCACTAGGAACTTAAGAGGAGTTTAGCTCTTAAAACTAAGATCACCAAACTTCACAAACAGTACACACAGTACTTTAGCGTGTAAAAAACAGCAGAAGAGCATTACACAGAATAGCTGTAAAGGCCGTAGGACAAAATTCAGACTTTGCAAACAACACAACCAGAGTACCTTCTACAGGTAGAGATAACATTTAACAATGGTGTATAATTGATATTATAGGTTAAACATAGAATTATCACATGACCCAGCAATTCTACTCCTAGGTATATATTTCCAAGAGAAATAAAAAACATATGTCCATATAACTTTTACACAAGCATTCATAGTAGTAGTATCCGTAATAGCCAAAGAGCACAAACAACTCAAGCATCCATCAATTGATGAATGGATAAATAAAAGGTGATATATCCACACAGTGGAGTATTTTTTGGCAATAAAAAGAAGTACTGATATATGCTACAACCTGAATAAACCTTGAAAACAGTATACTAAGTGAAAGAAGCCAGTCAAAAAAGACACATTATTTATTTTATCTATATAAAATCTACAGGACAGGCAAGCATACAGAAGGAGATTCATGTTTGCCTAGAGTTGGGGTGGTGGGGATACTGGCAGGAGTGACTGCTAATGGGTCTTGGGTTTCTTGTGGGGATGACAAAGATGATCTAAAATTGACTGTGGCACTGGGACACACAACTCTGTGGGTGAACTAAAAACCACTGAATTGTACATTTTAAACAGGTGAACTGTATGCTATGTGAATCATATCTGACTAGTTATTTTAAAAATCAATTTTGTGCTACAAAAGTTGAAAAATAAACTATTAAAAAACAAACAACAATAACAAAAACCTAGTATTATTGTAAACAGCATGCCCAGCAAATCAAGAACAAAGATTATCCACTTATTCAACAAAAAATTTTACTGATATGAAATGTTTAATCAGATCTTGCTAATTTTCTAATAAAAGGTCTTGTATCAAGGAACTATGCTTATTCTCATACAGAAATTTTCACACACTTATAAATTAAACTGAAAAGATTCTCTGAAGAGCTCATATCACAGATTTCATAAGCCATGATAAAGAGAAGCATAAAATTAAATGTAAAACAGATTTCATTATAAAATCTTTTAGAGTGAATATATAACCTCTCAGATGAGTTAGCGAACTAATATCAACAATTGAAGAAAGAGTTTTCCACACAATAATAGTGTTCTGAAGACATGTTCATTTTCAGTTATTCATATCTAATCAGGAACTGTGATATCTTAATATACCAATGATAAAACAAAATCTTCTGTGAAACGAAAGAAAGACTTCTATTAACCTATATTCACAAAAACAGAAAACTTTTAAAATAAAACTTTAAAAAATTATTTAAAAAGCACTTCAGACTTATTTTGTTAGTTCTGACTGGTATTTTTCCTTCACATTAGAATATTTTTAAGTGAAAGCTGAATAACAGGCTAAATACAAATCTTCAATGAACATACACATGATCTGAAGAAACCACAAGATGACAAAATATCTTTTAAGCAGAGCTTCTCAAAAGTAGGGAGATTGTATGTAAGAGGAAATTTCTAGACTAAGTTTGTACATTAAGAAAAAGAGAAAAGAATTATAAGGCCACCAGAGAAAAAAGGAAAAAGAGAAGACACGCAGAAAGAGTCCAAGTCAACAAAATTTAAATGAAAAGACCACAGTAAGGTGAAAAATAACCCTAATTTCCTAAAGTGAGTTATTCGTAGCAGTTGTTATAAAGAATTACCAAAAGATATGTGAAGGAATTGGCAAGACTCTAAATGTTACCATCTTTCAATATAATACTATGAAAAACTTTACCATCTGAGGAAATGTAATATGGAATAATAAAGATCCTAACACCATCAGCTTGTTATCTTGTTTAATGTAACAAGTTTTTCTCAATTATAAAAAGAAATACATTTTAAAGTTAAACAGCTAATTATGAAAAACAATACAAGCTCTATGAAGACATTTTCTAACTTCAAGACAAAGTTAAACCTATGACTGTAAGAAAAAAGTCCCTAACTGGTCATGCAAATACTAATATTTGAAAATATATACATATCTATTACCTTACTCTTTGTTGCAACTTGAAAGGGAATAAGTATATGTAAGAAATTAAGATCCTATTTTTCTATAATAAAATGGCAATGTAGCTCAATTGTTTTTTTCACCAATTTCTGAGATAAGAATATTATCTCTAAAAGCCTTTAATGTATATAGTTTATATATTCAGAATACAAAGAATTAGATAAATAAGAGCTACTTCAAGTACTGACCATTACTTCCACTACAGATGGCTAAAATCAAGTAATATACAAATTTAAATGACTTACATTGTTGTTACGAGTTTCTACAGCAGGGAATTTTCTGACTATGAATTTCACAGCAGATTCCAGGTTTTTGTCAATAAGGTAGGATGGTTTTGCCTTGGGGTCTCCACAAGCCTATAAAACAACAGTAATAAAAAAAAGTGAAATGCATCGTTTTTCTAAAACCAAAAAATAATAGCAAATCTGTAATTAGAAATTAGAGAGATACTTGTTTTTGGTGAGCAGGTGATAAAATGAATAGGCAAAGTGCAGGGATTGTCACAGCTGAAATATGCAATGGGAGACAGTACAGAGATGTTCTTCTACTGAAAAAAAATGCATGGAAAGTTTCAAAGCAGTTAGCGCAGAACAGCAGTGAAGGAAAAAGCTCAAACCTAAAAAAAAAAAAGAAAAGAAAAAGAAAAAAAAATTCTTGGTTTGAGGTAGGATTGTATTCATCTGAAGCTAATAAAGTATGACAAAATTAAATATTCAATAAGAGTACTAGAAATGTTTCTATGTGTTATATAATAAAAGCTTATGTTTAAATGTCTTTTCCAAAATGTTCTCCTCATTCACTCTAAACATTTTAAATACAAGAGCCCTAGTTCAAAAGAACTGGAAGGCGCTAAAACTGGCCTTATAGTATTAACTTGTGTTGCCGAAAATCTGAGTTACAACATTGTTTTCCATCATACCAGCAGCACTTCAAACAATGAAATCTACATCTATTCTATATCTCATAAGCACAGAACAAATGGAAATGTTTACATTTTGACCACATCAGCAGTACAGCATTCTCTGTATTAAACTGTAAAGCATTGTACAAATGTAAGGCATTTTTATTAGAAAGAACTTTTTATCTGAACTATTAGCAATACAGAATAATCTTCAATACTGTTCAGTTTCATTCTGTGACATTATTAACTGCTTCCTAGTGAATTACTAAAATGGTAACATTTCTACTTAACTTCATTGTATTTTAAAGAGGGTATGTCCTTTGAAAAGTTATCTATTATGTGTGAGGAAATACAATACTGTAATTTAATGATTTTTCACTGTTTACTATAGCTATGTTGTGGATTGCAGAAAGAGAAGTTATGAAACATGAAACTGATCTGAAAGCGGGCAAGCGGGCAAAGGGAAGGTGAAAAGCTTTGCAAACCTTCCAAACTTGTCCTTGCTGGGGAAGCATTGTAATAAAAAGAGAGAAAATTACTTGTAAACAATGACTGTCAAACTCTGACATACGTTTCAGTAGAGAACTTATGCACTGCAGACTATGAATAACAAAACAAGATGGAAACTATATGGTGCTACAATTTTAAAGGTATTCTAAGCAGCAAGTTTTAGTACACAATAAGTATAGAGTTTATATTATTCATATATATTTAAATACTACTGTGAGGTGTACAACCATGTCAGTTTCTTGGTGCTCTTTCTAAATAACTTAAAAATAATACTAGAAGGAAAAATAAAGACTACATGCAAGTATAAAAACAGGAGCAAAACCATCAGTGAAATTTTACATACCTTAAAAAGAAACGGTAGCCAAGAATAAAAATAAGTCGTTATTGGATGACTTCTGCACTTTAGCTCAAATTCCAACTGTTTTTCAAATATCAACTAACTCCTTACCAAGCCCAAGTATAAAAATCAATGCAAAAATTCCTATATTTTCCAAAAGGAAATAGGAATGGAGTAAGAATTATCTTAATTCTCAAACATAATTAGATAAAACAAAACTAACTATAAGAAATTTAGAACTTCATAATCTTTAACCAGACTGACACAAAGCTATTGTATAAATTTCATTTCAATATCATAAATACTAATATATCTGACTTTTCCTCAGAGTCAGCTTTTTAAACTAGCTTAAAATACTATTTCTCATAAATTAATCTTCCAATTAACCCACATCCCCCAAAATATTATATATAGGAATAACTGAGAGCCACATAACTAAGAATTTGTACCAATGGAAATAGCTACATATTAGCAATTTCTTGTATCAATGATAAAATGAAAACCAAGTCTCAAGAACATGCCTGAGGTAGTACAGAATACTAAAGTGATTCCAAATTCTTTTTAAATATTATGTATCATCTTTCATACTCTAATTATTTTAAAATTCAGTTATTCGTTCTAACAATATAAGTGAAATAACTAATAAAATATAATAGACTACCATACCCATTCCCAGAGATCACGAATTTTATTGTGTAAGAATTTAATCAAGTAACTAATAAGATATATCTGTATATAAACAGCTCTTCCTTACTGCCCAGAAAATAAAAAGAATGGAATTTCATTTCAGTGGAAAAATAAGTGGTTATATGGTCTTTCCTTGGAATTAATTTAACCTTTTCCCACACTCCTCACTGAGCCATATTTAAACAAACTACGCTGGGAGACAGTGTGCCATAAAGATGAAGAACACAGACCCCGGAAGAGAAGACTAAATTTCAGTCGTCACCACTTACTATCCATGGGACGATCCATACTTGAATATATTACGACACATCGCCTAACCTCAATTTCTTCATGTGTAAATGGGGAAATCAGTATTTACCTAATAGCTACAATTATAATTACCTAAGTAAAAGTCTTATGTGAATAGTAACCACTGAATAGTCTTTAACATAGTAAACAGAATTAGAAATAATGACTAAGATTCTTTCCTCCAATCATTTATTCTTTATATACCCCAAGTCTAAACATAACCAAATTTGCTTTACTCATAGAAAACGAGTAGCCTAGTAGTTAAGAACATGAGTTATAAGATAGGCTGTCCATGTTCAAATCCTGGCTCCTAGCTATAACCATAAACGAGTAATTTTCTGTGCCTCAGTTTCTTCATCTGTTAAATAAATCATAATTGCAATCTACCCTAAAAAGTTTTTGCCCATTAGATTAGTATCTGTGGGTGCTTATGGGTGTGTGTGTGCATATGAGCAGAATTTTTAAGGGTATCTGGCATACTACATTCACTCAAAAAATGCCAATAAAAAAACAAGATTCACAGACACTATACAAGAGTACTAGGCACCATTTTATTTTTTTCTGAAATCAACCTACTCGAGATACCAATAGAGACATTTGCAAATACTCAGGCAAAAAAAAAAGTGCAAGAAAAAAAACAAAACTTGACTAAAAGCTAGTATTTAGGTAACTACATCTTGGCAAAAAGCCATTCTTAATAATTAACTGAAGAATAATGTCCTACCATACTGAAAGAATGCAAATATCCCAATACAAATATCCCAACTAACCAGATGTCTCAGTTTATAGAGATTAAATCTTCTTCACTCTAAGATTTTCATTTTAATGACACCAACACAAAGAAATCATAAGATAATAACCTGTATTTTAAAAACACGGCCTGCAGTTGGTACACCTAAAACTCTTACCTCTTCCTCCTACAGTAACATTACACAAAACTCATCTTTCACTCTTAAAAGTATTACCCTTTGAAATAACATATTTAATAAAATGATAGGGGATTCCTTGGCAATCCAGTGGTTATAACCCTGAGCTTTTACTGCCGAAGACCCAGGTTCAATCCCTGGTTGGGGAACTAGGATCCCACAAGCCACAAGTTGCAGCCAAAAAAGAAAAAAGAAAGGAAAAAAAAAAATTTGAATATACTACTATACTTAGTTATCAGTATATTTTAAACTAATATATTCCAGAAAGGCTTGCCACAAAGACTGAATCAAAAGGTTTGATATATTCAATTAAACTAGAGTACATCTAACCTGTCCATCACCCCACCCTCCAAAAAAAACAAAAGGGGAGTAAAGGACAAAATTTTGTCTAAACTCCTGAATCTCATAGCTCTACAAAAGGAGGAAAAAAAAAAAAAGCTTTTGCATAATTGGTTAAGGGGTTGCCCAAATGGCTCAGTGGTAAAGAATCCACCTCCCAATGCAGGAGACTCAGGTTTAGTCTTTGGGTTGGGAAAATCCCCCAAAGGAGGAAATAGGAACCCACCCCAGTATTCTTGCCTGGGAAATCACATGGAACAGAGGAGCCTGGAGAGCTACAGTCCATGGGGTCACAAAAGAGTCAGACACACTTAGCAACTAAAACAACAACAATAACTGGCTAAAAGGGGTATTTCATCAAGAAGCAAACAGGAAACTAAACTATATCTGTAATTTTAGAATTGTTGTAAAAAGCACCACTCTAAATCCTTATTTTATCTTTACTCAGCATGATTTCATAATGCATAAAGCATAAATATCAGAATTTAAAATTCCAGAAGATCTAAAGCAAATTTAAATATTTATACACTTAAATTTCCAGTTTTCAGAACTGAAACTTTATTTCCCATGAATATTCTAATTATCTTTAAATTTAACAAAGCTAAGACTAATCTGGCAGATAAAATTATACTAGTGTTAAAGGACGTACTTAAATGTAATAATCAATAACTATCTCTAAGTGGATCACAGCCCATACAGCCTTAGGCAAGTTGCTTCCCTGAGCCTTAGTACTTTAACCCATAAATTAAGGATACTATTATTACCTACTTAATAAGGTAGGTTGTTCAGATTTTTAAAAGACAAAATACACAAAAAGTGCTTATTCCAGGTGCCTGACACACAAATTCTTATAAGTTTTAATTATCTTCTATTTTTTTTAAATAGAACTTTTCACAACAGATGGATATCTATAATGAGTTCCTAATTATCAAAAAAGATCATGCATTTAACCAAATTAATGTTAGTGTTGTCAATTTAGTATTTCTTAGTTCATTTTTTTCACAAAACACAAATATAATGTTATTATCCAAAATAAACAACAAAGACGTTTCAGAAAACCACATATTATTTTATTCAGGCCACAAAATAAACATCTTTGATTAAAAACCTCAAAATCAGACTTAATATAGTTTTAAAGTATGACTTTTCAACAAATTTTCCTGCCAAATCTACCACTGAAATCCCTTCCAAGGTCTTTCCTTGGGTTGTCACAATACAGATTACGTACCACAGCTTAACTTTGCATGGTTAATGCTACATATTTTTCCAAGAACTTCCTTACCACGATGTTTAAAAAATAAAAATTAAAAGTATAGAAACAGTCCTCTATGCATAAGAGATTAAGCAACAATCAAGAGAAAACAAAACAGTAAGGATTATAAGAGTCAAGAGTAAAAGGAACATTTACTAGGCACCTGTTGCATGTAAAACATCTTGGTTTAGAAATTATCTCAATCTTTACTCAACAGAGAGAAAAGGAGCATCAGAAATTAAGTGACTTGCTCAGGGCTTTATGATTACTAACTTTGAGTACTCAAGTATTTCAAAACACTAAAAACAAAACAAACAAAAAAACACTAAAAACATTTACTGAAAAATATATACACCAAAAAAAGTAAGTAAAAATTGTTCCATTACCTCAGCTGCTCAAAATTTTTATTGAAGTAATCATTATTAAAGGAAAAAAAATCTGATTACTTCAATCAATTTTATTTTTTAATTTCCACTCTACCTTAAAATACATTCCTTTGCCAAAATATTACAGAACAAAATAATTTCTTTTAATACAGTAACTTAATTGGAAAAAAACATGAACAAAGTCCCAGGGATCAGAATGAGAAGGCTATTTGTGAGAGTATAGGAAAGAAATCAGCCTCACCTGAATCGTATTAGGAAAGGGAAAAATACAAAATGTGATCAAGATGAAAGATGAATTTAACTTTTACTCCACAAATAAGAAATAATAAACCTGTGTTAAAACAGGTTTTGCAAAACTGAAGGTACAAGGGGACTAAAATTCTCCCTTGAGTCTTCAACAAATTGATACTAACGCCTAGAGGAAAAATGGACATCACTTAAGACCATGGATTGTAAAAGCAACTTGCCTATAACTCTTTTATTTTCTAATTTTAAAAATAATGAATTTCAGTGTGCAACTTTCCAGTAAGTATTAAAAAAAATCTAAAAAAAAAAAAACAACCTATCAAGACCAAAACAAGCCTCAAATTCTAATAATACTGATTAAATTTTTCATTTTTTTTTCATGCATATCACCCACATTTTGGCCAATCAATCTGCTTGCAACTTCCCCCTTGAGATTGGGTAGGTGAAAAAAAAAGGGGGCAGGAAAAGAAAAAAAGTAACCCACTTCTATAGTTTGGATTAAAAAACTTGATAGGAAAGTAATGGAAATTACTGGAAATGCTTTAAAATTAATGTAATTTTATAAATCATCTCTTATAGAGTCAATAATAGCTGATTTAAAGGTATATAAATATTATGATTATTGTTTCCTAAGGACAAGTTCTCAGAAAGTAATAAATATTTTGACTCATTATATATTTCAAAATTCTTTATTAAAAATTTTAATAAATCAAAGTTTCTAATTACCATTCAATACTCAAAAAGATGTCTATGTTACTGTTTTCAAACATTTCTCAGCTTCTCATATACAGAAACATTTCAGTTTATATCCAACAAAGAGTAAAGGTTATATGTGGTTACACTGTTAATATTCTAAAAGAAGTTGGTCTTTAAAAGACTGCTGGGAAACATACTTCTGAAGAACAAATACTTATTTTATATTAGCAGTAAGTAGATATCAAACTATAATACCAGGCAGTAAAAAGGAATAACTAAGTAATGTTTCTAAAGATGGTATAGACCTGGATTTATTAGGAAAAAGTGAACACTTAGTACTTGCCCACTATGTTTCAAGCTCCAGAAATATCCAACATCTATTCACGTCTTACTCTTGTGCCAGGCACTATATTAGCACTTTGTGAATTAACCCATTTAATTCTCAACTTTATAATGCTAATTAAAGAGTATTCCACACGTGGGAAAACAGGAATATCTAAGATTGCAAGAATTAGAGTCAGCAAGACTAACATGGCTTAGAAAACCAAAAAATGTAACTTGAAGTGTACGAGAAGCTGAGAGCAAATAAGCACCCTGTAGATGGTTTTGCTAGTACAGAGTCTATGTGCAGCCGAGCATTCCAGGAATTTAGTTATCCCTCAAAATCAAAATTAAATCATTGCAATTATCAGAAAAAGAAATCAGAAGTATTAAAAAGTTAATTTTACTTATTTCAGTGGTTTTTCAGAACAACTTCAGGGGCTTTTGCTTATTCAGTAGATTTGGGTCATGATCCAGATGTACTTTTAAAAACCTTTTAAAATGATTATGTTATGTATTTCTGACCAAGAACCAAGGGGCTCCTCAATTTATAAATAAAGGAACTCTAACTCAGAAAGATTAAACAACTTGTCCAAAGTTTAAAAAAAAAAAAAAAAAGTACCAAGGTTTTATCCAGAATCTAGCCCTCTCAACCCACAGAATGCTACAAGTATGGGGGAAAAAAAAACAGAAGTTTAGAGTCTATATGCCAGCAAAAAGGATTAATACAGGATTTTAAAACTTTATATATTTTATATCTTTATATATTCTACTGAACAAAAGTTTGGAATCTTGAATGACTGACTATTCCTTGTCATTGCCTAGCTGAAGTTTCTATTCATACTTCAAAACCAAGCACTAAAGTCACTATCTCTTCTTCCCATCTCCCCCAGACAGGAATCTTTAACTCCGTTCTCAAGACACCCACAACAACACTTAATCACTGCATTTTAGTTAATTATCTACACATCTGTCTCACCCACTACAATATGAATTTCTTGGCACTGGAGACTGTATCGTAATTTGTTTTCCCAGTGTCCAGGAAGCCTTTCAACAAATGAATGAATGAAAACTCCCAATATTTGCTACTAACTGAAAGAATAGCTCATCATATGACTTCCAAAGTTTTATTAAAGATATAATTTTATTACTGTCAAGTATCTAAAATAATCAAGTATGCAATAAGAAGATACTTTCCAAGACTTAAAACAAGATATTCCTTCAAAAACTTTAACCCGTTATATATTTCAAAATTATTAAAAATGTTAATGATTCAAATAAAAGTTACTGTCATTCAGTTCTCAAGATGTATATGCCATTTTCTGCTGTTCAATTCTCCTTATAAACTTGCAATTTAAGAGACTGTTAAGTTTAACTTATTGAAGTAAAACATTTCAGTACAATAGTATTTAAAGACATGATTTAGAAGATTCTCTGTCATATTAAGTGAGTCAAAATTAATAATTACAATACTGCAAATTCCTAATAGGATCAAAATTAAGAAGATCTTACTACATTTACTAAAATGACAACATTAAAACCCGTCAACAAAAAAACACATCTTGGGAACAGAAAAGAATAGTACTAATTTTGTAAAGTTCAAGACAGAAAGAAACACACTTATTGGTTGTACTTCCTTAATGGCATTTCTTTTATTTCATGCAGGTTTCTCAATGGAAAAAAAAAGTTGCCATCTGACTTTAAAAATCCAAATGTAGAATGTATACTTGAAATCTCAAGAGACAAAGCCTCTTCAGTGAAGAGACGCCTGTACACATCCTTACAATGAAGGAGGGTAAGCGCTGTCTCACTGTCTGAGCTCACACCTTCTTCCTGTCTTATACGTGCTCTTCCCTCAAGCAAGGGTTTCTCTTAGTTTTCAGTTTTCTTAGTGTTATTCCTATGGTTAGTCTTCTCAGTTTGTGCTTTTAATATGTCATGGGCTAATTTTAGAAATAATCACAAAGAAAAAAATCCATATAATATAAAAAGTAAATATAAAATATTTACAAGTTCCCCAAAATGTCAATAAATTGAATTTTAA
Source organism: Bos mutus (assembly GCF_027580195.1). Classification (NCBI taxonomy): domain Eukaryota; kingdom Metazoa; phylum Chordata; class Mammalia; order Artiodactyla; family Bovidae; genus Bos; species Bos mutus. The sequence goes on from NC_091618.1 coordinate 122,445,504, forward strand.
ATTTCCTAATTCTAAACTATTTCTCATTTCAATATACTACAAAGCTAAATAGAAGTCTTTAATAATCACTGGTGGACTGTTAATTATAACCTCAATGACTTTTCATAACAAACCCATACAAAGTTCATATAAAAGTAGTCTACAGTAAATAAGAAAATTATTTCTATAATTGCCTATTTCTTTTAGGTTAAGATTATTGTGTGTTCAAAATTATATGTGCCAGAAAAATTTCACTAATGATTATAATCTAATGACAAAAATAAATTAAGAGCCCAGACTTAGCAGTTAAGAAAGAAAGGAGTCAATCCAAACTTTCATTTTTCAGAGTAAGACTTGGACAAGTTAACCAAATTCAACCGCTTTATCTAGAGAATAAATCACAGATCTAGAGAATAAATCACAGATCTGTAGACAACTAAAAGAAAAAAAATTTTTAATTTAGGATATAATAGAGATTCAATAAATAGCCAGCATTACTTTTACTTTTATTACATGTTCTTTTTGCTAAAGAAAGACATAAAAGGGAAGCCTGGCATGCTGCAGTTCATGGAGTTGCAGTCAGACATGACTTAGCAACTGAACAACAACAAAGAGAGAAAACTATTTTTAACATATAAATGTACACCTACTGAACATGATCTGAAATTATTGTTGGAATTTACTTAACACTAACACTGCAAGTAAATTATCAAACAAGAATACAAATTAAATTTTCAATCACCCTTGCCAGTAAAGACAAAAATTTTCAATACCAATACTTTCTCATCTGAGCCTCCTCATTTTCCACATATTGCATGTAGCTAACTAAATATGTCCATCCTTTTAATTTTCTTAAAATATAAATATACAAGCAACAGATTAAGAATCCTAATTTCATTTATATGTAAACTGTACCATGCTGCTTCTTCATTTTTGGAAATAATCTATTTTAGTCATAATATAATAAAATATACATGCACATATGTTAGCATTTGTACAAAAAATTGTATAAGTATACCCTTGTGGCTCAGACGGTAAAGCGTCTGCCTACAATGTGGGAGACCCGGGTTCAATCCCTGGGTCGGGAAGATCTCCTGGAGAAGGAAATGGCAACCCACTCCAGTATTCTTGCCTGGAAAATTCCATGGACAGAGAAGCCTGGTAGTCTAGAGTCCATGGGGTGGCAAAGAGTCGAACACAACTGAGCAACTTCACTTCACTTCACATACACAGCTTATTTTTTAAAAGTGGGAGATGAACAGGCAGAGAATTTCTGAAGTCATATGAGTTTTTGACAATAACAAGTATTCCTTCTGTAATCATTTAAAAAATTTATTATTTAAGTTATTTAACAATTCCACAAAGGAAACAAAAGGTGGACAATTTACCACTGCCACTTAAAAATAATAAAAATAAGCCTCTTTCCTAAGTATTTTTCAGTGATCTTTATCTCCTCAGCCTACCAACCAGTATAACAAGAAACAGAATTATTAAATCCTCATTTTTACAAGCAGCTTCCTTGAAAAGTAAGGAAGTAGGATTTGTTTACATAAATATATACATGTTTTATATATATATATAGAGAGAGAGAACTTAAATACAGATGATGGAGAGACAATGCTTTCTTAACATGTTTAAAGGTTTTGATACTAAAAATCTCCCTGAGGAAAAAATCTTATAGGTACTAACAGTACTTCTACAACTTGCCAGAATCCAATCTTTGAACATGCTTTCTTCTCCTGATTAACCCACACAGAAAGTAAGGCCCTTAAATGAGGAGAAATGTAACACTGAAAGGGAAGACTAAAGCTGATTCCCCTTTCTTTACCCTGATTGCATACTTCACATACATTTTTTTTACCTCCATTAGATAAGCAGATATCAGGTAAAGACTTTCAATTTTACACTGCTATTAACTTCTTTACTCATAAAATAAATTTATCCAAAATCACGGGCAAAAGCCTGTAATAAAAATACTCCATTAAAAAGAAGTTTGCAATAGCTGGATAGGTATTTTCACCTTTCTGTCCTTTAGAATTGAGGCAGTAATTTAACAAGATGAAAAATACGAAAAGTATTAACTGAGACCTTTTTGGTATAGAATTATCAAGTTCATGTTGGTGATGGCGTAGGAAAAAATAGAAAAAAGTAAGAAGGAATAAACATACACACACACACAAAATTAAGCTCAGCTAAAAAATGTTTCCTTTTTGGAATTTTGGTCTATGTGTTTGCTAAACAGCAGTAAAATTTCAGAAAAAAACAAATGTTGCTCCCAAAAGTTACTGAGAGTCCTAAACAAATACCATCTTACATTCATATAAGTTTTAAACTATTTTCACATTGTTATAATTTTTTATCTTCACAGTCTTGTGCAGTAGACAGATCATGTATTACCATCCCTGTATTAAGAAAAACTAAACTGAGCTCAGTTAAACTGTTTAAAATGGGTCTTAACTTCTACTTTGTAAAGATAACATAATCAGAGTTGGAACAGACTTGAGTGTTCCTTTCAGTTAATTTTCCCCCATCTCACAGATGAAAAACAATGAAGCTCAAGGAAGTCAAGACACCCACCCAATATTATAAAACTCTCAGTGACATACTGAAGACTGGAAGGCAGGTCTCCTAACTTCTGGCTTGATACTCTTTACTTCACCACACTGCCCTGCCATATCACAATGAGTGATATACAAGTAGCCTGAAATGTTAAAAGTCACTATATAAGTGGGTAGTAGTATTAGCTCCAAAAAAGGGAAGACATTTTTAATTTTTAAAAAATTATGACATTATGAAATAAACAAATTTAAATGTAAAACTACCTACCACCTTTACCTTTTCCCCCTAAAATCCTCCTTCACATCTTCTTAAATCTCTGATTTGATTACAAATTCTTAAAATTTTCATAACCTGTACATATTTGTTCATTGTTGTTTAATCACTCAGTGGTGTCCGACTCCTTTGAGACCCCATGGACTATAATCACAAGGCCCCTTTGTTGGTGGGATTTCCCAGCCAAGAATACTGGAGTGGGTTGCTATTTCCTTCTCCAGCCTGTACATATTAAGATATCAAAAATTACTCAATTGATAAAATTTTATTTCAAAAAGCAAAATATTTTTCAGGGGCCATGCTACATTCATTCCCCTAAGTATTAAAGCCTCTTATTCTTGGTTATAGTAACTCAAAGTTATTTTATTGATACCTAAGTCACTGAAATATTTTTCACTCTATATGCTCACTAAAATATTGCCATTGCAGACTTTTAGTTGAAACAGTAATCAGATCTGATAGACAATCTAATGCAAACACGAATTAATGAAAATGTGGTAAATGACTGGCAGACATGTATTATGCGGTAGAAGGGTTTTTTTTTTTTTTTTTTTTTTTGGACTATAAGAGATTGAGATTGAAAAGATTACGTGGGTTTATACTGCCATAAAAATGTAGACAGCACGAACCTTATAAACACATGGTAAACAGATCTTATTCACTTTTGGGGGCAAGATTTTTGAACAAATGTTTCAATCCCAGTCAGCCAGGAAGATACGCCAGCCTTTATACACAGCTCTATACAGGCTGAAAGACTCAAAATCCATCTGATGTATTTGTATATAAAATCACGTGAGGAGGGCAGATCAAAAGCTATTATTATTAAAATTAGAGCAAGATTACACATACACACTCATATATATGTTGCATATACATACATACATAATATGCATAATGTATTCATCCTTTTCAACAAGTCCTAACTGAAAGCTTCATGGACCACATAAGACCTCAAGTGGTAGTAATTAAAAAATGAGTAACACAGCCCCCACTGAGCGGGAACTCACAATCACTCAGACAAGGTAGAAGTATTTCTCAAGAAATTATAAATGTGTTAAGTGCTGAAATATAACATTTCAATAATTCAAAATATTAGACACTTGGATATAATGATCAACTCACTTTAAATTGTACTAGTTCAATAATGCAAGAGCCTAAAGTTTCTCAAAAGAGGAAGTGAAAAAACAGGCTTTTGAGAAAAGGCAGTGAACTGAAGCATCTGAACGCTTAGAATTTAGTCTAATCTTAGATGATTTATGAAGATGAAATTTGTAAAATCCGACTATTTTCATGCCATAAAAATGTGTAACGAATGCTTTAAAAAGAGGAATTTTGCCTAAATACCCGAATCACTTTTGATGTTACTCTCACTTCCTCTTTTGGAAACCATCATAACCATTTCCTTTAACCACAATACCACACGTCTAGTAACTTTTAGCGACGTTTGTCTTGCTTGTTTCTTTGCACAAAGATCGTATAGGAACGAATTTCCAAGTTAAAGAGCATCTCACAAAAAAGTTCAGGTCAATGAACCTGTAAGTAATACTATCTAAAATTATTACAAACTTACATAAACTTATAACCAAGTCTCTTCTCGGTAAATGCAGAGGGTTTCACTGGAATGACCCTGAGCTCCTGTCACACAAAATATTAAGTGTGAAGAGGCATTTTACTCTCCAGAGTGCACTAGGTTTAAAGTCAACCAATCCTCATATTCAGGGATGCCAATGGAACACAGCCATCGCTGCACAAAATTTATCCCTATTAAACCAGGACAGACTTCTCCTCTAGAATTTCAGTGTCTTACATCAAATTGCTGAAATAGGTCAGTTTTATATTGAACTCCATCATACGAATTTTTAAGTATTTTTTTCTTCAGGGGCCCTAATTTACAAGGGCTACAACTCTACTGCTACGATTAAACTAAAAGGAAATATTCAGAATGCATTAAAAAGCAAAAAAAAAAATAATTATTAAGATATAACATCAAATACACACTGGAAACTGTCAGGATCTAACTTGCATCAAAAAATCTTAAGTTTTCTCTTTATCAAATTACTAAAAACTTACTAACTTTGCCTTAAAAGGAATGGAATTCTGGTCTTTCTTTTCTAAAGTAAATTAATGTAATATTTGCTCTTTTAACCTATTTTTCTTAACTCCAACTCAGCCTTCCATTCCTTAATCTTGCAAAGCCATGTAAAGACGTTCAATGGGCCTATTAGCTAGAGCTCCTCAAATGATCAGACTACACCATAAAATCAGCATAATAGCAACACAATCACAGCTTTTATTTTGTATAGACACCAAACGTAAAGAAATTTAAGAAACGATGTTTCGGTATTATCGACATGGTTGGAAAAACTAAGATGAGGAGGAGTAAAGAGAAAAGAGAGAAGAAGGCTGTTATTCCTGTCCTAGTGACTCACAACCCAAAAGTATTTCAGGAGAAAACTGGTTCCACCCTCACTACCACCTCCTTTCCACCTTCAAAATGAAATACTTCTAAATCGTCAACACACTCTTAAATGGCTTTTATTTGGCAATCCAGAATAAAATGGCCAAGTGGTGGAGATGCAGGGCTCATCCAAATGAGCCATTCCCTTCTCACATTCCCACTTACATCCAAAAGAACTGAGGGGAAAAAAAAAAAAAAAAACTGCTACCATCTCCGCCAGATTTCTACCATTCGATCTCAGTTATGGAACACCCAAGTTTTCCTATCCCCCTCCTAGGATCTCATCCATCCTCCTCCCTTTCGCGCAGACCCAGTTCCGGGGGCCCGGGGGCCAGGGCGCCGAGGAGGGGGCGGCAGCGGCGCCGGCGCCCCTCACCCCGCGCCGGGCCGGCCAGTTCCCAGTGCTGGGAGCGGGCAAATGGCTGCTCTCCGCCCCTGGCCGGCCCGCGAGCCGGCGGGAGAGACGCCAGGGCTCCGCATTAGGCCGCGGCGCACCCCGGCAATCCCGGTGGGGCCTGCGGCCGCGAGGCCGTGCTTTCTGCCCCGGGCGCCGCCCGCCGCCCCCATTGCCCAGGCCTCCCCTGCCCTCCATCCCGCCTCCGCCTGCCCGCCGGCCCCGCCGAGGCCTCGCCGGCCCGTGCGCACCTTCTTGATGTTGTAGAGGCGGGTGAGCATGCCGACGCCCCGGTCGTTGAGGATGGTGAGCTTCTCCGCCAGCTTCTGCTGACTAGGCTGCAGCACGGAGCGCGACATGGTGGCGGCGGTGGTGGTAGTGGTGGTGGCGACGGCGGCGGTGGCGGTGGTGGGGCCGGCGCCGCCGGCCTCGCGCCCAGTCACCGGCCCACGGCCTCCGCAGCTACCTCGGTTGGGCCTCCTCCCCTCCCGCCCGTGACCTCCGCCTCAGGGGAGCGCGCCCATGGCCCTCGCGCCCCAATCCCGTGCGGGAGGACAGAGCGAGCCGCGGCGGACGCCTCGTCGTCCCTTTTCCCGCAGCAGCCCGTGCCCCGGCAGCCTCCTGCCTTCGGTCCGCCGCCCTTCCGTCCCCACCCCCGGCGCTCTCCGCCCCAGCCCCCACCACCGAGCCGCCTTCCCCGGCTCCTCCACTAGGTGTGGCGGAGGCGGCGGCGTCTCAGGCGGCTGAGAACGAGGCCGCTTCCCCGCAGCCCCGGACGAGCGCTCGGTCACCTGATCTGCCGCGCCGGCGCCCTCGCGAGGCCGGACGGGGAACTGCGCCTAGTTGGGGCGGGTGGGGGCCTCGGCCCGCCTCGCGCGGCCTCGCTGCAGCCGCCGCTCGGGACGCGGCTCCGGCTCCACACGCGACCCAACCCGGCCTGGCCCGCCCACTGTCCGGGAAGCCTAAGCCCGACCTGATGAGGTTACGTTTTTTTGTCCGCCACACACCCCTCCGCTTTCAAGTTTCCAAAAGTTGCCTTTCCACCGCCTCCCTAAAGAAACCAGCAGAAGCCCGCGGGGAGGGGGCGGGGGCAGGGCGGGTTTTTTTTTCTGGCGAGTTTCGCCCGAGTGGGCTGGTGGCTTCATGCGCTTTTCCCTCCCACTGCTTGACAGACGCTCCGGCTGAACACAGCAGATGTGCTCTGCGAGGCGGCCTTCGCCTCTCCCTTCCTCCCCTTTCCAGCCTATCTCCCCCGCTTCAAGGCAGTTCAGGGGAGAGAGGGTCGGAAGCGAGGGCGACTCAAGTTCCTCAGATAATCAGAATCTGACATTTGTCGACGGGATTACCCCTCCGGAGAAGACGTCAATAGAAGAGGCCCTGGCCTGAGGGAGGCAGAAATAAATGTTTCTTCAAGTGCATGAAGGAACTTTCCTATTTTTTTTCTGGCCTCCACCCCAAATCCCACCCCTTCTTGGCAACATTCTGCTTTTCCATATTTTTTTTTTCCTTTTTTTCCTGATCAAACACCTCCCAGTCACACCCGAAGGCTGCCCCCTCTGATTCCAAAAGTGAGCAAAACCAAGGACTTATGTCATTGACTTGGGTGAGGAACTCCAGCAAAGAGGAGTCAAGCTGTTTTGATGGATTTTTTCGCCTTAATTTCGTTTGATGTATTAATTTTTAAGTAAGTGACAAAATATTCTGCCACCTTCAATAAACGACATTACAAAAGTAAGTGTCATTGGATTGATCAAAACACTTTATGGAAAGGAAATTGTGAGGAATATATTCTGAAACTTTTTAAAAATCTAGTGTATGTAGAGTTCCTTCAGAAATTTTCGTTTTAATATTACAAGATCAAGGCAGTAGACTGAACTTGATTTAAGGAGCTTCGAAAAGAGTCCTACATTCAGCGAAAAATCCTACCTGCCATTATACTTGGAGTCCTATACACAAAATTAACTTGAATGAAGGTTTTTTAATACAAACACCTCAGAGAGATCACCTATTGAGCTAGTATTAGTTATTAGCATATTGGGGGGATTTAATTTATCTGGTTGCATTCCAACTTCATAGTTTAAATATTAATTTAGAGAAGGTAAGAGTCTGGAACCTGAGATAGTGAGGGCAGACCTGGGAAGGAGAGGGTGTAGGGAGAGGGGTGGGGAATAAAGATGTGCTTTTTTCAGGGACCAAAGGCAAATTTAACCAGACAGAATTAGAGTCCTACATAGAAAGGTTATATCATTTTCTAGTTTTTCAAACGGAGAAGGCGATGGCACCCCACTCCAGTACTCTTGCCTGGAAAATCCCATGGACGGAGGAGCCTGGTAGGCTGCAGTCCATGGGGTCGCTAAGAGTCGGACACGACTGAGCGACTTCACTTTCACTTTTCACTTTCATGCATTGGAGAAGGAAATGGCAACCCACTCCAGTGTTCTTGCCTGGAGAATCCCAGGGATGGCAGAGCCTGGTGGGCTGCCCTCTGTGGGGTCGCACAGAGTCAGACACGACTGAAGCGACGCAGCAGCAGCAGTTTTTCAAAAGTGCTGTCTAGAGAGAACAATAAAATGGTGCCACATTAAAATCTGAACACAGCTGTCATTTAGAAAAGCCACTATCATGATTCCATATGAACTTGAACACTTGAAGCTGCTTATAACTCAGAAGCACCGGATAGAGGGAGAGCTCTGTAGATTCTAGTCTCATTGTTGAATTTTTATTATAACTAACTTTTAGACATACTGGTCCTAGATTGAATAGAATATTTATATTAGGTGTAAGTGAAGTATTCATAATTCTTGCATTTCTCTACATTTTGCATCAAAAAGGATTTTGTTACTGAGCCAACCCTTTTGAAGTTTACCCATATGTGTAGTGTGAGTGGGCTTCCCCAGTGGCTCAGCAGTGAAGAATCTGCCTCCAATGCAAGAAACCTGGGTTTGATGCCTGGGTGAGGAATATCCCCTGGAGGAGGACCCCACAACTCACTCCAGTATTCTTGCCTGGAGAAACCCATGGACAGAGGAGCCTGGCGGGCTACAGTCCATAGGATCACAAAGAGTCAAACACCACAGACGTGACTGAGCTCACGCATAATATAAAGTTTATTGGAAGTGCTAAGGTAATAATCATGTATTTTCCTATGCATATATGATTTTATGGCAAGTATAATTAGTATATGTCCTTTTATATTTCCTCTCAGTATTTCAGTCTTTGAAAACACGTCATACCATGTGAATCAGCCTATAAAGTTATTATAAAAATTGCCCATCTTGTAGATTTTTTTCTTCCTACTGTTTTCTGGAAAAGCAGAAACTTTTAAAAATGATTAGGAAACTTAGAAAAGATTAGATAAATTTTAAAAAGCTTGATTGACAATTTTATTTCCCTCATCATATAAAGCATAGTTTTCACAATTCCTTTGGTCCTAAAGATTTTCAAATTGTTTCACTTCAGTTAAGAGATTTCTGCTGTTTGTCCCTAGAACATAAGGCTTCAGAGAGATTTAGAAAGTAGATGATAGCTTTTTATTTGCAGTAATCATAGAAATTTAGCTAGCATAGACCAATAGGCCTTAAAAAGTGTGAATTTTACTGTATGTAAAGTATATCAATAAATCTGACTAGAAGTTACAAAACTGTGTTTTGAAAAATTATTTTTTCTTGAGAGAAGTATAAAAGTACCCACTGTAAGGAAAGTAAACATTTGAAAACCCAAACTGGAAAATATATAAATTGGAAGAAGAATAAGTTTGGCTTTATAGAAGAATTCATAATAGAATTATATTTTGTGACCCACAAATATATTTTACAATGATTCAGTTATAAAATCCTACTTATAAAATTTCAGAAACAAATCATGGATATGACATATAGCTTTTTATATATGTGTTATAAAATATTTGATCATTCATAGTAACAATTCTGGATGGATTTAAATGTAAATGTTTGAACAATAAACACTTAAAATGTACAAAATAATGTTATTCTGAGAGGAGATATGAAGCTGTGTAAGGTATAGATTTTAATCTCCCTGGCTCACATTCTGGGCTTCCCTGGTAGCTCATCTGGTAAAGAATCCACGTGCAATGTGGGAGACCTGGGTTTGGTCCCTGATTTGGGAAGATCCCCTGAAGAAGGGAATGGCTATCCACTACAGTATTCTGGTCTGAAGAATTCTGTGAACTATAGTCCATGGGGTTGCAAAGAGTAGGACACAACTGAGTAACTTTCACTTTCACTTGGGCTTCCCTAGTGGCTCAGTTGATGAAGAATCTGCCTGCAGTGCAGCAGACCCGGTTCGATCCCCTGGTCAGGAAATTTCCTGGAGAAGGAAATGGTAACCCACTCCAGTATTCTTGCCTGGAGAATCCCATGGACAAAGGAGCAGGAAAGGCTGCAGCCCATGGAATCACAAAGTCGGACACAACTGTGCAACTAACTCACTTTTTTTTTCAGCTCACATACTGGGTAAGCATAGAACTGTACATACACGAGGAAGTCTGATATAAAGCAGCCTGAGCTACAGGGCTACGAGAGAAGTCTAGAGAGAAGAGCCCCAAATTGAAGTTCCTAAGCGTGTGTGTATGTATTGTTCACATGACTTAGTTGCTCAGGCATGTCCAGCTCTTTGCCAGGCTCCTCGGTCCATGGAATTCTCTAGGCAGGAATACTGGAGTAGGTTGCCATTCCCATCTTTCAAGGGATCTTCCCAATGTAGAGATCGAGCCCAGGTTTCCTGCACTGCAGGCGGATTCTTCACTGTCTGAACCACCAGTGAAGCCCAAAGTTCCTAAGGATTATTCTAAAACTTAGGTTTGTTCAACTTTAATAAGTGCAAAATAATTTTAAGTGCAGGCAAATAATAGGAATGCCCATCACATACATGAAAGAACAAATAAAGTTGAAGGTAGAACAGAAAATATGTAGGCCTGTGATTGCTAAAGCAGGAGAAAAAAAAATTCAATGCGGAAGAAGTATAGAAAAAAATGGGAAAACTAAAGATAACTTTTGAGAACTTGAGGATAATAAAGATAATTTGAAATAGTTGTTGACTTTATTAATTATCCTTCAATGTCTCCTTCTTCCTTAGAATAAAGTCTACATCTCTCAGTCTCCCTTGCAGGCTATTCTTGCCACTAGGACATAAGTTTCAAGAACCTTAAAAGACTGCTGTGTTCTCTTTTTGCCAGTCTTCCCCTCTTATTTCATTCTGCCAAATGAAACAGGACACAGAGACCACTATCTCAATCCCTGAAGACAATGGCCACTCTGAGATGACAGAACATAGAAATGGAAGCTGTAAGTGGGCTTCTTAGAGCAGAACTATCATACCAAACCTCCCCGTTCGATTTCTGGATTTTGTGTGAAACAGAAAGTTTTATTTAAGCTTCTTTTAGCTGGGATTTTTTTTAATTATTCACAACCAAACTTGATCCTAAATAATATTTCTTGTGGTCAACATTATAGTATCATTACTAAGAGTAAAATAAGGACTGCTGCTGCTGCTAAGTCGCTTCGGTCGTGTCCGACAGTGTGCGACCCCATAGATGGCAGCCCACCAGGCTCCCCCTTCCCTGGGATTCTCCAGGCAAGAACACTGGAGTGGGTTGCCATTTCCTTCTCCAATGCATGAAAGTGAAAAGTGAAAGTGAAGTCGCTCAGCCGTGTCCCGTGTCCGACTCTTACCAGGCTCCTCTGTCCATGGGAGTTTTCAGGCAAGAGTACTGGAGTCGGGTGCCATTGCCTTCTCCAAAATAAGGACTAGTAATCCAATTTAGTATTTATGTGTTTTTCACACTATGTGTCAGGTGCTACTATTTGAGTTACATTTTCTCATCTGCCTCTCTCAATTTAATGTGCTCAGTCGTATTTGACTCTTTGCAACCCCATGGACTGTAGCCCTCCAGACTCTTCTGTCCATGGGGATTCTCCAGGTATTCTTTAAATATTTTCAGAGGATAATATTCCTTTTGAGATATTATCATCCTCATTTTACAGGTGAGGAAACTAAAATACAGATAGTTTTTTATTTTTAATTACAGAAGGTCATACCCATAGAAAGTGATAAAGCTGGTATTAGATTCTGTCAGTCTGACTCCAAAGTTCATGCATCTTCTTAACCACTGTGCTCTAACCGGCAAATTGGATGGCATAAATTTGTCATGCATCCGATGAATAGATTCTGTAGTTTCTGGAGAGTTCCTTAACTCTGCCCAAACCTTCCTAAACAGTCCGTTGGTTAAATTTTCTTCAATTAACTGCTAGACTCAGCTATATTTTTTCCACACCAATATATCAGTTTTTTATGTGTTTTTCTTTAGCTTTTGCCTCCTCCAGAAGCTAGAATGGTAATTTTTTTTCTTTTTCAGTTTGTCTTTTTTTTTTCCTTCTTTTTTTTTCACTTTTAAAATTTTTTTGTTTCTTTTTATTTTTTTAATTTTTCTGGTAATTTTTTTCTGTGACACTTTTTCCTAATTCTGAAGTATATTTCAGTTTGCCTTTTTTTTTTTTAGTCACCCAGCCTTCTGTTGCTTCCCTATTTAGAGCAGAAAGAGGGACAGATTGACAAAGATCTTCTTTCAAGGTTCTTAGGGTAAAGATCTTCGATTAGGATATCTCCTGTCAAAATTAATGTTCCCCTAATTCTTAAAGACAAATGCAACATTTTTCCTCACATACAAACCAGGTAGCTATATATGACTAGAAATGTATGACCAAATTTCTCTGAGAAGCCTAGAAATAAAGCAATAGACATAGAGTGTTTTTTTTTGCCAGTTCCCCATCCCTTCCTTTTGTGAAACCAACTGCTACCTTTGACCAAAGTGAAAGTGAAGTCTCTCAGTCGTGTCCGACTCTTTGCGACCCCATGGACTGTAGCCCACCAAGCTCCTCCGTCCATGGGATTCTCCAGGCAAGAGTACTGGAGTGGGTTGCCATTTCCTTCTCCAGGGGATCTTCCCAACCCAGGGATCGAACCCAGGGGTCCCACGTTGCAGGCAGATGCTTTAACCTTTGAGCCACCAGGGAAGCCCCTACTTTGAACAAAACAGCGCAGAAAGTGAAAAATGGGTCAGGCTGTGGGGAAGATTAGGCATATGTTAACAAGAAACAAATGGAGTTTTGCAAGGAAATTTTACTTTTTTAAGCTGTTCTAAAGATTGCATATAGTTGGACCATACCGTAGACAGAAGAACCAACTTTGGGTGAAGAACTTTGAAAAGGACAGTAGAAGATTTCACTGTAGTTTAACTATGGTCATAAAAAGGACAGACAGTAAGATACATGCTAAATCAATACTTCAAGTTGTGTTCTACATATTCAAAGACCATAAGGTATGAAAATTACACAACTAAAAATGATTAAGAAAGTGAACAGGGAAAGATGCAGCAACAGTATCCCAGTATCTATAGTAAGTGAGTAAGGAGTTAGGACTTAGTCAGAGATTGCAACTTGGTATTGCAAAGGAGTAACCAAGAGAAGTTTAAATGAAACAGATGTCTCCAGTAGTTAGCAGAAGACAAGCCTAAAACAGAACTGATCTGAAAAGTTCAAAAAGAAAACAATGAGAAATTAATTACAGCCTTGATCTTTACTATTCACATCCGATTAAATTCATCTTATAGCCTGCGAGATATTGATAATGCACTTTACACATGTTTGTTTGCTTCTGCTCTGCAAACTAAATTTCCTTTTAAAATCACTCAGAACTTCAGGTTCTTTCTGTGGAAAAACTCTAATGTAATGAATAATTTCTGTTTATGATTGGTTTTAATTCTTCTTGGTTCTTTTTGCAGTACAAAGGATTCGTGAGTTTTTTGTTTTTGCTTTAGAAATGTATTGTGCCTAGACATACTTAAATAGTAGATGATGTATCAGTGTATACACACACTAATTGCTTAATCTTTGGTGTTTGGTCTTAAGTATTTTAAAATACTAGAATGCTATGTGTAAAATTGGCAAAAAACAATGGTAAAACAAAGCTTGAGTTAAACTACAGGTTAAGCCTATGATGATATCCAACTTCCAGCTTATATTTTTACGTTTAGTCTACCCTAAAGATCCTTGGAAGGTACGTTATGACCAACCTAGATATCATATTAAAAAGCAGAGATATTACTTTGCCAACAAAGGTCCGTCTAGTCAAGGCTATGGTTTTTCCAGTAGTCATGTATGGATGTGAGAGTTGGTCTGTGAAGAAAGCTGAACGCTGAAGAATTGCTGCCTTTGAACTGTGGTGTTGGAGAAGACTCTTGCGAGTCCCTTGGACTGCAAGGAGATCCAACCAGTCCATCCTGGTTGGAGGAGGAGACCAGTCCTGGGTGTTCATTGGAAGAACTGATGCTGAGATTGAAACTCCAGTACTTTGGCCACCTCATGCGAAGAGTTGACTCATTGGAAAAGACTCTGATACTGGGAGGGATTGGGGGCAGGAAGAGAAGGGGACGACAGAGGATGAGATGGCTGGATGGCATCACTTACTCGATGCACATGAGTCTGAGTGAACTCCGGGAGTTGGTGATGGACAGGGAGGCCTGGCGTGCTGCAATTCATGGGGTCGCAAAGAGTCGGACGCGACTGAGCGACTGAACTGAACTGAAAAATAAATAGTTTACAAAAATTGGGAAGAATATCGAATATACTGAACTGGACCTCCACGAAGTCTAGACTAGGAGTACAAACTTAGGATCATCAAAATATGGATGATATTTGGAATCGTGGCAATAGATGAGATCATTTTTGGAGAGATTATTTTTAAAAGGAAATTAGGATCTAGTCCAAAGCCCTGAAGAACTCTGACTTTAGGAATCAAATACAGTTAAATGGAGTCAGCAAAGAAGACTGAACAGGAGTTTGAAGGGAACCCGCACAGAGTCGGGCACGACTGAAGTGACTTAGCAGCAGAAACTAGGGCAGTAGCCAGAGGGGTCCAGGGAGGGTTCTCTGTTTACTTTCAGTGGAAGTTGTCAGATTATCCTGTAAAGAGGGAGAGATTTATAACTCAGTACAGACAGAAAGGATGATCAAAGGTACAGAAGCTTTGACAGAACAGGAAGAAAGGGAATGAAGGGGAATCAGATGATAAACAAACAAACTAATTTTGACTGGGAGTTCCAGGAAAAGCCAAGATAATGATACTAGATAACATTTATTGAGTACTTGCATTGTGTCATGCTCTGCTCCAGTGTCTTACATGTATTAATGTGCTTCATCTTTATAACAAACTCTGAAATAAGAACACTTTATTATTCCTATTAAACAGATGAAGAAGTTGCTCCTAAGCCCACAGCTGGTAAGGGGCAAAGCTCAGGCTATTAACCACTTAATGAGAACACTGATGTAGGTCAGCAGAATTGGTTTGGGAAAGATAGGAAAGTTTTCTCATAACTTCTATTTTCTCAATAATTAGAAGTAGTTCATCAGCATAAAAGGGAGGTCATGTGTCACAAATATTGAATGTTTAGCAGAAAAAAAAGCCTAGGTTCTGGGATCAGACTAACAGAGCTGGAATCCTGGTTTTCACACTTACCTTGGATCTTCGACATGTGACTAAAGCACTCTGAACCTCAATTTTTCACCTTAAATGAAGATTATTGTACTTATTAGATTGTCTGAGGAATGTATGGAATAATTTTTAGGACTGTACCTTGTGTAATTCAGTGAATATAAGTGTTTCTTGTTACTACTATGGTGATTATTATTATTGTCCCAGCCTGCCCAGTTGTGTGATTTTCTACATTGGTATGTGGCACAAAAGGGATGAAGAGCTGTAGATTTTTCTGTTTTTAGGTGAGTGCTATGGAGAGAAAAAGTGGCAAAGGAATTGGGAGTTGTGGTTAGAGAATAATGTAGCTAACTGTGTTTTAAGACTCAACCAAAAAAATTTAAAAACTTGTCTAATTGTATTAGCATTGCTTTGTTTGACAAATTCCTATTTCAAAGTAATAATTTCTGAAAAAGACAGTTCCTCTATTTCATGTTAGACATATAGCATAATCATTAAGCTTCTAAGTGTTGATTATATGCAAATGTTAGGGACATTAAATTTTTTCTTATAAAATATACATTATGCTAAATATTATAAACTCATTATAAGATGATTTTCCCCTACTAAAACATCACTGAAGTCTAAATGTTTACAATAAGTCAAGTGTTCACTGATGCTTAAATTCAACTTTCTATACCCACTTAAATTCAAATCCAGTGTTACTTAACCACCATCATACAAACTAAGGTGCTACTGTTTCCTTGCTTTAAAGCTATGAACATTCATTGTCCTACCTAGATTATTTGTATGGTAGATTATTTGTCCTACCTAGATTATTTGTATGGTAAAAATGTATGGTACATTTTTCCCGTTTCTTCCATTTTTCTAATTACTTCAATTGATTACTATTTTCCCCACAAAACTTTAGAATCAGAATTTATTTAAATTTTCCATACTTTGTGTATCTCTCCCATTCCCAGTGGTCTTTATTTGTGCTACACTTGAAATAATAGGATGAACAATTAACTTTAAGTTTGTGAAAAGAAGAAAGCCATGTTTCACAGCTAGTGTCAAGTTTTGTTTACTTATTTCATGTCATAGATTCTACATTTACAATATTAGGAGAATGTTCAAACAAACTTTAGCATATGCATATGTATGTGTAAATACTTTCGTGTGTCAGATTTTAATTATAGAATAGTTTGACCTTTGTAAGTTGAAAGTATTTATAAATAGCTATAAATAGAAAATATTTATGTTATCTAGTATATTAGCTTAAAAATGGTAGTCATTCTGTTATCTAATATATTAGCTAAAACTGCAACTGCTAGATTACAAACTATAGTACTTCCAAACACCAGAAGGGGACATTGGTAGTCAACCAGTTCTGGAAAAAACAAAGTTAGTGTAGCTCACTCTCTTGTTTTAAGAGAGGGTGTGACAGACTTAAGGCTCATGACTTGAATCAGAAGAACGGAATGAAGCTAACAACTCGTCTTTACTCATTTCCCCCAAGGAGTTGAAGCAGAACAAAAATAAAGCTGAAATCATCTTTTCCTTACATTTTGGTCTTTATAGGCCAAATTAATTCTTGATTCTAATTAAGGTTCCTAATTAGCTTTGGATCATGGATGCTACATAAATCTAACAAAACTAGGCATCCTGTCCATAAAAATATACAAAATTTTAGTGCAATTTTAACAAACTTCCAGTCTCACTAAAGCCTATATAAGGCCCACAGACCAAAGATTCAGAACTATTCTGGACTGTAACAAGTCCATCCAAAAAGCTACAGGAAGAGGAGTTGTATACCCAAAGTAATCATGTGTTAAATGTCCAGGTTTAACCTGACATAAATATTGAAAAACAAATGTTCAGACCAGCATTCAGAATGTAAAAAGTTTCTCTTTCCTGATGAGTTCAATGCATAACAACTGACTCTCTGGTAATCTTTCCGCAGGATGAAAGTGTAGACTTTGTAGTCAACATCCTTATCAGGACTAAATATCCCGCTGTAGCTGGATTACACAAGTTCCTGCTTTATCTGCCTCCTTCTGGTGCCAGACTTTGGCACCTCCAACAGAAAGTAGGAAAAAGAACTGAACGCATGAAACTTAAATGATTTGATTTTATTTTCAGTTGAATACCTTGACTAAATAGCTTGGTGCAAAGGAAACTGCTATTTTGCTCTAAGTTTTTTCCCTTTTTCTTACTGCTATATGTATATAGCATTGGCTGCCTCCTTAATGAAATATATAATGTCTTAAAGAGATTCTGTGGCTTCTGCACATTACATAAGCCGTAGTCAGTCTGCCTCAGAATGAATGCAGAAAAATTGTAAATTTAGTCTCAGAAGCATGCTGCTAAAGCAGACCCAGCCAGCTTTTCAGCCTTCAAAGCAGCTTTGTATAAAGCAGCACATTTGGAAATCTGTCGCTGGTACACTCTATTCATACCGGATTAATAAGAAGTAAAATTTAACATGACGAAGAAAAGGACATCGAATATAAGAAAGGATCACAAAAATGGAAAAAGCAATAAATTCCAACAAAATCCAGTATTAGTTAAGTTTTCAAATACCTAGACATTTATGTTTTTGAATGCTGACAATATACTCTTATTAATGAAATGTCCCCTCTCTTGACCTCAATGCCCAGTGGCAAATTCCTCTTTGCAGTGTACGTTTGCCTGTGTTCCACACTGCTATTGCTTTTTCAGGTAGGCAAAAAGTAAATATATAGTAAATACCACCACCGTCATTTAACATTAAATGTTTGACACAAAATAATGGACTTGACTACAATTATCGGAGTTAAGTGAGCTGCCTCAAATTCTTCGTGGAATAAGATCATTTCAAAAAAGATAATAAGGCGTCTGCACATCTCGCGAGAACTGGAAGAGCCTATGTGACCTGGGCTAAGCGGAAGTTGGGTCTCTTTTTCGTGGCGCCTCGGAGGCTGTCGGCCGCTTCAGAATGAAGCTGAACATCTCTTTTCCGGCCACTGGCTGCCAGAAGCTCTTTGAAGTGGACGATGAACGAAAACTTCGTACCTTCTACGAGAAGCGTATGGCCACAGAAGTTGCTGCTGACGCTCTGGGTGAAGAATGGAAGGGTTATGTGGTCCGAATCAGTGGCGGAACGATAAGCAGGGTTTCCCCATGAAGCAGGGTGTCTTGACCCATGGCAGAGTTTGCCTGCTACTGAGTAAGGGGCATTCCTGTTACAGTCCAAGGAGGACTGGAGAGAGAAAGCGCAAATCTGTTCGGGGTTGCATTGTGGATGCCAATCTGAGTGTTGTCAAATTGGTCATCGTGAAAAAAGGGGAAAAGGATATTCCTGGACTCACTGATACTACAGTGCCTCGTCGCCTGGGTCCCAAAAGAGCCAGCAGAATCCGCAAACTTTTCAATCTCTCTAAAGAAGATGATGTCCGCCAATATGTTGTGCGAAAGCCCCTAAACAAAGACGGTAAGAAACCTAGGACTAAAGCACCCAAGATTCAGCGTCTCGTGACTCCACGAGTTCTGCAGCACAAACGCCGGCGTATTGCTCTGAAGAAACAGCGTACTAAGAAAAATAAAGAAGAGGCTGCAGAATATGCTAAACTTTTGGCCAAGAGAATGAAGGAGGCCAAAGAAAAACGGCAGGAACAGATTGCCAAGAGACGGAGGCTGTCCTCTCTGAGAGCTTCTACTTCTAAGTCTGAGTCCAGTCAAAAATGAGATGTTCTAAGAGTAACAAATAAATAAGATCAGACATCAAAAAAAAAAAAAAAGATAAAAAATTAAGATTAAGGGATTTTTTTCTTATCTCCATGGGTGACAGTTTAGCTTAATTTATGTGAAAGATGTCTTTTTCTTTTATATCTCTTTTATTTCAAGTGGTGTCGCTACCTTTATTGTAAGATTTTTAAAATTTTAACTTTATATTACAAATTGTTTCAAATATAAAAAATATAAAGAGTATAAAGGCTTCATATATATTCATTATCCAGCTTTGACACCTAACATTTTCCCAACTTGACTGTAAAGGGTTTTAATGTATCTATAATTGAAACTAGAATTATTTAATCTATATAATAAATAATATATAATTAGATTATAAATATTATATAAACCATAAATAATTGGAAACTCTTGAAAGAGATCATTTTGAATTATTTTTAGAAGACAACTATTTATTGTTCCTTCAGAAAGGAATTGGGCTTATAAACAGAATTCTTATTGGGAGTTAACTTTATTTTCATGGTGCTTGATGGTAATTTTTAGAAACATTTTTTAAAGAGGAGACTGTAAGAATAAATATCAAAGTAACATGCTTAGCAATAGCCAAACCAAGTGGTCAAACTTATTAAGCTCAGTTAAATACATATCTCTCTATCAAACTGAAGCTGAGCTAATAGCATGTGATACACCATTGCATGAGTCAGGCTTCCTAAATCTTGATTTCTTTGAAAAGCAAATGAAGAATGCAGCCAGTGCATTCATTGTACTGAGTCACTGGGTTGAAAAAGAGAAAGATAAACCACCTACTGAACAATCACATTTTTTTCTTCTAGGTGATTCACAATTCTTTGAAGACTGGCACTCATCCAGTGCTCATTTCATATATTCTGGTCTCGGGCAACTTTGACTATGGGAATTTGATTATGTAAAAAACTCTCTAACTGATGTATCATTATCATCATTCAGTCACTGAATGGTGTCCAGCTCTTTGTGACACCATAGACCGTAGTGTGCCAGGCTTCCCTGAGTTCCTCAGGCTTCCCTCACCACCTCCCAGAATTTGCCCAAGTTTATTTCCATTGAATCGGTGATACCATCCAACCATCTCATCCTCTGTCACCCTTTTCTTCTTCTACCTACAATCTTTCCCAGCATCAGGGTCTTTTCCAATGAGTCGGCTTTTTGCATCAGGTGTCCAAAGTACTGGAAATTCAGCTTCAGCATCAGTCCTTCTAATGAGTATTCAGAGTTGATTTCCTTTAAGATTGACTGGCTTATAGGTATAAACAAAAACAATTTTTAAAAGTCAGATAATTTTCAGAATCCTGGTGTTATGTTTATTAAAACTTTTTTCAGCTAGTATTAAATTTTTGCTAGATATTTGCACTAGTTGACAAGAAAAATTACAAAATCATTTTGATTGATTCAGTCTAAGAAAAGTTTCTCCTTTTTCTGTTTCCAAAGAAGCATCAGTTCATTTCAGTTCAGTTCAGTCGCTCAGTCGTGTCTGACTCTTTGCAACCCCATGAATCACAGCACGCCAGGCCTCCCTGTCTATCACCAACTCCCGGAGTTCACTCAGACTCACGTCCATCGAGTCAGTGATGCCATCCAGCCATCTCATCCTCTGTCATCCCCTTCTCCTCCTGCCCACAATCCTTCCCAGCATCAGAGTCTTTTCCAATGAGTCAACTCTTCGCATGAGGTGGCCAAAGTACTGGAGTTTCAGCTTTAACATCATTCCTTCCAAAGAAATCCCAGGGCTGATCTCCTTCAGAATGGACTGGTTGGATCTCCTTGCAGTCCAAGGGACTCCCAAGAGTCTTCTCCAACACCACAGTTCAAAACCATCAATTCTTCGGTGCTCAGCTTTCTTCACAGCCCAACTCTCACATCCATACATGAGCACTGGAAAAACCATAGCCTTGACTAGACGGACTTTGTTGGCAAAGTAATGTCTCTGCTTTTTAATATGCTGTCTAGGTTGGTCATAACTTTTCTTCCAAGGAGTAAGCGTCTTTTAATTTCATGGCTGCACTCACCATCTGCAGTGATTTGGGAACCCAAGAAAATAAAGTCTAACACTGTTTCCACTGTTTTCCTATCTATTTCCCATGAAGTGATGGGACCAGATGCCATGATCTTCGTTTTCTGAATGTTGAGTTTTAAGCCAACTTTTTCACTCTCCTCTTTCACCTTCATCAAGAGGCTTTTTAGTTCCTCTTCGCTTTCTGCCATAAGGGTGGTGTCATCTGCATAGCTGAGGTTATTGATATTTCTCCTGGCAATCTTGATTCCAGCTTGTGTTTCTACCAGCCCAGCGTTTCTCATGATGTACTCTGCATAGAAGTTAAATAAGCAGGGTGACAATATACAGCCTTGACGTACTCCTTTTCCTATTTGGAACCAGTCTGTTGTTCCATGTCCATTTCTAACTTGCTTCCTGACCTGCATACAGATTTCTCAAGAGGCAGGTCAGGTGGTCTGGGATTCCCATCTCTTTCAGAATTTTCCACAGTTTATTGTGATCCACACAGTCAAAGGCTTTGGCATAGTCAATAAAGCAGAAATAGATGTTTTTCTGGAGCTCTCTTGCTTTTTCGATGATCCAGTGGATGTTGGTAATTTGATCTCTGGTTCCTCTGCCTTTTCTAATATCCCCAAAGCTATAGCCAGTACTGACAGCAAAAATGCTCTTCTATGCATAGAAGAGCTGTCAGTACTGGCTATAGCTTTGGGGGATATTATTATATTGATAAGCAGATTAATATACTCTTCATTTAATTTTTGTTTATTAAATTTTAGGTTAAGCCTAAGATCTATTGTAAGAAAAAATGCTGTAATAAAATAGAGAAATATTAATCTTTATAATTTTATATTGTTTGTGGTTTCAAGTGCCTTTTTCTCTCTATAACATACAAAATCCAAACTGCATTTTCCCCATGAATTTACAATGTGGGGGAGAAAAGAAGTCTTTAAAATTTAGAGCAGCAAGACTCCATACTTTGGAAAACAGGGAAAATAAGTTTAAACTGCTCTTGTAGTAAAAAGCGCACTTTCATGCGGTGCTGTAACCCTTTTCAAGATTAATTTCAACCTATGTATAAAGAACATTCAAAATATCCACACCTTCTAAATATGAACACACATTTATATACTCTTCTCTCTATATCAAGGATCATTATTTGATTTTTTGAAATATAATAAAAGCTTGTTGGTGTATTCCTTTCTGTATTTATTTTTTAATTGAAGGCAAATTGCTTTACAATGTTGTGTTGGCTTCTGCCATACAACAATGCAAATCAGCCATAATTATACATATATCCCCTCCCTCATGAGCCTCCCTCCGCTCCCCCTATCCCACCCCTCTAGGTCATCACAGAGCACCAAGTTGGGTTCCCTGTGTTATGTAGCAACCTCTCACTGGCTATCTATTTCACACGTGCGCCTGATGGGCTACAGTCTCTAGGGTGGGAAAGAGTCAGACACGACTGGGCATACATGCACAGTGTATATATTAATATGTTGATGCTACCTTCCCCATTCGTCCCACTCTCTCCTTGCCCTACTGTGTCCACAAGTCCATTCTGTACATCTGCGTCTCCATTTTATCCCTGCAAATAGGTTCATCAATACCATTTTTCCTGACTCCATACACATGCTTCAATATACAATATTTGTTTCTCTTTCTGACTTACTTCGTTCTGTATAACAGGCTCTAGGTTCATCCATCTCACTAGAACTGACTCAGATTCATGCCTTTTTATGGCTAATATTCCACTGTATATATGTAACACATCTTTATGCATTCATCTGTTGATGGACATCCAGATTGCTCCCATGTCCTGGCTATTGTACATAGTGCTGCAGTGAGCACTGGGGTACATGGTCTTTCAGAATTGTGGTCCTCTCAGGGTATATGCCCAGTAGTGGGATTGCTGGGTCATATGGTAGATTTATTCCTCACACTCATATATTCTGCTCCCAGATGTATTCCCTAAGGAAAAAAATCTTAAATTAAAAAAAAAAAAATTGTGCACAAGGATACTATTCATATTAAAATAGATTAGATACAATTTAAATTCTCATAGTAGGAAATATTTACGAGAAAATTCTAAGCAATTCCATGTCAATGAAAGAAAACATGGATATACAGGTCTTAACTAAAATCTCCTGTGTATCTCTTGCTAGCTGGGGATTTTGACAAAAGTTCTTGGTCTTCTATTAGCTTTTGAGAACGACAAAGTAGGCCTTGGTAGGCAAAGTAGGCCCTATAATGAAAACAAGTAGATCAACAGCTTAATGAGATGTGGGTAACACCATAAACTCTTGGTACTTAAGGTGTTCAGTTCAGTTCAGTTGCTCAGTCATGTCTGACTCTTTGTGACCATATGGACTGCAGTATGGCAGCCTTTCCTGTTCATCACCAACTCCTGTTTGCTCAAACATGTCCATCAAGTTGGTGATGACATCCAACTATTGGTCCCTTCTCCTCCTGCCTTCAATCTTTCCCAACATCAGGGTCTTTTCAAATGAGTCAGCCCTTCGCATCAGGTGGCCAAAGTATTGGAGTATCAGCTTCAATATCAGACCTTTAGGTTGGACTGGTTGGATCTCCGTGCAGTCCAAGGGACTCTCAAGAGTCTTCTCCAACACCACAGGTCAAAAGCATCAATTCTTTGGTGCTCAGCTTGCTTTATAGTCCAACTCTCACATCCATACATGACTACTGGAAAAACCATAGCCTTGACGAGAACTTTGTGGCAAAGCAATGTCTCTGGTTTTTAATATGCTGTCTAGGTTGGTCATAACTTCCTTCCGAGGAGTAAGCGTCTTTTAATTTCATGGCTGCAATCACCATCTGCAGTGAGTTTGGAGCCCCCAAAAATAAAGTCAGCCACTGTTTCCCCATCTATTTGCCATGAAGTGATGGGACTAGATGCCATGATCTTAGTTTTCTGAATGTTGAGCTTTAAGCCAACTTTTTCACTCTCCTCTTTCACTTTCATCAAGAGACTCTTTAGTTCTTCTTCACTTTCTGCCATAAGGGTGGTGTCATCTGCATATGTGAGGTTATTGATATTTCTCCTGGCAATCTTGATTCCAGCTTGTGCTTCCTTCAGCCCAGCGTTTCTCATGATGTACTCTGCATAGAAGTTAAATAAGCAGGGTGACAATATACAGCCTTGACATACTCCTTTTCCTATTTGGAAACAGCCTGTTGTTCCATGTCCAGTTCTAACTGTTGCTTCCTGACCTACATACAGGTTTTGCAAGAAACAAGTCATGTGGTCTGGGATTCCCATCTCTTAGAATTTTCCACAGTTTATTGTGATCCACACAAAGGCTTTAGCATAGTCAATAAGACAGAAATAGATGTTTTTCTGGAACTCACTTGCTTTTTCGATGATCCAGTGAATGTTGGCAATTTGATCTCTGGTTCCTCTGCCTTTTCGAAAACCAGCTTGAACATCTGGAAGTTCATAGTTCATGTATTGCTGAAGCCTGGCTTGGAGAATTTTGAACATTACTTTACCAGCGTGTGAGATGCGTGCAACTGTGTGGTAGTTTGAGCATTCTTTGTCATTGCCTTTCTTTGGGATTGGAATGAAAACTGACCTTTTCCAGTCCTGTGGCCACTGCTGAGTTTTTCAAATTTGCTGACATATTGAGTGCAGCACTTTCAGAGCATCATTTAGGATTTGAAATAGCCCAACTGGAATTCCATCACCTCCACTAGCTTTGTTTGTAGTGATGCTTCCTAAGGCCACTTGACTTCACATTCCAGGATGTCTGGCTCTAGCTGAGTGATCACACCCTCGTAATTAACTGGGTCGTGAAGATCTTTTTTGTACAGTTCTTCTGTGTATTCTCGCCACCTCTTCTTAATATCTTCTGCTTCTGTCAGGTCCATACCATTTCTGTTCTTTATTGAGCCCATCTTTGCATGAAATGTTCCCTTGGTATCTCTAAAAAGATGTCCTTTTCATTATAGGGGACTGGAATGCAAAAGTAGGAGGTCAGGAAACACCTGGAATAACAGGCAAATTTGGCCTTGGAGTACAGAATGGAGCATGGCAAAGGCTGATAGAGTTTTGCCAAGAGAATGCACTGGTCATAGCTAACACCCTCTTCCAACAACACAAGGGAAGACTCTACACATGGACATCACCAGATGGTCAACACCGAAATGAGATTGATTATATTCTTTGCAGCCAAACATGGAGAGGCTCTATACAGTCAGCAAAAACAAGACTGGGAGTCAACTGTTGCTCATATCATGAACCCCTTATTGTCAAATTCAGACTTAAATTGAAGAAAGTGGGGAAAGCCACTAAACCATTCAGGTATGACCTAAATCAAATCCCTTATGATTATACAGTGGAAATGACAAATAGATTTAAGGGACTAGATCTGATAGACAGAGTGCCTGATGAACTATGGATGGAGGTTCGTGACATTGTACAGGAGACAGGGATCAAGACCATCCCCGGGAAAAAGAAATGCAAGAAAGCAAAATGGCTGTCTGAGGAGGCCTTACAAATAGCTGTTAAAAGAAGAGAAGTGAAAAGCAAAGGAGAAAAGGAAAGATATACCCATTTGAATACAAAGTTTCAAAGAATCGCAAGGAGAGATAAGAAAGCCTTTCTCGGTGATCAAAACCGTCGGTTCTTCTTTATAGTCCAAAAGCTTTCTTTATAGTCCAACTCTCACATCCATACATGACTACTGGAAAAACCGTAGCCTTGGCAAGATGGACCTTTGTCAGCAAAGTAATGTCTCTGCTTTTTAATATGCTGTCTAGGTTTGCCATAGCTTTTCTTCCAAGCAGCAAGCATCTTTTAATTTCATAGCTGCAGTCACCGTCTGCAGTGATTTTGGAGCCCCCCAAAATAAAGTCATCCTCTGTTTCCTCTGTTTCCCCATCTATTTGCCATGAAGTGATGGGCCCAGATGCCATGATCTTAGTTTTCTGAATGTTGAGTTTTAAGCCAGCATTTTCACTCTCCTCTTTCACTTTCATCAAGAGGCTTTTTAGTTCCTCTTCACTTTCTGCCATAAGGGTGGTATCATCTATGTATCTGAGGTTATTGATATTTCTCCTGGCAATCTTGATTCCAGCTTGTGCTTCATCCAGCCCGATATTTCACATGATGTACTCTTCATATTAGTTATTATATACAACACACAAGGTATTAGAGCAATACGTTTCCTCAGCTCAGATTATATAGCAGAAGAGAGAAAGTGAGGGAAATACTAAACTATCTTTCAAGCCCCTTGAAAGATCATAACCTGAGATTAAGTTTTCAGCCAAATAGACCTTCAAATAGTGCAACCTGGACCTTTGGTGGTCTGACAAGGGGTCAGGACAAGGCAACCACAGCAGTTTCCAGACCCACAATGGCTGACATGGACAATGGCTGATAGAGCTGGACTTTTAAGGCATAAAATCCACTAACCTGTGGGGACCAAAATGAACTTTGCCCTCAGGAGTCTTTGTATCTCCTGTGGTACCCACAAAGCCCAATGCCAAAGCTATTCCTTTCATAGATTGAAAAGGCCATTGTCAAAACCATCTCCTTTGTATGCATTCCATGTGTTGATCTACTCCATCATCTTTTAGTTGAGCCAAAAAATGTAGTGCCACTGACTGCAAAGACCTTTTTTTAAAATGTACTTATATCAAAAGGTAAATACAAATTCTCCAGTCCCTCTTTTTTTCTTTGCTAGAATGGACAAGGTCAGTAGGCAGCTTCATGCTGAGGGTAAGACAGAAAAGGGCATACTATGTTTAGAGGAAAAAATAATGGTGATAATCTTGGTGTCTGGCCAGGGTGTGCTATAGGGACATATCTTCCCTGATAAGAGAAAGAGGAAGCTTCCTTTCACTAAAGAGAGTCAACATTCAAGAGGTCAGTGGGAGAAGATGTGGGACTCCAAAGGCAGGAAATAATTTAAAAGGAACTTACTCATAGAGTTAGGCTTAAAGTAAGAATTACTCTCAAAGGAAATGTATGGTGTCATAATTCTGCCTAAAGCTGTCTGGATAACAGTTTAGGAAACCTGCTTCCTCTCTCTTCCTCTAAATCTTGGAGAACAGAGAATTTAATATCACTGGAGGTGGTGGGAGGGGAAGTAGTAGAGATACCAAAACCCCTGGAGCCAGCTTTCCATTTCCCTGGAACTAAAGGTAGCATCAATTCCTACTTTTTACCCTTCTTTCCATTAATACAGGGTCTGGCCCAGCCCATGTGAGAATCATCAAGATTCTCCCCATCTCTTGAAAGACTCTGAAACTCCAGCAGAGGAAGTGTGGGAGAGTAAGTGTAAAAGGAGCATCTGTAAAGCTACAGAAGTTATTTTCCCAAAAGTAAGAACCCCTTTTAATCTGTCCCCATTTTAGAAAACTAAAATATTCTAACACTAATAAAAAGTAGCCAACTTTATAGGAAAAAAAAAAAGAACACCTGAAGGTTTTGAGTTTTGTAGGAATGGCAACCCAGTCATTGTGTTAGTTTAAAAATTCTACTTTGTCTAACCTAGTAAGGGGAAAAGATGGCCTGATTAGGTTTCAACTGTTTTCATTTCTGGGGCTCATGTTCTCATAATAGTTAAAATTGAGTAGAAAAATCAGAAAATCATAACATTTTAGAGCTAAATAGGCCTGGGAGATCATTCATTCCTTTTCATTTTATGGCAGAGAAATTTTAGAAAGGATAAATGGCTCAAATGTAGGAAGCCAAAAAGTAGTGAGAGAAGCAGTAAGTATATATAATCCATAAAATGAAAATCAGATCAGATGAAATCTGGAGTTTATTATAGAAATTGTCATTACACTGAACCATATTTTCTCTGCTGTTTTGGGTATATGTTTGTTGTCTCTCATTGTGTTGGTTAGGAATGGAACAAAGTTTTTCAAAATTACTGATACACTGGAAATCTACAAAAATGGGGACTAGACTATTTTGGGACCATTGTTCAGAAGTGCATTTAACTTAGAAATGGTTACCATGGAGATAAGCACATGGTGTGTGACTCTATAGGTTTCCAGTTGCAGTTTTTTATGCTGCTGAGACATAAATAGCCAATATACACACATACATGCACACGAGCCCATGCACACAGGCACAATGAATTTAATTGTTCCTCTCTTTCTGTAACATAATATTAGATTGATGCAAATGTAATTTTGCGATTTCAGATCGTGAATTTTAAATCGTTATCAGGCTCAAACACATCTTTATTAATCAAAATAGGAACCATTACACTCAACACATTTTTGCCAGTGAGAAATAAGTTTGTTTTTTCCTGTAATATAAAAATCTGTGCTTCGTTCTATGCACTCTTGGAAAGCATTTTCTGCCTCCTGCTGGTTGTGGAGGCATTGTCTCTGGAAAAAGTTATTGAGATTCTTGAAGAAGTGATATCAGGTGATTAGAGGTCAGGTGAATATGGCAGATAAGACGAAACTTCGTAGCCCAATTCATTCAACTTTTGCAGCATTGGCTGTGCAAAGTGTGGTCAGGCGTGGTCATGGAGAAGAATTGGACCCTTTCTGTTGACCAATACCAGTTGCAGGTGTGACAGTTTTTGGTGCATCTTATGGATTTGCGGAGCATACTTCTCAGATGTAATGGTTTCGCCTGGATTCATAAAACTGTAGTGGATCAGAGTGGCAGCAGACCACAAAACAGTGACCATGACCTTTTTTTGGTGCAAGTTTGGCTTTCAGAAGTGCTTTGGAGCTTCTTCTTGGTCTAGCATCTGGCTTTAGGAAGTATTTTGGAGCTTCTTCTTGGTCCAGCAACTTGGTAATCACTGGTTGTCGCATAAAATCCACTTTTTGTCACATGTCACAATCCGATCAAGAAATGGTTCGTTGTTGTTGTGTAGAATAAGAAAAGATGACACTTCAAAATGATGAATTAAAAAAAAAAAAAAAGATGAATTTTTTTTTTTTTGATTTGTAGTCAGTTCATGAGGCACCCACTTATGAAGCTTTCTCACCTTCCCAATTTGCTTCAAATGCAGAATAACCATAGAATGGCGACCTTGAGTTCTTTGTCAACTTCTCGTGTACTTGTAAGAGGATCAGCTTCGATGACCCTCTCATTTGGTCGTTGTTAACTTCCAAAGCCCAGCCTCTGTGCTCCTCATCTTCAAGACTCTTGTCCCTTCGCAAAACTTCCTGAACCACCACTGTACTGTATGTTCCTAGCAGTTCCTAGACCAAATGCATTGTTGATATTGCAAGTTGTCTCCACTGCTTTATAACCCATTTTGAACTCTAATAAAAAAATCACTCAAATTTGCTATTTGTCTAACATCACTTCTATAGTCTAAAATACATACATAAAAAGTTTAAAATATAACCCAGTGCTCTATTATAAACAGAATGGCACAAAAGTTGCATAAAAGTGGGAGAAATACTCGTACAAAATAAACAGCAAATAATGTCATTAGCAAACAAACAATAAAGAGACATATTTATTAAAATGACATATAACATAACCACATTTATTTAAGAATGTATTCCGATATCACTCAGCAAAGTTCAGCAATGCAAAACAGTAGTGATTTTTGCACCACACTAATAATAAAATTTCATACAGGGAACTTCACCGGCAGTCCAGTGGTTAGGACTCCATGTTTCCAGTGCAGGCGGTTCGAGTTTGATACCTGATTAGGGAACTAGAATCACAAGTGTGTGGCCAAGAAAAAAAATTCCATGCAATGCTGATCTCTAGTGATGGAAGAATTTGAAAATTCTATACGTATTAAAAAGTAATATTGTACAATGATATGAAAATTACTTTTAAAAAACATTGTAAGGTAGCCTAAACCAAGCTTAAAGACTAATAACACACTTAACAAGTAAATAGGGAGAAGGCAATGGCACCCCACTCCAGTACTGTTGCCCGGAAAATCCCATGGATGGAGGAGCCTGGTGGGCTGCAGTCCATGGGGTCGCTAAGAGTCAGACACGACTGAGTGACTTCACTTTCACTTTCCACTTTCATGCATTGGAGAAGGAAATGGCAACCCACTCCAGTGTTCTTGCCTGGAGAATCCCAGGGACGGGGGAGCCTGGTGGGCTGCAATACATGGGGTCGCACAGAGTCAGACATGACTGAAGCGACTTGGCAGCAACAAGTAAATAGGATATACATCTTAGAAGTCACTACTCTTTAAAGTGGAAATATAAAAACAAGAACATTAAAAAAGATAGAGTGTATTACAAAAGATTCTTGTTACTTTCCCAAAATTTTCAACAACGTTAGGCAATTGCCTAGTGTTTCTCTGTCTTCCTCTATCTTGTCAGCTATGTAATTTCTTTTTTTTTCTTTTATTTTCTTTCCTTTACCTTTTCTTCAAGAAATATATATTTTTTTAAGATGCTTAAATTCCTGAGAGACTGAGCACTTTCAGAGGATGACAAAAAAATAAATTTTGATTGAAAATTTCTTTTATTTATTTTATTTTAAAATTTTTTCATAGTGGACATTTTCAAAAACCCCAAACCATGTATCCATCAACCAACTTTGATACTTAAATCATATAGTGGATTTCATTACCCAGCTTCCCACATTATTTTACTTTATGATTCTGTTCAGTTGCTCAGTCATGTCTGACTCATTGCAACCCCATGGATGGCAGCAAACATGGGTTCCTTGTCCATCACTAACTCCTGAAGTTCACTCAAACTCGTGTCCATTGACTCAGTGATGCCATCCAACCATCTCATCCTCTGTTGTCCCCATCTCCTTCCGCCTTCTATCTTTCCCAGCAACAGGGTCTTTTCAGTTGAGTCACCTCTTCGCATTAGGTGGCCAAAGTATTGGAGTTTCAGCTTCAACATCAGTCCTTCCAATGAACAGCCAGGATTGATTGCCTTTAGGATGGTCTGGTTGGATCTCTTTGCAGTCTAAGGGACTCTCAAGAGTCTTCTCCAACACCACAGTTCAAAACCATCAATTCTTTGGCTCTCAGCTTTCTTTACAGTCCAACTGTCACATCCATACATGACCACTGGGAAAACCATAGCCTTGACTAGATGGACTTTTTTGGCAAAGTACTGTCTCTGCTTTTTAATATGCTGTCTAGATTTGTCATAACTTTTGTTCCAAGGAGTAAGGGTCTTTTAATTTCATGGCTGTACTCACCGTCTGCAGTGATTTTGGACTGCCAAAAATAAAGTCTCTCACAGTTTCCACTGTTTCCCCATCTATTTGCCATGAAGTGATGGGCCCGGATGCCATGATCTTAGTTTTCTGAATGTTGAGCTTTAAGTCAACTTTTTCACTCTCCTCTTTCACTGTCATCAAGAGGCTCCTTAGTTCTTCTTCACTTTCTGCCATAAGGGTGGTGTCATCTGCATAGCTGAGGTTATTGATATTTCTCCCAGCAATCTTGATTCCAGCTTGTGGTTCTTCCAGGCCAGCGTTTCTCATGATGTACTTTGCATAGAAGTTAAATAAGCAGGGTGACAATATACAGCCTTGACATACTCCTTTTCCTATTTGGAACCAGCCTGTTGTTCCATGTCCAGTTCTAACTGTTGCTTCCTGACCTGCATATAGGTTTCTCAAGAGGCAGGTCAGGTGGTCTGGTATTCCCATCTCTTTCAGAATTGTCCACAGTTTATTGTGATCCACACAGTCAAAGGCTTTGGCATAATCTATAAATCAGAAATAGATGTTTTTCTGGAACTCTCACTATTTTGATGATCCAACGGATGTGGCAATTTGATCTCTGGTTCCTCTGCCTTTTCTAAAACCAGCTTGAACATCTGGAAATTCACGTACTGATGAAGCCTGGTCTGGAGAATTTTGAGCATTACTTTGCTAGCTTGTGAGATGAGTGCAATTGTGTGGTAGTTTTTCCTCTGTAAAGAGCAATATTGCATAGGAACCTCGAATGTTAGGTCTATGAATCAAGGCAAATTGGAAGTGCTCAAACAGGAGATGGCAAGGAATCAGTGAACTAAAATGGACTGGAATGGGTGAATTTAACTCAGATGACCATTATATTTACCACTGTGGGCAGGAATCCCTTAGAAGAAATGCAGTAGTCATCATGGTCAACAAAAGAGTCTGAAATGCAGTACTTGGATGGAATCTCAAAAACGACAGAATGATCTCTGTTCGTTTCCAAGGCAAACCATTAAATATCATGGTGATCCAAGCCTATGCCCCAACCAGTAACACTGAAGATGCTGAAATTGAACAGTTCTATGAAGACCTACAAGACCTTTTAGAACTAATACCCAAAAATGATGTCCTTTTCATTATAGGGGACTGGAATGCAAAAGTAGGAAGTCAAGAAACACCTGGAGTAACAGGCAAATTTGGCCTGGGAGTACGGAATGAAGCAGGGCAAAGACTAATAGAGTTTTGCCAAGAGAACGCACTGGTTATAGCAAACACCCTCTTCCAACAACACAAGAGAAGACTCTATACATGGACATCACCAGATGGTCAACACCGAAATCAGATTGATTATATTCTTTGCAGCCAAAGATGGAGAAACTCTATACAGTCAGCAAAAACAAGACCGGGAGCTGACTGTGGCTCAGATCATGAACTCCTTATTGCCAAATTCAACTTAAACTGAAGAAAGTGGCAAAAACCACTAGACCATTCAGGTATGACCTAATTCAAATCCCTTATGATTATACAGTGGAAGTGAGAAATAGATTTAAGGGCCTAGATCTGATAGATAGAGTGCCTGATGAATTATGGATGGAGGTTCGTGACATTGTACAGGAGACAGGGATCAAGACCATCCCATGGAAAAGAAATGCAAGAAAGCAAAATGGCTGTCTGGGGAGGCCTTAGCTGTGAAAAGAAGAGAAACGAAAAGCAAA
Source organism: Bos mutus (assembly GCF_027580195.1). NCBI lineage: Eukaryota > Metazoa > Chordata > Mammalia > Artiodactyla > Bovidae > Bos > Bos mutus. Next base: position 122,478,249 of record NC_091618.1, read on the forward strand.
GGAGAAAAGGAAAGACATAAGCATCTGAATGCAGAGTTTCAAAGAATAGCAAGGAGAGATAAGAAAGCCTTCCTCAGCAATCAATGCAAAGAAAAGGAGGAAAACAACAGAACGGGAAAGACTATTTTAAGATCTCTTCAAGAAAATTAGAGATACCAAGGGAAGATTTCATGCAAAGATGGGCACAATAAAGGACAGAAATGGTATAGACCTAACAGAAGCGGAAGATATTAAGAAGAGGTGGCAAGAATACACAGAAGAACTGTACAAAAAAGATCTTCATGACCCAGATAATCACAATGGTGTGATCACTCACCTAGACCCAGACATCCTGGAATGTGAAGTCAAGTGGGCCTTAGAAAGCATCACTATGAACAAAGCTAGTGGAGGTGATGGAAATCCAGTTGAGCTAATTCAAATCCTGAAAGATGATGCTGTGAAAGTGCTACACTCAATATGCCTGCAAATTTGGAAAACTCAGCAGTGGCCACAGGACTGGAAAAGGTCAGTTTTCATTCCAATCCCAAAGAAAGGCAATGCCAAAGAATGCTCAAACTACAGCACAATTACACCTCACACGCTAGTAGAGTAATGCTCAAAATTCTCCAAGCCAGGCTTCAGCAATATGTGAACCATGAACTTCCAGATGTTCAAGCTGGTTTTTGAAAAGGCAGAGGAACCAGAGATCAAACTACCAACATCCACTGGATCATCGAAAAAGCAAGAGAGTTCCAGTAAAACATCTATTTCTGCTTTGTTGACTATGCCAAAGTCTTTGACTGTGTGGATCACAATAAACTGTGGAAAATTCTGAAAGAGATGGGAATACCAGACCACCTGACCTGCCTCTTGAGAAATCTGTATGCAGGTCAGGAAGCAACAGTTGGAACTGGACATGGAACACAGACTATGGCAGAAAGTGAAGAACTAAAGAACCTCTTGATGAAAGTGAAACAGGAGAGTGAAAAAGTTGGCTTAAAGCTCAACATTCAGAAAACGAAGATAATGGCATCTGGTCCCATCACTTCATGGGAAATATATGGGAAAACAGTGGAAACAGTGTCAGACTTTATTTTGGGGGGCTCCAAAATCACTGCAGATGGTGATTGCAGCCATGAAATTAAAAGACACTTACTCCTTGGAAGGAAAGTTATGACCAACCTAGATAGCAAATTCAAAAGCAGAAAGATTACTTTGCCAACAAAGGTCTGTCTAGTCAAGGCTATGGTTTTCCCAGTGGTCATGTATGGATGTGAGAGTTGGACTTTGAAGAAAGCTGAGCACCGAAGAATTGATGGTTTTGAATTGTGGTGTTGGAGAAGACTCTTGAGAGTCCCTTAGACTGCAAGGAGATCCAACGAGTCCATCCTAAAGGAGACCAATCCAGGGTGTTCATTGGAAGGACTGATGCTGAAGAAACTGCAATACTTTGGCCACCTATTGTGATGAACTGACTCACTTGAAAAGACCTGTTGCTGGGAAAGATTGAAGGCAGGAGGAGAAAGGGATAACAAAGGATGAGATGGTTGGGTGGCATCACCGACTCAATGGACATGAATTTGAGCAAGCTCCAGGAGTTGCTGATGGACAGGGAAGCCTGACATGCTGTAGTCCATGGGGTCGCAAATTGTTGTACATGACTGAGGGACTGAACTGAACTGAGTACTTATTTAATAATGTATTTAAATGAAATTCAGGTCTTTAAAAATCTAAAGTATTTGCACCCTTGTCTTTTAAATAAAAAATATCAAGACTTAACTATCACAGAATGAGATACCTATCTAAGACCAGAAAAAATTATCTTTCACTCTATGCAGTCTCATCCCAAAGTAATATAGTTTTGAATACCCATTATTTACAAAAGAGTCCACTATTTGCATGATGTGGTGATTTCACTTTCTACTATTCATCTTCATAGAATATCTCTAGGGATTTGTTGTTCAGCCTCTCATTCATGTCCTATTCTTTTATACCCCGTGGACTGCAGCATGCCAGGCTTCCCTGTCCTACAGCATCTCCTGGAGCTTGCTCAAATTCATGTCCATTCAGTTGGTGATTCCATCCAACCATTTTATCCTCTGTTGTCCTTTTCTCCTCTTGCCTTCAATCTTTCCCAGCATCAGGGTCTTTTCAAATGAGTCAGTTCTTTGCATGAGGTGGCCAAAGTATTGGAGTTTCAGCTTCAGTATCAGTCCTTCCAATGAATATTCAGAATTGATCTCCTATAAGATTGACTGGTTTGATCTCCTTGCAGCCCAAGGGGACTCTCAAGAGTCTTCATGATCACCACAGTTCAAAAGCATCAATTCTTTGGTGCTCAGCCTTCTTTATAGTCCAACTCTCACATCCATGCATGAGTACTAGAAAAACCATAGCTTTGACTACATGGATCTTTGTTGGCAAAGTAATGTCTTTGCTTTTTAATATGCTGTCAAGGTTTGTCATAGCTTTTCTTCCAAGGAGCAAGCATCTTTTAATTTCATGCCTGCAGTCACCATCTGCAGTAATTTTGGAACCCAAGAATATAAAGTCTGTCACTGTTTCCATTGTTTCCCCATCTGTTTGCCGTGAAGTGATAAGGAGTAGTGGTGGTTTCCAGTTCCACAGTTGCCATCTTAGATCCGTCTATCTCTAGGGATTTTTCCAGAGAAATACGTATTCTTTAGGAGCATTTCTAGGGGGAAAAAGTTACTTGAAACCCCTGACTCTATTGAGAGAGGATTGAAGATAAATATATAAGACATGTCATTTTGCTTTGGACCAATTAGTCATCCCTTCCCTTATGGCTCAGCAGTACAGGATCCACCTAGAATGCAGGAGATGCAGGAGACATGGGTTCAATCCTTGGGTTGGGAAGATCCCCTGGAAGAGGAAATGACAACCCACTCCAGTATTCTTGCCTGAAGAATCCCATGGACAGAGGAGCCTGGTGGGCTATGGTCCATGGTCTAAAAAGTGTTGGACATAACTGAGCACGTACGCAATTAGTTATCCAGCTAAATGCTGACACTGAGATACATTTTGAGGGTGAAGTTCCATTGCTTTCTAATACATCCATTGAAAGTCACTCAGTCGGTCCAACTCCTTGTGACCCCATGAACTATACAGTCCATGGAATTCTCCAGGCAAGAATACTGGAGTGGGTAGACTTTTCCTTCTCCAGGGAATCTTCCCAACCCAGGGATCGAACCCACAGGGAAGAAGAAATTCTTCCCTGGAATTGAACCCTGGAGAAGAAATTCTCAACCCACTCCAGGATTCTTGCCTGGGACATCCCATGGACAGAGGAGCCTGGTGGGCTATAGGCCATAGTGTCGCAAAGAGTTGGACACAACTGAAGTGACTTAGCATGCATGCATGCATGTTTGTAATTAATGTAATTAAATATGTTTAAAGGAGAATAAATTCTTGGCAGAAAGTGAAGAGGTCAACATTCCTTGAGGTTCCACTATGGAATGGAATTTTCTGTCATTGACAACCTAGCAATTTTCTAAATGCAACCTCTGTCTGCCTCCACTTCCAGTCTATTAAATTCCTTTAATCTCTCTAATTTGCCAGTTGTCCCCACCACTTCACTGAAGCTCTTCTATATAAAATCATTAGTTGATTTTGTTTTATCATGTCAAGTTTTCTCTTTGGGTCTCTGTGTCCTGGCTTCTCTGTAATTTTTTATATCATTGAACAACATTTCTTTAAAAACTGTTTGCTGCTGCTGCTGCTAAGTCACTTCAGTCGTGTCCGACTCTGTGCGACCCCATAGACGGCAGCCCACCAGGCTCCCCCGTCCCTGGGATTCTCCAGGCAAGAACACTGGAGTGGGTTGCCATTTCCTTCTCCAATACATGAAAGTGAAAACTGAAAGTGAAGTCGCTCAGTCGTATCTGACTCCTAGCGACCCCATGGACTGCAGCCCACCAGGCTCCTCTGCCCCATGGGATCCTCCAGGCAAGAGTACTGGAGTGGGGTGCCATAACCTTTGATAATATGGCACAGGTTTTCTACAGACCTCTATAACTTATCTGCTTGCTTTTTAGGTCCCCAAGATTTATCCCCCCAGAATTTTGTCCTTGGCTGGGTTTTCTTTAAACGGACTCCTTTGATAAATTCATTTCTTGTCGTTCAATCATCACTTCTACATGAATGATCTCATCACAAAGCAGATATTCAAAAAAAAAAAAAGCAGATATTCTCGCTTTGCTCACTTACTCATTTGCGTACGAAATACTTATTAAGTTCTTACATTATGGAAGGCACTAAGTAAATAAATTATGTTCCTCAACACTGTAGAAAAATATAGATCACAGCTCTCACAAGACTAGCTAGAAACTGTCAGGTCATCTTTGATGAGCCCCTTACTTCAATTCCTGTATTTATTCTTTCAATAACTTTCATTTATTTTTAAAAAATACCTTTTGAGTGATCTGTTTTTTGTATGGGCTTCCATGGTGGCTCAGAGGTTAAAACATCTGCCTGCAATGTGGGAGACCTGGGTTCGATCCCTGGGTCAGGAAGATCCCCTGGAGAAGGAAATGGTAACCCACTCCAGTATTCTTGCTTGGAGAATCCCATGGACAGAGGAGCCTGGTGGGCTACAGTCCATGGGATCACAAATGTTACCACGTCCCTAATGGGTTATTTGCTTCTTAATTGGTCATTTGACAATTTTTATTTTCTGACCAGATTTTCTTCAGCCTATATAGTAATATTTCTTATCATATCACTCTTACTCTTCATAAACACTAAAAGTCCCAAAATTTCCAGCTGGTTTGTGAGGCGTCCATAATCTAAAACTACCATACTGTATAAATTTTATTCCTAAGAAGTCCCTTTTTTAAACAGCTAGAAAGTTCCCCCTGAAACATGTATCCTTATCACTTCTGTGTTTTTGCTAATACTAGTTCTCTTATTCTGTGATTTCATTTTTCTCTGCTGATGTTTTTTCCCTTCCAAATGGAACTGTTAGCTCTTGGAAATCAAGACCTATTTTTAGTTGTTGTTGAATTTTATCTATTCTGAAATACACATGCTTTCATATTATTAACTTATCTGAAATAAAGATACATCTTAATTAACATCAACAATGTCATAAACCTTGTAAAAATATGATTGGCAGTACTTCTTTCCTGGTGGTACATGAAATAATGGTGTGTCTTATAATCAATGGTATCTTAAATTTAATGAAATACCATTTTGGGGTAACCTCACAGTCCTTGGTGAAATATTAAGTTCATTGCAGATACTCCATAAATGGCTGTTGGTTAATTTATTTCCTGGTTATAAAGTTCTGAACCACAGAATTGGCTGCACTAATTTACATGTCCAGCTTGTTAGTAATTTCAAAAATAAAAACAAAAAAAAATTTTTTTGCAGTGAAGGTAGGTAGAAAATATAAAAAAGAATGAGAAACTGTGTGGCACCTACTTTAAAAAAAAAAAAGAGGCTATCACAAAAGATTGAAATTTAAATTTCTGAATTACACCCCAAGCCCTTTTGTTTCAGGGTTTGGGAAAAAACCTCACTTTGTTTTGTGCTACATGAGATCCTTAAATATTACCACAGACATGCAAATATTAATATCTGAAAGGAAATATAGAAAATTCCTGCTTCTGTTTTGTTGCTTCTTTTGTTTTATTACTATAACCATGCATATATAAGCAAACGACGTTTTATAATCAAAATGCTCCAATAACAAATTCATGTGAGATATTGTATTCATAAAGAAAATTTGCATTCAAACCTGTTTTAATTGAACTAATTAAAAAAAAATGTCTTTAAAAAGATTGCGGAGACTTCCCTGGTGGTAGAGTGGGTAAGAATCCACTTGCCAATGCAGGTTAGATTCCTGGTCCTGGAAGATTTCACATGCCTAGGAGCAACTAAACCCGTGCACTGCAACTCTGAAACCCACGAGCCACAGCTACTGAGCCTACATGATGCAACTATGGAAGCTTGTGCCACTAGAGCTTTTTCTTTGCAACAAGAGACGCCATTGCAATGAAAAGTCTGCACACCATAACTAGAGTAGCCCCCACTCTCCACAACTAGAGAAAGTCCACTCGCAGCAATGAAGACGCAGCAAAGCCAAAAATAAATAAATAATTTTAAAAAGGTTGCAAGAGGAATTTGATTTTTTTCTGTATTCATTTTAGGCTGTCTCCCTGTTCTCAGTGAAATGCAGAACTAAGACTATTAACTCAAGCCAAAATTGTATGCCAACTGGACTTCCGATTATTTATACATATTTTTACCCATATAGATCATATCTGAGTAAATGAAAATTAGATATTTCCATAGCAATTTTATTATGAAATATGTCACAAGGTGTATAACTAGTGGGATAAAGGTGGGCCTTGGGATCCAATAGACCTGAGATTGAGTACAAGAGCCACTGCTTACTAGCTGTTTGCATTTCAATTATAGTTGTCCCTTGATTGGGGCACTTAGTGCCCTTGTTTGGGGCACTAAGCCACGAACCACTAAGAATCTGAGTGTAACTTTACAGTCAGCCCTCCATATCCATAAGTTCCATATCTGGGGATTCAGCCAACCTAGAATTGTGTAGTACTGTGGTCCAGTAATCATTAACAAAGATCTGTGTATAACGGAGCTCATGTAGTTCAAACCTGTATTGTTCAGCAGTCAACTGTGCTTTATCCAAAAGTGAGATTCTTATGATGTCCAGAGATAATACTAGAAAAATGCATAGCATTTGGCATAGACACTTTAAATCTGTTAGGAGACAGAAATTATATGGTGGACATGGCAATAAATTCCAGAATATATTCAATCCACACTTTCCCCCTTTCCCCATACCCCTTAATTCTTATAAGAACATGCTCCTTCTTTCAGAACAATCCTTTATCAAACCTTTATCAACCAATCCTTATCAAATCTCAGCATAAGCAATGCCTCTCCTGTGGGTGGAACGCTGCCCACTTCCTCTTGCCTGGGTTTTCTAACCTTTTGTTTCTTCTTTCTCTCCTGCCAGAACTCCAACTCCTCTGCCCACAGGCTAGCTTAATGAAAAGGAATCTTTCCCTTAAAGGACTTTTTACATAACCATATAATACAGTAGAACAAGCACTAGATACTAAGTTAAGGGTGGCTCAGATGGTAAAGAGTCTGTCTACAATGCAGGAGACCCGGTTCAGTCCCTGGCTGGGGAAGATCTCCTGCAGAAGGAAATGGCAACCCACTCCAGTATTCTTGCCTGGAAAATCCCATGGATGGAGGAGCCTGATAGGTTCCATGGGGTCGCAAAGAGTTGGAGATGACTGAGCTCCTTCACTTAAGGGACCAGGGACCACGAGTGATGACATTGGGCAAATAAGTTTACTTCTTGGGCTGTACTGTACTGTACTGTAAGTCACTTCAGTCGTGTCCGACTCTGTGCAACCCCATAGACGCAGCTCACCAGGCTCCCCCGTCCCTGGGATTCTCCAGGCAAGAACACTGGACTGGGTTGCCATTTCCTTCTCCAATGCATGAAAGTGAAAAGTGAAAGTGAAGTCGCTCAGTCGTGTCCGACTCCTATCGACCCCATGGACTGCAGCCTATCAGGCTCCTCCATCCATGGGATTTTCCAGGCAAGAGTACTGGAGTGGGGTGCCATTGCCTTCTCCGACTTCTTGGGCTACTCTTCTATAAAACAGTTGAGTGGCACAGTGTCTAAGCATCCAATGATACTAACATGTTAGGATTACAGTATTATCAGCAGGGACTGCAGCTATCAATGTGTAGTTGACACTTCTACTCATCCATTACAGAATGATGTGGTACAAAGAATATGGGTTTTTGAGTAAGATGGAACTGTGTTCAGCCATTCTTGCTACTAGACCCTAGCAAACAAACCCAAACTCTGTGTCCAAAGGCTAGTCTTTACCTTGCACATTAAATGCCCTTCTCTGTAAAAATGTGGTCTATATTACTTCCCTCACAGAGTTGTCATGAAGCAATGTTTGTATAGTGCTGGGAAATGGCATGTGTTCTCGTTGAGGAGGGTTTTAATCTAGTGTAAGAGCTTGGTCTTCATGTCACTCAACACTGTCAGCAGCATGTGACACAGCTGATCACACTGTCCTCCTTGAAATGCTTTATTTGTACTCTCAAAAGTGTCTATCTTTCCTTTTTTCCTGCTTCCAAATCTCTCCATCTTAGTCTCCTTTGTTGAATCCTTCTCATCTTCTTGACCCTTAAATGAGGGCATAAGTCTGGCTTCTCATTCAACCTTCGTAACTATATCATCTCATTCAGTGTTATGGTTTTAATGGCGTCTTAAAGCTATGAAGTCAAGTGGGCCTTAGAAAGCATCACTATGAACAAAGCTAGTGGAGGTGATGGCATTCCAGTTGAGCTACTTCAAATACTGAAAGATGATGCTGTGAAAGTGCTACACTCAATATGCCAGCAAATTTGGAAAACTCAGCAGTGGCCACAGGACTGGAAAAGGTCAGTTTTCATTCCAATCCCAAGGAAAGGCAATGCCAAAACATGCTCAAACTACTGCACCATTGCACTCATCTCATACACTAGTAAAGTAATGCTCAAAATTCTCCAAGCCAGGCTTCAGCAATATGTGAACTGTAAACTTCCAAATGTTCAAGCTGGTTTTAGAAAAGGCAGAGGAACCAGAGATGAAATTACCAACATCCGCTGGATCATGGAAAAAGCAAGAGAGTTCCAGAAAAACATCTATTTCTGCTTTATTGACTATGCCAAAGCCTTTGACTGTGTGGATCACAATAAACTGTGGAAAATTCTGAAAGAGATGGGAATCCCAGACCACCTGACCTGCCTCTTGAGAAACCTATATGCAGGTCTGGAAGCAACAGTTAGAACTGGACATGGAACAACAGACTGTTTCCAAATAGGAAAAGGAGTACGTCAAGGCTGTATATTGTCACCCTGCTTATTTATCTTATATGCAGAGTACATCATGAGAAATGCTGGACTGGAAGAAACACAAGCTGGAATCAAGATTGCCGGGAGAAATAGCAATAACCTCAGATATGCAGATGACACCACCCTTATGGCAGAAAATGAAGAGGAACTAAAAAGCCTGTTGATGAAAGTGAAAGAGGAGAGTGAAAAAGCTGGCTTAAAGCTCAACATTCAGAAAACAAAGATCATGGCATCTGGTCCCATCGCTTCATGGGAAATAGATGGGGGAACAGTGGAAACTGTGTCAGACTTTATTTTTGGGGGCTCCAAAATCACTGCAAATGGTGACTGCAGCCATGAAATTAAAAGACGCTTACTCCTTGAAGGAAAGTTATGACCAACCTAGATAGCATATTGAAAAGCAGAGACATTACTTTGCCAACAAAGTCCATCTAGTCAAGACTATGGTTTTTCCAGTGGCCATGTATGGATGTGAGAGTTGGACTGTGAAGAAAGCTGAGTGCAGAAGAATTGATGCTTTTGAACTGTGGTGTTGGAGAAGACTCTTGAGAGTCCCTTGGACTGCAAGGAGATCCAACCAGTCCTGGGATTTCTTTGGAAGGAATGATGCTAAAGCTGAAACTCCAGTACTTTGGCCACCTCATGCGAAGAGTTGACTCATTGGAAAAGACTCTGATGCTGGGAGGGATTGGGGGCAGGAGGAGAAGGGGACGACAGAGGATGAGATGGCTAGATGGCATCACTGACTCCATGGACGTGAGTCTGAGTGAACTCCAGGAGTTGGTGATGGACAGGGAGGCCTGGCATACTGCGATTCATGGGGTTGCAAAGAGTCGGACATGACTGAGTGACTGAACTGGACTGAACTAAAGCTGATTACTCCAAAATTTCCATCTCCAGCAGAGATCTCTTCTATGAAGTCCAGATTCACATGTGTGGCTTCCCACTTGACATTTCCATTTGGTAGAGTAATAGGCATATTAAACTTAACATGTCCCAAAATGAACTTTTCATCTCCACACCATTCTTTTCTTGGTAAATGGCAGATCTACTTTTCAGTTGCTTAGGCCGAAAAACTTTAAAATTATCCTAATCTTTTCCATATCAGTCTACTAATAAAGTCTCTTGGCTCAGCTCTCATATATATCTAGCATCTGACTGTGTCTTCCCTCCCCATCTACAGCCATTCTAGCCTTAGTAACTGTTGTCTTCCATCTGAGTCATTATTACAGCCTCCTAACAAATCTCCCTGCTTCCATGTTGCCCCTACTCCTCCTCACAGCCGCCAGAAAGATCATCCTTTTACAGCACAAGCTAGCATGTCACTTTATCATAGACTAGGTCCCTGGAAGCAGATTGAGGTAGTGTTTACCATGCAGGACTTTTTAAAGGAGTGCTTTTGGGATCAACATTTGTAGAAGGGAGTGGAAGGATCAGGCTTCAGCAGAAGTCAATAGGTTATGCAGGCCCAGTGATAGTCTTGGCCAACCACATGTTGGTCTTTCCAGCCGGAAGCGCTCTTCAAAGTTGTCTCAAGTTGGGCTAAGATAGCCAGGTCTTTATGTTCCCTCATCAGTCAGTCTTGGTTGTGGTCTGTTCCATGAAGGCTACAAGCTCAGGCAAGGCAGCCCTCTGTAGCCAAGGCAGTCCTGAAGGCGTCATTACCAGTCAGCCAGTAGCACTTCCAGACAGCAGGTACTCACTGAAGGGGAATTTGAGTAGTACAACGCAGGTTCCGCCACTCCTCTGTTCTTTCTTGTGGCTCTCCGTCTCATTCAGAATCAGATCCAATGTCTTCACTATTTCTTTCTACCCTCCTCTCCTCTTTCAACGTTTCTCTTCGATCACTCTCTAAAGCCACACTTGCCACCTGGCAATTCCTTAAACTTCTCATCAGTACACTCCTGTCTTGGTACTTGTTCCTTCTACCTGCAGAGCTCTTCAATTAGGTATCTACAGGGCTAGCTCCTGCACTTCATTCAAGTCTCTACTCAAATTTCACTTTATCAGAGGAGCATTCTTTCACCAACCTGTAGCAAATAGCACACCACCCTTTCCTTCTGTTACCTTATTTCACTTAGTTTCTCTTTTTAACTCTTATTTCATAACCCAACATAGTTATAGTTTATTTATTTATTATCTGTCCATCTGCTCCCTCCATTTGGAAATGAGTTCCATAAAAGAGGGGACTTTGTTTTTATTTATTGCTATATTCCCACGGACCACAACAGTGCCTCGCACATTGTAACTGCTCGATAAATATTTATTAACACAGTTACTTGAGGGGCAGTGCAGTATTCCATAGTAAACAAGACCTAAGGCATTGGACTGAAACAAACCTAAATTTTACTTGTGGGTCTAAACTTATGATCTGGGAAATGTAGGATAAGTTATTTGCAATCTCTGCATTTGAGCTCCCTCAGCTGTAAAATGTGGGTAATTATAATACAATGGCTACATAATAAATTTGGGGTGAGTCAAATGGGATAAGGTGTGTAAAATACCTGACATACAACATTAAGAATTTAAAAGTTGCTTATAAGCACAGGACCTAGCATCTAGTGTGCTCAATACTTGGTATTTTTTTAAATCACTTCATGATAAATACATGGAATAATATGTGGTCAGAGTAGTTTTTGATAAACACATACTTGTTTCAGTTCAGTTCAGTTCAGTCGCTCAGTCGTGTCCGACTCTTTGCGACCCCATGAATTGCGGCACGCCAGGCCTCCCTGTCCATCTCCAACTCCTGAGTTCACCCAAACTCACGTCCATCGAGTCAGTGATGCCATCCAGCCATCTCATCCTCTGTCGTCTCCTTCTTCTCCTGCCCCCAATCCCTCCCAGCATCAGAGTCTTTTCCAATGAGTCAACTCTTTGCATGAGGTGGCCAAAGTACTGGAGTTTCAGCCTCAGCATCAGTCTTTCCAATGAACACCCAGGACTGATCTCCTTTAGAATAGACTGGTTGGATCTCCTAGCAATCCAAGGGACTCTCAAGAGCAATTCTTCGGTGCTCAGCTTTCTTCACAGTCCAACTCTCACATCCATACATGAGCACTGGAAAAACCATAGCCTTGACTAGACAGACCTTTGTTGGCAAAGTAATGTCTTTTCAATATGCTATCTAGGTTGGTCATAACTTTCCTTCCAAGGAGTAAGCGTCTTTCAATTTCATGGCTGCAATCACCATCTGCAGTGATTTTGGAGGCCAAAAAAATGAAGTCTGACACTGTTTCCACTGTTTCCCCATCTATTTCCCATGAAGCGATGGGACCAGATGCCATGATCTTTGTTTTCTGAATGTTGAGCTTTAAGCCAGCTTTTTCACTCTCCTCTTTCACTTTCATCAACAGGCTTTTTAGTTCCTCTTCATTTTCTGCCATAAGGGTGGTGTCATCTGCATATCTGAGGTTATTGCTATTTCTCCCGGCAATCTTGATTCCAGCTTGTGTTTCTTCCAGTCCAGCATTTCTCATGATGTACTCTGCATATAAGATAAATAAGCAGGGTGACAATATACAGCCTTGACGTACTCCTTTTCCTATTTGGAAACAGTCTGTTGTTCCATGTCCAGTTCTAACTGTTGCTTCCAGACCTGCATATAGGTTTCTCAAGAGGCAGGTCAGGTGGTCTGGTATTCCCATGTCTTTCAGAATTTTCCACAGTTTATTGTGATCCACACAGTCAAAGGCTTTGGCATAGTCAATAAATCAGAAATAGATGTTTTTCTGGAACTCTCTTGCTTTTTTGATGATCCAAGGAATGTTGGCAATTTGATCTCTGGTTCCTCTGTCTTTTCTAAAACCAGCTTGAACATCTGGAAGTTCACGGTTCATGTATTGCTGAAGCCTGGCTTGGAGAATTTTGAGCATTACTTTACTAGCATGTGAGATGACTGCCATTGTGCGGTAGTTTGAGCATTCTTTGGCATTGCCTTTCTTTGGGATTGGAATGAAAACTGACCTTTTCCAGTCCTGTGGCCACTGCTGAGTTTTCCAAATTTGCTGGCATATTGAGTGTAGCACTTTCACAGCATCATCTTTCAGGATTTGAAATAACTCAACTGGAATTCCATCACCTCCACTAGCTTTGTTCATAGTGATGCTTTCTAAGGCCCACTTGACTTCACATTCCAGGATGTCTGGCTCTAGCTGAGTGATCACACCATCGTGATTATCTGGGTCGTGAAGATCTTTTTTGTACAGTTCTTTTGTGTATTCTTGCCACCTCTTCTTAATATCTTCTGCTTCTGTTAGGTCCATATCATTTCTGTCCTTTATTGTGCCCATCTTTGCATGAAATGTTCCCTTGGTATCTCTAATTTTCTTGAAGAGATCTCTAATCTTTCCCAGTCTGTTGTTTTCCTCTATTTCTTTGCATTAATCGCTGAGGAAGGCTTTCTTATCTCTCCTTGCTATTCTTTGGAACTCTGCATTCAGATGCTTATATCTTTCTTTTTCTCCTTTGCTTGTTTAAATGATGCTAAAAAGTTCTTGAGTTTTTCATGTTAGAGTGCTGGGTAGCTAGCTGGGGCTAATATCTCACTCTTGTTAATAGGGAGAAATTTGGTTTAAATCAATCTCAACAACAACAAAAATTTCAATATTTGGTGTTGTGAATAAGTGGTCTTTAAGCGCAACTTTGTCACTTTATACATAAATTTATACGCTATGTCTAAGTCCATTCAAAGTTGCGTTGTCTTTTAGGTGGGCTGAGCAAAGTTTCTATTTAAAGGAATCGGAATTTCTTGAGAAAAACGAATCATTCTTTTGTAATCCATTCTGTATTATCAGAATATAATATATTCTAATTCTCTATATATAATATAGAGAATTCTAATTCTATATATAATTCTATTGTTAGAATATTCTATATTATTAGAATAATGATTCTAATTAAAGAATCATGCTATAATTATTGTTTTGTAAACGTGGATATTTGCATCACCACTTTCTGAAACTACGTATGAAAAGACTGTTGCAATACTTATAAAGAGTGTATATTTATTGCCTGAAGGCTTCTTCAGCAGTTTTACTGATAATGAAAATGCAGGCGAGAAGTCAGGGGGAAAATGTATTAAGCTCTTGTTTATCTTGTTTATATACAATTAAATAATTAAAAAGAAAAAATTACTTTTGCAAATTTTATTTAAATTATTACTCGTCTACCAACAGTTTTTCTTTTTTCTTTTTTTAAATCGAGTAAAATGTTCCTCTTGGCAGTAACAGCAGAAAGAAAAGGTGTGAACACAGAAAGCAAAGACTAATTTTTAACGTCTGCTGTAGCCCCCCGGCGGAGAAGGCAATGGCAGCCCACTCCAGTACTCTTGCCTGGAAAATCCCATGGACCGAGGAGCCTGGTAGGCTGAAGTCCATGGGGTCGCTAAGAGTCGGACACGACTGAGCGACTTCACTTTCGCTTTTCACTTTCATGCATTGGAGAAGGAAATGACAACCCAGTCCCGTGTTCTTGCCTGGAGAATCCCAGGGACGGGGGAGCCTGGTGGGCTGTCATCTATGGGGTCGCACGGAGTCGGACACTACTGAAGCGATTTAGCAGCAGCAGCAGCTGCAGGGATAGCATTGTTTTCCGCTAAACAGGAAGGAGAAACAGCATCCAATCGGCGTGCCTTTCTCAATGGCCAATCAAACTTCTCCTTACATTGCGGCGCTGGGAAAAACGGAGCCGGGCTTTCTTGTCTCCAGGCGAGTGTCAGCTAGTGTTACCTGCCGGGCCGTGTGCCCATGAGGTTGTTTTTGTTACCTGAACACTAAGGGACTTTAAGTTCGGTCCATCACTGTGCTAGTTGGATTTGCTTGTATTTGTTCCTAGCCACTGCTCAGGTAATGCACTCCCTTAACCAGGAAATTAAGGCATTCTCCCGGAATAATCTCAGGAAGCAGTGCACCAGGGTGACAACGCTGACTGGAAAGAAAATTATAGAAACATGGAAAGATGCCAGAATTCATGTTGTGGAAGAAGTAGAGCCAAGCGGCGGGGGAGGTTGTGGCTATGTGCAGGACCTTAGCTTGGACTTGAAAGTTGGTGTTATTAAGCCATGGTTGCTCCTGGGTGAGTATATTTGATTTGCCGCTAAATCGTTGAGTTCTTTTAACCATATTACTTCTCATTTTTCTTCCTAGTATATAGTAGTCTGTTCTATCAGCCAAAAGTGCCAGAAAATTGAAATGTTTCCTTTTCTGGATTTGGAACTTCCCCTAGCTGCCTGGGACTGTTTCTGCCACACTATGAACCTAAGAGGCATGGATTCTAGTAGCACATAGCACCTGGTATTTGAATTTTAGAAAAGCGTCTTTCCTGTTTTTCTAACTTGTCTGGAGGACAACACATTGATGGTGTACTTTATTGGATTATGAAAGGATATAGCCGTAAAAGATTATCCAAGTAAAACTAATGCTTTTATTAGGCAAGACTACAAGTGATGAGGGTTAAAGTTGTAGAAAAGTTAATGCTTGAAGAGACAAGTGCTTGTTTGCCTGCCCTGGGGTTGCAGCTATATGGAGTGCATGCCTCCTGTGGCCACATCTATTCTTGGTGTCTGTTTTTGGACTGTTAAGAAGGTGGATTGTTATTTTATAGCTAGGAGTCTGATGGTTTATGGTTTCTTGTATTCTGAGAAATAGAGATTCCCTGCACAATGCATAATTTACAAATAGCAAATGAAGCACAGATATGAATGTGCAAACTTGCCACAAATATGATGCAGTGTTCTTAAAAAATAGTCAACAGTGTTTTAAGTAGGTTTGAATAATTTTTCATTTATGAATAGAGAAATTAAGACTTGGAAAAATCAATGATTTTTCAATATTTATATAGCCAAGCCTCTCTTGTGTAAAAAGAACACTGAATTGGGAGTCAGAAATAGCCAGTGAGATGCTGTGTGATGTGCACACTCCTTTTAAAAGCTCTGTGAAACAGAGATCATCAGCTCCATTTTTCAGATTGGAATTGAACTTAACAATTGGTTAAATAACTTGCACAGCTCAAGTCTGGTAACACTCCTGCTCTCCATCATTAACGTATACTGCCTCAGAGAGTCCAGGCTTTCAGCCTCACTCTTCCTACTCTACTTGTAGTAGATGAGCTAGTGCAAGTTATTAATTCTCTCTAGTCCTCCAAGAACGGAGAAGACAATGGCACCCCACTCCAGTACTCTTGCCTGGAAAATCCCATGGACCGAGGAGCCTGGTAGGCTGCAGTCCATGGGGTCCCGAAGAGTCGGACACGACTGAGCGACTTCACTTTTACTTTTCACTTTCACGCATTGGAGAACTCAATGGCAACCCACTCCAGCGTTCTTGCCCCGAGAATCCCAGGGAGGGCGGAGCCTGGTGGGCTGCTTTCTATGGGGTCGCGCAGAGTCAGACACGACCAAAGTGACTTAACAGCAGCAGCAGCAGCAGCAGCAGCAGTCCTCCAAGAAACCATCTGTAAAGCTGAAGTAAGGATATCTGCTTATCTTATAGGGTTGTCCTAAAGTTGTTGCAAAAGTTTTTTGAAACATATCAGTTGCAGTATACATTTGAGTTATTTATTGTAGTATGTATTGTGTGCATTGTTACATGCTGCTGCTGCTGCTAAGTCGCGTCAGTCGTGTCCAACTCTGTGCGACCCCATAGACGGCAGCCCACCAGGCTCCCTCGTTCCTGGGATTCTCCAGGCAAGAACACTGGGCTGGGTTGCCATTTCCTTCTCCAATGCATGAAAGTGAAGTCGCTCAGTCGTGTCTGACCGTCAGCGACCCCATGGACTGTAGCCCACCAGGCTCCTCCATCCATGGGATTTTCCAGGCAAGAGTACTGGAGTGGGGTGCCATTGCCTTCGACCTAGCTTTAAATTTACCAAATAAATATGTCCAGTTATTTTCTGCAGCGAAGTGAAAAATTTAGTGGGTCATTTAGTCTGAAAATTTCACCCAGGATTTGCACACTGTTTCTAGGAAAGGAAATACATCCAGGCACATTTTTTTGGTTATTTGGCTTCTATTGCAGTAATAATGGTTTAAAATAATTATGGTAGAATTTAAAAATATCATTCACTCTTTCAGAGTCTTCATGAACTTTGCTTATTTTTTAAATCTAGACTTATCCAAAGTGGGCTAATCAAGGTAGTATTCTAAGTTCATTGGAACCTTACCAGGATCTTGAATGAGTGGTGGGAGGGACTTCTGAAACTAGTCCTTACATGGTCTCCTCTTTGGATCAGGACATGAGATATTTTCATCAGGTACAACCTCCTTTCTTGGGAGAAGGAGATGGTTACAAGAGAGGGAGATGGTTACAAATAACTTATTACTGAGGGACCTATGGATGGTTACATTTAAAGTTTTTCCAGGTGAATGATACAGGGGTTGTTTCTAGGTTGCTTCAAAAAACTTCCCTATCTCTACAAAGCAGCACAGCTCCCACCTGGCACTACATGAAATTAAATATTGTTTTGGATGATGGATAAAGAAGGTGGAAAGCTGTATAAATATGATCTGTCCTTTTCAGTTTGCTCATAAATTCACCCAAGCTCCTGCATTTCAAAAATCTTACATAGGCCCTTGAAATACCTAACAGGTTGATAAAAGATCATAGTTAGTATTTTTGTCCTTGGTTTTGCAAATTATATTTTTATAACAAATCTCACTAGGACTTTTCTTAAATCCAACTTGATTTGTAAAAGTGGAAAATTCCATTTCTCTTGGATAGTTTTAAAAGGTACACTTACTTCTTACTATGTCCATCTTGTTACAAAGTCCCAAAAGATGACATTTTGAGATCTTTGCTTCAATTCTAGGTGAAAATTTGGGAATCCTTTATAAGGTTATAAGGGTTTCCCTGGTCGCTCAGATGGTTAAGAATCTACCTTCCCTGCGAGAGACCTGGTTCGATCCCTGGTTTGGGAAGATTCCCTGGAGAAGGAAATACAATCCACTCCAGTTTTCTTGCTACAGTGCATGGGGTTGCAAAGAGTTGGACATGACTGAGCAACTAACATATAAGATTATAGAGGATTTCTGATATCTAGAAAACTCAGTATTTTTAGAAGGCAGATAATACATTAAATTTGTAAAGCTATTTTGTAAAATTCTTTCATGAATTTTATTTTACCTTATCATTATAGAAATTTATGCTATTTCTATCCATTTATGAACATTCACTCCTACAAATTTCCCCAAAACATTTCTCTTTAGAATATTACTTATTTCCCTTTTCAGTAATGTAATAATATCTTTTTGGTTTGTTTCAGTAATAATTTTTTTGGTCTATTTCTGTGATGATGAAAATAGAGATTTGTAAATTAAGACATGCTGCATCAGAATTTATGCAATATTTTGTATTTTCATTAAAAACAGAAACAATTCTAGAGATCTTACATAGCCTATTTTTTATGATACATGTGATTGCAGAACACTGAACTTATTAGAAGTCCCAGCTCCAATAGCATGTAATGTGCTTTCTAAATCAGTTACTTCATCTATAATATTTCCATAATAATTTTTGGCCAGGGTCACGAATATTATTGGGTTGTGTCAATGTAAAATATGACTGTACATTATTATTAAACTTATTTCTTTAGTTGTAGTCCTATTCATCAACTTCTTTTTCTGTTATTTAAAATTACCATACAGTTAAAATTGATTTGCTATTCAGTTCTATTAAATTTAACACAATCATAGATTCATGTTGCCACTGTTAAAATCATAAAATTCTTAAAATTGATATTTGTTTTAAAATGTTAATTAAGGTAGTTTATAAAAGGATACATTCTACTTTTTCAAAACAAAGGTTTAAATAACACATTGTTACAATGATTTAGAGTATTTCTTTTAATAATAAGTGTTTTTCCAACAAAAGCTTAATGGAAGACTGCAATACAAAGCAACCATTTAATTTGGAGAAAAGCTAATGTTTATATCTAGAATTTAGAGAGAAGTAACATGAACTGAATACTGCCAAGTATTAGATGAAACACACAGGACAATTACCCAAAGTCCATTTGTACTGACTAAAATTATCCTGCCACACTATTAACACTCTTCTTGTGTTTGAAGAGTCAGTTGCTTTGGTCTCAAGAACACTAAATTTGAATCAATATATTCATTGTCTGGAAATCATTTTCAAAATGTAACAACCAACTCTGGAAAATGACTAACTCGTTCTGTGTGGGGTGTATATGTATTTAATGGAAATAATGAAAATATCCAGCTTCAAGAAATGCAATAATGACAGTTGAGGCTAGAAAAGAAAAGAGTTTCATTCATGCATGTTTCTTTCTTTTCTTGTCTTTTTTCTATTGTAAGAAATAGAGTGGAATTATTATTTAAAAGATGACATGCATATAAAACCACCAAATTTCAGTTAACTTACTTGAATCCATTTTTCCTCCTGGAGATGAATAGGACTTCCTACAGAAAACTGAGAAATTATTTTTAAATTATGAGGTACTTCAAATGTGTAAAAAATTACAGACTATAGCAATTATATATCTACCATTAACAAATGTTAATATTTTGATAGGCTAAGTTTTCAGTAGAATAAAGTTGAATGTAGATTCAGTAAGCAGCCTGTGAGCTTTGTATTACCAAGAGAATATTGGCCAACCAGCATATTGCTGACCTTCCAGCTACCTAAAATCACATGGTGGAAGCTGGCAGATTTCCCAGACAGTTAAAGTGAAAAAAATGTTTTCTATAGAAATGGAACCTAATTCAGGAAAGTAAAATACTTGAAAACTTTAAATAATAAATGCCCTATTTTTTCAGTTGTGTAACTCATTTTATTTTAACTAGTTATTCTCCTGTATAAACTTGCTTATTAACTAGAGTCATTTTTCAAATGTAGGAGATCTGGAAAGCCAACTTTCACAGAGAGCAACTGGAAAAGGGTACAGCCCTAGCTGTGCATGGAGCGTGGGTGGAACTCTGTAGACCAGCAGTGTTTGCTCTAAGCTACTGAGTGTTCCCGGATGAGCTGGCACTAAAGCATTTTGTGGATGTCTTTTTAATATTCTTTTCTTCAGTTACAAAAGAAATAGATACTGTAAAAAGTACACGTGAGCATGAAGAAAAAAGTCACCTATAATCTTACTGTAACATTTTGTTCTATATACTTCTTGTCCATTTTTAAGCATATACATCGTTTTTATTTTTACAGAAATGATTGATGTTTTGTAACCTGCTTTTATCACCTAATATATTGAAAATATATTTCCATGCAATAAATATTCTTCTACATTTCTCATTTCAAAGGGCCATATATATTTTCATGGGATATTCATCAAAAATATTCATCCTGTAAATACTTTTGGACTCTGAAATCCCACTTCTAGGAATTTTTCCTAAAAGTTCTGGATATTGCAAAGATTAGCTATTAGGATGTTCTTCACAATATTGTTGGTAATACAAAATAAACCCCACAAAAACAAAACAAACAAAAATCCACCCAAACCCAATGCCCAATTTTTCTAGGAACAATTCCTAGAAGTGGGATTTCAGAGTCCAAAAGTATTTACAGGATGAATATTTTTTGATGAATATTCCTGAATTATCTTTCAAAGAGTTGGACTCAGGTCCTCCCAAGGTGTATTTCTTAAAATAATAACCAACACAATTGTTACAAAATTCAGATTAAAAGTCAGGATAATTGGTTTTATGTTCAAGGTGATGTGATTTATTTCTTATAGGGTCACAAGATGCTGCTCATGATCTGGATACTTTGAAAAGACTCAAGGTAAGAAGAAATGCATCAGGAGTGTTCCAAGTTATTTACTGCAGCACTGTTTATAATAGCAAATTATTGAAAGCAACCCACATTTCCATTAGTAGGGAATTGGTTAAATGAACAATGACAGAATGCTATATAGCTTTTAAAAAACACACACAACAGTCTTTAAATACTGATATGAAAGGATCTGAAGGACATTTTTAAACGGGGCCAAAAATCCCCACAGTGTTGCCCTTGTGTAAGAAAGAGAGTAAATAAAATATTTGATATAAATATCTGTCTTATAAGATATAAATATCTTTTAAAAATACCCTAAAAGAATGTATAAGAAATGGATAAAGGTAGTTACCATATAGGTGGGCGATAATGGAGTGGAGGACAGGTTGAAGAGCAAGACCTCTTAATTTTTTAAATAAGGTTTTGATTTTTGAATGACTTCAAAAAATAAAATTTTGATATTGCCTATATGTGAGGTTTAAGTGAGTTAACCTGTGTGCTTAGCACATACTAAGTACGCAGTGAAGGGGCTGTACTTATTATCCCTATTTTAAAGGGCATCCCAAGGTCAACCATTTAAAGGACCTCTGAAACTTCATTTTGGAAGTATGCTTGATTACTGGAAAGGTTTTAGGTTAGGTCCCCACCACCACATCTTGGGCTTCCCTGGTGGCTCAGATGGCAAAGAATCTGCTGCAGTGCAGGAGACCTGGGTTTGATCCCTGGGTTGGAAGATCCTGTGGTGGAGGGCATGGCAACCCACTCTAGTATTCTTGCCTGTAGAATTCTATGGACAGTGGAGTCTGGCAGGCTACAGTCCATGGGGTTGCAAAGACTGGGACATGACTGGTGGACTTCCAGCACCACCACCATGACCTGTGACTTGGTACAGTTCTTTTCAAGCAGGATCATTGAATCAATACACATATGAATTGCATTTCCAAGCAGCTAAACTACCTAGACATTGGATAGTTTAATAGCCCACAATATTTGTAAAGCAGTTTTACCTTTCAGCATGTTTCCCCAAGATTCTCATTTTGTCATCTTCATAATCCTGTGATAGATAGGAAAGCTGTATAGATACAGATATATTCTGTAAGTGGTCAGGCCTCATTTTTGATCTTTGGGGGATGTAGAATATAGTTCTAAAGACAGGGCAAACACATCAGTATCATACAACGTTGGAAAATCTATTATGTAATTAAAGGCAGAGTCATACAGCCCTGGCCAGAGATACTCTTGGAGTGGGAGGGTAACTTGACATAGCCTGAGAGGCCTTCACCAGGGAAAGCAGAAGGATGTTTCAGACAGTATCTTCTAAAAATGTTCTTCCCTTCTGTCTAGAATTCTCCCATCTCTCCTCTTGAGCAGATTAGAGGTTTTTTTCTGTTGTTTTCCTCCACGAGGCAGTTAGGTTTGTAAATAGCTTATGGCCCTCTCTTCATGAGGTCTAGTTCCCTGAATATCTTAATCAATACTCTGGGCTGTGGACCACAGAAACCTGAGCAAGGAAGGAGAATGCATTTGATGATCTTAGGGTGGGGGGACGAGGGTGGGGGGACGAGGGCGGGGAGAGCTCTTTGGAACCTGGGAGGAGAGTGGCTGTGCCAGAGAATAGAAGGCCACCCGCTGGCACACGGCCCCTCTCTGCACATCTGCTCTTCTCATTTGGAAGCAGGGATCTGTCAGCTTCTCAGAACACTTAACACAAAATGGCTGTCTTAAAGCTCTTGAGTTTATGGATTATTCTGTCTCGTACACCTTTTTCTAAATTTCTTAAATCAGTCTGGCTTAAGTCAGGTGTCCACCAGAATCCAATTCGCTGTGTTGGGGGAAGGAGCAAGGCACTGTCAGAGCCACACCTGTGAGGATAATGGGGGCAGGAAAGGCAGAATCTGATCCATTTAGCCTTTGGATTCTATTAACAAACTTCCCACATGGCTTCTTCCATTTGCTTGGTGGACTCCAGGAAAGGAGCTTGAATGCGTAGATGGAGGAGGAGGTTGCTCACATGTGCCATTTGAAAGCAAATCTTTCACGACCATCCCACCTTTCAACCAGACTAATTCATCAGAATTTCTGGGTTTGAGACCCTGTGGCATTGGTGCTTTTTAAAACCTCACTGAGTGAGCAATCACCTTGAAACCAAACCCAGCGCCCTGTGGTGTGACTTGCCGTCCAAGTCCAGAAGCAGCAAGAGAATCCAGAACTCAGGGTGTGCCTATTGAACTTTTAAAAAGCTCACTGGATAGTTCTAGTGTGTAGCCACACTTGAGAACGACTGTCCTTACAAAGAATACAAAAAAAAAGTAGGGAAATAATTATTGAGAGGGAAGTTATTGCTACTAATGCAAGTCCCTTACTTTAATTTTTTTATGGACATTAATTGATTTATTCAATGGATATTTTAAGTAGTTTCTGTGTGAAGTTTCCTGTTCACTCACAATGCTTACTTATAAAAGTGAGTAGGCTAAATATGGTCCCTACCCTGGTGGAGTTTCCAGTACAATGTGGGAGACGAACTCTCGGTGATAAGGGCTATTGTAAGGCGCATAGAGGGTACTGTAGGAGTATACGGGCTTCCCTGGAGGCTCAGTGTTAAAGAACCTGCCTGCCAAGCAGATGTGGGTTTGATCCCTGGGTTGGGAAGATCCCCTAGAGAAGGAAATGGCAACCCACTCCAGTCTTCTTGTCTGGGACATCCCATGAACAGAGGAGCCTGGTGGGCTACAGTCCATAGAGGTCACAAAAGAGTCAGACATGACATGGCGACTGAACAACGGTAACAGCAAATATGAGTGTGTAGAAATAGCACTTCTGGTAAGGGAGGAGGCAGGCAGAGAAGGCTCCCTGAAGGACGTGTTATTCAAGTGTTCATGTGTTCAGTCGTGTCTGACTTTTGTGTGAGTCCTTGGACTGTCGCCCAGCAGACTCCTCTGTCCATGGAATTTTCCAGGCAGGAATACTGGAGTGGGTTGCCATTTCCTCCTCCAGGGGATCTTCTTGACCCAGGGATCGAACCTACGTCTCTGGCATTTCCTTCATTGCAGGCAGATTCTTTACCACTGAGCCACCTGGGAAGCCCAAGTGAGTCATGCTTAAATTATGTGTTGTTACAGATCTCAACATCTCAATTTAATTAACCTAATTAATTAACCTAAGTAACCTAATTAGGTTTAATTTTATTTAAACATAATTTTTGAGGTTTAATTAACCTAATTCATGTGAAATTTTTTAAATTATCTTTTTTTTCTCTTTTAAGGTGACTCATATTCTCAATGTTGCATATGGAGTTGAAAATGCTTTCCTCAATGACTTTATATATAAGAATATTTCTATATTGGATCTGCCTGAGACCAATATCCTGTCTTATTTTCCAGAATGTTTTGAATTTATTGAAGAAGCAAAAATGAAGGTAAGTTTGGTACTGATTCACAGTTCCTCAAGAACAGAAATTTTAAAATATTGGTCCATTATCCACTTCTTTCTGTAATGAATATGTAAGAACTATTATGAAATTTCCCTTTCAACAATATTTCATTAATTCCTTTAATTATTCAGTCCTCCAGTTGCTCTTCTTCCAATGATGTACTTATTTTTATTTTCTTGCATTTATTTACTATTACTGTTTTGACTGCATTGGGTCATGACTGTGGCATAGGGTTCTTTCTTGCAGCCTGTGGGCTTCCCTCTAGCTGTGGCACTTGGGCTCCAGAGTGCTTGGCTCTGTAGTTGTGTGCAGACTCCAGAGCGCATATGCTCTGTGTTTTGTGGCACTCAGACTCTCTGGTTGAGGAGCACAGGCTCAGTAGTTGTGGCACCTGGGCTTCATGGCCCCACAGCACGTGGGATCTTTGTTGTAGCCGGGGATCGAACCCACATCCCCTTCACTGGAAGGCAGATTCTTAACTACTGGACCACCAGGGAAGCCCCTATTTTTTAACTTTGATTTCTCATCTTCCTATGCTTTCCTAAGAAATGTTAGGATTTAAAATTTTCTGCTCAACTGGGTTGGCCAAAAAGTTTGTTTGGGTTTTTCCGTAACATCTTACAGAAAAATCCGAATGACCTTTTTGGCCAGCCCGATGCTAAGGTTCCTTTTGATCGTCTCTCACCATCTGCCCTCTGACCACTTTGCAAGGTAATCAGGTGAACTATGGAACAGAGGCTGCTCTGGTCCTTAGTGTGTTTATGAAGATGAATATCACCAAGATTGTTTGAAAATGCTGATCAATAGCTGTCCATTGGTTCTCTGACTTGAGAAGACCCACAGAAAATACAATACTTTAATCTTGGTACTAGATCCAAGGGAACACTCTGACAGGCAGGGCTTCTAGGTTGGCTTTACCAATTATTATGCCTTGACATTATATCATTTTTAGTCAATATATAATTCTTATAAAATTTATGTGAGATAAATAGATGGGAATGTAGAAGCTCTTATAGAGAAAAGTTAACTGTCATGGAGCACTTGGCAATAAACAATAGTTAACATTATAGCTTAATTAAATTCTAATGATTTTCCTTCTACCTTATCTCCTTGCCTTTCTCTGTTTCTTCCTTTCATTTAGTAATATTTATTGAGTGCCTTATGTGCCCAACACTGTTCTAGATACCTTCCTCTAGATTGCTGGAAAAATATTAAACTATTCAACATTATTTAATAGTAGATATTTGGATAAAAAAAAAAGGAAGAGGTTTTCTAATTCAAAGCCTGATATTGGCCACTCTTTTAGCTTGTGAAAAATTATATAGATCCTAGATTGTCACATGCCAGTGTACCAGCTAATAGTGTTAGGAATAAAAGTGATAATGTTTCTGTGTTAGCTGCTTTTCTAAGGAGATGTATAATATGCCTTAGATGGTAATGGAAAAATGTAAACATTATTCATACTTATATTCATATTAAACATATTAGACATGTCATATTAGACATTAAACATATACATGTTTCAAGTAAAAAGTGAAAGGGTTAATAGTTAATTAAAGTGGTCCTTAGTTTGGGTTTCTCACAAAACAGAACCTGAGGCAAGGATTTAGAGCTGATGCTTCATTTGAGAGGTGCAGTCCCTAGGCAGTGAGAGTGAGAAGAAAGGGAAGTGATTCAGAAAAGGATGAGAAGCAATATAAGATGATGTTTTTACCCTGCTGAGCACGGCTTCACAATGAGCTGATAGCAAAATAGCTGGTTCCTTGGCAAGGTGGTACCCAAGACGTCCCCAGGCAGGGAATCCAAAGACACTGCACCTCAATACAGATTTTGGGAAAGAGAGAATTAAGAGAGAGAATTTACCTGCCTGGCTCTCTGTCAGCTCCTGTTTCCCATTGGTCAGAGTTTACGCATGGAGAGGTAAATACCCCCACAATTCCAGGTTACAGCACCCCGCTTTTTCAGCAGCCACCTTGAAGCCCTGTGGTGTGACTTGCCATCCAAGTTCAGAAGCAGCAAGCGAATCCAGAACTCAGGGTGTACCGGTCTATGCAGAGACTGACATGGGGGAAGAGCCAGGTATTCTTAGGCAAGCAGAACTCAGTAGGCCTACGGGAAATAGTCAGCCACAGAGGTGGCAGCTGAGGTGGAACAGCTGAGGGTCCATGAGATGATGGCATCAAGGGAATCTGAGGAGATGCCTGAAGTGTTTCTGCTGTAAGATATATCTGAATTCTGTAATATGTTCTGATTTCTCAAGCCTTATGTGTTTTACTGGAACCTTAGCCTCAGCCGTAAATTTTCTTACCCTGGAAGCTCTTTATTGTTTAGATAATGCACGTTTAACTTTAGCAAAAGAATTCTTGAATTTTCTTCATTCTATTTTTTTTTTCCTAGAAGAAATCTCTTCATGATTTTGCCTGTTGTATATTCAGGCATTATTAAATGCGATTACTCTGTGAATTGCCTATTTCAGAACTCCCTTTCTAGGCCCTCGTTTGTTGTTTTCATCTTTTCACAAAAGCTGCCAAATAGGATGTCTTCCATTTCCCCATGTCTGTCCTCATTTTTCCCTGCAGTTATAAAACCCTGTTTGTTTGGTTTCTCTGTCCTTCCTGTATCTCCACCTAATGTGTTTTCTGCCAGGCTTATGCCCAAAGGGACAGAAATACACATGACATGGTAGTAGTAAGATAACCTCCATAGGTTCAAGAGTTCTTTTACTTGAGTATTTACTTGATCCCCTTTTTTATGTGCAGAAGATTTTGTTTGTTAGTACGAGCTGTGTATTTGATATTCCACATTTACTTCATTATTTATAAGATGTGATTTTTAAAACATGTAAGTAGTTTATAACATTGGAAAAATATAGATAAGTAAAAATTAAGATCACCCATTTTCACCAATACGTATAACGACTTGTAGTATTTTAATGTATTTTTCTATATATCAAAAGACTCATTTCTTAAAAAAGATCTGAACTTGATCTGTCAAAATATATGAGTTCCTTATTCTGAGAAGATAGAAGCGATGTATATTGCTGCCTTTAAGGAGCTGGCAATCTAATTGAAAAGCTATTAATAACAACATGAGAACAAAGCAAGCTACATAAAATGGAAATACTATAATTCTTATCTGCCCATTGCAAAATAGTGATATGATTTTTTAAGAAAATGTTTTCTCAAAATGCATAACAAACTTTTTTTGCTTAGCAGACATTTATGGAATACCTACTATGTGCCAAAAATTGCACTAAGTACTAGGCATAAAAAGATGTCTTGGATATTCTTCCTGCCCTCCTCTCATGCAGAGAGACAGGCTTCTTAGAAGCCATGGTTAGCTGGACCAACGAGAGGAAAAACCCTTTTAAGCACAGGACAACAGCAAATGCAAAAGAAAAATTGCTTTATAAATTATTTAATTGTCATTACTTTGAATTCTGGAAAGGGGATATGAAACTAGTAGTTTCTTTGGAAATACTTTCAAGGGCAGTATGATACTCAAGGAATAAGAGGTAAATAAATAAATTCAAAGGCTGTAGAAACTAACAGAAAAGTATCTGTTACATAAAGAATGTAAGAGAGAAGAAAATACTAACATTATTAAATAATAGCTAAAACTGATTACACTGTAAGACTAAAGCTAGTTTCATTTTCAAAAGCATATGTATAGATCATAAAATAGTGATAACTGATACAACGTCAGGAAACACTAAAAATTATTCTGGAGGGTATCTCTTATTAATGTTATGAGCCCAAGTTTCTTTGGAAAATCTAATTTGTTTTGCGTTAAAAGAAGTTCATTAATAGTGGGACTTCCCTGGTGATCCAGTGGCTAAGACTCCGAGCTCCCACTGCAGGGGTCCCTGGTTTGATCCCTGGTCAGGGAACTGGAGCCCACATGCCACAAGAAATGATTAAAGATACTGCCAGCTGCAAATAAGACATGATGCAACCAAATAAATAAATAAATACTATTTTTAAAAAAGAAGTTCATTAGCAGTGTCCATTGGTTACTGTAATATGATTTTAAAATGTCTTAAGTCTTATTAAAAAGAGCCATTGTACAAAGTGAGAAAAGTTCTATATATGCATAGTGAATATTTTTGTTTTGCTTTTCTTGTGCAGAAACAATATCTGGAAATGACTCTGAAATATATAAATATAAACAATTAAAATTGTATTTTTGATAAAAGAATTTTTAAAATATTAACTAATCTTATGAATCATTTTTCTTTCTTTCTTGAAGTGAGATACATTTGCTACACTTGTTATAATAGACTTGGAAAGGAATTTTGCAACGGATTTATGCATCTAAGAACTACCTTGTAAAATAATCTAATAAGCCATGAACATAGCATTGTTGATGTATGCTTTGGGCAGAGAGTTTTCTTTCTTTTTTTTTTTTTTTTGAGAGTTTTCAGTTGTCAGATTTCTTCTCCCCTTCCCTGTTCCCATGTTGTCTGTGTTGTACAAAAAGAAAAATCAAGAAATGAAGTAACTAAAATGCCTGGTTCTGCAGGGTGTGCTCACCATTCACTACGTTTCATTAAGATCATTAACTTTTAAAAGGCCTGAGATAAGCCAACGCTCTATCAGTGCTGATCCATCAGATATATCACATTCATTATTAATGCAATATTACCCCCATCAGCATTGGTCTTGCACTGTGTCCCTTTTCACTTGTAAAGTATCATTTGCAAGTTACCTGAAACGTTTTGCATTTATTGACCTCATGCTGGTGTCTAAATTACCTTTTCCACTTCATGTTGTCATGAGCTATTTGAGTCAACATTTTACTGCCTCATAAGTTTAACTATATAAAATAACAGAATAAAATAGATCCAAAGGAAGAACATTTTTTCCTTACTGATCATTTTATAGATAGATTTCTAAGCCAGTGATACTAATTTCTTTATTGGAACAGTATATGTACCTAATATGTACATGAGCTTTCTGTGTAGTTTATGATTGTGGTTTTATTTATATTTCCACATATATTTTCTCTGATTTTTCTCTTATTTATAGGCCTGTGGCTACTAAATTACTAGACTTTTATGGGTACTTTACTAGATTACTTCAGGGTAATAAAAGATAATTTCAGAATTCCAAATATATCATCAAAGCATTTCAAACCTGGGAGGTGGGAAAAGAAGGTGTTGATTAATTGATTGATTTTTTCCCCATTCATTCCCTACAGTGCATTGGTTTCTGATGATTGAATAAATTGAGTCAAATAAATTGATAAAGTGAATATTTTTATTTTATAGTTTTTAAATAGTATAAGATTTCAGTACAACTTTTCTTAAATAAATAATGAAGATTTTTGTTTGGTTTTATTATAGGATGGAGTGGTTCTTGTTCATTGTAATGCAGGAGTTTCCAGGGCTGCTGCAATTATAATAGGCTTCCTAATGAATTCTGAAGAAATCTCATTTACCAGTGCTTTTTCTTTGGTGAAAAATGCAAGGCCTTCCATATGTCCCAATGCTGGCTTTCTGGAGCAGCTTCGTACATATCAAGGGGGCAAAGAAAGCAATAAATGTGACAAACTACAGGAATTAGAAGAAGCAACAGTTCCTGAGTTACATTCTAGCCAATGATGGACAACTGTACTTTCTGAGTTGGTCTCTAGAGCCACCTTCCCTCCTTTTTTGGAGAGTAAACTAGTAGAAAGCTCCTTTCCTCATGCTTTTTTTTCAAGTGGAAATAGAGGTCAATTGATCGTCCTAAACTAGGGTATAAATAAATTTTTCAATTATATCATGTTTTCTTTAGTATTATAATGTGGGATTGAATGTTTTGATTTGCTAAGGGAAAATAACAATGTATTACCAATAATTGATTTCTGTAGAAAGAAAAGGTTTACATTTAACATCTATATTAAAGCTTGAAAGATTAAATTAGTTGATTAAAACTTCTGGTACTTTTCTATGCCAGCAACTATTTCCATGAAAGAAAAAACGTGAAGTGCTATTTGATTTACTACTTCAGAAGAAGGCAAATTTCTTTGTGAAGAATTTAAGATGAAAAAACAATACCTTAAACCTCCCCAAAAAGGTAACCAAAATCTGAAGATTTATACAATACCTATGTAGTAGTTACATTATTCACAAAATTTTTATGTCCTTTTATGAACATGCACCCACTTTTCATTTTGATTTTTAAATTATATTCCATGTTTATTTTTAAACATTTTTGTGTAGCTGTGCTCTCTTACATTATTGTGAGCGTATTGTTCTTTAATTAGGTGCTAGTCTCTTACACTGTGTACGTTTTATTCTGGGTTCCTAGCATTCTGTTTTGGGATTCCATGTCATAATTTTATGAACTCCTTGAATCTGTAGGAAAGTGTTTCAAACTGAAGAATCATTTTTAAAATGTGGTCTGTTTTCTAGTTTGGTATTCTTCTTAGGGAACATATTTTTAAGGAAGGAACACTTACGGTTTTGTAAGAAATTTTGAATACATTTTTAGAAAGCCCAAAATCATTTACAATTTTATTTCTGGCCAGAGGCTTTGAATGGTTTCTTTTTTTTTTATTAAGTCTCCATGTTGGCAAGGCTAAGCTCTGTTCATTATGAATTTGCTTAAAGATATGCTTTGAATTATTCAGAATAAAATCCACTTAAAATTAATTACAATAATTAAGATGGAGTTTAAAAGCTTTCAAGTAGATTTGCATGACTTAGAAAATGTCATTGCCCTGTAGATTTTAGTAAGAAAATCCTGAGCTTTCCTTAGATACACATTAGAGAGCAAGCATTTTCCTATACATAAGTTGGAAAGTGCACATTGAACACATCTGTGCATTTGAAAAAGCAGGCTTTCTTATGCTGGCAGGAGCAAAAAGTAGAAGCGATAAATGCAAATTATGTTTTAAGATTGCTTATAGCCTGACAAGATGTCATCGTGTGCAAAGCTATGAACTTTCCATCTGTTAAGAAGCAGCCTAAGTATAATCAACCTACAGTAAGCTGTCTGAAGCCTGAAGACAGAATCCTCTTAAATATGAGACTGGTGTATAATATTGTCTTTATAGTTAATATTGCTGAGGATTTGCTGGGTAAACCTTGTCTGGTCGCATGTAAGTATTTATTTAAATACATTTTCCTTTGTTATTGTTATTTCGTTTTCAGCCATTAAATGTTGTAAACATGAAGCCTTAAATAGAACTTATTTCTATGGATAGTCTATTTTTGTCTGTAGTTATATGTTGTTGCCTGTAGTGACCTGGTTACAGTGCAAACATGTATATTCTGGCACATCTACAGAAGGGCACTGAGCATCAGTTTTGTTTTCTTTTAAATGGTAGTAGTTTGCTGTATCTAAAATAAATCGGTGAAGGGAATCCAGTCTTTTAAATAAGGGGTATTATGTGAGGCAATGATAGGTTGTACATGTAACATGTTTATTTGGCTCCCCATGAGTATGTCACTGTCATACCTAGTTATTTACAAAAAGGAGCTTTATTACTATGATTCTCTATTCCACGTACTATAGAAAAGTGAAAGTGTTAGTTGCTCAGTCGTGTCCAACTTTTTGCGACCACGTGGACTGTAGCCCACTAGGCTCCTCTGCCCATGGAATTCTCCAGGCAAGAATACTGGAGTGGGTAGCCATTTCCTTTCCGGGGGATGTTCCCAACACAGGGATTAGACTTGGGTCTCCTGCACTGCAGGCAGATTCTTTACTATCTGAGCCACAAGGGAATCCCTCACATATTATGAACAGATTTCAAATATACATCTGTTTTGAGGGAGTGACAAAACTATTTCAAGGACTTTGTGCCTCTATTTTAAAACAGATTTTCCTATTTTAGAAAGTCTCCTTCAAAGGTAAATTCTCCAAAGACTCTGGAATGTAGCAAGTATAAATCATAGTATTTTCCTTTTACCTTACACAATAAACTGGGTGAGTTAACACCTTTACAAGCAACCCACAATACATTAAAAAAAAAAAAAACAAATGTAGCACAAGGAATTATTTGATTTTTCCAGCTGACCCTAAGTAGTTGATTTTTCTGCCCAAAGCCTCCTGAACATATTTAGTTACCTGTAGTTATTTAAGACTTTAAAGCAGAAGATTTTAAGGTTTTATATTTTTATGTTACATGCAATGGTATTTACAATGAACACATTTTTGGTTTGTCTTCATTGATAAAACAGTTTAAACTTTTCGTACTTCAAGTAAAACTTTAACTTACTGTTTTGTATCCATATTTATAATGTGCCCTTTATTGTTTCTGGGTATTGATATACTTTAATAAAAATAATAAATTTACTATTTCTCCCATTAGTATCTTTATTTCTTTGAGGTTATTTGTTTTAAAAGACTTATTTGCCATCAAATTCTGGATTTAAAAAATCTCATTGGCAAGACACTGAGTTAGACATTTTAGAATATAAATTAGTTTAAAGGTCTGTGGAAATTTGATGCTCCAGCCACCTCAAGAAGTGAAAAGCTAAAGTCAGTTCTTGTAATTGGCATTACTGTGGATAAATTGGCAGTGAAAATTCAATAGCATATCTTAGTACTGTAAGTCAAGAGAAGATGCTAAATTACTCTCAGATTAAACTGAGATTTACGTTCTTAGTAAAACCTTCTCTGACCACCTTATTTCAAGTGGCTCGCATCCTTAGCACTTATATCTACCTTTCCCTGTTTTATTTACTGTATATCCCTAATTGTCACCAAAATTGTATGTATTTTTCTTTATTTTGTTGCTTTTCCCATCAAAACCTGGGCTCCCCGTGAGGGCAGAGATTTTTACTATGTTGTTTGTCTGACCAGTGTGTGCCCCGTAACAGGCACTCAAACAGTTCTTGTCAGAAAGAGAGGTGGGGGGAAGGAAGGAAAAGAATTGATGCATGTTGCTGTGCCAGCTTAACAGTGCCCACTGCAGGTCATCATTCATGCCCTGGCAAGTGAACTGCAGTGCACATCTGCAGCCATGTCAGACAGTGCCTGAGAGTGACAGCAGGGAACACTAGTAATGGGTCTGGAACAGGGCCGCATAGGACCCTACACAACAGAACACATGAGTGTCCTTTTTAATTTCTGAATAATGTACTTTCTCTTTTTTGGCCATGCCCACAGCTTACAGGCTCTTAGTTCCCTGATCAGGGATTGAACCCGTGCCCCCTGCAATAGAAGAATGGAGTCCCGACCACTGGACCACCAGGAAATTCCTGCAATAATTTTCTACCAAAGTTATTTAGAAATTAAAAAGTTGATCAAACATTCAGCAAGAGTATCCAGGATATGGTATTTTGCTTTCACTCAAGATATGAAAGAAGAATGGCTTATGTGCCAATTATCCATTTATTGTCTCAGCTCCAACTCCACTCATAATTGTGTCTATAAAAAGGAAGATGGGCAATTTACATACCTTTCTCTTGACAGTGGCTGTGATGTTGAGCTTTGTCAGTAGAAGGTGCTGTGTGTTGGAGAGCCCTTTCATGGGGAAGGGTCATTTCTACTGGGCTTGGTGTGCTTTCAAGGCAGACTGCTGCAGATCAGATAGCCTCCAACGGTGCTCACAGCTTCTCCACCACCTCGTTAGTCCTGGGAGCCAGGCTTCTTCAGCACCCAGTGGTAGCAGCTTTCCTGGGTAATTCCCTGGGGTGGTTTTATAGCAGGGCTTCCCTTGTGGCTCAGCTGGTAAAGAATTTGCCTGTAATGTGGGAGACCTGGGTTCAATCCCTGGGTTGGGAAGATCCCCTGCAGAAGGGAAAGGCTACCCACTCCAGTATTCTGGCCTGGAGAATTCCATGGATTATATAGTCCATGGGGTTGCAAAGGGTCAGACACGACTGAGTGACGTGAAATACCTCCCTGCCGAAAGCTTTGCGTAGCATCCTAGAGGGTGCATTTCCAGAAAGTTCTTCCATATCTCTGCCATTCTGTGAGCCATGGCTTCACTCTGCAACAAGATCCAGATTTCAACCCTGGGAGACTTTTTCCTTAAACAGTTCCCCAGTGGTGGTGACTGTTCTTTATATCCACTCTTCCTATGCTACTGTTTAGAGCACTTTACTTCTTCCTTTCCAACCAATCCCTCATTACTCCAACCCTTTTATAGTTAATAAACTTTTATATTAAACTTTCCCACTCTTATTGTGTGGTTTATCTCCTGATGGACCTAGGCTGTCTAGCCTATAATTTACAGTCAATTATTTTCATAATTGTCCTTGTGGAGTGTTTCTGGTAGCAGGTCAAGCTATGTTACAGCCATGCACCTTATGATAATAAAGGCTCAAATGGCAATTAATGGTGTAGGAATATTTTTTGAGAGAATACTTCTGTGAATATAAACAGTGTTCTGTGTAAGAGTATAAGCACAATGACCTGATTTTGCTAATGCTTCTTGTCTACAGAGTGGTGAATTCTTCAAAGTTAAAAAGAGAGCACATAAATAGTGTAATTTGCTATTGTTCCTATGTTTTCACCCACTCTTCCCATTTGTGTATCATACCAGGAGGAGAGGGAAATTGCTTTCAGTGCTTGAACTGAATTCTCACTGCCCTCTTTGAATAGTCCAGTTGTGCTAATCAATTTGTGAATCCACTTACTAGTAGTTGTAATTACTGCTAATGCAACTTCATGAACTTAGGACGTAAATGAAGAGAGCTAATGTCTCACCACTAGTGATGTGTGTGTGTGTGATGTCTATACACACACACATATATATATTTATTTTTTGTAATAGCAAATGCTTTTGTAAGTGCTCACAAACAAAAAGTTCCCTACATTTTCTCTAGAATTGGCACACAGCTTACTATGTATAAGTTATAGCATTACTATGTATAAGTTTTAGCATTCTCCCTTTCCTCTTAAAAAAAATCTGGTATAATAATTGCCTATCTTCAATTTTATGACACTCTCACAGCATGTCTTAAATATAACTGATCTTGCTTTGAGAATATCACTAGCAGATTTTCCTAGTATTTCTTCAATATAAAAAAATGATTTTTTTTTTTCACATTCAGGGACTCCTCTGCATGTCAAATACTGTGCTAGGTGCTAGGGATATAATGATCAGCAAAACAGTCAAAAATCCTTGCCCCCATCGAGCTTGCATTCAATGTAACACCACTGTATAATAACAGACACATCTACACTCATCACTCAACCTTCTGCTGGTTAGATTTTCTTCTGTTTTGACGTTTCTGAACCATGGAGGTCTTTCTTTACTAAGGAGAGGTGGGCAAATGACCAAGGGCAGAATTTTCTAAGAATCTCCTAACACAACCACTCCTGGTTCTGCTGAAGTAAGTAGTAGCCTTAAGAAGAAACACAAAAACTCCTCCTCACCAACATCTACCTACAATAATAACATTAATTAATAATAATTACCAAAGTTTAAAGAGAATAATTTCCTAGTAATCACCAGAAAAAAATTGACTACAGATATCAATTATATATTCTATTACAGAAAAGAGCCCTAAAATATTTTAAAAACTTTTTTCCCCAATGTGCAGTTTTGATCAAGCTACAGACACATATACACATATTCCTTTATAGGCAGTGAATGTGTTTTATAACTGACTTTCAAAACACCTATAATCTTTTAAAATATTAATCAAGCTGATAACTACGGAAATAAGAGTTGATATTCTTTTACTGTTCTGTCAAGGTATGGAGTCCTTGGATGACCATATCTGTATGGGTAAACTGTTAATTAACCATCCTCACAAGAAAGTTGGAAGAATTAGTAATTTAATGTTTATAAACTTTTTGTTTCTTTGGAAGATATTGCAATTATTATTACAATAGGATTAAGTTGCAGATACTAAAGAAGTTGCAGTAATAGCACCTAGCTTAATACTAAGTATTAAATTTAAATAAAAAATTGAAGTACATTTCCAAATGATGAATAGCCTAGAAATAAAATTTTCTCACTATATAGTCCATATCCTTAGGATAGATTAAGCACTTATTTGTATCTCAAGAGGGTTTTCTTTTTCAGTAAGTACTAATATCTTCTACAATTCTCATTAATTCCAGACAAAAGAAGCATTTGTTAAAACTTTGTTTAAGAAGTACATTTTCTTTTCAGTAGAGTTAAGAAATTGGGAAATCAATAGAATTCAATTCTGTGGTCTTTTCCTATTCAGCGAGAATGAGCAGCTGTGGACCTTGTTCACAAGTGATACAGCAAGCTAGCTAACTGCTGCAGTGGCTCCTTGACATTTCATATTCTTGGTGCTGTTGAGGTTAACTCCACTCAAATCAGTTAACAGTTGGTCTTCCCTGGCAAAACTTTAGAGACTTCCCTGGTGGCTCAGATGGTAAAGCATCTGCCTACAATGCGGGAGACCGGGGTTCAATCCCTGGGTCGGGAAGATCTGGAGAAGGAAACGGCAACCCACTCCAGTATTCTCACCTGGAAAATCCCATGGATGGAGGAACCTCATAGGCTACAGTCCATGGGGGTCACAAAGAGTCGGACACGACTGAGTGACTTCACTTTGCAAAACTTTGGTCTTTTATTGCCTGTTAACTTGATATCGTCTCCCCTAATCAATGGCTCTACAATTGAATTGTATGAAAATGTGTTTTCTAAAACTGTAAAGTGCTATACTACTAGTATTATTGTTTTGTTATTTCGAATTAGGAAACATTTTTTAGTCATTCTGGACATTCTTCAGATGCTGCTGTGCTTTTTCTGTAAAATATTTGTTGGCAGTACAGGATATGTTGATCCTCCTCTGTAACACAGCCTTCCCTGATTCTGTAGCAAAGAGAAAACTAACCCTCTCCTAGCCCATAATTCAGGGCATGTCAGTATTACATGTGTATCTACAAAATTATAGAAATGAAAAAAAGATTAGTGTTTTCCAGGGGTTTAGAAGGTGGTTGCAGCCTAGGGAAGTAGGTGTGGTTATAAAAAGGCAACAGGAAAGGTGCTGGTCAAAATGTAAATATATCAATGTTGAGTATCCTAGTTGTGACATTGTACTATAGTTTGGCAAGATGTTACCACTGAGGGAAACCAGGTAAAGGGTACATAGCATCTCTCTACATTGTTTTTTACTTCCTGTGAATCCACAAACATCTCAAGATAACAAAGTTTAATTTAATAAAACTGTTAACAAAAACCTCCAAGTACCCAACTTCATGAAGCTTACAACTTAGCTGAGGGGAATAGATAATTTTAGAATTATAGAAGTATATATTTCAAATCATAATTTGTCAAGTTAAAAGGGAACGCTCTCCTAAGCGATGTTTGAGATAAGTGCTGAAAGATAAATAGGTGTTGAAGATCTTTCAGAACTGAGAGAACAAGGCATGTAAAGACCCAGGGGTGAGAAAGAGCATGACACATTGAAATGATGGGAAGAAGAATTTTGGTCTTTTAGAGCAGTAGATGGGATGGAAAAAATTTGAGCAGGAGAGCAACTAGCTCAGAATGTTATTTTTAAAAGCTCACTTCAGCTGTGCTGTGGAGTGTGGATTAAGGAGGGTAAGACTAACCAGGAAGCTAAATCTAGGTATCAGATGGTAAAGCTGGGATTTGGTGAAGGCAGCAAAAATGCAAAGAAGTGGATGCACTTGAAAGGTATTTAGGAGCTATTATTCACAGGATAGGATTGGTGTTGAAAGGATTGGTGTTTAAAGACCATGTCAAGATTTCATTCTTTAGCAACTAGATAGCTGGTGGGGCCATTCTCTGAGATAAATAATTAAATTTTACAGAAAAGATAGTAAGTTTGGCTTTTTATATTTTATTTTGAAGTGCCTTTGAGATATTAAAGTGTAGATGTCCTGTGCTGCTGCTAAGTCGCTTCAGTTGTGTCCGACTCTGTGCAACCCCATAGACGGCAGTGCACCAGGCTCCCCCGTCCCTGGGATTCTCCAGGCAAGAACACTGGAGTGGGTTGCCATTTCCTTCTCCAATGCAGGAAATTGAAAAGTGAAAGTGAAGTCGCTCAGTCGTGCCCGACTCTTCGTGACCCCATGGACTGAAGCCCACCAGGCTCCTCTGTCCATGGGATTTTCCAGGCAAGAGTACTGGAGTGGGGTGCCATTGCCTTCTCTGTAGATGTCCTATAGGCAATTGTATATGTAATTTTGGATGTCAGAGAATGATTTGGGTTGGTGATATAAATTGAGAGTCATTAGGACAATGGAGGAGAAGGCAATGGCACCCCACTCCAGTACTCTTGCCTGGAAAATCCCATGGACGGAGGAGCCTGGTTGGCTGCAGTCCATGGGGTCGCTAGGAATCAGACACGACTGAGCGACTTCACTTTCACTTTTCACTTTCATGCATTGGAGAAGGAAATGGCAACCCACTCCAGTGTTCTTGCCTGGAGAATCCCAGGGACGGGGGAGCCTGGTGGGCTGCCGTCTATGGGGTCACACAGAGTCGGACACGACTGAAGTGACTTAGCAGCAGCAGCAGCAGCAGCAGGACAATGGATGTGAATACTAATACAGAGAAAGAATTTAGAGTAAGACTAGACCATAAGATTGAGCCTTGGGAACATTTCTGGGGTAGATAGGGAAGGATAAGCTAAGAAAAGAGACTTAGCCACATGGTCAGAGATGTAGGAGAGAAAGCAAGAGAGTCAAAGAAATTAGGGAGAATTTCAAAGAATGTTTACTGTGAACTAATGCTGCTAAAAGTTATATGAGATATAAAATAACAATGTCTTGGATTTAGCCTTATGGAGGTCTTTGGTGATGTTGGCAAGAGTTGTTTGGTAAATTAATGGGGGAAGAAGCCAAATAAGCTTATTAAAAGCTATGTAGTAGGCTGAGTGACATAGAAGAGCATTAGGATACATTTCAGTTATTGAATATATATTATATATTGAATATTAAATGATATTATATATCACTGAATGAATAAGTCAATACATTGTAGCTACTATAATTTCCACTATTCAGATTAAAAAATTAAGTCCTAGAGTTGTTAATGTCATATAACTATTAAGTATTTTTATTAAGTCAAGATTTGCACCTCTCCTCAACAAAATGCTACTTCTCTAAATGAAGACATTATCAAGTAGGAAAAGAGTAATTTTGTCATTGATTTTTCACTCATTTATTCACATAAACTGGGAGAGAATGTATGATCTTTGAACACTCTAGTACTGTGCTTGTGCTTAGTCGCTCAGTTGTGTCCAACTCTTTGCAACCCCGTGGACTGTAGCCCACCAGGCTTCATCTGTCCATGGGGATTCTCCAGGCCAGAACACTGGAGTGGGTAGCTTTTCCCTTCTCCAGTGGATATTCCCAACCCAGGAATTGAACTGGGGTCTCCTGCATTGCAGGCGGATTCTTTACCGTCTGAGCCACCAAGGAAGCCCAAGAATACTGGAGTGGGTAGCCTATCCCTTCTCCTTATTGCTTTAAAAAAACAATTTAACTTGGGAAAATGTCAAAATACACACAATTAGAGAATACTATAATCAATTGGCCATCAACAATTATCAACTCATGGCTTTTCTTGTTTAAAGGATTTGCTCAACTATCGTCTTCCTCCACTGCTTCTGCCCTTACTTATTACAGAGGATTATTTCAAGGAAACTCCCAGACAAAGCTTCTAAAGTAAATCCTATTTTTTTCAGTATTGTCCATTTTTCCTGCTAAAACTTCCATGGGGCTTTATAAAAATAATGTATAACACCTGAAAATTATGTTTTTTAGAATAGTTTTACATTCATAGCAAAACTGAACAATAGGTATGGAGATGTCCCACATACCTTCTGCCCTCACATATGTTTAGCCTCCTCTTTTATCAACATCTCCCACCAGAGTGTACATTTGTTGTAAGTGGTGAAACTACATTGAAACATCATTCAGTTCGGTTCAATTCAGTTCAGTCGCTCAGTCGTGTCCCACTCTTTGCGACCCCATGAATCGCAGCACACCAGGCCTCCCTGTCCATCACCAACTCCCGGAGTTCACTGAGACTCAAGTCCCTTGAGCCAGTGATGCCAGCCAGCCATCTCATCCTCTGTCATCCCCTTCTCCTCCTGCCCCCAATCCCTCCCAGCATCAGTCTTTTCCAATGAGTCAACTCTTCGCATGAGGTGGCCAAAGTACTGGAGTTTCAGCTTTAGCATCATTCCTTCCAAAGAAATCCCAGGGCTGATCTCCTTCAGAATGGACTGGTTGGATCTCCTTGCAGTCCAAGGGACTCTCAAGAGTCTTCTCCAACACCACAGTTCAAAAGCATCAATTCTTCGGCGCTCAGCTTTCTTCACAGTCCAACTTTCACATTCATACATGACCACTGGAAAAACCATAGTTATCACCCCCTCGAATCCATAGTTTACATTACTTTGGATTCACACTTGGTGTTCTACATTCTTTGGGTTTGACAAACTTAAAATAACATGTATCCACCATGATAATATCATACAAAATAGTCTCACTGCCCTGAAAATCCTGTGTTCTGCCTATTCACCACTCTCTCCTATAGGTATATGTAAGTTTTGATGTTGTCTTTTTACTTCCAACAGGTGTTAGTGAGTGAGTGAGTGAAAGTCTCTTAGTGGTGTCCAACTCTTTGTGACCACATGAACTATACAGTCCGTGGAATTTTCCAGGCCAGAACACTGGAGTGGGTAGCTTTTTCCATCTCCAGGGGATCTTCCCAACCCAGGGATCAAATCTAGGTTTCCCACATTGCAGGTGGATTCTTTACCAGCTGAGCCATGAGGGAAACCCCTACAGGTGTTAAGAACTATCTAATCGGTTAAAAGACAAGTGAGTCAGCTAAGCTGATACCTCTTTTGATGTTTGGCTACCCTCTTTCTGCCAGTTGTTTACTATAATGAAATCAGAAAACACTGGTAAGTTTCCAAATATAATCTTGATTTTAATTTGTAAAGATGTAGCTTTGGCCTTTACTGTTTATAGTGATCAGACAATGCAAATAACAACTAATTGATTTGCATTTTTTTTTTCTGGACAAAATCCCTATGTCTTAAACACCACAAAGCTCTTTTGGAGATCGCTTGTCCCTGGGCCCTATGAAATCATGGTCTCTCCAAATGCTTTATGTGACATCACAATCTACGTCATGGCCTGTCCATGCTACACCAGCTGCCAGAAGCTCAGATGATGGGAACATGAGTGCGACAATGTTGCCTCTCTTGGCTCTCTTTTCAAAGGTGACAAACTCTATTCTTTCCCTAAATTCTTACCAAAGGTGGATATCATTTTTCTTTGCTTCAGTGTCAAAATTCTTTGCTTTTATTTTTAAAGTAGACTAAGAGTGGAATTTAATAATTTAGGTTTATATACAAACATTGCATATTAATGACATTTATAAATAGGTCGATGAATATTAAGTGTGTATGATAGACACACGGTAGTTTGGCTGCAAATACATCAAATATATTGAAAATTAATACATTTTGAGACTTCATGTCTCAAATACATTTCTGACTTTTTAAAAATTTGTGTTTAGAAGAAAGCTGAAATGTATATGGCTGGAAACTAATCTTCAGATTGGACTCTCTGTAGCCGTAGGGATTTCACCCAAGTGCTTCAGGGGTTATTTGAAGGTGATAATTGACAGCTGAGGGGGCAAGAATCCTGAGTTAGTGGGACTTGCACTTTTCCTGTTTTTTTTTCTTCCCCTCAACCAGAGTGGGTCTGTTGTAGGTATTAAGTATCTGCCCAAAACCTTGTTAAATGAAAGAGTATTCCATATAAATCTGAAAATCAATGATCTACAAAAATAACACTTGGGTGGAATCATATGTCACTGGAAGGCAGCATTCAGAGAACCACAAATCCAGAATAGAAATAGGGAACAGGTGTTCCACTTTGACATTTTATTTACCGTGTTCAGAAAAGAAAGTAGGAAAGCAAGTATTGCAATTAAGATAATAATATCCATGTACAGAAGACTATGATGAACATGCAGTATTTCTAAAGATTGTAGTTTAACAAGAAACATAAAAAGTAAAATTGTGCTATACAATGGTATTCATTCAAGATAACCCATTTTATCTCATTTTATAGAAATTTCATTTTACCAAAAAAGGATAAACAGAACTACAAATAGGTCTTCAATTTATAATATGTATAGTGAGCACTTCTGGAAGAATTAGTGTAAAATTATTATTTTAAACATTTTAAAACATGAAAATTGCATCAAATAAGTTGTATCAGATAATTACACTTATTTATATAGTTTGTCATTAAAATTTGTTCATTCATTTACTTTTTCAACATAGTTTTATTGGAAAGTGATAGAAAAACAGAATAGAAAATATTACGATCCTGTCCTCAAGAAAATTCATCTAGTAGGGCTGAAAAGAAAACTTAAAAAACAAAAACAAGTATCTTGTAGCAAATGAGTTGCAGAAATGATGTGTTACACATTTTGAGATGAAACGATTAGCTGGCAGGGCTGGAGCAAGTTTCATGGTGGAAGAGAGCTGCCACTTACAATAACAGGAATTTGTAAATGGCGGTGGAAAGCAAAGAGATGCTGAACAGGGGTACTGCTGTGAGCAAGGAGTATAATGTGAAGATCTTTCACAAAATGTTGAAACACTTGCAAAGGGGAATAATGGGAGAATTGATTGGAGCAGAAAGCTAGGGTGAGAGAGTGAACAGACTGTTTTAAAACTGAGGTTCTCAACCACGCCTGGTGAAGGTAGGGTGACAATATATATTCCTTTTGAATCAGCAAAAGAGATGCTCCTACTGTCCTGTCTCAGTTTGTTTGGGCTGTTTGCTTCCCTGGTGGCTCGATGGTAAAGAATCTGCCTTCAATGCAGGAGGCGTGGGTTTGATCTCTGGGCTGGGAAGTTCCCCTGGAGAAGGGAATGGCTACCCACTCCAGTATTCTTGT
Source organism: Bos mutus (assembly GCF_027580195.1). Classification (NCBI taxonomy): domain Eukaryota; kingdom Metazoa; phylum Chordata; class Mammalia; order Artiodactyla; family Bovidae; genus Bos; species Bos mutus. The sequence goes on from NC_091618.1 coordinate 122,521,140, forward strand.
CTGAAAAATTCCAAGGACAGAGGAGCCTGGCAGGCTACAGTCCACGGGGTTTCAAAGAGTCGGACATGACTGAAGTGACTCAGCACACACACAGTAGAATACCATAGACTCAGGGGAACATATAAACAAAAGAAATTTATTTCTTCAAAGTTCTGGAGGCTGGGAAGTCCAAAATCAAGATATGGCAGATTTGGTGTCAAGTGGGAGCCTGCTTCCTGGCTTACAGACAGCATCTTATTGCTCTATGCTCACATGACCAAAGGGATTGGGGAGCTCTCTGGATGGTTTCTTGTGTAAGAGCTCTAATCTCATTCATGAGGACTTAACCCTCATGACCTAACCACTTCCTAAAGTTCCCAGCTCCCAAATAACATCATACTGGGTGTTAGGATTTCCAACAAATAACTATGGGAACACAAATATTCAATCTATAGCAATTTCCACCCCCCAAAGGATTCTGATTTTCCTCTTGTTGCCTGGGTGAGAATGTATACAGTGTAATGGGAGACACTATTGGTTGGCATGTGCTGCACACGTGAAGCTTGTGAAGTTGAAGAAAAGGAGGCTACTGTAGGGAGTGGGAAGTTGGTGAGAGTTTTGGACAGCTGACTAGTGTGTACAAGGATGGGAGCATTGGATGGTGGTGTTTGGTGGGAGAGATTGAAGGCATGGCGTTCTTAAGAGTTGACTGCAATTGTCTAGGCATTGAGGAGAGAGAAAGAATAGGACTTGGTATCTGAATGTTTGATGGAAGGGAAAATGGAAACCAGAAAAAGCAAAACGGACGAGGCACTGTACTAAGCATATTGTTATTGTTAAGTCACTAAGTCGTGTTCGAATTTTTTGCACTCCCATGGACTGTAGCCTGCCAGGCTCCTCTGTCCATGGGATTTCCCAGGCAAGAATACTGGAGTGGGTTGCCATTTCCTTCTCCAGGAGATCTTCCTGACCCACGGATTAAACCCAACTCTCTTATGTCTCTTGCCTTGGCAGGCAGATTCTTTACCATTGAGCCAACAGGGAAGCCCGTACTAAGCATAACCACCTTTCAAAGTAGGTATTGTTTCTATTTTACAATCTAAAGAGATTTAATACAAATCGAAGTAATACAGGATTTAAGTGTATCAGTTGGACTTCGAATAAATGTCTGTATCATTTTAGACTCTAACATATTGTGATTTTGAATTTCTAAGAGGTCAATAGAAAAAGGAACAACTGGAATGGGGCTGCTTTTAGGGTAAGATGAGTTTATTTTTGAGGCTTGGTGTGCTGGTAGATTGTTCATCAAGCATCTGGGAAAGTATCAGTTGGCTTTAGAGAGAGCTGGGGTTTATAATATTGGATTTTTTTTTTTTTGCATAGACATGACAATTCACAAGGACTCCCAGAGAGAACATAAAGAATTTAAGAAGAGAGGGGACAAAGTCTTGACTATTAATAATATGTCCAGGTTAGAATAAAGTAGGATCAGGTATAGAAAAACCAGACAAAGATTAGAAAGTTATGGGATAAAATAGGAAGTGTAGCCTCACCAAAAACATGGACAACACTGTCTAGATAAAAAGATGGTCAAAGCTGTTGACTACTGCAGACGTCAAGAAGACAGGCTTAGTCTGCCCACAAGGAGAAAAATAGCTGGGGATCAGTAGTTTCATAAGATTTACATAGTAGCTAGTATGTAATGAATTAAACAACAAATGGTGAAGTTAGGGAAATAGATCATCTATGAAAATCTGTAGGCTCTAATTTTGAGATCTTGAGAAAAGGAGAGAAATGTGAGAGAAATTAGTGCATGGTAGCTAGGAGAAAGAGAAAAGACATAGGAAAGTTTCTGTGAGAGGGACAAGTAGGCATCTTTATAACTTGATAAGGAAAGAGACAGTTAAAGGGTAGAAGATTGAAAAGCAACTGAAGGAAAATGGGTTTCTTAAAGGAAAGAAAGTGTTTTAATTTGAAGAATACTAAAAATAGTAAATAATGCCTATAATCTACTACTAAAAGTTATATAAGGTAAAATAAGGGCCCTTCTTAAATCCCCTGATTTACAAACCCCTCTCCCATTCTACCTTCCCTGTTAATACTTTTGAAGGAATGTTTTCTAGATTTTTCCTTCATTTAAATAAGCGTCTCTGTCTCTGTCTCTCTGCATCTGTTCTCAGATGTATACTTTTTGTTAAGTTAAAATGAAATGATGCTATATAATGTTTTCAAATTGCTTTTTTCACATCAACCATGGAGATTTTTCTAGATCAATACATACAGTCACATATCCAATCCATTTTATTCTTTTTAACAGGTGCATAATGTTCTTTTATTTGGCTAGATCATAATTTATATTGAAATCCCTTCGTTGATGAACTTTTCTTGGTACCTTATTTCTAGAAAGGGAATTGCTGGGTGTGATGGCCTGAATAGAACCTCCAAAGATATTCACATTTTAATCTCTGGAATCTATGAATGTTACTTTATAGACATGATTATTAACTTAATCACCACAACTGGTTACCACCGTGGGAAGATTATCTTGGATTGTCTGAGTAGCCCTAAATGTGATTACAAAGGTCCTTATAAAATGGACGCAGAGGGGGATTTTACTAAATAAGAAAAAGACCATGTGATGACAGAAGCAGAGAAGTAGTGTCAGAGGTAGAAGATGCTATGCCTCTGGCTTTGAAGCAGGAGGACAGGGCCAAAAGCTAAGTGCATAATATATGGTTAGCCCTTAGAAGTTAGAAAAGCAAGGAAACAGATTCTCCCTTGGAGCCTCTTGAAGAAACCAGTCTTGTTGACACTTTGGTTTTAGTCCTATAACAATCATTTTGGATCTCTGGCCACTAGAACTATAAAATATAAATTTGTGTTGGTTTAAGCCATGAAGTTTGTAGTAATTCAGTATGACTGCATCTGAACATGATTACATCTGCAAAGACCCTATTTCCAAATAAGGTCACATTCATATGTATTGGAGGTTAGGATCTTAACATTTATTTTGGGGGAGAGAGTTCAACCCATACATAACATCTGTTAAGAAAAAGTCACTTCATCTGTAAGTGGTTTTAAGCTTTGATTTCTGGAAACTTGTCATTTGATGCTGGAATTGTTATTGCTGCTGCTGCTGCTGCTAAATCGCTTCAGTCATGTCCGACTCTGTGCGACCCCAGAGAAGGCAGCCCACCAGGCTCCCCCATCCCTGGGATTCTCCAGGCAAGAACACTGGGGTGGGTTGCCATTTCCTTCTCCAATGCGTGAAAGTGAAATGTGAAAGTGAAGTCGCTCAGTCGTGTCCGACTCCTAGCGACCCCATCGACTGCAGCGTACCAGGCTCCTCCGTCCATGGGATTTTCCAGGCAAGAGTACTGGAGTGGGGTGCCATTGCCTTCTCCGGGAATTGTTATTACCTCACCCAAATTAGAAAAATCCTGGCTGGATTTGGGATTTCAGGAAAACCCCAGAGGAAATAGGGAGGATGGTGACTATTTGCAGGATAGTGAGTTTGGTATGGATCAGAGAGCATCTCAGAATATACACATGTAGCATATGACTTTAATAAAATTAGTAAGTGAGCAAAACTAAAAAACACAGTTTTTTCCTTTTATTTCCTTTTATTAAAAATATTTTTATTTTATACTATAGTTGATTAACAATGTGTGTTAATTTCAGATGTACAGCCAACTGATTCAGTTATACATGTACATATATGAATTCCTTTTCAAATTCTTTCCTCATTTCAGTTATTACAGTGTTGAGCAGAATTCCCTGTGTTATACAGTAGGTCCTTGTTGGGTATCTGTTTTAAAACTAGCAGTGTGATGTGTCAGTCCTAAATTCCCAATTTATCGCTCCTCCCTATCCTCTCCCCTTGTTAATCATAAGTTCTCTATTTTTGTTTTGTAAATGAGTTCATTTGTATCATTTTTTTTATTCTGCATATAAGCTATATCATATTTGTCTTTCTTAGTCTGATTTACTTCACTCACTATGATAATCTCCAGGTCCATTCATGTTGCTGCAAATGGCTAAACAACTTATTTTCACACACACATATTGATAAATACAAGGTGTTTGTGTGCGCGCTCTTCAAATAATATCTAAAGAAAAGCAGCAGCCACTCTAGTGTTGCCTGGAGAATCCCAGGGAAGGGGGAGCCTGGTGGGCTGCCGTCTACGGGGTCGCACAGAGTCAGACACGACTGAAGCGATTTAGCAGCAGCAGCAAACTCTCGCTAACTATGGAAGCGTTACAGTAACTTGTGTTACTATACGACTCAAGCACCAACAAATCAGGAGGCTCACAGTTGAGCAAGGAAGTCCCGAAATCACAACTTCCACGTTGTTTCATCACTTTACCAGAAAAATTCTTCCCGCTCAAGTAGTCCGAGAAGACTGCTGCCCTATGCCAAAATGGCAGCGCCGGCGCCACAACAGATACAGCGCATGTCTGGAAGTTACGCAATCCCATAAGGTAGCGCGGCCCCACCCGTGGGGAGAGTTTCCGCCATTTTTGAAAATCAGGAAGGTCCGGGGGTGAATACCGCTGCTGCTGTGATGGCAGCCTTTGCCGTGGAACCCCAGGCGCCCACGTTGGGTGAGTAAAAAACTGCTTTTCCTCGCTGGCACTGCGATGCACACTGTAAGCTTGGAAGCGGGCACGCTGAGAGACAGTAATCGTAGGGTCTCGTCTGCTAATTTCAAGCCTCAAAGAGCTAGCCCTTTGGCTCGCCCCCAGGTTCCAAGTCCGCCCTCTTCTCTAGGCGTCGCCACCCTGTAGCTACCAAGGGGGCTCCGGGACGCTGCGGGCTCCGAGGAAGTCGAAGAAACGGCGGTCTTGTGGTGGTGACTAAGCCGCTTGGTATACTTCCCACAAGCCAGATCCAGACCTGTCCATACCTGAGACTTCGCCGGCACGGCAGACGCTATGCTGGGTTCCCGGATCCTGTGAAGCGTTGGTGGGAAGGTCGTCACCTGTGAACACGTGGGTGGGCGGTGCCCTGGAGCGTGGTCACCTTTCACGGCTGCTCGGTCACCTGGGCTTCTCGTTACTGCTTGATTCCAACTCCTCCCGGGATTCGCAAAAGGAATGTGTTGTTAATGGAAACTTGAGTTGTTCGATATTTAATTAACCAGGTGATGGCAACCATTCAGATATTCCCTTAATAGGAAGCCATGAGTTCGCTTCATTTTCTTTATCTTGGGAAAATGACTCTATTGTAGAGGATCTTTTCCTCTACACGTAATGATTCCAACCAGTCCATTCTAAAGATCAGTCCTGGGTGTTCTTTGGAAGGAATGATGCTAAAGCTGAAACTCCAGTGCTTTGGCCACCTCATGCGAAGAGTTGACTCATTGGAAAAGACTGATGCTGGGAGGGATTGGGGGCAGGAGGAAAAGGGGACGACAGAGGATGAGATGGCAGGATGGCATCATCGACTTGATGGACGTGGGTTTGGGTGAACTCCAGGAGTTGGTGATGGACAGGGAGGCCTGGCGTGCTGCAATTCATGGGGTCGCAAAGAGTCGGACACGACTGAGCAACTGAACTGAACTGAATGATTTTAAAAAATCATTTCCGTTATATAATGGGGGCATTAAAAAAAATCTTGCGTGTCAACCTTGGATGTCGATTATTGTGTGTATGTGTCGGTTGAGTTGTGGGTTTTGTGAGAACCGTGGAATAGCTTAAAACAGAAAATAAACCATCTACTATAATAGAGATGTATTTGAAAATCGCTAAGAGTCGCTAAGAGTCGGACACGACTGTGCGACTTCCCTTTCACTTTTCACTTTCATGCATTGGAGAAGGAAATGGCAACCCACTCCAGTGTTCTTGCCTGGAGAATCCCAGGGATGGGGGAGCCTGGTAGGAGGCTGTCTATGGGGTTGCACAGAGTCGGACACGACTGAAGTGACTTAGCAGCAGCACCTAATGGAACACTAAAACTATGGTTACTTCGACAAACAATGCTAGCTGAGTAAGACACACCACTTAACATTTTAGGAGTAGAGACTCGGAAATTTAAGACTTGAGGATCCAACAATATAACTCTTAAGGAAAATTAGTCTGAGGGCTCGGTGGTTAGTGACAGTTTAGTTAAGAGTCCTTTGGCTCTCCTCACTTTGGTTATTTCTATTGTATCACAGTATGTATTTAGATGTGTCAAAAGTTTTTGGACTTAATTTTTAGTATACTTGCTGCTGCTGTTGTTTAGTCGCTAAGTCATGTCTGACTCTTTTTCGACCCCATGAAAGGTTCTTCTATCCATGGGATTTCCCAGGCAAGAATCCTGGAGTGGGTCGCCATTTCCTCCAGGGAATTTTCCCGAGCCAGGGATCCATCCTGTGTTTCCTGCCTTGGCAGGCGATTCTTTACCACTTCGCCACTTAGGAAGCCCATATATGTTTTTTTTTTTTTTTTTCTTTTGGGGCTGGGAGATGGTACCTAAAACTTTGTACTTTGAGTTTATAAATACATGTTCGTAATAGCTTTTGTTTAGACTTTTGATTTGATTTTAGTATTATGTTCTTTGGAAATATGTAGTAGTACCATGGTAACATAGTAACTAGCACTTTGAAGTAATTACAGTGTAATATAGCTCTTCACACCTATTTCAGTATTTGCTTTCTTTTCCTTTTTCATGTGCTTGCATTGTTACTATCAAGGTCTGCTATGAGAAATAAGAGGAAGAGTAATTAATTGACAGCATTTGGATAGTACTAAGCACAATTTTGAGGCAGTTAAAATTACAGTGTAGTTAATAAAGGCTGTATAAAATATCAAGTGTTTGAACTTTCTGAGTTCCATAAATCACAAATCAGCTTTGTCAGTTAATTGAAAAATTAAATTTTCATAAGCAGAAATTGCAAATTCTACATGTACACAGTAGGTTTTGGCTTTTAAGGTACTATTAGAATAATAATTGTAATAACTAATATTTGTGAGTACTGATTGTATATTAGGCACTTGAGTTAAGTGCTTTATTTGCTGGCTTTCTAATCAAAGCTGGGTGCTGTGATTATGTCCATCTTTCTGAAAAACTTGAAACCAGGTCTCTTGACTCCAGAGCTCCTGTTCTCCTTACTGTGCTATTTTGTTTTGAAATTAGAGGAAGTTATAGCTTCCTTATTTTCATAGTTGGAATAATAATATTACCTAGCCTATAAATTGTGAAAAATAATTTTGAATGGATCATCATGAAGTATCAGTTCTCCTCTTAATTGGTTTTCTGTTAGGGAGACTTATTGATTATTCCTAACTTTATTTTTTGTGTGTGTGTGTGTGCTTATTCCTAACTTTAAAATGAATGGTTTTAAAAAATTACCCAAAGCATATTTCTTAGTTGGTATGCTGTCATCACTGTTATTTCATACGTGCTTTAATGTGTGCGTAATTACATTTTTATTACAGAAATGACCATGGTTTTTGTGTATGGGGAAAGAAAAATGGGACATATAGCTAAATCTGTTGTGTCTAATTTGCTTAGACTTTATGTTGGTAGTGCATCCTGTCCTTGTTTTTGGTTGTTACATAGTAGAAACTGCCAGAAATGGAAAGAAGTTGTTCTGTATGTAGTAGGGATTTTTTTTTTTTTTTAGTCAATAAGCAAAAATTTAAAAATAAATGTTGATTCTTAAATCTATGAAATAATGTAAACATCTGTCAAATATTATTTTGTTAATGCAAAATATTTTCATATTTTTCTGGAAAAATTTTATGATTTTTAAAATAATTTAACTGTGGTTTTGTAATATTTAACAATTTTTATTAAATTCTCAAAATTGTGTATACTGGTCCTTGTATCTTTTTGTTACCTATTATTACATTGAAGTCCTTTCTCTGTATTTTATTTTCTGATTCATTTAGGATCTGAACCAATGATGCTGGGTTCACCCACGTCTCCAAAGCCAGGGGTTAATGCCCAATTCTTACCTGGATTTTTAATGGGGGATTTGCCAGCTCCAGTGACTCCACAGCCTCGATCAATTAGTGGCCCTTCCATAGGAGTAATGGAAATGAGATCACCTTTACTTGCAGGTAGGTAAATGTTTGGGCTTCCCTGGTGGCTCAGCCATAAAGAAACTGCCTGCCAATGCAGGAGATGCGGGTTGGATCCCTGGGTGGGGAAGATCCCTTGGAGAAGGAAGTGGCAACCCACTCCAGTATTCTTGCCTCGGAAATCCCATGGACAGAGGAGTCTGGCAGCCTGCAGTCCATGGGGTCTCAAAAGAGTTGGACATGACTTAGTAACTAGACGACAACAAAGGTAAATTGCTTAGTGTAGTTTTAAGTACTATCAGTACATGTACCAGAATTTTAAAAAGAGGAGTGAGGCAGCTTTCACCTTCGTCACCTAAAATTATTGAAACAGGTGTAAGCAATATAATTTACTTTAATTCTAAGAATCCCTAAAAATATGCATACTGCATTTTATTCAATCTAGCATTGATTGTAACACCATTAAGCACCACTAGGAAAGAGAAGCACTAAATATGATACACCATTTGCCATTTTTGTTAATTATTCCTATTTCGGAGATGTTAAAGTGTGTTTGGGTGGGGGAGGGGAATATGGTCATTCAGCTTCAGCTGGATTCAATTTAAAAAATTTGTCTTAATATAATAACAGCAAATATTCAGTCAAAAGAAATATAATTTGTAAATTTGTAGATATGAATTTGACTTCTAGTGTTAGTGAGTTAAGATTCTTACTCACTGTGTTTAGTGAAAGGACTTACTCCACAAACTATGCTCTGCAGTTGCCAGCACAAAATATTGTCGTGTAAACAAAACATCTAATACAGGACTCTTTTAGCAAACAAATATTTTAAAAGATAATTTGGAAATTTTGACCATGAATAGTGAGAGCTACAGAAATGGTTGAATTCCAAATGTGAGCTAATAAGTGTTTTAATAGATGTTTAAATGGAAATTCTTTTTTTAATTGTCCTTAAGGTATTATTGGGCTTCCCAGGTGGCGCTAGTGGTAAAGAACCCACCTGCCAGTGCAGGAGATGTAAGAGACTTGGGTTTGATCCCTGGGTAGGGAAGATCCACTGGAGGCGGGCATGGCCAACCCACTCCAGTATTCTTGCCTGTAGGATCCCATGGACAGAGGAGCCTGGTGGGCTACAGTCCATAGGGTGGCAAAGAGTCAGACACTACTGAAGCAACTTAGCGTGCATGCATGTGAGGTGTTATTTGTGTTAAAGTGGTTTATAATTTTTTTTTTTAAAGATCAGGGAGAATTATCATAAGTTATAACTGAAGCGATTCAGTTAGAAACATTATCTTGGACAGATTATTTATTTTTACATATTTCAAGTGTGTTATTTTATTGTTGTAGCTACCATATATTAAGTATTTATGAGCCAGGGAGTATCCTAAGCATTTTATATGTTATCTTATTCTTTTATCAGTCTTAAAGAGTAGTTGGTACTGTCTCTGTTTCTTAAAGGAGTAAACTGATGCTAAATGCGGTATAGAGCTTGCTGGAGCTCGCTGGTTAGTGACCACAGGCGGTTAAAGGTTGGGCCAGTCTCGTTCTATAGCCTGTGCTCTGGTGTGCATGGCTTTTGCTGCACCGTCTTGACTCAGACATTAGTCTTACAGAAGATGTGGGCTGCTCTACTACTTGACACTGATGATTCTCTGACCTAAGAAGGCCTCTTTGTAGCCCCCAGAGTTGATCCTTTTCCTGTATGTTTATTATGTACTTTAATAAATTTTTACTGTGAGAAACATGGGAATTTGACAGTCAAATTCCACATTAAAATATTATATTTTTTCAGGTATATACAAATTAGAGCTGTTTGGTATTCTACTTTCAAGTGAGAAATAGGATTAAATTTGATATTGAATTGTTAAGCATTTTGTAGAGAAAACAAAAGTTGTACGCATTCACTAAAAACTAACATTTCTATATAGTCCTTGTTCTGGAACCTTTTGTTCAAAGGGCAGTCTATGGATCACCAATATTGGCATCACTGGCAGCTTGTTAGAAATTCATAATCTCAGGCTCCATCCCACACGGTCTGAGACAGAACCCGAATTTTAACAAGATGCCCAAGTGACTCTGTGTATTAAGGTTTGAGAAACATTGGGAGATAGGAGTTTAAGCCTTATTTTAAAAATACTAAAGGATCTTACCAGATAGATGGAAGATTTCTTTGTTTTCTCACCTGACTATGCTGTTTGTACATTGTTAGGTGGATCACCACCACAGCCAGTTGTACCAGCTCATAAAGATAAAAGTGGAGCTCCGCCAGTTAGAAGTATATATGATGACATTTCCAGCCCAGGACTTGGATCAACACCTTTAACATCAAGAAGACAGGTGATACACATATCCTCATTTATGGCCATGCATACTCATTTCATGTTTTCATGTGGTTATACAGTGAGGGTCAGTAATTTGAAATGTTTCCCTGAAGTCTGTTTTAGTATAACTCTGTTGCATAGGAATAAGCATTAGGGACAGTTACCATAGAGTCTACAATCACTGGTAGTTTTTGTTGTGGTTGTCAGTGGTTGTTTAAAAGTTCAATATACATAGTTTTGTGACAGAACAAATGAAGATCCAGGGTTTTATCCAGATCTCAGGTACCTTGTGATGATTTGAGGTCATTATTTTTAGGGATGGTTTATTAGTATAAGACTGATGCTCTTTGGAAGGAAAATTATGACCAACCTAGATAGCATATTCAAAAGCAGAGACATTACTTTGCCAACAAAGGTCCTTCTAGTCAAGGCTATGGTTTTTCCAGTGGTCATGTATGGATGTGAGAGTTGGACTGTGAAGAAAGCTGAGTGCCAAAGAATTGATGCTTTTGAAGTATGGTGTTGGAGAAGACTCTTGAGAGTCCTTTGGACTGCAGGGAGATCCAACCAGTCCATCCTAAAGGAGATTAGTCCTAGGTGTTCTTTGGAAGGAATAATGCTAAAGCTGAAACTCCAGTACTTTGGCCACCTCATGTGAAGAATTGACTCATTGGAAAAGACTCTGATGCTGGGAGGGATTGGGGGCAGGAGGAGAAGGGCACGACAGAGGATGAGATGGCTGGATGGCATCACTGACTCGATGGACGTGAGTCTGAGTGAACTCCGGGAGTTGGTCATGGGCAGGGAGGCCTGGCGTGCTGCAATTCATGGGGTCGCAGAGAGTCGGCCACGACTGAGTGACTGAACTGAACTGAATACTCTTTTAGAGCTGTTCACTGTTTACTTATTTTACTAAAAATGCTTCCTTCTGCATGTTTATGAGTGATGGCCTAGTCTGTTCCTGTAGGTGTTCTGATGGTGATGTTAAATCTTGGCTGGTGTGGATGTAGGTGTTCTGCCAGTGTCACTTTCAGTTATGGATTGCAAGGTAGAGATTCTCTGTTTTGATGGGACTGATAGCACAAAAAAGTGTCTAATACTTATGAAATGCCTGTAGTGTACATGCCCTGATCTCATGTATTATTTCATTTAATCCTCACAATGACCCTGGGATGAATGACTCTTAGGAGCTTTATCTCATCATTGAGGAAACTAGGACACCAAAAGCCCAAGGCAGCCAGTCTGGTTGAGCCAGATTTTAAACCCAGGGAATATTGACTTTAGTGCCAGTGTTGACAAGAACGATGCTGTGCTAATACTACTATGATTAGTCTTGGTTGTCAGTTGAAAGGTAGTATTGATTTTTCTTTTAAGTAGCAAGTTTAGGACCTTTTATAGTCAAAAGTTTTCTCTCCTATTACTGTTATGCTTAGTAGGATACAGAAACAAAATGTTTCAGCTGAACTGGTAAGTTCATTGTATAAAGATACTTCTGCTGTTTGATTTGGAGGAATATTAAAGGCTTTTCTTTAAATCAAATATAGTATATTTATTGGCAAGTTTAAGAAAAGTAGAAAAATCTTTCAGTAAATTTTGATTATAGGCTTGATACACCTGGCCTACTGGGCCTATTTGTAAAGCAAAGCAAAGTTAATTCATTGTGTTAAACAGAATACTTTCTCTTACCAACACTTGTACACCTGCCCTCCTGTCCAGTGTAGTAGCTACTGGCCAAGTGTGGCTGTCGACGCTTGAAATGTGGCTAGTCCTATAATTAACTGAGATGTTGTTTTGTGGAAAGTTTTAAATCCTTCATTTTAGGTTAGAAGGATTGGTTAAGAAAAGAAGCCATTCATTACACACACAATAAACAGTTTCAATTCTTAATAAAGGCTTATTTGATTAATTTCAATATACTGCCACTAAGAGAAAAGAAATAGAAACAATAGAGAAAAGTAACTGCATACATATCACCAAATTGGGCCGAAACCCACATCCAGACTTGAATAGTGTTGGGAAGTCCAGAGGAACAGCAGTCTGGAGTCCCTTTTAGGCAAAAGAGTCCTGGGCGGTGTGTCCATTCCACGGGTGAGGTTTTTGGGGACTCCCGCTTATAGTTCCAAGCTGCAAAACAACACCATCATCCATTTGTGTGCAAAAATGCAGCTCTGGTTTTTAAGTTTTACATTGCTGTTTCTTTTACCTTATGAGTCATAAGACTTCTTAGACTTTGGGAGGCTGGCTAGGCCTCCAGGGGCTCAAGAAATTACAAATGCCACTCCCTTTCTTATCTAAAGTGCCACTTGATTTGCTGGTAACAGTTGGTGTGCTTGCTGGCAAGCACATAGCTTGGCATGGTCAGAAGTCAGTCAGAGGCCTGCTCTCCAGCTTCTGAAGCCTGAACAAGACTCCCTCCATTTTATTTATAATTTCCCTAACAGATATACATGCCTACTCTAAAACAGTTACTTGGTGTGGTTTGTGTTATGTTTGGACAGTATTGTGATAAACTTAACTAAGTCCAGAATATTCTGTTGTATTTTTCTAAAGGTTGATAGATAAATCTGATGTTTAATTTGGTATGAGGACCTCTGGCTTATAAGTTTATGCCACCTTTCATTACTCCTCTGATAATACCTGGAAAGAAAGGGAGTTTATAGTTACTGCTATGTTCAAAATGTTTAAAAATCTTGTGAGCCATAATTTGTAGAGAAAGCTTTTGACTTGAAAGTTGCTAAGAATATTATTAAAGTCCAAATGAGTTTAACCCCCGGAGACTTTGGTCAGCCTCTCTCTACTCATAAGTTCTCATTAAGAATTGAACAATGAATTTTTATCTCCTTTTAATAATCTCTTGACATTTGGTCTGGTTGCTGGGTAATAACCAGATTTTAGATTTTCTTACTTTAATCAGAATCTATTAAAAAAATTTCTCTGTTTACTTCTAGAGAAAGAGCCTTTCTCATTCTTGATTAGCTATTATTGTTTTCTATTTTGTTTATAGAAAGATTTTTCAACTACTTGAATCTTTAATTTTCTCAGATTTAAAGGAACTAGTTTTTGTTACTTTTTACTAGTAGAGGCAGAGATATGCTGTTTACTGTGTAGACTGATTTGAATCTATACTATTTCATGGTTTGTAAATGTCAATTTAGGAATACAGTTTTGCCAACTTCTGTTTTTCAGTTTGAACTTTGATGATTTGAAGAATCACCATTATATCTGTTATTTCAAATACTGTATTTTAGATACTAAAAACAAATAGCAGTGTTACTGTTAATAAAAATAGTGTCTTTTTACCTAGTTCAGCTTTTCTTATTTTAAACATTATAATATGCCAACGAGTCTGCCTTTTTAGATTAGTAGTGTTCAACTTAAAAAAAAAAATCAACAACAAAACAAGCAAACTTAGAAAGTACTCTTCAATTGTGAGCTAATAAGAGGCGTTGCCAGTACCTGGTAAACATTCAGTTGTCTGTTGAATGAAGTTCTTCAACATTTATTGTGTTTATTTTATGGTTAGAACTTTGCATTTGACCTGAACACTTTCTTCTGTTTTTGCTTAGGCAAACATTTCAGTAATGCAGAGTCCTCTTGTTGGAGTTGTGACAACTACTCCTGGAACAGGTAAGCAATGCCTTTCAATACCAGTGACAATTTTTTACTCTTTGAATGAAGATAGTAAGACCTTTGTTGGTAATTGCCAAAATTTTGTCTTATTTTTCAAACTTGGAGACTTTCTCAAATGTCAGTAACTTTCTTTAGGAAGGAAATATTTGTATATTGGTTCTTTCCTGAACTTACAGATAAGGTTATGATATTCTACTGAAAAGCATTAAGAATTAAAAAAAATTATGTATTAGTGTCTCCTGAATTGTTAAAACTGTAATTAAAAAATAAGTTGCAATTGAGAAGAAGAGGAATGCAGACTGAATAATAAAGATGTTTTGAGAGATATTAATGCATAGCTGTAATGAATGTCATTGACTACAAATAGCCATTGATTATATCTCGTTTTTCTTTAAGGTTAATGGTATTTCTGTCACTGTCAGCATCATCATAAGCACAGCTTTTCCAACATATTTATGTATTTATATTTATAATCTATCAAATGTTCATTCAGCAAATACTTGGCATACAATCATGTACTAGGCCCTGGGAAACTGAAAAAAATAGATAATCTTTGCCTTTATGGAGCTTACATTTACTTATGAAATTTACATTTATAAGTAAAGTAAATAGTTTGTTAGAAGGTAGTATATTTTGTGGAGGAAAATTAAGCAGCAAAGGGAAGTAGGAGATAAGGGCTTATATAACTAAGGTAGCGTATTAGTTTTCTTTTGCTGCCGTAATATATTACCATAAACTTAAAAGTGGTTTAAATGATTCAGTGTATTATTTTTACAGTTCTGGAGGTGAGAAATCTGAAATGGGTCTCAATGGGCTAAAATCAAGGCATTGGTAGCCCATGTTAATTTATAGAGGCTCTGGGGAAGAATCCGTTTTCTGCCTTTTCCATCTTCTAAAGGCTGCCCACATTTCTTTCTGGTCCTCTTCCTCCATCTTTAAAGCCAGTAACATTGTATCTTTCTGATCATTCTGCTTCATGTCAAGTCTTGCTCTTTCTCTTTTAAGGACCCTGGTGAAGACTTCCAGCCCTTCTGGATAGTCAGGATAATCTCCCTTTTGTAATGTCATCTGATTAGCAATATTAACATCTGCAGTCCTAATTTTCCTTTACCATGTAATGTAAGATTCCTAGGTTTTAGGGATAAGGACATGGACATCTGGGGTGGGAGGGCATTATTCTTACTACAAATAGTTATGGAAAACTAACATTTGCTCAAAAATGTTTAGGGAAAGTTTTCTAAACAGAGGAAGAAGCAAGTACAAAGGCACTGAGGTGGGATTGTGTCTGGAGTGTTCAAATACGTGTCAAGAAGTTCGTGTGAAATGGAGTGAGGGAGGGGTGAATAATAGGAGATGAGGCCAGAGAGGTAATGGGGGTTATTGTATTAATAGCACTTGGTCTTTACCCAGAAAAGGTAGAAAAAAATAGGATGAGACTGCCCCTGTGATGTGAATAGACTTTGGAGTAAGGGACAGGGTGGAAGCAAGGAGATCAGATAGTTGGCTACTACCTTAACCCAGGTGAGAGATGGGGGTGGCTTAGACATAAAACAGGACAGGAAAGGAGGAAAAGAGAAGCAACAGCAGAAACAGATGAAATGAAAGAAGCAATAGCAAGACAGTAGATTTAAAAGAACTGAATGGACAATTATGTAAACGAAATGTGCTAAACACTCCTGTTTAAAGGCAAAATGGTTGACAAAGTAATACCCAGTGACAAACAGATCTTTTTATCCTCCAGATCTTGATTTCTTCAAGCAGTGTGTGAGCCATCACTGGCAGTGTTCTTTAAAGTATAGATTTCTACTACTGGTTTGTCCAATGCTATTTCTACCATGTTCCTCAAAGTTCTTCCAGCCTCCACCCACTGCCCTATTCTAACGGTATGTCCACACTTAGAGGTATTACAGCAGCATTCTACTTGGTACCAGAATCTGTATTTTTAAAAAACTTTTGCTGTAACAAATTATCACAAACTTAATGGCTTAAAACAACACACGTTTATTATCTCATAGTTTCTGTGGTCAGATGTCTCGGGCAGAGCTTGATTCTTTAGAGCTCAGATGTTAGCAAGGCTCTGTTCTTTTCTGGAAACTGTGGATGAATCTGCATCCAGGTCGTTGGCCAAATTCAGTTGCATTCAGTTGGAGGACTGAAGTCTCTGTTTCTTTACCAGCTGTCGCCAGAGGTTATTTTCAGCGTCTAGAGGCTGCCCTTGTTCTTTGGCTTCTGGTTTTCTTTCTGTCTTCAAAAGCCGCAATGGCAGATCAAGTCTTTTTATATGCTTTGAGTCTCTCTGACCTCTCTGTTCTCTTGTAGTTCTGATTTGACTTTTCTGCCATCTGCTGCTGTTAAGGGATCATTTGATTCCTTTGGTTCATTGCAGTAGTCCACAGTAGTTCTTTATTTTAAGATCAGCTGATAAATAACCTAATTCTATCTGTAAAATCCCTTCACAGCAATACTTGGATTAGAGTTTGGTTGAATTACCAACCAATAAAACTGGGGGACAGAAACTTTGGGGTGATGACTTTAGATTTCCATCACATATCATGGTGAAAAATCTAGGATGTCACCTCTATTTCAGTTACATACTTGAGGTGAAATGTTGTAGGGGAATTAGTTCAGGTTTTAGCCGTCTTAATCTGATCAAACAAATAGGTAGGTGACAGTGCTTTGTTGTGTGATAATACCTTGCTACTTGACTGTTTGCTATAATAGTGATTGTTTGGCTGAGTCAGTAAACGACTCCAGAGACTTTGGAAATGCAAAAGCACGTAATTTAAGTAATGTGTTATATGTTTTAAAGCATTTCTTAGTTGTCTAAAAACATACATTATAATATTCTTATTGCTGTCGTGTAGAAGAGTACAGGCTTAAAGCTAATTAAACTTCCTTTTGTTAATCTTTTTTTTCTAATACTGTAACTTCTATGAGTTTCTTGTAATTTTAGAAACCATATGTGAAAATATAAAAACTGTGATAGGAAAATATCCCTGTCATAAAATTGGCCACTGGGAGCCACAGCTGCTTCTCCTTTAAGTTTAAAGAATTTATGTATAGAAAGTCTTAATGGGACATAAGTGAAAAAGAATGCTTCTTCTTGAAAAAGAATATTTTGAAAACATGTTGTAGGCATGAGGACTATGATGCATGGTCGATACTAAAGAAGAAATTGAATAAAAGAGTTGAAAAAATTGAGGAAGAATTTGTAGACTTTCGTTTTTTAAACTCTTACATTTAATGTTAAATACATGAAAACTTCTATAATTTGTAAATTTTAACTTTCGGAGGTTGACAGCTTTTATAAAGAGACATCACAGGACTTAATGATATGAATTGCTGGTTTATGCTGAGGTCTTTCGGAGAAGGCACTGGCACCCCACTCCAGTACCCTTGCCTGGAATATCCCATGGATGGAGGAGCCTGGTACGCTACAGTCCATGGGGTTGCTAAGAGTCGGACACAACTGAGCGACTTCCCTTTCACTTTTCACTTTCATGCATTGGAGAAGGAAATGGCAACCCACTCCAGTGTTCTTGCCTGGAGAATCCCAGGGACGGGGGAGCCTGGTGGGCTGCCGTCTATGGGGTCGCACAGGGTTGGACACGACTGAAGTGACTTAGCATGGCATTGTATACATGAGTTTAAAGCTCCAGGAGTTGGTGATGGACAGGGAGGCCTGGCGTGCTGCAGTCCATGAGGTTGCAAAGAATCGGACATGACTGAGCGACTGAACTGAACTGAACTTGTATCTAATAAGGAGATTTTGGTTAGTTTTTAATTCTATGCTGCTGCTGCTGCTGCTAAGTCACTTCAGTCGTGTCCGACTCAGTGCAACCCCAGAGACGGCAGCCCACCAGGCTCCCCCAACCCTGGAATTCTCCAGGCAAGAACACTGGAGTGGGTTGCCATTTCCTTCTCCAATGCATGAAAGTGGAAAGTGAAAGTGAAGTCACTCATTCGTGTCCGACTCTTAGCAACCCCATGGACTGCAGCCAACCAGGCTCCTCCATCCATGGGATTTTCCAGGCAAGAGTACTGGAGTGGGGTGCCATTGCCTTCTCCGTTTAATTCTATAACTGAGGTTAAAAATCTCTTTTAAAATCTTATTTCTGGTGCAGGAAAACCTTGGTCATACAACAAAGTAGGTAATCAAGATTAAAGAATTTCAGAAACTTTTTAATCATTATTGCCTCTGGTAAAGAATACTGAATGTTTGCCCTATCTTTCCCCATCCTCACAGGTCAGTTTTCTTCTGCTGCTATTTAAGTGTTCCTCTATTTTTCATCCTATTTTTAATTAAAATTTTTTTTTTACTTCAGAAGTTCTTTCATTTACTTGTCAGCCTTTGCAAGTAGTATAGCATTTATATGTACTGAGCTAATTGTGTTAGCATACTGTTAACAGATTAAGTATGATGTTTAGATTATAGCCATTTTTGGCTGCCTTTGTTGATGCCAGGAACTCAATTCAAATAGTGTTCCTAGAAGAGCAGATAAAGGACTAGTTTTTCTGTGAGTAGCTTTTCCCTGACACTTCTTTTTCTGATCTGGGTTAGCTGTTCCTTGAGTGTGAGCCTGTAGAACTCTCTCTGCTAGGCTCTTATCTTACTCCATTACTGGGTTATGATCTTTAGGACAGAGATTCCTTCTGTATACCTTCATTGTTTACCTGTCACAGACCTGGGTATAAAGGGACATCAGTAAATGTTGGTTGACTGAATGGATTGATGGATGTAAGTTGTAGTGAGTTGAATGGTGGCCCCCAAAATGACATGTTCACATTCTAACTCCTGGAACCCTGAGTACTGCTTTTTGTGGCCAAAACATATTAATTTAAGGATCTTGAGAGGGGTATCTCTCAAGGAGAGTGGACAGTTAAGGAGAGAGGAAAAGAGGGGAAGATAATCCTGGTTATTACCTGGATGCAAGTGCGCCCTAAATCCAATCACAAGTGTTCTTAGTGGCACAGAGAAATTTGGCACAGACAGGAGAGATACACAGAGAAGATGATATGAAGTGAGGCAAACATTGAAGTATTGTAGCATGAAACTAAATAAATTTTAGTGATTAATTTTAAAAAGTTAACGCCACAGGCAGAAAAATGGTCCCCCAAAGATGTCTGTGTCCTAATACCCAGGAGTTGTGAATATGTTACATTACATGGTAAAGAGAAATTAAGGATGCTATGGAATTAAGATTGCTAATCATCTCATCTTACACAAGAAGGTTATGCTGGACTAATAGAGTGAACCCAACAGAATCACAAGGGTTCTTAAATGGCGAGGACCTTTGTGTTCTCTAACACAAAAGTCACCAGCATCTCTGGAAGCTACAGGAGCCAGCAGGCAAGGAATTCTTTGATTGCTGGCCTTCAGCAGGTGTTAGAGTCTGCTGAAAACTTGTTCTTAGACTTCTGGTTTCCAGAACTTTAAGAGAGAATACATTTCTGCTGTTTTAAGCCACTCAGTTCGTGGTAGTTTGTTACAGCAGACAGAGGAAACTCCTATATGTATATAGTGTTTTGAGGCAATGACATCCCAACACTGATGATTGGAATATTTGTGTCCAACTTGGCGTGGCATAGTTTTTCTTTCATATATTGAGTAAAAATTAGCCTTAATCTAGATTATATTAGTTTCTTATTGCTGCTGACACAGATTATAGTGGTTTCAAATAACTCATTTATTACTTTAAAATTCTGGAAGTCAGAAGTCTGGAATAGGTCTTAGTGGGCTAAAGTCAGAGTATTAATAGGACTCCATTCTTTTGTGGAGGTGCTAGGGGAGAATCTTGTTTTCTTGTCTTTTCCAGCTTTTAGAACTGCCCATATTTCTTGGCTCATGCATTCTTACCAACTTCAAAGCCTGCAGTGGTTAGTTGAGCCTTTATTTCACATCATTTGTTTCCCCTTGTAATTTAAGGACCTTTGTGATTCTGTTGGGTTCATTCTATTAGTCCAGCATAATCTTCTTGTGTAAGATGAGATGATTAGCAATCTTAATTCCATAGCATCCTTAATTTCTCTTTACCATGTAAATGTAACATATTCACAACTCCTGGGTATTAGGACACAGACCTCTTTGGGGGACCATTTTTCTGCCTGTGGCATTAACTTTTTAAATTAATCACCAAAATTTATTTAGTTTCATGGCAAAGTAGCCATAGTACCATTGATTGGTCTCTAATTTTAGTGGGGTAATATCTTATGTTTTAGTCAAAGTAATAATTGCAGATTGTTTAAAAATAGCACATAGTACTTAGATGCAGTACTATAATGAAATGCTGCAGTCTTTAGCTTTATTCCTCCAGAACTAGCCTGTCCAGATCTTAGAGCTATTCCTTTTGGAATTTAGCTTCCCTTACCTGAATAAGTTGCTGTATTAGCTATCTGTTGTCACTATGACATATTACCACAAGTTCAGTGACTTAAAACAGTTTGGATTTATTTTCTTGTAGTTCTAGAAGTCAGAAGTCCAAAGTCAGTTTCATTGAGCTACAGTCAAGGTGTTGGTAAGACTGGTTACCTTCTGGAGGCCCTAGAGAGGATCCATTCCCCTGCTTTTTGGTTTTGTGTTTTCCAGTTTCTGGTGGTTACCTATGTTCTTTGGATTGTGGTCCCTTCTTTCAACTTAAAAGTGTACCGTATCACTCCAGTCTTTTTCCATCATCACATCACATCTCTTGTGAGGATACTGCGGGATGTATTGGGGGTCCGCCTGAATAATCTTCCATAGTCTTCCCATCTCAGGATCCTTAATCCTAAATGCATAATCTCTTTTGCTATGTAAAGTAACATTCACACGTTCTGGGGATTAGGATGTAGCCATCCTGGAGGGCCATTACTTAGTTGGCTGTATATAATTATATTGCTAATTCTTGATTTTCATTTTTAAAGTTGCTATATTTATCTTAAGGTAATTGATAATTATCTCCCCTGCATTATCTGAATATAATTGAAATATATCAAACTTTATTCCTTTGTCAGTGTTTTATATTACTATGATTATATAAGTGCTGTTTAGTGTTGCATCAAGTAGTATATTATAATTTATCCTTCCTGTAAAATTTTAATTTTTCATAATGTTTCTTTTTTCCATTTGTCTAATTTTCTATGTGCCATTTGCTTCCTTTAAGCAACTGTTCTAATGCTGTGTCTTTTTAAAAATGCTCATAGTTTCATTTTTGTTTGTTTTAAACTGAGAACGTCTAATTCTCAGCTTCTCTTCTGGCTGTTTCCTATATTAGCTTGGTGTACAGCTCTTATCTCAGGATTTGCCTTAGCAAGTTTCTAGAGTTGCTCTATTTTTCCTAGTTAACATGTTTTCTTAGTTTATTTTCTCATTTTGGTGAAGGACATATTTGAGTACCTTTCTAGGAAAACTTACATGGGAAATAAACTTTAAGACCTTGAGTTTGAAATGCTTTTTACCTTCCTTGTAAGTGGGTTGTTTGTTTGGCCAAGTATAGAGTTCTAGATTGGAATTTTGGAGGCATCATTCCTTTGTCTTCTGGCTTCCAGTGTTCTGCAGAAGTCAGACACAGTGATGGTTCCTAAGCTGTTGTAGGGGCTTGGTTTCAAAAAATTTAAGGTCTCTGTATGGTTAGTGTTTTCAGTTTCACAAATCTGCCCTGGTCTGGGACTTTATCTTTCTGGGGAGTTGGTGGATCCTTTAAATCAAGACACTTAGCCTGGGTTTTGGCAAACTTCCTTATATTTGATAATAGCTTTCCCACTGTTTTCTGTGTTCTCTATCTCTCTGGAATTTCTTCTGTGTGTGAGTGCTGCAGAGATTTCTAAATTTCTACTTTTTCTATGTTAGAGTGTCTTGTATATCTGTATTATACTTTCTGAAAGATGTCCATAATCTCAATTTCCAGTGCATCTAATAATTTATTTTGCTATTTTAATATTCAATGATCTTTTTTGCTGCTGTTCTCTTAAAGTATTTAAAATGTAGCATCCTGTCTTGTTTCATGGTTAAAATAACTTACCAGTGAAGTTCACCTTGGACTTTTATTCCTGTTCATACTGTCTGTTTCCTTCTAGATCTTTTTTTTTTCCCTCTCTCCTTTTTCTTTTTTTTTTTTACTCTTATACCTTTTCTTAGTGAAGGCATATATATTGAATGAGGCACTAAATAGCTACTTGGAGTCTGTGTGTGTGTGTGTTGACAATGGTAGGAAGGGGGAAATTAGTGGAGAGAGGTTATTCTGCCTCTTTTTGGGCTTTGCTATAGGAGCATTGGACAGTTAGATAAATTTTTGTTGGAAAAATATCTGATTTCAGTATATATAGGTCCTTTCTCTTAAATTTCCCAAAGAAAAATTCTTTAATATTCGGTATTAATGTCTAAGCTGCTGTTCTGAATGTAGAAAGGGAGAAGTCTTCTTTTCAATATGCAGATTTTCGCTTAGTCTCCTATATAGTTATTCTCCACTGTGACTGGGACCCACCTGCTGCTGCTGCTGCTAAGTCACTGCAGTCATGTCCAACTCTGTGCGACCCCATAGACGGCAGCCGACCAGGCTCCCCCATCCCTGGGATTTTCCAGGCAAGTGTACTGGAGTGGGGTGCCATAGTCCTGAGGTATTGACGTTTCTTTTCCTTGGGGACTAACACCTTGGTGTTTTGGGGGTGGAGTAGCTGCACAAGATGAGGAAGGCCTTGCCTTTTCATCCCTTATTATATACTCTCTTAAACTAGTTTTCCTTGATTTCAACCAGGAGTCTGTTTCACACCTTCTGTGGTCTCCAAAAGCTTGGACTTCCCAGAGTGATTGTCATTAGGTACCTGACAAATGCTGGAGATGAATACTGGTGTTCAGTTCGTTGTACTATTTTGGATATTGTTATAGTCATCCGGGTACAATGCGTTTGTCAAACTGCAAGTCTGAGCATACAGTCCCTGCAAGACTGCTGTATCTTCAGGTGCCGACTGTAAGTTTAGGGGTCCCCAGGGCCACTTTCATTTCAGACTTGCTGGCTGCAAATTCAGGCTTTCCCAAGCCCACTCTAAGGTCTGATAATTCACTAGACAGATTGAGGATCCACTGAAAGTGCAATACTTACAGTTAGTTTTATTATAGAAAAGATACAGATGAGAACCTTCTAAAGAAAGAGCTACGTAGGCTGAAGTCTGGGACTGTTCCAAGCAAGAGCCGTGACGTGTTATCCTCTTGGCGTTGACACATGCACTATGCCCAGAGTATTGGCAAGCAGGGAAGCTCACGGAGCCTCCATGCCTTGAGTTTCCATTGGAGTTTCATCACATAAAAATGATTGCATCGTCGATCAAGTGGCTAAACTCAATCTCCATCCCTTCTTCTGCCCAGAGGTGACCTTTAACGTGAATGGTCTTTATGGGTGGTCATTATGGCATGACCTACTTCACTAAAAGTCACCTTGTTAGCATGAACTGTCAGGCTCACTTGAGGTTGAGGGGCCTTCCACAAATAACAGAAACACTCTCCTGGCTGGGGAAATTTCCTGGGGTATAGGGGTTATCTCCCAGGAACCTGGAAAGGCCAAACATCTCTTTGGACTGAGACCAAATTCTTTTTATATGTTGTGCTACATTGTTTCATGCGAAGAAGGTAACAGCACTGCCAGGGACCTCTTTTTCTCCCAAGTTTCATATCCCATGTATCTATTTAAAATTTCCCACTCTTTCTGTCTCTTACTTTCATTTAGGTTAGTGGTCTGTTTTGAAATAATGGAATCTGGTCTTTAATTGAAGACATTTTCATAAAAGGTAATAAGTTCTTTTGCCTTCCACTTCCAGTCTGATCTTAAGACTGTTTGAGTAATGATTTACCAAGGGAGACACAATTTGATGTGGTTTGATAAGCACACTTTTTCATTTTATAAAGCATTGCTTGCAGGTACCAGAAGTCTGATTGAAAGGAAGTAAAATTACTGGACCAATGAAACAGTAACAAGGTGGGGGGCAATTATGCTAAAGTTATGTACATAGTTTTAGATTATGTATAAGTGATTTATGTTTTTCAGAGTAGTTGATGGGGCAAAAATTAGATTGCTTATTTGAGACTTAATTTTGATTTGTTTTATTTTTAAAGGTCATAATGGTTGTCTTATTTTATCCTTCATTTAATTTCTTCCTTGAAGGTTATTACATGATATAGCAAAGCTAAATTGTACCTTCTTAATGGTAATACAGGACATAAAATTTTTGAATTGGCTTTAGATTTTATACTAAAATGCCTTTTTACCATCTCTTTTATTGTGTTAAAGCCATGTCTTTGTAATAAAAACTAAACTTATTTAAGGTTATCTTTTGTTTTCTACTCTGGAAAAGTGTTAGGGATTCCTCCCAATAGTTTATTTAGGTCTTCCCTGCCTGTAGTACTCTAGGGAGTATGTTGGAGGCAGAGGGTAAGGGAGGGGTGATATTTAACAAATCAGTTCTATGTGGTATATCCTTTCACTAATCAATTCTGTGTGGTGCATTCCTAAAATCTCATGTGATTGTTGAGAGCCTGCGAGGGCCAGGGAGCCATGGCAAAATGGATCCAGTTAGAGCCCCCATTAATCTTAATCATTCCACTCTTTGACCCTGTTCTATTTGCTTTCTTGTTCTTATACCAACCCCCCTCCCCAGTCGGTAAAGAATCTGCCTGCAATGCTGGAGACCTGGGTTCGATTCCCGGGTCGGAAATATCCCCTGGAGAAGGAAATGGCAACCCACTCCAGTATTCTTGCCGGAAGAATCCCATGGACAGAGGAGCCTGGCAGGCTCCAGTCCATGGCGTTGCAAGACTCGGACACGACTGAGCGCACTGTCTGTCTGTGTGCTTCTCTGTATTTCCTAGCAGGAAAGTTGGTAGGTTGATTAGCTCACTTATTAAAGTAGGGTGTCTCATTTTAAATCAGGCTTATTTTAGAAATATTTTATACCTATTAAATGCCTCTGTGATGATGAAGAAAAGAATAATTGCTAGGAAAAAGAAAAGTTACCAAATGTATTTTAGCATCCTCTGCAGTTTAACATTCTTTAAGTTATTTACTTTGTATTGTCTCTCTTAAGCATGAATTTAATTTTAAAATTAGGCACATCTGTAGACTGAACCATGTAATATACTAGAATTCCATGTCCTTCTTGGATATCCTTTTGTTTTCTCTAGAGTTAATAATAACTGTTCCATACCTTCTTTTGCTTGATTACTGTTGTAAAAATATTTAAATATTTGTAAAGTTTCTGGTTGCTAAATTGTTTTTAGCCTGATTTCTTGACAACTGAACATAAGAAAATCAGTTTTGAGCATCTCTTATTTTCTAGTAGGGGCTAGGATAGTGTTTTGATTAAATAGATTTCTTAATTAGCCTAGCAGATCTGAGGTGATCTGAAATTATTTACTTTTTTCCATAAGGAAAGGCTATATTAATGTGTTAAATTAGATTAATTCTGGTTGCTAAACTTGAGTCCAGATGATGTAAGGGAATTCATGTTGCATGGCATAAAGAATTAAGAACTTTGAAATTTGTAAATGGTCATATTTTTCCTCTTTAGTTAAATCACATTGTTACATTGCAGTTTTTACTTTATTGATGCCTTTGACTTTTAATTCTGTTGAGGCTGTAGTTTTGGTTTGATACTGCTTGGAGGCAAGAGAATGGAGATCATTCTTGGAAGTCTTTTATTTTAGATTTGACTCTGAATATGTTTGTGCTGTTGATGCAAAATAATAATTGTACCAAGTACATCATTCATAGTATTGAATTTATATCTTGTTAAAATAGTTAACTTTTGTGAGTTCTTATCTATCTAATGTTCCATTTGATTCTTGAAGTAATGTTTAAGTCTACTGTTACAGGTTAATTGATGGATATAATATAATAGAGGGAAACTAACATTACAGAATTATTGAGCTATAATTGACAGTCAAGTTTAATTGTATACTATGTGCTGATTTGCTACACTGATATATTACAAAATGATCCTAGTGTTCACTGACACTTTTCATCATATTACTTAATTACCGTTTCTTTTTCTTTTTTTTTTGTGGTGAGAAAACTCTATTCTCTTAGCAGCTTTTAAGTATGTAATCTGGTATTATTAGTGATAATCAGCATGCTGTACTTAAATCCCCAGAGCTTATTCAACTGTACCCTTTGACCAGAACAACTCCCCTTATCCCCTATCCCCAAGTCCCTGGTAACCACTGCTGTGAGTTCTGCGCTATTACACTCCCATATAAATGGGGTGATACAGTATTGGTCTGACTTCTTTCACTTACCATCTTGAATGTCACGCACTCAAGGTCCATCCATATTGTCGCAAATGGCAGGACTTCGTTCTTTTAAATGGCTGACTGACATTTCGTTGGACTTACGGAGCGCATCTTTATCCATCTATCTACTGATGGACCTTTATTTTGTATCCGTATCTTGGCTGTTGTGAATAGTGCTTCAGTGAACGTGGGAGTGTAGATATCTGAGATCCTGCTTTCATTTTCCTGGGCTATATGCTCAGAAGTGGGATTGTTGGATTATATGTAGCTCTATTTTTAATTTTTTTGAGAACCCTCTATACTGTTTTTCATAGTGTGTGTACCAACTTGTATTCCCACCAGCAGTGTATAAGGATTCCCTTTTCTCCAAGTCCTTATCCTTATCTCTCTTTTTTTTTAAATGATAGCCATTGATGAATAGCCATGAGATATCTCATTCTGGTTTTGATTTGCATTTTCCTAATGATTAGTGATATTGAGCACCTGTCTTTGTACCTGTGGACATTTGTATGTCTTTGGGAAAATGTCTGTTGAGTTCCTCTTTCCATTTTTTTTTTTAATTGGATTGGTTTTGTTTTGTTTGCTTTTTGCTGTTGAATTGTATGAGTTCCTTATGTATTTTGGAATATGTATCTGCATATGTATTCCTTATCACTCTCCTCTGCATTATGATTTTTTTCTTACAGGATTTTGTTTTCTAACATACTAGGTATTTGCTTGTTTCTCTTCCATGAGAAATTAAGCACTGTTAGAGATTTTTTTCCCTCCCTTTGGTCTAACTTGGTCACTTTTTTTATCTTTAATACCTGGAATGATCCTTAGTGTACATTTAAAGTCTCTGCTTCTCAGAAATAAGTGGTCTTAATAGGACAGAGCTTCTGAAATAAAATGAACATGTAAAGTGTTTAGCTTGACATGTTGGACATGAAGCACTCATTAATTGTAGTTGTTGAAGGATAAGAAAAGAAAAAATAGAATCAGACATTTCAGATAGAAATATCCTGAATAAGAGAAAACTGCATTCACATCTTAGGGACTAGGGTAGTACTATTTAGGAGCACACTGGAAAAATAAGGTTGGAAGTATATTGATCCTTTTGAATTGTGGTGTTGGAGAAGACTTTTGAGAGTCCCTTGGACCGCAAGGAGCTCCAACCAGTCCATCCTAAGGGAAATCGGTCCTGGGTGTTCATTGGAAGGACTGATGTTGAAGCTGAAACTCCAATACTTTGGCCACTTGATGCAAAGAGCTGACTCATTGGAAAAGACCCTGATGCTGGGAAAGATTGAGGGCAGGAGGAGAAGGGGATGTCAGAGGATGAGATGGTTGGATGGCATTACTGACTCGATGGACATGGGTTTGGGTGGACTCCAGGAGTTGGTGATAGACAGGGAGGCCTAGCATACCTCCTTCATGGGGTCACTGAGCAGATATGACTGAACGACTGAACTGAACTGAACTGATATTGTGGAGACCAAGGTGTTTGGATTTTGTACTGTCTAATGAGAAGTAATTGAGTATTTTTAAGGCAGAGGTGCCATAATGAAAGTGGTGGGTTTGGAAGATGAGTCCAACAGAAGTCCTTGAGGTTGACTGGAGATCCTTCTGGTGTAGGTTTAACTGGAAATTAATAAAACATTTAGAAATTTGTAATAAAAAATAAATTTGCAAAGTCATAAGTTACACTCAAATTTTAATGGTTTCCTCTCATTGTATCTGAACTGTTCAGTTCAGTCGCTCAGTCATGTCCAACTCTTTGCGACCCCATGAATCACAGCATGCCAGGCCTCCCTGTCCATCACCAACTCCCGGGGTTCACCCAGACTCATGTCCATCGAGTCAGTGATGCCATCCAGCCATCTCATCCTCTGTCGTCCCCTTCTCCTCCTGCCCCCAATCCCTCCCAGCATCAGAGTCTTTCCCAATGAGTCAACTCTTCACATGAGGTGGCCAAAGTACTGGAGTTTCATCTTTAGCATCATTCCTTCCAAAGAAATCCCAGGGCTGATCTCCTTCAGAATAATTATGATTTGGGTACAGCGTATATTTTGAATTATTTATGGAATTGCCAACTTTTAATATACTTTTCCATTTAAAACAAAAACTTTAATTTAAAATAAACCAAAATGTTTATATTGGTAACTAACTTACTAAATATACTAATATAGGGCAAAGTGTGTTTAGTCCTGCAAACATTGGTCAACCCCGAAAGACAACGTTATCTCCTGCCCAGTTGGATCCTTTTTATACTCAAGGAGATTCTCTGACATCTGAAGATCACCTTGATGACACTTGGGTGACTGTGTTCGGGTAAGGTTTCTAGATAATTTACCTTTAAAACAACAATGTTTTCTGATGAATATTATCAAGTATATTTAAAAAAACTAAAATAGTTGCACAGCAGATACTCATTTATCTACCTAGATTCACCTAAATTCATCTTTTTTGTTATTGTTGGTACATTTCAGGGCAAGTTGCAGACATCAATATATATCACCTTGACATTTCTTCTCTTCTTCTCTTGACATTTCTTTCCCTTCTCCGGGGGATCTTCCCAACCCAGGCATCGAACCCAGGTCTCCCGCATTGCAGGCAGGTTCTTTACCACCTGAGCCACAAGGGAAGCCCTTGACATTTCAGCATGTGTATTGCTTTTTGATTTTTAATAGTTTTTCCATCATTTTTCTGTTTGTCTTTTCTTAAATTATTTTCTCTTCAGCATATTTGCTGAATATTGGAAGCGGGTTGAACCACTAGACTTAGAAAGCCCCTTCCTTTGTTGAAATTGTGTCTGTGTTTATATTGGACTTTACCAGTTTTGAACTAACAAGTTGAATTGTATTTGTATATATATGCATACTATGTCACAGGATTGGTACTTACTAATTCTAGAATACCGAACGTTAATAGAAACTGTGCATGACAGTCCTGGATGCATTTGAATAGGTTTTTAGATCCAAAAAAAGCACTTTAAGGCATCTTAGAAATCATACTGCATCACGAACAGATGAAAAACTGAAGGGGTAGACAGATTAAGTGATTTACTCAGAGACTTTATATCTAATTATCAGTAAAGCTTCAGCAAAAACCCAGGTTTCTTATTTTCAGGCTGTGATTGTTTATACAGTACTACATAAGGTTCATTTCTGAAAGTGTGATGTCATACTGTTGCTGAACCTTAATTACTATACTTAGTTTTGGGGTGAAAAATACAAAAACATAAGAGCTTGAAGGAAGAACAGTGCACACAGTAAGTATTAGTGTACTTTAGTCAATTTATTTAAATTCAGAGGGATGTGTAAGATTAGAGTGAAGTTTTCCTTCTTTACCTTTTCCCCAACAGCTACAGTTTTTCTCCTTGTGAGGTAGTTACTGCCACCTGTGTTTTGTGTCACCTTCCAGAGAGAGTTGTTGTTGCTGATTCTGTTTAGGTAAAAAGCAGGGTCATATTGCTTTTCCTTGTTCTCCAGAAAGCCCACACTCAGCCCTACGTCCATAGCCACTGGGCTGACTGCTGCTGCTTTTTTTTTTCTGTGTTTGTGTTTAAATTTTTGTATTCTCTCATGAAGTGCTTATCTGTCTGTTTTTGAATGTATCTGTCCACTCAAGTGTCTTCTTCAAGTTTAGTAGTAATGGTGTCACTTTTAAGCTTTCTCAGTAGTTGGGTAAAGTAATTGAAGTATTATACTTCTGTAAGTCCTTCATTTTTAAGACTTATCCTTTCCCACCCATATATTTTCTGTTGCTTTTATATTTTAGTAACCCTGCTTATGAATTTAATTGCAAGAACAGAAACATTTTCTTTTAAGGGATAAAATATCATCTTTTGGTTATAGGGAAGTGCAGCTAAAAAGTACAGCTAAAATACATTATATATGTTCTTCCTTTGATAATTTGACTTTTTCCTCCTGACTCAGGGTCATCATGAAATAACATTTATTGTTTTAGGGTAATGATTTTTTAAAAAAATTTAATTGGAGGACGGTTTCTTAACAGTGTTGGGTTTGTTTCTGCCGTACAATGGGTGAATCAGCCATAAGTATACATTTTTCCCCTCCCTCTTGAGTAGGGTGATTCTTTGACAGAATATTGGACTGTTTCTCCTCAGAGTGGTCCTAGACTCTTAGATTTATGTTTTATTTCTCAAGTGC
Organism: Bos mutus; assembly: GCF_027580195.1. Classification (NCBI taxonomy): domain Eukaryota; kingdom Metazoa; phylum Chordata; class Mammalia; order Artiodactyla; family Bovidae; genus Bos; species Bos mutus. Next base: position 122,551,484 of record NC_091618.1, read on the forward strand.
CTCCCTCAAGTGCAGACATTATTTCTCTGGTTTTGATATTTTTTAGTCCTGCTTTGCAGTCACCCTGACTTTTTTGTTGTTTTCTTTGGAGTTAGAAACCTTATATCCAAACTTACATAACATAAAATAAATTTCCAATCTTGAATGCAGTATTTTAGTCACATAGATTTTAATATGTGAAGTTTCTTATTTATTTTTATGACTCACATTTTTTCCTTTAAGTTTCTAATTCAAGCTCCAGATAACTGAAGTTATTGGTTAAGGAAACTCCAGTTTTTCAAGTTGAAAATAGCTGTATTATTTGAACTATCAAAGTTATATCTCATTGTGTTAGTCAAGGCATTCAGCACTTTATGAAGAAGAAAGTAAAAATCACTTAGAATTTTCCATACAGAGATAAGGCCATTTAAAATTTTGGTAGCCATCTTTTTAGTTGATTGTTTACCATTGATTCTGGTTCTGAGTTTTTGTTTCAGGAACACATTTTTGAGTTTTCAGGTGGTGCTCAATATATATATCGATATGACTGTATAATGTAAAGTTCTTTGCTCTATAATAACCATAGTAGTATATCTCCACCCCCCCGCAACAAGCATGTATGCACATACACATACCCACGTAAAGGAAGTTATATGCAGAACTGTGACTTGGATTTTAGACATTTCAGGGGTGGAATTTGGGGATGGAAAAAAGTAGCTGAGTCAGAACTAATTTTAACATAATTTGCTTTTGGGTGATGGGCAAATGAATAGATTTAACTAATAATAGAGGAAAGCAGAATGATCAAGGGTCTCTTATTAATGTACTAGACAGCTGGGGGGAGTTTATCTTGAAACGCTTGTAAGTTAATGTGCATTCGTCATTATTGATGTTGATTGGGCAAGTTTTTTTCCCCAGGTTTCCTCAGGCATCTGCTTCCTATATATTATTACAATTTGCACAATATGGGAATATCTTAAAACATGTGGTAAGTCTTAATTCTTTTCAGTTCAAGATTTAAGCTGAGGAAAGATAACCTGTGAATTTGCTGCTAAATGTCTTAAAAGTTTTTCTTTCTTTTTTAAAATTTTCAAAGGATATATCTGTTGGAGTCTGACAGGCTGGAAGTTGCATAGTATTTGATAAAAAGAGATAGAGAAGATAAATGAGAGTTTCAGGCTTCCCCTCTTTTAAAAATAGTTAACAGTCTCTTAAAAAAGATTATGACAAATTTTCCAAATTGAGCTTGTTTTATTGGGGTAAACGAAAGGATATTTCTAACTTTGAGTTCTTAGAGTTTCTTTAGTTTTACAGAGAGCTTTTTTTTTCTTTAAATTACCTTGCACAGTAAATTATAAATAACAAATCTTTTCTTTGTTGCTACAGATTGACTTGTTTAATTCCTACAAAAAAATCAAATCGATGAATACAGTTTAAAAAAAATTTCATAGCAAGTGTAGATAAGACCTTTTTGTAAGAAACAGTTATCTTTTGAGAATTACTTTGCTTGTAGAGAATATTTGCCACATATTCTTTATATAAGAGATTTAAGAATGAGAGATACTGAAATTGTTTAGAATTTTTGTTGAATTCTAGTATACAGCTTTTTACAGGGCATCAGATAAAAAGTAGAAGCAGATTTATTTTTGTATGTTTCTGTTTTCTAATAGAAAATTTGAATTTTATATACTTTATATTTTAATTTAAGAGAAAACTTCATTTTTTGCAGATGTCTAACACAGGAAATTGGATGCATATTCGTTATCAATCTAAACTGCAAGCCCGGAAAGCCTTAAGCAAAGATGGAAGGATTTTTGGAGAATCTATCATGATTGGTGTAAAACCATGTATAGATAAAGTAAGTTATTGCTGATGTAAGGAAAACAGCTTAATTTATCTGAAGAACACAGAACTAAGTACTAACATTGGTGGTGGGTCACTTTGCTTCACTGTACTGCTTTTGCTTAGTTTTTGAAAATGTGATGGATGATGTTATAGCACTCTTTGATGATAAGTCAAAGATATTTAGTCACAATATTCTAGACATAATATATCCTAACCCCTTCACTCTGTAGGTAGTCAAGAGGTCTTAGGTAACTTACCCAGGGTTGTTAAGGTGAGGCCTACATTCTATGTCTTTTAACCCATTCCCTTTTTTGTGCAAAGCAATGTCAGATTCAAGTACTTTAAAGGAGTGGTGCTATTTCAGAATGAACTATTCCATAGGAATGGTGAAAAGTGAAAGTGAAGTCGCTCAGTTGTGTCCGACTCTTTGCGAACCCGTGGACTGTAGCCCACCAGGCTCCTCCGTCCATGGGATTCTCCAGGCAAGAATACTGGAGTGGGTTGCCATTTCCTTCTCCAGGGGATCTTCCAACCCAGGGATTGAACCCGGGTCTCCTGCATTGGAGGCAGACACTTGAACCTCTGAGCCACCAGGGAAGCCGTTGAACGGTAACTGAGGGTTACCTTTTGAAAGACTGAAGTTTTTTTTTAATGTAATATCAAATAGATTTATTTACATGTATATTTTTTAAAACTTCATAAAAAATGTCTTTATTTATTTGGCTGTTCCAAGTCTTGGTTGCAGCACGTGGGATCTAGTTGCCACACCAGAGAGTGAACCTGAGTCTTCTGCATTTGCAGTGCAGAGTGTAGCCACTGAGCCACCAGGGGAGTTCCTAACTTTTTGTTTTATATTGAAATATAGTTGATTAACAATATTGTGATAGTTTCAGGTATACAGCAAAGTGGTTCAGTTATACATAAACATGTGTTTGTTCTTTTTCAAATTCTTTCCACATTTACATTGTTACATAATATTGAGCGGCGTTCCCTATGTTATATAGTAGGTCCGTCCATGTTGATTGTCCATTTTAAATATATCATTGTGGTTATGTCAGTCCCCGTAACGATCCCTTCTGCCCATCCTTATCCCAGCAACCATAAGTTGATTCTCTAAGTCTGTGAGTATCTTTCTGTTTTCTAAGTTCATTTGTATCTTTTAAAATTCCATTTATAGGTGATACCATATGATATTTATCTTTCTCTATGTGACTTACTTAGTATGACAATCTCAAGAGGTGTCTGTGTTGCTGTAAATGGCATTATTTCATCATTTTTAATGGCTGAGTAATACTTCATTGTATATATATGTCACATCTCTATCCATTCCTCTGTCAATAGATGTTTAGGTTGCTTCCATGTCTTGGCTGTTGTAAGGTGAAGCTCTTTTATTAGTCATTTCTGTTTTAAAATATTTAAATAATACTAAATGTTTATATGGGGCTTCCCTCATGGCTCAGTTAGTAAAGAATCTGTCTTCAGTGCAGGAGATCCAGGTTCGATCTCTGGGTCAGAAAGATGCCCCCGGAGAAGGGAAAGGCTACCCACTCTTGTATTCTTGCCTGGAGAATTCCATGGACAGAGGAGCTTGGTGGGCTGTAGTCCATGGAGTTACACTGAGTTGGATGTGACTGAGTGACTCACATATACACAAACAGACATATATTTATATACTTTTAAATAAACTGAATACACTTTAAACTTTTCTTTGTAAAAAGATCATGATTTTCTTGTAAAATCATGATCATTCTTTAATATATGTGAACTTCTACCTACCAGGCACTGTGCTTGATACTTATATATGTACATTAGTGCATGAATTAGACATGGCTCCTGTTATTATAATCTAGGATTGCTGAGTAGTTGTTTAATTATTACATTGTGCTGTAACAGATCATCGTAGAGGCTGGAGGAAAATTTGGGGTTACTGGGTATAAAATAGCACTGGACTTTGATCCCCTACCCATCTCAACTTCCCCCAAAATTCTCTTGTCTTTCTTCCTGATTTCATAGTGTTTGTTGCTGCTGCTGCTGCTAAGTCGCTTCAGTCGTGTCTGACTCTGTGCGACCCCATAGACGGCAGCCCACCAGGCTCCCCCTTCCCTGGGATTCTCCAGGCAAGAACACTGGAGTGGGTTGCCATTTCCTTCTCCAATGCATGAAAGTGAAAAGTGAAAGTGAAGGCGCTCAGTCGTGTCTGACTCTTAGCGACCCCATGGACTGCAGCCAACCAGGCTCCTCCGTCCATGGGATTTTCCAGGCAAAAGTACTGGAGTGGGGTGCCATTGCCTTCTCCATAGTGTTTGTTAGGAGAGTCTTACTCTTGAGAGTTGATAGTAGATATTTGAGGTCATTCAAGTGAGATTTCTGTTTGAGCATTAGATTTCATGCTAGCTAAGAAGCAGGTATTGTTTTATCAAGTCTAAAACTATTTGAAAGGTGAATTAGATCAAATAAAGTATGCTTCTTTTAATGATGTTTTGTTTGGATGTAATAGTGGATAAGATGTATTATGTTAGTAAACAGACGTTCTTTCTTTCTCCAGAGCGTCATGGAAAACAGTGACAGGTGTGCTTTGTCATCTCCATCTCTCGCCTTCACACCACCAATCAAAACCTTAGGTACACCAACCCAGCCTGGAAGTGCTCCTCGGATTTCTACCATGAGACCTCTGGCTACAGCGTACAAAGCTTCTACTAGTGACTATCAGGTATTTTAAGGATTGGATAAAGAACATACTTTAAAGGCTGCAGTGCATAGTGTGTTTGTTTAACTTTTTCGTTGGGTTGATTTGTATGCAATTAAATGCCATTAAATATTTCCTATTGAAGTTGATTACCTTGATGAAACCAATAAACTTTGTGTTTTAAAATTTTCTATTTTACAAATTACAGTTTTGGCCAGTGGAAATTTATCTTGAATTTTCAAAAAAAAATCTTTATCATTTTAAAAAACATTTTGAGAGTTGTTATTTTAGTTTTTTCTAAGTTACGTTTGCGTACATAAAAAGTTTCTTGTGGACATCTCTGGCGTGAGAGAATGTTAAAACTCTATTAGTTGATAACTAAATCTAAGGTATCACAAACCTTAGATTGGAAGTAGTTTTGGTGATCAAAAGAAAACATTGCCTAGCTCCCATTTCAAAATTTAACCATTTCAAAAAAGCTTAAAGGAAAAGTTCATTATGTTTATTGAAGAATACTAGAAATATTATGATTCTCATTCAGTATATAATTATCTCCTGCTTAATTAGCCAGGGGTTCTAAACTTGCCCAGTTACAGAGACAAGTCCTAAGACAGCAAATAAGACACTTTAATAGAGCAGTTGGACTTCTCTTGAAATTTGGGAATCATTCTAGAACTGGCTTAATTTTTCCTTTTAGTTTTTTTTCTTTTAATCATCATTTTAAAGTCCTCATCTCCTGTCGCTTTAGTGTTTGTTCATTTTACTAATTGGGCAGCAGATGCACCTTGCTTTGCCAAAGGAGTATAATTTTGCCATTCTTAAAAGCATATGGATCTTCTAACTAAGCCTGTGTTTTAATCTTTAATTATACAATTCAGTGCTACAAATCCATTTTAGTGTTTGGTAGTTTAAAATTAGCTGTTAACTCTAGAATGGACTCTGACACTAAAACCATAACCATACAATTTTACATATGTGTGTTTTTTTGATAGGTGATTTCTGACAGACAAACACCAAAAAAAGATGAAAGTCTTGTATCCAAAGCAATGGAATACATGTTCGGCTGGTAGTGTAGGAAGAGCTGAGACGCCAACTACAAAGGAGAAGACTGCCACACTAAAACAGAGTTCGCAGGGTGCTGCTGGGATTCTTCGGTTAGTTATATAACCACTCTCGACAGCGTTGTATAGCTGTCTCATACTTCCTTTGGAAGCTTTTTTCTTTAAGAATATAGCAAATTGTAGCTCGCACTTTAAAAGATGCTTGAGATACATTTTAAAGAAACAAACCCTTGTATAGAAGATTTGGGGCTTTTGGTGATAGTGTGTGATTAACTGCAAAAACTCATTGATTACTGTAAATTATATAATTGAGTTTGTAGTGAGCCTTTGTAGTCTTCATAAGTTGGTGAGGTGAATTTCATGAAGGGTAACTGTACAGCTGCTTCTAACAAGACACAAAGATTATAATTAACAGTTTGAATTAGGGTCTTTTATTAATTTAGATAGTATTTAATATTTTAATTATCCTTGTTTATATTGTCCTGTCCTGGGTGATCATCTTTCAGTCTTGTAAAGCCAATGCAATCTTTTAAAAAACCTGAAGTTTCTTGATAATAAACTTGTCAATTATATGTATTGAGCAGTTTTTGAGAGTGATTTATTAATTAGTACAAAAAGTTTGAAGTCTTTGCAGAAATAGAGAAAATATGTCAGGAACCTTCATCTGCCTGTAATCCAGCTTTGATAACCACGTAACCACTACTATTTTGCCATGCTAGTTTAATCTCTCACTCTTTTTGTTTAAAGTATATCTGAGATGTGATTTTAAATACTTGAGGTTATATCAAAGAAAGAATATTTCCATATGTAATTACCATGTCAGTATCTCACCTAAAAGAAGAATAATTTCTTAAGTTCTAATATCTAGTCCTTTAAAAAAGTTTTCCAGTTGTTTCAAAAATTTGTTTGAATTTTACAGTTGGTTGGTTTGAGTCACTATTGAGACCACGTCTACACAGTGTATTTGGTTTTGTCTTTGGAGTGTCTTGAAGTTTAAATTAGAGTTTCCTTGCTCTTCTCCACTGTTCAGTACACCTTGACTTGTTCAAGGTACCATGTGAGTTGCCTCTATAGAGTCCCACAGACAGAATTTGATCAGTAGTTTTTTTGTTTTACTTATTCTATCATTTGTCCCATATCCTAGAAGTTGTATCTGCTGCTCCTAAGTCGCTTCAGTCGTGTCCGACTCTGTGTGACCCCATAGACGGCTGCCCACCAGGCTTCCCCGTCCCTGGGATTCTCCAGGCAAGAACAGTGGAGTGGGTTGCCATTTCCTTCTCCAATGCATGAAAGTGAAAAGTGAAAGTGAAGGTGCTCAGTCGTGTCCGACTCTAGCGACCCCATGGACTGCAGCCAACCAGGCTCCTCCGTCCATGGGATTTTCCAGGCAAAAGTACTGGAGTGGGGTGCCATTGCTTTCTCTGGAAGTTGTACCTAGGGAAGGTTAATTAGATTCTGATCTCGTTTTTTTGAGCAAGAATACTTGATGGTAGTATGGGATACTTTATGTTAAACCAGGGGACATTTAGTTCTGGTTGTCCCACTTTTAATAATCCTGAGGTTGGTCATTGGGCACGTGGGCAAAAGCCAGACACTATCGTTGGAAAGGTCGCCATTAACTTTTTATATAACATTTTAAAAAGCATGCATTAATGATACTTGTATGAACCAGTTATTTCATTAAGGTTTGTAAAATGATGCTTTTCTTTCATTCCTATTGCATTTGTTAGCTGTAATTCTTTTCATATGGAATGACTTTGGGCCATCCATTAGGGCTGTTTGGTTATCATGAAATACATTCATGTCAGGATGCCAGGATAAATATTTAATTTGTTTCCTTTATCAGTTTTCAGAGTAATTTTTGGTACCCTGGAAACCTCCACTGCTGTTCTGAGTTAAAAAAACAAAGTTTTTTTTTTATCGCTTTGTATCACTATGTACGTATGGCTTTAAGTTTTTTTTTTTTTTTTAATTCATTGTTTGAATTGCTTGCAGACATTGTGTTACTCAAATTATCCTCCTTGGCCAGTGAAAACGTCAAGCTGGCACTGTGTAAAAAGGAGGTTTTAATTGACATAATATTTCACCACAGAACATGTATCTAGGTAGTCTGCATATTTCTTTATATAAAGAGTAACTAAAATAACACATTGTGTGGAAGGTTTTGGTACCCTTTTTAAATTGCAGCAAACTACTGTGAAGACACCACCCTTATGGCAGAAAATGAAGAGGAACTAAAAAGCCTCTTGATGAAAGTGAAAGAGGAGAGTGAAAAAGTTGGCTTAAAGCTCAACATTCAGAAAACTAAGATCTGGTCCCGTCACTTCATGGGAAATAGATGGGGAAACAGTGGAAACAGTGTCAGACTCTTTTTTTGGGCTCCAAAATCACTGCAGATAGTGATTGCAGCCATGAAATTAACAGATGCTTACTCCTTGGAAGAAAAGTTATGACCAACCTAGATAGTATATTGAAAAGCAGAGATATTACTTTGCTAATAAAGGTCCGTCTAGTCAAGGCTGTGGTTTTTCCAGTGGTCACATATGGATGTGAGAGTTGGACTGTGAAGAAAGCTGAGTGCCGAAGAATTGATGCTTTTGAAATGTGGTGTTGGAGAAGACTCTTGAGAGTCCCTTGGACTACAAGGAGATCCAACCAGTCCATCCTAAAGGAGATCAGTCCTGGGTGTTCATTGGAAGGACTGATGCTGAAGCTGAAACTCCAGTACTTTGTCCACCTCATGCGAAGAGTTGACTCATTGGAAAAGACCCTGATGCTGGGAGGATTGGGGGCAGGAGGAGAAGGGGACGACAGAGGATGAGATGGCTGGATGGCATCACCAACTTGATGGACATGAGTTTGAGTGAACTCCAGGAGTTGGTGATGGACAGGGAGGCCTGGCGTGCTGTGATTCATGGGCTTGCAAAGAGTTGGACATAACTGAACTGAACTGAACTGTGAAGACTTGTTTAATTCTCTGAGATGAAGTGATACTAAAGAATATACTGGGATGGATGAAAATCATTTATCATTACATTTATTATAAAGTACATTTTATCTGAAACTTTAAAAATCTTTTCCAACTTAAAATAGGATTGTTTTATATCCTGTTTCATTACATACAGAACTCAGTTATTCAAGGTAGAACTGGATACTTCTCCCATTAAAACTTCTGGATTTATATTGAGTTACATTTTTGTAAAAGGGCTGTAGATTTTTGTTTTGAGAGGGCATTTTATTTTCATAGACCTCTGTGGAGCATGAAGTTTGCTTTCTAACTAAAAATATTTGTTTGCTATGTTTGAGTTTGTTCTTTTTACCCAGTATTGTCTTCTGACCTATCTTCGTATATATCACATCATTTATTTAAAGAGAGCCAGGAAATAGATGACATATATGAGTATGTGTATGTGTGCAGAATTGTTGGGTGTTTTTACAGATGAACTGTGGTTTTATTGTTGTTTAGTCTGTAAGTCGTGTCCACCTTCTTGTGACCCCATTGACTGCAGCACACCAGTCTTTCCTCTCCCTCACCATATCCCAGAGTTTGCCTGAGTTCCTGTCCATTGAATCAGTGATGCTGTCCAGCCATCTCATCTTCTCTTTTTGCCTTTGGTCTTTTCCAGCAATAGGGTCTTTTCCAGTGAGTTGGCTGTTGGCGCATCAGGTTGCCAAAGTGTTGGTGCTTCAGCTTCAGCATCAGGCCTTCCAGTTAGTATTCAGGGTTGATTTCCTTTAGGATTGACTGGTTTGATCCCCATGCTGTCCAAGTGACTCTCCAGAGTCTTCACCTGCACCACAATTCGAAAGCATCAATTCTTTGGCAGTCAGCCTTCTTCATGGTCCAACTCTCACATCTGTACGTGACTGCTGGAAAAATCATAACTTTGGCTGTACGGACCTTTGTCAATAGAGTGGTGTCTTTGCTTTTTAATACGCTGTCTAGGTTTGTCATAGTCTTCCTTCCAAGAAGCGAGCGTCTTCTAATTTCATGGCTGCAGCGATTTCATCCACAGTGATTTTGGAGCCGTAGAAGAGAAGTCTGTCACTGCTTCCACTTTTTCCCCATCTGTTTGCCATGAAGTGAAGGAACCAGATGCCATGACTTTAGATTGTTAAATGTTGAGTTTTAAGCCAGTTTTTTCACTCTCCTTCACCCTCATCAAGAGGCTCTTTAATTCTTCGCTTTGCCATTAGAGTGGTATTATTTGCATATCTGAGGTTATTATTTCTCCTGGCAGTCTTGATTCCAGCTTGTAACTCATCTGGCCCAGCATTTCGCGTGATGTACTCTGCGTATAAGTTTAAGTAAACAGGGTGACAGTATACAGCCTTGTTGTACTCCTTTCCCGGTTTTGAACCAGTCAGTTGTTGGATGTAAGGTTCTTACTTTGCTACTTGACCTTGCATACAGGTTTCTCTGGGGACAGGTAAGATGGTCTGGTATTCCCATCTCTTTAAGAATTTTACACAGTTTGTTGTGATCCACACAGGCAAAGGCTTTCATATAGTCAATGAAGCAAATGTTTTTCTGAAATTCCCGTGCTTTCTCTATGATCCAGCAAATGTTGACAATTTGATCTCTGGCTCCTCTGTCTTCTTCTAAACCCAGCTTATACACCTGGACATTCTTGATTCAAGTACTGCTGAAGCCTAGCTTGAAGGATTTTGAGCATAACCTTACCATGGGAAGTGAGTGCAGTTGTCTGGTAGTTTGAACCTTCTTTAGCCCTGCCCTTCTTTAGAATTGGGATGAAAACTGACCTTTTCCAGCCCTGTGACCACTGCTGTGTTTTCCAAATTTGCTCACATATTCAGTGCAGCACTTTAATAGCATCATCTTTTAGTATTTTAAATAACTCAGCTGGAATTCTGTCACCTCCACTAGCTTTACTGGTCGTGATGCTTCCTAAGGTCCACTTGACTTCACACTCCACGATGTCTGGCTCTAGGTCAGTGATCACACCATCATGGTTATCTGGGTCATCAAGACCTTTTTTGTACAGTTCTTCTGTGTGAGAACTCTCCACTATGATCTGTCTTGGCTGACTCTGCATGGCATGGCTCATAGCTTCATTGAGTTACACAAACCCCCCCTTTGCCACGACAAGGCAGTGATCCATGAAGGGAATGGTTTTATTACTATTTTTTGACAATAAGAGTGAAGAAATGTAGAAATGTGTTTAGGAGCTTAAGTTCTGCAAAGAAATCAATTTTGGTTAAAAAGATAGTAATCTGTAGCTTCAAAGTTTGCAGTTAAATCCCCTCATTCCTTTCTGAAATGTTTTTTCCTTTTTCCCCAAAATGTCTTAATTAGGTTTCATAAAGTGTTGTAAAACTAAGGACACTTTCCCTTCCATCTTTCCTGTTGCTACCTGATCTTAACTCTTTTAATGTTCTTACCATTCATTTATCAAATGTTTACTAAGTGTTATTTTGTCTTATTCATTATGCTAATTGCTGGATATTGAGCAACAGTAAGGCATAGGACTTGGATGTTTTTCCCCTGAGATTGAAGATGATTAGGTTATTTAGCGTTCCCTCTACTCCCTTGCCATTTTCACTCTTGTTTACCCAAAGCAGGGGCTTCCCAGGTGGCACAGTGGTAAAGAGACCTTTTGCCAATGCAGGAGCAAGAGACACGGTTTCACCCCTGGCCCAGGAAGATCCCCGGAGTAGGAAACGGCAACCCACTCTAGTATTCTTGCCTGGAAAATTCCATGGACAGAGGAGACTTGGGGGCTACAGTCCATAGAGTTGCAAAGAGTCAGATGTGACTGAGCATGCACACACACACCCAGAGTTTACCCTTGTTTACACTTCTTTAGTCTAACTACCTTTATTGGTTCTCCACCCCCGTCATCTTTTCCCACACTATGAAGAAAGAATAATAGAAAAAATAGAATACTAGAAAAAAACAAACTGTTCGGTTGCATTGTGATTTTTAAATCAAAGTTTAAGTTTGATGTACAGCTTTCTTATCTTCTGACTTGCATGTAGAAGAAATGTTATGGCCATTGACAAATCTTGAGCTAGATGACATGGTGTTTTGACTTTTTCTTTTTTTCCTTTTCAGTTTTCTGTTTTCTAGCTCATCTGTGTCTCAAATGTCCAGAGTAACTTAAATGGCAAATGCTCCACATACTTCTTTCCTTCTGTTCATAGTTCTAGACACGTTCATGTTATGACACTAGGGAGAAAAGTGAGTCTCTGTTTCTCTAATATCCTGTGAATTGGTTGGCAATAGCTATGTGATTTAGGGCATGAAGACACTCCTGTGATTTACACAGTTAACCTTAAATATAAATACTCTTAAACCTCAAGTACTTTCCAAACATTTTTTAAAAATCTCAATATGTAGGAAAAGACTAAGCATAAAATACACTAGTACATTGTAGGTTCAGTCAGACTTGAAAAGGGTTGAGATTTCTATGTGATGTAGAAATCTGATTGAAGTTAAAGTTCTTAGTAAGCTTGTATGACTTCTGGATGTTAATGAAGCAAAAGTGTAGTTATTGTGACTCAGAGACTCAGCTTTGGAAGTTCACCTCACGTTAGTAAATAAGTTGAACCAAAATTATTTTAGCTTAAAATTTTACTAGGTTGTTAAAAAGTAATGTAATGATGTAAGGTGAAAATAATACCTCTGACATTTTTAAATAGCTTTCCAAAGTGGGTATCTGACTATCTTGGTCTAATACTCATTTTCTTGACTCAGTGTTCTTATATTAATTTCAGTAAAAATGCTGATAGCTTATACAGTTCAAATTACTATAATACTAGCTGGTTAATTAAAAGGTAGTGTTTAAAGTTATTGGAATTTGCTTTTTATAGTGATTAAAAGCATAGATTTTGGAGTGAGACTATTTTTAACTCCTATGTCTGTCTGATAACTATATAACCTTGGATAAGTTACTTAACATTTTTTGTGCCTCAGCCTCATCATGTATAAAATGATGATAGTATCTTCATCATTGGATTGTTAAGATTAAATGTGATTTACATGTAAATCACTTAGAATAGCATCTGGCATGCACTATGCATCCATTAAACATTAACTATTAATAGTTAATATGCTTGCTAATTAGTCTCATTAAAAAAATGAGTATGTGATGGATTAAAGATGGCTGCAAATTTTTGACATTCTTCCCTATTGAGCCACAGAATCTAGTTCTCCTTCCTGTGTGTGTGTGTGTGTGTATGTGTTTAACTGATATAATACAGTGTAAGTGATGGTATGCCAGGCCCAGAACTAGCCTACTAGAAGATCAGCAACTTCTACCTTGGTCTCTTGAACTCCTGATCTCCCAGGTGGGAAGACCCATTATCCCGTGGGAGAGCTATGGAAAGGGCCTGAGACTGCATGGAATGGGAGAGGGACTTAGCTCTCAACAAATCCTTCTGTTGACAAGGCACTAAGTATGTCAGTGAGGGTGTCACAGACTCTTAGCATAGCCTAGCTGCCAGCTCAGAATCACCAGGAGCCCATTCATATCGTGAAACAGGAGAATTACCCATCCAAGACTTGTATGAGTTCCTGAATTCACAAGATCGTGAGATATAAGAGTAAATGGTGGTTGTTTCAAGCTACTAAGCTTAAGGGAGGTAGGTTATGGAGCAGTTGAAGCAGAAGGTAAGAACACATTACACAAGTCTTGCCTAAAATCACATAGATATATAGTGATAGCAATTGGACAGAAACTCAGATTCTTTAGAGTACAGTGTTGTGGAATTATAGTGTATTTTCTTTAAAACTTAAGATTATTTGATTTTTAAATCATTTAAGATGCATTGGAGATGAGAAGTGTTTTAACGAATGTCCTAGATTCCAATTGGTGGATGTAAAAGAAGCTATTATGTAATAGAATATTTAAAAAGAAAGTATTAAAAACTATACATGAGTTATTTTTAGTCTTATAAAGTTTCTTAAGAATTTACAATATATGAAGCATCAACTCAGCATAAATCACTGCACACATTTAATTGTGAATATTTAAACATCATTAAAGTTTGGTAAATTCTTCATTTAAATGTTCTACATTCTGTTTGTGCCAGCACTTATTATCTAGGGTTAGGCTTCCCTTGTGGCTCAGCTGGTAAAGAATCCGCCTGCAGTGGAGAAAGACCTTGGTTCGATCCCTGGGTTGGGAAGATCCCCTGGAGAAGGGAAAGGCTACCCACTCCGGTATTCTGGCCTGGAGAATTCCATGAATTCTGTAGTCCATGGGGTCTCAAAGAGTCGGACACGACTGAGTGGCTTTCATTCATTCATTCATTCATTAAGGCAGAGGGAAATTTGGGGGACACAAAGGCATCTCTTGCCCAGAGGACACATGTGGATGGTTTAGCTCCCAGATTCTGCAGTTTGCGAACTCTCAGGGCAGTGTATGCTGGAGCAGAGACCCTGACACTGGGAAGAGACTCAAAACCTTTTTCTGAGGTGTGTCAGTGAAACAAGTGTTTTTGGAGCCTTTGGGTCATATCTTAAATGATCAGGTTATTGATGAATCAGTAAAGATACTTTTATAAATTTAAGCCGTCTGTCTCTTCCTGGCTGTTTCTTGTAAGTAGCTAAGTCTTGCATAAGTAGTTTTTGAAGTGTAATTTCAAGTGGAATTTAACTGGTTAGATTTTTTTATTTTTGAAAACATCCATTCATGTTCCTATTACTTCAGAAAAATGTTTAACTCAAACTGGGGATGTGCCTCCACCTTGTGGTGACTGTTGGAAGTGTCCAAAATGAAAAAGTTTTAGAGTAAACCTGAGGTAAAAAGGCATTGCTGTGTTCAAGCTTTTGGAACTAATGACAAGTTTTTTACATCTTTGTTTCTTTTTGCCTTTTTTGTTTGTTTTTTGTGTACTTGGTGTTAGTCTTACTGTATCTTTACTTTTATCACAAAAGATCAAAAGTATTTTTTAAAGGGAATGGACAGTTATAAATAAATCATTTTTTCCCAGAATTTTCTTTTGAGCCAGAATAAAAGAAATATTGATCTTAATGAATTAAAATATGAAAACTGAGTAATGTCATTGGTTTAAAAAGGATAAATTGGTTAGGATCAAGAGATAATTCATTATTTCAGGCAGCTCTATGGCAGTTCACTTAACCTACATAAAGAACATAGAACATGTACATGTAATCCCATCCATCCGTCAATATTTGGAAAACTTCATTCAACTACCAATTCAAGTAATACTTATTGAGCTCCCAGTGTCTACTACAGGGCTTCCCCAGTGGCACAGGAGTTGCAGGTTTTATCCCTGGGTGGGGAAGATCTCCTGGAGTAGGAAATGGCAACCTGTTCCCAGCATTCTTGCCTGGGAAATGCTGTGGACAGAGGAGTTGGGTGGGCTACAGTCCAGGGGGTCGCAAGAAGAGGGGGTTGAGCTGGACACGTCTCAGCAACTAAACAACAACGTGTTTAATCAGTAGGGATAAAGATGCTTTTGTGGAACTAATACTCTAGCGGAAAGAGACAACAGGAAATAATCATAGTAAATAAGTTACAGTTCAGTTGCTCAGTGTGTCTGACTCTGCAACCCCATGGACTGCAGCACGCCAGGCTTCCCTGTCCATCACCAACTCCCAGAGCTTATTCAAACTCATGTCCATCAAGTTGGTGATGCCATCCAACCATCTCATCCTTGGTCATCCCCCTTCTCCTGCCTTCAATGTTTCCCAGCATCACGCTCTTTTCCAGTGAGTCAGTTCTTTGTATCAGGTGGCCAAAGTATTGGAGTTTCAGCTTCAGGATCAGTCTTGCCAATGAACATTCAGGACTGAGTTCCTTTAGGATGGACTGGTTGGATCTCCTTGCAGTCCAAGGGACTCTCAAAAGTCTTCTCCAACACCACAGTTCAAAAGCATCAATTCTTTGGCACTCAGCTTTCTTTATAGTCCAACTCTCACATCCATACGTGACTACTGGAAAAACCATAGCTTTGATTAGATGGACGTTTGTTGGCAAAGTAATGTCTCTGCTCTTGTATAAGCTGTCTAGGTTGGTCATAACTTTCTTTCCAAGGAGCAAGTGTCTTTTTTAATTTCATGGCTCAGTCACCATCTGCAGTGATTTTGGAGCCCCAAAAGATAAAGTCTGTCACTGTTTCCATTGTTTCCCATCTATTTGCCATGAAGTGATGGGACCAGATGCCATGATCTTCATTTTCTGAATGTTGAGTTTTAAGCCAACTTTTTCACTCTCCTCTTGCACTGTCCTCAAGAGGCTCTTTAGTTCCTCTTCGTTTTCTGCCATAAGAGTGGTGTCATCTGCATATTTGAGGTTATTGATATTTCTCCTGGCAATCTTGATTCCAGCTTGTGCTTCATCCAGCCCAGCGTTTCTCATAATGTACTCTGCATATGTTAAATAATCAGGATGACAGTATACAGCCTACTTCATATACTCCTAAAGGGTAATAGGTGTTATATGGGGTAAAAAAAAACAAACACTGGCACTCATGGTAGACCTCATTAAGAAGGTGAGATTTGAGCAAAGACTTGACAGGGATGAGATTTCTAGATGAATCTGGGGAAGAACTTCAGCCAGAGGGAACAAAAAGGACAAAGGCAGGAGTTGTGTGTTCAAGGAAGCTAGGGTTACATGAGCAGGGGAAGACTAGTAGGAAAAGCGATCAGAGGTAATGGAGGCTCGGATCACATAGAATCTTAGAGACCTTGATAAGGGCTTTCCCTTTTCTCTTTGTGGTAGACACTATAGTGGCCCCCAGAGACATGGTGTCCTGGGCCTCAGAGTGTGGGAGTCTGCTACTTACATGGCAAGGGAGCTATGCAGATGTGATTAAGGATATGGACCTTGACAATAGGTAAACATGAAAAGATACTGAACATCACTAATCAAAAGCAAATCAAAACCACAGTGAAATACCACCTCACACCTGTTAGAATGGCTATTATGAAGAAGACAAAAAATGTCAAGCATCGGCAAGGATGTGGATTAAAGAAAATCCTTGTGCATCCTTGGGAGGAGTGGAAATGGGTGCAGCCATCGTGGAAGACGGTATGGAGTTCCCCCCAAATTAAAAACAGAACTGCCATGTGATCCAGCAGTCCTACTTACGGTTATTTATTTGAAGACAACAAAAACACTAACCTGAAATATATGCACGTCTATTTATTGCAGCGTTATTTATAATAGCCATGATGTGGAAACGATGTGTGTCCATTGACATATGAATGGGTCAAGAAATGATGGGGGGTTATATATGTATATGATGGAATATTATTCAGTCATGCGGCTCAGCTGGTAAAGAATCTGTCTGCAATGCAGCAGGCCTGGGTTTGATCCCTGGGTTGGGAAGATCCCCTGGAGAAGGGAAAGGCTAACCACTCCGGTATTCTGGCCTGGAGAATTCCATGGACTGTATAGTCCATGGGGTCGCAAAGAGTTGGACACGACTGAGTGACTTTCATTTTCTTTTCATGGAAAGTGAAGTCTTGCCATTTGTGGCACTATGGATAGAACTTGAGGGCAGTATGCTAAATGAAGTAAGTTGGATGGGGAAGACAAATAATGTATAATCTCACTTACATGTGGAATGTTAAATGAAACCAAACAACCAAGCTCATGGCCTGAGAGAACAGATTGGTGGTTGCCAGAGGTGGGGTGTGGGGGGACAAAATGAGTGGAAGGAGTCACAAGATACTGTACAAACTTCCAGGTATAAAATAAGTCATGGAGTGTAATGTACAGCATGGAGTTAATAATACTGTATTGCATATATGAAAGTTGCTGAGAGAGTAGATCTTAAATGTTACCACAAGAAAAATAATTTTAACCATGTGTAGTGATGGATGTTACCTCAGCTTATTATTGTGATCCTTTTCTATTACATACAGCTATCAAGGCATTGTTACACACATGAAACTAATAAAATGTTATATGTCAATCTTCAATTTAAAAAAATTTATGTAATTGAAGTATAGGTGATTTACAATGTGTTAGTTCCAGGTGTACAACAAAGCAATTCAGATATATATATAGAGAGAGATACTGATATATTTTCAGATTCTTGTAGGTTGTTACAAAATATTGAATATAGTTCCCTGTTCTGGACAGTAGGTCCTCGCTGGTTATCTGTTTTGTGTATATAGTAGTCTGTCTGAGTGTTAGTCGTTCAGTCGGTCCGACTCAGTGCAACCCCATGGATTATAGCCTGCCAGGCTCCTCTGTCCATGAAATTCTCCAGGCAAGAATACTAGAGTGAGTTGCCATTCCCTTTGTCAGGAGATCCCAAACTCCTAATATATCCCTCCCTCCCCTTTTCCCCTTTAATCATCAGTTCAATTGCTCAGTCATGTTTGACTCCTTGCGACCCCATGGAATGCAGTATGCTAGGCTTCCCTGTCGATCACTGGCTCCCAGAGCTTGCTCAAACTGATATCCATCAAGTTGGTGATGCCATCCAACCATCTCATCCCCTTAATCATATCTCAATTTAAAAAAGTAAGCAAGCAAGCAAGCAAACAAAAGAGTACAGACCTTGAGTTGGGAAGAGTATATTGGTTACTCAGGTGGACCCAATTTAATCAGCCCTGAGACCGCTCAGAGGATCCCCTCCTCCTCCCAAGTCAGAAATAGAGCTTCTGAGAAGAGCTGTCAGCTGACAGCAAGCAATTGGAGACAGTCCTACAATTGCCGAATTCTGGAATCAGCCAGAATGGGTAAGAAAACATTCTCTCCTGAAACCTTGGAAAAGGAACACATCTCTGCTAACTTCTGGATTTTGGCCTTCTAAGACAGACTCATTTGAGCTCTCTGGACTTCTGACCTGTTGGATCTGTGAGTTAATAAATTTGCACTGTTTTAAGCTGCTAAATTTGTGATAATTTGATTTGACAGTAACAGAAAACAGCAATTGGATCCTTTATAGTAGAGGAGTATTATGATAGGATTTGCGTCCTTTTTACTAATTATGCAAATTTATGTGCTCTCTTGACACAATACAAGTAGTTTTTATACAGTTAATCTCTCACTAAAGTTAATCACCTTCTGACTTTGGTAGTTGAAAGCTGAGTAATTTATATCCTTAACTGTTTTGACAGTTTGAAAAGCCTTTTTACATTTTCTTAATTTCAGCTTTAATATATATTTCTTTTCCAATAAGTCCAGATTAATATGATCTGGAACATTTAAATAGTTTAAAGTTTGTTCTCTTTGGGAAAAACGACACTATCTGTAGCAGTCAGGCTTGAATTGTCTCTGAAGCCAGTATTTACCACTTCCTTTTTAGCCCCTTTTTTGCATTTTTTTCTTCCCATAAAGTAAGTTCTTAATAAAACTGAAGTTACTAAAGAGTAAGAAAGGAATAAAAAGCTATTAAGATTGTCTTTAAACTGCTGTCTGAATATTTCTTAAAATGTGGATGTATTTTCCATAGCGTTCCACTTTGGCTGTCTCAAGCAGAAGCAGCGTATGCGTTTTCTGAGTCAGTTCTCAGTAAATAATTCTTCTAAGTTTGTATAGAATAATAGCTTACTAAACCGTAGTTCATTTGAGGCACCACATTTCAGCTCGGGACCACAGAGCTTCTCCATCAGCTATGGATAAGAAATTGTAGTTCTAAGGAAAACCTCTAGGCCAACGTGCAGAAAGGCCCAAAACGGGACTCGGCAGTTACTCACAGAATGTTCTTACAAAGAGATTTCCTCAAAATCATCTGTATTCAGTATAGTAATAGTATACATATTGATGGAAACTAGTCCTCTGTCGTGCTTTTGTGTTTCAAAATAACTGAACAACTCTGCACTAGGAGGACACTAGCTTTAAAAAATCATTTTGAAGTGGTAGAACTATAGTGAGTAAACATTCTTAGGGACAAACTCCCATCTCTCTGGAGAAGAAAGAATTTAATCCTCTTTCTTTGTGGTGAAGTGCTGGGCACAGTGGATATTACTGCTTCCACAGCTTTATAAAGTAAAAAATACGAAGTTACTTTACTAAGTTTCGTTTATGCATTGTAAATTGAACCAAACATTAGGCAATTGGTTCTCTTAAGGGTCAATAAAGCCTGGTCACACTGAATCTTTAGCATAAAACAGTTTCTCCCGGCAGCAAGTTTCTGTTCCTACTGAAGCCCTAACTCCAATGTAACATTGTCAGATTTAAGTTAAAACATTTGAAATATTAATGATCAGTATTATGATTCATTTAGGAAAGAGAAGTTAGTACTTTGCATTAGTGAAAACCAAGGAGACTGAGGGCTTTAATGTGAAATTTAAAGTAAACTTATTCATAATGAGTTAAGAAGCTGCATTCTGAGATTTTGGCAGACCCAAACTCTAGTCAGACCTAGAACATTCCACTTCTGCAAATTAAGACTTTATTATTAGATTGCCCTTCTGATTCAGTTCTAAGAACACTATGATCAATTACCTATGCCAAAGGTATAGATTTATTTCAAGTTATTCTGATTAATGCTTTGACTTTACTACTCTTTATGGCAACCACATCAGCCTGTTTTTGACAATTAAGTATTGCGACTTGGTCACTGTCACTCTGCTACTGTCCCTATTGAATTCAAGGAGCCCGGTTCAATGGCAGCAGTTCCTCTGTCTTTTCTGGCCTGCAAAGAACAGCCACCTCAGAGCTTTGAAGATGCTGGGGTACCCCTCATGAATGTTTATTACATGGTCTTGGTGAAAGGAGTGTCCTTTGGACTCTTCAGGAGATACAGAGTTGGGGCATAGATGAGCAAGTCTAACATGATGAATTCATTCTAGCATACAATCTATCTAAGCCTTTGGTATCTTCCTCTTCCAGATTTTCCAGAGTATTATCTGGGGACCCTTTGGGGTTGCTGAGAGCCTTGTTTAGTATCTGTGAACTCAAAAAAATTTTTTTATAATAATACATTATTTTGCCTTTTCCATTCTTACGTGAGAACTCTGAGTTTTTCAGAGGCTAAATAATATGTGATGATAATATCTCTATGATGGCTAATGGAATATGTGGTTGTGTCTTCTTGTGTTCTAAATTTGGTGACAGGGGAGTTCTCAGTGTTTTCTAAGGGTGTAAAGAGGTCCTGAGACTAAAAAGTGTGAGAACCAATGCACTGTAATCTCTCAAGGAAGTTCTCATTTCAACTTTATTTAGAGTGAGCTACCTTTGATTTAATAGATTTTTCTTAGTTGTATTTTTAATTGTACTGATTTCTGCCCTAATATTTAGTTTTTTATTCATTTTCTTTAGTTTTTTTTCCCCCTGGTTTCTTAAGATAGACCCTAAGTCATTGGTTTCAGATATTTCTTCTTTTCTAATTTAGACACTTGATACCATACATTTTTCTTTAAGTATTGTTTTAATGGTATTGTATGCATTTAAAAATGTTGGATTTTAATTTTCATGTAGTTCAAAATATTTAAAAATTTCTTTCAAGATTTCTTGTTTGACTTATTTATTTAGAACTGTGTTGTTTACTTACCATATATTTGAGGATTTTCCAAACTCCTTCCTATTGATTTCTAGATAGTTCTGTTATGATTTGAAAATGTAATTTTATGATTTGTGTTCTTAAGATTAGATCTTATTTGTTTTATGGCCTTGAAGATGATCTGTCTTGTTGTATGTTTCATATACAATGGAAATAATTGGGAATAGACCAAATATTAGAACGTTTCAGAATAATACACAAAAAAAATGGCACATGCAGTGGTAGATAGATAACAAAAGAGCCCAATTATTCACCTTATATCCCCTTTGGAATGTGACTTTGCAGTATCTTGCATCACAGAGTGAGGTCCATTTCTCGACTCTTTGAATCTGGGATGGTTTAGTGAGTTGTTTTGACCAATGGAGTCAATGGAAATGATAGTGTAAAAGTCCTAAGTCTAGGCCAACCCTTGCACTCTTCTTTCTCTCTCTTGCAATAATCCTGCCATCACCGTAAAAGCAATCCTAGGTTAGCCTAGTGGAGCATGAGAGAGCAGGTGGAACAAAGTTGAGACCTCCCAGGTATTTTGAACCCACTCAAGTTTGGCCCACATCAGCGGAGCTGCCTGGCTAGCCCTAGCTGATGACAGAGATCTGAGTGAGGTAGGCTAAGACCTGACTGCCCAGCTGACTGACAGGAGAAACAGGAATGGTTGTTATTTAAGATTCTAAGTTTGGGGGATAGTTTATTAAAATGCATGTGATAATTGGTAATTGACACATGGCCCAGGTCTAAACTTAGTTACTCAAAGCATGTTTACATGGAAACACACGTAAAAAAAGAGTTACAGACTCAGGTAATTAAATTCAAAGTACAGTATTACAACTTTTGTGGTGACAGAAGTTCATAGTTCTTCACAAAGGCACATCTCTCCCTCATTCTACCTTTGATTACCTGCATCCATTAAAAAAAAATCCTAATCAGTAATGCTTTTCAGTTCAGTTCAGCCGCTCAGTCATGTCCGACTCTTTGCGACCCCATGAATCGCAGCACGCCAGGCCTCCCTGTCCATCACCAACTCCTACAGTTCACTCAGACTCATGTCCATTGAGTCAGTGATGCCATCCAGCCATCTCATCTTCTGTTGTCCCCTTCTCCTGCCCCCAAATCCCTCCCAGCATCAGAGTCTTTTCCAATGAGTCAACTCTTCGTATGAGGTGGCCAAAGTACTGGAGTTTCAGCTTTAGCATCAGTCCTTCCAAAGAAATCCCAGGGCTGATCTCTTTCAGAATGGACTGGTTGGATCTCCTTGCAGTCCAAGGGACTCTCAAGAGTCTTCTCCAACACCGCAGTTCAAAAGCATCAATTCTTCGGCGCTCAGCCTTCTTCACAGTCCAACTCTCATATCCATACATGACCACAGGAAAAACCATAGCCTTGACTAGACGGACCTTTGCTGGCAAAGTAATGTCTCTGCTTTTGAATATGCTATCTAGGTTGGTCATAACCTTTCTTCCAAAGAGTAAGCGTCTTTTAATTTCATGGTTGCAGTCACCATCTGCAGTGATTTTGGAGCCCCCAAAATAAAGTCTGCCACTGTTTCCCCACCTATTTCCCATGAAGTGATGGGACCAGATGCCATGATCTTCGTTTTCTGAATGTTGAGCTTTAAGCCAACTTTTTCACTCTCCACTTTTACTTTCATCAAGAGAACAAATGAAAGACTGTTTAGTCTAATGATTCAGTGTGCACACTCTGGGGATAGAGTCTGCCACCCACGATCTCTATGAACTTGAGAGATGAAACTAGTGCCTACCACATGGAGCTGTTGAAAGGGCAAAATGAATTAATGTTTATCAAGTGCTTAGAAGAGTGCACGGCAAGTAATAAATACAGCTGACCCTTGAACAAGAAGGACTTATACTGTGTTGGTCCACTTTACTCAAATTTTCTTCCACTAAATGCATACTAGAGCAGGATGCCATCTGAGGTTGGGTTAAATCTGTAGATGCGGAACTGTGGATACAGAGGGTTCGCTGAAAAGTTATACCTCATCTACTGCATAGAGGGTTGGTGCCCTTAACCTTGAGGGTCAACTGTATTATAAAAGTAAATGTTAAGCAAGTTATTCTTAGTTTCATAAAACGCAGACATCCTATTACTGGGAAATTACAAAGCTTATGCACTTAAATTACTTCATAAAGAAGTCAGTCTTCAAGAGTAATTTTATTAGTAAGTTTGATATATCTAATATGCTTGAAATATTTTATTCTATTCCCAATCACAGCACTCAAAATGCTACTGAGACTCACTTGCTGGTAGAGAGTGCAGAGCAGGCAGTAGAAAAGTAATAGCACTTATGGGTCAGTTCACAGAGCAAATGTACGTTCTGTTAAATGTTCTAAAGAAGGCTTTCTTGAGTGATTTTAGAATATAAAAGTTTAAGGTTAGCAATTGTGTGACTAAAAAAAAAAAAAGCCCCTGAACTCCTTGCAGCTTTAAAAACATTCTTAAAATTTTAGCTGAGCATCTTTTCATGTGTTTGTTAGCCATCTGTATGTCTTTTTTGGAGAAATGACTATTTAGTTCTTTGGCCCATTTTTTGAATAAATGCTGGAGAGGGTGTGGAGAAAAGGGAACCCTTTTACACTGTTGGTGGGAATGCAAACTAGTACAGCCACTATGGAGAACAGTGTGAGATTCCTTAAAACTGGAAATAGAACTGCCTTATGATCCAGCAACCCCACTGCTGGGCATACACACTGAGGAAACCAGAAGGGAAAGAGACAACCCCAATGTTCATCGTAGCACTGTTTATAATAGCCAAGACATGGAAGCAACCTAGATGTCCATCAGCAGATGAATGGATAAGAAAGCTGTGGTACATATACACAATGGAGTATTACTCAGCCATTAAAAAGAATACATTTGAATCAGTTCTAATGAGGTGGATGAAACTGGAGCCTATTATACAGAGTGAAGTAAGCCAGAAGGAAAAACATAAATACAGTATACTAACGCATATATATGGAATTTAGAAACATGGTAACAATAACCCGATTGTAAAGACAGCAAAGAGACACTGATGTATAGAACAGTCTTATGGACTCTGTGGGAGAGGGAGAGGGTGGGAAGATTTGGGAGAATGGCAATGAAACATGTAAAATATCATGTAGAAAACGAGTTGCCAGTCCAGGTTCGATGCATGATGCTGGATGCTTGGGGCTGGTGCACTGGGACGGCCCAAATGGTATGGGGAGGGAGGAGGAGGAGGGTTCGGGATGGGGAACACATGTATACCTGTATGGATTCATTTTGATATTTGGCAAAACTAATACAATTATGTAAAGTTTAAAAATAAAATAAAATTAGAAAAAAAATTAAATAGACTAAAAAAAAAAAAAAAAAAGATAAAATGTGGTATGGGAAATAAAATTTTAGCTGTGTTTTTTTTGGCTGGGAATACTGCTAATTATATTATTATTCACCTGTAAGGCCCTTTTCTTCCTGCTAAAAATAGTGATATTTGAGGCTCCTAAAATAGTTATTTACATTTATATTAAGCTTGATATATGCTGCTTTAATTTTTTTATTTTTTAAAACCACAGTTTGTGTTAAAGAGATTTTTCTAAAGTGTGAAAAAATATTTTTTATAGGGATTACACTGTCAAAGGTCAGAAGGAAATATAGTATAACTATGTTCTGTAGGTATATGTCTATACTTGTATTTTGGTTCTTTCCAAAAAGCATTTGAAGTAACTTCTAAAAATATACTATTACAGGATGAAAATTATTTAGAGGGAACACCAGTTGAAGAACATAAAAGGAAATTGTTTCTTCCTTTCGTGTATTCCTTTTTCTTTGCTTTTCTGTTTAAGAATATTTTTGCATGGAGTAGAAAATCAGATGTTATAGAAAAGTTGATATCACCAAATTTATAATAAGGAGACTATATATTCTAAGAAGTTGCTGACCCATTTGGAGGTTGAAGCAAAGCAGAATTTTCAGGACTAGAAAGTCATCAATAGATATGATATAATGTCATATCATATATTAATATATATCTATCTAATACACAGTTAACTCCAATTCATTGATTACTTTTTGGGATGAAATAGAATTAGAGCAAAAGGCTTGAGGAATTCTGTGGTCTCCTTGATGTAGAATGTATAGAACTCATCTGTATAGTGTACATATCTCTAGTTATAGCACTGAGGTATGTTTTCCAAATGTAAAACCTCCTTAGGGCGGTGCTGGACAGAAACTAATTAACTCCATACGCTGAGAAACTGAAGCAAAAACAGGGTATTTATTTAATTAGAATTGAGTCACAAAAAAAGCTTTTAATTTTTATCTTTCAATAAAGACTCTATAAATGATTTCACAGTAAATATTTTATAAAATTTTAAAATGAATATTTAAATGGCCTCACACCTAAGAAATCAAAAGCAAATAAATTTGTAGGAAAAAAGAATGTTGGAACGATTGTTTCCTAATGTGTTTAATGCGATTAGTTCTTGAAGAAGTTAAAGTCCATCTAGGAAGGATTTTGAAATTCTAGACAGAAAGTTCTTGAAGAAAATAAGCACAGGAAAACATATGCAGGTAGACTCTAGTGATCATTAGAACAGCTACCACAAGGTATCACAGTATACCATAGAGTATCACAGATTTAGGAACTTCTGGTCTGGCTCCTGATTTGTAAGGATGGAAGTAGTATTATAGACTGATGAGGTACGGAGGGCTCAGAGCATCTGAAATAGTCCGTAAGACACAGCCTAAAGGGGGAACAGAAACTTTATAACCAATTGGGATATATGATTCAGTTCAGTTCAGTCACTCAGTTGTGTCTCACTCTTTGCGACCCCATGAATTGCAGCATGTCAGGCCTCCCTGTCCATCACCAACTCCCGGAGTTCACTCAGACTCACGTCCATCGAGTCAGTGATGCCATCCAGCCATCTCATCCTCTGTCGTCCCCTTCTCCTCCTGCCCCCAATCCCTCCCAGCATCAGAGTCTTTTCCAATCAGTCAACTCTTTGCATGAGGTGGCCAAAGTACTGGAGTTTCAGCTTTAGCATCATTCCTTCCAAAGAAATCCCAGGGCTGATCTCCTTCAGAATGGACTGGTTGGATCTCCTTGCAGTCCAAGGGACTCTCAAGAGTCTTCTCCAATACCACAGTTCAAAAGCATTAATTCTTCAGTGCTCAGCTTTCTTCACAGTCCAACTCTCACATCCATACATGACCACTGGAAAAACGATAGCCTTGACTAGATGGACCTTTGTTGGCAAAGTAATGTCTCAGCTTTTGAATATGCTATCTAGGTTGGTCATAACTTTACTTCCAAGGAGTAAGCGTCTTTTAATTTCATGGCTGCAATCACCATCTGCAGTGATTTTGGAGCCCCCCAAAATAAAGTCTGCCACTGTTTCCACTGTTTCCACATCTATTTCCCATGAAGTGATGGGACCAGATGCCATGATCTTCGTTTTCTGAATGTTGAGCTTTAAGCCAACTTCTTCACTCTCCACTTTCACTTTCATCAAGAGGCTCTTTAGTTCCTCTTCACTTTCTGCCATAATGGTGGTGTCATCTGCATATCTGAGGTTATTGATATTTCTCCCGGCAATCTTGATTCCAGCTTATGCTTCTTCCAGCCCAGCATTTCTCATGATGTACTCTGCATATAAGTTAAATAAGCAGGGTGACAATATACAGCCTTGATGCACTCCTTTTCCTATTTGGAACCAGTCTGTTTTTCCATGTCCAGTTCTAACTGTTGCTTCCTGACTTGCATATAGGTTTCTCAAGAGGCAGGTCAGGTGGTCTGGGATTCCCATCTCTTTCAGAATTTTCCACAGTTTATTGTGATCCACACAGTCAAAGACTTTGGCATAGTCAATAAAGCAGAAATAGATGTTTTACTGGAACTCTCTTGCTTTTTCAGTGATCCAGCGGATGTTGGCAATTTGGTCTCTGGTTCCTCTGCCTTTTCTAAAACCAGCTTGAACATCTGGAAGTTCACGGTTCACGTATTGCTGAAGCCTGGCTTGGAGAATTTTGAGCATTACTTTACTAGCGTGTGAGATGAGTGCAATTGTGTGGTAGTTTGAGCATTCTTTGGCATTGCCTTTCTTTGGGATTGGAATGAAAACTGACCTTTTCCAGTCCTGTGGCCACTGCTGAGTTTTCCAAATTTGCTGGCATATTGAGTGCAGCACTTTCACAGCATCATCTTTCAGGATTTGAAATAGCTCGACTGGAATTCCATCAGCTTCACTAGCTTTGTTCATAGTGATGCTTTCTAAGGCCCACTTGACTTCACATTCCAGGATGTCTGGCTCTAGGTGAGTGATCACACCATCGTGATTATCTGGGTCGTGAAGATCTTTTTTGTACAGTTCTGTGTATTCTTGCCACCTCTTCTTAATATTTCTTCTTCTGTTAGGTCCATACCATTTCTTTCCTTTCTCGAGCCCATCTTTGCATGAAATGTTCCCTTGGTATCTCTAATTTTCTTGAAGAGATCTCTAGTCTTTCCCATTCTGTGGAAGGTTGAGAAGAATTTTGTTTGGCAGTATTCTTGGGGACTGATCTCTTAAGAAAAGCAGTCATCAGGGAATACAAATCCATAATCCTAAGAGGTTGGTAAGAAGGATCAGAATTTGAAACGATACAGACACTGTGAAGAAAGTTTAATAATGGCCATTGATGTGGCACTTTAGGAGGAGAGAGAAATGTTAAGAAGAATTTTAGGCAACATGCTATGTGATGTTATGTAAAAGTTACCCAGTGAGTGCTCCTTTCAGGAAAATCATGGTAAATACATAATTTCTCAAGGCTTATGCAATACTTGTTTTTTTGTTGTTGTTTGTTTGTTTCTTGGTTGATAAGCATGGCTTCATGGAAGCCCCATTATACTTTATGTGTCTATAACCTTTTACCTAGGGTTATCCAGAATATTTCCTTTTAAAGGAACTGTTCTTCCCTCTAAAAGTTCAACATGCACATCAAAAATTCTCTAGGAAATGAAAAAATTTTATCCAAAATTTGGAGATAAGAATACAACATAAATTCATTTTTTTAAAAAAGAGAATAAATCATTGTCACTTATAGATACCTACTGCCTAACACTCAATATCTAGCCCTGTTTATGGGCATATTTTTTGTTACTGAAATAAAACAAATTTTATACAAACCAAATTCTTCTTGTAGTTTTCTAGGTAACTGATATCATAACCTTCTCTATTTTAAAAAAGTGGGAGCTAGTTCATCACCCTGTACTTACCAGTGTAATGAAATATGTTCAATAATGTTCTCATATCCTTCACCATCCACAGTTGTAGATTGAGTAGTATTGGAGAAAAAATTCCTGGGGTCTAATAGAGAGGCATATTGTAGACTATTAGTCATGGTACATGACAAAGCTCTCAGAAGCCAACTGAAATATAACAAGTGGCGAGCAAAATCTTCATCATTATTTGGTAATTGCAGTAAGAAGCATCTTTCTTACTTACTTAATTTTCAAGGCTACCTAAAATCATGCCAAAGTAAGGATCAGTGGTAGTTATTGCCCTGAAAATCCAGCACAGCCCTACAGCTCCCTTTCTGTAACATATTTTATTATGCTTCCTTTACAGGGGTTTGGCTTCCCAGGTGGCTCAGACAGTAAAGAACCTGCCTACAATGCAGGAGACATGGGTTCAATCCCTGAGTCGGGAAGATTCCCTGGAGAAGGAAATGGCAACCCACTCCAGTGTTCTTGCCTGGAGAATTCTGTGGACAGAGGAACCTGGAGGGCCACAGTTCAGGGGGTCACAAAGAATCGGACATGACTGAGTGCCTAACACTTTACTTTTACTTAACAAAATAAACATAAAGCCCTAATTGTAAAAATAATAGAAGCCAACAAAAAAAATATTAATATGCAATGCACGTGTATTTCAGTATGTAAATCCAAGAACACAAGCACACTGGAAGACATGATGACGCCATGAGGGGCTTGCACATACACAGAGAAGCTGCCGAGTGCCCTAGCTAAGGAGGCAGAGTGTATTGTACTGGTAAACTGAGCAAGCATGCCTGATGATAGTATAATTTTCCAAAATGATAAGCAATTCTTGGTTAAGTGCCAGATAAAAATACTACATGTTTTGCTTGATTTTCTTAGTGCCTTCTATGTGATCTTTGATAAAAGAATGCAAAAAATACTTTGTATTTACATATAAAAATGGAATTAGTTTCTAGGCCCAAGTAATTATAAACAGGTTTTTACCTACAAAAATCTTTTTTTTTTTTTTTTTTTTTTGACATTTCATAATTTGTGCAGTTCTGGTCCTCATATTGTGATGTATCTGGCATGTCTAAAGCCACTAGTGTCCCTCCCAATTATTTTGACAACCAAAAACATTCCAGTCAGTCAGTTAGCTAACTGACATATTCACTAACTACCTAGTAACTACTAAAAAATAGTCCTGTCTCAGTTGAAAACGTTGTTGGTAGGAAGAGAATAAATACAACAGTTACTTGTAGATCTGTCTCCCATAAACAATAGGCTCCTCTTGGTGGTTTTAACTGTTACTTTTCTCGTTTTGACTTTTTCATAGGCTAGGTCTTTAAATATTGCATCCTCCATACATAGCTAATTTCTGAAACCTTCTAATAAAACCCCATCCCCTGGAAGTGTTTGTGGAAAATGTGTATTTATTTATGGGTGCGCTGGGTCTGTGTTGCTGTACGTGGCTTTCTCTAGTTGAGGCGAGTGAGGGTTAGTCTTCATTGGAATGCACGAGCTTCTCATTGAGGCGGCTTCTCTTGTTGCAGAACATGGATTCTAAGGTGCGTGGGCACAGTAGTTGAGGTGCACAGCCCCAGCTACCCTATGGCATGTGGAATCCTCCCAGACCAGGGACTGAACTAGTGTCCCCTGCAGGGGCATTAGTCCAGGTGGACTTTCAACCACTGGACCACCAGGGGAGTTTTAAGTGAAAAGGTTTCACAGATAACTAGTCATAAAATAAAACTTGAGTGTGATAGGCAGAAAAATGGCCCCCCAAAATGTCCATGTCCTAACCCCTAGAATCTATGATTATGCTACCTTACCTGGTAAAGGGGACCTTGCAGATGTGATAGAATTAGGGATTTCAATTATTCTGGATTATCTGGTTGGTCCCAATGTGATTGCAAAGGCAGTAATAAGTGAAAGGGGGAGGCAGGAATGTGAAGAGTCAGAGTCAGAGATTGAAGATGCGGTGCAGCTGGCATTGAAGATGGAAGGAGGGGCCCTGACCAATGCAAGGTGGTCTCTAGCAGCTGGAATAGGCAAACAAAT
Organism: Bos mutus; assembly: GCF_027580195.1. Lineage (NCBI taxonomy): Eukaryota > Metazoa > Chordata > Mammalia > Artiodactyla > Bovidae > Bos > Bos mutus. The sequence continues at coordinate 122,581,782 of NC_091618.1, forward strand.
ATTCCCCTGGAAATTTCAGAATAAACAGTCCTGCTGACACCTTGATTTTAGCCCAGTAAGACCCATTTTCTACTTCTGACTTCTGGAATTGTAAGATAGTAATTTTGTGCCAAGTCATATACTCACTGATTCCCTTAATCTCCAAGTCAAACAGCTGCGTCCATACCCATAGCTGTTTCAGTCGCTGAGTAGTTCACATCAGTTGGACTTTCACTGTTTGTTTCACTGTTTCACTGTTTGGATTCAGCACTAGTTCTGAACTGAATAGGCAAGTCAAATACAATGGTATTATGTATTTCTTTTCTGAAGCAGGTATACCTAAGAATGAGAAATATGGGCTGCTCTTGTCCCTCGTTTCTAGTTATAGCTATTAGGAAATATTCAAGCATAATTTGAACAAAGTGACAGTTTTCTGTATAGGCAGACTTTATTAATAGCATTCAAATTAGCGTCATTAGTTTAGGGACTGTTTTATTTAACTGTATCCTCAGTCCCTCACAGAGTACATAGCATTGAGTAGATTTTGAATGAATGAATGGGTGTTACTTATAGCTTGTCAGAGAATTACTTACCTTCTAGTACCTCAGCACATCACAAACTTATTTCTCTGAAATTATTTAATGCCCTTCTTTAGGGTTTAGAGAAAATAAATATAACACCCATCAATTTGAACAATATGATTCATTTACAGTCCTTAATTTGCTGGTAGGTCTCCTTATCTGATTTTTCTTTTCCTTTGATCCTCTGCTTTTCTCCATTTTTCCTTTTCTGCTTGAAAAATGACCCATTCTTAGGGCTGCAAGCATTTCCTCTTAGTAGTTGATTTTAAAGCACAAGTATTATTAGAAAAATTCCACTAATGAGATATAACATTAAAAAACTACAGTAAAATATAAAATCTGGGGTTGTTATAGCCACAATATTATTGTTTCTCCTGCTATACAATTTAAAAGTTGTTTGTTCATTATAAAAATTTATATTTCTACCTTGCCTTTCAAATCCATCTACCTAACCTTCAATGTATTTGTAGTTTGGCTTAGAAAAGTCCATGTTTCCCCATCACAAAAACACATTTAGTGCAAATGAATTGACTCCTTCCTTCATACAACTCTGTATGATTAATGAATTAGTCTATTAAACTTTGAATTGAAGAGGAACAATCAATGGAGTAAATATTTTTGATCCATTAGGTACAACATTAACTTTCAAGCAAGCTTCTTTGGTGAAGCTATATTTTCATATAATGTTTTCAGTGTGTTATTTGATAAGAAGAAAAGTTCTCAGTAAGGTTGTGGTACGTAACTATTAATAAGCATTGAAGTCCTAACAACATTGGCTGTCAAACCTGATGTATTAATGTGAATTAAGGAGATTTTCTTCTCCTAAGAGGAAAATAGATTGTCATAGGTTAAACAATGATCACCAAAACAAAGGCAATGTCAGCTTGATAGAAAGCCTTCAATTTAGAGGAGTGACCTTTAAAAGCGAATGCATAAATAATCTCACCATAATCACTTGGTGTAATATTTTGGGTTTACAGTTTATGTTGCAATAAAGCATATCTATTGATTTGATTTTTAAAAATTTTGCCCTTTGGGAAATCACCTCAGATTTTAAAATTAAAGCAAAAGACAGTAATGACAACAATGTATGAATAGCCAAAACAATCACAGAATGAAATACTGGTTTGAAAAAGTCACCCTTTAAAGACATCGGGGAAAGTCAAAGTATTTTCAACTCAGCTCCAAATTACACAGAGCAAGTAGAAAATAGTTGTTGGTATGGAGTTAATAAACCAATGTATTTTTATTTTAGTTTAGTTTTTTGGCTGTGTTGTGCAGTATGCAGGTTATTAGTTTCTTGACCAGAGAGGGAACCTGCGTCCCCTGCACTGGCAGCATGGAATCTTAACCACTGGACCACCAGGGTATTTTTATCTTTAGTAATCCCTAGTTCCAAGTTGATCCATGGCTTCTGTTACTTAGAATTGTGCAAAGAGGACTAATATAACATTTTATTTTATAAAATAGCAAAAATAATCCTTCTTCCATTCAGACTGAGCATTAGATTTAGTACGCTAAAGGAAAGGAGAATATTAAAAATGGAAGCCTATTTGTTTTCGTTCTAGAACATGTGGAAAAGACCTATATCTGATTTCTTTTCTCCAGGCTGATAAATTTGTAAGAAAGCAAAAAAAAAAAAAAAAAAAAAAGAAAGTAGCTTTTGTTCATTGTTACAACAAGCCTGTAATGCTTTTGTAGTAAAATATGTAAATGAATACACAGATAACTAAGAAAATAGGCTGCTACTGCTAAGTCGCTTCAGTCGTGTGCAACTCTGTGTGACCCCATAGACGGCAGCCCACCAGGCCCTGCCGTCCCTGGGATTCTCCAGGCAAGAACACTGGAGTGGGTTGCCATTTCCTCCTCCAATGCATGAAAGTGAAAATTGAAAGTGAAGTCGCTCAGTCATGTTTGACTCTTCACGACCCCATGGACTGCAGCCTACCAGGCTCCTCCGTCCATGGCAGGAGGAGCATTTTCATTTCCTCCATCCATTTTCTAGGCAAGAGTACTGGAGTGGGTTGCCATTGCCTTCTCCGAGAAAATAGGCAGAGACTTGCTTTTCTGGTCAAGTGAAACATTTACAGGAACATGAAAGTTACCGAAGTTTTGGTTTGCTAATGTGGCAACCAATTTATTTTAACATGCTGTTTCTCAAATAACTTCAGCTTAAAATATCCAGTATGTCAAGGTGCCGTATTTGGGGGTAGCATGTCCTGAGCCCTGTCAGAGACATTTCAGCTCTGGAGGCTTTCTATCCCATTTAACCAGTTAGGAGACCATGCTTCTTATCCCAACTAACTAGCTGGTTGAATTAACAAGTCAGTCTCTCTGTATCTTGTTTGCTTATCCATGAAAACACAGAAGTAAATTACATGATCTATACAAGACTCCGACCTTAAAAACAAATTTATGAAATAAAAATATGCATCTTCAAAATTAACTTCTAGCTCAGAGAGTGTTTCTGTTTTCTTGTCAATTAACTTTTTAAAAAATATATAGTGTTCTTTAGAATGAAACTACTGGATATTAAAATTCCAATTGTATTTTTAAGGAGGGACTATATACCTTACTGAAATACATATATTATATACATATTTTTTGGCCTCAGGTTGTTAGCTTGTTGAGTTTGAATTTTCTATTATGCTTTTGAACACTCCTCAATTTTACATATACCCTTTGTATTTCAATAAAATTAAACTAAATGTATGTCACTTTGCATGTAGGAATGAACAAGCAAATAAACAGTATATAGCCACATATTTCAGTAGATTAAACTGAGCTGAAATTATCCTTCATGCTGGCACTATAATAGGCTATTGATCTCAGATTGCATTTTTCTGTTTCTCTATAATTGAATTTTGTTCACAAATGAAAGAGTGTGTTCATTTTCAGGTTACATTTAGTGAAATAAAAACTGCATCTGGGATCAGTTTTATCATGTGCTCAGTGGAAGACTAAGCCTTTCATTGAATTCAGTATGGAACATTGTGACTATTAAAAAAAAGTATACCACCTCCTTGGAAGAAATTTTTTTCCAAAAAAGCTAACGTTTAAATCTTCATTGTTTTAAAAAATTCTGCATAATTATACCCATACATCAGACTATATGCGAAACTACAGAACTTTTTCCTATGAGTGAAAACTGATATGATGCAATTACATAAATTTACCCATTTATAGGAACTAAAAGAAATTTAAACTAAAGAAAATAAGACAGAATTTAAAAACAAAAGGATCTTCAAGTAGAGAATAGTTGTCTGCCAAAACTAGAGTTGATTTTCTGACTTAAGCTAGACCTTCCTTTGGAAATTTTTAATATTAATGAGTTGGAAATTTTAGGAAGAGATAGAGAGAGATAGAGATCATTCTGTTGTTTTTGAGATTGCACCTAAGTACTGCATTTTGAATTCTTTTGTTGACTCTGAGGGCTACTCCATTTCTTCCAAAAGATTCTTGCCTACAGTAGTAGATATAATGGTCACCTGAATTAAATTCACCCATTCCAGTCCATTTTAGTTCACTGATTTCTTAAATGTCGATGTTCACTCTTGCCATCTCCTGTTTGAACACTTCCAATTTACCTTGACTCATGCAACATTCCAGGTTCCTATGCAATATTCCAGGTTCCTATGTATCAGACTTGACTCCCATCAGCAGTCACATCCACAACTGGGCACTGTTTTCACTTTGACTCTGTCTCTTCATTGTTTCTGGAGTTATTTCTCCACTCTTCTCCAGTAGCATATTGATAGCTACCGACCTGGGGAGTTCATCTTTCAGTGTCATATCTTTTTGCCTTTTCATACTGTTCATGGGGTTCTCAGGCAAGAATGCTGAAGTGGTTTGCCATTCCCTTCTCCAGTGGACCATGTTTTGTCAGAACTCTCCACCATGACCCATCTCTCTTGGGTGGCCCTACATGGCATGGCTCATAGTTTCATTGAGTTAGACAAGGCTGTGGTCCATGTGATCAGTTTGATTAGTTTTCTCTGATTGTGGTTTTCAGTCTGTCTGCCCTCCGAGGGATAAGGATAAGAGGCTTATGGAAGCTTCCTGTTGGGAGAGACTGGCTGTGGGAAAAACTGGATCTTGTTCTGATGGGTGGGAGCCATGCTCAGTAAATCTTTAATACATGATCAGTAAATCTTTAAATCTGTGTGGATCACAACAAACTGGAAAGTTCTTCAGGAGATGGGAATACCAGACCACCTTAACTGCCTCCTGAGAAATTTGTATGCAGATGAAGAAGCAACAGTTAGAACCAGACATGAAACAGTGGACTGGTTCCAAATTGGGAAAGGCGTACACAAGGCTGTATATTGTCACCCTGCTTATTTAACTTATATGCACAGTACATCATGCAAAATGCCGGGCTGGATGAAGCACAAGCTGGAATCAAGATTACTGGACAGTGAAGAGATGGAGTCATAGTGAAAACAACGCCCAGTTGTGGATATGACTGGGAGAAATATCAGTAACCTCAGTTATGCAGATAATACCACCCTTATGGCAGAAAGTGAAGAGGAACTGAAGAGCCTCTTGATGAAAGTGAAAGAGGAGAGTGAAAAAGCTGGCTTAAAACTCAACATTCAAAAAACTGAGATCATGGCATCCAGTCCCATCACTTCATGGCAAATAGATGGGGAAACAGTGGAAACACTGACAGACTCTATTTTCTTATGCTCCAAAATCACTGCAGTTGGTGACTGCAACCATGAAATTAAAAGACGTTTGCTCTTTAGAAGAAAGGCTATGACTAACCTGGACAGCATATTAAAAAACAGAGATATTACTTTGCTGACAAAGTTCCAAATATTCAAAGCTGTGGTTTTTCCAGGAACCATGTATGGATGTGAGAGTTGGACTCTAAAGAAAGCTGAGCACAGAAGGATTGATGCTTTTGAACTGTGGTGTTGGAGGAGAATCTTGAGAGACCCTTGGACTGCAAGGAGATCCAACCAGTCCATCATAAAGAAAATCAGTCCTGAATATTCATTGGAAGGACTGATGCTGAAGCTGAAACTCCAATACTTTGGCCACCTGATGCAAAGAACTGACTTATTGGAAAAGAGCCTGATGCTGGGAAAGATTGAAGGTGGGAGGAGAAGGGAGCAACAGAGAGTGAGATCGCATCACAGACTTGATGGACGTGAGTTTGAATAAGCTCAGGGAGTTGGCGATGGACAGGGAGGCCTGGCATGCTGCAGTCCATGGGGTCGCAAATAATCAGACATGACTGAGCAACTGAACTGAACTGAAGAGATATCATTTAAAGACATTTCCATGTTCTTTATTTTTTTTAATTTTTTTCATGTTCTTTATTCTTTATCACTTGAGATGCTTCCAGTAATATTCAGAGATTAGCCACACCACTTTCAGTCCTCTACTTGAAAGTGACAGTCTTCAACTGTGCAGCAAGTCCTGGGTCTCAAAGCTCTTCATTTGTTCTTTGGTGATTGTGTGCAGATAACAGAGGGTCTAATTTTCATCCCATGGACTTGTAGGGGACACAATTACTGTTGAAACAAAGTGGGAACATTTCTGGGCCTTTCTGAACTTTCTCTGGATGGGAAAGGGGAGAGATGTGCCAATGGTGAAATTCAGTGACAGCATTCTCTCAGGACTCGCTGTTCAGGCCTCTGGGAAAGCTTCCCTACTTCTCTTGCCCAAAGTCCTGGAAGCAAAATGCTGGGAAGATTGTGTGTTGTGGTGGTGTTCACGTTAGAAAGAACACAGCTTCAGGGCATGGAGAGAATGTGAACAGAGGAAACACTTAAGAGAAGAAAGACGAATGAACTGAGTGGAAAGCATGGATGCAGTAGTGCCATTTCCTTGTCTCACTTTGTGTTCCAGTGTGTGGGTTTGGAAGTACTCATGAGTTAGTATTCTCAGTGGCTGCACATGGTGGCTGAGGAATATTTTGCAGTGGTAAACAATTTGTTTTATTCTTAAATTTTAGGCTTCTTTGTTTAGATACAACATGTATTAAGTTGATGCCACATTGACAACTAGATGGCTAGTGAAGGCGAACATTGGGAATTTTTTTTTTGTAAAGTATTTAATAATATTAATAAATGTTTTAAAAGTTAAATCTATTGACGTTAAATCATTTCTGTTAAAGCTAACCCATTAGTGTGGGCTTCCCTCGTAGCTCAGTTGGTAAAGAATCCACTGCAATGCAGGATACCTTTTAAATTTAAGAAATAATTTTGCATATTTTAAGATGAAAATAAACTATAAGATATATGAGGAATAATTTAATTTTTAAACGTTTACTTTAACTCACATTTTTATACAAATATGTCCACATTTGAGGGGCTTCCCTGATAGCTCAGTTGGTAAAGAATCCACCTGCAATGCAGGCGACCCCGGTTTGATTCCTGGGTCAGGAAGATCCACTGGAGAAGGGATAGGCTACCCATTCCAGTATCCTAGGGCTCCTCTTGGGGCTCAGCTGGTAAAGAATCCGTCTGCAATGCAGGAGACCTGGGTTCACTCCCTGGGTTGGGAAGACCCCCCCAAGAGAAGGGAAAGGCTACCCACTTGAATATTCTGGCCTGGAGAATTCCATGGACTGTATAGTCCATGGGGTCACAAAGAGTCAGACATGACTGAGCGACTTTAACTCACTCACTCATCTACAATTGAATCTCTTTGAAAACAATTATATTTACTTTTTAATTCTTTAAATCACTGGGGATCAATCAGTACATCAAGATTGTGATAAAAATAGAAAAAAGTGGAATTTTACTTTTTAAACACGTCACTTGAAAGTGAAGCTCAGGAAAGAAGAAAGTGGTAGGGGGTGGGGGGTAGGAAGAGAAAATTTACAAAGAGACAAGACAGGTTGCTTAAAATTTTAAAAGCTAGAAATGAAAAGTTTCCTTTGAGTGTGACCTATGTAAAAATCATGAATAAGATTATAACTTTTTATTTAATGACAATTTAATTATTGGTCAAAGCAAGGCAAATGAGAAACAAAATTATCCCCATCAAACCCACAGTTTGAATAGGTTGTATGAAATCCCCGAAACTTCATATTCTTAAATAAAGAAGGTTTTAATTACTGGTTACAACGATGAGTATATATGTTAGCTTCTAGTTGTACTCATGCCCTGGTTCCTTATGTGAAGGATGGATCTTTCTATCCCTTCCATTCTCTCTAAATTCATTCCTTTCAGGCTTTTGTCCCCATAGCTTCTCTGAAACTACACTAGACAAGGTTACTAATGTCTGGCACCGTTTCAATTCCATGGTCAGTTCTCAGTCCTCGTCTTACTTGATTTCGTTGTTGTTGTTCATTTGCTCAGGTCATCTCCAACTTTTTGCAACCCCATGGACTGCAGCATGCCAGGCTTCCCTGTCCTTTACTATCTCCCAGAGTTTGCTCAAACTCATGTCCATGGAGTTGGTGATGCCATCCAACCATCTCATCCTCTGTCGCCACCTTCTCTTCCTGCCTTCAGTCTTTCTCAGCATCAGGGTCTTTTCCAGTGAGTCAGCTCTTTGCGTCCAGTGGTCAAAGTATTGTAGCTTCAGTTTCAGCATCAGTCCTTCCAGCTTACTTGATTTAACAGCAACTAATACAGCAGAGCAGTCACTCGTCTCCCCTTCATACATGTTTTTATTCTCTCCTAGGACAGCATACTTTCTTATTTACATTTTATCTTATTGGTTACTCCTTCTCAGTCCCTTTTTCTCTCTGTCTTCTTAATGCTGAAGTGCCCAGTGCTCAATCTTAGGCCATCTCATCTGTGTCCGCTCTCATTCCTTAGGTGAGCTCATCTATTCTCATGCTTTGAAACATCATTTTTGCTGACAACTTTCAAATTTATATCTTTTCTCCAGCTTTTCCCCTGAACTTCATGTTCAAATATTCAACAGGTTAATTGACATCTCTCCTGAAGATATTTGATATATCATGCTTAAAATGTCTAAACTGAACTGCTCATGCTAACCCCCAAAGTTGTTCCCTTTGCAGTTCTATATGTTAATGAATGATAACTCTATCCTTCTGGTTGCTCGGGCCAAGTGACTTGTAGTCAGCTTTTGACTTCACTCATTCTCTCATAGTCCTCACTTTATTCATCTCTTAGTAAATCCTGCTAGCTCTATTTTCAAAATATATCAAGAATCCCACCAAATCCTTTTATTACCATTGCTCTGCCTTGTTCTACCCCATCATCTTTCACTGCATTAGTCTCCTAACCAGTCTCCTGTTTCTACCCTTTATTCTTTTGTGTGTGTGTGTGTGTGTGTGTGTGTGTGTGTGTGTGGCGGTGGGGTGGGGAGGGTGGTTGTTCAGTCATGTGTACTGTTTATGACCCCACGGACTGTAGCCACCAGGCTCCTCTGTCTATGTAATTTTCCAGGCAAGCATACTGGACCAGATAGCTATTTCCTTCTCCAGGGGTTCTTCCTGATCGAGGGATCAAACCTACGTCTCTGGCATCTCCTGTGTTGGCAGATGGATTCATTATCACTGTGCCACCTGGGAAGCCTCTTTCTTAGTCTTATTTTTAAGTGCTTTCTTTAGTACCAGACATCCACTTAATTTAAAGCACTTAATCCTAAGACTTGTATAACCAATTTGAACTTTTTGAAGGATATATGCAAGCTTCATGAACATGGCCTCCATTATTCATTCATTTGACAAATATTTTTTTCTTGAGTTTATATTAAGTGACAGGCCTTTTGTTTAGTCCTGGGAATATAAGCATAAATAAAACATAGCTGCAGTCTAGAGAAAATTACAGTTGAATAGAAAGGAAAAGACAGCAAACATCTCTCTTTACTATGAGAGATGGCATAGGGTGGGTAATTAGTTTGGATTTAGACATGTTAAATTAAGGGTGCTTTTGGGATATTCAAGTAGAGATAAGTGGGTCTGGAGTTTATGAGAGAGGTTTGTATTATTGTCACATAGGAAGTGAATAAGGTCACTCAGGAAGAATGTGGAAAAAGGAGATTGAGTCTAATTTTGTAAAACATTTATAATGGGAGGGAAAGAATATAGGGAATGTTTCTTTGGACATTGGGTAGTATTGGGCATCTCAGGTCGCTGTGAAATTTTTGCTTTGGTCACTGGAGTGTGAACAGAAATGATGTGTATCACTTCTGGGGAGGAGCTTTAAGAGGCAATACAGGAGTCAGCTGGTTCCTTTTTCCTTGTCCTGATGATTATAAAATGTGTTGAGCTGAAGCCTCTGTCACCCTGATCCCCTGAGTGATTATCAGTATCAAAGTTCCTTAAGTGTGGTCCCAGACTTGCAGCGTCATCGAGGGACACACTTTTGTCGGGGTGCACAAGTGTTTTGTTCGTTACAACTCATAACCTTTTGTATCCTAATGATTCAGAGAGGGCCGTAAGAAAGAGAGATTTTCAAGGAGATTCAAGAAGAAAAATATGGAAAAATTTTCAAGAAGATAAAGACATCAAATGCTTCATCACCAGACAGAGATTGAAAAGTGTTCATTTGATTTGGCATTTAGGAGGTCATTTGCAATTTTAGTAAGTTATGCAATGTGAAAGAAACAGTGTCTTTCAAATGACAACCAAAGGGAGAAAATCCAGATCTGAACTGCAGAAAGAGTGAGGCTCTTACTACCCCCATTTCCTTGCGTCTCATTTACTTTGCCAACATCAGTAATTGCTTATGAGTCTGCCAATTTCTCCTTACCATTTCCCTGATCGCTTTGAACTCACATACCACCCTCCTCCTTCCATCTTTCCCTTCTACCTGTCTCTGTTGGGGCCCTTTAGATTCTGTGATAACTTCCTTCATTCTTTCTTAGTAGAACTTCTTACAAGGAAAGCATTTAACTGGCACTTTTTCACCTCTTCAGCCTATTGCAAATTGACTTTTGACCTCATTGATTTAGTGAAATGGCTCATGGCAAGGAAATTTTTCATAAAAACCACATATAATTAGTTTTTAAACTTCCTGCATAAATCTCTTTAATTTTATATTATGACACAGTACACAATTATTCACTGAGTAGTTCATCTCCTCTTAGCCAAAGAGAAAATTGAAACTGTCAGTCAAACTGTATGGAATAAGAAATAACATTTTTATTAGCAGTAAACAGAAACTTGTACAATAAAAGTATTTTTGTGTCACTTGAAATATTACCTTTGGTTGCAAGTTTTGAAAGTATTCAAGGTATTTTCTGTTCTTATTTATTTTAGTTGGGATTTTGATTGCAGGCAGCTTGCTTTTTTTTTTTCCTCCTGCCTTACAGTCACGATACTTGAGCACACATATAATGAAGCCTTGTTCAATTTGAGACTTCTCTATAGTAATGCAATAACATTACAAAGATTTTCTTCATTTAATCCTCAAACAACTTTTTTGAAGGGTTTTGATTTCCCCCCTATTTACAGATGAAGAAATGAAAACTCAGAGAGGAAGATAAATTACCATAGTTACATTGCCACAGCTTATGAGTGTGTGTTTGCTCAAATCTGGGTCTTCTGATTCTGAATTTAGAGCTGTTTTTACTATCCTCAGCTGCTTAGATGTAGTACGAGTACATAATTAACAACATAGATACAGTAACAATTCAAATTAAATTAATTTTTTAAATGGACATTTTTATTCAAAGATGGCAAGACCATACATTTCTCCTAATTTATTTTGTCAAGATCTTATATGTTGAATGAGTTTAGATATTAGATGAGTTTAGGTTGGCAGTAAAGAACTGTTGTGCACTTTCATAGATATTCTTTTGTATCATTCTTCTCTGAACAGACATGATTACACTGTTTTTAACATAGAAACGGATGTTTTGATACTCTTTTTTGTTTGTTTTTGTTTGATACTCTTCAGCAATGAGAAGAGGTTAAAGAAGTTTGGGTAGAACTAGTAAGAAGAGTAATTGGATATGATTGTTATCTTAAATATAGCCACCAGACTGTTGATTTAAGTTTTGGTCTGTCCTAAATTATTCATGACAAAATTTTGTCAGCATATCTGGCTCTTTTATCTGTGTCTATGAATCTTCCCTGGTGGCTCAGAGGATAAAGCGTCTGCCTGCAATGCAGGAGACCCAGGTTCAATCCCTGGGTTGGGAAGATCCCCTGGAGAAGGAAATGGCAACCCACTCCAGTATTCCTGCCTGGAGAATCCCATGGACAGAGGAGCCTGGCGGACTACAGTCCACGGGGTCTCAAAGACTCGGACACGACTGAGTGACTTCACACACACACACACACATGAATCTTCAAAACAATACTCTGTCTGTAAGGCTGATATGTATATGATTAACATCTAGGCTCTCAAGATAATTTTAAAAATTAAAGGAATAGATATGTGAACACTAGATTCAAAAACATTTCTTTACTTTTCCCATTTCAAATTTATATTAATAAAAGCCTCAAAGGCAACCTCCTTGAGAATATGCACACTCTTACTGGAAACACTCAAGACAATAAGATTAACATTTATTGCTGACTCAGCAAGAAAAGAAATTCAGAGAATTTGGTTCTAGAAGGGAGGTAGAACAAACAAACAGGATGAGCAATCATTTGCTGGAATAAATAGAATTGTTTAGTTTCAGGCATGTTTAAATTGAGAATGACAGAGGTTTTCTTCCAGGAGCTAAGAGCATGATCAAAAACCTGGAGCTAAAAGCATATTATGTGAAAAACAGTGAAGGCACCTGCCTCTCTACAGGAGGTCGACAGGTATGGTAAGGCCAGGTTGTAGGGGCTGCTGTAGGTGTTAGAATGCATGCTGAATGCAGCAAAGAACTTTCTGTTCAAAGACATTTCTTTCTCTGTTTTATAGAGATGTAATTGACATACAGCACTAGTGATAATATCATTGAAAAGCAGTTCAAAAGCATATGTATTGATTCATTGATATTTATATGTGCATTGTTGTATAAAACAAAATGTTTGCCACAATAAACTTAGGTAACATCCATCACCTCACATAGTTACACAGTATTTTGCTTGTGATGAGAACTGTTAAGATCTATTCTCTTCAGTTCAGTTCAGTTGCTCAGTCGTGTCCGATCTTTGTGACCCCATGAATCGCAGCACACCAGGCCTCCCTATCCATCACCAGCTCCCAGAGTTCACTCAAGCTCATGTCCATCGAGTCGGTGATGTCATCCAGCCATCTCATCCTCTGTCATCCCCTTCTCCTCCTGCCCCCAATCCCTCCCAGCATCAGAGTCTTTTCCAAGGAGTCAACCCTTCACATGAGGTGGCCAAAGTACTGGAGTTTCAGCTTTAGCATCATTCCTTCCAAAGAAATCCCAGGGCTGATCTCCTTCAGAATGGACTGGTTGGATCTCCTTGCAGTCCAAGGGACTCTCAAGAGTCTTCTCCAACACCACAGTTCAAAAGCATCAATTCTTCGGTGCTCAGCCTTCTTCACAGTCCAACTCTCACATCCATACATGACCACTGGAAAAACCATAGCCTTGACTAGATGGACCTTTGTTGGCAAAGTAATGTCTCTGCTTTTCAGTATACTATCTAGGTTGGTCATAACTTTTCTTCCAAGGAGTAAGTGTCTTTTAATTTCATGGCTGCAGTCACCATCTGCAGTGATTTTGGAGCCCCCCAAAAATAGTCGGCTACTGTTTCCACTGTTTCCCCATCTGTTTCCCATGAAGTGATGGGACCGGATGCCATGATCTCAGTTTCTGAATGTTGAGCTTTAAGCCAACCTTTTCACTCTCCACTTTCACTTTCATCAAGAGGCTCTTTAGTTCCTCTTCACTTTCTGCCATAATGGTGGTGTCATCTGCATATCTGAGGTTATTGATATTTCTCCCGGCAATCTTGATTTCAGCTTGTGCTTCTATTCTCTTAGCATCTGTCAAAAAAAGATTCAGTATCGTTAATTATAGTCATCATGTTGTATATTACATCTGTTGGGCCTGGTTTTGGAATTTGGAAGGAAGAAACCAGACTCAAGAAGCTTAGTTTTTACTGTTTTACAAAGTTTTGGTTTCATAGACTAGTGAAGTTCCTAAAAGAATTCATGAGGACTAGCATATAGTTGTCAAGTGTTTATTTACGTATCGAAGGATGTTTAAAAAAATCACCATATTTTTATCTTCACTATTTCAGAAAAGAATTGAATTTTAACCTCAAATTATAGGTAGGAAGGGCAAGAGTGTCCTTCCAGAGTAAAGGACAGAACATTAAAAATGAATAATTTTGGTGTTATTAAAGACTTACTGCATTGTCCTTATTTTCTCATTTCCTCTTTCACCAGTGATTCTTTGTCATGTACTTGCATGACTCCTCAGATCGATGGCTGAGATTTACTGAGCTAGGAGAATATCGTAATTATTCAGGCATAAGATGATAAGAACCGGGGAAAGGAGCAGAAAGAACAAGTGAAGGGAAGGAAGATGACAGTGAGAGAATGTCAGTACTGGTGACAGGCTGATGTAGGAGAGAAAGGGAGAGAGTGAAAGATGCCTGCCATAGTGCGCTGTGCCCTGATAATTTTTAATAGTCACATGGCGTGTAACATTGCCCTAATTCGTCTTGTAAGAGATCTTTTGGAATGGCATAGCAACCGATTGATGTCTTGCTGTTGTCTTCATCAAGACTAGAAATGCAATTTGCTTGACATATAAAGATCATGTTTTTATTGGTGATTGATGAGTTAAAATATTTCTCCATCTACAGGCAAACTGATCTTGAGTAAGATTTTAAAGGAGGAAAGAAAGTTTATTTTAAAGGAGGTTAGAAAGCTACCTTGATGAACCACCATCAGATATCAAGATTTCACAGGTTTTTTTTTTTTTTTATTTATTTTATTTAATTTTTTTGTTTCAGGTGGTTTGATAATTTTATTTATTTATTTATTTTTGTTTGTTTTTTTCTTGTCTTTTATTTATTTATTTATTTAATATTAGTTTTGCCAAATATCAAAATGAATCCACCACAGGTAAAACAATTACCAGGATTCTTAACGTTTAATACTGATGTTTTGTTCTTGAGTCTTGAGACTGGCCATTTAGCAATTGCCAGGTTTTAGTGCTGTAGTTGAGGAGTTTCTGATTCTTCTTCTTTTTTAATGGGATGATGCTGTGATATAAGAAGAAGTATAAGAGTAGTGATATTTATAGAAAAAGAGCAAAGATGCTTTGTGACTTTGGAAATTATTTTCAAGGTTACTCACAAGAGGATACCTTGTTTAGGAAAGAAGGTGTTTTTTTTTTTTTTTTTTAGAGGAGAAAATGTGTTCAGAAATAGTTAATGGCAACTGTGTTATTTACTGGATGTTGATCTACAGCATTAATTTAAGATGTACTTTATCTATGATTCTAGACTTCTTTTAAATGTCAAAATCTGGAAAGGCTACACTGGCTCACTCCACTGCTGGGTAATAGCTAGTATTGTCTTTGCTCTAGGGCATTTAAAATGAAATTTTGAGGTACATTGAAAAAGTCACCAGTTCACTTACTATACAATATCTTGGAATGTGAATATCTGAAAGAAAAAAATTCAGTAAACGGAGTTACTTGCTGGAATTCACAACACAATAATGAGAAAAGTTTTGCAGCTTTGATCATAAAAGAAATGAGTTGTTTAATTTTACCCTTAAGTGCTGGTACACAGTTTCAGCACCCAGTAAGTCTGCATGCATTTAAATAACTTAAAACAATTATTAAAAGAAAGTTGCTAGAAATAAATAGTATTTATATAAAAAGGAGACTAAGTTCAAACTGCTACTGCTTTAAAATTTAAAAGAAGAAATTCGAGTTCAGAACAGGATGTAGGATTTAGTAACAATTAAAGTAATTTCAATCCCTTAGTTCCTTTGTGATAGCTATGTTCATCATTTAATCATTTTACAAAGAAAGGAATAGAAATGTTACTTGTGATTCTTATCAACACTTGTGACTGAAAACTTTATTATGTGTTGTAAATACTTATGGCCCCAAATAGCTATTTGATTTACAGTTTAAGTATTGAAATAGAATGAAATAGTTTCTACTGTGTTTGTAATCACTGCAAGAACAGTATGAATCATCTTTCAAATAAAAATACTTCCTTTCTTGACCTTTCCCAAAGATGTTTCAAAGTACAAGAATGCCACTTTTTTTGGTCTGATGTCCCCAGACCTTTATTCATCATCTTGAAGGTGATTATTTTCTTAGTTGATCCTAGCCTTGCCGAAGAGTTCTATCTAGAGATTTAAATATATTATTAACTTAGAAAATAAATTTCAAACTACTCATGCTGTTTTACCTAGAATTATTACATTATTAAGAGTAAATATCTTATTAAACTCAATAGGGAGCCAGAAAGTGAATAAACAAGATTTATTTCTAAAGGAGGTACCTGAGTGTATATAAAATAACTAACCAAAAAATTAAAGTTAATAAAATGGGGCAGCTAAACCATATAAGTCAACAAAATTTATATTGAAAAGACCTTGTAAATATTAACTTTAATTTTCCTAGATTGCAATATGGAATTGCTATTATTTGAAGTCAAAACAAAACATGTGAGATACCTGACATTTCAACAGAGTTTGTATGTGTCCTGAACCAGCTATACTTTTTGAGACACCATTCCAGGTGCTCGTATTTACTAGCCCTTTAATCCTCAGAGCACCACCTTGGTTTGGAAGCTCTAGCTATACCCATCTTCTGGATGAGCGAAGTAAAATGTAGAGCTCCAAATGGACAAATACTGCTTGGCAACTGTGTGGTGTTGGGTTTGAGTCATGTTACCTATTGCAAGTATCTCATGATTTCTTCTCATCCCCTGCCTGTACTCCTTCTGTCACCAAGTACTATAATTTCATTATTTCTTCATATCATTCTGTCTTCTCCTTTTTTGGGGTTCTTGCTATGTACACCTGAATAACCATCATATTATGGTCTAATAGTTTAGTAAATCTCAGACATCATTCTGAGGACTTGGGAGGATTTGTGACAAAGTTTTAGTACCCATCCTCTTAGCCTATTAATCCAGTTCTGGGTTTCAAAAAATGGTTTGTCTGACTCTTTGTGACCCCATGGACTGTAGCCCACCAGGCTCCTCTGTCCATGGAATTCTCCAGGCAAGAATACTGGAGTGGGTTGCCATTTCCTTCTCCAGGGATCTTCCCAACCCAGAGATCAAACCTGGGTCTCCCACACTGCAGGCAGATTCCTGACCATCTGAGTCACCAGAGAAGCCCTCTTAGACAGAAGCTATTATTTATATACGGTCGTAGGAGCCACTGTTTGTAGTCACTTTTAAAAATTATTAGAGTATAGTTGTTTTACAATGTTGCATTTGTTTCTGCTGTACAACAAAGGGAATTACCTATATGTATAATCTGTCTTTTGTCACTTTAATTCACAGGCCTCAGATACTGAACCTAAGAGGGTAGAGGGAAATTTTTTTTTCTTCTCTTTAATAGTGTTAGACGAGCTCTAGCTGTATGAACAAGCAGAGTTATGGCTCTTGCTTCTTTGATAAAGAGATGAGGGCTTGCCAGCTCTGGCCTCTTGCTTGAAACCATTAGTTTGAGATGTCAGTTTGCATTGCATTAAATTTCTGTGCTATGCTACATGGACTCTTTTGCCAGAACTTTCCAGCCTTTCACTGTTTGCTTCTCTCCTTTGCCTAACAGGAACATATGGTTACTTAAATCTAAATTAATCTAAATTGGCTAGTGGCTATCCTATTGGACAGTCCAGATATTGAACACATCCATCACTGCAGGAAGTTCTGTGGGCTAGCACTGCCTTAGTTTGTTGCTAAAGGACTTGAATTGTGAGTAGACATAACAATATCACCTCTCAGCCTTGTATTCCGTTGACTATATTGCTTTCTTGACATCTGAATGAAATTTACAGTCAAATAGGCTCAGCTAATGGAGCAATAATCCATATTTAATTGTCATATGCTTTTGAAAGATAGTAAAAATAGTGAAGTATTAACTACCTGTATAAAGCACTAAGGAACAGAAGCTACTTGGCTTAGCTATGAAGAAGGAGGAGATGATGTTAGTATAGTGTTCAGAGGAAAGGGAAATCAGCTGTAGTGATGTCATGCCAGGGTTGAGTTGGCTGACCCTGGCTGGCCAGGTGAGTGTGTTTTTCCTCCCATGCCATTCCTGACCTCCCCAGTGAAAGAGATTTCCAAGATGAAATGATAATAGTTGCTTAGTATATGAGATTGATCTGTGAATTGTGTGGTTGATAGTGCTAGCTGAACTTATTAATAGATGAGGCTAAATGTAGCAAAATTTATATATCTTTTGTTTTGTAGAGCTTTCTTAGAGAAAAGTCATAGTTGAGGTTAGAGAGGTTAAGTCTGTGGTATTTATATTTCCTCTAGCAAACTCTCAAGGAAAGATAAACTCAGTTCAGTTCAGTTCAGTTCAGTCACTCAGTCATGTCTGACTCTTTGTGACCCCATGAATTGCAGCACTCCAGGCCTCCCTGTCCATCACCAACCCCCGGAGTTCACTCAAACTCATGTCCATCGAGTCAGTGATGCCATTCAGCTATCTTATCCTCTGTCGTCCCCTCTCCTCCTGCCCCCAATCCTTCCCAGCATCAGGGTCTTTTTCCAATGAGTCAACTCTTCACATGAGGTGGCCAAAGTACTGGAGTTTCCCCTGCAGCATCTGGTAGTTAAATAATCCTAAGGGTTAGATTACATGAGCAGTCTAACCTGCTTTAAGTAAGCATTTAAGCAATTCTTGTTAAACAAATAATCTATTTTACACTTATAACTCTATTCAGATTTGCCCCCATAATGAATGTTCAGCCAATAACTTTTCACTCACCGTGATGACTCTTGAAAGTGATACCATTTTGATCAAATGATTCTTTTTTCCCACTAAAGTGACTTGTTCACCAAAAGTTACATTAAATAAATCTACTATGAAAAGTGACATTTCAACATTATAGTATCTTTGTGACCCTGTGGACGATACAGTCCATGGAATTCTCCAGGCCAGAAGACTGGAGTGGGTAGCTGTTCCCTTCTCCAGGGGATCTTCCCAACCCAGGGATCAAACCCAGGCCTCCACATTGCAGGTGGATTCTTTGCCAGCTGAACCCCAAGGCAAGCCCATTAAAACTATAAAGAGTGACATTTCAACATTATGGTATCAGGCAAAGATACATTCAGCAATTTACTTGACATAATTTCTGGGTAGAGGTTATCATACAAAGCGTATTTCAATTACCTGCCAATAATGGACGAGTCCAAAACATTTTGCTTTGTGTGTGTAGGGGAGGGGAAAATATCTTTCCCCTCTAACCTCCTAGGTTCTCTCTGGCCTAAGACAGATTAACCAAAGAAAAGCATACAAGTTTGTTTAACTTCCTTAAGAAGCCTCCCATGTCATGTAAAACTCATGTTTTATGTGATACGGGAAGCTTCATAAGGATATGAAAACCTAAGTGAAGTGAAGTCACTCAGTCGTGTCCGACTCTTTGTGACCCCATGGACTGTAGCCTAATAGGCTCCTTTGTCCATGGAATTTTCCAGGCAAGAATGCTGGAGTGGGTTGCCTTTTCCTTCTCCAGGAAATCTTCCTGACCCAGGGGTTGAACCTGGGTCTCCCTCATTGTAGGCAGACACTTTACCATCTGAACCAAAGGATATACATGATATCAAAGGATATATATGAAGACCTAAAGATATGGTTAAATCTGAATATTTTTATACTAGATTTGAAGAAGGAAATGGCAACCCACTCCAGTATTCCTGCCAGGAGAATCTCATGGACAGAGGAGTCTGGTGGGCTATAGTCCATGGAGTCACAAGGAGTTGGACATGACTTAGTGACTACACACACATACTAGGTTAGATGAAGAGTGGGAAGTTATGAAAATTGTGTTAGGACAAAGGGTATGAGCTAAGGCTATAAACTGGGGGAAATTAGCAAGGCCTGTCCATTCACATTCCTCTCCAGGTCCTTCCAGCTTTAGGGATAATGGTGATTCTTTCCTCAGGGTTTGGGGGGACACCTCTCATATGATGGTTACAAGACCTGGCTCAGGAGAGAAAAGAAGATCTGAGAGTCCTTTCTGCACTTGCCATTTCTCAGATTCCTTTAGTTTAAAACAACCTGCCAAGGCACTGATTTTGGTGTAGTGTGTTCTGAATTCCATTGTGTGCATCTATAAGGAGGGAGATGAAGATGTAGTATCTTCTATGCATCTTTAGTCTGTTATGCCCTCCCAACCATAGCCTATACTTTGCCCCAAAGGTGTTTTTTTTTTTTTTTTTTGGCATATGGCTTTTGCAGTTTAAGTGCAAAAAATAACCGTCAGCCTCCAGATCTGAAAAATTGATGAAGAAAATATTTTAGAAATAAGAGAAAAGGACAAGTACAGTAGCACTGCATTTTATATACAAGTTGTATTTGTTTACCTTCAAGTTGCTGTTCATTACTAATATAAACTTGTTTTCATTCAACTGATATATTTTTCTAGCTGTGAAAATTAAGTATCTTGTGTTGAGATGAAACACATCACAACTTTCCCATTAAATTTAATGGGAACACATTTAAGAAAAGTTTAAAAGCTCGTAACGGCAGGGTTTTCAAGCACTAATGAACATCACTAAGCAGGGGATAGGTATACTTGAAAAGTAGCACTTTGATTGGGACACGCAGTGACTGCTAAGCCCTGTAGAAGATCCTGCAGTTTGAGGCGCCACACTGTAAATGAGGAGTCTGGACAGTTTTGTTTTCATTTCTGCCTAATATTTATCTAGGTTGGATTCTTTTGCCATAAAGCTGTCAAACTTTCCACTCTGCTTTTCTATCTGCCTCTTTGAATGGGCTCCACAAGAGCTAGCAGTATCACCAGCCTTTGCTAAATTAACATTATTCTCGCTGCAATTCACTAGCATTTATGAAATAATTCAGATGGTTGAGATTCTATTTTCCCCCCACATTTAAAATTGTTTACCACAAATCTTTGCTTCATGTTATTTATTCATAAAAAGTTTTGCTTTAAGCTATTTTCTTTCTCAAGAAATCTTTAATAAAGCACCAAAATACTTTTGAAAAACCCTTAGCTATTCCTCATCTCATTGTTTTTTAACATCTTATTTCTTGGAATTACATAGGGCAATTTAGATAGTATAAAACTATATATAACTTTTTCCCAAGTTATATATAGTGGTAAAAAGTTATATGTAGTGTTTCCCAAGTTATATGCAGTGGTAAAAAGAATCCTGCCAATGCAGGAAACATAAGAGATGTGGGTTTGATCCTGGATTGGGAAAATCCCCTGGAGTAGGAAATGGCAACCCCCTCTAGTATTCTTATCTGGAAATTCCATGCATAAAAGGAGCCTGGCGGGCTACAGTCCGCAGAGTTGCAAAGAGTGGGACAAGACTTAGCGACTGAACAACAAGAACAACATTGCTGTAACTATATATGTATATATATTTTCTTTCTAAATGGGCCATATTTTTAATACTGCGTTAAAAAATCCTGTTTAGTGCTTCTGATGTATGTGAATATGTCTCAGTAAATCTGGTTTCCTGAGCTAAGTTTTGAGGGCCAGATAACTTGATAAGCTTTCATTGTAGGTGGATATGAAATGTGCTGTGTTTCTTCATAAGTAACTCTTCCTGTGTGCAATGGAAAAATCTTCTATTAGTCAGGACTAGTGGTCATTTTATTGTGGTCATATATTTGTACCTCTAAATACTCTCAGGGAGAGGAAGACAAAGAGAATATCAAATTATCTCATTCAGTTACTTATTTGATGGAGGAAGAAAGTTAAATTTAATGACTAATAAGATATACATGGCTTCCTGGTCATAGATCGTTGAATAGCAATTTTTAGGTTTAAAATGTGAGACATTATTAATCTCATCATAAATGATTTTAATCAGTGATTGTATCATTGGAAAAAATAAACCTTTAATAAATATTAACATTGATTTGTACAAAAATATATTATTTGGGCTTCCCTGATAGCTCAGCTGGTAAAGAATCCGCCTGCAATGCAGGAGACTCCAGTTTGATTCCTGGGTTGGGAAGATCCCCTGGAGAAGGGATAGACTACCCACTGTAGTATTCTTGGGCTTCTCTGGTGGCTCAGACAGTAAAAGAATCCATCTGCAATGCAGGAGACCTGGGTTTGATCCCTGGATTGGGAAGATTCCCGGAGAAGGGAACGGCAACCTACTCCAGTATTCTTGCATAGACAGAGGAGCCTGGTGGGCTACAGTCCATGGGGTCACAGAGTCGGACACGACTGAGCGGCTAAGCACAGCACAGCACAGCACATGTATTATCTACTTTAATAAGCATTTTATTTATTGAATTTATGTATATAATGATGTGAAAGACATTGATATTAAAACTGAGTTGTGAATATCCTGTGTCATATCACCATAAATATAATTGTTTAGGTACCAAACATGTGTCTTAAAGTAGTTTCAATAGATTTACTTTTGATATTAATTTTTATTTATTAGCCTTTTAAAGTATAACAACTTGGATTTTTAAGTATTTAGGCCATGCCTACATGAGCTAACTACTCAAGCAAGAATGAAAAATACTTTGGTTTATATCTGGATAACTTTAGACCAAACACATCCATTAGTAGGGAAAAGTTTTTTCAACCTAAACTTTCTTCTCTCCCCTGTTTTTAGGGCTTACATTGGCTGAATTTGTCTGTTTAGTTTCTACATTCATTCATTTATTGTCATTATATTGTGCATTCAGAAAAATATTAACTGTCTGATTAATCCTGTGTAAAATCTCTAATATTTCTTAAATTTGTGGATTATAATTTTTCTGAATTAGCTCCTTTAAAAATTCAAGTTCATTCATTAACAATTCTTAATAAATCATTATAATTAACTCCAGTGCAATTCTATGCTAAGGAAAATATTTTATTTGGATAAAATATTTACTCAAACTTATGTCATAAATTAAATATTTACAATGAAGTCTGTGTGTTCTTAGTCACTCTTAGTCACTCAGTCATGTCTGACTGTTTGCGACTCTGTGGACTATAGTCCACCAGGCTCCTCTGTCCATGAGAATTCTCCAGGCAAGAATACTGGAGTGGGTTGCCATGCCCTCCTCCAGGGGATCTTCCCAACCCAGGGATCAAACCCAGGTCTCCTGCATTGCAGGTGGATTCTTTACCATTTAAGCCATTGGGGAACCCCAAGAATACTGGAGTGGGTAACCTATCCTTTCTCCAGGGGATCTTCCTGACCCAGGAATTGAACCAGGGTCTCCTGCATTGCAGGCAGATTCTTTACCAACTGAGCTACCAGGGAAGCCCATAATGAAGTATACAATGTATTATTATCCAAACAAATAGAAAATTCACAGCTTATTGAATACTCAGTATAACCTGATATTTTAAAATAGAATTATGTCATTTCCATTGCTGTTTCCTTAAAAATATTTGAATTACCATGATGCATCATAAGGAGGATATGAATATCTTCTTTAAGGGTTAAAAAAATCAGGAGTCTATTGCCTGTCATCTATAGAATAAAGTAAAAATGGGAGTGGGGATTTGACTTTGAGTTAAGATGGATTATGTGTTAGTCACTGTGCTTTAGAGAATGAACCTCAACAGCCCTTTGAGGTAATTATTATCTCCATTTTATACAGGAGAAAACAGAAGTTCAGTGTAGTTAACTAATTTGCTTAAAGTCACACAGTTAGTAAATGGTGGAATCAGCATTTGAACATGGTATATCTCATACCAATTTTTTATACTGTAGGGGAGCAAAATCTGCCACCCTGAAGTATTTCTTTGGCACTGAGGACTAATTTAGGTTGATTATTTTTAAGACCACAAAGACTCAGGAAAAACATTTAACCTTCCCCCCAACTGCCTAAAAGAATGTAGATAGAGGACCTGTTTCAGGAAGGGCCTGTCACCTTCAATTCAGTTCAGGTTAGTCACTCAGTTGTGTCTGACTCTGCGACCCCATGAATCGCAGCACGCCAGGCCTCCCTGTCCATCACCAACTCCCAGAGTTCACTCAGACTCACGTCCATCGAGTCAGTGATGCCATCCAGCCATCTCATCCTCTGTCGTCCCTTCTCCTCCTGCCCCCAATCCCTCCCAGCATCAGAGTCTTTTCCAGTGAGTCAACTCTTCGCATGAGGTGGCCAAAGTACTGGAGTTTCAGCTTTAGCATCATTCCTTCCAAAGAAATCCCAGGACTGATCTCCTTTAGGATGGACTGGTTGGATCTCCTTGCAGTCCAAGGGACTCTCAAGAGTCTTCTCCAACACCACAGTTCAAAAGCATCAATTCTTCGGTGCTCAGCCTTCTTCACAGTCCAACTCTCACATCCATACATGATCACTGGAAAAACCATAGCCTTGACTAGACAGACCTTTGTTGGCAAAGTAATGTCTCTGCTTTTCAATATGCTATCTAGGTTGGTCATAACTTTCCTTCCAAGGAGTAAGCGTCTTTTAATTTCATGGGTGCAATCACCATCTGCAGTGATTTTGGAGCCCCCAAAAATAAAGTCTGACACTGTCTCCACTGTTTTCCCATCTATTTCCCATGAAGTGATGGGACCAGATGCCATGATCTTTGTTTTCTGAATGTTGAGCTTTAAGCCAAATTTTTCACTCTCCTCTTTCACTTTCATCAAGAGGCTTTTTAGTTCCTCTTCACTTTCTGCCATGAGGGTGATGTCATCTGCATATCTGCCTATCACCTTAGATAAGTGTAATATCAACTAGGTGCGGTAAGGGCTTTCCTGGTTGCTCAGCTGGTAAAGAATCCACCTGCCAATGCAGGAGATGCAAGAGAGAGACTCTGGTTCAATTCTTGCCTGGAAAATCCCATGGACAGAGGAGCCTGGTGGGCTATAGTCCTTGGGGTCACAAACAGCCAGACATTACCAAGTGCAGACGCACATATGAGGTAGGATAGACCGGGGGAACCTGCAGTCTATTTTTCAAAATTTCTCTCTGTGACAAATTTCTCTTCATAGTGTCTGGACACCCAAAAACATTTGTTTACCAAACATTTGCTTTTCCAAACATTTGTGAATTACCTTCTTCTCTTTTGAAGTATCAGACTAACTACCCTCAATATCATCTTTTGTCTTTAGTTGAAGATGGTATTTAAGGTAAGAGTTTTGGCCATTTTGGTGAGTTACTCAATTTTCCTGGGTCTCTTGTATGTATATATGATTTTAAACTTTTGTGCCCCGGCACCACAGTCCTTTATGTGTCAACATGGAGAAGAATTCAGCAAGAGCACAGTGGTAAACAAGAAGTGATTTATTAGATAGGGTGCGTGTGAGGCTTAGGAGTGGGTGAGAAACGCCAGCACCCAGAGAACTTAGTGGGCTACAGTTTTATAATCAGAGGAAGAGAGAGGGGCGGGGGAAGATCTTTATTTTTCTCAAGTAGCAGTCAAAATGTTTCTGTCATCTGCTGCTCCTCCAGGTAGGGCAGGGAAGTTTACTTGGCTCTGTATGGTCAGGCTGGGACTGTCATACAGCACTTTGGAAAAATATTTTCAGGTTTCAGTACAATTGAGGGTCTTTCATTTTGAAAAGGCACCTTTCCATAAGCGATTGTTTTTTGTGTGCACAGAGCCTATTTTGGGGGTTGTTAACTCATTGAACTCATCGAGCAGGATGTGGGTATTATGCCTCCTTTGTTTTATTGTTTTGGGGCATGTCCAGTGCTCCTGTTGCATGGCTTTGTTGCTAAGCAAGCTTGCTTAGTTTTGTGTTAAGCAAAGCTGCTTTCTCGACTAATCTTTAACTTACAGGAGTTTCCCACATTTTTTCTTCTTACAATCCCCTAGTGGGATTAGCTATTTAATCACCTATTTGGACTCTTTTATTCTGTCTCTATCACTAGCAAAGGCTTTTTTCACCACACTTCAGTTAAGACATTGGGAGAATTAAACAGATCCTATGCAATGTAAAATCTGAAACAAGGTCTGGATGATTTAATGGAACTCATTTTGTTTATCTGTTGAATAATACAATACTACTACTACTAGAAATTAGGATTTACTGAGCTCTTTAGAATACTGAATATCTTGTCATTATTTCTCATTTAATCTGTACAACAATCTATGAATTTCCCTATGTTGGAAATGAAGAAATTTAGTTATTTAGACAGTAGGAAACTTCATACAACTGGAAGAGCTAAGTTTTGAATAAAAAACTATGGCTCTAAAGTTCTTGCAAGTTATCATGAAACATCAGTCAGTTCAGTTCAGTCGTTCAGTCGTGTCTGACTCTTCGTGACCCCATAGACTACAGCATGCCGGCCTTCCCTGTCCATCACCAACTCCCGGAGCTTGCTCAAACTCCTGTCCATCGAGTTGGTGATGCCATCCAACCATCTCGTCCTCTGTCATCCCCTTCTCCTTCTTTCAATCTTTCCCAGCATTGGGGTCTTTTCCAGTGAGTCAGTTCTTCACATCAGGTGGCCAAAGTTTTGGAGCTTCAGCTTCAGCATCAGTCCTTCCAATGAATATTCAGGACTGATTTCCTTTGGGATGGACTGGTTGGATCTCCTTGCAGTCAAAGGGACTCTCAAGAGTCTTCTCCAATACCACAGTTCAAAAGCATCAATTCTTTGGCTCTCAGCTTTCTTTATAATCCAACTCTCTCATCCACACATGAGTACTGGAAAAACCATAGCTTTGACTATTTGGACCTTTGTAGGCAAAGTAATGTCTCTGCTTTTTAATATGCTGTCTAGGTTGGTCTTAGCTTTTCTTCTGAGGAGCAAGCATCTTTTAATTTCATGGCTGCATTCACCAACTGCAGTGATTTTGGAGCCCAAGAAAATAAAATTTCTCACTGTTTCCATTGTTTCCCCATCTATTTGCCATGACGTGATGAGACCAGATGCCATGATCTCAGTTTTTTGAATGTTGAGTTTTAAGCCAGCTTTTTCACTCTCCTCTTTCACTTTCATCAAGAGGCTCTTTAGTTCCTCTTTCTTCCAAAAGGGTGGTATCATCTGTGTATCTGAGGTTATTGCTATTTCTCCCAGCAATCTTGATTCCAGCTTGTGTTTCATCTAGCATTTGCAATGATGTACTCTGCATATAACTTAAATAAGCAGGGTGACAATATACAGCCTTGATGTACTCCTTTCCTGATTTGGAACCAGTCTGTTGTTTCATGTCCAGTTCTAACTTGCTTCTTGATCTGCATACAGATTTCTCAGGAGGCAGGTAAGGTGGTCTGATATTCCCATCTCTTAAAGAATTTTCCACAGTTTGTTGTGATATACACAAAAGCATTGGCATAACCCATAAAGCAGAAATAGATGTTTGTCTGAAACAGTACTCCATTTTTAACCATGAAACATACTCTTTTTAGCAAGTGAGGATTTTAATAGTGTGATTGGATTGAAGAGTTGTAAAAGGACTAAGGAGATTAAAAATATTGCTGTACTTGCTCTTACAGTCTCGTTAATCAAGCAATCTAAAATAACAATAAGGGAACTGAATCCTCAACTGTTTTTCATTCAAGCCAAGTCAGTGAGGGTACCTTTTCCAAAAACTACCTGAGAAAGTTAAAAGGAGATGGATGGCTAACAGAGGACAACCTAAAACCAGATTTCATTTTGACAATGCTCTGAGTAATGCTTAATAGCTTTCTGTTGGTCGTACGGCTATGAACAAAATCCTTACCTGGACCTCCAAGTCTATGTATTTTCTAGCCTTTAATTTTTTCGCCATCTTCTAGTTCTTAAACTCCTCACATGCTCTCTATCAAGAAAATTTGCACATTCTGTTCCCTCTGTCTGAATTCAACATGGTACACTCAGAAACTCACATTTCAGTCAATAATGTTCTGTATACCTGTCAGTTCTATGCAAGGCAATGAGAGAGATTTGGGGTACAACAACATAGATTTTGTCTCAGATTAAAATCTTGTCAAAAGTATGTGTAAACATCTTAAAAATGAATTAAAGACAAAATAATAATTCTGGGAACTAATATTAATAGAAGGAATATCACAAGGTACTTTGTGGTTTGATGTCCAATAAATAGTATTAATAGTACTAATAAATAGTACCAGTCAATCCTAAAGGAAATCAACCCTGAATATTTATTGGAAGGACTGATGCTGAACTGAAACTCCAATACTTTGGCCACCTGATACGAAGAGCTGACTCACTGGAAAGGACCCTGATGCTGGGAAAGACTGAAGGCAGGAGGAAAAGGGGACGACAGAGGATGAGATGGTTGGATGGCATCACCAACTCAATGGACATGAGTTTGAGCAAACTCTGAGAGATGGTGAAGGACAGGGAAACCTGGCATGCTGCAGTCCATGGGGTTGCAAAGAGTTGGACATGACTGAGCAACTGAGAAATAACAAATAATTATTCCCTGGTAGCTCAGATGGTAAAGAATCTGCCTGCAATGCAGAAGACCCTGGTACAACTATTAGGAATACCAGTTTGGTAGTCTCAAGTTTCTTGAACTCTCACAAAGTAAAAGGTCACAATAGCCTACTTCACAGTCGTACAAGTTTGAATAAGATCCAGTTGGTGACTGGCCCTAGTTCTTCTTCTGTGGGTGGAAGGAGTGTGAAACTAAGTAGGAAATGTGACTGGGAAATTGCGGTGGATGTTTCCAAGTCCCCATAATAGACTGATAGAACCGGCATGAACTTACTAGAAGATTCTTTGAATCCCTGTCACTGTCTTGGAAGTTCTAGATAGTCAGAGCTATCCCTGTTCATAATTTAGCATGAGTTTATCCCTACCTGCAAGGTGGTGCCAAAGGATACTGAGTTGAGAAGATTTCCATGTGTGCAATTAGGCTAATAGGACTCTTGGATGGCTAGCTCTACAGGTTTACACATTTCATTAACCATTACCGTAATGTAACCCATATTTTATGTTACTGATTTTTTGATACCAGTTATTGTATTATGTCAGTATGATTTTCATTTTTAGTTAAATTAAACTGATGTGTTTGTTACAAAGATCAAACGAGATAATCAGTGTAAAGCACTGTGATACAGCCTAACACACAGAAAAAACAACTCAGAAATTGTTAGTTATTATATTATTAGTAATGTTTGAATATCTGGTTCAAAGAACATTTATAAGTGATGCTAGTTGAAATATTTAGCAACTGCTATGGCATGGACACTGGGCAGTCAGGACAAATATGGCCCAAAGCATTAACCCATTAATCTCTCATCATAGGAGGTTCTTGGGGTCCCATGAGAGGGGTTGAATGGTTGGAGGATTTAAGGGGGACGCCTGGAGATTCAAGTCAATGATTCAAATGGCATAAAATGATTTCAGTATTTTAAAAAGTTACATTTTACATTTGATATATATTACAAAGAATATGAAAATATGTCTTTTCTTTCTCACCTTAGTTTTGGTATGGCACATTTTTATTTCTACCTTGGCCAACTGTACCTGGCTAGTCATGTATCTCAAGTTTGAAGAATGTTCACATTCTTTTCTCTTTAATTTAAAAAATCATTTTGAAATACTTTAATACTTTTAAAAAGTTTCAAAAATAGAACACAAAATTCCCATATATCTTTTCAGGCACTCCAAATGTTAGCATTTTATATACTGCTGTATAATTATAAAACCTGACAATTAACATTGATATAATACTAATATCTAATCTAAGGGTCTCTGAAAAGTTTCATCAACTAGATAATAGTATTATCATGGTCTTGACAGTTTTTAAGCACTGGCGAGTTATTCTTTAGATTGTCACTCCAGTTGGGTTGTCCTGATCCTCCTCGTGATTTATATTCAGTGATGCCTTTTTGGCAAGAGTATCACAGAAACATTTTTGTGTTCTTAGTGCATCACATCCGGAGGCAAATGATGACAATTTGTCCCATTATGCCTGAACTCAAATTTTATCACCTAATTACGGTGGTGTCTGCCAGCTTTCTCCTCCACAAAGTAACTATTTTGTTTCCATTTTTGAAAAGATATTTTGAGACTAGGTAAACATCTTCTTTTTCACACATTTTTTGCTCACAGTTTTAGTATCAGTTCATAATTCTTGACTGAAACAAATTTACTGTGGTATTTTACAAATGGTGACTTTCCATTTTCTTTGTACTTATAGTAACTGGAATTCTACTTTAAAGAAGGGCTTTCTCTTGTATTCTATTTATTCATTACTTATTTATATATGTCTGTCCTTGTGGATTCTTATTTTACTCTGTTGATTATAATCCATTTACTGCGCGAGCGCAGGAGGGCCTAGAGGAGCTATCCCACGTTGAAGGTCAGGAAGGGAGGCGGTGAGGAGATACCCCTCGTCCAAGGTAAGGAGCACAGGCTGCGCTTTGCTAGAGTAGCCATGAAGAGATACCCCACGCCCAAGGTAAGAGAAACACAAGTAAGATGGTAGGTGTTGCAAAAGGGCATCAGAGGGCAGACACACTGAACCCATACTCACAGAAAACTAGTCAATCTAATCACATGGACCACAGCCCTGTCTAACTCAGTGAAACTAAGCCATGCCCGTGGGGCAACCCAAGATGGTCGGGTCATGGTGGAGAGATCTGACAGAATGTGGTCCACTGGAGAAGGGAATGGCAAACCACTTCAGTATTCTTGCCTTGAGAACCCCATGAACAGTATGAAAAGGAAAAATGATAGGATACTGAAGGAGGAACTCCCCAGGTCAGTAGGTGCCCAATATGCTACTGGAGATCAGTGGAGAAATAACTCCAGAAAGAAAGAAAGGATGGAGCCAAAGCAAAAACAATACCCAGCTGTGGATGCGACTGGTGATAGAAGCAAGGTCTGATGCTGTAAAGAGCAATATTGCATAGGAACCTGGAATGTCAGGTCCATGAATCAAGGCAAATTGGAAGTGGTCAAACAAGAGATGGCAAGAGTGAATGTTGACATTCTAGGAATCAGCAAACTAAAATGGACTGCAATGGGTGAATTTAACTCAGATGACCATTATATCTACTACTGTGGGCAGGAACCCCTCAGAGGAAATGGAGTAGCCATCCTGGTCAACAAAAGAGTCTGAAATGCAGTACTTGGATGCAATCTCAAAAATGACAGAATGATCTCTGTTTGTTTCTAAGGCAAACTATTCAATATCACAGTAATCCAAGTCTATGCCCCAACCAGTAACGCTGAAGAAGCTGAAGTTGAATGGTTCTATGAAGACCTACAAGACCTTTTAGAACTAACACCCAAAAAAGATGTCCTTTTCATTATAGGGGACTGGAATGCAAAAGTAGGAAGTCAAGAAACACCTGGAGTAACAGGCAAATTTGGCCTTGGAATACGGAATGATGCACTGATCATAACAAACACCCTCTTCCAACAACACAAGAGAAGACTCTATACATGGACATCACCAGATGGTCAACACCAAAATCAGATTGATTGTATCCTTTGCAGCCAAAGATGGAGAAGCTCTATACAGTCAGCAAAAACAAGACCGGGAGCTGATGTGGCTCAGATCATGAACTCCTTATTGCCAAATTCAGACAAATTGAAGAAAGTAGGGAAAACCACTAGACCATTCAGGTATGACCTAAATCAAATCCCTTATGATTATACAGTAGAAGTGAGAAATAGATTTAAGGGCCTAGATCTGATAGACAGAGTGCCTGATGAACTATGGATGGAGGTTCGTGACATTGTACAGGAGACAGGGATCAAGACCATCCCCATGGAAAAGAAATGCAAAAAGGCAAAATGGCTGTCTGGGGAGGCCTTACAAATAGCTGTGAAAAGAGAAGCGAAAAGCAAAGGAGAAAAGGAAAGACATAAGCATCTGAATGCAGAGTTCCAAAGAATAGCAAGGAGAGATAAGAAAGCTTTCTTCAGCGATCAATGCAAAGAAATAAAGGAAAACAACAGAATGGGAAGGACTAGAG
The DNA here is from genome assembly GCF_027580195.1 of Bos mutus. NCBI lineage: Eukaryota > Metazoa > Chordata > Mammalia > Artiodactyla > Bovidae > Bos > Bos mutus. The sequence goes on from NC_091618.1 coordinate 122,613,186, forward strand.
ATCTCTTCAAGAAAATCAGAGATACCAAAGGAACATTTCATGCAAAGATGGGCTTGATAAAGGACAGAAATGGTATGGACCTAACAGAAGCAGAAGATATTAAGAAGAGGTGGCAAGAATGCACAGAAGAACTGTACAAAAAAGATCTTCACGACCCAGATAATCACGATGGTGTGATCACTGACTTAGAGCCAGACATCCTGGAATGTGAAGTCAAGTGGGCCTTAGAAAGCATCACTATGAACAAAGCTCGTGGAGGTGATGGAATTCCAGTTGAGCTATTGCAAATCCTGAAAGATGATGCTGTGAAAGTGCTGCACTCAATATGCCAACAAATTTGGAAAACAAAGCAGTGGCCATAGGACTGGAAAAGGTCAGTTTTCATTCCAATCCCAAAGAAAGGCAATGCCAAAGAATGCTCAAACTACCGCACCATTGCACTCATCTCACACGCTAGTAAAGTAATACTCAAAATTCTCCAAGCCAGGCTTCAGCAATATGTGAACCGTGAACTTCCTGATGTTCAAGCTGGTTTTAGAAAAGGCAGAGGAACCAGAGATCAAATTGCCAACATCCGCTGGATCATGGAAAAAGCAAGAGAGTTCCAGAAAAACATCTATTTCTGCTTTATTGACTATGCCAAAGCCTTTGCTGTGTGGATCACAATCAACTGTGGAAAATTCTGAAAGAGATGGGAATACCAGACCACCTGATCTGCCTTTTGAGAAACCTGTATGCAGGTCAGGAAGCAACAGTTAGAACTGGATATGGAACAACAGACTGGTTCCAAATAGGAAAAGGAGTACATCAAGGCTGTATATTGTCACCCTGCTTATTTAACTTATATGCAGAGTACATCATGAGAAACGCTGGACTGGAAGAAGCACCAGCTGGAATCAAGATTGCTGGGAGAAATATTAATAACCTCAGATATGCAGACAACACCACCCTTATGGTAGAAAGTGAAGAGGAACTCAAAAGCCTCTTGATGAAAGTGAAAGAGGAGAGTGAAAAAGTTGGCTTAAAGCTCAACATTCAGAAAACGAAGATCATGGCATCCGGTCCCATCACTTCATGGGAAATATATGGGAAAACAGTGGAAACAGTGTCAGACTTTATTTTTTTGGCCTCCAAAATCATTGCAGATGGTGACTGCGGCCATGAAATTAAAAGATGCTTACTCCTTGGAAGGAAAGTTATGACCGACCTAGATAGCATATTCAAAAGCAGAGACATTACTTTGCCAACAAAGGTCCGTCTAGTCAAGGCTATGGCTTTTCCTGTGGTCATGTATGGATGTGAGAGTTGGACTGTGAAGAAGGCTGAGCGCCGAAGAATTGATGCTTTTGAACTGTGGTGTTGGAGAAGACTCCTGAGAGTCCCTTGGACTGCAAGGAGATCCAACCAGTCCATTCTGAAGGAGATCAGCCCTGGGATTTCTTTGGAAGGAATGATGCTAAAGCTGAAACTCCAGTACTTTGGCCACCTCATGCGAAGAGTTGACTCATTGGAAAAGACTCTGATGCTGGGAGGGATTGGGGGCAGGAGGAGAAGGGGACGACAGAGGATGAGATGGCTGGATGGCATCACTGACTTGATGGACGTGAGTCTGGATGAACTCCGGGAGTTGGTGATGGACAGGGAGGCCTGGCGTGCTGCGATTCATGGGGTCCCGAAGAGTCGGACACGACTGAGCGACTGAAGTGAACTGAACTGAACTGATCATTATTTAGGCTGTTAAATTTTGCCCATTACCCATAGGGATTGGTTCCTAGATCCTGACATGTTGTCCTTTCTGTTTTGCATGTGTGTGTGCATGTGTATAGTTCCTTTCTTTCTGGAACGTCAAGATTTTCTGGGCCAGTACTTTCACTAACCCAGCCCTAGAAACAATTGTTTCTCCAGAGTCCAGGTTCTTTTTTCTGAAGAATAGCATTTATTTGGGTTGGCCAAAAAGTCCACTCAGGTTTTTCATTTTCATCTTAGAGAAAAACCCAAATGAAAATTTTGGTCAGCCCGATAAAAACCAAGATCTGGTCACTAGGAGTGTGTATTGGTACTGCAATATCATTGCTTTTAGACCTTCTAAATGGACAGCGTTAGGAAAGTATTCATACACACCCAAGTTTGTTTATCTGTCTGTCTATCTCTGTTTATCTATCTGCCTGTCTACGATGGTTGTTCAGTTGCTAAGCTATATGCAACTGTTGGCAACCCCATGGACTGCAGCATGCCAGGCTTCTTGCTGGAGTTTGTGCAAACTCATGTCCATTGAGTCGATGGTGCCATCCAACCATCTCACCCTCTGTTGCCCCCTTCTACCTTAAAAGTAGTAAATTTATATTGATACTTCCAGGTCCAGTATAATACCATTTGATCATTCTAGCCTTCCCTCTTTCCTTATTTGTAGCTCTATTCTCTATTCAGGAAGGAACATGGCCTTCATTATTCATAATATATTTATGATTTGCTTGATACTGGAATACTTAAAAGTAGTTTCTGAATTGCTAATCCATACCCCTGTGTAAACAAGGCAACTTATTTGAGAGTGATATTGGAATATTGTTTTCAGAGTTTATGGTCAAAATAACTGTTTTTCCAAAGTTACATGTTAGTTTTTTCTGTTCTGCTTTCATATGGTTATGCTATTCATTGGTAATACAGTTAAGATTATCTGTTTCTGTCTGCATTCAATTTTAATTATTAGTACTTGTTGATTTTAATTATTTATTAATTTAGAAATGTAAACATTTTAAGTGATTCTAAAAAGTCAAACTATAAAATAGATAAACTCAGGGAAGTATCATTTTTCTTACACATTCTGTTTTTATTTTTAAATGCATTTTACCCCAATTTCACTTATTCCTTGTGTGCAGCCAACCTCGTTAGATTCTGGTTTAATGTCCTGTGTTTTATTTTGCACAGTTGGGTAGATATATATGTGTGTTTCTATTTCCTCGTCTTTCTTACAAGAAAGTAGCATACAATATAGTCTTCTGTACCGTGCCATTTTTCACTTAACAACATATCCGGGAAATCATTTGTATCAACACATAGAGACTCTTCCCAATTTTAATAGCTGAATAATACTCCTTTGTGTCAATGTTCCATAGTTTATTATAGTTATGTTCTATGTATGGACATATGGGATGTTTTCAATATTTTGCAACTGAAAATGGAACTGAGTAGAATAACTTTCTGTACTTGCATTTCTATTTCTCAGTCTTTTAAAAGAAAAAAGTATCTGGCCTCCAGTATTTACTTACATTTCTATAATGTTACAAAAATATGTACTCTATCTATAAGAGTAGGCAGACTCTTTCAGTTCTTGTAGCACTAACCCAGCTACAAAATCATAACAAATTTATACATTAAATATCAATCAATCCATAAAAGCAAATAAAATTCAAAGTAGCAATACTATTTAATATGATATGATAGAGGGTGATGTTTATCTGAAATTGAATCATATTTTATAAGAAGAATTTTGGTAATGATGGCAATAGTGTCATATATAGTTGATGGCTCACTTCTATTTCTTTTCTGTGTACTGAGAAACTTCATTCATATAATAACTTTGTGATTCCATTTATCTTCACTTGACATCAATTTGATATCGTGTTCACTTGTGTTCCTGTAGTTTTGGTGTATAACAACTAAAGCTATAAATTTTCTGCCTTAGAATATGTATTTTCATATCAAAATCCTGTCATTTTATCAAATACTTTATCCTCTAATTGTATAAAATTCTTTCAATTGTGAACTATCATTACAAAAATAAAAATTTGACTTTGTAGCTAGTAAAATAATTTAGTTCAATGCAGAGTTAAAAGCAGGATGATTTCATTCTCACATAAAGACTTGCCAACTTTATGGCAGCCAGACATCAACTCATTAAATGTTAAGTATTGCTATTTCTGCTTCTAGAATGTTGGTGAAAAATTTCCCACTACAAATGCCTAGAAATGCTTGAGAAAATAGAGCAAAATATTTTAAAAATATGCTTGGATGGACTTAAAAGAGTGTAAGGAGGAAATCCTCAGAAAGAAAGGTAGAGACGTGGACAGTGAGAGCCTGGAGGAGGTCTTGGTAGTCACTCCAGGTAGTGACTGGAGGCTTGGATGTGAGAACCTACACACGGATGTGAGGGTAGGCATCGGGCTCTGGAGCTAGAGAGTTGGAGGTAGGACCCATGCATAATACCCTGACTATTGACAAGTTATATTGCAAGAGAAAGGACTAAAAACATCCATCCATTAGGATGGAGGCTGAAGGAAATAGAATTGAAGATTTCCTCTTCTTTATTTGGTTGGGAGAGAAAGTTCCTAGGAGAAATTTAAACCTGGGACTAGCCTTCAAATGGACTTGGAATTTAAATTACAGTACCCTGATTGTTTAGAAAATTCTAAACTGAGAAATTAACATAAAAATGTATCCCCAGCACAAAAGCAGATATTTATATCAATGGAAAGGACAGAAAGCTCAGAAATAAACCCATACGCTGATGGTCAGTTAATCTATGACAAAAGAGGCAAGAATGTACAATAGAGAAAAGAGAGTGTCTTCAATAAGTGGTGCTGGGGAAACTGGACAGCTACATGTAAAAGAAGGAAGTTAGAGCATTCTCTGACACACTCAGAGAATGTATTAAATGTATTAAATACCTAAATGTAAGGCTGGACACTATAAAACTCTTAGAGGGAAACAGGCAGAACACTCTCTGACATAAATCACAGAAATATCTTTTGGGATCCGTCTCCTAGAGTAATGGAAATACAAATAAAAATAAACAAATGGGACCTAATTAAACTCATAAGCTTTTGCACAGCAAAGGAAACCACAAAGATAACCTAGAGAATGGGGGAAAATATTTGCAAGTGATGCAACTGACAAGGGATTAATTTCCAAAAATATACAAAAAGTTCCTACAACTCAATATCAAAAAAAAAAAAAAAACCCCAAACAAAGAATGGGCAGAAGATATAAATAGACATTTCTCTAAAGAAGACACACAGATGGCCAAAAGGTACATGAAAAAAATGCTCAACATTGCTAATTATTGGAGAAATACAAATCAAAATGACCATGAGGTATCACCTCACACCAGTCACAATGCCAATCATTAAAAAATCTACAAATTATAAATGCTGGAGAGTGTGAAGAAAAGGGAACCCTCTTAACCCTATTGGTGGGGATGTAAACTGGTGCAGCCACTATAGAAAACAGTATGGAGTTTCCTTAAAAGGCTAGAAATAGAGTTATACATGATATTGCAATACCGTTCCTGGGCAAGTGTCTGAAGAAAATCATAATTCTAAAAGATACTTGCATTGCAGTGTTCATTGTAAATAGCCAAGACATGGAAGCAACCTAAATGTCTGTTGACAGAGGAATTGATAAAGAAGATGTGGTACGTATATATGTTGGAATATTACTCAGCCATTAAAAAGAATGAAACAATGCTATTTGCAGCAATATGGATGGAAATTGTCATACTGAGTGAAATAAGTCAGATACAGACAAGTATCATATGATATCACTTGTAGATGGAATTAAAAAAAAGGATACAAATGAACTTATTTGCAAAATAGAAATTGACTCACAAAGAAAACAAACTATGGTTACCAAAGGGGAAAGTGGGGGAGGGATATATTAAGAGTTTGGGATTAACATAAATACTACTATAAAATAGGTATACAACAAGAACCTACTGTATGGCACAGGGAACTCTACTCAATGTTTTGTAATAATCTACAAGAGAAAAGAATCTGAAAAAGGATATGCACACACACACACACACATATATATATATATAACTGAATCATTAAGCTGCATAAGCTGTAGCACAACAAAACTGAGAAAATAGAGAGAAGGCTTAAGTAATACTAGGACCAAAAGCAGAATATAACTATAGATTTATCACAGATTGAAAAAGCCCCCAGGGATGGGAACCAGAATAGAAAGAGACACATGTATGTACCCCAGTGTTCACTGCAGCACTGTTTACAAGAGCTGGGACATGGAAGCAGCCTGGATGTCCATCGGCAGATGAATGGATAAGGACGTTCTGGCACATATACACAATGCACAATTACTCAGCTATAAAAAATAATGCATTTGAGTGAGTTCTAATGTGGTGGATGAAATTGGAGCCTATTATACAGAGTGAAGTAAGCCAGAAAGAGAAACACCAATACAGTATATTAATGATTATATATGGAATTTAGAAAGACAGTAACAATGATGTCTACACGCAAGACAGCAACAGAGACAGATGTAAAGAACAGACTTTTGGACTCTGTGGGAGAAGGCGAGGGTGGGATGATTTGAGAGAATAGCACTGAAACGTGTATATTACCATATATAAAACAGATGACCAGTGCAAGTTTGATACATGAAGCAGGGTACTCAAAGACCGTGCTCTGGGACAACCCAGAGGGATGGGGTAGGGAGGGAAGGGGGAGGGAGGTTCAGGATAGGGGGACACATGTATACCCATGGCTGACTCATGTCTATGTATGGCCAAAACCACCACAATATTGTAATTAGCCTTCAGTTGAAATAAAGTTAAAAAAAAAAAAAAACCCAAGGGAAACCATACGTAAATATATACTACTGAACTGGAAAAGGTAAACAAAAATGGACAATTTTGTAGGAAATTTGCTTATAAAAGTACAAAAAATTATAAACATACATATAAATTGTCAAACAAGAAATGGAGTCAGTAGTTAAAAATTTACAAAACACACACACTCAACAATGCACATTCATCTAAGTCCATATTGTTTAACGGGTAAATTTTAACCATCTTTCACAGAAAAAATAATCTCTAATTTTAGGAACTTTTCAAAACTTTTCTAAATTTAAGGCTTTTTAAGTCACTTTATGGGGAGAAGGCAATGGCACCCCACTCCAGTACTCTTGTCTGGAGAATCCTATGGGCAGAGGAGCCTGGAAGGCTGCAGTCCATGGGGTCACGAAGAGTCGGACACGATTGAGCGACTTCACTTTCACTTTTCACTTTCATGCACTGGGGAAGGAAATGGCAACCCACTCCAGTGTTCTTGCCTGGAGAATCCCAGGGACGGAGGAGCCTGGTGGGCTGCCGTCTATGGGGTCGCACAGAGTCGGACACGACTGAAGCGACTTAGCAGCAGCAGCAGCAGCAAGTCACTTTATGATGCTAATATACCTTGACTAAAAATGCTGAAAAAAATTAAAAAGAAATATTATAGGACCATTTCCTTTATGAACACAAAGCTAATTCTAAATGCAATATTGGCAAAAATAATTTAACCATTAATAAATAAGTCATAGACATCTTTCCCTAATGACAATCATAATAGCTAATATTTATTGGATACTTTTGGTGAATATTTATTACAATGCTCTGAAGGAAACTGTTTCAGAAGAGTTACATAACACGTCCAGTTATAACTAGTATTAGAGCAACATCACTATAAACTCAATGACTCTACACTTTCCATTTGATATTATAAATTTATACTATTGCATACATCTATATAATCTCTATATTTATAGTATTTCAAGGAGTTGGCTCACTTGAATATTTCTAGTGGTTGGATAATAGGTTACTGCCCAGCTTTTCTATCCTATGTTGAGAGCTCACTCCCTCTCTCTCTACCACATGAGGGCACTATACGAAAAGACCGTCTTCTGTAAACCAGGAAGTGTGCCTTCACTCGACACCAGTTCTGTTGGCACCTTGATCTTGGACTTCAGAGCCCAGGGCCTCCAGAGAAGTGAATGCTTGTTTAAATCACCTAATTTATGGTAGTTTGTTTAGCAGCCCGAAGTGAATAAGACAGCCATTAACTGTCTGATTACTCTCAAAAAAGACTGCAGTGACTTACAGTGATCCTTTTTTAAATGAGCAAAATTTAAAAGCTGTACAAAAATGTACAGATATTAAGATCTGCAGATGTCCAAATATAATTGGCTACCTGGCTCTGAGAAATCTTAGATTGGTAAATGTATTTGTATATATAGGCTCTGATGTGACTTTTTCTTAAAGAGTGATAAGAACAGAATCAGTTTTGTAACTCCTTTCCATAATTTTCTTATATTTTTCCTACTGAACAAAGATTTCAGAAATAATGAAAATAGGCTTTTATAAGTGTAAATTATTTTTACGTGGCATACCATGGATATACGAGAGCTTTGTATCTGTTATTGCACTTTTAGTAATCACATATTTTCTTTTTAACTGCCTTTGCTATTATTATTTGTCCTAGAAGAGACATTTTCAAATGAATTGCTTAATGATCTAATTAATAAATACTAAAAATTAATAAAACTTTCAAATATGAAAAAGTAGGAAAAATAGTTCAATAAAATCCTATACCCATTACTTAGATTACCAGAATTTTGCCATATTTACTTTATTTTCCTCTCTTTTCTGTCTTTCTTTATTGATTTAGTTTAAGGCAGATTCCAAACATAATATCAATTGAGACATATAAACTTTTGTATTCACTTGTTAAATAAAAGAGATATTTTCTTATAGTTTCATTTTCAAAATTAACAATAATTTAAATAATTAATTTCACCCAATGTGCAGTTCATAATTACATTTCTCTAAATTTTAAAGGTCTCTTTACACATTTTAAAATTTGATGGTTGTTTACCTTCAGTCTTTTTTCATATAAAGCAATCTCCTCATTAGCTTTTTCTCCCATGCCATTGACTCTTAAGAGCCCGACTGATCACCTAGATTCTGAATTTGTCTCTCTTCACTTGTTTTTAATGTTACAATTGTTGCTCCTTTCTTACATGTATTCACTGTGAGTGAAAGTTAGTTCTAGTGTTTAAGTAAATTCACATTCAACTGTTTTTGGGCAGGCTACTTCTAGATGCTCTATGTGATTTTATCACACACATCTGGAGGCATGCTGTCAGGTTGCCCCATACGTGCTGTAAGACTGAGATTTGTTAGAAGTGTCTGCTAGTGACAGCCTGATGCCTCCCACTGAAAAGCTCACCATCAACTTGTTACTTAAAGGTGTCATTCATTGATGAAAATTATCTAAATCAGTGACTTCATTTGGGTTATGAAATGGTGATATTCTAATGATATCATTTCTTTGACATGTATTAGCTGGAATTCTTCTATAAAGACAAAATTTCTCTTCTGACTGAGTAGAACCATTCATGAATACTTCAAGTAAAGAAGAAAACATAATTTAATACTTTTTATTTATATGGATGTTTATTTCAATGTCTATATTTATATTCTGATTCAATATTTAGACTCATGATGGAGTCCTGGAGAATTACTTTATCATGTATTAATTACACATTAACATTAGAATTGGAAATATGTATTAAAATGCTACCCAGTCTTGCCACATGGTGTTTTCCTCTAAGGCTGTTTTTAGAATTGTTCTAACTTTTTGCAAATCCATTGTTTTTCCCCTCTAAGATGCAAGGTAAAAAGCAATTATCCTTAGCTTATTGCCATACGCTTATACAAAGGGTTAGGAAAATCAGATACATGGGTTAGCTGAGCATCCGTCATTCTTCTGATTTGCTTACCAGCTGTCTCCTCGGGAGGCAACTGTCCAGCATCTTTAAAGCACTGCTGCTCCTAAAGTACCTCTGTTAACAGATGGTGACTTGAGGGATCTCATAGTTCATCATTAAATGTGGATGTCAAAAACTTCTGAACATGTTGGGAGGAAATTGTTTAATTTTTTCTATTCTTAGGTGCTATCTCAGTTAAAAAAATAAAGTGTTGTCGGATAGTATTAAGGACATCTGAAGGAAAGAAGTGTGAAAAATATGTCAGACCCCTGTTAAGGGACCTGATTTTATGATTCCAGCAAGTGCTATTATTCATCCCTTCCATGTCTGCTGTCAAATTTTGAAGAACCTTCCCCATTCCTTGGTGTCACCAATATCCTTAAAAACAGGTGAATGGCAGAAAATGCAAAACCTGAAATTATACTTAGGGAAACAGACTAATCCAAATTGAGGAAATTCTACAAAGTAATTGGCCTATAATTTTTAAAACTGTTAAATTCATGAAGATTGAGGAAAGTCAAAAGAACTGTTCCAAAGTAAGGGATGCCGAAGAGAAATGACAGCTAAGTGCAATGATTCAGGATTGAATCCTTTTACATAACTGGACAGCTGATAAAATTCCAGTGAGGTCTCTTGATTAGGGATATAAGAAAATTCTTTGTACTATTCTTGCACCTTATCAGTAAGTTTGAAAATATTACAAATAACAAGTAAAAACTTGAATAAAATAATAAAAATAGATTTAAAGAAAAAAAAAACAGGTGAATGTATGTGTTTGAAATCATTCCAAGACTGCCTTGGATAAATGATATTTGAGATAGGATAATATTTTACATGGGTGTCCTTGGGGGCTCAGATGATAAAAAATCTGCCTAAAAAATGCAAGAGACTTGGGTTTGATCCCTGGGTTGGGAAGATCCCCTGGAGAAGAGAATGGCCACCCCTGCCAATATTCTTGCCTAGAGAATTCCATGGACAGAGGAGCCTGGCAGGCTACAGTCCATGAGACTGCAGAGTTAGACATGACTGAGCGACTAACACACACACACACACACACACACACACACACAAACACAATGTCTTACAAAAACTTTTAAATGCTGGGCAGCTAATTGCCAAAAGTCAAGTGAATGACTTTTTAAGAAGTTAAATGCTACCAGATAAATAAAAGGCTTTAAAATGAAAGTTCATGGCTATTAACAGAATTTCTTACTTTTGAGGCAATGTCTGTTCTTCCTAATTCAGGCTCAGCAATACCAACCATTTGTGGATTTTTGAGTATGTCAGGCATTTTCTTGTCTCATGGCCTTTATTTCCTGAACTTGCAATGATTCTTTTTCCAAAACATAATTTTGTTCCAACTTTTACTTTGGTTAAGTGTTACCTCTTTAGAGAAACTTTCCCTGCATCCTGTCATGGTCTATACCATTACCCTGCTTTACTATTCTTCCCAGTACTTGAAATTCTTGTTTATCAAATGCCTTTTCCATGAGAACGTGAGTCCCACAAAAATGTGCTGTATTCCAAGACCTGGAACCTAGCCAGGCTGAACTGTGTTTTGGTTCTGAGTTATAGAAAATGCAGTCAAGAGAGCCTCAACTATAAGGGTATATACTGATATGTTAAAAGAAGCCTCAGTGTGACTGTCATGGGGGAGTGGCCTCTCACATCTATGCTGCCATCTTGGGCGTGTTATTCTTTTGCCCTTATATTTTTTGATTCTTGGACATAAGATGGAAGACTCAGTTCCATGCATTATGTTTTGAGTCTAGGCTGAATGAAGAGGAAAAGGGTGATACTAGCAACATTTGTCACTTTCTTGAGGCAGCAGACTTGTTCATAAACTCCCCAGGTGACTTTTGCTTATATCTCATTGAATAGAACCATGTCAGATGGCCACTCTTAGCTGAAAGGGAGTCTGAAAAGTGAATACTCAAAATATCCAAATGCTATAGCAGAGGTAAGCAACATGGAAGGGTCTTGGGAGTGGCCATGGGGATAGCTAACTAATAGTCTCTACCACAACAGCCGAAAAAAGTTCACTGAGTCCATGTCGTGCTGTGTGTGCGTGCTGAGTCATGTCCAACCCTTTGCGACCTGATGGACTGCAGCCCACCAGGCTCCTCTGTCCATGGAATTCTCCAGGCAAGAGTGCTAGAGTGGGTGGCCATTTCCTACTCCGGGGGACTTCCCAAACCACGGAGCGAACGCTCTTATGTCTCTTGCATTGGCAAGTGGGTTCTTTACCACTAGTGCCACCTGGGAAACCCCATTTATGAGTATAAAGCTTCAACTAGAAAATACATGTAAAATGTAAAATGATGTCGTGTAGGACCTAGCACTTTACTGGAAAAAAAATTCCAAAATGTACAAATAAAAATAAGTAAAAAAACCAACCCGACAGTTATTCAGATTTACTTTTTGTGGTTTTAACTATTCTTCAGAAAATAATATTCCGTTTGGTGTGATATGTAGGCCTTTTTAACCTCTCAACAAAAAGCTGGTCATATTTTTGTGTTCCTTGTATACTTATTTTCAAAACGGGAAAAAAATACTTGAGTAGATTATTGGTAAGTCTCAAGACAATTCTGCTTAAAAGAACAAATGGGTTGAATGGTTTAAATTATGAAATTTTATGAGACTAATACAAAATTGTAGCCTGTCATTAGTTTTTTGTGGTTCGTTAGTTACAATGCTTAGAAGCTGAATGCCACCTGGGTAAGGACATATTAGATTATTTTCTGCAGTCATGTCTATCTTGATATAGTGCTGACTCTGTTATTCTTGCATCTAATGTATTCAAGTTGGCGTGGAAGTGAAAGATGTAATTCTCATTACATGTGCTAAGCCAGGCGGCGAGGGAAACAAGCCTGACCAAATGCTTGGATTTCACCCAATGGTGCAGCAAACTAATGTTGTTTCTGAAAATGAAAACTGTGTCTGTATTTGTCAGCTGGAAATGTCCAGGGCTTTAGAGAAAGTATGCAATAAATGGAAGACACTGTTCACTAAGTTAACCCCTGTGAATTCAAAGGCACTGAGATGAAGTTCTCTATGAATAATAAAGGTACTTGTTGTTAATAACATAGAACACTTTGGTGATTTTATGCTGAAGGACACATCGTTTGACATTTTTATTTTAACTTGATGCCTTCCTTGGCAGCAGCAGCTAATAAAATTAGATTTTTTTTTTTAAGTTTCTCAAAGTGTTCAAATAGCTCTTGTAGGTCAATTGTATGGCCTATAGTTGTAAAAAGTCCGTGTCTCCAAGAGTTTCAGTTATATTTCCTTATAAACTTGGAACTTTGTGATTTAAAAAATTTCCCACTGTGTGTGTGATTAGGATTACTCTTCTTGTTAGTGCTGATTTGATTTTGAATTACCTCAGAATTACATATTTCTATTTTCTCATGTGCTTAAAAGGTTTTCCATCTTGTTTTTCACTATTTTGTTCCCATTCACTGAAGTTATAAAGTACCTGCTTGTTTATTAGAATATGTGATTTTTTTTTTCACTCAGTTGTGTCTTGTTCTTTGTGACCCCATGGACTGTAGCCTGCCAGGCTCCTCTGTCCATGGAATTCTCCAGCAAGAGTACTGGAGTGGGTAACCATTCCATTCTTCAGGGGATCTTCCTGACCCAAGGATTGAACTTGGGTCTGTGGTAGTTTAGATGCCTATTATTCAGTTCAGTTCAGTTCAGCCGCCCAGTTGTGTCCGACTCTTTGCAACCCCACAGACTGCAGCATGCCAGGCCTCCCTGTCCATCACCAACTCCCAGAGTTTACCCAGACTCACGTCCGTTGAGTCGATGATGCTATCCAACCATCTCATCCTCTGTTGTCCCCATCTCCTCCTGCCCTCAATCTTTCCCAGCATCAGGGTCTTTTCAAATGATTCAGTTCTTCGCATCAGGTAGCCAAAGTATTGGAGTTTCAGCTTCAACATTAGTCCTTCCAATGAACACCCAGGACTAATCTCCTTTAGGATGGACTGGTTGGATCTCCTTGCAATCCAAGGGACTCTCAAGAGTCTTCTCCAACATCACACGTCAAAAGCATCAATTCTTTGGTGCTCAGCTTTGTTTGTAGTCCAACTCTCACATCCATACATGACCACTGAAAAACCATAGCCTTGACTAGATGGACCTTTGTAGGCAAAGTAATGTCTCTTTTTTAATATGCTGTCTAGGTTGGTCATGACTAACAATTACTTATTAGAAAAGTAGTAGGTTTTACTGACAGTCTCACAATAAAGTTGACCTCCATCAAAGATTTCTTATATTTACTTAAAATTTGGAATACTGTTGCAAGTGAATGTTGTGTGAGAATAATTAACAGTGTAAAGTATTCAATCCTGTCGATAGTATTAATATTTTAGCTATTTCTTCAGGGCATTTTCATCTCACATTCAATTAATAATCTTTTCTTTTAATGTACCTGAAACTCTCTTTTCTAAATATTATGTAATTTCATGCATTGTTATGAACATATTGAATATTTCTATGTAGAAAATGGGAAACACAAATATTCTTTAACATAGTTAAACAGTCCTCAGTTTTAACTTTCATGGAATATTGTAGAGTGTTCATGGAATTATCATGACTGGCTTCCCATCTACTCTGGAAGCTTCAGAGTAAGTGTATGAAGTAAATGGTTAAAGTGATCCATTACAGTGCTTTGGAGTTTATTGAAAATCAGGATGAACATAGAGTGTGTCTGACTTTCAGTTGGGGCCTTTGTTCTGGGGGTTGAAAGGGTTAATATGAATGTTTTTGTAGTAGTGTCTTTACACAGTATTCAGCAGTCTTTTGCCAATGGGTCTAAAAATCTCTCTTACATGAGTTTGACAGTGCTTCAGTTCAGTTCAGTTCAGTCGCTCAGTCATGTCTGACTCTTTGTGACCCCATGGACTGCAGCACGTCAGGCCTCCCTGTCCATCACCAACTCCCGGAGTTTACTCACACTCATGTCTATCGAGTCGGTGATGCCATCCAGCCATCTCATCCTCTGTTGTTCCCTTCTCCTCCTGCCCTCAATCCCTTCCAGGATCAGAGTCTTTTCCAATGAGTCAACTCTTCGCATGAGGTGGCCAAAGAATCGGAGTTTCAGCCTCAGCATCAGTCCTTCTAACGAACACCCAGGACTGATCTCCTTTAGGATGGACTGGTTGGATCTCCTTGCAATCCAAGGGACTCTCAAGAGTCTTCTCCAACATCACAGTTCAAAAGCATCAATTCTTCTGTGCTCAGCCTTCTTCACAGTCCAACTCTCACATCCATACATGACTACTGGAAAAACCATAGCCTTGACTAGACAGACCTTTGTTGGCAAAGTAATGTCTCTGCTTTTGAATATACTATCTAGGTTGGTCATAACTTTCTGCCCAAGGAGCAAGCGTCTTTTAATTTCATGGCTGCAATCACCATCTGCAGTGATTTTGGAGCCCCAAAATTAAAGTCTGGCATTGTTTCCACTGTTTCCCCATCTATTTGCCATGAAGTGATGGGATCAGATGTCATGATCTTAGTTTTCTGAATGTTGAGCTTTAAGCCAAAATTTTCACTCTCCTCTTTCACTTTCATCAAGAGGCTTTTTAGTTCCTCTTCACTTTCTGCCATAAGGGTGGTGTCATCTGCATATCTGAGGTTATTGATATTTCTCCCAGCAATCTTGATTCCAGCTTGTGCTTCCTCCATCCCAGCGTTTCTCATGATGTACTCTGCTATGAGTACCCAGTTTGGGCATATACTTAGTCATCTATATTCAATCACCAAACACTTACTGAGCACCTATACTCATCTCTGCTAAACCTGCCTGTCTTCTTTCTCCTGTCTAGGTTTTATTTTAGTGAATTTGTGAAGTGTTCATTTGGGAACTTGTGGTGAATTGTGTCCGAGTGGGATACTCGAGTCTCCCTTCTGCTCCTAACTCTGGGTGGTATGAAGGTCACAGGAAGAAACTGGTAAAAGTTATTGTATATGGAATGAATATGGGTTTTGAGATCAAATCCTTTTTGGAGATTTGAAGATTTTGGAGCTGCATTTCCAATTCTCATGTAAGATTTTGAAAAATATGCAGGAGCATAGAATCTACTGCCTTTTTAAATACTCAAGAGAAAAATAAGGCTGAAAAGAGCCAGAATGCTAGTACCCTTCACATTTTCTCTTGTTTACAGGCTGGGTCTAGGAGCTGTTCCTACAAAGCTCTTTCCCGCTGCGTCTCACCTTCCGTATCTCATTCCCATAAGGAACCTCTTCAGGCTCTGCCACAGGGACCCAGTCATCCACTTGGCCTCTCCTTTGCAGACCCTTTGCTTCAGGTGCACTTCTTTCCCTTTCTGCAATCTAGACTTGTCCCTTATCTCCTGAGCTCACATGAACTCAGATTTCTACTTTCCTGGCAACCCTGGTCTGGAACAAAGACCTGAGCATCCTCCTTGTCCTTATGGGCCCATATCAGCCACAAAATAAGCCTCCATAGATGGACATAAATTTGAAAATGTATTTATTATATAATTTTCATGACTAAGAAAACATAGATTTGTTTAAGTATTCCTTCAACAATCGACATTAATGCTCTGATGAAGAATTTTGGCCTCACCAGCTTTTTTTTTTGCACTCATTATCTTACAATTTTGAAGAGCTTAAAGAGAAAGTTAATCTCCGTAAAATGTCTTCTCAGAGATTTTAATGTCTCTACATCAATTCCAAAGAAAGAATCTTTTAGAAAATAACCTACCTGTACTTTGTCTGTGTGTGCCAAAGTCCATTAAAATGATATCAGGAACATGTGTGAAGAGCCAAGTTTCCAAGGGCTTGTTGTTGTGCAGTGTGAGCCAAAACACAGCTTTCTGAAATGAAACAGATTTATTTAATAATAGGATGAACAGAACAATAGGAGTCACAGCAAGAGACAAGTGGGAAACAGGTGGCACTGAATGGTGTAATCAGTATGCCAAATGAAGGTCGATGATGTTACTAAATCACAGCTATCAATCAAAGTGGGAGCCCCTATAGCATATCATACTCCTGAAGAGGAAACAACCCTGTTCACATCCTTCTGTAGGAGGTGTTGCTTACTTGCTGCACACACTATGGCCACAAAATATTCACCTTATGGGAATTTTCTTTCCCAAAGAGTTTCCCATTTGAGTTTACAGGAACTCAAAGCCAGTGCTCTATTTTAACCTAGAGGGATGAGATGGGCAGGGAGATGGGAGAGAGGTTTAAGAGGGAGGGGACATATGTATATCTATGGCTGATTCATGTTGATGTATGGCAGAAACTATCACAATATTGTAAAGTAATTATCTTCCAATTAAAAAAAATGAAAGTTCGGTTCAGTTCAATTCAGTCGCTCAGTTGTGTCTGACTCTTTGCGACCCCATGAGTCGCAGCACGCCAGGCCTCTCTGTCCATCACCAACTCCTGGAATTCACTCAAACTCACATTCATCTAGTCGGTGATGCCATCCAGCCATCTCATCCTCTGTCTTCCCCTTCTCCTCCTGCCCCCAATCCCTCCCAGCATCAGAGTCTTTTCCAATGAGTCAACTCTTCGCATGAGGTGGCCAAAGTACTGGAGTTTCAGCTTTAGCATCATTCCTTCCAAAGAACACCCAGGGCTGATCTCCTTCAGAATGGACTGGTTGGATCTCCTTGCAGTCCAAGGGACTCTCAAGAGTCTTCTCCAACACCACAGTTCAAAAGCATCAATTCTTCAGCGCTCAGCCTTCTTCACAGTCCAACTGTCACATCCATACATGACCACAGGAAAAACCATAGTCTTGACTAGATGGACCTTTGTTGGCAAAGTAATATCTCTGCTTTTCAATATGCTATCTAGGTTGGTCATAACTTTTCTTCAAAGGAGTAAGAGTCTTTTAATTTCATGGCTGCAGTCACTGTCTGCAGTGATTTTGGAGCCCCCCAAAAATGAAAAGGTCTACCATTAAAAAATATTGACTATAATTGTCAATAGGGAATGCTGTGTACAAGTCCTTGCGTCTTTGTTTCATAACAGCTTTACTCAGATATAATTTACATGCTTAAATTTATCCTTTTAAAGTGTAAAATTTAACAGTTTTTAGTTTATTAATACGGCTGTGCACAGACAATTTTAGAACATTTTAATTCTCTCTTAACAGAAACTCTTTACCCATGTACCCAAAGTCAGTCCCCATTTCCTCCCAATTCCCCAGCCCCAGGCAACTACTCATCATCTTCTGTCTTTATAGATGGCCTGTTCTGGAAGTTCCATATAGTGGAATCATATAATATGTCATATTCTCAGGACTGGCTTCTTTAACTTATGTTTTCAAGGGTCATGTATGTTGTAGCATGAATTGGTAATCCATTCCTTTTCATTGCCAAATAGTATTCTACTGTGTGGAGAGATCACATTTTATTTATCTATGCATCAGTTGATGAATTTGGATGTAAGTGCCTGGACAAGGATGCATTCTTCCTGTAATAAAATATTTAGAGTTGTTGTGCTTCAGTTCGTATAGAGAGTGAAATAGTTGAACAAAAGAGTAGAAAAGTGGGAATCTGAGCTTGTGAAAAGGAAAAACAATTTTTTAGAAAACTGATGTTTAATGCTTAATTTAAAAATTTCCACAATATTAATGTGCCACAATTGGGGTCATTTAAAAAAATTGTATGTATATGTTTTTCTTTCTTTTAAAAAACTTGCATCTATTTGGCTACATGGGGTCTCCGTTGCAGCACAGGGGAATGACAAGTGGTATCAGCATACCACCAACGGCAGTAACGTGCTGGGCTTCATTGCCCTGAAGCATGTGAGATCTTAATTTCCTGACCAGGGATCAAACCCACATCCCTTGCATTGGAAGGTGGCTTCTTAACCACTGACCACCAGGCAAGTCCAGTTTGTCTTTCCTTTTTTGAGTGCATAATTTTGGTTGTTCTTGAGCATCTGTAGCCCTGGGTTTGGCTTTGGAAGAATAGGATTAGATGCAAGAAGAGCAAAGATAATACTTACCTGTTCATGTTCAAAAGGAAGACTTTGAAGGATTATTGTCTTCAGAAAGGATTCTCTAAACCCATTATCTTTCCTTTTAGCTTATCACGGTCTAGGCTTGGTGGATTGCTTTAGGTGATGTTATATGCAAGAAGTTTAGGTAGGAAGAGGAAGTGGGCAGAGCCTGTCCTTTCACACCCTGGTAAGAAAGAAAGGTTCAGGCAAGAGGGTAGTGATGGCTGGACTCAGATGTCCTAGGGAGGGACAGGCTTAAATCTGTAAGGGAATATCAAGGGCAGAGGGGCTCTTAGAAATACACTGCCTTTCCCTTTCTTTGTTAGGGCTCTACAGGAAAGCTATCTCTGAAGTTCCCCCACAAAACACTTGAGACAGCCACATGAAAGTAAACTCGATAAAAAAAAATGGATTAAAATAGAGTGGGGATTTGAAATATAGATTTCCCATGTGATGTGGACTCTGGAATTCTAGCCAGCCTGCCAAAGAACCCTCTGTGGTGGGGTTGCTCCATGGGCTGGGAGCCTGATGGAAGATGAGTCAGAGGGTTTGGGGCCCGTAGTCAGCCAGGGATGAGAAACACAAAGCTGTCAAGGAGGATCCGGATCTGAGACGACCAGCCATGCACTGCAGTGGCAGAGCGGTTTGATGCAGTCATATGAATTGACTGCCAAGAAACTGTTTTAATATATTCAAATGAAACTGAACTTATATGAGACTGGACATTTGGCAAGTCATTCTATCTGTCATCATTATCCATGTACATATTTTGTGCTTACCAACAGGTAAAAATAGGCTAGTCATTACAGATGAAATGAAGAAACTACATTTTCTCTGCACTTTAGCCTTACAGTGAGATTTAAAGTTTGTGACTCATTTACAGATATACAACTATTATCTGTTATTAGACTATACCATAGTTCTTGTACTAGTTAAATCCTTCTCAGCAGATATTTTGAAATTCTGGGAAGATGTAGCAAAGAAAAACTTGTCCACCTAGTTATTTTTGTAATCATATTTTCCTCTCAATTACTAATTGTGCCTCCCTGTCTAGAGTTTAAAGAAACAGGTGGCTGCCTTAGCTGGCATGCTGGGTATGAAAAGGGAATTTCAAATGACATATCTCTCCATTCTGATACCGACTCTTTATTTCCATAATAGCTTGAAACACTCTGAGGATACTAAGTGGAATTGTCTTTTTTCTTTTTTTTAAGATCGCATCTCTGCCACGTATTCTTTTTTGTCTGTTCAGGGTAAGTCTTTCCATGTCACTCTGTCAGTTTTCACTAGATATCTGTTGAGTTTTGGTTGAGCAATCATATTTTTGAAACAGGGATTCATAGAAATACCTAGTTTGGAATCTTCTTTACAAAAGGTCTCTCTTGAATGGAATGATTGTCCACAGACTTTCGGCTTCGTTGGTGTCATTTCACAGGCTAATGCTTGGACGGCTCACAGTTTTCAACGTAGGAGAGATGTTCTTGGGGGCGATTTTCCTGGGGGTGACTGTGTTAGTATGCTATAGCTACCATAACTAAGTCCCACGGATTGGGTGACTTCAATAACAAAAACCTATTTTCTCACATTCCTGGAGGCGCTGAGATCAAGGTGTCAGCCAGGCTGATTTCTTCTGAGGCGTCTCCTCTTGGCTGGGGATGGAATTCTTTCCCCTTAGTCTTCACATGGTTTTGCCTTCTACGGATATGTCCTAATATCCTCTTCTAAGGATACCAGTCATGTTGGATGAAGGGCCACCCTAACGGCCTCACTGTTACTTAATTAGATCTTAAAAAACCCTGCCTCCAGATACAGTGGCATTCTCAAGTACTGGAATTAGAATTCCAACATACGAATTTGAGGAAGACACGATTCAGCCCATAATACCGATCTTTAGTGAGTTTTACTCATTGGAGGGACTGTCATTCCTGTTTTACTCTTCGGATTCTTTGAGTTATTTTGGAGTTCTTGTAGGGGTGCTCTGCCTGTACTCCCAGCCCAAACACTAACACTAATACTCCTTCCCAAACAAATCTTACACTGTTTTTCATGAAAATTTCTTGGGGCTGCAGCTGGAGATGAATGCTACAGCCCTCCTGAATGTGTATCAGTTTCAACAGAAAGACAACATCCCCATTCAGCCTTCTCCTGTGGATAAGCCCAACTGTTTTAGCTTTGTAAGGCTGGATTTGTAAATATAATTCCTTTCTCTTTCCACCTTCCAGAAATTTGTGAAAACATTAGTACATCAGTATATCATGTCTGTAGAAGGCATCCTTTCTTGACTTGATGGTGCCATGGATTTCTTCTTTTACAAAAATCTACTTTTACTAGTTATTTCAAGGAGAATTTGGGAGGAAAGAGGAATATGTGTGTTTCTTATGGCATATTGAGTTTCCTTGGTGGCTTCGATGATAAAGAATCTGCCCACAGTGCAGAAGACCTGGGACCAATCCTTGGGTAGAATGGCCACCCATTCCAGTATTCTTGCCTGGAAAATCCTAAGAACAGAGGAGCCTGGTGGGCTATAGTTCATGGGGTTGCAAAAAGGCAGACTCACTGAGTGACTTTCACTTCATTACAGTGTGTTGAACCAGGTGTAAACTATACAATTTTAAGCTATTATGTTTGTATCTCTAAGTGTGATTTATATAGAAACATTGTATATGATGTTACTTAATCCTTAAAACCATCTTGAGAGTTAGCTGTGATCTGGTCTGACTTCTTTGAGGCCCGAACCCTTTACTTATGCATTAAAGATGGTGACCATGATGATACTCATCACCGAGCTTTCAGGACAGAAGACTCTCTGAAAACAGTTTATTAGTCTAGTGCTAAGTTCTGTAGCATTTTTAGGCCTTAGGCAACTATGCCCTCAGCATAGTTATGCTGTTACAGTGGACTGCAATGCCCATTCATCTCTTGCCAGAAATGTTTTTGCGTATAGGTCCCTAAGCTACTGGCTTATTTTCACATTACTAGTTTGTGAAATTCCTCTCCTAAGGATTCACTTATATTAAAAAAGTTAATAAAAATTCTGAGATTGGTTGCTGCAAGACAGTATTAAATAGAATATTTTCAAATGTTTTTTTCCTTTTGTACAGATACATCCCTTTCAGCTGATTAAATGTATTGTTTGTGACCAATGAACATAAGGAAAAGTGCTGTACTTTAGTATTGTTTCTTAGGCTGATAGATTTGATTCATATTGCTTTAATGTGGTGGGATCTTGCAAGATTGAGGATTGTTGATGCACAGTTAGTGCAATAACATCCTTACAATAATGCTCTTGTGCCATTTTTGTTTCATTTGCCTCTTTTACTTCTTTTTCTATTCCTCTTTACTTTCTGCTGTGTTTCTTGGGCTTGGATTACACATCTGAATATTCAGCGTGGATTTGGTGCATCAGATTTTTTTATGTGCCCAGGTCAATGATCAGCTCTGATATGTGATTAGTGTTTCCAGACTGATTCATAATCCTAGGTGAGGGAGAGAGTCTCTATGTTCAGGATCATTGAATTTCATAAGAATGGAGAATTAAATGAAAGCTCAAAGCACATTATCTGTTAGATTTTAAAACCCTGAGAATTTCAAGGGAAACACTCCATATGTATCTTATCTGTTTATAACTTTCCTTGTCAAAATGTTTTGCTGTTAAGCTCAGAAGTGCCCAGGATGTCAGTTAAGTCTTTTAAAGTCTCCTCATTTAATTGTGTAGTAGGAAATTGTATTTCGGGAATTTTGGCCAAAATTGTATTTTGGCTCTGTCTCTCTAAGTCCTCCATTTCTCAGCAGATAGTTGTTTTTAATCATCCCCAAATCAAGAGATTTAAGATACAGATCCATTTCATATTCTTATTAAAAATTGTCCAATGCTATTATAGCCATATAAATAAGAAGAGACAGAGAGTCACCGTTTTGACTTAAGAATCTTAAGGGGAAAGGAGAAATAAAATAGAAAAATAATTTTCCATTTTTTCTAAGATTAAGAACTGAATTCTTCAATCTGTAGGGAAGCAGCTCTTACTGAAGTTAGGGAATCTTACTTCATGAGTGGAAACAATGTTAAAAAGACCTTTAATAATTCATGGTAAAACCAACAATAGTTTGCATATTGTGTAATTCAAAATTGATTTGTAATAATTTGATTGGCTGCCCCCCCCCCACCTTGTTGTGTTTTTTGGTGTCAAATAAGAGGTGAATTGTAGATGAAAATTATCCTATAGTCATTGGGATGCTTCTAAAATGATTCTCTTATATCCATTGCATCTTACTGCCAATACAAATAAAGAAAATAAAAATTAGAATTCCAGAAAACTTGTGGTCTCTTTTCAAATTTCTACTGTTCCCTCATAGCTCAGTTGGTAAAGAATCTGCCTGCAATGCGGGAGACCTGAGTCATGAAGATCCCCTGGAGGAGGGAAAGGCTACCCACTGCAGTGTTCTGGCCTGGAGAATTCCATGGACTGTACAGTCCATGGTGTGACAAAGAGTCAGACATGACTGAGTGACTTTCACTTCACTTCACAGTAAGTTGAGTATACTCTTGATAATTTTCTTTGCATAAATATTTTAAAACTTTCAAGTGATATATATGAATGAGTTTTATGAAACAAAAATTATTTTAAACAGATTGGATTATAGTAAAAAAGATATAATCTAATATTTTCAAATATGAAGATAAAATTCTCAATAGTGTTGATAATTCTTTATCAGATGACTCTTATGAAACCTTTGAATTTTGTTTTTTATCCTCTGGAATAGGTTCTCTGTATGATTTTATTCAAAATTCAGAAAAATGGGTGTTAGGGATAAATATTTTCACTTACTATGTTGTCTTACAAAAATATATGCTCAAAAATTGCACCAGAAGAGATGGTGTCATTTCAACTAAATGAGATCTTTTCATTCAGTCTCTTGTTTTTGGTAAAATCACAAAGATAGTAGAACAGAATCCGATACAGGATCCAGGCCTTACTTCTTGCACCGGTGAGGTTTCACTTTGTCTCTGCTTCGTAACACTGGGCTTAAGCAACCTGAGCCTGTGTCCTAATGTATAAAAGAGGAGGATATAAACTTTATACTTCACCGAGTGTCGTGAAGATTAAATACATTCTCCAGATGTATACTGCCTGGATCAGGGAGACTTTTCAACAAATGGTAGCTTAGGTTATTTCATTGTTGCTACTACTACCACTGAAGACAACAAATTTCCCCATTCAGAATGATTTCAGCAGCTGTGTTTGTATTATCATGGAATGTTCTTTGGTACCTGAAAGTCATACCATTTCTTTGAGATCAAAATTTCATTTTACTTTCTTTTCCAGATAATTTTTTTTAAAGTAATTGTTGATTATTTTTACATTGGTAAGTGATTAAAAAAGTAACTTTTGATAGAATCAAACCAAAGTTTGTCATTATGATGAACAGATTCAAATATAGATTGAAAGGCAGTACCATTTTTAAGTGTCAGGGCTGTAGCCCAGAGAAATGAGCACAAGGTTTCCCTGTCAATATTGTATGAGTTCCAAGAAGTTAAGGCCTTTTCTGTCTCTCATAACCAAAGGACAATTCAAAGGGAAGTGTTAACGTGAGAATTTTTCTTTTTATAAAAGCAAAGGAAAAGAAAAATAAAAAAAAAAATTGCTGCCAAGAGAGAAAGAGAATTGGAGAACTGTGACAAATCCCTCTGGGGTCCGGCGTGTTGGCACAATGACAAGAGGTTAAAGGGAAGGGAACAATGGGAAATCAGTCCTGAGCCTGAAGCTAATCATTTGGCTTCTGAACAAAAGGGGGAAGAACTAATATTTTATAAAGGGAAGAAAGCCCAGGGAGCTGATGCACAAGTACGTTCCTTTATCCAGGAACAAAAAGTCAAAGTGAATTAATAGATGATTTACTGGAGCCTGAGTGGCATCTGAGATAGGCTTACATAAAGAAGTTTCCTTTCCCAGATAGTTGAAATGACGTTATAAAATGTTGCCTTTAAGAAAACATTTGATAATATATTTTCAGACTTTTGAACATATTCTTTAATTTCCATCTTTTCCTTCACAGTTATAAATATATGGGTCTTTCTAAGCCCAATGAGTATCTGACCTAAGCTAAAGATGTGTTGTTTTCAGGAAGCCTTGAGCTTGCTGTTTCTTCCCTCAATTACATTAATAATACTCAATTATAAATAAATAAAACCATTGTTTGAAAAGCTACATTGGCATTAACTAATATGAAATGTTCACTGGAATATTTGTTAGAAACCTGGATTCTATGGGGAAAGGTATTTTAAAGGGATCAGAGTATAATGTAGGGAAGTATAGGTTGCATGAAAGTTGAAGAATCTCTTTAGTGGATCCCTAATGTAAAACCCTTTTCCTACAAAATACTTCAGTGAATTGTTTGCTAGATTTGGAAATCAGCATTGTTCAGTTGTCAGTAATATGAGATATTTCCATTATACAACATTTAAGTGAAATGATTGGGAAAGGGGGCTAAGAGATGAGATTTAAGTCTTTTTTACAAGGAAACTCTAGAAAAAGACAATGCTGAAAATATCAGACTTTAGAATGTCCTCTTTTCTTTCTTTCTTTTTTTTTTTTTTTTTTGCTCAAGACGGAGTACACATCTATTTGGTACTCAAATTTAAGTCACTAGCTTTATGGACTACTTTTTTCTTCTCTTTGTGGCCAGAATGGAGGTTATGCTGGAGCAAAAAGAAAGAGGAAGAGAACTCAGTCAATTCACAGCTGCTCATGCTGTACCAAGCACAGTCAGTAAACATTTGGTTAACTCATCAGGGAAAAGTAACTTAAAACTCTTAGTTGACAAAATTTGCCATTCAACTTAAGAAAAATAACCACTAGTTCCAAATAGGCACAACTCTGTAAATAGGAAGAATAAGAACCTAGGATCCTAGATGGAGCCTAGAAGAACCTCAGTTCAGTTCAGTTCAGTCACTCAGTCATGTCTGACTCTTTGTGACCCCATGGACTGGAGCATGCCAGGCTTCCCTGTCCATCACCAACTCCTAGAGCTTGCTTAAACTCCTGTCCATTGAGTCAGTGATGCCACCCAACCATCTCATCCTCTGTCATACCCTTTTCCTCCTTCCTTCAATCTTTCCCAGCACCAGGGTCTTTTCCAATGAGTCAGTTCTTCGCATCAGGTGGCCAAAGTTTTGGAGCTTCAGCATTAGTCCTTCCAATGAATATTCAGGACTGTTTTCCTTTAGGATGAACTGGTTGGATCTCCTTGCAGTCCAAGGGATTCTCAAGAGTCTTCTTCAACACCACAGTTCAAAAGCATCAATTCTTTGGTGCTTAGTTTTCTTTATAGTCCAACTCTCACATCCATGAGGCTTCCCTGGTGGCTCAGATGGTAAAGTGTCTGCCTTCAATGCGGGAGACCTGGGTTTGATCCCTGGGTCAGGAAGATCCCCTAGAGAAGGAAATGGCAACCCACTCCAGTACTCTTGCCTGGAAAATTCCATGGATGGAGGACCCTGGTGGGCTATAGTCCATGGGGTTGCAAAGAGTCAGACGTGACTGAGTGAGTTCACTTTTCACATCCATACATGACCACTGGAAAAACCATAGCTTTGACTAGATGGACCTTTGTTGGCAAAGTAATGTCTGGTTTTTAATACACTGTTTAGGTTTGTCATAACTTTTCTTCCAAGGAGCAAGCATCTTTTAATTTCATGGCTGCAGTCACCATCTGCAGTGATTTTGGAGTCCCCCAAAATAAAATCTGTCACTGTTTCCATTGTTTCCCCATCTATTTGTCATGAAGTGATGGGACCAGACGCCATAATTTTAGTTTTCTGAATGTTGAATTTTAAGTCAACTTTTGCACTCTCCTCTTTCACTTTCATCAAGAGACTCTTTAGTTCTTCTTCGCTTTCTGCCATAAGGGTGATGTCATATGTGTATCTGAGGTTATTGATATTTCTCCCCACAATCTTGATTCCAGCTTGTGCTTCATCATACATTTTGCATGATGTACTCTGCATATAAGTTAAATAAGCAGGATGACAAAATACAGCCTTGACATACTCCTTTCCCAATTTGGTACCAGTCTGTTGTTCCAAGTCCAGTTCTAACTGTTGCTTCTTGACCTGCATATAGATTTCGTGGGAGGCAGGTAAGGTGGTCTGGTATTTCCATCTCTTTCAGAATTTTCCATAGTTTGTTGTGATCCACACAGTCAAAGGCTTTGGCATAGTCAATAAAGCAGAAGTAGATGTTTTTCCAGAACTCTCTCGCTTTTTCAATGATCCAACGGATGTTGGCAATTTGATCTCTGGTTCCTTTGCCTTTTCTAAATCCAGCTTGAACATCTGGAAGTTCATGGTTCACATACTGTTGATGCCTGGCTTGGAGAATTTTGAGCATTACTTTGCTAGCATGTGAAATGAGTGCAATTGTGCAGTAGTTTGAACACTCTTTGACATTGCCTTTCTTTGGAATTGGAATGAAAACTGACCTTTGCAGTTCTGTGGCCACTGCTGAGTTTTCCAAAAATGCTGGTATACTGAGTGCAGCACTTTCACAGCATCATCTTTTAGGATTTGAAGCTCAACTGGAATTCCGTCACCTCCTTTGTTAGAAGTGATGCTTCCTAAGGCCCATCTAGACGAACCTAGATGAATCCTAGATGAACTTAGGATCTTGATGCTACATCTACTCTGTGCAAATTGGAGTATATCACATAATTTAATTGAGCCTCAGTTTCCCCATTTGCAAAGTAAATTGAATGAAGTGTTCTTCAGGTTAACTTTGGACTCTAAAACTTTGATTTTATTTTTCATGTTCAAAATGTTGGAAAGTGATTCTCATAAATAAGTTACAAACAAGGTACTGTGAAATTTCACAAGAGGAAATTGCTTCTAACTTCAAACTTCATGGAAAAACCTATAGATATATTTACATATGGAAGTAAAAAAATGCCTTTGGGTCAGAGGAAATGGCAAAGATAGGAAGCAGGAAATGGTGAGGCCATTATAGAGAACAGTGGTTAAACTTTTTAGAAGATTCATCCCTTTTTCTTTCTTTTTTTTTTGAGTTTCCTTCATATTTTTTTTTTGTATTGGAAAATAATTGCTTTACAATTTTTAGCCATACAAAAATGCTAATCAGTTATAATTATATATATATATATCCTTTCCCTTGTGAGCCTCCCTCCCCCTTCCAGTCCCACCCTTCCCCCTCCAGGTTGTCACAGAGCGCCAGGCTGGGCTCCCTGTGTTGTATAGCAGCTTCCCATTAGCTAGCTATTTTACACATGATATTGTATGTGTGTCAATGCTACCTACTTTCTCAATTTGTCCTACAATCTCCTGGCCCTGCTGTGTCCAAAAGTTCATTCCTACATCTGCATCTCCGTTCTTTCCCTTCAGATAGGTTCATTAGTGCTGTTTTTCTAGGTCCCATATATATGCACTAATGTACAAGATCTGTTTTTCTCTCTCTGACTTAATTCACTCTGTAAAACAGGCTCTAGGTTCATTGACCTCACTGCAACTGACTCAAATTCATTCTTTTTTATGACTGAGTAATATTTTATTGTATGTATGTACCACATCTTCTTTATCTATTCATCTGTTGATGGACATCTAAATTGCTTCCACGTCCTGGCTACTGTAAATGCTTCAAAGAACATTGGGGTACATGTGTCTTTTTTAATTGTGTTTTTCTCAGGGTATATGTCTAGTAGTGGGGTTGCTGGGTCATATGGAAGTTTTATTTCTAGTTTTTAAAGAAATCTCCCTATGAAAAAGGAATTCATAGGGCCTGGACTCCATCTTAGGCCTGTTCATGCTGATCATGCTTGGCCACCTTTCCAATGGACTCTGAACTCTGTGTTTAGTGCCTATGAAAACAACATCAGAAGGATAAGACCCCCTCCAGACAGGGGAACTTTGAAGATCGTATCTAGGTTACTCATCGCCTAAGAGAAAACATACACTAACCACCCCTTCCTCCAGACAGGCCATAAATTTTTCTGTACCTATCAGAGTGTAACCTTGGGTTTAGGATTATTGGCTAATTGTTTGACTGTTTGAGCACATAGCACGTGAATGATGGGGTTATTGGGATTGTATTTTCCTTGGTTTATGTAAGTCTCAAGGAATTTGGGGTGGTGGGTTCGGCACGTACACATGGGGTATAAAAGATTTTCACAAATGCTGGTCGGGGTCCTTGGCTAAGAGGAGACTCTGCCTTGGGCCCGCCAGTGTAATAAACTGCACTCCACTATCTGCATTGTCCTTCTGAGTGAGTTTGTTTCCCGAAACGCATGGTTATCACACCTACTGTTCCCCATAGTGATTGTATCAATTTACATTCCAACCAACTGTGCAGGAGGTTCCCTTTCCTCCACATCCTCTCCAGCATGTATTGGTTGTAGACTTTTTGATGATGGCCATTCTGATTTGTATGAGGTGATACCTCATTGTAGTGATTTGCATTTCTCTAATAAGGAGTGATGTTGATCATCTTTTCATGTTTATTGGCCATCTGTATGTCTTGTATTTGGACATGTCCTATATTTGGAAAAATGTCTGTGTAGGTCTTCTGCCCATTTTTTGAGTGAATTGTTTGTTTTTCTGATAGTGAGCTCCCTTTTCTCTTCTTTATAAAAAAAGGAAAAACAAACACAACAAAACCTCTCTAATAAAAAGTCCCAAGTAAATAAGAAACAAAGATTAAAGTAAAAAGATTTTCTTTCTGATATGCAAAAGAAGCTCACTGAAGAAAATTTGTACAACACAAAAAATTTAAGGGAGAAAATAAGACACATGTAATTCCAACAAGCAGAGATAATTACTGTTAATATTCTGATATTTTGGTGTACTTCCTTCTAATCTTTATTTTATGCATAAATATACATATATTTGTATAATTATGCTTCCATTCTACACATTATTTCATTATCTGTTTCAGAACATAATATATCATACGGATTGCTCCCACTTGACTCGTTTTTGGTACAGTTTAATTCTATACTTCGCATTCTGCTTTGTCAGGGATCGGCTTTGTCCTTAATGGTACTCTAATGGGTCTCTGGAGTAAATGGATGCTGAGGTTTGGTCATAATAGGAATATTTATTAAGATATGGTGGGTACTTTCCACCCCAGAGAATCTATTCATTTGGCATGGCACTCTAGCTTCCTGGAGAGCAAGAATGAATCTTGGGTACCACTGGGGCACAGTATTGGACTTGAAGTAAGTGCTTGTGTTTGCTGAACTACACTTTTAGTGTAAATGGTTCTTTTAGAGGAGGGCCAAATGCAGACTTGTTTTTCTTGCTGGGGACTAGAGGAAACTTCTGTGCATTTGGCAATTCCTGATCAAAGACAGCATTTCTGTGCTTTCTGGTGTTTTCCTGTATGTAGTTCTTTTATATATATCACTAGAGGTGTGTGTGGTGATTTAAGTGGAGGCATGGAAAAAAATAATACATCAGTAGAAATATATTTTAATATGTACTAGTAAACATATAACTCAAACATCAACCTTGTGATTCCAAGCATCTTACCACTTAGAAAAAAGCTAAATTCAACTTAAGGAAAAATGTTAAGTAAATAATAAGACACAAGAGTTATGAGGATAAGGTAAAAATTGTGAAGGTTGAAACGGAATGACAAATGTTTGGAAACATAGCTGAGCCATATGTCCTGGATTAGGCAAGGGTATGAATACTTTTCCTACTTTCTTTGCTACTTCCTTTCACATGAGAGGAGATACTTACTATCTGTATGTGTATTATTTCAGATTAAAAATATTCTTTGCATTCCCGGTTACTCTCTTACTGCTGTTGAGCAGATCTGAAAGGATCTTTTCCAATCTTCTCTGAGAACATCAGTTATTGTCAACATCTTATCAAGCACCATTTGCTGTTCTCTGTTTTTTTTTTTTTAGTTGTTAATTATGACATTGTAATTGCTTTTGTATTTCCATCAAGAATTGTCAAGTGTTTTATGCGAAAGCTGTGTCGTTATAGTAGTTGAAAATATTTAGCAATATATCTATAGCCATAGATTCTAATTCAGGCTCTGCATAACTAGCTATGAGACTGGAGATAGGGAGTTCTGTTATTGGTAAAATGAAATAGATTATCTCTCTTGGGACTTCCCTGGTGGCTCAGTGGTAAGGAATCTGCTTGCCAACACAGAAGACTTGTGTTCTGTCCCTGGGTCAGGAAGATCCCCTGAAGAAGGGAATGGCAACACACTCAAATATTCTTGCCTGGGAAATCCTATGGACTGGCAGGCTATAGTCCCTGGGGTCACAAGAGAGTCAGACACGACTTAGCAACTAAACAACAGAAAAAACAACAACAACAACTTGAGTTGCTTATAACTCTAAAATCATCTTTTGTTCCTGTATTTCTGACCTCTGTGTTTAAATATATTATAGAGTTAAGGTCGTCCTCCTTTGTACTCTATGGTCTGCTGTACGGGGCTACTTAGAGTTCCCAGAAGTCACCACGATCTGTGCGATTTCCGTTTTGCTCCATCTCTCCTGTTTTTGAATATTAGGTTGAAATGCCATGAAAATAGAGCATTTGTATCAGATGTGAGAATCGCCCTGCCCATTCTGTGCTATGAAAGATTCATTCTTAAACTCTGATTCAAACAAATAGTAATCAGGACGAAAGTTTCTTAATGTCCACACTTTAGAGTTCGGGAGCCCAAAATTCTTTCTATGAAACTTGGTATTATTCAGTGTGACTTTTGTTTGCAGAGCCTATTATTCAGAAGTTTAAGCTTGACTTAGAAATTCATAATGTTTGTATGTGCTGTTTGTGTCTCACTCTTTGCATCCTCTGGACCAGAGCCCGCCAGGCTCCTCTGTTCATGGAATTTCCCAGGCAAGAATACTGGAGTGGGTTGCCGTTTCCTACTCCAAAAAATTAACAAAACTTAGTTCTTTGTTAACGGAGAAGGCAATGGCAGCCCACTCCAGTACTCTTGCCTGGAAAATCCCATGGACGGTGGAGCCCGGTAGGCTGCAGTCCATGCGGTCGCACAGAGTCGGACACAACTGAGCGACTTCACTTTCACTTTTTACTTTCATGCATTGGACAAGGAAATGGCGACCCACTCCAGTGTTCTTGCCTGGAGAATCCCAGGGACGGGGGAGCCTGGTGGGCTGCTGTCTATGGAGTCGCACAGAGTCGGACACGACTGAAGCGACTTAGCAGTAGCAGTTCTTTGTTAGACTTTTAAGTTTAGCTTGCATATCTTATCCATTTGGTTTATAAGCTTAGAAGATGTT